>NC_136057.1:369130305-370501555 GCF_964261635.1 Lissotriton helveticus | reverse complement strand
TATATATATATATATATATTTTTTTTTTCTTTTGATTTTCTCAGGAACTACTGGAGGGATTTACACCGTTTGAGCAAAAGCGTGATCAGACTCTACCATTTTGCCAAATTTCTTGTAATTCCGTTCAGCAGTAAGGGCTGTAGCCGTGTCTAATCGTCCTATGGAAAATAACATGGGGAAAACACGTTTTGAGACCCCCCTTTTTTCTCAGCCCCCACTTGACAAATCCCCCCAAAACTTTCAGGGAAGGAGCTGAGCAGAGCGGGCCATCTTCTTTGAGAAATTCGCAAAGATTCATCAACCCGCGCCAAAGTTATTCCCAATAGAATGTTGCTGATTTTCATGGAAACTAGGTCCTAACTATAACTACCTACTGGCGACCGCCAGTAGGTAATATATATGTATATGTGTATATATATATATATATATGTATATGTGTATATATCTGTAGAGAAGTGTGGCTCAATGGTTAGAGCACAAAAATATATATATGTGCCAACCCACTCTGTTCAGGTTTGCTCTAAATCATTAGCAACAGATCAAACTTGGTTTTGATTTGTTCGGTATATTTATTTTTACCTTTTTCTTTTAAATAAACTTCATAGAAAAAAATCAATTGTTTCTATGTCAGAAAAAACAACACAACATGTAAAACAAATATACACATTAACTTATACATACCATTTATCAAAAGACATTACTACATACACATAAACATTCACTGTACACTATACACAGGTTTTCATTATGTACAACCTCACTTATACAAATCTATTTTCAACTGTTCCTATGACAACTGTCAGCTCTTTGCCTTTTGACAATAAATGAATCAAATCAGAGGAACAGTAGTAGACAAAGTCGTAGTCAACTGGAGATAACCCTTATAATCAATTCAATGAATCAATAATTATTAATATTTTAAACAAATTGTATCTCCATTCTGCCGACGCGTTTCGAACACCACACATAGGTTGTGAGTTCTCCTCAGGGCTTTGTCACTTCTATCTGCAAGTGTATAGAAAAAAGAAAAACACCAAACGGTGTTTCAGTGTACATTCACTAGCCTCATTTAGCTGCATAGCTTGCATTATACAGCGTTTTAGTCCATATTACCTTTCCAGTGGCTGGGGTAGTCCTATGTTCGGTTTTTAGTATTTGGAGCTGTAATCTAAAGAATAAACCTAGTTTTAGAGCCAAAAACTGCCTGAGCCTTCCAGTTACTTACACAAAACACTGCGTGACATACCTTTATTGGATCTTGTGGGTGTGCCTATGAGCGTCTCCCTATGCCTCGGACACACTTTTCACCTATGAGTAATGCAAAAGTATTTTAATATATACAGACTTTTGTAGTCTCCCAAAAACATAAGGCGGTTCACAACTCTAGTCCTACCTTCATTAGGAGATCCGATCACTTCGGGAGCTAGTCACTCCTTGTTTAAAATAATTCCCGGGGTCAGGACAATCTGTAGGAAAAAATGAGTTCTAAGTACATTCATCACTACTTGAATCGAGGTTGGGACCGGTCCGATTGACATCGAGGATACATTGCTGAGAAAAGAAGCGTATCTAATTCTAAAATTTAACAGTGCGCAAAACGGATTAAATAGCCTATCCGAGGTTTCAAGATTGTAAATTGGGAAGTTTGCGTGGGGCTCCACGAGAAACGACTGACTTGTAATGCAGATACGAGTAATTAATACTGAGGCAACGCTTAAGCACCAACTTATGGGCTTCATGAGACACCTTGTTGCAATCCAGTTAATGGAAATACAGAGGCTAGTGTAGTCAAACTACAACACCCAGAATTCCTGATAGTCACATGGTCGGCATAAGGAAGCAAGTTACATGGCCGCCTCCTTCTAGCCTGAAGTGAGGAAGAGCTGCAGAGAAGCAGTTAGGAGGTAAGGAGAATCGGCTTGGAAATGGGCAGGTACGATTTTAGGAAAATATTGCGCACAGAAGGAAGAACTAACGCGCCCCCTGTTTTGTTTTCAAAACAGCGAAATCAACCTTAGCGAGGTGAAGGGAAATTGACAGCGCGCCTGAGAAACGACCGGAAAATCAATACTAACCAGGTCAGTCACAGATTATTAACGGAGCGGTCCCAACCTCGATTCAAGTAGTGATGAATGTACTTAGAACTCATTTTTTCCTACAGATTGTCCTGACCCCGGGAATTATTTTAAACAAGGAGTGACTAGCTCCCGAAGTGATCGGATCTCCTAATGAAGGTAGGACTAGAGTTGTGAACCGCCTTATGTTTTTGGGAGACTACAAAAGTCTGTATATATTAAAATACTTTTGCATTACTCATAGGTGAAAAGTGTGTCCGAGGCATAGGGAGACGCTCATAGGCACACCCACAAGATCCAATAAAGGTATGTCACGCAGTGTTTTGTGTAAGTAACTGGAAGGCTCAGGCAGTTTTTGGCTCTAAAACTAGGTTTATTCTTTAGATTACAGCTCCAAATACTAAAAACCGAACATAGGACTACCCCAGCCACTGGAAAGGTAATATGGACTAAAACGCTGTATAATGCAAGCTATGCAGCTAAATGAGGCTAGTGAATGTACACTGAAACACCGTTTGGTGTTTTTCTTTTTTCTATACACTTGCAGATAGAAGTGACAAAGCCCTGAGGAGAACTCACAACCTATGTGTGGTGTTCGAAACGCGTCGGCAGAATGGAGATACAATTTGTTTAAAATATTAATAATTATTGATTCATTGAATTGATTATAAGGGTTATCTCCAGTTGACTGCGACTTTGTCTACTACTGTTCCTCTGATTTGATTCATTTATTGTCAAAAGGCAAAGAGCTGACAGTTGTCATAGGAACAGTTGAAAATAGATTTGTATAAGTGAGGTTGTACATAATGAAAACCTGTGTATAGTGTACAGTGAATGTTTATGTGTATGTAGTAATGTCTTTTGATAAATGGTATGTATAAGTTAATGTGTATATTTGTTTTACATGTTGTGTTGTTTTTTCTGACATAGAAACAATTGATTTTTTTCTATGAAGTTTATTTAAAAGAAAAAGGTAAAAATAAATATACCGAACAAATCAAAACCAAGTTTGATCTGTTGCTAATGATTTAGAGCAAACCTGAACAGAGTGGGTTGGCACATATATATATTTTTGTATTCATATAGGGTTCAGCCAGTCCCATATTTCAAGAACCTAACTCCTTTTTTCTCAATGGTTAGAGCGGCAGACCCTGATGCAGTAGTCTGGCCGGGACCAGGGTTCGATTCCCGCCTCGGCGGGTCTCGGGCTCAATTTCCTCGGACCTGATAATTCTCGCCTCGGTACCTATTCTAATCATGAGTCCCACTCTGCACCTCTGGGCAATAGCTTGCTTAATCTCTACAACGGCCACAACAACGCTGAGGATGCCTGACTTCACCTTGGGGGTGCCCAGGAGTGGGCTCCTCACAGGGAAAGGCCAGGAAGGGTTCCTCGGCGGTATTCGTACAAGCGTCGAGATGCCTACGGGTAGTCGTGCGCTATACAAGTGCGTAATCATTTTATTTCATCATTTCATATATGTATATACATATGTATATGTGTATATACATATGTATATGTGTATATACATATGTATATGTGTAAGATTGCAGAAGGGCGCAGGTCCTATTGTGTTCATCCTCCCGATCCGAAATGTTAATCATCCGAGGGATCGGGGGAAATGGGGTGGGGAAAGGAAGAACCTTGCGAAGTACTAGGAGCCGGAGTCTGTGGATCAGCAGGGAAAGTGTGGGACCCCATGAAGGCCTTCTTGACGCAGTCAAAGGTGTCAAGATCTGCCCCAGGGTTGTCTGCGCGTTTGCGCTTAGTATATGTTGATGGTGCCAAGGGCTGCCCTGGAGGCAGGGTGCCTGATGCCCAGCCGAGTCTTCCCTCAGTGCAAGGGTTTTTTGGTACTGAGCTTCCATGCATAGAATTTTCTTCTCTCAGGGCTCCACCATTTGAGAAACCACTTTAAAAATGGATGCATCCATGATTTGACAAAAGAAAGTGATCGTCTATAGGGAGTTAAGTAATCACCTCCTCCTCCATGTACTCCTCAGAGTAAGGCATGCTGACAAAAGGATTGTGCCTTAATCCTGTAAATAGAGATTAATAAGAGCTAGGCAATCCTAGAGAATGTCTAAAGTTCCTGAAGGAATTATAATGCAGGCTCTGAAGAGGCCTTTGGACAGGTACACCCTAAGAATCCACTGGGACTAGTTAATTAAATAATTAATATAGCTGCCTGGGACGTGTCCCAAGAAACAGAATCTTACCCACACTGGCTGTTTGGTCTCCAGGCGGTGGCTCTGTGGCTCGGATGAAGTTTAAGCTACAATTGCAGGGAAAATGCTGGTGGAAAAAGAAAGGCTAAACAGCCCCCGTTTGCCATAGCGGCTGTTCGCGCTTCACCATGTTTGAAACAGGCAGGTGAAATTGATGTGCCGGCCTCTGGGGGGGAGTGGGGGGATAATAGAGTGTGCTCAGCGCAAAGTCAAGGGTGCCCGCGAAGTCGTCTGACAGCACCACACAGACAGGGCCTAAGCTCAAGGTGCGGCTGCGTAGAAGCGAGAACGTTCCGCAGCCGCATTGGGGAGATAAATTGTAATCGACGGGAGCCCTCCCTCCCCAATGCTGCCGTCAGTCAACGGCCGTCGAAGCCCCGCCCACCCTTTAGAAAGCCCGCAACGCGGCGGAAAACCGCCTCGGTTAAGGCGTTAAACACCACACAGCAATCAGCACAACCTTAGAAATGAAACTAGTGTGTAGACAAAAAATCCATCTATGTCAGAAATGAAATAAAAGCAGTAACTAAGGCAGGGTGAGTCAAGGCACTTAACTCAGGCTGCTGGAGCAACGTAGAAAGACAGGGATAGAGTGTCTGCAGAGATTCTCAAGGGATAGGCTTACATCGGATTGGATGTACTGTTTTTCCGTTCCTTTCCTAATGTTTCACAGGAAATGTATTTTTTATAGCTCAGATAAATTATGCTTAATGATTGCTGGTGCAAAATCCTCATCTACGGTCCTGACATAGAATTTAGCATTGATGACCTCTGGGCTTCAATTCCCCGGTTCCTTTCCACTAAATTTAGGAAATGTACCACCCCCTATAATTTACAAACTATACCAGCTGTTTAGGGGTAAATTTAAAGTGTGTGGAGTTAGGATACCATTGGCATATACCCTTAGGAAATAGAGCAGCTGATAGGTGCCAGGTGGAGGTGTTTGGGACACAGGCCTTGTTCCAGTGTTTTAGTTTACAGTACTCCATACGCTCAATCCGTACGGGAACAGGCAGTTACGGGTGAAGCCCTGACTAGAAAAGTTCTGTGTTACCACTGATGCCGGTAGTCCAGGGCTTTATCTTCGCGGCGGTCCCTCACAAAAAAACGGCGTTTTTTGAAATAACTCGAACCACACTTTCTCCGTTCAGAAAGTACTCGGGACACTCCGGGATGCTTCCAATAACTTTATTTGCAACAAATGGTTACAAACCGACGCGTTTAGCCGTTAGGCTTGGTCACGGTAAAGCTTACACCTCGTACTTCCGTTTACATACACCCAGTGATAAACATAAACATAGGACTATTGTGGTTTCAAGAAAATAAAACCAATCGCCATCTTGTAGTGGCTACTGTTGTTATAACATTGAATTGAACACGATAAATAAATAGTTCATTGATTTAAACAATTTCAGTCTAAATGAGTGTCTCGCCCAAGTGGGCATACATGATATCCCATATTACTCCAATTGATTACTAATTAACTTTCTTAATCTAAGTATGCATTGTATATCGTTACAAATTCAATACAGATTATGTCTCTGCTTATATCTTTTTGCATCTTCATGTCCTGCGATGTAATGCAATTTTTCTTTTCTTCTGTGTATGTAAAGCTCTCTGATACCCACGTGTCTAGCTAGCGCTATATAAAACTTTATAAATAAATACCCAAATTGGCACCGGCCTACAGGCGACCTAAACAGTGCAGTGCCAGTTGGTTCAGAACAGCTTAGCACAGATAGCTAGAGATTCACGGCTGAATCGAATGGTTTTGGTACATTAGGCAAAGCCACAATTCCCCGCACCCTCTACTTGCTGTTAGGCCATATTTAATGACGACACCAGAACATACTGCCTAGTGTCAATACCAGCTTCCAATAATTGAGTGGTACAAAAGAGGGTGGTGATGGACGGAGCATCTGAACCAATCAAACACTCACACCCAGTCAACAGATCTGAGTCCCTTGCTCACTTTGCCACTGGATTCAAGCAAGCCTGGCTGAAGACGGCTGAAATACCAGAAACCGGTCCTAGGAAGCTTGTTCCCGGTCCAGGGAAGGCATGGCTTGGCAGTTCGGGCTGGACTGTTCCCATAATGCACAGGGTCAGACTGCTTTACATATGGCCATGTCTGAACTGGGGTGGCAGAGTGGGCTAAAGAACGGTGATGGATTAAACCCAGATCTTTTGACCGGGTGTGAGTGTTTGATTGGTTCAGATGCTCCGTCCATTACCACCCCCTTTTGTACCGCTTTTTTCCAATAATTGAGTAGCCTTGAAATAAATGAAACACCAGCATTTGTAAAAACGCACAGCTACCCCCTTAGAGGTGTCCCGGCGATGGGGGCCGTCTGGAAGATTAACCCATTAAGTGCTGCCGTTGGACGTCGCGGCCCTGCCCGTTTTGCGGAACTGCCGCGAAATCGCGGCAAAGGGGTTAAGCAAGCTTTTGCTCAGAGTCGCATGTTGCTGGGCTAACCTGCCGCCGGGGATCGAACCATGAACCATGTAAGGCACCGTGGCCGTTGCGCAACACCTCTTCCACCTTGCGAGTGTAATCCACTTAACCGTCAGTGGAGCAAAGGGGTGTGGCGTATGTTTTAATGATTTAAATGCATTGAGTATTTTTTTTTTTTAACAGTCAGCGGTGTTCGCCTAGAATGAGTGCTCGTAAAAGTTCTCTTTACAAGTAGTTATTTATTTATGTATTCACTGGTTTCTGGTGCTTCTCCGTAGGTCCCTTGTTTACTTGATTAAAGGCCCTGCAGATGATATATAGAAGTTCATAAAATCTTGTCCTTTCCATCTCCTGCCTGCATCCTTTCAGATGCCTGTTCTAAGAACTCCTTTTATTATTATTATTAGGTCGGCAGTAGCAATGCCACCTGGTGCGCCTGTTGGATAGAAGTAAGAGAAGGCCTGGGACACATTTTCTACATTACACCTGTAGTGCGAGTTGGTGCCCATTTAGCAAAGCTGCTAGATTGATTTCCTTCCCAACAGCCAGTAGATGTGTTTGTGCATCAGAGGCGCAGGCACCGACTTCGGATACAGGCGGCTCTCTGTAGGGCATCTGCACTGTTTGGACTTTCACTGCTTTTAGCAGGTTAACCAAGGACGCTGGTGCCAAGCTTCCAGATGTGTATGGCGGATTTAACCAATGGTTTTTTTTAAATTAAAACAAAACAAATATTCCTGTTTCTGTTCACTTGCCCTGAAAAAAACACGAAGCTTAAGCTAGCTGCTCGTGAGCTAAAGTTTCATAGCTTTTGTTTCAAATGAGGCATGAAGAAAATTGGCATAGCGGGTCTGCCAACCTGAGGTACAGTGTGCGTCCTTTGATTCTCGGGCCTCTAGGTTCGGCACGCGAAAACAGAGTGGAGATTAATCCGAGTACAATACAACACGCTCATTAATCCTTTTAGGGACCACAATGGGTGCGATTGTGTGATGTGAAAGGAGACTCCCTCGAGCCGGGAGCTCGTGTTCCTTTGTGCGCGGCACAGGTAAAGGAAAGAAGGGAAAAAGCCTTCCAGGTGTCAGATGGAAAAACGAACCTGCGCAGGTGGAAGGCGCACCCGGGGAGCCAGAGGAAACAGACACTTTCGGCAGAAATGTTTGTATTTTTTTTTTTAGTTAATTTTGAAAAGTGTATTTCGCTTATACATTACGGAATGCACACTTAAAGCCAGACGGAAAACAGAAGCAAGTACAAGCAGTGAAAGCAGTAAATGCAAAATACTTTCATTGTGGCTCTACCAAAATACTTAATAGCTTGTAAATCTGTCATCGTAAGTTTCAGCAAGAAAATCACGGTAGAGTCGCTGCCATTAAACCATCTCTGTAGGTGGAGTTGTGGGGAATATTACAAAAATTGAAAGAACCATTCAGTTCTAATTACAGTAAGCCTGTGCTTTTTCTGTTAACACAGCTGCCTTTAAACCCCGGCTGGGGGAAAGCAGGTAAAACTTGTCCAACAGATATTTTCTAATACACCTAGAGCAAAGGTGCATCTCTCTTGAGAAGAATTCTAGATGAAACATAGATGGATAGAGATTTGTTCACAGACAGAGTATATGAAGCGTTATAAAGCTGCACTATATGCATATGTATAGTTTGTGTGTGTGTGTGTTTGTGTGTATATACATATAGTATATATGTTCTGCATTCATCTGGAGCATACAGACACCATCACTCCAAGAGTTACATGCATGCAGTTATCAATTCATTTGATCAGTATTTAGTGGCAACAAAAGATGACGCGTTTCGGCTGTAACAATTGTGCTCACAGTGGTACCCATTACAATAAAATAGCCGATATAAACATTTTTGTAAAGGCCTTGTGACCACCCAGTCTTAAGATGAAAGTTAATAATGATTGTACAGAAGCGGCAGCCGTTTCGTAAGGGCTTATTTCTAATCAGAAGATGTATTATATTGAAATTAATCCTCTGAACACCACTCATTGCATATCTATTACCACATTAAAATATATTTTCGTATTAAATGGGCAGTACTGCATTTATTAAAATAATACATAATTTTAAAATAATTTAGAAATATTCCATGAATTAATCCTACTACATACAATCCCATTGTATAATTAGTATTTAATCCTAGAGTTCAGATAATGCATATTAAGTATTTCTAATTCATTTTTCATGTTTCAGTAGAAATCAACCTCCAGAGTTCGATTATGCATGTGGAAATTATTAGTTTTTCAACAGGTGCCACAAATAATCAGTAATCCTCACAAATGTAGAACAAGAAATATGCCTATTCAATTACTACTACTATTTTCTCTGGCTGTTCCGCATTCTAAAATTCTGAAAAGAAGAAATAAAGAAAATATTCTAAAAAACTAACGAGAGAATGAAACTAATTTGAAATGCAGCTAAAACATACTTACCTAAATAAACATATAATATAGATTTAAACCTACAGGCTCAATGGTATTCAGTTCCGAAATATTTCTCCATTCTAGATATCTTAATTTACTATGCCTGTTGCCACCTCGTTTATTCTAGGAATCAATAGCAAAATATTTGAGGTCACCCAAATTACTATCCTCTTAATTATAAAAAATAGTGTGATTTATGGTAACTGGGGACAGTTCAGGGCCCGAAAACTCATTTGCATCAAAGACTCTTGCACAGTCTCAAGTCCACTCCTTGTCTTGGCAGAGAAGTCTTAAGCTACTGGTTGAGACAGTCTCTTCTGGATGTTGTGGTGCAGGATTATAGTATCTTAAGTTTGAGCCAAGGCTCAGTTAACTCTTGTAAGCTGCAATAGGATGACACTCCCAGTTACTTTTCTGAGAAGTCTCCGTTAAAGTCCCAACCTGATTGGGTAGGATTGTCTCATGAAGCTTTATTTGCTTCTATGGTTGAGTCCTGTTTCAGCAATATGCAGGTGGTTATAGAAGGGAAAATCCCTCCAGCAAATGGTTGCTCTACTCTCTGCCCCTCCACTCTACAGCACTCCATGCCGTTCCACTCTACCCCTCTTCATTCTATGATACCCCACTTTGTGCCACTCTACACCACTCTGACGCACTGTGACAGTCGACGGCACTTCACTCTACACCATTTCACTCTACACCAGTCTTCTCTGCGCACTCCACTGTACGGCACTCTATGCCACTCCACTCTGACATTTCATTACTTTATTCCACTTCATGACCCTTCACTCCACTCCACTCTACGCCACTCTACAGCACTCCACTCTATGCCACTTCACTGTTCTCCACTCTATAGCACTCCACTCGCTGCCATTAAGTTCTACTTCGTGCTGCGACTCACTACTCCACTCCACGCCACTCACGCAACTCCACACTTCAACTTCTCCTTACCCCACTCCACTCTGATACTCCATGCCACTCCATGCTATGCCACTTTACTTCACTCTGTGCCACTCCACGTCACACCACTCCTCTCAACTACATAGCACTCCACGACATGCCACTCCATTCTACAGCACTCTATGCCGCGCCACTCTACGACACTCTATTCCACTTCTGTCCACACCACGCCACTGTATGCCACTCTCTGGCACTCTACGCCACTCCACTCAACTCTACGTCACTCCACTGTACGCCGCTCCACTCTGACACTTTACTCTCCCCACTCACCTCCACTCTACGAACCTCCACTCCACTCCACTACACCACTCTGCCACTCACAGCACTCTACTCCACTCTACGCTGTTCCATTCTGTGTCACTCTACTTCACTCTACACCTCTGCACTGTGCCCCACGCTGCTCCACATAAGATCACTCCTCTGTATGCCACTTCACCATACGACACTATGCCACTCCACTCTGACATTTTACTCCAATCTGCGCCCCTCCAATCTACATTTCTCCACTGTCAGCTATACCTCTCTCGACTCTTTACTCCACGTCTCTCTACAACTCTTTACTCCATGACACTCCGCTTCTCTGTAGGACACTCTACACAACTCCACTCTAGTCCACTGCATTCTACACACAATACTCCAATCTACACCACTCTGTTCTCTGCCACTCCGCGCCACTCTTCACCACTCTACTGTACACCACTAACTTTTGGCCATGCTGAACATCAGCCATGTTGGTGTGCAACAGGGTTAAAACACATTGGCAAAGCCAGTAGTGCTTGCATAGGCGAGACCAATTGTTTTTTTTCCAATGCTTGTTCTCATTTTACATTCATCAGCAGAATCCAAAGACTGCTGCAAGGACGACTCTTATATCTTTTAAATAGCTTCTTCATGAGTTCCAATCCGGCTTTAGGGCCAACTATAGTACAGAGTCTGCTCTCCTGGAAGTGACTGAATTTATCAAGGGTGAACTAGACCAAGGAGGCAAGGCTGTTCTGATACTACTCGATTTGCCGGCGGCCTTCGATACGGTCCCTCATGAAAGGCTCTTGGATAGACTTGCTAACATCGGCCTGGGGGAGTCCGTCCTAACATGGCTGAAGTCCTTCCTAACATGGATGTCCTCCTTCCTGGGAAACAGATCTCAGGACATCTGGCTTCAGCCCCTTCTCATCCCCTGTTCCGTCCATGAATGTGGGTGCCCCCCAGGGCTCCATTCTCAGTCCAACCCATTTTAACATATATCTATCTCCCCTTGCACTTTTGGTAGAGGAAAATGGCGCTAAAATTGTCTCTTACGCAGATAACACTCAGCTGATTTTTACATGCGATAAAGGAATTTACTTTGACGGGGCAATGATTAGAGCTTGCCCCACAAAGGTTTTTAATTGGCTTAAGATAAATTAGCTGAAGTGTAACCCAGACAAAACAGAAGTTATTTTCTTTCGACAAGCGGGAAACGCTTGACTGGAGCTCATGGTGGCCAAAAGATCTGTTGCCACCGCCCTCTGCAAAGAAGAAAGTAAAAAATGTAGGCATTGTCATAGACAATGCACTCTGCATGCGCTCTCAGATCCAAAATCTAACTGGCGCTTGCTTTGGCATACTCTGCATGTTAAAAAAATTCCTACCACTGCTACCACTTGACAGCAGAAAGATTGTGGTGCAGGCTCTGGTGATGTCAAAACTTGATTATGTCAACAGTTTGGTCTTCATAACTCTCTTATCCAGCGCCTACAAGTGGTGCAAAGCACAGCAGCCAGAGCCATTATGAGGTCTAAATCCAGATCAAGTATAACCCCTTTTTTAAAGTTTCTACATTGGGCATGCATGAAGTAACGAATTGACTTCAAAGCGATGATTATCTTTTTATTTCTACGTCTTAGGTGCCGGCTACCTGAAGTATCATTTTTAACCTCTTGCCTGCTCAGGATGGCCCCCGGCGGTCACACGTCACAGTTGTCATGTGCGCACGACGGCCAAGGGCCGTCCAAACTCCGGCCACTCATAAAACCTCCCACACAGCGTGAAAATTCGCAGCGCACGCAAGGGGTTAAATAAACACTGTATTGAAAAATTCAGCTTTAAAGAAGACACACAGCACACCCTGTGGTGTAATTCCACAAATACGTGCCGGACGGTGTTTAGAAACAGGTGCCGGTGGCAAGCACCAGAAGACATGGTACAAATTAACTACTGCATGTAACAAAACCGCGTCTGAAAACACTGCTGAAGTGAGGGTCTGCAGCTTGTAATTCATAAGTTGCTGCTGTAACGGCACACAAATACCCAACTTATCAGCTTTTAACGTTCTTAAGGTTACACTCATTTTGTGCCCCTGGAGTACTAATGTGTCCAGCTGGTTTATATGCAGCAGTCTAAGCACCGTTTTAGCTGCCTGCTGGAATAGAAATGACAAAATTAATTGTCATTAAGTTACAAGCCGATCTTTCTAGCATGCCTGTAACTGTTATGGTATGACTTCAAGATGCTTGACACAGCTGCAGGCCATGAAAAGTAGGTGACAGAAGTAAATAAAAACAAAATTATATCTAGTAATGCCGACTATAGTGATGTTAAATTCTAGTGCTTGTGGCAAATTATCTGAACTTTTCTCCAAAGACTTTGGCTTAAAAAAATAAAAATATATATATCAAGAGCGTGTTTACACATTTAACCAGTGATGACTCCTCTGCTATGGCAGAGGAGTGTCACCCACTGCTTTTAAGCAGTGCAAAGAAGAAGCATAAAATGAGCATAAAAGTTATCATGTTATGCTTACTGCTGCTTTGTGGGTGTGCGGGGCTGTTCTGCTCTCGGAGCAGGGCAGGGGGGAGAAGTGGTTTGCGCACTCCTAAGTGCGCAATGACTGGTCAGCCCGCTCAGGTCACCCAAACCAGTCATGCGCACTTTCCCCGTTCTCCATGCAGGCTGCATTACAGCCTTCATGGAAAACAAGCCCAGGCTCCCATTCCTTAGTTGAGCGTCCAACCAGGCCGCTCAAAACCAATCTCAACGCTGGTCAGGGGAGCCTGGATGCCTACCAATCACAATCCTACATTGTGGCGTTGTGATTGATCAGTGGGACCTAGCTGTGCTTCCGTCTGATTCGGAGAATGCGGGGCTCGCCGCAAAAGTACGTTTTTGTTGTTGTAATGGTTTAAAAAAATATATATGTACGCGACAAACCCCACACGAGCACTCCCCCTCCCCATACACCCCCCAAGACCCCAGCGAGACATGCCAGCCACCGCTGCATTTAAAGGGTGCTTCAATTTTTGTAATACTAGACTGTACTGTTGCTGCTTCCTTCCTAGGCCCACGTTAATTTTTGGTACAGGTCATTGACACTGTTTGGGCACATATACAACAGCGAGGCTAGGTTGACCTCCATATCTAAGCATCGTGTTTAGTAATTACACTCATTCTAAGACATCAGTTTGATTGAGCTCCTACGAATAATTCAAAGTTGTAAAATCTGTTTATTTGAATAAACTATGCTTTTTATTCACAGCTTCTCTACATTTTTATCTAGCTATTTCTGATCAATGTCCTCCCCCCTGGTAGTTCTTGGCAGACTGAGAGAGAGCTCTTCAAACCAACTTTCCTCTCTTCTGGCTTTTGTTGACAAAGTACGTTTTTATAGCTTCATAAAGCAAAAATATCAAGGATATGTAATTCTCTCGCGTGTTTATTATAGCATAGACGTGGCTTGCTTTTAGTAGTTGACTTGTAAAAGCTAGCTAATCATCGCAATAAATTATGTTTTTAGAAGTCGACAAATTAATGATTTATGTATTATTCTTTTGGTAGTCATTGCTGCATAACATGACTTCAATCCGGAGATTTTTTTATGGCGAATAAGAATCTATTTTCATGGATTTCTGACTAACAAAAAATGTAGGTCTGGCCTCGAGACAGCTTTAGCTGTTTTGATTTCCTCATGTAGTCATAAACAAAAATAAATGCATATATAGACATACATAGACGGGCTTTGAGTTGGCCATCTTCTTCTATTGGTGAGTTAAAACAACACTTACCCTCTGATGGATACTTCTAACCGCAGATTCTTTACCTTTAGAATAGCTGCAGGCACCAAACTGAATTCTAAGTTGTAAACAGCATTACTTCCACACGCCACTAGGCAGTATTGTATGGCTCTACCTTGATGTTCTGCCCCAAAGTGACAGTGTAGCTCCATATAAGCGCCAACCTGTGTGTCAACGTCAGTTCCTTCAAATCAAATCAAATCAAATAAGCTTTATTCGATTTATCAATAAATCATAAAAGCATACAAATACAATTTATGCAGACAGTTTAAGAACAGTTTTTATATGAACAAAGTTACAAAAATAGATAAAACGTTTCTCCAAAAATTAAAATCTAGAGCAATCATTCGGATGAAGGGCCTCGTTTTGCACTAATCAGTCAATATAAACATGTATTAGTTACCTCATTGAGTTTCTAAATTTCATCACTGACATTAAGAAACGGGAAACAACAAAGATAACATCCACATCTTCTAAAAGCAATAATTTTAAATATGCAGATTTACATGTTCTTATCCCCCAGCGTTTAAGTAAAGGTAGAAGAAATGATTTCCTCGGGCTGGTATATAGATTACAAAAGAACACGATGTGAATGTTACTTTGTGTTGAATGGTCGTCGTATGGACATATTAATTTCAATGAGGCCCAGTCATTCTGTTTCGGCAAAGTGACCAGGCGGAAGAAAATCCCTAGACGCAGCCTGGTTAAAAGCATGCGAGCATAGGGTGCTTTTTCAATCCCAAGATAAGATTGCAGGCCTTCAGTAGGGGTAATTTGCTGATAGCTCAGGGTTGTGCCTTTAAGTTTCTCAGAGTCCCATCTAGCGCTCTCTAAGTGTATGGATAATAGTTTTTTAAGGGCCGGTCTGGTCAAGGTTTGTAGGGTCTCTGGTTCATCGTAAAATTCAGAGTGCCCAATGTTAGTAAACATAGTTTGTACGTATCGCAGCCACTTGACTTTTGCTGCACCGTCCAAAGCCATACAGTCTTTTATGAGATTTCTATTCAATTTGCACTCCTCTGTGGTCCAAATCTTATGCCAGAGCAAACAGGGTGATATTTTTATAATGTCGCTAAGGTATTTAATGCCGGTCTCAATGTGAGTCATAAAAGTCGACGTGGTTTTAGACACACCTAATAAGTAGCAGATGAAAATGTTCTCGCAAGTTTGTAATGAGGACACATTCTCAAACCCCCAGAGACCTGCGCCATATATGGCCGTAGCTATGCACTTTGCCCGGTAGATCTGTAACATTTCCTGGATAGGTTTACCCCCAATTTTGGCTGCAAAGGTTCTTAAAGCACCTGTGGCACGGGTAAAGGCGAGTTTCCTAGCTGACACTGCGTGTTTCCACCTTCCCCGCCTATCAAACACAATGCCCAAATAGCAAAAAGTGTCTGTAATGGCAATCTTTTGCTGATCTAAATATATTGAGCATGATGGTCTGTTGTTCTTTTGGGAGCAGGGCATGGAGAAAGTTTTGGAAATGTTCACCTTTAAATTTCTTTTACCCATGTAGGATGAAAATTCATTTACTGCTCTCTGTAAGCCTACTTTTGTCCTAGACATGATTGCCGCGTCATCGGCATATAAAAGAATGGGTACGGGCCTACCATTAACAGCCGGGTAATCGCTTGACAGAGTAATTAAGCTCTCAGCGATAGAGTTTATGTAAAATGTGAAAAGCAAGGGCGCAAGTATGCAGCCTTGCCTCACCCCTCTGTTTATGGCGAATTTTTGTGAACATTGCCCCTGGGTCCCAAATCTTACTCTGGCCCCCGCTTCTCTATATAGTTCTTTAATAAATGTGAGGATAGTTGAATCCACCCCGATGTCTTCCAGTGTCGACCAGAGCATCGCATGGTCCACGCAGTCGAATGCGGAGCTGAGGTCGACAAAGGTGACAAATAGGTCCCCTTTTTTTGCCTGCGTGTATTTAGAGACTAATAGGGACAAGTTTAGGCATTGCTCCAATGTCCCTAGTCCCTTTCGGAACCCATATTGGAACTCCGAGATAACCTTCTTCTCTTCTTCCCAGTGTTGTATCCTCTTAAGGACAATCCTGCCAGCAACTTTCATGAGTCCGTCCAATAAGGATATTGGACGGTAACAAGCCGGGTCGTCCCTATTCCCTTTTTTAAATATGGGGACTACGATTGCGTCCGACCAGGTGGTAATAAAACCGCATTTATTTCCCATATTTAATACGTTGGTTAATAAGGGAACCCAGAAATCCGGTTCTGATTTATAGAGATCCACTGGGGTGTGATCAGGGCCGGGGGCTTTACCTGAAGGACTTTCTCTAAGGGCATCTTCCACTTCTAATGTGGTAAATACCAGTTCAATGGGGTAAGGGGGTGCTGGGGACACAGTTAGATGGTTATCCTGAATTATGCTATCTGAGGGTAAGGTCACCCTGCGTGGGTTTGGGGCATTACCCTGTGTAGTGTTGGAATAAAGATTGCCATAATGTTCTTCCCAGAGTTCAGCCGTTATAGCCACTTCTACAGAGTTATCTCTATCTTTTAAGTTGTAAACAGATCTTATGACTTTCCAGAAGGCATTGCTGTCCTTATTCCTGGCGGCTTCCCCCAGAGCTTCCCAGGCCTCCTGCTTCAATTTCGCCCTCCGTTGTTTAATTGCCAGCTTATAATCGTGCCTCGCTTGACGAATTTGGACCCTATCTTTAGGGTCGGCAGACAAAGCTTTCTTTAAGGTTTTCAGTGTAGATGTACATCTAGAGTCAAACCACCCACTAGTATGCCTCCCGTTGTCTTTGCAGTTCCTAGTCAGTGCATTTTTTATATGGCGCTGAATGTTAGAGAAAGCAACCATGATGCTCCTTGGGTCGGTGTCTTCCTCTAAACAAGCAAGTATGTCCGTGGAGCAAGAGGATAGGAAGTTTTGGAAGAAGGATGTAGGGTTCATTTTCTCCCATTTAATTACATACCCATTGATCTTAGTTAGGGTAACCTCAAATGGATATAGAACCTTACTAGGTTTCTTTACTTTGCCCTCCATGAGATTTACCCCGAAGGTGATGGGATAATGATCACTCATGGGGTCATCCCCCGTTTCCCAAAAGGTTATAAAGTCAGGATGGGTGGGTGATATCAAGGCAAAATCGATTGTGGATTTGCAACCTCTTCCATTGTACGTTGGGGCAAAGGGAACCGGAGGGGAGCATGCCTGGTTAATAAAAGTGAGGTCAAAGGTAAATATAACATTGTTAAGAAGAGACCCCATGTTGGTGTGGGAGAAGTGCAGAGGACCGTCCTCCCCGAGATCTGACAGGCCGCACAAACCTAGCTCAGAAGACGGACAGACGGGACAATTAAAGTCACCCACCCACAACATTATGTGCTCCCCTGAGCCTTGATCTCTCAGTTTGTGAATATGATGGATCATAATGTTCAAATTTGATTCCACCTCGCTAATTGGCAAATTATTATAAAAATTCACAAGAATCACCTTTTGCGAAGTGCCCCATTTAAGTAGTATGATTTGGAAGTACTGATTGGATTGGAAGTCGCAAACTTTTACGTCCCCTACGTTCGAGATATATGTACACAGGCCCCCCTTGTTGCGGCCCTGGGCTGA
The DNA here is from genome assembly GCF_964261635.1 of Lissotriton helveticus. Taxonomy (NCBI): domain Eukaryota; kingdom Metazoa; phylum Chordata; class Amphibia; order Caudata; family Salamandridae; genus Lissotriton; species Lissotriton helveticus. The sequence goes on along the minus strand of NC_136057.1, from coordinate 370,483,742 downwards.
TGGCACAGCTGGGGAGTGGAAAGTTCGGTAGCCCAACATGTGCACTTCCTCTATGAGCCAGGTTTCTTGTAGACATAGGATGCCATACTTCTGCACAATCTCCAGCCAAGGTTTGTGGGTGATCTTACTACCGAGGCCTGCTACATTCCAAGAAAGGAGAGAGTGCATTGGGTTTCCAATTTCCTGTGGATGATGCCTTGCGGTCCCCGTTGTGCCCATCCGAACTTGCGGGTGAGTAAGGTCTCCCTGTAGTTTGACCTGTGCAGTAAGAGCGTGGTGTTCAGGGGGGTTTAGGTCTATCCCAGCGTGGCTTGGAACTTGGGGTATGGGCATTCATTTTTCACTCGGGACAGTCTCCATTAGGGGATTTTGGGCGTTGGTAAGGATTGGTGCGACACTAATTCCCAGTCAATCCACCTGATCCAAGCACTCAAACCTGTTCATAGTGGGCGCTCCTTCCCACCAGTTATTAATGGGTTGCCAACCATCCCCATGACCTTTCCATCTACGGTTGTGGGCTATTGACCAAGCCCCAGGTGGCTCAACAGTCTGTTTTGGGGGATAGAAAAAAGTGAGGGGCTGGTGGTAATAGATTGGTCAGTGTCCTGTGAATCCCGTGTAGTAATATGCTGGGCCGTGTGGCGGTCTGCAAATTAAACCACTATGCAGTCTCCTGGGATGGATTTATAGGTACGACCCACCCATGGCACTCTCCTAACCATTAGAATCCTAGTCCTAACAGTAATGGGGAGCTGTCTATTGATGTTGAGCCAGTGAATCACCTTATTCATTAGGGACCACTGGGTCTCCATAGAATGCGGGTCAAGTGGTGGTACACCAGCCAGTATGACGACATAGGGCTCAGCGGCAGGAGGAAGATCAATATAGCCCCCACGAAAGTTCTGGCGCCCATGGTACTGGTTGGTTATACGCGCAGTAGGGGTGATATTAGTCTTATTGGGCTTGTGGGCAGCCTTAGGGATAGGGTTGGATAAGGTCTGGTTCTCGGGGCCTTTTGCCACTGGTATTGGGATTTTTGGTATTAGGGGAAAGGGGACGTTTGACTTAGAGCGGGGTTTGGGTATTGGGGTCGGTTTTGGTGGGGGTAGGGGCAAGACCGGGGGCGGCATTTCAGGTGCAAGAGAGCTAACGTTAGTTTCTGGAGCCGGGTGAATACCATCGTCATCCTCCTGAGGAGTACTCTCAGCAATATGAGGATAAGTTGCTTCCAGTTGTTTTAGGCTAAGGGTGGCGAGGGAGACTAAGGTCTTATCCATCTCAAGGAGATTATTCTCAATGCGTGAGAGTCTGAGTTCTAAAGGTAACAGTAATTGTTTTAATGTACCCCAGACTATCGTGAGAAAATCTTCGTCATCACCCCCCTTGTCTTTATTACTCCCTGGCTCACTTTGCCCTCCCTCTTTTGGTTTCTCACCATGTGTGGGGAGAGGCCCTTGAGTAGAGTCAAGGACCACGTTAAAATTACTGTGTTCCCTGTCCCCCCCTATTAGGTGCTTATCCAAGTTTGGCGCTTGTATGGTCTCCCCCGTGGTGGGTAGGGTTCTCCTGTTATTAAAGAACTGCAGCCTTGCAATTTTTGCTTTTTTACGGGCATAAGCAGATCTTGCATTGTTTTTCTTTGTTAGGGTTGGGCCATCTTTATTTTTATTCTTTGCTAGAGGGGAAGAAAGGTCAGGGGGGTCAGGGGTGTCCGGCGAGCTAATGGCAATTCCGGGTCCAGTAGGCGCGATTCCCTCGAAAATTTTAGGGGGCACAGAGGTTGAGGTGGGTATGGGTTCTACTGGAAGGGGCAGGGGTGGGGAAGCATGGTGAACATCGGCATGGATTATCAGTAGAGGAGGGCAAGAAGCATGTTGTGGAGATACAGCAGACGCGATTTTCCCTAGGGAAGATTTTTTTGAATTGGCAAAGGTCTGAGAAAGCCTACGTGCCGCATCAAGCTCAAGTGACACCCTCTTCTGCATTTTGGTAATTTCCGCATCAATTGCTAGATTAGTCTTCACTAGGAAATTATCCAATGTCCCGCTGGGCTTACTCAGCCCCAATGCAGTTTTACTGCGAGTGCCCCGTGTACTCATGGTATATTTGAGTTGCAGTGCCCACAAAGTACTTACTGGTGCAAAAGGGACGAGTCAAATAACGAGAACCAAGGGGGGTGGGCCAGGCCAGTCCTCTATGTCCTCGAACGGCCTCAAACGGCCCGCTCTTTGCCCGGTCTTCGCCCCGGTCGCTCCCGCGCGCTCCCGCGCCGCGGCTACCCCGCCCAGTTATGTGGGGTGCTGACAGGGCAGGGGGCGTGTCCGGCAGGGAGAGCGGCCACAGGTGTTCCACGCAGGGACTCCTGGTCAACGGAGTCCCTGCTAGCCTTCTCGCAGCCCTGCCGGTGCGGGAGGGGTCTGTTGGTGCTTCTCCTCCTCTCCCCGGGTGCTCCTGGCGCAGCGGGACCCGCGGAGCGGGTCCTGCAAGTCGCAGCGTTTCTTTCCCCAGAACTAGGGAGCAGACGAAGGGTTGGTTCCTCTCACGAGCAGCAGCAAACAAACAAACAGCAAGGTTTCCCAAGGGCTGGGTGCACTGGACGGCCTTTGTGCTGTCAGGGGGCGTGTCCGGCAGGGAGAGCGGCCACAGGTGTTCCACGCAGGGACTCCTGGTCAACGGAGTCCCTGCTAGCCTTCTCGCAGCCCTGCCGGTGCGGGAGGGGTCTGTTGGTGCTTCTCCTCCTCTCCCCGGGTGCTCCTGGCGCAGCGGGACCCGCGGAGCAGGTCCTGCAAGTCGCAGCGTTTCTTTCCCCAGAACTAGGGAGCAGACGAAGGGTTGGTTCCTCTCACGAGCAGCAGCAAACAAACAAACAAACAGCAAGGTTTCCCAAGGGCTGGGTGCACTGGACGGCCTTTGTGCTGTCAGGGGGCGTGTCCGGCAGGGAGAGCGGCCACAGGTGTTCCACGCAGGGACTCCTGGTCAACGGAGTCCCTGCTAGCCTTCTCGCAGCCCTGCCGGTGCGGGAGGGGTCTGTTGGTGCTTCTCCTCCTCTCAACGGGTGCTCCTGGCGCAGCGGGACCCGCGGAGCGGGTCCTGCAAGTCGCAGCGTTTCTTTCCCCAGAACTAGGGAGCAGACGAAGGGTTGGTTCCTCTCACGAGCAGCAGCAAACAAACAAACAGCAAGGTCAGTTCCTTATTTTCTGTAGCGTCATACCGAGCTCGCTCCCAACTTTCTTCGTCAGTTGACACATTTTATTTTGCTAAAAAATATATATTTTTTCTGTCTGCAAGGGAACAATCAGCCAGATTCATCAAGCGAAATGCGCTCGCAAAAGGGCCAGATTCTGAGAATCTGGCCCTTTGCGAGTGCAATTTTTGCATTTGGAATTCATCATCCCAAATGCAAAAATCGCTAATAAAGAATTCGCAAAATTGCGAGGATTAGCATTTAAGGAATCTCTATTAGAGATTCCTTAAATGCTATTCATGAAACATTTAAAAATTGCGAATTCGCAATTTAGGAGCGCTATTTACCACGAAGTCAAACCTCGTGGTAAATAGCGAAAAGTTAGAAAAATGCATTTAAATGCATTTTTCTAAGTTGCATGTTACACACACACATGTCCTTTGGACACGTGTGTGCACAACATCAGTGTAAATTCACATTTCAGGGGTGCTACAGGGTGTCCTTTGGACACCCCTGCACCCTTGAAATCACATCCTTATTTGCGATTAGCAAATTGCTAATCGCAAATAAGGAATAACTCCCCATGCATTCCTATGGGCCTGTAGGCCCATAGGAATGCATGGGGAGTTATTCCTTATTTGCGATTAGCAATTTGCTAATCGCAAATAAGGAACATGTAGGAATCGCAATATTTTTTGCAATTCCTACATGAATCCCGTTTTGCAAGTCCTTAATAGCGATTCCTTATGAATCGCTATTAAAGACTCGCAAAACGGGTCTTTGATGAATCTGGCAGAATATCTTCAAAAACTACAGTGTTTAATCATTTAAGGAATGTTGCAAACAGAGGTGTGTAATAGACTCCCATAAGGTGTGTCTATGGTGTTTTTTTCTGGGCACGATTCTCAAGTCCTGTGTCTTCATGAACCCAAAGGTGATCTGGGTACATAATGTAATGGTGTATGTCACCAAACACCAAAAGAAGTCAGAGAAGTCGTGCAGAAATTCAAGGTTATGGACCCATTCCCGCTGTTGTGGCTGCTCCTGCAACAGGTCCTTGTCACAGTCCAAGTCTTTCAAGAAGTTGGAGCAGAACCAAAAGAAGGTCAAGCGGGTTGTATTCCAATCCCTGTCAGCCTGAGAAGTCATAGGGACACAGAGTGCCTCCTGGTCTGGTTCTCAGTCATATACAAAGAAGCCAGTTCTGCAGCTAATCCCAATGCATCCTGAGTATTCAGGGCCAGCAGTGACATTGCAATAAATTTAGACCTTTAAAGAGGCCATGATGCAAATTTTTGCCACCTTGTTGCTTCCTCTAGTACGCTGAGTGCCCCAAGAATCTATAGAGGTCTCCACCTGGGTTATAGTTGCCGGGTCCGCACTGGGCTCTCTCTGTGTTTGTGCCTCCTGAACCCACCTCGGGTCCATTTTAGTGTTGGAGGTGATTTCTAATCTACTGAAAAAATCCATGTAGGTCCCTTTTCATAAAAGTCTGCCCGGATGCCACCGGAGGATGAGCTTGGCCCAAGCCGAATTAGACTCTGCCCCAGCCAAGATTGTGTCGTGAAGTTGTACTGACACAACCGGTTCCATTCCCGTCCAATCCGATTCTGACAGAACCATGGCTTTGCCTCAAAGCCATACCCTAGCGCTCCAACATTTGGTCCAGACTATGATCATAGCCAACTAGTATTTGGAGATGACAATCTAGATGAGTGGGATTACTTTTCCCCACATTGTGATAATGACAGTCTATACATGGACATGCATGAGGATAGTGGTTTGGACACTTTCCCAGACTCTGGGCTTTGTTCTGCCCTCTGGGCTATCAACCAAAGAGAGTGCCTTCTTTGCCATGGTAATCAGGTGGAGGTGTTGGATTGCTACTGCCAACTATAGAAGTCAAACTAATGTACTGACTGAAGTTTTGAAACCTGGACAAGCTTCATCTGAATCCTCACTTTCATTTATAAAGCCTGACTGAGACCCTCATGGGCACCTGGCCCAAACCAAGTTCCTATCCATCAATGAACAGGAAGGTTCTCAGGCGCCATAAACCTGCACCTGGTGACCCTGTTCTGTTTGACGTAGCACCCAACACTAGTAGGTTTCAGGGTTCATGTTTTCAACAGTAGGGTGAACCCCAATTACTTCCCTACGACTCCCCCAGACTGTCAAAACTAATCGAGGCCTTCAGAAAGCAGATGTTTTCCTCTGCCAGTCTAGCCCACCAGTCATTCAATGCCAGCTATTTGCTGGGGGTTATACCCAGGTTTTATTGGACATGATTGGCAAGATCTTGCCGGCAGTCCCTGAGGAATTTCGAGCCAAGTTGCCTCAAACCACCCAGTATGGTCAGGATGCACATTAGTTTGCACTAGTGTGGTGCTTTGGCTGCACGCATAAATGAGATTCACTGGCTTCTCCAATGATATGCAAGCCTCTGTGATGGACGGGTCTTTCAATGGATCTCACCTCTTTGGTGAGATGGCCAATTCAGCGATAGGATGCTTTAAAGAAACCTGGGCCACAGTGTATTTCTTAGGCCTTCTACCCTTGCGAGAGAGTATCTTCAATAGTTTTGCCCCTTTTGAGGCTACTCTAGAGAGTCGGTGTACCACCAAGTTCCACCGTCCTCACAACAGACACCACAGTCCCTGCAGGGTCAGGGATAGGGATCATTCAGATCTGAAAGAGACACGTTAGTATTAGATTCCTTACCTTAGAATATCCCCAGGCGTCAGACTGGATCCGGAAATTTTTGCGTAGCAGTACCCTTGCGCGTCGGTAGGCGTCGTCTGCGGCTCCGCGTCCGTCGTCGGCGTCGTGGGCGCCGTGATGACGTCGTCGGAGTACTTAGACGCCGCCTCCGCGTGCTGACGTCAGTTCTTCTTTTTTCCGCGCCAGCAAGCGCAGATCTGGAAAAAGCAGTAACCCTAGTCACTTTTTGACTAACTTTTTTGATCCTTTTTGATTGCTATTTCGAGTCTCTCGACTCCGACACGGTGCCTTAGGGATGCCCGGCTTCAAGCCTTGTGACAATTGCGACCGGCTGATGTCGGTCACGGATCCTCACCGCGTCTGTTTGTCGTGTTTGGGCGTCGACCACGACGACAAGGCCTGCTCCGACTGCCGGGCCCTCTCTTCGAAAGCCAGGCGGGAGCGGTCCCGTAGGCGCCGCGAACTCCGGCAGTCGGCCCCGCGCCGTGAGAGGTCCCGATCCCATGGGAGGTCGAGGGACAGGTCGCGGGCTCGGAGCCATCACAGCTCCGAGAGTAAGCCGCACTCCTCCGGGTCGAAGTCGTCGTCAGGTAAGAGGCACAAGAAGTCCAAGCGGCGTCATCGCTCCTCGGACTCCCCCCGACGCTCGCGCGATGCGGCCGGGGGTTCGGGTGACACCGCCCACGCGGCTCCGTCGGAGTCGCGGGCGCCGCGTGCAGCTCCACACCCTCCGGTCCCTGGGCTGAACGCGTCGCCGGAGGAGATCGAGCACTTCCTCATGGCCATGAGGAAACTCTCTCCTCAGACGGGCTCCGCGGCGCCTTCGGGCCCAGCGGACCCGTCTGGGGGCCCTAGCTGGTCGGCGGCTCCGGCCCCGACGCCGTCGGGTGCTTTGGCCCCGACGCCGCCGACGCCTTCGGGCCCGGCGCCGCAGGTCCCTGTTATCCCGACGCCGGCGGTGCCTTCGGGCCCGGCGCCGAGGCGTCCAGTTGTTCCGACGCCGCAGACGCCTTCGGGCCCGGCGTCGCAGGATGCCGCTGGTCCTCCTTCGGGTTCTGGTTCGTCGCCGGTGGATCTGACGACCTCCCTGGCGTCGGACCCTCAGGTGTCACCTCCGGCGCCGGCCTCAGGCGGCGCCGTCCCCGGTCCCACCTTCGTTCCTGTTCCGGCGTCGGGACGGCCCCGATGGGCGCCGCTCCAGGCGCCGGTTGGAGAGTTCCATCTCTACGAACAGGCCCCATTAGATGAGAACCCTGAATTTCAGGAGATGGGTGATGAAGAGGACTGGGAGGGGTCTGAGGACCCTCTGACCAGGGAGTGTCAGTCTCATGAGGACTGGGCAGGAGACCTTGAGGAGGCCAGTGGCCTGGACACCTCTCTAGACACTGGTTTTGTCTCCCCTCCTTCCGTGGCATCGGAGGAGGGGGCAACTTATAGTGTGGTGCTGATGAGGGCTGCCAAGGCCTTGGGCCTTGAGCTCCCCGTCGCGGCCGTGAGGACTAACCTCCTCACTGAGGTCCTTAAACCGCAGTCAAGCTCGGCCGAGCCTCTGCTGCCCTTTAATGAGGCCTTGACCGACGTTCTTCTGGGCACTTGGTCCAAGCCCGCTACGGGTTAGCCCGTAGATAGGAACGTGGCCAGACGCCACCGCCCAACCCATGTTTCCTGTCCTCCCACCCTACCCCCGAGAGCCTGGTCATCCAGGCCTCCAATTCCCAGACCGCATTCCCGTCCGCCCCCCCGGACTGGGAATCCAAGAGGTATGACCAGTATGGGAAGAAGATCTTCTCATCCCTTAGCCTAGGCCTGCGGTCTTCTAACACCGCCTGCCTCTTGGGACGTTACACCCACTCTGTGTGGGATAAGGTCGCGGAAGTGCTGCCAGAGTTTCCGTTGGAGTTACGGGCCAAACTCGGCCAAGCCCTTGTGGAGGGCCGGGATGCAGCCAAGTATTCCATCCGGTGTGGGCTGGATACCACTGACTCGCTGGGTAGAGCGATGGCAACGACGGTGGCGGTCAGACGCCACGCCTGGCTGAGGTCCGCCAACTTCTCGGCAGATGTCCAGACACGCTTATGGACATGCCGTTCGATGGCCGTCGCCTCTTTGGCGACAAGGCAGACCATGCGCTTGAGCGTTTTAAGGACTCCAGGGCTACGGCCAAGTCCTTAGGCCTCTCGGGCCAGCGCCAGCAATCGGCTGCCTATCACTCCTTTCGTGGCCACGGAAGGGGTGCGCCCACACGTGCCGCCAAGCACGCACCGCAGGGCAATACCCAACGCGGTGGCGGCCGTGGGAACCACCGTCCAGGTGGTCGGGCGGCGAGGTCAGTCCACACCTTCCCCCGCAGCATCCGCCTCTAAACCCTCCTAGTCCGTGCTTTCAGGCCCATGTGACGCCAGTGGGAGGCAGGGTTCGCCATCACCACCTCCACTGGCGCACTGTCACGTCGGACAGGTGGGTGCTGCAAATCGTCCGAAGGGGCTACTCCCTCCCCTTCGAGGCGACTCCTCCAGCCATGCCACCGCAGAACCACCGTGTATCGGGGATCACTTGCGACTTCTGCAGGAGGAAGTTACGGCCCTCTTGGCCAAGGGGGCCATCGAGCGCGTTCCTGGGCCAGAAGTAGGGTGTGGTTGCTACTCCCACTACTTTCTGGTACCCAAGAAGGGCAAAGGGGGCCTACGCCCTATCTTGGACCTACGGAACGTCAACGGCTTCCTCCGGAAGGAGAAGTTCAAGATGCCGACACTGGCTCAGGTCCTGGCTGCCCTGGACCCAGGAGACTGGATGGTAGCGTTGGACTTGCAGGACGCTTACTTTCATATCCCCGTCCTGCCTGCCCACCGGCGCTACCTGCGGTTCATGGTGGGCCACGAGCACTTTCAGTTTACCGTGCTCCCCTTCGGCCTTACCAGCGCCCCACGGGTGTTCACGAAGGTGATGGCGGTGGTCGCAGCTCATCTGCGCAGGTTAGGGGTTTCAGTCTTCCCCTACCTCGACGACTGGTTGTTGAAGGCGGGCTCGCCCCAGACAGTCGTCAGCCACCTCCAGACGACGGCAGACCTCCTGCACCAGCTGGGGTTCTCCATCAATGTGCCGAAGTCACACCTGTGTCCCTCTCAGAAGCTCCTCTTCATCGGAGCTGTTCTGGACTCGGCGCGGTTTCGGGATTATCCGCCCAAACAGCGGGTCCGGGATATTCAGGCTCTGATTCCCATCTTTCAGCTGTTATCCCGGGTTTCGGTCAGGTTGACGCTGCGGCTTCTGGGGCTGATGGCCTCCTGCATCCTACTGGTGCATCACGCCAGGTGGCGGATGCGGGCTCTGCAGTGGGACCTGAAGTTTCAGTGGGCCCAGCATCAGGGCAACCTATCTGACCACGTTCTGATCTCGGAGGGCACTGCGAGACAGCTGCAGTGGTGGCTTACGGACCGCGATTGGGTCAGCGGCAGATCCCTCTCCCTTCCCTATCCGGAGCACGTAGTTGTGACGGACGCGTCCCTCCAGGGCTGGGGAGGCCACATGGGAGAGGCGGAGATCAGAGGCCTCTGGTCTCCGGCGGAGACCCGGCTCCACATCAACCTGTTGGAGCTCAGGGCGATTCGTCTGGCACTGAAGGCACCTCTGTCCGGGGGAGTGTAGTGCAGGTGTTCACGGACAACACTACCGCCATGTGGTACTGCAACAAACAAGGCGGGGTGGGGTCGTGGATCCTTTGTCAAGAGGCTCTTCGCCTTTGGCAATGGCTGGAACGCCAGGGCGTGACCCTGGTGGCTCAACACCTGGCAGGTTCTCTGAACGCCAGGGCGGACGAGCTCAGCCGTCGGTGCATGATGGATCACGAATGGCGTCTGAACTCGGACGTGGCGCAAGGCCTCTTTCAGCGATGGGGAGAGCCTTGGTTAGATCTATTCGCCACCGAAGAGAACGCGCAATGTCATCAGTTCTGCGCGTTGGAATTTCCAAGGCGGCACTCGCTCGGAGACGCTTTTCGTCGTGAGTGGAGTTGCGGTCTGTTGTACGCCTTTCCGCCTATACCACTTCTGCCCAGAGTGCTGAAGAAGATCAAGCGCGACCGGGCCCAAGTCATCCTTGTGGCTCCGGACTGGGCTCGAAGGTACTGGTATCCAGAGCTACTCAGTCTGTCAGTCGATCCCCCGGTTCGTCTGCCTCTTCAGGAGGACCTTCTGTCGCAGCAGCAGGGGACAGTCCTCCACCCGAACCTGTCCAGTCTCCACCTCCATGCTTGGAGATTGAGCGGCGACAGTTGAGGCCATTTGACTTGCCTCCTGAAGTCTGTAACATCATTCTGGCAGCCAGGCGTCCCTCCACAAAGTCGGTATACGCCTGCAGGTGGAACAGATTTGTGGCATGGTGCACAGCAAAGGCTGTGGATCCTCTTTCTGCCCCTCTTTCTGAGGTTCTTCTCTTCCTTCTTTCTCTTGCCCAGCAGGGCTCTGCTCTGGGCACTATCAAGGGCTACCTTTCTGCCCTTTCAGCTTTTCTCAGGCTACCTGATCAGCCTTCTTTGTTCAAGTCCCCTATTGTAAACAGATTTCTTAAGGGCATCACTCACACGTTTCCTCCTGTTCCGTTTGTGATGCCTCAGTGGGACTTGAACCTGGTTTTAACATTCCTGATGTGCGCTCCCTTTGAGCCACTTCACAACTGTCCTCTTCGCCTTTTGACTTTGAAGACTGCTTTCCTGGTTGCCATCACCTCTGCCAGGAGAGTGAGTGAGCTCCAGGCTCTTTCTTGTACTCCACCTTTCCTTTCCGTCCATCCGGACAAAGTGGTGCTTCGTACCAAACCTTCTTTCCTGCCCAAGGTTGTCACGGCCTTTCACATCGGGCAGTCTATCACCTTGCCAACCTTCTTCCCGCCACCGCATCCCTCTAAAGAGGAAGAGCGGCTCCACCGTCTGGACCCAAAACGTGCGCTCTCATTCTACTTGGATCGCACACGCCAGTTCCGGATGGATGACCAACTCTTTGTTGGTTACGTGGGCGCTAAGAAGGGGAAAGCGGTGCACAAGAGGACCATCTCCCGGTGGATCATCCTGTGTATCCAGGCATGCTACTCCTTGGCTAGGAAGGAGCCCCCGGTTGGACTGCGGGCTCATTCTACCCGAGCGACGGCGACTACCACTGGCCTGGGCAGGGGTGTGCCCTTACAAGACATCTGTCAGGCAGCTACGTGGGCATCGCTGCACACGTTTGCAAGACACTACTGCCTGGACAGTCAAGTCCGGATGGATGGCTTCTTTGGCCGTTCGATCCTCCAGGACTTTCGGGTGTGATTATTGGTTCGCAGACCCACCACCGGGGTTGGTATTGCTGGGGTATCTATTCTAAGGTAAGGAATCTAATACTAACGTGTCTCTTTCAGATGCACAAGTTACTACTTGTGTAACGATATATCTGTAAGAGACATTAGTTAGTATTAGATTCCTTACCGACCCACCCATCCTCCCCGTTCTGCGAACCAATATCTAGGGTTAGGGTTGTCCCCTTCACGGCCCTAGTTTCAATGGCACCAGTGTTGGTTTTTAACATGGCTCTGCGTTTCTGGCGCGGAAAAGCTGTGTCTAAGAACTGACGTCAGCACGCGGAGGCGGCGTCTAAGTACTCCGACGACGTCATCACGGCGCCCACGACGCCGACGACGGATGCGGAGCTGCAGACGACGCCTACAAACGCGCAAGGGTACTGCTAGGCAAAGATTTCCGGATCCAGTCTGACGCCTGGGGATATTCTAAGGTAAGGAATCTAATACTAACTAATGTCTCTTACAGATATATCGTTACACAAGTAGTAACTTGTGCATCATGCCCATGACACCAGAGGCAGCACACTTCCCAATACACTGCCTCTGCGGCTTCAACTTCCAAGACAGGTGTGTCCTTCAGATTGTTCAGCGTGAATATGTCCTGCCATTCCGGCTATGTCCTGCCATTGCTTTTAGACCCACCTCATAGCGTCTTTCGAAGGAGCACCTAGCAATCTTGCTCCAAGAAGTCAAGGCTCTTTTAGCCAAAGTAAGCATAGAGTTCCGGTCCTGGAAATAGGGAGCGGGTATTACTTTCACTACTTCCTTGAAGAAGGACTTAGGCCCTCCTACCATTTTAGATCTCTGTCCTCTAAATACCTTGTTATGGGAGGACAAATTCAAGATGCTCATGTTGGCTCAGGCCCGGTCTGTATCCCGGCGACTAGATGGTGGTTTAGGACCTGCAAGACACCTGTATTCATGTACCCATCCAGCATTTACACAGACACTACTTGTGGTTTAAGGTGCCCAGGACCATTATCAATTTCCGGTCCTCCCCTTCGGCCTCACAACTGCCCCTCAGGTGTTCACAAAAGTGATGGCTGTGGTCGCAGTACACCTTCGGAGGTTGAGGATTCCCATTGGCCCTACTTTGACGACTGGCTGTTGAAGGTGGTTTAGTCACTGTCATTCATAGACCATCTCCAGATGATGGTTAACTTCATGAAAATGTTGAAGTTTAATATCAATGTGCTGAAGTCACACCTGACTCTGCAGAAGCTCTCTTCTGTTGGAGCAGTCCTGGATAGAGTGCAGTTTCGGACCATCCTTCCATCACATTGGGTTCAGGACATTCGGGCTATGAGGATGATGTTTCTGGTCCTAGGTTACAGTGACAGTGGCTCTGATGCTTCTAGGCTCCTCTGTTCTGTTTGTCTGCTATGCCTGTTGACATATGTGGGCTCTGCAGTGGAACCTGAAGTCTCAGTGGGCCCACCACCAGCGGAACCTATCAGACTCCATCCAGGTTTCAAAGGATACTGCAAAAGATCTGCAGTGGTGGTTACTCAACCTCAATTAGACCAGCAAAAGACTCCTCTTCCTGGTCACCCAGAAGTGAATGTGTTGACAGACACTTTGTTGCTGGAATGATGAGGTCATTTGGGAGGGGTGTAGATTAAAGGACGTCTCCATATCAATCCGAATAGCACCTGGATACCTAGCTTGTCACTTGCCTGTGGTCTCCAGTTCCTGTTTGTTCCAGACCGATACAGTGATACCGCAGCAGCCCGGCTGGGTTTTCCCACTCACTGTTCTTCTCATCAACAGAAGCCCCCCATTCCAGGACCTACTTAATACAGGCTGCTCCAACATGTGCAATGGGTATGCCAAAGGCAAGCCCGTCTGCACCGCACTCAGTACCACAGCACCTGGCCCCTCCCGCCCCTGAAGTTGCACCATCGGCGAGCTCGAAACCTTCGATCCCTGATGCCGCAATAAACACTGCCACCATGCCGATCCACCTTCCACAGTAGGGCCTATCATCTTAACCTACTGCAACTTCACCTGCCACTGCACATACACACACCAGACCACCGATCAGCCCCATCTCGAACACACCATAGACAGCACATGAACAAAAATACCAACTTGCATGCACCCTTCTCAACAAACGCTCACTATGCAAGCATTCCACTGAATTATGGGACTTCATCGTATTCCTCACTGAGACCTGACTCAAACCCACATCCTCTACAGACATTGCCACAGTAATCCCCAACAGATATAAAATCACTCATCAGGTCTGCACCTACAAGTCGGGAGGAGGATCAGCCATCATTCACAAAGAGACAATACAGTGTACCTCCAGCACCACCCCGACAATGCCACCACCTCCAAAGAGCATCTCAACTTCAAGCTCCACGCAGACAGCAAGACAACCATCAGAGGCACCCTCATGGACCAACCAATAGGCCCGTGTACAGCTTCTGCAACACCATCACAGACTTCATTGTGCCCCTAGCCCTAAACACCAAGGACTACATCTTCCTCTGCGACCCAAATTTCCACATCGACGCCAAAACGCCACACGCACACCTTGACAGTAGGAGCAGCCTCGGTAATGCTGGACCCAATTATCACCTCCAGCAACCGCATCAAATACAGTCATGTCACAGAATTCACATGGACTGATCCCTTCATCGTCCACTTCAGCATTTCAAGCCCTCAAAATGGCACCCCCAAGCTAACCAATGCCCCCACCGGCTCTGGAAAACAAAATCTCAGAGACCAGATGGGCCAACACCTTCAACCCTGCTAGGGAGTGAAAACTTCAACGCCTGGATCACCAATTGCGCAGACAGAATCATCCCCATCAAGAGCAACAGACAGAGAAAATTCTCCAAAAAAGCCAGCTGGTACACCCACAAACTCAAGACCGCAAAATGATACAGCAAACAGTTGGAGAGGAGATGGTGCACCAGCAAGGACACCTCCGACGGCCTCCCACAACTGCTACCACCGCCTGCCGACGGCAACAAAGAAGACAGCATTTGTCGCACACATCGAACCAGCGCCAACAACACCAAGGAACTTCTCAACATCTTTAAGGAATTCTCCAACCCAGCTGCCAGTGAAAACATTGCACTCTCAAGTAGCTGTGTGATAACCTCGCCTATTTCTTCCACGACAAGATCGCAAACATATACAGAAACTTCAAACCCTAAGCCACATCGAGAGATACACCTCCACCGTAACGGACACGTACTGTACACTGACCACTGACATGAAATCCATCCACTCTGGAGCTCCCAGAGACCCATGTTTGAACCACTTCTTCAATCTCGGAAACTAAGGAATCAGCCAGGAACTCACCACCTTACTCAAATCCTCTATCTCCACTGCAACCGCCTGGAAACACACGGACGTCAGACCCCTTTTAAAAAAATCATCTGCTGACCCCAGTGAACTCATAAACTTCTGACCAATTTCTCTGCTCCCATTCCCAGCGAAGGTATTGGAAAAGGTTATTAACAATCAACTCATGACACACCTGGAGCAGAAACAGCTACTCGATGCCTCCACAGCAGCTTTGATCCTTCTCGACCTCTCGGCAGCCTTCAACACAGTATACAACCACACACTGATGGAAGGGGTCCACCACATCAGGATCTAATGGGATGTGCTCAAATGTATCACCTCCATTCTCATCGGAAGAACCCAGAGGATCCAACTCCCACATTTCACCTCTGCACCCCAGTAGTTCACCTGCGGTGTCCCCCAAGGCACATCCCTCAGCCCCATGCTCTTCAATGCATATATGACCCTTCTGGTCAACATCCTCAGATCCCATGGTCTCAACATTATTTCCTATGTAGGAGACACCCAACTCATTCTCTCACTCACATATGACAGCACCAGAGCCAACTTACACAGATGCATGTCGAATACCGCCGACTGGATGAAGAACAACTACCTGCAGCTGAACACAGACACGATGGAAGTACTAACCTTTGGCAACAGCAGCAACACATGAAACGACTCTTGGTAGCCATCAGACCCTGGACCTCGCCCCCACTCCCTCTAACCGTGCCAGAAATCTCTGAATCATCATTGACAACAAGCTCACCATGAAATCACAGATCAACGCCGTCTCCTCCACTTGTTTCCTCACTCTGTTCATGCTACGTAAGATCATCAAGTGGCTACCCCTATACACTAGACGCACTGTGAAACAAGCCCTCATCACCAGCTAACTGGACTACAGCAATGCTGTACTTCGGAATCGCCACACACCTTCTAAAGAGACTTCAGATCATACAGAATGCCGCTGCCAGACTCATCCCCGACCTTCCCCGATGAACCCACATCACATCCAACCTCAGGAAACTCCACTGGCTTCCCGTAGAGAAGAAATGCCAATCGAGGCAAGAGGGTGCCTGCACGACAGGACGTGCGACCTGACCTCTCCCCTGACCCACAGGCGTTTGGAAAGGACTGTGAAGGAGATGCCGGCTTAATAAGCTGAACTGAACTGAGACACGGAAAAGGAGAAAAAAGAACGTTCGTTAGTTTTTTCCTTCCTACCTCTACCCAGCAGATAGCAGCGCACGATTGAAGTAACGCTGACGGAGCAAGGGGGAAGAAGGAGGAAGAACGCTGGTATAGACGCCGAAGCTGAAGGTGCTCACAGCGTTAACCAGACTCCGCCGAGCCTGGTGGGCGGCAACCCGCACAGGTGCTGCTGTTTGGCTTCGCGGTGAGCTTACGGAACGGCGTTTTTCGGGAGGCTGTGAGCGAAGATGAGCGACAAGAGTATTTTCTGAAATGGCTCCGAAAGGCACGCGAAAGAAACGGGACCCAGAGTCCAGCAGCACCGTGGCGGTGAATGGAGGTGAGAAGAGCGCAAGCGGGGCAGCGGTTACGGCAAAGAAAAATGGGGTAGGGGCAAATGTAGAAGCTCCCAGCCCTGCTAGACAGACGATTTCCACTTTGTTTTCAGCTGTGGAAGAGAAAAAACGTAAAGATGCGCTGCGCAGCCCACTGGTAAAGAACAACATGGGAGAAGTTATTACTTTATCAGAGGGGTTGCAGAAAGACAACATGCAGAGTCAAGCTTCAGTTGTGACGCTACAAGAGGATAATATTCTAACGGAAAATGCGTCTCCAGATGAAAATATTCCATAGGGGGACGATGTTGAGTCTAATGAGATAACTAGTAGATCTTTAAAGAGGCGAGTTACAGAATCTAACATGCCGGAGAACGATAGGGCAAAAATGGCGACATCTAACGAGGCAGATTCTTTGGATTTCTATTCAGTTTCAGAGAACTCAACCTCCTCATGTGAGGACTTAGCTGTGCAATACTCTAAACAGCTCCGTATGGAGGAAGTAGAAAGCGAGGTTGATGAAGAAGAAATTGATGATTTCTCAGAGGAGAGCCCTATAACTGTGAGAGGGGATGCATCTACGATGGAGGGAGCTGCGGGAGGGTTTCAAGAAGGTCCAATTGGCGATATTACCTTAGATACGATATACCAAACGATCTTGAACCATATGGACAAAACTGAACAAGAGAGCTCAAAAATACAAAACTCCTGTCGGAAGCTCCAGAACTCTATTCGTAGATTAGCAAAGTCACAGGCAGACTTCGGGGAAAGATTCACGGAGGTCGAAACGAGGATATCTAATATCGAGGATGAATTGCAAAAACAGAAAATTACTACGGAAACATTAAGCGCTAACAAAGAGGATTTGTTATGGAAAATGGCTGATTATGAAAATCGCGCACGGCGCAACAATCTAAGACTGATGCAAATTCCCGAAGGAAAAGATGGACAAGATCCTCGCAAGTTTATATTGGACCTATTTCAAAAAGCATTTCCGGACTTGAATAAATGGGACTGGGAGCGAGAGATTGAGCGAGCTCATAGATACCCCTTTAATATTCATCTTAGATCTGGACAGAATGCTAGTAAGCCGAGACCTTTTTTAATTGCATTTAATAATTTTCGTGCTAGAGAAGAAGTAAATATGCACACACGTCCAAACAGTAAAGGTCAGGGCGATGGGTTTACTTTTTTTGCAACTTCAGACTACAGTAAGTTTACTATGGATACTCGTTGGCAGCTACGACAATTAGTGAGCCAATACCAAGCAAAGGGAGCTCAAGCTTATATTATGAATCCGGCTAAGCTCAAAGTGATACATAAGGAGAATACTCGCTTCTTTACAAATGTTTCTGCAGCAAAGGAATATCTACAGAACATTTAGGACCCATAGATTATAGCCTGACTATTTTGGAATGTTTTAAGCTGGTATCAATCCGGCTAATGGACAAAAGCATTTTGTATGAAATCAAAATCTCAATATAGAGTGCTGTAAATCTGTTTTTTTCCATAAAAGAAAAGGAATAGTTTAATATGCTAGAAATATTGTATAGTTTAATTGTTTCAAAGAATCGGAGTCACATTAACAGTTATTTTCTTTAAAACTATAAGAACGAAAGTTGGAAAAAAAAAACCTGTGGGGGTATAGGGGGGGCGAAGGCTCATTCCATCACCAGGACCAGGAGTCCGAAAGCCTCGGTAAAGAAGGGCGGTGGAGGGGGGAGAGGGGGGTCTGGGGGTTATTGGTGGAGGGGGGCACTGGGGATAAAGGGGGAAAAATTCACGTTGGGGTCATATGATTTTATTGAGAAGACGAAGAAACTTGGCTTTAACAAGAGATTTCTAGAAAATGGTAGGTTGGGATATAGGATGGGGATGCGGTGTACCAGAGTAATGTTTGGTCATATAGAAGGTATAGAGTGTAGGAAATCACTGTAATGGGTAGTAATATTAAAATATGTTCTTTCAATGTCTCTGGACTCAACAACATAAATAAAAGGAAAAGGATTGCATCTGAGATTAGTTTTTTGAAACCAGATATCTTGTGTCTACAGGAGACCCATCTCCCCTGGGAGAAAAGGGGGTTAGCCACTGAGCTAGGATACACAGTTTTGGTGGCATCTAAACAAACAGTATTGACAAGAGGGGTTATGATGTTGATAAAACCGAATGTTGGCTCACTTGTACGTAGTTTATCTGATAAATGGGGCAGATGGGTGATTGCAACGTTAAATTTAAGAGGTACACACATTACGATATGCTCTATATATGGATCCAATATAGATGAAGGGGAAATATTCAAATATTTAAATTCTGAGCTGGCTAACTGGGGCTCTCCCCTAGTGGTATGTGGCGACTTAAACATTAATTTAGCAGGAGGAGAATTAGAGGCGGGCCCTGAGAAATATAAAGGGCGTAAACCCAGGGTATTTAAAGCATTATACAATTTAGTCAAAGATCATGCGCTGGTTGATATCTGGAGTAAAAACTATCCAACATTACCCGGGTATACTTACTATTCCTCACCACATAGAAAGTATGTCCGTCTCGACTATTTCTTCACTTCAATTAGTATTCAATCATTCACCAAGATTCAATTATATCCCAGGGTAACATCGGATCACTCCCCATTAATAATTAAGATTTTTAAAATTGGGGAAATACGACTAAATCGGAGCTTCTCATTTGATAGAAAATTATGCTTGGATGTACAATATAGAGAACATACTGATAAATGGATAGCAGAGTTTCTACAGAATAATATGGGCTCCGCAAGAATTGAAATAATATGGGATACATGGAAAGCGGGTTTCAGAGGGGAGGCGGTAAGCTTTGGATTTTTTAATCAAAATCTGCAAAAGGGGAAGATGTTGGAAATGTACGACCAATTGAGTAAAGCGGAAGAATGCTTGATAAAAGAAATAGAGAAGAGAGATAATATGATTAAAATTCAGGAATGTGAAGGGATAATAGCTAAATGTCGTGCTAATATCACAGGAGTTTGGTGTGAGGAAATAGCTAAGAAATATTTAACATATCGAAGACACATTCACGAGTATGGAGAATCTATAGGAAGGGCATTGGCCTTAAAATTAAAAATGAAGGATTCTGCCCGTCAAATTAGGAAAATGCAAGATAAAAATGGGGTAATAACTGAAAATCCAGAGAAAATATTGGAAACATTATACCAATTCTATACCGAACTATACACAAGTCAATATAATCCTTTTTCTGAAGCTTCTCTGCAAGAGGCTATAGTAAATAAATTAACTGATGTCGAGAAAGAACTTTTAGATCAACCTTTTTCGATGGAGGAATTGGAGAGAGCAGTAAAAAATATTCCGAATGGGAAAGCTGCCGGACCCGACTACATCCCAGGGGAGGTATATAAATGTTTTTTTGGACCTTTAAAAAACTTTGTTGGAGATCTTTAGAATGGCACAACTAGGGAGAGCCCCACAGTCCTGGGATGATGCTTCAATAGAAATATTTCCTAAAAAAGGGAAACCCCCGGAGCAACCGGCCTCATATAGACCTATATCGTTGTTAAACTGCGATAGTAAAATTTATTCAAAGATGTTAGCAAACCGAATATCCAAGGTTATCACATCATTAGTATCATTGAGCCAGCATGGGTTTATACCTAATAGAGGGACTATATCACATATTAATAAGGTGATTACTCTGATAGACATTGCAGAAACTGAGAAAAGAGACTTAGCATTGATACTATTAGACGCTGAGAAAGCGTTTGACCGTGTAGAGTGGGTATATTTATGGGCAGTAATGCAAAGAATGGGATTCGGTCAACACTTTTTAAAAGCAATAAAAACATTATATCGTTCACGTAACGCAAGAGTTGTAGCTATTGGTAGAAAATCGGAAAAAATAAACATTACAAGAGGTACTCGTCAGGGATGTCCCTGCTCCCCACTTCTTTTTGCGTTATATATTAATCCATTCTTATTGAAACTATCACAATCACCACATATTAAACCATTTTTAGTTTCATCTATACCCCACTCAGTATTCGCATATGCGGATGACATTGCTATCATTACAACAGACCCAAGACCTGCTTTGATAGAGATTGAATGTCTGGCTATAGACTTTGGAAATAGTTCTGGTTATAAATTAAATGCCGCGAAAACACAGGTGCTTTGCTCGGATTCTGTTCAGTTTAACGACCATAGGGTCACCCAGGAAGTGACATATTTAGGTATAATAATTAAATCCCATATACAAGAGATAGTAGAGGTTAATTGGGATAAAACAATGCTACAAATTAAGCAATCTTTAGATAGGTGGGAGAGACTTCAACTATCTATAATAGGGAGAGGTAACATTATAAAGATGAACGTATTAGCAAAGATTTTATATCTTTATCGCTGTATCCCTTTAGAGATACCCTTAAGCCATATATATAAATTACAAAGTCTATGTACAAAATTCTTTTGGGCACCTGGTAAAACAAGACGAGCAATGAAATGGTTGACTTTGCCCATAGAGAGAGGAGGGCGTGGGATTCCGGATTTTGTGTTCTATTATTATGTTTGCTTTTTACAGAGAATGAGAATTTTGTTGACGGGAGAACAAATTGAGGATCCGGCAGAATCCCCATCGATATTTTATTTATTACTAGGGGAACATGCGAAGGGATGTTTGTTGAAAGAACTGGAGGGGCACTACTACAAACACACTCGATTCAAGGTGCTCGAATCTGGATTTAAAGTTTGGAGAAGGGTAACTAGGATATTGAAGTTAGAAAGAATTGTGTATTACACTCCCTTTTCTGCGGAAAAATTATTACCATCAATATTTTGGGATAATGTAATAAAGGAATGGGGCAGGAAAGGTATAAGTAAAATTGGAGATTTATATGACACTGACGGAAATTTCAAATCTTTTTCTAATATATCCTCCAAATTCCATATACCTCAGTCATCGTTTTTTAAATATCTCCAAATTAGAGATTTTTGTTTAAAGAAATTAAACAGACCTAGTCCTAACAAGTTAATTGAGGCTGTTCAATCAAAAAAAAAGATTGGTATACTTTATCGATTGTTGATGGACCATAAGCCAGATGATTTAAATAAACACAATATTTATTGGCAGAATCAACTAGAGGAATTGATGTAAATATTGTGGATTATATCACGATGGCGAAGGATATATGCTTATCCGCCAATTTGAAAGCTCAGGTATACAAGACAATATTTAGATTATATTACACTCCTAAACGTATGGCAACATGGGGGCCTAAGTATGATGGAAAATGTTTTCGTTGCGGAGGGGAAGATGCAGATAGTGTTCATATTTTTTATAAATGTTCGAAACTATCACCTTTTATATCAAATATGGAAAAATGTATATCTATGGTCATCCACTATCCGCTTAAAATATCCCCAGCACTTATGTTAATAGGGGGAGGAAAAATTGTCAATGATAATGAGAATATATGTAAATATAAGAACTTTTTATTTATGGCTATGTCAATCGCTAGATTATGTATAGCTACAGAATGGTTACAACCTGAAGCACCAACGTTTGAATTTTGGAGAAGGAAAATGTTTAATATATATGAGTTAGAATGGAATTTGTATGCCTTGAAGGGAATTAGGAAAAAACGATTAGGTATATCGACTTGGGGTATACTTAAAGAGTATCTAGACGAATAATTGCTTTTTTTTTTTTGTATTACAAGGAACCCATCCTTTCCCACCTACCTGTTACAATCATATATTAATGTAAAAGATGGTTTATTTTTTTTCAAAGCTTTGAATGTATCATTTGTATTGTCATATGACCCAACGATGATAATAAATAAATAAAAAAATAAAAAAGAGAAGAAATGCCAATCCAAGCTGCTGACCCACGTACACAAGGCTTTACACAACCATGGACCTGTTTACATTAACCACTGCTTTAACTTTCACCAACCATCAAGACGATTACGCTCCGCCTCCCTTTCACTTGCTCATACTCCCCGTATCTACCAAAGCAGAAGTGGAGGACGCTCCTTCTCCCGCATTGCAGGAAAGACCTGGAACAGCGTCCCCACGCATCACCAAATTTCCAGAAATCCGGATGACCCTAAAGATCTGGCTGTTCAAATAAGCCTCAGAGGCCTGCAAACGCCTGGATACCCTGTCATGTGATTAGCCACGATTTATAAATCCTGATTGATTGAGCGATTGTAGTTGCATGCTATTTGCCTGGAACTGAAAGCATTCCTACTGTCCATCAAGGAGAGGCTCGTTCAGATTCTCATGCAAAACCCCACCATGTAGTCCCATGCGTTATTGCAGCAAGGAGGGCGGGGTTTGGGGTAGGAGTAGGGTCCTGTGCTAGGAGGCACTTTGTCTCTGGAACTAGCTGGAGTGTGAGGGCTTTTCACTCGCTGTAAACCACCTTGCACAATCTTTGAAAGCCTGGGTGAAAGGAACCAGCTGGCAGCGCTTGGCGGATCATGAATGGTGGTTAGACTGAGAGGTGGCACAGGGCATCTTTCAGCAATCGGAAGAAGCCTGGCTAGATATTTTTGCCACCGCTGATGCGCAATGTTAAAACTTTTTTGCCGAATGGAGTTTTCAAGAAGGCAGTCTCTCAGCTCATTCTGGATAGAGTCATAGGGATCTGTATGCCTTTCCGCTGCTGTCTCTCAAACCTTGATTTCTGAAGATCAGGAATGACTGGGCTCAAGGCGTCCTAATGGCTCCAGTGGGGGCAAAGAGAGTGTTGTGTTTGGAGCTTCTGGGCATGATCTGTCCTTCGTTCAGACTACCGCATAGGCAAGATCTCCTCTGGCAGCAGAAGAGCACGGTCCTGTACCCGAATCTGTGCAGTATAGACCTCTATATATGGAGATTGAGCTGCAGTAGTTGGATGAGTTTGAATTTCCTCCCAAAGTTGTGAATATGGCTGCCTGGTGTCCTTCTACAAAGCCCATCTGTGCTGGGCACAGGGACAAGTTTGTTGCTTGGAGTGGCACCCACAATACTGACCCATTATAGGCCAAACGGCTGGATGACTTGTTGTTTGTTTGTTTTATCTGTTGTCCTTGCAGTGGGCATTGTTAAAGGTTAATTGTCAGCCCTTTTTGCTTTTTTACATTTACTCAACCAGCCATCCTTGTTCGAATCACCTGTTGGAATGAGGTTTCTAAAAGGTTTCACTCATTTGTTTCCTCCCAATGTCGCAGTGGGTTCTTAATTTGATTCTCATTTTCCTCATGTGCACGGCATTCGAACCACAGGTTTCCACTATCTCTCCTGACTCTGAAGATCGTGTATCTGGTCGCAGTGACTTAAGCTCCTCGCATCAGTGAACTCTTAAGCTCTCAGTGTAGCAGCCTTACACCACCTTTGTCCCACACAAAATGGTGTTGAAGACCAGGTCTCCCCTTTTGCCAAAAATTGTGAGTGCTTTTCACGTTGGGCAATCCATCACCCTGCTAAAATTCTTGGCTCCCCCTCACACTTTAAAAAAGGAGAGACTTTATCGGCTGGACCCCAAAAGAGCTTTGAGCTTTACATTGGGTGGATAATATGCTTTTTTGGGATAATTTCTGGGGCAAACAAAGGCAAAGCAGTACATAAAAGGACTTTTTTAAGGTGGCTAATCTTTGCATTAAGATCTGCTAAATGATTGACAAAGTAGAAGCCTTCAAATGGGAAGAACTGGTGTTTTTCCTTGACGTCTGTCAAGCTGCATTGTGGCCGCCAGTACACAGTTTTGTGAAGTACTACTACTGTGACAACCAGGTCCAGCAGGAAGAGCATTTTGCCCATTCGGTTTTGCAAGACTTTTATTTGCAAAACATTCCACAGACCCACCACAGTCTGTGGGAGGTACTACTTTTGTATCTATTCTAAAGGTAAGGAATCTGTGGTTAGAAGTATCCATCAGCAGAGCAGGTTACCTGCCTTTGATAAATGTCTTTCTGGTTGATACTCTATCTAACCACAGATATCTCACTACCTGCCCTCCCCATTTAGTTGAGTGGTCTCTTTTTCTATTTAAATAGGTTCCCAATTAGAGATCTGCACATTGGTACTTAATATATTGTTGAGTTCTGCATCTGAAGGTGAGAACTTAAGAAAAAACTGATGTCCACAGGCAGGGGTGGCGCTTACATGCGGCTCTATACTCACCTCCAGGGAGAAAAGACAACAACGTGAAGCCACATGGCACCACCTTCCTTCACACAATAGTAATGCTAGTTAAATCTTCAGGATCCAGTTTAGCTACTGGTAATATTCTAAAGGTGAAGAACTGTGGTTCGTATCTACGAGATAAAGCGTTACAAAGTATTGTTCTTTGCTTTCACTGATGGCTACATACAGCATGGGACAATGGTGCATCAGCCTCCTTCAACAATTGGATCTCACATTTCGAGTGACAGCATTTTAACTGCTGCCATGTGTTCATCAAACTATAAAGTAGTGAGTTTAGCTGTATTTTATTTGTTTATTAGTTGAATTTGTAGGGCGCAACAGCTACCCAAAAAGGGTTTCCTGGCGCCATGGCAGACAGGGAGCAGAGATAGCGAGGCAGTAAGATGAGATTATTGATTAAATAGCCAGGTCTTAAGAGCTCTACGGAAGTGGGTGTAAACAGTTTCTTTACGGATGACAAGGGGGAGAGTGTTCCAGAGGGACGGACTGAGGTAGGAGAAAGATCTCCCCCCCCCCCCCATCCTGGTAAGTCTGACCCTGGGCACCATGAAGTTGCCCATGGTTTCAGACCGCAAGTGACGTGAGGGAACATAGAGGCGGATAAGTGATTGAAGGTACTGGGGTGCCATGCCTGTTTTGATTTTGTACATATAGCTCAGCGTTTTGAACTTAATACGGTTCTCCACCCTGAGCCAATGTAGGTCACGGAGATGTCCAGAAATAGGGGAGGCTCTGGGAATTCGGCAGAGAAGTCTTGCTGCAGAGTTTTGAACTAGCTGAAGTCTATGGATCACTGCCTTGTTGGAGCCAAGGTATAGAACGTTACCGCAATCGAGCCGTGAGGTGATGAGGGCATGGACCACGTTTTTTGTGTGGCAACTGGCAGCATCCAAATGATTTTCCTGAGCCATTTTAAGAAGGTAAAACATAGTGCTGTAACCTTGACTGTTTGCTGGTGAACGGTCAGTGAGTCGTCAATGATGACGCCCAAGTTACGAAGATGGCTAGAAGGCTTGGGGAGTTTACCCATCTCGGCTGGCCAGTGAGAAGGACTCCAAAGATCTTTCTTCTTACCCAGGATCAGAACTTCAGATTTTTCACCATTTAGCTTAAGGTCATTGTGATTCATCCAATTAGAAATGTTGCGAAGGCCCTGTCGAAGAAGATAGGGTGCGAAGGGGTCAGAGTTTGAGAGGGAGAAGATAATCCGGGAATCGCCGGCATAAGTAAAAAGCGTTGAACCGGCTTGTTCCGCAGTGTCTGCTAAAGGTCTGACGTACAGGTTGAAAAGCAGTGGGCTAAGGATCGATCCCTGGGGTACCCCATAAGGTGATCAGTAAGTCTTGGAGCAGGCTGTGGCAGAGAAAATTTGAAAGGTGCGGTTGTCCAGAAAGGAGGAGATCCAGTCCAGAGCGGAGCCGCATATGCCTAAGGACTTGAGTGTGTTGATTAAAAGTTGGTGGGAGATAGTATCAAACGCCGCACTGAGGTCTAACAGTATGAGGGCCACTGTCTGTCCGGCATCAAGGTAATGACGCAGCCTCTCAGTGACTCTTAACAGTGCTGTCTCGAACCAGCTCGAAAACTGGACTGGGAGGGGTGGAGGATATTGTTTGTTTCAGTAAACTGTGAAAGATGAGTGGATATGCCTTTCGAGGATTTTTGAGAAGGCTGGCAGAAGGGAAATGGGTCTGTAATTGGAGAGAGTATCAGGGTCTGCGGTGGGTTTCTTTAAGAGGGGGGTCGCCATTACATGTTTCCAGTGTGCAGGAACTGTGGATTCATGTAACGAAGAATTCAAGGCATTGAGAATCACCTGTTGATGGGGGGTGTCCAGCTGTTTCATTATAGAGATTGGGAGAGGATTCTTGGGCGAGCCGGATTTGACTTTATCTAAGGTGGTTTTGAAAGAGTCAATAATTAGAGGTGGCCAGGAGTCTAGGTATGGTGTGGGGGTAAAGGACTCCAACGGGGGTTCGCATTAGCAACTGTGGAGCATAACTGTTATTTTATTTTTACTTGTATGTTTTAACTTCTTTTGAATGTGTTTGAAAAGAAATCGAAACAATTGCATGCTTTTCTGTGCCAGACCCTTTTGGCTGTTTTTCTTTTAAAGTTTGTCCATTTAGCAGTACATCAGCTGAAAATCTTCCTCTTCTATTCTCTCTCTCCTGCTCTGTTTTTCGCTCTCTCTGTCCCCCCGTCCACATAACTCCTCCAGATACATTGGGAAAGAACAGAGAAGCTCAGTGGGAGATGTTATTTTACCTCTGAATGATGAGACTATCAGGCCAAATGGATCCATTCCAAACGTTGTTGAGAGCATTGTTAAAATATGCACGTCCCAGTGGAAAGATTGCAGAGAACCCCCTTCGTCTGTGTCCTGTGCATGGTGAAGTTGTATAGTAACTTTTTCCATAGATAATGTGAAGTTTGTACCAATATTCCGCAGTTGCTGTGCTGAAAATTCATGGCGCGATTACAGTAGCTGTAGGTATAGCCTCTGCATGATGTTCCATAAAACGTAAAATTTGATAACCATACATGCCTTATCTAAAACAATTACTGTTCTTTTTTGTCTAGAGGGAAATAGCTTGAGAGATGGTGAGATATGTAGAGTAAAAACGTTATTGTTATGTTGAGCTTGCCAAACAGCGGAGCTGCCTAGTTAAAATACATAATATGGGCTTACCAAATACTTACAGGGGCCTGGAGGCCGCCCAGTGCTTATCATTGGTTGACTTTCCTGCCACTCATTTGGCTGCTGCTTATTCGTGTGCCAGCTTGTCAATCTTGTATTTGACCCTCCCATTTTACATAGCCTCTTTTCTATCTCTTGATTGGCTGGCTTCTATGCTTCCACTGCTTGGTTTTCAAGCACTACTTTTTCCTTTTTGCTTAAGCACTCCACAAAAGTGGATATATGACGTTACAACGCATACTTTTACCACGCCTACCATTACCACGCATTTTTTACAACGCATGATCCATTACAACGCATACCATTACAACGCATGTATTTACAACGCAGGTACCTTTACAACGCATACCATTACAACGTAAGTATTGGTAAGTATATAATATTTTTTAAAATGTAATTTAATTAAAATTAATTTAATGTAATTTAATTTAATTTAATAAATTTAATTTAATGTAATTTAAATTTAATTATATTTAATTTTTACCCTATACCCCTTTACCCAAAAACCCAAAACTGACCCTAAACCCTAAAAATACCCCTTTACCCAAAAACCCAAAACTGACCCTAAACCATAAAAATACCCCTTTACCCAAAAACCCAAAACTGACCCTGAACCCTAAAAATATCTCTGTACCCCAAAAACTGAAAACTGACCCTGAACCCTAAAAATACCCCTTTACCCAAAAACTGAAAACTGACCCTGAACCCTAAAAATACCCCTTTACCCAAAAACTGAAAACTGACCCTGAACCCTAAAAATACCCCTTTACCCAAAAACTGAAAACTGACCCTAAACCCTAAAAATACCCCTTTACCCAAAAACTGAAAACTTACCCTTAACCCTAAAAATACCCCTTTACCCAAAAACCCAAACTTATAATATTTTTAATAAAATGATATACTTACCAATACTTACGTTGTAATGGTATGCGTTGTAAAGGTACCTGCGTTGTAAATACATGCGTTGTAATGGTATGCGTTGTAATGGATCCTGCGTTGTAAAAGTTGCGTGGTAATGGTAGGTCGTTGTAAAAGTTGCGTGGTAAAGATTGTATACCCACAAAAGTGCCTGCATTTCGAGCTTTTTCCCTTGTCTACTTCTCTTCCCTGCACTCCATGTTGCTAACTGTCCCCATGTTCTTCCCCTCACCCCTCTATGTTGCACTCGCTCTCATGTTCTCCCATGCTGTTATTCACCTGTGTGCTTCTGCCCTGTCCACTCCATGTTGGTATCTCAGCGCTTGTTTCTAATCCCCACCCCGCCCTCCGTGTTGTGTCTACCCACTAATGCCCTCCTTCTCTGTCGCTGTTAAATCTCCTCCCCACATTCGTGCATTCGCCAATGAAATGACACAGCCTGTCGCGCCGTAGGATTTCTTTTTCTTACTTAACTATGTTGCACAACGTCGATTATGCTGTACAGCATGTCTAAATGCAGTTGTCAAAGCCCATAGTTCTCAAAGGCGATACCAATAAATCTGTCCTGACAAATATGCCCTTTGTAAGGTTTGCTCACATAATGGAACACTGCTGACCTGACAACAGTATTAATAACGGCAAGATTTAAGTAACACTGGAAAACACACAGAAAAGGATCCGTTGCTTTTGAGTAGGTAGGAGGACTCTGATAAGGTGTTAGTCTGAAGGTGCATGTTGAAAACCATCATAAGTTTCATAGAACAAGCTGGTTAGGGCACTCGAGGAGGTCCTTGAATTTTTTCTGAGGGTGGCACGTGCATTTGACACTAACCCTACAGTTAACATACTATATAAGTCTTCTGAGTTTCCGTGGATCGCATCTCCACATTTTACGAGGCTAACACTTGGTCTCCCTGCATCACCTACATTCATTGATGTTTCCTAGACTTGTGAAATTAGAATTTTTTATTTGCTCCCTATATAAAAAACGATTTGAGATCACATTCATGCATTTCATACTACATCTATAAGAAGAGTCAATTACTGCATTTAAAAGTAAACTTGTCCATGCTATGATCACATCACACCTTTACCGCAATTCCTATACTTTGTTCTGTCATGTCTGATTGTATTGTTACCCATGTCGAATCACCGTTAAGAATGGTTGACAACTGCCATTGTGTTGATATAATATTTGATTGGCATAAATACGTTGTCAAATAGTAATATTCCTTCTAGTGTAAGTCCTTACTCCCATTCATCATCCTAAAAGTATAAAATATTGCAAGAGAAAATAAATGATATATATTCTATATGTATCCTTAAATAACCCACCCCAAAACCCAATGGGGTTGCTAAGTTTGACATTCAGACTTAAGGAAGGGAATTAGCCCAGTAGTGGGAACCAGTATCAGTATCTTTCTGTCCACAGTTTCTAGGGCATATTTTGCATATGCTGTTGAATCAAGCGAATGAACAGCTGCAAGGAATTGAGGTTGACACTGAAGCCTGGGTTCCCTTTTGGTTCGGAACCCATTCTCCTTTTATAAGTCAAGGTTTAAGACCAAAGAGACTGTTTGTTTTGCCAGTGTTTTTCACACAATTATCAACATGTGCCATGGGCTTGGGGTCCCCGACTTTGAGGTCTATTACTTGGCGGCGCTGCTCCAGTGGGTGATGCGATAAATAGACAGGGCAGGGCTTTCAGGGCTTGGTTGTAGTGTAGCCTGATCAGGGGACCATACTAGCGAAGCTGCTGCGGCCTGCTTTGAGAATCCCAAGGCTAGGAATTCTCCTGACCATGGCAATAAGTTGCTGTCGCCACTGCTGTAGGGGGACGGGAGGTGGATCGCTTTATGGCCCTGAGCTACCGCTGGTTGGGCTACCACGTGGAGGCTCAATCACAGGCACACTTATCCCGCTGCTGGACCTAATGGAGCAGATAAATCTCCCAGAGGTTCAATTACTTATATATGAGGCGTTCGTGCAAACGTTCAGATACCTCTGGCGACTGAGATCCACAGAGCGCCGACTCACCCGGTCCTGCAGTTATTACTGACGATGGGCGCTGGGAACCATCTTATTTTTTTTTTTTATTATTTTTTTTTTTTAAAGAACCTTTATTGTTATAGTACGGAGATACAAACATGGGCCTACAACCAGTCCGGCCGGCCGCTATTCAAATCGATTAAAAAGTAATGTAGTATAAAAACATACAGCGGTCCGGAGTTCAAGAGCTGAGTAGCATCCAGGATATATCATATAATTAAAGTACCATGCGATAATAAGGATCTGAGACGGTTCATTTTGTAATAACGAAAAATAAAATGAAAATCAATATCGCATAATCACACACACCCCTAATACAACTAACTAAAGCAAAAGATTTTACGCCAGTGATGTACATAGATGAAAAAGATGGGGGAGGGGGTATATGAGCCAGGATAGATGCAATAAACACCAAGCAATCATGGCGAACTAGCCCCACCCCTCAAGGCGAAACACAATATGGGAGACATGGAAGACGACGACATCGAAAAAGGAAAAGGGCAAAGGGCCATAGAAACAAAGATAGAACAAAATAACAGACCCATCCCCCAACCCTCAACCCTGCACCCCTGCAAAAGGCTACGGCCTACCCCCCCAGCAGCGTGCCTGTCGCCCTAAATAAGAGACCCGAAATACAGAGAAGAAAAAGAGAAAAATAAGAGAAAAAATACAGGAGAAGGGCCCTCGATCTGGTCATCCGGCCCCTCCCACCTCCGCGTGCAAAAATCGTATAAACAGTAATGGTAAAAGAAGTACAGGTAGCAGCAATCACATATAACGCAATCAATGACAACCCCGCTAATCGCCCCTCAAATCACCATCAAGTCCCTCATGTTCCAATCGAATTCACCCCTGGCCTCGTTTGTCAATAGTACCAACGTTGAACCATCCCTCAAACGGGATACAAAGTAGCACAAAGGGTCCGATTACACCGGGAGGATCAGGCAGTGTTGCCGCTCCATAGGACCCCAGCCACCGAAATTTCGCCGATGATGCATGGCGGAAGTCTGATTGGAACAATGTCAACACCGCCAACAGTCTCGAGTCCGAACACAGTCCCGCCAGCCACGGAAAGGGAAACACACGATGCGGGAAGCGCCAAAACCCCGACGGGGCCGCCCAAGCCGTGTATCGATGCTGTTCCTCCACTTGCCGATCAGAGAAAGGCCCCGGTGAGACAATCACATGCGCCACAGATGCATCCACAGTAAGCTCATGAACCAAATCTATCCACGTCTCTAAGAATGTAGACTCATCCGGGTAATACGTCGATGAAGCAGAGGCAGACACATCGGCGCCTCCTTGAGAGCGATCCGTGCCGTTACAAGATGGCGGCCATCCTTTATCCCAAATCTCGGGCCTCCCGGATCAGGGCTGTCTGCAGGGTTGTTAGTGCAGCCAGTATATGTTTGGGCGTGGGAGGTTTCTCACATAGCCAGACCCCGGGATTCTCTTGTGCACCGGTTTCTCTGCCCGGGTGAGGGGTGCACGGGAAAGTATCATCCGCCATTTCAGCCGTCACGTTCTCTTTCCCCTCCACCGCACCTCAGGAGCGGGTCCGACCCCCGGGATCAGCAGGATTCACAGCGGGATCTCAATAGTCAGGGCAGGCAGCAGAAAGGAGAGTCACCGAAAGGCTAAACAAGCTCCCTGCTGCCCGGGAGTCACCCACCGGTTCCCAGGGAGGGCTGTTAACATAACCGGGTATCACACCGAAGGGGAACTGGGCATCATGGACTCTCTCCGTCCCAGCTATTTCGCACCTCCCGCAGGGCAACCCACTATTGGGGGTGGGTTGGTATCATCTCTTCCGGCTCGCAGATCTCAGGTTCTCTCCGACCGGCTTCCCATCGCAACCAGAGGCCGCTGGTGTTGCAATCACGGCCGGACACTCCCCTCACTCGAGATCCCGGCCTCAGCACCTCGAAGGCCGCCAAAGAGACGGAGACAGTTCTTCGGGTCTACTGCGCGGTGGAGCCTCAAAAGCAGATGGTAAGTGAATGCTTCCCTTCACCTACTTAAATTAGCAAATACTGCTCAGGTTTATCGCCAGGATATATGTGCGGGGCGGGAGGGCTCACGGAGCCAAGCGGTTATGCAGCCATCCCGATCGCCATCTTGGCTCCTCCCGGGGAACCATCTTATTAACTGGTTTTATAGGTCACTAAATGCAGCAGCTGGGAAGCCATTGAGGGATGTGGACTGGGGGAGACTACTGGCGTATCCGCAAAAAGTGTTGCATAACACCCGATTGAAGTACATCCAGTATAATTACACCCACAAGACTTACCTGACACCACACAGGCTTAGGGCAATTTACGGGGGTCAGTCTAGGCCATTGCTTATGATGCACAGACTGAATGCAGACTTCCTTCATATAACCTGTAGGTGCACGCTCCTCTGGGTGTGCTGGGACTAAGTACTTGCGAAGCTCAATGCGACCCTGGACTGCTCGCTGGAGAATATTATTGAGATATGCCTGCTGGGTGTCTTCCCTAGACCAGGGCCGGACTGGGAACCGAAATCGGCCCTGGCGAACTGCTTGGCTGGCCCCCCTGGGGGCAGGGGGGTACGGCCTAGCTGTTTGCTTTGGCTGTTTCATCCGATTTTGTTACAGGGGGACGATATGTCTGACCCCCGGTAACAAAAACAGCCCCCCCAGGGGTCCAAAACCAGCCCCCACCCTGGCGGCCCACCAGGGAAATGCCCGGTGCCCGCTACAGCCATTCCAGCCCTTACCCTGATACTAGCCAAGAGGAGAATCGCCATGGCTTGGAAGGAAATTATGGGCACCAAAGGTTGAGGGTTGATGTTGTGGGCTAGAGCCGAAGAGAGGGCGCTGATAAGAGAAGAGCATGTACACATTCCATAGCAGCCCTGTGTGGGAACACCCAATGGAGACAGAGTCTGAGCAGGAGGAGACCCGGGTGGGGAATGAAGTGACGGCCAGGAATGGGAGCAGAGACCGAGCCCCTAGGGCGGAAGGGAGGTGAGCGTTTAAGCACCTGGAGGTTGGATTCCTGACCCTGCCTTCTCTCGCTCTCTCCCCTTTGTCCTCCTCACCCCGTTGTCCCCCTCTCCCCGTTGTCCCCCTCTCCCCTTTGTCCCCCTCTCCCCTTTGTCCCCCTCTCCCCTTTGTCCCCCTCTCCTGCAGATGGGCGATGCGAAGATGAGGCCGCCCTTGTTCTGATATTAGTGTCGACCCTTTCAAGACACAGTTAGTTATTATAATATGCTTTTGGCACGACAAAACGCCACAATTGGCAACTTCCATGTTCATAATAGGAGAGAGTAGGATAGACGTACCACAACTGTAGTACTCCATCGAGTACACGACCTCACCAACCTCAGACCACACCCACACATGGGGGACATTAGAAAGGGTGGAGACTAGACCTCAGCCACGTGACCATGTTCCACGTTATTGGCCACATAACTGAGGCAACTATTGGGCTGCAGCAGCATGCTCTGTGTCTTTTCGTGGCAAATGACGACAAGTATGATGGAAAAGTTAACTGATGTGTTTATTTTTTTAAACCAAATGCCTATAAAAAAGGTTTTAAACGTGCCTACTGCCAGTAGGATTCACATCACTAAGCACCCAACAGGAAACACACCCTCATCCGTCAAAACCTTATTTGCAGAGGAACTTGCATTGTAGGTCTAGGACAAAGATATGAAGACTTCACTCCCTACAACTCACAGCATCGACTTTTGCCAAGCTGGAATGGTCAGAGTTTTACACTTTCTACCAGCGTGGGAAAGCATAATTTGGACAAATGGGCACTGAATAATATATAATATTTTAATAATATTATAATAATATCAAAGGTGCTTTCTAGACGAAACACGATTCATAAATGAAAGTTAAAGCAAGACCACTGCAAAAGTATAGAGGTTTCCTCAAATAGACTTATTTACAACCAAACAAAATGTTCACAATATATTTCCACAGCTTGGGATGAGGTTTATGCACAGTTGATAAATTCGGCATGACT
This sequence comes from Lissotriton helveticus, assembly GCF_964261635.1. NCBI lineage: Eukaryota > Metazoa > Chordata > Amphibia > Caudata > Salamandridae > Lissotriton > Lissotriton helveticus. The sequence goes on along the minus strand of NC_136057.1, from coordinate 370,449,834 downwards.
GAACATTTGATGAACTTGAAATCACTTAGGAAATTGCCAACATGAAACCATCTCTTAACGATGAAGAAGGTCCATATCACGCATCCGAACCGTCAATGTCAGAACAGAGTTCTCATGGTTGCTGCATTTTTGGAGTTTGATTATTTGAATCTACCAAAAATAGGACTGGAGATTTGCAAAGAGACCAAGAGATCAACTACCAGATAATGTTACTCTCGAAAATTATAGCATTTTGATACCTAGTGTCGTTCCCTAGCTGCCCTGCTTAGCATACTGTTATCCCGCCATTTTAGAATGTTCCAGGCAGGCCACTGGTGCTTCGCCCATTGGGAAGCAATTCAATTGTTCTGACCTTTTTAGAGGAGGTCCCGGTGCCATCAAAGTGCAATCCTGAACCACTCACAGCTCTGGAGTGAGTCTGGGCACCCCTACAGCAGTGGTAAAACCGTCAACCGCATGGTGACGAACTATATTTCCAAGCATACCTTATTTTCTGCAGTGCTCCTAATTTAAGATCCCCTGTGACAGCGTCAGGTGCTGATGCAACATGGATGTTCTCAAAGTAGCGGGTGGCTGCCTGACTGTGTCACATATCTTTTTTCTTCATCTACTTTCCTGTCCCATTGGAGAGTTGTTAGAAAAAGTGTGGGAACTGCAAGGAGTGAGTTTGGATATTTCCTTTTGAATCAACTAAGAGGGCAATCTTAGATCTGATTATTTTTAGATAATTGGCCAACAGTAAAATATATTTTAAAGGAGGTTCTTCAGGGCAATCCTGCCCTTAGAATACACATGCCCCAAGTGGGGTCCTAATCTACTATTGCTGTACAAGACTGTGTCTCCCACTTTCTGCCATCCTTCATCCAGAACCCATCTGCCCTCATTCCTCAGTGGATATATTCCTTTAGGGGTGCTGGAGTGTGGTCCCTGCTGAAACTGCACATAAACAAAACCTGCAATTTCCTCATCAAGCCCTGTTCTGTGTGGGTTCCTGAAGGACCCACAAAATTACCAACCTAAACTAGATAATCCTAGAGGAAAGTCCAGTCTGGAATTTATTCTCATCAGGCCTCTTTCCTGCCCTGTGCCTGCCAGCCTGTTCAAAGCCCATGTGCCTGGGTTATTCCTTTGAGTATATTTTAATTTATTTTTGGTCTAAATTGGATCCTGAGCATGTGGGCTAGTCAATAGTCACATCTGCTTTATATGGCCAGGGAACCCAGTGGATGCAAACGTTTTTGGAACATTTTTAATGGGTTATTGCTTCATTCAGCTCAGTCAACTCCGTGGATTTAATTTAAATAAGGCACTTAATAGATTCATATTACCTCTATTTGAATATTAGCATAAGTGGACTATGAAGTGTTTGCTGTTCATCGCCACGTTCTTAATTGAATTTACATCATTGCTTCAAGTAAGTAAACTTAAGGAGCTAGCATTTATAGAGGCGTTACTACAGAAACATAGTGATTGGGTGGTGTTAGGGGCCATTCCTAAATGTGTTTCTAAGGTTGTACAGACTTCAAACTGTCAATTTACCATCATTCTTTTTAAATTTACAAATGGCTCCAGGCACACTGCTCTAGTCTGTTTCGTCAAAAAGACTAAAAAGGTGAAGAATTTTGGTGATATGGATAAACTTTTTATGTAATTTGCTCCACAAGATGGGACAGTCCTATTGCTTAAATCGGTGGGGGCAGCTGTTGGTACACATGTGCACCAGCGATTACTCTAAAGTTATAGGGTAGATAATAAGCAGCAGTAGCGCAGATAATATAGGAAATCTAAATGCACCTGCTCCAGCTTCATCACCCCGACTTACTTTGAGATTCAAGAGTGCCGTGCAGTAAATAAACAGCATATCAGAAAGAGGCAATCAGTTATAGATACCATTCCTAAGAATTACCCTCAGGTGTCAGACTGGATTCAGAGATTTTTTCTGTAGCAGTACCCCTGCGCGTCGGTAGGTGGCGTTGGTCGACTCCGCATCCGTTGTCGGCGTCGTGGTCTCCTGGAAGACGTTGCGTTGTCTACCTAGATGCAGCCCCTGTGCTTGCACCTTACTCATTTTTTGACTAAACTTTTTTCAACTATTGTCGATGTCTTTTATTAGTCATTTGACTCCATGTAGCACAAGGGATGTTCCATCGTCGGACCAGCTTCAACTCTTGTGAATCCTGTCACAAATTGATGTCGGTCACAGATCCGCACCTCGTGTGCCTCTGGTGCCTGGTGCGCAACCACGACCCAAAGTTGTGCTCCGACTGCCGGGGCATGAATCCAAAGTCTTTTTGGGAGCAGTCGCAAAAGCTCTTGAAAGCCCGGCAGTCCCCTCCGTGTCTTCAAGGTCCCGGTCTAGAGGATGGTCTTGGGACCGGTCGCGGAGCCACCACCACTTGTCATCGAAATCTTCGCACTCCTCCGGTAAGTCGAAGCACAAGAAGGCGGCGAAGAACCATCATTGCTCTTTGCCTTTTCCCCGTCATTCGGCTGATGTGGGACCCTGATGGTCGTCGCTCTCCGGCTCCGTCTTCGGAGCCTGCTTCTGGGACGACTCCGCACTTCTCTCCCTTTCCCAGAGCCGGAGAGGGTTCAAACTTTTTACAAAGTGCTCCATAGCATTTTTGGGTAGCCAGACTCCGCCGGCGAGAATGGGTGCCCTTGGCCTTCAATGCCAGCGGCTCTGGCACCAGGGGGCACCCGAGGATCCAGGCCTGGATCCAGATCGGCGCTGGTCGGCTTCACAGTACCTTCCCTGGCGCCGATTTCAGTGACAATGCCCCGGACGTAGGTTGTGCCCCCAACTGGCGTCAACCCCAGCCTCAACCCCGACTTGGATACGGTGCCGGACTGACGTCGATACCGGGGGCTTTCTACGGCGTCCGGCGGCGTTCCCTATCTCCATGAGTGGCAGCCAGAGAAGGGTGAGGAGCTTCCTATGGTGGCAGTCAGGGCTAGCCTCCTGACAGAGGTACTTCAACCGGCAGCGGCCTCATCTGAGCGCCTGCTGCCGATTAAAGACCTCACCGACGTCCTTCAGGGCACTTGTTCCAAGCCCAGCACAGGGGCTCCTGTGAGCAGGAGGATTGCCCGCTTGGCCACTGGCGACCCACTTTTCCACTCCCAACACCCTAACCCCCAAGAGCTTGGTGGTCTAAGCCTCGTCTTCTAAGGGTGCATTCCCTACTGATCCCTCAGATAGGGAATCCAAGAAGCTGGACCACCTTGGAAAGAAGATATTTTCTTCCACCAGCTTAGCGCTGCATTCAGTGAACACTGCATGCCTCTTGGGCCGTTCTACCCATATGTGGGATACGGTTGCACAAGTGCTGCCACAGTGCCCGGAGGAGGCCCGGGCTGTTCTCACCCACACAGTGGCTGAGGCTCGAGACGCAGCTAAGTTCACCAGTCAGTGTGGGCTGGATACCGCCGACTCTCTGGGCAGAATGGTTTCCACATCTGTAGCCTTGAGGTATCTACGCCTAGTTGAGGAAGTCTGGTTTCTCTGGGGATGTCCAATACACCTTTCTGGATCTGTCCTTTGATGGCAGTCGTATGTTCGGAGACAAGGCGGACTCGAGCGCTTAAAAGATTCTAGGACTATGGCCACATACTTGGGCCTTGCGGCCACTTCTCGGCACCACAGGCCTCCTTCCGCCCCTTTCGTAGCTACGGAAGGGATGCCACACCACGTTCTACCCAATCTGGCCACAGGGCCGCGCAAGCTACCCAGCCTCTGCATGGCCGTGGGACCTAGCAACGCGGGTCTGGGGTCCAGTGGGCAGGCCAGTCCACCCATCCCCGCCCTTGCAGCAGCCTCTAAATCCACCTAGTTCGACCTTTTAGGGCCACCAGAAGCCAGTGGGCGGCAGGATTCGCCATCACCTCCCCCACTGGCAGAACATCACGTCGGACAGGTGGTTTTTGCAGATAGTCTGGAGGGGCTACTCCCTCCACTTCGAGGCTACCCCTCCCTCCGTGGCACCAACACTCCATCGCATGTCAGAGGATGTCTTGGCCCTTTCTCCGCCAGGAAGTTGCAGCTCTCTTGGGCAAGGGAGCTATCAAAAGGGTCACTGTGCCAGAAGTAGGTTTTGGTTCTTACTCCCAATACTTTCTGGTATCCAAGAAGGACAAAGGCCTGCGTCCTATCTTAGACCTCAAGGCTCTCAACCGCTTCCTCAGGAAGGAGAAGTTCAAAATGCTCACATTGGCTTAGGTCCTGTCTGCCATCATTCCTGGAGACTGGATGGTAGCAATGGACTTGCAGGACGCCTACTTCCACATCCCCGTCCTGCCAGCCCACAGGCATGGTTCACGGTAGTCCACGAGTATTTTCAGTTTACCGTGCTCCCTTTTGGCCTCACCAGTGCCCCCTGGGTGGGTGTTCACCAAAGTGATGGTGGTGGTCACAGCTCCTCTGCGCAGATCAGGGGTTCCAGTCTTCCCCTAACTCGACGACTGGCTAGAGAAGGTGAGCTCACCCCAGGCTGTCGTCTCCCACCTCCAGACTACGGCGGACCTCCTGCACTCGCTGAGGTTCACTATCAACATGCCGGTCACACCTGATTCCCTCTCAGAAGCTCATTTTCATTGGAGCAGTTCTGGATACAGCGCAGTTTCGGGCTTATCCTCCTGAGCAGCGAGTCCGGATATTCGGGCTATGACACCGATGTTTCAGCCTCTATCCTGGGTTTCGGTGAGAATGACTCTGAGGCTACTGGGCCTCATGGTCCCCTACAGCCTGCTGGTGGATCATGTCAGGTGGCATATGCGGGCTCTGCAGTGGCGCAGCATCAGGGGAATCTTTCTGATGTCATCCAGGTCTTGGAGGGGACTGCACGTCAGTTGCAGTGGTAGCTCACGAACCAGAATTGGGTCCGCGGCAGATCCATCTCCCTTCCCTAACCAGAGTTCACAGTAGTGGCGGATTCGGGACTCCTGGGATGGGGCGGCCAACTGGGGGAGGCGAAGATCAGGGGTCTCTGGTCTCCCACGGAGTCCGGTCTCCATATCACCCTTTTGGAGCTCTGGGCGATCCGTCTTGTACTGAAGGCATTCCTTACTTCTGTCAAAGGAAGAGTAGTGCAGGTGTTCACAGATAACACCACTGCAATGTGGTACTGCAACAAACAGGGCGGGGTGGGGTTGTGGACCCTATGTCAAGAGGCTCTTTGCCTTTGGACATGGCTGGAACATCAGGGCATATCCCTGGTGGTTCAGCACCTGGCAGATTCTCTGAACGCCAGGGCGGACAAACTCAGCCGCCATTGCATGAAGGATCACGAATGGTGTATTCAGTCCGAGGTGGTGCAAGGTCTCTTTTGGTATGGCGAGAGCCTTGGTTAGATCTGTGCGCAACTGAATAGAATGCGCAGTTGTGCGCATTGGAGTTTACAAGGTGGCACTCGCTCTGCAACGCTTTTCATCGCAAGTGGAATTGCACCCTTCTATACACTTTTCCACCTATACCACTTCTGCCCAGAGTGCTGAAGAAGATCAAGCACGGCCGGGCCCAAGTCATTCTTGTGTCTCCGGACTGGGCATGAAGATTATGGTACCCCGAGCTCTTGAGCATGGCCATCGATCCTCTGATCAGACTGCCTCTTCTGGAAGATCTTCTGTCGCAGCAGCAGGGGACGGTCCCCCACCTGTCCAGCCTCCACCTCCTTGCGTGGAGATTGAGCGGTAATAGTTGACAGCTTTCGACCTTCCTCCCAAAGTCTGTAATGTCATCTTGGCAGCCCTCCACTAAAACGGTATACGCCTGTAGATGGAACACATTTGTGGCATGGTGCGCAGCAAAGGCTGTGGATCGCTTTTCTGCCCTTCTTTTAGAGGTTCTCCTCTTCCTTCTATCTTTTGCCCAGCAGGGATCTGTTCTGGGCACTCTTAAAGGTTACCTTTCGGCCATCTTTGCCATTCTGTGCCTTCCTAATTAGCCTTCTCTTTTCAAGTCTGCGATTGTAAATAGATTTCTAAAGGGCCTTACTAATCTCTTTCCTCTCTCTCTCCTTTCGTAATGCCTCAGTGGGACTTGAATCTTGTTATTACTTTCCTTATTTGTGCTCCCTTCGAGCCACTACATAATTATCCTCTTCGTCTTCTTACCTTGAAACCCGCTTTCCTGATTGCCATCCCATCTGCTCACAGGGTGAGTGAGCTTCAGGCTCTTTCCTCTAAGCCTCCTTTTCTTGCAGTACATCCGTACAAAGTGGTCCTTCACACCAGGCCCTCTTTTCTGCCCAAAGTGGTTACCTCTTTTCACATAGATCAGACCATCACATTGCCCACCTTCTTCCAGCCTCCGCACCCTTCCTAAGAGGAGGAGAGACTCTACTGTCTGGACCCAAAACGTGCGCTGTCCTTCTACCTTGACTGCACTTAAGATTTCAGGGTGGATGATCAACTCTTCATGGTTTATGTGGGCGCTAAGAAAGGTCGGGCTGTGCACAAACGTACCATCTCTCGATGGATTGTCCTATGCATCAAAATCTGCTATTCTTTGGTGAGAAAGAAACCTCCAGTAGGACTGCGTGCCCATTCTAGCAGGGCGAAGGCAGCCACTGCTGCTTTGGGACGTGGAGTCCTGCTCATTGACATCTGCCAGGCAGCCACTTGGGCCTCTTTGCACACATTCCAGAACATTATTGCCTGGATATCCAAGTCCGGAGAGACGGCTATTTTGGCTGTTCTGTTCTCCAGGACTTTCTGGTGTGAACTTGTTTCGCAGACCGACATCCGGGGTTGGCATTGCTGGGGTATCTATTCAAAGGTAAGGAATCTATAACTAATTGTCTCTTTCAGGTGAACAAGTTGTTTACTTTCGGTAACGATATATCTGTAAGAGTCATATATTAGTTATAGATTCCTTACCGCCCTAACCATCTGCGAACTGATTTCTAGTGTAAGGGACTCCCTTTCAGGGCTCTAGTTTAGTGCACTAGTGGTAAGTGTATTGCATGGCTCTGTGCTTCTGGCATGGAAAGTCGTGTCAGAACTGACATCAGCGCGTCTTAAGTAGACAACGCGACGTCATCCAGGCGACCCAGACAATGGACGCAGAGTTGACCTACGCCACCTGCCGAAGCACAAGGGTACTGCTACAGAAAAATTCTACAGATCCAGTCTGACGCCAGGGGGTAAATCTAAGGTAAGGAATCTATAACTCATATATGTCTCTTACAGATATATTGTTACTGGAGGTAAGTAACTTGTTTGTTAACCAAATGTGTTTGTTTCAAAGCTGTGTACCAGTATCAACAGATTCACGTGCGACCTCCCTCAGCCCCCCAGAATGAAGAGAATTAGTAAATTAGCTTTATTTTACAGCATGCTTTATTCTGTTCTCTGTACTTTGGTAAATTACACTGAAAGGCTTGCAGAAGCTATGAGTCATTGCAGACACTGAAAAGAGTTATTCTAGCCGTGCCTATATAAACTAACTATAGTTTTCAAGTAAAAAAGATTCTGTGTCTGCGCCTTTATGTGCTATATGCTAATCTAGAATAGCTTTAAACTCTAAAACTAATCTTATAATGTTTTCTCCATCCAGAAGCAATATTCTTCTTCACAGAAAGAGCGGAAGAGTTACTTCTCCATAGAAAAGACAAAGATGGTTTGTAGGCAGAACGACAGCCAGGCCTTATTGGGGTTTGTATTCCCACATCAAGTTCATAAATTGAAAAGGTAGCCAGAATTTTACTTTAAAAGTAGTGACACTAATATGATTTGTCCTTACTAGCCCGCAGACACTCATGACTACTACCACAGGCACCTATGATAATTGCTATGCAGTGACCTAGCATAGAAGGGAAAACTGACGGTTTGTATGACCTAACACTAGACCAAATGAATGAAGTGTTTGCAGTTGCCTGTTCAGTATGTCTAGTTCTTTAGAACCTTTAAAACGTCTTCAGATTGCGTATTTCAAGTCGACCAGAGAAGGCTGTTTTTAAACTTGATTATAGGTTGTGACTTCCGGGCAATTATATGCATAGGAAGCACTTTTCTTCCTCTGCCTCCTGAATGTTCCACAGATACTTTTCCTCGCTGAATTGCTGACTTGTCCATATAATTATTACACAGGACATGGATTTTAGCACTCCTTTCATTACAGAGCTACCTCTGCCTTCAGGTAGAGGCGTTTTTATTGAGAGGCTAAACTCAACTTATGCTCTAAACGCTAAGCCTTTCCTTCCTTGGCTCGATAAGCTGGGGTGGGGTGGGATGGAATTACTGTTGGCGCGCATAAGGCAAAATGCAGAAAAACAAATTCCAATAGACCATGTAATTTGTATGGGAGGCCTAGAATGTGTATCGTCACTGCGCACATGCACCTGCGCAGACAGGCACATTTGGTAGTATTGAGGGTTCCCCTTCCTGTATCTGAAAACAAGTAATTTATCGTTTGGAGTGGGTGTTGCTTCATTTAACTCAAAACATTCCCACAAGAGGTGCACAAATGTTTTTGTCAGTAGCATCATACATTGAAATTGTGAAAACCAGGGCCCACTCACTTACTCCTGTCCCGCCACTCTCAGTTGTGGAGGTGGCTTCAGCACCAGTGGCAGAACGATAGACTAGACTGCCCTGTGGGTGTTAAGAATTATATTTTGTAGCATACAACAATGTCTCAAAAGGGTGTTATTTAAAGGTCAAATACATGTAGCACAATTAATTGCTGAGAATTAAATCAAAAGGGGAGAAAACTGGGAGACATTCTTTTTGTGACATAAATTGTATTTTAGTGAATATACATATTTGACATATTAAACTTCATATGTACAGACTTATGGAACAATAGCACTGCATTACATTGAATGGCATGTAACCTATGAGATACTGTGCACAAGTGCTCGTGACAACGGGCCGGCAGTAGTCAGGCTTGGCACTGAGCCTGACTACTTCCGGCCTGTCGATGTGCCTCACCTCCTTCAGCTGACTTCGTCAAGTAACACTACCAGCAGCCCTTGGGTTTTCGCGACTGGAGCAATGCCCTGTATCCATTTCTTGGACCCCAATTGACGTTCAATCTAGTTCGTCTGCAGGGCCTATCCTTATTCACTTTGGACCTTGCACTAACCGCTATTCTGGAAGTGCTTCCTCTCGCCACTGCAATATAAGTAACTGTAACCTGGTCCTGATGAGGGCTTAATACTTCTACAGGCCAAAATACCGTTGACTTCAAAAGCGGACCTTCTGGTGCCCCTCCTTTCAAGGATACCCCATTTGATTATTTTTGTATTCTATATAATTTATTGTTAGGGTATCCTAAATATGTAAATTTTAAACCCACTTGTTTCGTGTTGCGCCCGTCACTATCGCTGTACATAATACCTCACGTGTCACTTGCACCGTCACAATCCTTCATGAGCACTTGTGCACAGTATCTCATAGGTTACATGCCATTCAATGTAACGCAGTGCTATCGTTCATATGCCTCTACATATGAAGTTTAATATTTCAAACATGTATATTCACTAAAATACAATTTATATCACAAAAAGAATGTCTCTCTGGTTTTCTCCCCTTTTGATTTCAAGTCAAGTCATAAGCTTTTATTCGATTTGGTAAATACAAATCATACAAGCAACAACTAAAAGAACAATGCATTACATGTATAATAACAGTTCTAAAAATGACTTTATAATATACACATGAATAACACTGACGGAAACCTGTTAAAAAAGGGTCATAAAAAGTACAGACAGGAATAAATATAATTGGTGCATCAGATGCTATTCCTGGCAGCTGTACATTTTGGCTAAAAATATGGTTGAACCAGACATTTATATACAATGAACATAAAAACAAAATGAACAGGGACATTGATGTACAGACAGGAAATATAAGTTATGGCAGCACAATGCTCTTCCTGGCAGCTGTACATTTCAAGATATAGGTAGCAACAAAAAAAACAGATATCCACGTTCTCTAGAGAGGATAGTAATACTAGGGCACCCTTAGTAGATCTGATGTTATATTTTAAAAGGATGGGTTTTAGGTATTTCACCCTTAGAAAATAGTAGAATTTACAAAAAAGCAAAAAATGGCAACAACTCTGTCGTGAAATATTGTCGCAAGGACAGGGCATTTCTGATCTAATTTTCTGATTTGGGAAAGCGACAAGGTGGTGTACAATACCCAATCTTACTCGGGTTAACACAAATTGATGGGATGGGCGAGACACATACACAAGATAGGTTTGGAGCCCCGGGGGTAAATTCAGTTCCTTATAAAACCTCACGGTAGCTAGCTTTCCATACACCTTATCTCGCTCATTCCTTTTGAAATTAATAAATGTTTGTTTGATTTCCTTTTTGGGGATTGCTACTACCTGTTCGGGGTCTAAAAGGATATCAATTTCGAATAGGGTTTTGTACCAAAAATGAATGTATTTCAGCCACTGGATTCGTGATGAGTAGTCCAGGCCTATACAATCAAGAATAATTTCTTGAGTGAATCGTGTCTCAGGCTTAGCCCAAATAGAACGCCACAATAAGAGTGGCCGAACGGCTGCTAAGTCAGAGATATGCGCGATCCCAACCTCATCATGAATTAGTTGTACACAGGCAGATGGAGGGGCACATAACAGTCTCTTTAAAAACGTATTTTCATCCTTTAGGAGCGAAGGGCCATCAATATGGCCCCACACGCCCGCCCCATATAAAGCCGAGGAAACACAGCGGATGTTATATATCTTAATCATATCTGGGATACTTCTTGAGCCAAGCTTAGAGGCAAAACGGAATATACTGTTGGTAGTCCGCAGCATCTTCAGTCTGATATTATCAAACTCAGCAGACCATGACCCGTCAAAATTAAATGTGATTCCCAAATAACAGAAAGATTTCACATGTGACATTTTCTTGCTATCCAAATAGAAATTGTGCTTTGCCTTATTTGCAACCTGCCCGCACGACATTACATATGTCTTCGTTTTGTTCACATGGAGCCTCCTATTTTGAATAAACAGCTGAAATCTATCAATTAATCGCTGCAACCCAAGCTGAGTGCGGGATAGGAGGACAGCGTCATCCGCATATAATAGGATTGGGACAGGTTTACCTCCTATCAGGGGGGCGTCGGCCGGAATATCGGCCAATATATGATCAATACAATTAATAACAAGCATTTACAATGCAATGGTCTCGGCATCATTAAAAGTAGAGCTATTGGCATTGCTCATGACATTTCTTTTTTTTTCCTTAAATCATAAATAACAGCACTCACTGCTCTGCGCACTCGCTGCTCTGCGCACTCACTGCTCTGCGCACTCACTGCTCTGCGCACTCACTACTCTGCACTCTGCACTCTGCACTCACTACTCTGCACTCTGCACTCACTACTCTGCACTCTGCACTCTGCACTCACTACTCTGCACTCACCACTCTGCACTCTGCACTCACTACTCTGCACTCACTACTCTGCACTCTGCACTCACTACTCTGCACTCACTACTCTGCACTCTGCACTCACTACTCTGCACTCTGCACTCACTACTCTGCACTCTGCACTCACTACTCTGCACTCTGCACTCACTACTCTGCACTCTGTACTCACTACTCTGCACTCTGTACTCACTACTCTGCACTCTGCACTCACTACTCTGCACTCACTACTCTGCACTCTGCACTCACTACTCTGCACTCTGCACTCACTACTCTGCACTCACTACTCTGCACTCTGCACTCACTACTCTGCACTCACTACTCTGCACTCTGCACTCACTACTCTGCACTCTGCACTCACTACTCTGCACTCTGCACTCACTACTCTGCACTCTGCACTCACTACTCTGCACTCTGCACTCACTACTCTGCACTCTGCACTCACTACTCTGCACTCTGCACTCACTACTCTGCACTCTGCACTCACTACTCTGCACTCACTACTCTGCACTCTGCACTCACTACTCTGCACTCACTACTCTGCACTCTGCACTCTGCACTCACTACTCTGCACTCTGCACTCACTACTCTGCACTCACTACTCTGCACTCTGCACTCACTACTCTGCACTCTGCACTCACTACTCTGCACTCTGCACTCACTACTCTGCACTCTGCACTCACTACTCTGCACTCACTACTCTGCACTCACTACTCTGCACTCTGCACTCACTACTCTGCACTCTGCACTCACTACTCTGCACTCTGCACTCACTACTCTGAACTCACTACTCTGCACTCACTACTCTGCACTCTGCACTCACTACTCTGCACTCTGCACTCACTACTCTGCACTCTGCACTCACTACTCTGCACTCACTACTCTGCACTCTGCACTCTGCACTCACTACTCTGCACTCACTACTCTGCACTCTGCACTCACTACTCTGCACTCTGCACTCACTACTCTGCACTCTGCACTCACTACTCTGCACTCTGCACTCACTACTCTGCACTCTGCACTCACTACTCTGCACTCTGCACTCACTACTCTGCACTCTGCACTCACTACTCTGCACTCTGCACTCACTACTCTGCACTCACTACTCTGCACTCTGCACTCACTACTCTGCACTCTGCACTCACTACTCTGCACTCTGCACTCACTACTCTGCACTCTGCACTCACTACTCTGCACTCTGCACTCCCCACTCTGCACTCACTACTCTGCACTCACTACTCTGCACTCTGCACTCACTACTCTGCACTCTGCACTCACTACTCTGCACTCTGCACTCACTACTCTGCACTCTGCACTCACTACTCTGCACTCTGCACTCACTACTCTGCACTCACTACTCTGCACTCTGCACTCACTACTCTGCACTCTGCACTCACTACTCTGCACCATTGCGAAGATTCAGCCTTAATGTATGGACATTCGTACTGTCCAGCATATGTGTAAATGATGCTCCACTTACACGGTCACGGGTATTGATAACCAGCACTACACTTGCATAGAATACTATGAGAAGTCGAACATTCCACAAGGGTTTTAAGCCACTTCTGAGGTACCAGCCAAGTATTTCTGCCTCTTCAGAATCACCAGTGGCACTTTTTGTACATGGTGTGAGGTAAGGGTTACTCTTTTGCTGAGATACAGAATCGCAGAGGCCTCCTAAAAGCAAAGTCGTTCCCCTGTGCAAAACAATTATCTTATCAGGCAGCCCGTGAGACAGTAAGCATGTGCGCAATACGAAGAAAGTGGAACGCGAAAGAACGCAAAATTGGATCGTTTCCCCCGATTTCTGTCGTTTCCCTCAATTTCTGCTTAGGGTCGTGTGACCGAGACTCGAACCCGGGTCCTCTCGGTCCGAGGTCGAGCGCCCTAGCCGTTAGGCCACCTCCTCTCCGCTATAAAAGTGGCATGCGGGGAGCATCTTGTGGTTTTCAAAACCCATTTGTGCGGCCTACTCTCCGCCTCCGTATCCCGTGTAATCGGAAATGTGTGGCACCGTCACAAGCCTCTCCGTAATTAGCACCGGGGCTGAGTAACGAGAGAAAGGATTACTCCCTTATAAAGTGCTTGAAACCCGGCTATCGGTATAAAGCGCCACTTAGATAAACAAGGCCACAGTTAATTGAATGCCCTCCATTTTTTAGGTCTAAATTCAATCGCGGGCCCTATGCTTTCCCGTTCTCAAAGAAAGGGAACTTCGTATCCTTTAATGTAAGTTCTTGAACTGAAAAGCTTATTATTCTTTCAACAGTAGCATGTCTCCCTCTTGTTTAACTCCACCGAGAGTTTCATTTGCAAGAGAGTACCCAAAGCGCTACTGAGAAACTAGGGGCTGTTGCATTTAAATATCCGCAAGCCCAACACCAAGGCTGCCTAGTCTTGAATTTGTCTTGTGCTTTTTTACTACGGAGGCCGCTAGCAACCCTTCCGCCTTCCGGCCATGTCGGAGGCTGCCCCAAGTATTACATTATTTATCTTGGCGCTGTGCAATGGAGTTTCTTGTTACCCATCTCAACGAGCGTCATGTTATCGACCTTAGATGAATGATAGGCAGGGCAGCCCTACAGGATCGGTGCCTCCTGGTCCTCGTGGTGTCCAGCTGGAGGGCCTACTCTTCAGGGTGCAATTGAGAGACCTGAACTTGCCATCACAACTGTCAGTCGAAATAGGGGGCGGGTTATGCCTCTCACCGTGGCCTCGGTGGCCTGCGCAGTGCCTACCTCCCGGTGCTGGAAGGTATTTCGTGCGTAATAAATTGGACATAAGCTGGGCAGTCTTTAATAAGAGGACGTGCAAGATTATCCCTTTCACCGGCCAAAGCTTATCTCTCAATGGATGGCTGAGGGCCATTGCTCTACAGTTAATTAGCAGCAGAGGTAAATCAGGCTCTGCAAGGAGACGATCTCCACACATCTATCTTTGGAGGGCTTCTTAGGTCAGAGGTCACAAAGGACCGATGTGTGAGGCGGGAGGAGTCCCGAGAAATGAAAGAGCAAACGGCTGGAAAGGATCCCAGTGCGTCTGAGAAAACCCAGCGCTGAACACTGTGTATTTCAATATAAACAAGAAATCACTGAGGTCCGTTTTTTTTTGCCGAGTTTTATATAGCGCAAACTTGACCCGAATCGGGTATCAGAGCGCTTTACAGAGCACCAGTTACGTTACATGAGGACACAACACTCACCTTTAAAGTTGCTGGGGACGGCCGCCGGTGCAATCTGCAGACTGCAGAGTTCACAGGAGAGGAGGGGCTGGGGCCGGGAGGAGCAGCTCAGGCTCGCAGTCCGTAGTCGCAGGCTCCGCTCAGCTCGAAAGGAATTTGAAAAGGAGGAAGTGAGGGGGGGGGGGCCAAAGATAAAGGGCAAGATTACCGTGTCACTGTTCTGTTGCATGCAATGGTGTACGCGCGCGCACCATCTGAATTGCATTACACGGGCACTCTGACAGCTCGTAATTAAGATTAATCACTCTGCCGTGCTCGTTCTCGCACACAATATGCCACATCGGGCACGCGTAAATTACTTACATCCTATCACGGCAACGCTAATACATACACAGCACAGCGAAGACGAATCACTAGGTAGATGACAAAATACACTAAGGAATGTGTCTGTTCAGACCCCTAGAGATCCTTTCTTTCTTCTTTAGCATTAGGAGCTCGAAGCTCCACCCCCTTCGTGGGCGGAGGCCGAGCCCTAAAAAGGGAAAATAAAAGGGGAGCTAATACGCATCCTTGGCGAATTCCCCTTGAGACTTTGAGAAACGGAGTACATTCGCCCAGGATGCCATAGCGAACCTTACAGGAAAGTTTCTCATAAAGCCTGGCCAGGAAATGAATAATTTCCTTCGGTGCCCCTGCCTCTATCAAAACCTCCCAAAGAATGACGTGATCAACTAAATCAAAAGCGCTGCTCAGGTCAGCAAAACATAAGAAAAGGTTACCCTTTTTAACAACGGTATATTTATTCAGGATAAGGTCCAAATTAACACATTGCTCCAGCGTGCCCATGCCTTTCCTGAAGCCATATTGCACCTTTGTTAAAATATTCGAATCTGTTGCCCAGGTTTCAAGCCTTTTGAGCAGAATTCTGCTCATGACCTTTACCGAGGCATCCAATAAAGAAATAGGACGGTAGTTAGAGGCCTCAGATTTGCTACCTTTTTTAAAAAGGGGGATGATAATAGATTGACCCCAGGAGGGGGGGATGTTACCTTCTGCTGCACAGTTAAAGGCCCTAACCAGGATGGGGGCCCACAAATTTGGTTCTGCTTTCAATAAATCGATGGGAACCCCGTCCGGGCCCGGGGCTTTCCCACCCTTACTGTTATGGAGTCCTTCGAGACCCTCCTCCAGAGTTATTCCCAGAGGTAGAGGTATCCAGGGAGAGGCCTCAGTGGCTGAAACAACTAAAGGAAACCCGTCAGGGTTAAAGATACTAGTAAAATGAATGATCCAGTCATTACATGCAACGAGCGAGTTTAATGCTGGGGGGCCATCAGTGTTTAAAAAAGGGCTATTGATTATTTCCCAGTAGAGTTTACAATTTTTAGTCTCAGCTGCCTCCTTTAATTTGTCCCATGCTTCACTTTGTAAAACCTTCTTCCTACTGACAATGGCCTTTTTATAGGAAAACCTTAGTTGCTTGATTCTGTTGCAATCACGAGGTTTGGCACGTAAAGCCTTCTTCAATTGCTGCAAGGCAATTATACACGGTTTGTCAAACCATCCACTCTTTGCAATTCTATTAGAGGAGGATATTTTGGTAAAAACACCTTCGATAATGTTGTTTATTTTAATAAATTGGGACAATAAGAGTTCGGAATTGATAACATTTGTTAAACAATAACTGATTTCCATTTTACAGCTATTAATAACCTTCCTCTGTTTTGCCATAGAGTTTGTGCCAGACCACCTAATCCTCATACCATTGGGTCTAATGGGGACTAACTCGGTAGAACAAGTTTCGCCAATCGCAGGAGTAACACCTCGTCCTGGGAGGGTAATACAAATGCTGTTGTGGTCACTTACACTTTCCTCTCTGACACCCAGGTTTTTAAAGTCTCCTGTGACAGAGAACAAAATATGGTCTATAAAAGACCCAGCATCCCTCCCAGTAAAGGTGGGACAGGTAACATTCAGATTGTTTTTATTACAGCTCAACAAAAGTAGATCAAGTTTGATTAATAGTTTATTTAAGGTTGAGCCATAATGGCAATGTGGAAAGTGGAGAAAATCCTCACTCCCTCCCACTCTGCCCCAATGATTATCCAACTCCAATCCGAAGCCACATGGATTCCCTTTTGAAAAATGGCATGGCTGGAGATTAAAATCCCCGGCCCATAGGACGTCTGCCTTTCTATTGGAAAGGGCCAGAACCCTTACGATTTCCTTTTCCAAGGGGAACAAAATGTTCCCTCTGGAGGTATCAAAGATGTTATTGTAAAAGTTTACCAAAACCAGATCATTGCCCTTACCACATTCAACCCTCATAAACTGGCTGTGAGTTCCCACATTCGTGCTACTTCTGACCACCCAGTCGTGTAGTTTGTTGGACAGGAGCAACAGAAGACCCCCCTTGGCCCTGCCTGAACTCGACTTGGTGGCATTGGTGGCATTGAGGCAGTGGGATGAGTAACCCTCTATGTCTATTTGCTGCTGGGCCCAGGTTTCTTGGAGGAGGATTATGTCGAATCCTTCCCCAATAAACCTGGGCCAAAAGGGAGTATCTAACTTCGCTAGAGGGTGCATTATTAATTAATGGTACAGTGGTCCTTTTATTTTTATTAGCGACATGATGATGTTTAGAGTTATTCCCCCTATTAGAGGCATCTGGCTGTTTAGGAACGGCACCTTCTCTAACCCCATCGCGCTTAGGTTCTTGTACAAGATCTTCAGATATAATCGGTTCAAGGTCTGGGGTTTTCTCAAGGTTCTCAGTTGATTTCGATTCGAATGACAGGTTGGTAGCTGATAGATCAACAGCACTTGGAAGAGAATGAACTTGGGCTGTGATGCCAGGCTGTAATAGAACTGGGATAGGGGAGGCTAATGGAAGTGGGGATAAGGCCGCTGCTATAAGACCCATCGAGGATCTCCGGGCAATCGCAAGGTCCTGTGACACCCTACGTTCCAGCAGGGAAATGTTTTGATTGATAGCCTCATTAGTTTTTGTGATGAACAAATCAATCGGGCCTGTAATCGAAGCAGTTTGTAGGGCCATTTTCTTTCTGAAGCCCCTGGTCATGGTAATAGTTGTTTGTGGTTTTGTTCCCCGGTATACAGTATAGATATGTAGTCAATACCTGTTGGTGTGAAGGGCAGCAACTGGGATGTAGGGGCCAAGGGGGGTGGCCCAGCCCAGCCTGGATCTGTCTGGAACGGGCTGAAACGGGCCCGCCCTTGGCCCGGGCTTCGCCCGACGTCCCGCGAGGGAGGCTAAGCGCGCCTTTTATGCGCCGCCTGGCGCTTGTGGATGGTGCTGGCGCAGGGCCTGTTGGGGGATGTAGTTCCCCAGCCCCCGCTCTCCTCTCGGCGGCAGTCTCCCAGAACCAGCGGGAGTCGTGCAGCGGGAGGCGGGGCAGCGCTTGTGGCGGTTCAGCAGTGGCAGGAAGCAGGATTTGGCGGTCAACAGAGGTCTCAGCACAGCGTCTCGCAGGTAACAGGTACACAGAGGTTTCCCCCGCTCTGCAGGCTAAGCGCGCCTTTTATGCGCCGCCTGGCGCTTGTGGATGGTGCTGGTGCAGGGCCTGTTGGGGGATGTAGTTCCCCAGCCCCCGTTCTCCTCTCGGCGGCAGTCTCCCAGAACCAGCGGGAGTCGTGCAGCGGGAGGCGGGGCAGCGCTTGTGGCGGTTCAGCAGTGGCAGGAAGCAGGATTTGGCGGTCAACAGAGGTCTCAGCACAGCGTCTCGCAGGTAACAGGTACACAGAGGTTTCCCCCGCTCTGCAGGCTAAGCGCGCCTTTTATGCGCCGCCTGGCGCTTGTGGATGGTGCTGGCGCAGGGCCTGTTGGGGGATGTAGTTCCCCAGCCCCCGCTCTCCTCTCGGCGGCAGTCTCCCAGAACCAGCGGGAGTCGTGCAGCGGGAGGCGGGGCAGCGCTTGTGGCGGTTCAGCAGTGGCAGGAAGCAGGATTTGGCGGTCAACAGAGGTCTCAGCACAGCGTCTCGCAGGTAACAGGTACACAGAGGTTTCCCCCGCTCTGCAGGCTAAGCGCGCCTTTTATGCGCCGCCTGGCGCTTGTGGATGGTGCTGGCGCAGGGCCTGTTGGGGGATGTAGTTCCCCAGCCCCCGCTCTCCTCTCGGCGGCAGTCTCCCAGAACCAGCGGGAGTCGTGCAGCGGGAGGCGGGGCAGCGCTTGTGGCGGTTCAGCAGTGGCAGGAAGCAGGATTTGGCGGTCAACAGAGGTCTCAGCACAGCGTCTCGCAGGTAACAGGTACACAGAGGTTTCCCCCTTTTGATTTAATTCTCAGCAATTAATTGTACCACATGTATTTGGCCTTTAAATAACACCCTTTTGAGACATTGTTGTATGTTACAGATTATTGCCCTAGTCTCCTTGGGGTATATACCTCCTGTAGTCTGATACTAAGAATTATATTTCAGCAGGCACAGAGTGAATTTGACAACTTTTGTACTTTTTGTAGTTTCAAAGTTAGCTAAAATGTGCCCAATATTGCCTGTGGGAAGAGACTTACCTGCTCTTTTTAAAAACTTTCCTAGCTTCCTGAAGATCATAAAGTTGGTGAAGCGCTACACATATATATATATATATATATATCCACAGAATTCGATCCATTCCGCATGAGAGCGCTCGCCAGCGTGTGCTCACCCCGTAGGCAGGATCAAAGCCCCAATTCAATTATGTACAGAAAGGGCAGCACAACTGGATACTTTTTCAAAGTTGTTTTATTTCACAACACTCCACCAACGCGTTTCAGCCTCACGGCCTTTCTCACGGTTAGTGAGTCCTTTTTTGCTTTCACATTATATACTGTCCCATATTAGCCGTTAAGTGGCATTATGGGATATGTAGTTTTTAGCAAAAAATTATTTTAACATATAAGACAAACAAAAGGACTGGTATGTTAACATCACTAGTATAGTACTTGGCGCCACAAGTAATGTTTACTCAGGAATTACTCTGTATTATGGCTTGTAAATTAAATCAAGGTTGGCTTGTAATGGGTATAGTACCCGAGTCTTAAAGTCAAATTAAGCTGAGTTCACTTTCACTCTAGATGTATGTGGAGATCTTCTCCGAAGTTCATGCCTTTAGGCTGTTTCGTTCGAAAACGGACAATGAAGCGGGATTCCATTTGTCGCAAGAGACGGACAGTATCTCCTCCTCTCTCTGTTTTAGACAGCATTTTCAGTCCGAAGAAGATCATGGCTCTCCAGTCCCCATTTTGACAGGCAGTCAAGTGCTTGGCAGTGGCATACAACATATTCTGGTTTTTCACAGCCCGTATGTGCTCCAATATTCTTTTTTTCAGCATACATGTTGTCGACCCAATGTACTTCATACCGCATTTGCACTCTATGACATACACCACGTTTTTTGATGTGCATGTTATGTATTGCTTAATGGCCATTTCTTTTCCATCTGGTTCTCGTACTGTCTTTGTTTTTCTGCCTATTTTACACGCTTTACATGACGTGCATGGCTTGAAGCCAACATTCTGTTCCATCCACCATTTGGGTTGTTCTTTTTCTTGGAAGAAGCTTTTAACTAGCAGATTTTGCAAGGACGTGTTTTTTTTGTACGTGATTGATGGGTGTTTGTCCACTAGAGGTCCTACATCCGGGTCACTACTGATCAGATGCCAATATTTGTTCAATTTCTTGGCAATGATGCCACTTTCCTTGTTATAAGTCGTGACAAATCTGGGTGGATCTTTATCCTGTCGGGGTTTCTGTTTTTCAATGAGCGTTTCAGCTCTGCTGATTTTGTCTGCCTTTTTTTTGGAGTCTTTTAATACATAGTCCTTGTATCCTCTTGCTAGGAATCTTGTTCTGCTTTCACATATCTTTTTTTCGGCTTCTTCTGGTTTAGAGCAATTTCTTTTCAATCTTATGTACTCTCCATAAGGGATACTTTTGAGTAATGATTTGGGGTGGAAACTATTACCATGGAGTACACTATTTGTCGCCGTTTTTTTTCTGAATAGTGTAGTTTCCAATTTACCTTCCGAGACATATACTTTGGTGTCTAGAAAGTCAATTTCTTCATTGCTTGTGGAACAAGTGAACTGTAGACCTTCCTCATTCTGATTTAGAGTCGTGAAAAACTTTTGGAATTGTTCATCAGTTCCATTCCAAATCAGAAAAAGATCGTCAATATATCTGACCCATAAGATGATCCGGTCCAGTTCTTCTTGGTCAGTTGTATTCCATGCAACCATCTTCTCCCAATATCCCATGGTCACATTTGCATAATTGGGAGAAAGATAGCCTGGGTTCCATGAAATGTCCATGAGGATTCTCAAAAAATCACCGGTATCCTTCAGATAAGAAGGCATACTCTTAGCAATTGGTGACAATAGATGCTGTATCCCTATACACATCGATAAGACATGATGTGGGAATGAAAGCCTGTAAATATTTCTTACAACAACGCAGCATTAAAGAAATAGAGCACACCTCGATGCTTCTACAGATGATACAGCTCTGTCTTACCAACAACATATTTCTTTTCAACAATACTTTGTACAGGCAAGAGTGCGGAACAGCCATGGGGATTTCTTTTTCTCCCAATTATGCAAATGTGACCATGGGATATTGGGAGAAGATGGTTGCATGGAATACAACTGACCAAGAAGAACTGGACCGGATCATCTTATGGGTCAGATATATTGACGATCTTTTTCTGATTTGGAATGGAACTGATGAACAATTCCAAAAGTTTTTCACGACTCTAAATCAGAATGAGGAAGGTCTACAGTTCACTTGTTCCACAAGCAATG
This sequence comes from Lissotriton helveticus, assembly GCF_964261635.1. Lineage (NCBI taxonomy): Eukaryota > Metazoa > Chordata > Amphibia > Caudata > Salamandridae > Lissotriton > Lissotriton helveticus. Next base: position 370,428,462 of record NC_136057.1, on the reverse strand, counting down.
AAGAAATTGACTTTCTAGACACCAAAGTATATGTCTCGGAAGGTAAATTGGAAACTACACTATTCAGAAAAAAAACGGCGACAAATAGTGTACTCCATGGTAATAGTTTCCACCCCAAATCATTACTCAAAAGTATCCCTTATGGAGAGTACATAAGATTGAAAAGAAATTGCTCTAAACCAGAAGAAGCCGAAAAAAAGATATGTGAAAGCAGAACAAGATTCCTAGCAAGAGGATACAAGGACTATGTATTAAAAGACTCCAAAAAAAAGGCAGACAAAATCAGCAGAGCTGAAACGCTCATTGAAAAACAGAAACCCCGACAGGATAAAGATCCACCCAGATTTGTCACGACTTATAACAAGGAAAGTGGCATCATTGCCAAGAAATTGAACAAATATTGGCATCTGATCAGTAGTGACCCGGATGTAGGACCTCTAGTGGACAAACACCCATCAATCACGTACAAAAAAAACACGTCCTTGCAAAATCTGCTAGTTAAAAGCTTCTTCCAAGAAAAAGAACAACCCAAATGGTGGATGGAACAGAATGTTGGCTTCAAGCCATGCACGTCATGTAAAGCGTGTAAAATAGGCAGAAAAACAAAGACAGTACGAGAACCAGATGGAAAAGAAATGGCCATTAAGCAATACATAACATGCACATCAAAAAACGTGGTGTATGTCATAGAGTGCAAATGCGGTATGAAGTACATTGGGTCGACAACATGTATGCTGAAAAAAAGAATATTGGAGCACATACGGGCTGTGAAAAACCAGAATATGTTGTATGCCACTGCCAAGCACTTGACTGCCTGTCAAAATGGGGACTGGAGAGCCATGACCTTCTTCGGACTGAAAATGCTGTCTAAAACAGAGAGAGGAGGAGATACTGTCCGTCTCTTGCGACAAATGGAATCCCGCTTCATTGTCCGTTTTCGAACGAAACAGCCTAAAGGCATGAACTTCGGAGAAGATCTCCACATACATCTAGAGTGAAAGTGAACTCAGCTTAATTTGACTTTAAGACTCGGGTACTATACCCATTACAAGCCAACCTTGATTTAATTTACAAGCCATAATACAGAGTAATTCCTGAGTAAACATTACTTGTGGCGCCAAGTACTATACTAGTGATGTTAACATACCAGTCCTTTTGTTTGTCTTATATGTTAAAATAATTTTTTGCTAAAAACTACATATCCCATAATGCCACTTAACGGCTAATATGGGACAGTATATAATGTGAAAGCAAAAAAGGACTCACTAACCGTGAGAAAGGCCGTGAGGCTGAAACGCGTTGGTGGAGTGTTGTGAAATAAAACAACTTTGAAAAAGTATCCAGTTGTGCTGCCCTTTCTGTACATAAATATATATATATATATATTTATTTATTTATTTATTTATTTTATCAACTGGCTGTCGCCAGTAGGCAGTTATAGTTAGAACCTAGTTTCCATAGGAAGGGTGTTTTTAGGTCTCGCGACCTGCGTTGCACTGCGAGGCATTTTGTAATCAAAAATGGGGTTTTAGCACTGACTTGGGAATCACACGCGCTCGTGCCTGTGCGATTCCTTTTGTGCTACCCCATTGGCCTTTGCGTGCGTCTTTTTAAAAAAAAAAACTGCACGCAATTGGCCAAAGGCAGGCGCGTTCCTCCGCCCACGGCCTATTGGTGTCTATTACGCGCTTGGTGCACGTAATAGACACCAATAAGCCGTCACGTGGTTTCTATTAGAGTGCACACACGGGCGCAATAATAGAAACACATGGCTTGCAGTGGCTCGTCCTCGCGCTTCTTCTTTATTTTTGAATTTCCTGTTGTGTTTCACTTTGCTCCCGCCCCCCTCAAGTTTTCGCGCGAAAAGGCGTTCAATGTTCAGAAGGAGAAACAAGTGTTCATCTATCCCTTGTGCAAATTCAGCGCACCCCAGAGACAAAGGGAACGAAAAGACGGTAAGTGAGTGGCGCTGTGAGGAATACAGTCAAAGTTCTTGGTACCATGCTCTATTTCTGTACGAAATAACTCGTTTGGCAGTGAAAGAAAGACACCCATTAGGGAATCTTATTTGCATTCCCGTGGCCGTCTGACCCGAAACCGAGTCTCCGCTACGCGCGCTCTCATAGTCCAGTCTTGTGCATTTGAAAGCCACTTGATTTTTTTTCAGCTCTTAATGTTAAACTAGGGAAAATGACTTGATTTTCGTAAGTAATGGAGACGATCATTAGGTGACAGTTGGAACCCATCGGCATTAAGTTAGAAAGCAAAACGGGATGAAATTAGAGCCCTAAATCCAAACAGGACGTGAAGACAGGGACTCGGGCTGCTTCAAATGCAAATATAGCTGGACGTAAATACTTGAGAACGTTTAACATGGCTCTAAGTTGAGTTTGTTTCTCCATCGTAACTTTTACCCTTGTAAGTTGATTTTTCAGTATTACGGCGGTGCTTGCATTGGTAGACGAAGCTGTTTACCACGCTGTCTTGTTCTTTCTTCTCCCAGAGGTCCGGAGCTTTCACATGTATTTTCACTTCCGAGAAACCTCTTTGTGCTAGCTGGGAGTCCGCTGTTTTTTAATGATGACACAAGAGGGCTTAAAAAGAACAAACTACATTGCTTTCCTCTCACTAAAAAGCGATATTAGCATTGCTTTTCTTGTTGCAAACAACAATTAAAAATGCCCACTCTTCCATCCATTCAAAAAACAGTGTAGGGTAGGGTGCAGACGCAATGTCATCACTGGGCGTCGGGATGTTCAGTACTGGAACAATGAAGGGACAAATTGTCATCTCTGCGCCACACCGCCAGTTCTAATTGAACGAGGGATGTAAATATCATTGCTGAGTGGTAGGAGTCAGATTTGGCACAACGGGGGCTAAGAACACCATTGGTGTGGGAAACGTGGTCCATTTGATGGTTGAAGAAGGGTATTATCGCGAAAGGTTGTTTAATTAACCAATCGCGGAATGTATTGATAGTTAGTGCTTGTGCTGCGTTACGACCCTGAGGCACCCGGGCGCTGAAATTACGAAGGCAATGAAACGGGATTATTTTAATGCGTTTCTATAAAAAGAGAATATTTTCTGTACCTCACACGTGCCATCAGTATTCATCTGGTGCTTTGATGCTTTGGAGAATGATGTCATTACCTTGTATCGGAAGAGTAGTCTGTTGAATAGGAGAAAGACTTAGGTGGTCGTTTTCAGTTGACACCACAGTTTAACAAGCATTTGCAATGCAATAGGTCTCGCAGTTACCCGAGTTTAAGCTAATGGCATTGTAAAGACAAAGCCTTTTATTTATGTTTTTAAAACAAAAATAAGACATTATTTGCCAAGTCAATAGCTCAAACTCGCATAAATACGAGACCTATCGCATTGCAAATGCTTGCTTTTGTTTTGCCAATAATTTTGGCATTGTTTGACAAATCCTTGCGAGATTTTCTAAATTAATATAGGGCTCACTTCAACTGCTGTCTTGAAACTTTTTGGGTGATCCGTCAAGCAGGGGGCGTGAAAAAGCAGGGTTCTCAAAACACCTTTTCCCCATGTTAATTCATATTGAGATTTTAGACCCGACTACAGCCTGAACCGCCGAACGGAATTACACCATATTTGGCAGAAAGGTAGCTATTGTTCCAGAAAGTGATCTTTTTATAAATTGGTCTAAATCCACTCAGTAGTTTTGGCAATAATAAGGGAAATACACATGTTAGTATATTTAGTGAGGCGGATCCGACAGACCTGTGCTGAAATGTGATTGGCTGCCTAACACTTCTGCCAGGAAGTGTTGGCAGCCATCTTGGGACTCGGACTTGGGACATCCCCCCCAGACCTAGGGACTACCACCTACCTGGGGCTGAAAAAAATTAATGTAGGGGGGTTTGTCACGGAGCCCTGTCCCCGGGGACCATTACCTCCCTGAGGCAAAGTTTTATGATGAAGCCACTCCTAGGGCCGACTCCTGCTAAATCCCGAGGTGCCCACCCACGAGAGGTAATGGTTTGCTTCTCCTTGGTGGGTTCTGACAGCTCCCACCGAACAAAAGCAAACATCCCACCGCTTGCTGAAAGCCAGAGGCATACAGCCCTGGCTTGTAGAAAGAGGAGTTTTCATCTGTTTGCCTGCACGCAAACATGCGTGCAGGGAAACTGATGGAAACATTGCTCTTGCAAGTAGCTGCTATTTCAAGCAGCTCCCTGCTTGCTGGAGTAATACCTGCTACTGCAGGAGTCAGGTGGAACCGAGGGACCTTGAAGCTCTCCGCTCTCTCTACGACCTTTCCTGTTTTGTTCGACCTAGCCGGGAATGGTGCTTCCTATGGCTATGCTGTGCTGCGAGCCTAAGGCCACTGGGGTCAGAAATTCACTTCAGTATGAACATGTGGAGAAACTGTATGGATGAGAAGGTTAAGCCTGCTAAGTACGAAGCTTTTATCTGTACGATTACTTTGTACACAGATAAACAATCATGCCTTGTATATGTCTATACTTTGTCTGAGAAATTAAGCTTTGAGTTGTTTCAAAAGTTAACTTTCAGAGGACATGTCTTGCTATACGGTAATTATTGTCTTCTGGGGTTAAAATACCATAAAGGATTAGTATTTTTATGCTGTGCAGACTCGAGAAGAGCCCATTGGAATGCTGCAAGGAAGCAGTTCTTAACAATCCTGTCCCGAATGAGTGCTTGTTGCTATTGGAACTTCGTGTACTCTGAGAAAGTGTACCGGAAAGCTTTGAAGCTGTTTTATTTGTTATTTTTACCCCCGGCCTTGAGAGCCGTGTCCGTACTGCAGGTTGATACTGGCCTGCGGGTCGACTGGCTAGCCATCCAATAACTTGGCACGGTGCCAAGCCTCAGTGGCATTAGCTAATTCTTTCATCTCTGGTGGCTTTGTTGAATCCCTGCATTCCAGGCCCGCAGCTGTGGTAGTCCGTCGTCTCTCTCTAAACTTCAAAGATGAGGGCCGGCCTAGAGCGGCCCAGGCAGTCCATTGCAGAACATTAGCAAGTAAAGAGGGTGTGCTTTACTTCAAAGACACCAAAATCAAGGACATTTTACCTAGATTGTCATAAATCCCTCTCAGGAAACTTCAATCCTGTAGTTTGTCAGTGGGAAATAGCGCAGTTTTTTGTACAATGAATTGACGGGCTACATTTATTTTCTGTAGCGACACTGCAGAAATCAACATGGCTCAGTATATCGAAATTCTAACAGCACGAATTCAGGAAAGATTGTGTTTTATTTTATGTATTTTTTATATTATGATTTAATGATTATGTTTTTAGCTCCCACTTCAGGGATCTTTGTATTCATCCAGGTCATATTTTTTAAACAAAGCAGGCCGTACGCGGCCTTCCATGCTTCTGAGGTAGATACAATAAATAACTTTGCACCTTTAAGTACAAAATGTTCGGTATTGCGAGGAATGGTGTTTAATGTGGGCACACATTGCTCATTATTCATAGTTTCGTAGCTTAGAATGGAGGATAACACGCTTATTGCCTCTTTTCCCATTGTCCAAGGTGTCCCAATTCAAAATGCCTGCTGTGTATACCTGCAGGCTCTTTTCCCATTGTCCGAGGTGTCCCAATTCAAAATGTCTGCTGTGTATACCTGCAAGCTTTGCGCCGCGTATTACTAGTTCTAGCTAATCTTGTGGGCAACACCCTCAGGGCGCAGTCTGCACCGAAGTTTTAAACCTCATTTGGTTGCAAAATCTGCGTCACAAACGTGGTTGAGGGTTACGACATATGTTTGCCTTTAATGCCACTAGCTAGCACCGTGCTCGGATCGGCGCTTATAGTGATGCGATTCGAGTAGTGTCCATGGTGGCACGCGCCAGTGCTGCTGCCCTCTATAAGGAATGCGCATGGAGCGTTCCCCTGGTTTTCAAAGCTAACCGCATCTGGAACACGTCATTTGTGACGAATGGGCCACATAACTTGCCGCTTCCTCTGCATCCTTGCTTGTAGGGCGGAAACCCCAGCAGCGGCTCCTGCGGTGCATAGGGGCATCTATTGTTAGCCTGCCCCAACAAGTCCCCACTCAAGAGCTTCACACTGAGACGCGCTGATGTCGATGAATTCCATCTGTGCTCTTTTTCCTGTTCGTGCTGTGAAGGTTACGAAGACGCAAGTCAAAGGCTAAATGCTCGTGGGTTTCTTGCTGCCACTTCTGGGGTCTGCAGAGCGTTTGCGTAATTGCGTACGAGGACTGCATTCTTGCTTCGTTGGGTGCTCGTGTGCCCTTGATTTTTTTTACATCGACGACTGCATGTTCTCTCCCGTTTTCGGCGCCCCTCCCGATTAATAAACGTCTATTATTTTTCTAATCCGACGTTATAGGAATGTTAGTGAGAAGTACTGTAAAGTGGTTTACATGGGGCCGCTCCACTGCCACCCTCATCCCATTTCGGGTTGCCCGTGGCTGTGATTGCTGACAGGATTCTATGGACCGGTTGTCTGATGCAGCCTCAGTGCCGCATTCCTCTCCTTGTTTTATATGTTTGTGACTGAACACCGGCATGTCCACTCGAGGTGATAATCTGGGGTTGAATTCATTAATTAAAGATGAGGAGCTGCTTTGTAAAAGCTAATTTCTACGTAGATAGGCCGTAGCGTGGCCTTAGAGGGCGTGTCAGATGCTGTTGTGTTCTCGCACCCGGACCCACTGTACCTGGCAGAGAGAGGTTTGTGAGCGTGGCTTCAGTCACTGAAGTGAAGTAGAGAGGGCAGGTAATCCAGGAGGCCTGGGGCAAGAGGATCACTGAGGTCTAGGCTAGAGATCACCGGGCTGAGGCACTTAGAGGGAAGAAACAGTAAAACCTTGCAGGAGATCGCTAGCAAAAGGAGACTGCACTCTGAGACTGCTCATGTGCCGATTCTCGAACACCATGCCGTGGCGTCCGGCAGCTGCAGCCGCGGGAGACATGTTCTGAGAGCTACCGGATACAGGTCCAAGGAGAACGTCTGTCAAAAAGAAGATCCGTTTGATCAGAATTCGGACCGAAGAGATGGCAGGGGCCACATGCGATCTTTCCATGGAGAGGGCATGGATTTAAAATCATTCGAGCCTTACAACAAGTTGCGTGTCATTTGCATAGATAGAAGGAGTGATACGAAGGACTGGATCTGAGCAGCAGGAGGTCCGCATAAATGTTAATAAGAGAGGGACTAAGTGCCGAGGAATACAAAGGATACTCCTATATTGGACCAGCACAGATAAGGCGTGTTTGCAGAGCAGTGCTGATGAGGCAGCGTAACTGAACCCCCATGTAAGCACCGCACCTGGCAGCACTGGGATGAGAACCACTGCCTCCCTCGCCTGCGAGCGGCAAAGTATGGTGCAGAAAATAGGTGTCATGCTGTCACCTGCCTCGCATGGACTCCTTCACACTCTTCACTCCGTGGTACGGTCTATCTGTAGATTGGAACTGAAGGGAATCCTTGTGATATGTCTGCTTCCAAGTGCTGAGATGCAGTAATGCTCTTTCAGCTGGTACATTCAAAGCCCTCAAGGCTGGTGTGGTACCCTCCCCTTCAGCCTTCCACCCTCAAGTGTCATTCGACACCTCGCCCTCATCCCCCTGCCCAGTAATCGGCCTAACTCTGGGCTGTTCTTGAAATGTTTGCTAAGAAAACAGGGTTGTTTGGGCAGACCGCAATTAGAGCACCTGGACCTCGACCTGGCTTTGTAGGGCTCCTGGGAATGCTTTAAAGGCTACCACGAGGTTGCTCTCATGGCTGTGCAAATAGATTCTAGAATCAGATTACTCTCATCCCTTCCACCTTCCAGCAAAACGCAAACTGCTGCTCTGGAGCCATGATGATGGAAGCTTTCTAGGGATTTCACATTGTCTCTTCGGAGTTACCTCCTTCCCTTTTTCAAGTCTGGTTCATTAGACATTTTTAAAGCAGGCAGTAGAATAAGTGTTTATAAGGTCAGTGTACAATCCCCCACGGGCAAAGGCAGTGCATTGTTTGTCCTTCAGAATGCCGAGACTCTGAAACCATCACAAGTACTGGCTTGTCGCCTCGTGAGAAGAGTCTGTAGGTGAAGTTCAGGTTGTTGACTAATTGAGGAGTATTGAGAGATGGGTACTTTGTCTGGGCAGCTGAGGTTTTTGTTCTTGCAGACACTGATAATGTTCAAGCCTGAGTGTAGTTGATTGGGTCCAGTCCAAAGGCCTCCTTGATGAGGTTTGTTTTTAGGGCTTTCTTGAACAATCGCAGGTTTAGTAACTCTCTCGAGGGCAGAAGTAAAACCGTCCTATCTCACAGTGTCACACTGTGATGTTTTGCCCATCTTTCATGCAGCTGAAGTTGGATTGGACAACAATCCAAGCCCTCCCTGGCCTGAAGGTGTGGCTGGGTGGGAACCGTTTTCAGCAGGCATTCCTGAACTTCTTCTCTAGAATCACGGTATTTTGAAACAGATTGCTTGCACCACTGGAACCAGTGTCATAGAAAAGGGGGTCCCAGTAGATCAACTCTTGAGAACACACTCAATTAAATACAAACAGGCATTGATTTACTTGTGCTCAATAATTTTAGTTCAATATTATTTAATCATATTGAACATCCTGAGATGTTCACACACCAGCAAATCATCTGTAAATCATGTTCAATAAAAAGTACCCCACGCGAAAGGGGAAGAGGGGGGAGAAGGTTGTGTGCATCAAGTGAAGGTTGGAAAAGTGAGAGGGGAAGTGGTGACAATGTATTCATCACACCATTATTTACAATAAAAAGCGGCTTATTCAGCCTAAGAGTCGAATAATGACAAATGCATAGCCATTGCTTGTATTATACTGGCACAGTAAAGAAGCATTGTTGGCCAAACTAGCATTAAAAGGTGATAAAGTCGAGGTTTCGGCCCCAATACAAAGTAGGCTGCTTAGATCCTTACACAGGGGTCTTCCTCAGGACTGGGTATTGGGCACCGTTTTCCACCCTCAACTGGGTAGTGCAGTGGTTCCCAAACTTTTTCAACCCACGGCTCCCTTGACCTATTAGCTCCCCACTATGTTACATTTTTTTTAGGGTGGGGGATGTAAGCCTGGCCTCAGGAGTACTTCCATTTGTCTCCCTGAAAATAATTGGAATGATGCCAATGAAGGTATTATAAACTTACTCATACTGTCCCCAACCCACATATATTCAACCTTTTACCTCTTGTAGCATCTCCCATGGCAGTATCCTTGTGCTGTTAGGGTGTGCCAAACCTGATACATTGCTCAATATGTGCTACTTGCAAATTCTGCCTCTGCTCTTGAAACAACTGTTTCAAAGCAGTTCTCGGTTTATACCTGCCTTCATTTCACTTGAAAGTAGAAAAATTCACTTTTCAATATTTGTTTTCCTGGCTTTTATACATTTACAAGCCTGAGAGGTAAATAACACTATTCTCACCAACTACGTGATATCTCTTAAAATAAGAAAATCGTGCTCTCACTTAACAGTGTTTTTTCTTGTCTAACAATCAAACTTATGACAGTGCTACGCTGACTGCCACAGCAATATCCCACGTTGCTCTACCACACCACAGATATCGTCCATCATCTGTGAAGGAAACTTTCAGCCAAGTTCCCTTAAATGCCGTGGCGTGACTTTTAGTGCAGTCACATGTACTGCATCGAGCCCAGCGTGCCTCTCACACTTGTTCAGTTTGGAATGACGGTAAGCTTGTGCAACACGCTTGTAGTCATAGAAATAAAAAGAGGACCGCACAAACACGGTCCTCGAAAGAGAGGCACGTCTTTCACCGCTCAGTGGTTCCCAAACTGTGTGCTTGGTGCGCGGCGCCCCTGGCGGGTTTTGACGGCGCACCAGGGTGCCGCGGCGCACAGATTGGGAACCACTGGGGTAGTGGGAATAGTGGAGTTGGGCCCATAGGCTCCAAAAGCAGAGAGCGTGTTGATGGCACTTAACAGGTGATTAAGGACTCTCCCTTCTAGGTATCATTTCTTTGATCAGGGATTCGAATATTGGGCCAAGATGAACTTCAAGGTTACTGATAAGGAGAACGGCAGTCACAACATTTAATGAGCTCCAAGGGTGCTGTTAACCCCTTCCATGCTGGTGACGGAACCGCTCCGTCACCAGCCTCGGTCGCGCTGTGGTGGTGACGGAGTGGTTCCGTCACAGCCCGCTCGGCGAGCCTCGCGGCGCGTTCTATTGAGCGGGTGGGGCCGTGACGGAACCGCTCCGTCACAAGCACAGCGCGCCCGAGGCTCGTGATGGAGCGGTTCCGTCACGAGCATGGGAGCGCCGCACGTTCCCCCCCCCCCCAGCGCTGCGGCGGTATTGCCGCCGCAGCGAAGGTGTTAATCTTGTTCTGACACCAGCAGAGAAGGATGCACTGTTGACGCACAAGATTAACAGCACCCTTGGTGAGAGAGCGCTGAAACCTCTGTCGGTTCTTGTAGATCTTCGCCCAATAAGTCTAGTAGTGCATGCCTAACTCTGTAATACTGATATTGGTCTATTGTCGAATGTGCATGCCCCTCCTTGTGGATATCCTCCGAGCAGCGTAGCACTGCGCCTTGGAACAAGCTCTCAACCATCGTAAGGCCTATCTTTTGTAAAGCAGAGGAGACTTCCCTTGCTCTACCCATTGGCAGCCAGGTACACCACCCCAGTGGGGTCAGTGGGGAGTACAAAAGGGCACCAGCTTGCCTATCTAGCATATTCCGCCAGGCATGAACGTTAGCATTGAGGGAATCCAAAGTACTGTGCTTTCTTAACGGAGTCTTGAATATTACATGAGGGAACGTGTTCGGGACTTCTGCAAGCTTCTCTACCTATCAATGTGGGAGAGAGTGCGAACCATGTATCCATGCGTAGGCATGTGAGCATTGGGCTGTCCTGTAATACAATTCTAGATCTGGGGCATTAAGCCCTCCCGTCGAGTATAGCAGCATGAGTGATTCCCACTTAACTCTGGGTTGTTTCCCAGCCCAAGCTAACTTAATTAAAAGCGACCTTATGGTGGCAAACATATGTATCCGGAGAATCATGGGTATATTTTTGAAATAGAAATAGGAACCTTGGAAGGACTATCATTTTAATTAATGAAAGTCTACCCATCAATGGAAGCGGGAGCCTAATCCATCTGGCTATGTCGTCTTCCAGTCTACTCAGTACCTTAACATAATTACCTGTGAGTACTATTGCAGGGTCCATGTGTACTTGAATTCCTAAACATCGGACCGACTCAGTGGTCCATTGAAGGGAGAATTACATGGTCACCGGGCCTGTAACTGGCGTTAGTGGAAAAATTAAAGATTTGGCCCAGTTAATCTTAAGGCCTGCCAAATGTCCAAAGTGGAACACTTCCACTAGAGCAGGGGTAAGGTGTCTCTCAGGGTCCCGGACATATAGGAGCATGTCGTCTGCGTATGCCGATGCTATCAATTGATAGCCTGGGAATCGCACTCCCCTTCCATGATATTCTCTTAAGGCGCACAAGCAGGGCTCTGCTATTAAGATGTACAGCAGTGGGGACGATGGGCAACCCTGACGGGTATTACATAAAAAACAGTTTGAACGAGGGTCTAAGGTCATGTTTAAAGACCAATACATAGACATGAGCCCCAACAGATACACTGAAATAACAAAAAAAGTCTATGGGTCAAAGAACTCAACTGTGTGACCTGTCCAAGACACAACTAATAATAGAACTTGGCGGTGATAAAAGAAATATAAATGACTGCACCTATATAGACTGAAGGCACAGCATGATGTCACTAGGGTGTAAAAAGTCCCGATCAGTTCCTGCTCGGTACCGCCCTTGTCATCATATGGGTTCTCCTTATACCTAGGAGAATGTGCTGCCAACCACAAGAAGTTGTTGTGGATGCCGCCCAACCATTGAGACTCCTATGTAATAATAGGGAGTGCCGGAATAATATCTATATGTGGGTAACTGAATTGCAGTGCAAAAGAGTGAGTGAAAGTGAAAAAGTGAGATGTCAAAAAGAAAGTTTAATTGTATCTCTCAAATCTTCCAAGTTTTAAAAACAGTGTGAATTATCAACAGATTTAACATAATATCTGTTTCTAAGAATTCGTTAATTCTTAGAAACAGATATTATGTTGCATCTGTTGATAATTCACACTGTTTTAAAACTTGGAAGATTTGAGAGATACCAATAAACTTTCTTTTTGACTCTCTTCTCTCCAATTTTATTTATCTCACTTTTCCACTTTCACTCACTCTTTTGCACTGCAATTCAGTTACCCACATATACATATTATTCCGGCACTCCCTATTATTACATACGAGTCTCAATGGTTGGGCGGCATCCACAACAACTTCTTGTGGTTGGCGGCACATTCTCCTAGGTATAAGGAGAACCCATATGATGACAAGGGCGGTACCAAGCGGGAACTGATGGGTACTTTTTACACCCTAGTGACATCATGCTGTGCCTTCAGTCTATATAGGTGCACTAATTTCTATTTCTTTTATCACCGCCAAGTTCTATTATTAGTTGTGTCTTGAACAGGTCACACAGTTGAGTTTTTCAATCCCGACGGGTGCCTCGCGAGATGGAGATCGTCGATGTGACTTTATTCCCCAATCTAATTCTGGCAACCGGATCCCTATTTAGCACCTGTACTAATTGGATAAAAATATCTCCCACACCTATGCATCGCAGTACTGCCTCCATAAATGATTATTCTATCTAATCAAAGGCTTTTTCAGCTTCTAAAAAGATTGTTGCGGCTTTGATTTCTGGTTTATATTTTGAATAGTGCCAAAGACGGTTCTGAGGTTGAAAGTTAGATTGCGGCCATGGACGAAGCCAGTCTGTTCCGCCCCAACCACTAACGGGACCAATGGTGCTAATTGGTTGGCGAGTATTTTAGCACATAGTTTTGATCTACATTCAAGAGGTATAGGGGCCGGTAGGAAGAGCGATCCTTTTGCTGTGTGTGTTTTTATGGACGATCTTCCTCGCTGGGTTCCCACACAGCAGTGGAAAGCCTCCATTTATGGTACTATTTTTAGATGGACCTTCAATATGGTGTGCTCTGTAGTAGGGGAGAGAAGTGTGATGGTAAGTAAGTGTTTCTAGTGGAGAAACCATAGTGAGTTAAAATTTGGCGGATAAGTGGGCTACCAGTGCGAGATCAGACGGGTCTGTGCCTTAGATGCTGTAACTCGTATGGGTGTCCGTGATCTTAACATCTTGTCGATGCGCCAAATTCATCAGGACCAATTCCTGTACATAGGATACCATGACCAAACTATCTTTTGCATAGCAGGGTCACAGCAGCTCCTAAAAACACACAACGTCCAATCATTAGTGTTTGAATATGCATATGAAAAAGGTTCAGATCTGTATAGCGTTATGATGCCAAATTGAGCACCATCCTAAAACACACAGCTTTGGCTTCAAAGGTCAAAGTCACCTTCACCGTATAATCTTCTTAGAGCTGTAAAGTACAACCATGTGTGTTTTTTTTAATAAACCAAAGATATAATTTAGAAAAAGTTTTTGAGCAAACGCGCCTACATGTATGGACTTGATGATAGAGGTGAATCATCATGATCTATGTACTATTGGCAAGCGTAGTTATATTTTTGAGGGAATAGTAACCAGATAGCTGAATAATCTGTAATGTGCACTCCACCGACCAAGTTGTGCAGGAAAAACTATAAATCGATTCTGGGTGGTATGCTGCTGGCTATGGTCATACACTACACTGCATGGTTGCAGACAGCTGACACATGAGATAAAGAGCCAGGCCAAGAAACATAAGGAGGTAACACTCCAAAAATGAAGAGGCTATGGCAGTCACCCTATAAAATAGAATGTTACTCTTAATATCGTTAAAGGACCTGCCTCTTCGCATGTTACCAATCCGGCATCAAATTATGTTAAGGGCCACTGTTGTTATCTGCAATTATATATTGCCAACTATGGGCGTCCGCAGGGGGGGGCAAGAGGGGGCGCTTGCCCGCCCCCCTGGATACAGGCCTGGTTCTAGAGGATGGGCCCACACACCTGGGCCGACTTTCCTACCTGAAAGGTCGCTACAGCGCAGAGTGTGACTCTCAGCAGGTCACAGAGTGAGGCCGGTCCAATGTCATGGGCAGAATAACAATGGGCCGGCAGAGGAGGCACAGCATGGAGCATCTCCGCCCATCCCAGGCCTCAGGAGATGAGCAGCGCAATTAGCAAGTCTTAGGCAGGGGACGGGAGCTTTAGTGCCTCACAGCAGGCCACAACGATCAGATAAAAAGCTACGGGGCACGGGTGGGGGCGTTTGGGGAGCGGGGTTAGTGCAAACATTCTTAGTTTAAAAACTGTGAAGTGACAGACCGGATAGAAATTGAAACTTTCTTATGAAATTCCATCCGTTTGTGCAATGGGGAGCATGCTGTATACAGCTAACAGTGAAAAAACTCCGGAAAAAACACTAAGGACTGAAATAACTACATGTGCAGCTCTCGATTACCAACTTCATCGAGAGCAACAACATCCTCCATGATACACAATCGGGTTTTCGTGCTAATTATAGCACGGAGACAGCCCTTCTGGAGGTTACCGAAGCTATCAGGGAGACTCTCGATCTAGGGGGAAAGGCTATATTAGTCATGCTGGATCTGTCGGCGGCCTTCGACACCATCCCACATGATGGTCTCCTTTTAAGACTCTGGGAGATCGGGTTTCGTGGGACGGTGTTGGATTGGTTTAAATCCTTTCTTTCGGACCGTCGACAGGTGATCTGGGCACCACCGTTCTCCGCAGAAATGCCGCCGCTAGAGGTGGGGGTTCCCCAAGGGTCCATTCTGAGCCCCACCCTTTTTAATATCTATATGGCCCCTCTGGCGGCGGTGGCGGAGGCTTTTGGTGCCCAGGTCATATCCTACGCTGATGACACCCAGCTCCTGTTTACTTGCAGGAAGGGAGAGGCTTTTGATGGTGCCAGAATCAGGGACTGCCTCAGTTCAGTCTTTGCTTGGTTCCAACGGCATAACCTAAAATGCAACTCAGACAAGTCTGAGTTGCTTTTTTTCGGGTGTGCTCCTGATCCATGCTGGAAATCGTGGTGGCCTCAGGACATGTTTCCTCCTGAGAAAGTGTCGACGCTAGCCAAAAATCTTGGTGTGATTTGTGATGTCGACCTTTCTTTTAGAACCCAGATCAATGGATTATCGGGGAAATGTTTCGGCATCTTGAAGATGCTTAGAAAATTCCTCCCGATGCTATCCCTACAATACAAAAAAATCGTGGTTCAGGCGTTGATCGGATCGCGACTCGATTACGCAAACGCCTTGTATTTGGGATTGCCGAAATATTTGTTGGCCAGACTACAAATAGTTCAGAATTCGGCGGCAAGAGCCATTTTTGGCCTTCCACGTAGAGCTAGAGCCTCCAACTTGCTCAAAGAGTTACACTGGCTTCCCATCTCTAAAAGAATCGTCTTCAAGACCCTTACTCTGGCGTTTAAAGCCCTTCACTCTGTAGGCCCTAACTACATTAGGAAGCGAATGGCTTTTTATGTGCCCAGGAGGATGTTGCGATCGGCTACATCAGCTACGATCGCTGTCCCGCCTATCAAACGTGCTCGGATGGGAGGACGGTCCTTCTGCTATCTGGCGGCCCTCCATTGGAATGGGCTCCCGGTCTTTCTGCGGAAAGCCAACAGTCTCCTTACCTTTAGAAAGGAGCTGAAGACTTGGCTCTTTTCTGCTTGACCTCTTTGACCATTTGTGAGCTGCTGTTTGGTGTTTTCTGGATTCAGGTCTCTTTGCCAAAGCGCCGGGACACCCTTTGGGGTAGCCGTGCGCTATAAAAGAGATCGCACATAACATAACAAATGGAAAAAAAAGAAAATTCCATTTTGACAATGTAGTGAAAAATGTAATTAACCCTCCATGTTGAGGCCAAGAGAGACGTAAGAGCAGAGGAGAGATAAAGAAAGAGACCGGATCAAAAGGAAAAATAAGAGACGTAGTGGGAAGTAGAGACAAACGGAGAGGGGGGAGGAAAGAGGGAGAAATGATTGACGAGAGAAGATAGGAAAAGAGGTGAGAGGGGGGACATAATTATAGATAATCACAATGAGGGAGGGAGACAGAGGGAAGGGGCGACAGAGGGAGGGAGACGGACAGACAGGGAGACAGATAGAGGGAGATACAGGGAGAGAGGGAGACAGAGAGAGGGAGACAGAGAGAGGGAGACAGACAGAGAGGGAGACAGACAGAGAGGGAGACAGACAGAGAGGGAGACAGACAGAGAGGGAGACAGACAGAGAGGGGGAGACAGACAGAGAGGGGGAGACAGACAGAGAGAGGGAGACAGACAGTGAGAGGGAGACAGACAGTGAGAGGGAGACAGACAGAGAGAGGGAGACAGACAGAGAGAGGGAGACAGACAGACAGAGAGAGGGAGACAGACAGACAGAGAGAGGGAGACAGACAGACAGAGAGAGGGAGACAGACAGACAGAGAGAGGGAGACAGACAGACAGAGAGAGGGAGACAGACAGAGAGAGGGAGATAGACAGAGAGGGAGACGGAGGCAGAGAGAGGGAGACGGAGGCAGAGAGAGGGAGACGGAGGCAGAGAGAGACAGAGAGAGAGGGAGGCAGAGGGAGGGAGACGGAGGCAGAGAGAGACAGAGAGAGAGGGAGGCAGAGGGAGGGAGACAGAGGGAGGGAGACAGAAGGAGACAGAGAGAGAGTGAGGGAGAGAGGGAGACAGAGAGAGAGAGAGGAGGGAGGGAGACAGATAGAGATAGACAGACAGATGGAGGCAGGGACTGGGACAGGGGAAGACACGCAGAGAGACAGAGACGGAGAGGGAGGGAAACAGGGACAGATAGAGGCAGGACAGGGACAGACAGATAGAGGCAGGGACTAAGACAGACAGAGAGACATAGAGGGAGACAGACGGAGAGAGAGTGGGAGGGAGACAGAGAGAGGGAGACAGAGAGAGGGAGACAGAGAGAGGGAGACAGAGAGAGGGAGACAGAGAGAGGGAGACAGAGAGAGGGAGACGGAGAGAGGGAGACAGAGAGAGGGAGACGGAGGGAGGGAGACGGACAGAGCGCGACAGACAGAGGGTGACAGAGGGCGACAGACAGAGGGCGACAGACAGAGGGCGACAGACAGAGGGCGACAGACAGAGGGCGACAGACAGAGGGCGACAGACAGAGGGCGGGAGACGGAGGGCGGGAGACGGAGGGCGGGAGACGGAGGGCGGGAGACGGAGGGCGGGAGACGGAGGGCGGGAGACGGAGGGCGGGAGACGGAGGGCGGGAGACGGAGGGCGGGAGACGGAGGGCGGGAGACGGAGGGCGGGAGACGGAGGGAGGGAGACGGAGGGAGGGAGACGGAGGGAGGGAGACAGACAGAGGGCGACAAAGAGAGGGAGACAAAGAGAGGGAGACAAAGAGAGGGAGACAAAGAGAGGGAGACAAAGAGAGGGAGACAAAGAGAGGGAGACAAAGAGAGGGAGACAGACATAGGGAGGAGGGCGCCAGAGGGAGGTAGACAGACAGAGGGAGAGAGACAGACAGAGGGAGAGAGAGAGAGAATGAGGGAGGGAGAGAGAGGGAGGGAGACAGGGGGAGAGAGACGGAGGGAGGGAGACAGGGGGAGAGAGACCGAGGGAGGGAGACACGGGGAGAGAGACGGAGGGAGGGAGACAGGGGGAGAGAGACGGAGGGAGGGAGACAGGGGGAGAGAGACAGGGGGAGAGAGACGGAGGGAGGGAGACAGAGGGAGGGAGACAGAGGGAGACGGAGGGAGGGAGACGGAGGGAGGGAGACGGAGGGAGGGAGTCGGAGGGAGGGAGTCGGAGGGAGGGAGACGGAGGGAGGGAGACGGAGGGAGGGAGACGGAGGAGGGCGCCAGAGGGAGGTAGACAGACAGAGGGAGAGAGACAGACAGAGGGAGAGAGACAGACAGAGGGAGAGAGACAGACAGAGGGAGAGAGACAGACAGAGGGAGAGAGAGAGAGAATGAGGGAGGGAGAGAGAGGGAGGGAGACAGGGGGAGAGAGACGGAGGGAGGGAGACAGGGGGAGAGAGACGGAGGGAGGGAGAGGGAGGGAGACAGGGGGAGAGAGACGGAGGGAGGGAGACAGGGGGAGAGAGACGGAGGGAGGGAGACAGGGGGAGGGAGACGGAGGGAGGGCGACGGAGGGAGGGCGACGGAGGGAGGGAGACGGAGGGAGGGAGACGGAGGGAGGGAGACGGAGGGAGGGAGACAGACAGAGGGAGACAGACATAGGGAGGAGGGCGCCAGAGGGAGGTAGACAGACAGAGGGACAGAGACAGACAGAGGGAGAGAGAGAGAGAATGAGGGAGAGAGGGAGGGAGAGAGGGAGGGAGACAGGGGGAGAGAGACGGAGGGAGGGAGACAGGGGGAGAGAGACGGAGGGAGGGAGACAGGGGGAGAGAGACGGAGGGAGGGAGACAGGGGGAGAGAGACGGAGGGAGAGGGAGGGAGACAGGGGGAGAGAGACGGAGGGAGGGAGACAGGGGGAGAGAGACGGAGGGAGGGAGACAGGGGGAGAGAGACGGAGGGAGGGAGAGGGAGGGAGACAGGGGGAGAGAGAGGGAGGGAGAGAGAGGGAGGGAGACAGAGAGAGGGAGGGAGACAGGGGGAGAGAGAGGGAGAGCGAGATATACAGAGTGAGTGAGACAGAGGGAGACAGAGGGAGAGAGAGAGACAGAGACAGAGAAGGAGACAGAGAGAGAGAGAGAGGGAGACAGAGGGAGGGAGACAGACAGAGGGCGACAGACAGAGGGAAGCAGAAAAAGGGAGACAGACAGAGGGAGGTAGACAGAAAGAGGGAGAGAGACAGAGGGAGGGATGGGGACAGAGGGAGGGGGACAGAGGGAGTGAGACAGAGGGAGACAGGGAGAGGGAGAGAGAGGGAGGGAGACAGAGAGACAGAGAGCGAGAGAGAGAGAGAAAGAAAGATGTGTGTATGCCGGGTCTGGTGGCTATAAGTGGACGAAGGCGTCCGCTGCAGGGACCTGTGTTCAACCGCATGGTCATAGTTTTTTTGTTGCTGTATCCTCTCCCCCCTCCCCACTGACCCCGCCCCCACCGGTGCGGCCCTCGGCCAAAACCACATTTTAAATTTCGCCCCCGAGAGAAAGTTTGTGAGTACCCAAGCTCTAGAACTGCATCAACCTGATTTAGAATGTTTTTGTTTTTTCCGGTCATTTTTAGTTTTTCCCTCTGTTTTATTGTAGTTGCCAGGTCATCTGATGTGGCGCCTCACAAGATTTTTCTCTTCCCCCTATGGGTTTCTTTGTTTATTTAAGCTCTTTGTCTTATTAGATGTTTTTTTATGTATTTAATACTTGTGCTCAATCATGTCAGGGGTTGGTGATGAAGTTAAAATGTTGCCCCCCCGGAAACATTTCTGCGGATGCCCATGTTGCCAACTACTTCCACTTACTCTTCCAGGTACTGTTGTGGGCTTGTAGGGTTGTAGGGGTGTTGGTGTTAAATGGTGGGTAGGGTGTACGCGTGATGTAGTTAAGTTTACATCAGCTATGTGCTTATATATTGTAAAAGTGGTATGCGTGTAAGCACAGACTTGTAGTGAGCATCTTATTTTTATATGCAGTTGGGCATGTTATAAGTGTGGGTAGGCTTTTTTCCCACTTGTAATAGATTATAGCTGTGATCCGCATATCGTGGACATATATATTGATGCTATTAGGGAAACAGTTGCACTGAGAGTATTGGGAAGGTCAGAAATTAGGTTTGTGTGTTTACCTCTGTATAATGTGGTAGATTTATTAAGTAAAATTTCCATCATGTACAGGATGCTATTATAGACGGGAAGAGAAATGGAGGAAATAGCCTTTGTCATACCTATACATAATCTAAAGTAAAATGTCACCTTATTAAGTACCTGTTATTGTAGGTAAGAGGATAAAGGAAATGGAACGTTGTATCCTTTACCTGAGTGCACACCTTACACACAGGGGGGTGGCTTCAGCAGTGGTGTGCCGCCTCCCTCATAAATACATTTGTTGGGTCTGGGGGCCCTGAGTCTGGTCTGCTATGTCTTTGTCGTTTTTTCTTGTCATCTTGATTTCACTAACAGATTTTAACTTGTTTATTTTTAGGTCGGAGCCTACCAGACAGCACAGCTGTCTGTTTTGCTTATAACATATTGGGGGACATTCTGAAAGCTTCCCTGGGAATCCATTCTACCCATTCTTTTCCAGTGGCTTTGTGTTTTGTAACTCACATTTGCTTGACTTGTATTTGCTGGCTGTATTTGTTTTAGGCTGTCCAACTTGAGTTCATTCCTCCCATGGAGCATAGCCTATTTATTGCCACTCAACTCTACGACAGTCCACTCCTCCACTCCAATGTACGCCCCTTCACTCTACACAACTTCCTCAATTCCACTCCACATTACTTTACTCCAGTCTGTGCCACCTCACTTTACGACATTCTACTCCACTCACCCCCACCCCACTCTACTGCCTTCACGACAATCTACGCCAGGACACTCTAATCTACTGTATGTACCATCCTCTGCACCACTCCACCCTAGTTTACTCCAATCTATGACCATCTACTCCACTCTACGACCATCTACTCCACTCTACGACACTATGCCACTCCACTCTGACAGTTTCTCCACTCTGTGCCTCTCTACTCCACTCCCTCCATGACACAGTACAACACAACAATGTATGCCACTCAACAACACTTTACGCCACTTCATTCTATAACACTCTACCCCACTCTATGCCACTCCCCTCTGAGCCACTCCACAACACTCTTCTCAACTGTACGACACTCTGCTCCACTCTAGGACACTATTCCACTCTACTCCACTGTATGCCACTCTACTCAGCCACTCCACTCGACGACATTCTAGGCGACCACATTCTACGTGACCACACTCTAGTCGACCACACTCTACTCAGTGCCATTCCACTCGATGACATTCCACTGGGTGTCACTCCACTTGATGACACTCCACGTCACTTTACTCCACAATACTCCACTCTACGCCACTACACTCTACTCAATGCCACTCCACTCCACTTAATGCCACTACACTCAGTGCCACTCTACTAAATATCACTCCCCTCAATGCCACTCCACTCTACTCAGTGCCATTCCACTCAATGCCACTCCACCACTCTACTCAGTGCCACTCCACTCAATGCCACTCCACTCAACGCCACTCCACTCTACCCAATGCCATGCCACTCTACCCAATGCCACGCCACTCTACCCAATGCCACGCCACTCTACCCAATGCCACGCCACTCTACCCAATGCCACGCCACTCTACCCAATGCCACGCCACTCTACCCAATGCCACGCCACTCTACCCAATGCCACGCCACTCTACCCAATGCCACGCCACTCTACCCAATGCCACGCCACTCTACCCAATGCCACGCCACTCTACTCAATGCCACGCCACTCAATACCACGCCACTCAATACCACTCCACTCAGTGCCACTCCACTCAATGCCACTCCACTCAATGCCACTCCACTCAGTGCCACTCCACTCAGTGCCACTCCACTCAACGCCACTCCACTGTATTCCACTCTACTCCGTGCACGACACTACACTAGTCCACTCCACTCCACTCTACTTATTGAACCCTGATAATAGCTTTATTTACCACCCCAACAGCAATCAAAGGGGCCACTTTCCATGCATGCACCAAGGCCCATAGCACCCTTCCTTCACCATTGCCCCTCTAACTTGGAGTTTGTTTATGAAGAAAAAAAAATTACACCAACACCAATGTTCTCTCATGACGCGGGGCTATTTGTCTTTTTTAATTATCCTTCACCGCCAAGATATACCTGTTGGTGACACAGTAAAAAAATGTCCACTCTAAATAGGGTCAATGATTGGATACTTCTGATGGCACCTACTCCATTGGGCAGTCAAAGGAAGTTTTACAGTGACTGAGTAAAGTTTGCTCCATTGGTGTAAAACTTGAGATCCACCCTACTCAAAATCGGACAGGCAGATCTTGAGTTTGGCGTATAGGGTACTCCGTTGCCATTGCAACAGAGAATTTGTCTGCGTAACTCAAAATTACTCCCAGAGGCTCACATAATGCCAATAATCAGTACTGTCCCTGCTCCTCATGACCTACTACTTTTTAGTAGGAAATTTGAGTCCACCCAAACCCCCTCTCCCCATCCACCATTCTCACTGACTAAGCTACGCCCCTGCTTACACGTGATCTATTATTGGATCCATCCACCGAGTGTTCGAATTAGATTATGAAGAATGAAGAATGTTTCATCAACATGGCTTCTTGTGTATAAAACTACAAGAAAGCCATACGGAGGTCAGAGTACTCTCTGGCACCACACTAACTTACGCTGTAGAACCACTCAAACATACCACCACCTCATGGCCACAATATTACATTATAATTACCGACCTGCATTCTGAATCGCAGGCTAGAGAAGACTTTACTGTGGGTACGCACTGGACACCAACCCAGAAAAGTTCTTCTGCAGACTCACACATACACGTAAGACTCTACCAGATCTCCAGAGATTGTATTCAGTTTACCTTCACATTAATCTGCAATTCTGCACAAAACACTTCTAAACTGCGCATTCAAAACACACACTACTAATCTTTCACAGTCACACATCAACCAAAATCAGACGGCTCATTGATGGCCAGATTGAGAGTGCGGATGTAATGCCTGGTAAATGGTAGTTAGGGCTGTTCAAAGGTGAATACCATGATGACATGAGTTTGTCAAATGTAGTGCAAGAAGCGACCTCTTTTTTCGAGATGTTGTAGTTCTCAGTGGTCCAGACCTAGGAACGAGCAGACCAGTGCAAGGGAGTGAAGTCAAGTGCTCCCTCGGCTGACCAGGTGTCCTGATTTAAAGGCCACTCTTACAGACAGGAAATTGTATCTTGTTCTGTGGTTTTACTGTAATAAAGCACAGACTCCTGGGGGACCCAGCCAATTACTTTACGGGCTGGCGTATTCTGACCTCAGGGGCCCCGGTGATTTATACACCTTGTACCCTGGGAGGAATGGCAGCTATGCAACCAGCAGGAGCCTTTAAAGGTCTGGCTGTCGTAAGTTCATAAACAGGGTCCAAGCCTTGCAGCCGATTGAGATATTAGTGCGCTGGGAATGCCTTTAAGGGGACATGTGGGAGGCTCTTCCCTCTCATTCGGGCAGGTGTGCCTCGTAGGCTGTGGCAGGATTTCCACCTTTTCGATCTGGTTGTTTGATCGCCGAAGGAATGGGTGTTTTCTTGAGATTCAAATCTGTATAGCGCACATTAGTAATGCACTTGTTTCTAGAGTTGATATTACCTAGTTAATTGTATTCGTGTAATCATCCATGCACAATCCTAGGTGGCCCGCTCTAGTGTGACTCTCCAGTCTCGTGGGTACTCGTCACCAGGGGCGGCTGGTGACATTTTACAGGGGTGAGGCGCAAACTGATTTTCAAGTGCGGGCCCCAGGCAACTCAGGCCGGCGGCGCCCCTCCCCCACATACACAACACTCAAAGAAATATATTCACACACGCATACACACAAACACATCCATTCACAACACTCTCCACCAAACATTCATGCATACACGCATGCTCGCACCAAACACTTTAAAATAAAAGAAAAACACACACTCTTACCTTGCTGCCGGTCCCGGTCCGCTCCACCTCTGGGCTCTGCTCCCCACGTCACAGGCTCACAGCGCCCCTGGCCAATCCTGGCGCCAGGGGCACAGGTACCTTCTCGCCCGCAGCACGCCCATTAGGGCTCCTGATGGGCATGCGCAACGCCGCAAAAACACAAGTGTGCATGCTTGGGCAAAAAATTCACCCTCCGTCCCCACGCATGCATACTTGTGTTGCCGCCTGTACAATGTCAATCAATCAACATGACGCCCGCCCGGCGGTCTGACGTCATGTTGATTCATTGACATGATTGTCATGAGGGAGCTGCGGGAGGCGTCGGGCAGGGGGGCTACGCCCCCATGCCCCAATGGACGAACCGCGCCTGCTCATCACACGTGCTATATCACCAGTGGTGTCTGCAGTATTCGAGCACGCACTTGTGGCGTTTTTGATGATATTCGATACGCCCCTGCGTATCTGAAAGACTTTGCATCTGTAGAATTGCACACAAATCTGCTGTTTCTGTGAATGTAAAGGCCTAATTCAATAACCCGGTGTTGAAATTTGCAGTTGACGTCACGGACCTGCAAGATCTAAATTGTGAAACCGCAGAAGGAATGCGCTCCCTCGTGACAACCACAAGGACGCTTCTCCTGCAGCAGCCAAGAATTGAATGGGCCCTACCTGCTCCGCGGTGATGAGTGGCACGTGGCAGGCTTTGGACATTGACCAGTTCCACTTTGTGTGCGCACCTCCTGGGGCAGATTCCATCCCCGGGAAGTGCTGTTTGCCCCACTTCTTTCCATTTCCCAGGCACCACTTGAGTTTGTCACTGTTCGTTTTATGACTAAGGGCAGGCGCGGTTCGTCCATTGGGCCGTGGGGGCGTAGCCCCCCCTGCCCGACGCCGCCCGCAGCTCCCTCATGACAATCATGTCAATGAATCAACATGACGTCAGACCGCTAGGCGGGCGTCATGTTGATTGATTGACATTGTACAGGCGGCAACACAAGTACGCATGCGTGGGGACGGAGGGTGAATTTTTTACCCGTGCCCACGCATGCGCACTTGTGTTTTTGCGGCGTTGCGCATGCCCATCAGGAGCCCTAATGGGCGTGCTGCGGGCGAGAAGGTACCTGTGCCCCTGGCGCCAGGATTGAGCTGTGAGCCTGTGACGTGTGGGGAGCAGAGCCCAGAGGTAGCGCGGACCGGGACCGGCAGCAAGGTAAGAGTGTGTGTTTTTCTTTTATTTTAAAGTGTTTGGTGCGAGCGTGCGTGTATGCATGAATGTTTGGTGGAGTGTTGTGAATGGATGGGTTTGTGTGTATGCATGTGTGAATATATTTCTTTGAGTGTTGTGTATGTGGGGGGGGGGGCGCCGCCGGCCTGAGTGGCCTAGGGCCCGCACTTGAAAATCAGTTTGCGCCTCACCACTGTAAAATGTCACCAGCCGCCCCTGACTAAGGGTGGACTCCTGGCAGGCTGGAATAGAGCGGGTACTGTACTCGTGTAGTGTAGGGCTCTGAGTCAAAAAGGATACAACTCAGACCAGCCGTTGCAGACCATGTTCTGCCAGTGAACATATAAACAGCCCCCACGTGGGACCTTGGTGTTGTAGTGCTCTGCTGTGCTAAGCTAGTGTGGCTCTGTGGCAGGGCCCATCATCTCCCTGAACCTCTGAGCGAGGACCCTTGTTAAATAGAAAAAAAAATAGAAACTGGGTCGGAGGCCGTTGAGAATTCAATCCTATCTCAGAGCTGAATGCCATATTTTTATAAATCGTGTCTTTTTTTATTCAGCCCGTAACCTGACTTTTAAAAGCCTCGCTGCCATCCTTCATTCCAGAATCCCAGGTAAACAATGATCCTCACTTTCCTTCAGGAAAAGTGAACATTTTTCAGTGTCAGTTTCTTAGAAATCTTGGCACCTGAATAACATGCAGTCACTTCAGTTCTGGATGCCAACACACAGGACTCCCCTTATGGGCCTGTCAAGTGGATGCCAGCCTGAGTGAGGAAATGAGTACATCGAGGAACCCTTCTCGAAGGGAGCAGAATAACTCCTTTCTAGAGCCTCAATCCGCATAAGAGAAGGGACTGGCACGGGAAATGCTAAGGTGGTCACCGGAAGAATGTGATGTAATTATCGCTTCACTTCCTCTTACCATCCACCCTGACTCGTGAAGCAAATGGTATAGGACCCGGATCCCCCAGCATGCTCCCCGCTCCCTCCTGATAACCTGATACCCACATTAAATCATCGACAGAGATTTGCGTGGGTGTAAAAACGGCCATGTTTAATATTTGACATTTCATAAACACGACAAGGCATTTCAAATTCATTATTCACAGTTATATCAACACAATTTTATTATTGACTTTCCATATCTTCTTCAGCAAGATTCAAATCCTCCAGCACTAAGGGGCCTTCCAGTTCGCATCCTCCCTGCCGAGCATCCACGCAAGGTGCAACGCACTTGCGCCCATGAGGAGTGGGCCCCCAAACCTCTGATCCTTGTCCGCCCTCACCAGGGGCCCGCCCTCAGACCACCAGGTTGCCCAGGGACCCAGGAGGCTCGTAACCTGTCACCCTAGCCTCCCCAGCCGGGGCCATATTTTTCAGCGGAGAGCTTACCGTCTCCCCCCTCAGTGCTGGCCTAGGGAGTACGCAAGGCGGACTCCCGTCCATTCCGTCGGTCAATGTTACTGTTCCAAGGTCTTTCTACCGCCACAAAGGTTACCAGGGCCCACAGGTCCGTCACCTTCCCCACCAGCGCTCTGAATGAAAGACCCCCCTTCTCTAACCCGAGTGTCCGTAGAAATGCATGCTACCTGTACTCCATCTTTGTGACACATCACCTCACTGGAGACCATTCGGTGTGGAACGTGCCACAGACGGCCCTTCGCTGAGCACAACCCGGCCCATTGCCCCTTGAGCCGCCTCACTTGAGACATCCCAGGCTCTTGGCCGCGTTCCCGGCCCTTCCTTGTGATACCTCAACTCACCAAAATCCTTCGGTGCGGAATGTGACGCGAGCGGCCCTTCTCTGAGCGCGACTTGGCCCATCCCCCCTTGGGTTGCTCCAACGAGACCTTCCCGGCTCCTGGCTGCACTCCGGGGCCCTCCGCCCCGCGTGGTCTCTTGCCTGACCATGACATTCTGCCAAGGGGAAAGGGCCCTCGCCCGACAGGCATACTCAGTTAGCAGCGCCTCTTCGACCGCCAGGCTCTACAGTGTCTCTTCCACCTCAACAAGGCACACTAATGAGCAGGAGAGAAATAGAAAATTCAGTCATAGTCTTGACGAAATCGCAACCATTGTTTACCAGTCACCCAGGCTTGATATGACGGCAAAACAAGCTGACCACCAGCACCCCAATTTCCTCCCGGTGTCGGATGCTGGTCCCGCCCTTGCTGCCAGAGCAGCCGCCCCAATTCTAAAAGAATGCCCTGCGGCCGTCGGCTCATTAGTGCAAAATTGTGCGGCCCCCGCAAATTGAAGCACCTGCTGGAGTAGAGTGCTAGGGTTCTCCTGACCCTCAAACGGCAAGGACTGGCTTGTGTAACGCAAGCCTAAGAGATGCGCTACCATAATCGTACAACTGGTTGTCAAGTTCAATGTATAAACGCGCAGTGTTATCATACCGGACTCCACCAGACACCGGATAATCACGCAGGACGCCACCGGGCAGTGAAGCAGAGTTGTCATGCCAAACCCCCTTGGACACTGAGGCATAGTATTATTACATCGGTCCCCACTAGGTATGAAGCCGTGTTGTCATCATATAGGACTTCGCCAGGCACAATAGTATCACCCAGGACTCCACCGGGCAGTGAGGCGCGGTGCTATCATACGGGACTCTTCCCAGGCACACTGTTATTACACCAGGTTCTGTCTGTGCAAAACGGAAATACAAGGTTCAATCAGGCAACACAATTCGACTCAGGGTATGCCTTGTAAACATACTGGTAGACGTGGTCCAATCCAGTAAACTGACGACCAAGCACAGTATTATCATACAGCCTCAGGATTCCACCAGGCACAGTGTAAGCTGCACGGCTCTGTCGTGTAAAATACAAGACACTGGTTTAGTCGGACACAGTATTGTGCTACAATAATTACCACGCAAGCCATGACCCCACCGTGTACAAAATATGATCACAGCGGGTTCCGCGGGGCATAGTTGTATTTTTATACATGTCTCTACCATGCAAACTATGACCTCACGTGGTTCAGTCCGACCACGAGGCACAACTAACCTACACCGCGAGGGCTAAGCATGAACATTTCAAAACTCCCCTTCAAAATATCACAATATTAGAAACGAGATTCTTCAAAAATGAATACTAACGTTGCCATTATGCTATGTATTCTTACACCATCATGTTTCTAATTGTAAACTTTACTTTGAAGACATTGTGTTTTCTGGGAGATGCAGTCCATTCAAGTGCATTGAATCAAATGGGCCAACTTTGGTGATTACAATGCCCTATAGGCTCTACATGCCTCTGGCATATAACCATGAGCAAAGAGTTCGTCAGACCCAACAATATCGCACAGCGCCCTCCGAAACTTTATTAAATGCAATGTAGTACCGCGTACATTATTATTGCGTGGGGCACCGTCGAGCAAAGCCCAGCAGTGCAAACACCTATGATACGGGAATCTCCCGAAAACGCTTTTATCATGTAAAGGGAGGTTTATTATTAAACACGACTCTGCTGTCAATGGTGCTCACTGCTGTGCACCATATGACTCTAGCAATGTGATTTTGATGCGCCATTCCGTTACCAAAATACAAATAGCTAGTGCCTTATTCTACTGCAAAATATTCTTCCCGTACACACGTGTGGTAAGAGAGCTGCAGCTCACTGTATCTAACACTAGTTCGATTTATAGTGCTAACCAGGCGATACTTAAAGACTGAACATGTTTTATGAAGTTGTGTTTCTTATAAGGATAATGCAGGGGGCTTTCACGCTAGTGGAGCCCTATTATTGACTGTTCACTGGGGCACTTACGTTGTTTTAGGACTGGGGATAGAGCCGCCATGTCCATGTTGCGCTTTCACCACTGAACGTCATACTTCTAGTTATCGTTTAATTATTCAGATTAACGATAGTACACCCTTCATTCCCAAGCAGGGATTATCTTATCTTCGAAGTCGCATTAGTAAGCCACTTCACCACCATAGACGGGTGTTAATCGGGCGCAGTGCCATCTCTAAAAGCAGGTATAGCAGTCGCTGTAATATCCCTAAATACGGTTTATAGGGCACTGTCAGATGATTAAACTGGCCTTTTGGCATGGCACGGGTGGGGGTTCAGGGACACTATTCTATGATTAACGTGGTCTCTGGTATGCCCTTTATTACCATTAAACATGTGTTTCGGGCTCTTCATAATCCATAAAGGTCCTTCGCTCGGGTGCTTAATGCACATACAACATGTGTGTGTGGGGCTCTGCTTATCGATAAAGAGGCACGCACAGAGGCACTTTCCACCCGGTCGAAAGCCGTGTAATGGTGTTCTTCCATTTCCGGAAACCACGTGGACACATCCGTGTTTTATCAAATAGTTAAGCATCGAGCACCACAGTTTCAGCAACTAAGACCACCCTGTGCCCCGCATTAGAATTACACCCCCTGGTAAGTGGGCATTCGTCAGCAAACAAGCGTTAACGGATAAGTTTCGCGATCACTAGACAGGGGTCAAACCTGGTACGAAGCGTTGGCCGTTTGGCCCCACATTAAGGTGAGTGCCCGTCACATGACTGAGCATGAATTAACATGGCATGTACCAGCCATGACTCAGGCGGGAAACAGCACTCCAGGCCTTACAAACATGGAAGAGCGAGGCACTTTGGCGTGACAAAGCAGGCCGTCTTCGCCGCCGTTTAGAGTGACCGGCACTACATTACCTTTACACTTCCACGTTTGCCACGTAAAAACACATAAAATTGGTGCGTCGAATCACCATTACTACAGGTGCGCATAAGGCACCCCATCACCACAAAAAAAATGTATTAACATTTTTTAAGCGGTCAAATCCAACCACCCCCACGTCATAAACGTTCACGAGAGTGTGGGACGATGCGAATGCCTGCTACTGTCGACTGAGGTGAGATGTACGGCCCATTTAAACAATCACTTCACGCAGATATCAAGGAGGCAAGCTATCGCAAGACTGAAGGCCATCAGAGGGTTGACAAGCCTAACTAAAACCTATGAGTCGCACCAACTCAACCATACATGAACAACGCCCTAGTAAATAATGGCCTGCCAATAAAATAACTGAATCTGGGCTGGAAATCACTGAGCAACATAGCCAGATGCAGGCTGTGCAATTATAGAGCAGAATCCTTGCTACGCTTACTATGTTGCTGCCTTACATAACTGCAACACCGATGGAGGCCGTGAGTAAGTGCAGTGCTACCCGTATCTGTATGATAAGTGGAGGGGCTGCCCCCACTCTATATCCTGCAACTCACCCAGGCACAAGCTTCAGCACAGCACTGTGAAGCCAAAGACGGCTGTTCGAGCGTTTTGGGGCAGAGCTTAGGCACCCGCGCCCATTCTATTGCCCGCCTGGCCGATTTGCATCATTGGAATGTCGAGAACTTGTCCCTTCCATTACAGACCAAGAAATTTACAGAGAAAGACGCACTCTTCTCAACAAATAAAGCATGGCCTTGGATTGCTACGTCATGGTGCGCCACACTCAAACTACTATCTTCACCGCTGCCAAAGTACGTTTTACATGCCATCGTCTTACAATTTCCCAGAAGGAGATTTGGCGGGGAAAACTGAGTGTGTATTGTACTAGATAATGAAATTCACCCTTCTAAATAGTAACGATGGAAAGGGCACCCTGGACAATCATTCCATATGCCTCACGCTATGTTAAAATTAAATTATAACTAAAACAATGGCCCATTAGCTCAGGAACCTTTAGTTAATGCCTCATTTCAGCAGAAAGTTCTGACTGCACTAGCCCCATGCCGGGCTCCCATTTGCTAAGCTTCACTTAATAGAGCGCTGCTAAAAACATGGCAGCGCTACTTTATCCAACTGCTTTAAAATGCCACAGTTAAAGCAAGTTTCCCCGCAGGAGATGATGTTACCAGCCAAC
This sequence comes from Lissotriton helveticus, assembly GCF_964261635.1. Lineage (NCBI taxonomy): Eukaryota > Metazoa > Chordata > Amphibia > Caudata > Salamandridae > Lissotriton > Lissotriton helveticus. Next base: position 370,397,693 of record NC_136057.1, on the reverse strand, counting down.
GAAGAGAAAGAGATCCCCGCCCCCGGTCTCCCTCTGCCCGCCCACGTCGTCCAGGAAGGAGCCCGTGAGCCCAGGGCCCTGCCGGCAGCCGCAGACCACCGAAGCCGAACCAAACCCTCCTTCACCTACTGATAATCCGCGGCTGCCCCCAGGCCCCCCGAGCACACCCGTCTCCCTACCTGGCGAGATGGACGGCCTTCGACCTCGATGCGCTTTTCCTCATCGCCTCTCTCCACGGGCTCTGCAGTGCTGGATCGCCGCCCCACGAGGATCTTCGGACCTTCGCCTTAGTTTAAACTCTTAAAAAACTCAAATGGAGGGAAGTTAAACTAAAAAAGGCGGGAAAGGGGGGGCGATTCTGCGAGCCCGCAACCGGTCCGGTGTAGCAGAGGACGAAGAGGCTGAGGTCCCTGCCCCAGGGACCTAACTAGATCCCCAGTCTCCGCCCTCTGCCCCACCGGAAACGCGTCACCGGTTGGGCTGACCGGCCGCCATGAACTCTGGACGAGGTAGGGGCGGGGGCCGGGCCCTATGTGCGCGCTCCTGGATGCTCGCGCTTGTCAATATCGTCTAGATTGGACAGTCTGATCCGGTCCCCCTGGCATGGTGTTGTATGTTTATCTTTGAATGTGTTGGCACACGGCACGATCACGATGTTCTAGAATAGAACATCTGATCTATGCCGTGAGTCAAGACAGACAGTTGTTGGGTGCCGACCGGAGCAGGAAGACGTGTATCTGGTGGTGCTTCCTTTTCAAAGAATAAACTTCCAATTGTTCATCTAATTGGTTGTCTGTCATACTTAATAATTGGCGACAAGGATGGGTGAAGCACCACCGATGAGGACTGCACGCTTGAGGTTTTTTTTTTTTAAAGTTTGTTCGTAATCTTTAGGAATTACCAGCGTTGTAACTGCTTTGAGGCTTCATGGATTTCAAAAATCTGGGAGAGCTGTGCTGATTCTGTGCATTTTACCCGATCTCAGGTGTTTTTGGGAGGTTTGAGACGTGTTATCTTGTAAAGCGGGTGTGATCAGAATGGGTGACCAGGCAATACCTCCCAGTGGTTTTAGACATAGTATAATGCATCATGGGCATGAAGGTCACAGCGGTATTTGGAGAACTAAACAGACCGTCAAAAGAGGATTTGGGTGGCCAGGTGTAGACATTTTTGTTGAACGTTTAGTCAGAAACTGTATCACCAGTGCCAATTCAGACAAGTCTCTTCAAACTCTCAAGCCCAACATGGGAGAACACTTTATTCCAGAGAATCCATGGGACACCATTGCAATGGACATCATGGGTCCAATTGTTCCAAGTTCTAAATGTATTCTTGCTGTTATTGATATTTTTTCATGGTGGCCAGTGATTGAAGTTGTGGAGAAGGTAGACACTGATGCTGTGTGAATGTTTTTGGTTGACATTTTTACTGAAGAAGGCCTACCTGTGCGCCTCATTACTCACAATGGGGTACAATTTGTATCTGGCAAAGTGAAAAGTTATTTCAAGAGAGTTGGAGTCACTCACTGTACTATGTCTTTGTACAATCCCAGCGGCATTGGGGTTATTGAGAGATTTAATAGGGTGCTTAAAAGTGCTATACAGATCGCAGGTGTGGACAGTGATAAGTGGGAAATTCAGGTTTTAAAAACAGTTTGGATGTACGGAACAACACCAAATGATATGACTGGTTGTTCTCCTTTTGAAGTAATGAGAGGTAGATTACCTAGGGCTAAGTGGTTTTCCGTTTTTGTTGCTGTAATCAAAAACGATTTTGCAAAATGATGTGTTCATTGTCTACTAAATTTTAACCATTTGTTGTTATTAAAGGGGGAAGATGTGTTGTATGTTTATGTTTGAGTGTGTTGGTTCACGGCTCGATCACAATGTTCTAGAATAGAACATCTGATCGATGCCGTGAGTCAAGACAGACAGTTGTTGGGTGCCGACCGGAGCAGGAAGACATGTATCTGATGGTGCTTCCTTTTCAAATAATAAATCTTCAATTGCTCATCTAATTGGTGTCCTCAGTCCTGCTATACTTAACACCAGGTTCTGCGCTCCAACACGGTGGCAAGAACTGTAACCTGCCGAACCACGGCCGTTAGATTCGTAAACTTGGCAGGTAGGAGGCGCCGCCTCAGGACATCACTGTGGCGTAGATTTTGATCCGTGTGTCAGCCTAATGCAGCAGTGACCCCAAATAAGATGGTACTTGTGATGGCGCCAATAGAAGGGTCTTCTGCTGCTTTAAAGGAGCCAGATGTCTGTGCTTGAAATGTGTGGAGCACACTGTACCGCATGGCGTCCCGGTGTGCCGGGGGTGTGTAATCGTACTGTAACTTTGTAGAGCCATTACTCCGTCATGCGCATCTGCTTCACCCGTATATGTTTTCTGTTACAGATGGATATAATAGCGCATTTTTACTATTTGACGCGTATGACCACAGTTTTGCTGTTTCTAAGAAGTGATGGTTAAGGTACCGATCTCTGCAGGTTTTAAAGTTCAGTTGGCCCGTCAGTGGTTTGATCTGGGCTCCTGGAGCTGGGCGGCCCATATCAGCAGCAGAAGCTCACTGTCTCCATCTAGGTGTTGTTGTTTTGTTCCCCTCTACAGATCGGTCCTGAGTCTGTTGTGCCAGTGTGACGATCGGTTGTGGACACCCCATGCTTCCCCAAGGAGATGTAAAGTAACGGGCCCTTCTCCTTTTCACTCCCTGAAGCGCTCGGAGCCCCTGCACTTGAAGTAGTGTACGGCTGTACGCATGCCAGCAGGGTGACTCCCTGTGGCACCTCCAGGCCGGTAATGGCACCGCAAACAGGCCCGGAATGCTGGCGCCGGGGCTCCAGCGGCTCCAGCAGCCTCTTGGACAGATGGCCTGGACATGAGTTATCTCCCTGCCTTGCACTGAGAAGGGCCGGGTAAACAAACAGCAGGGCAGTGACAGAGTGCAGGGATTATCAGCTCTACGCAGCCAGGCTGCAGGATACATTACAGTGGGGCTTGCAGTGTCTGGGGGCAATGGCAGGGCCTCGGTGAGCGTTGCAGGTGCACCCAACCGCAGTCACTCGAGCAGGTCATCTGTGCCCCCCAGCCGCGTCTCTGTAAACGTATTGCAGCAGCTGTTGTCTAACTAGGCACTCCACCCATCTCTGCTCACCGGCTGCCCTGCTAATAGGTCAGCACTGCACCCAATCATACACAACCTGGTGATGGATAAAGCGCTACAAAGGTAGAAGCGCTGCGCACACGCTTAAAGCACCCTACAGTTTAAGAAAGAACAAGCACTAGCCTCTCACAGCTGCTTACAAGATGAAAGTCTGCCTTCTGCTGAGAGATGGCTTGAGTGATGTGAGCTGTAAGATTTGTTGGTGTTGAAGAGATCTTGGAAAAAGCAGTTCATTTATGAAATGTGTCAGTAAACGTGATCCAATATAATTGCATCATTTCGAAATTGTTTTTAGACCGGAGCCCGCTTCACTATTAATCTGTATTATTCTGCTAGGGTTTGTAGTTTGACCTGTGAGAACACCTTCAAACTGTGTTTTTTTAGTCTCCCCTGATGTCAACCTGCCTTAGTTTTCTTTTCAGATAGTCTAATAAATTAAATACAGCGTGGAGTAGGTAGATATGAGACTGAAATAGCACCGTATCTAATCTCATTTTGTGTAAATCCAGAACATTTTACTTTAGGTACACAACGCCGCATTCGTCACGTGTTCCATTTATCCGTTATATGGTGTTATTCCCCTGGTATACTCTGCAAAATGGCGTCTATTTCTGAATAAAGGCTATCAGATCTTCGGCCGACGGATGCATTCCAGACCTCCGTTATAACAAGCCCTGTCTTCAATACTTTAACTCAGAAGCCTTAGATGAACTCACCATTCGCACCGTTGGCTGCAGTGAGGTTCAAGTATTGAATTCAAGTTAAAACTAAACGCATTAACACATTTTAAAGTCCCAGTTCGTTGCCTTTTGTGAGAATTGTGTATTTATTAATACATTATAGGCTGTGAAAGTGGTCACTCGAGAGATGTTCTCTGCTAAGCATCAAACAGAAGCCACTACATTATAGTTGATGCTGGCGTCTGTGTAAATGCAAACAACACGTTACTAGATAAGCACAAGAGATAAGTGCTCACAGATGCCTGTCGTTGATAATAAATCATGGCCGGCCCGCAGCTGCTGTTAAACCTCGTTGTGCACGGCAGGAGTGTGGGTGTCTTTAAGTACACCCACGATGTTAAAGGTACAGATAACTGCAGTTCTAAGATAACCGATATCATGGATATGACCTGTTTTATGCCATCTATGTGCCGTGCCATTTATATGTTTAGTTCGAGAAACCGTCATTGTCAAGACCCTGCTGTTTTGAGTCACTGTTCATCCAGTGAGCATCTAGATGGCTGTGTATAGTGAATGAATGCTGAGCAGCTGGGGACAAACTGTCTCTTTCAGATGAGACATTTCCATGGTAACTCTCAACAAAGTTTGAGGTATTCACTAGGCAATCATAGTCCAGTTTAGTCCACGTCTTCCAGTCTAGAAGTTTGCAGTACAAACATACCCCACCGAGTCTGGAGAAGAACCTGTGTCGACAAAGACTCACGTAAGCTGATCATCATACTACCCCTCAGTTTACTAGTATAAGATGTTTTAGAAGTGAGGCTTTTGTGCCTGTCCTACTGACACCTCGCTGTACCATAGCAGGCATTTTTTGTAGCTATTGTAATCTCTCCAGTTCTAGCTGGTTCTCACGATTTGCAATCACCCTATCTATGTCTGTGTTTTGAATGAACGGGTGAATTAATGAATGAATGATACTATTTCTAGAGCTTATACAGCTACTTATAGGACTGTCCTGCGCTGGGAAACAGAAAAACCAGCAGATGCTAATTCAGCATGCTTCGGCAAAATGGTAGGTTTTGAGTAACCTTGGCCGTAGTTCGCGTAGTAGCGCTACACGTAGCTACGCAAAGTGCACTTTGCACTACGCGAGCTATGCGTAGCTACGCAAACTGCGTAGTGCACTGTGCAAAATGCTATTCGCACTGATTGCACAGTGCCGGATGCTTGTCCAAACTGTGCAATCAGGGAAAACCGCATCTTGCACAGTGCAAGCGGTCGTTTTCTGCCGCTCGAGTAGGTTTCTAGTCGAGTGGCAGCTTTCTCATCACGGACTGGTAGTTTCTCATCGCGTAGTTTTCGCCGCTGCCTGCCTGCCATCCACTGCGTGCCTGGTTCCCCTGTCGCCTGTTGTCACCCCGTTTCTTTCTGTACCCCTGCTGTGTGCCTGTTGCCTCCCCTGCCCGCCGCCTGTTCACCCTCTCCTTCTGTTACCCTCTCCCCCGCTTCGGCTGTCCTCCCCCTCCGGGGTGCTCTTGCCGCCTTCTTCCCGCCACTGCCCTCTGGCGCCTCCGCCCCCCCTCCTGCCCATTGGCCGCCCCGCTCCCGCCACCCAGCTGATCCGCCCTCCCGGCTCCTCACTTAAGGGGTCCCAACACAGGAGCTTGGAGTGACCGCTCGAGCCTGCCCAGGCGAGGTCGCCCCACCTACGCCGCTCCTGCCTGCTGCTGCCAGCACCCTGCCCTGCTGCCCTGCTGCCCTGCTGACGGCTGCGCTCTCCTGTTACCTCCGTTTTCGCCGCTGCCTGCCTGCCATCCACTGCGTGCCTGGTTCCCCTGTCGCCTGTTGTCACCCCGTTTCTTTCTGTACCCCTGCTGTGTGCCTGTTACCTCCCCTGCCCGCCGCCTGTTCACCCTCTCCTTCTGTTACCCTCTCCCCCGCTTCGGCTGCCCTCCCTCTCCAGGGTGCTCTTGCCGCCTTCTTCCCGCCACTGCCCTCTGGCGCCTCCGCCCCCCCTCCTGCCCATTGGCCGCCCCGCTCCCGCCACCCAGCTGACCCGCCCTCCCGGCTCCTCACTTATGACGCCCCCAGAGCGACCGCGCAGCGGACCCGCGCAGCGGACGCGCGCAGCGGACGCGCGCAGCGGGAGCACCGATTGAGCGCCGAAGGTGCGCCAAAGGTAAGCCCGTCAGCGCCCGTCCGCGCCTGGCCCGCGCCCAGCGCCAGGACCCCTGGCCCCCACCGACGGAAGCCGACCCGACGGACCTACAACGCCACCGAACTCAACGCACTCAACACCGGCCGATCCCCGGCCTGCTACCGAGCCACACCGAGACGCACCCACGGACCCTTCAGCTGCCACTCCTGCAAGTTCACCTGCAACCGGACCCACGCTACACCAGCACCCACCAAGCCGAACTCCAGCAGCACCCACCTGAAGTGCATCCTGCTCAACACCCGCTCCGTCCACAGGCACGCCGTCGAGCTCTGGAACCTGCTCGAAACCACAGCTCCCGACGTCGCCTTCCTCACGGAAACCTGGATGAACGCCTCCTCAGCGCCCGACATCGCCATCGCCATCGCCATACCGGACGGCTACAAGATCATCCGGAGGGACCGCGTCAACCAGACAGGAGGAGGCATCGCCATCGTCCACAGGAACACCATCCGCATCACGACCGACACCAACGATACCCTTGCACCCGCCGAACACCTGCACTTCCAGATCCACGTCAACCCCAGGACCACCCTCAGAGGCACCCTCATCTACAGACCCCCGGGACCACGTACACACTTCAGCGAAGACATCGCCGACTTCATCAGCCCGCACGCCCTCCCCTCCGCCGACTACATCCTCCTCGGGGACCTCAACTTCCACCTGGAGAACAACAGCGACCGCAACACCACCACCCTGCTGGACAACCTCGCCAACCTCGGACTCAAGCAACTGGTGACCACCCCCACCCACTACGCCGGACACACACTCGACCCGGTCTTCTCTTCCAGCAAGGACATCGCCTTCAGCCACGCCACGGGACTCCACTGGACGGACCACAGCTGCGTCCACTTCAGCTTCAGAAGGACCACGCTCCACCACCACCAGCAACAGGTTCCCCGCAGAAACTGGAACAAGATCACTGCAGACCAGCTCGCTTCTTCCCTGAGCAAGTACCCTCCCACCAGCACAACGAACCCCAGCCAAGCGGCCACGAACCTCACGAAATGGATCAGCGACTGCGCAGACGACCTCGCCCCGCTGAAAACCCCGCCGAGCAGACCCGGCAGCAAGAAAGCACCTTGGTTTAACAACGAACTCAAGAGCTCCAAGAAGAACTGCAGAGCACTCGAGAAAACCTGGCGCAGAGACCCAACACCGGACAACATGACTGCCCTCAAGCTCGCCACCCGAAAACACCACCAACTGATCCACGCCACCAAGAAAACCGCATTAAAGGAACGACTGGACAACAACGCACACAACAGCAAAGAACTCTTCAACATCGTGAAAGAGCTCTCCAACCCCAATGCCGGAAACAACGACATCACCCCTTCGCAAGACCTCTGCAACTCCCTCGCCTCCTACTTCCACAACAAGATCGCAGACATACACAACAGCTTCAGCACTCAACCGACGCACGCCACGACCGAACCACCGCCCCCAACAACCACCCTCCGCGCCTGGACCCCGATCAGCACCGAAGACACCGTCAACACGATGAACTCCATACACTCCGGATCTCCGACAGACCCCTGCCCTCACCACGTCTTCAACAAGGCCGACGCTGTCATCGCACCCCACCTGCAGGACATCATCAACACCTCCTTCGACACCGCTACCTTCCCAGAGAGCTGGAAGCACGCCGAACTCAGCGCCCTACTTAAGAAGCCATCAGCCGATCCCACCGACCTCAAGAACTACCGCCCCATCTCGCTGCTCCCGTTTCCGGCAAAAGTCATCGAGAAGACCGTCAACAAGCAACTGGCCGCCTTCCTCGAGACGAACGGCTCCCTCGACCCCTCGCAGTCTGGCTTCCGGGCCAACCACAGCACCGAGACCGCCCTGATCGCAGCTACCGATGACATCCGAGCCCTGCTCGACAACGGAGAAACGGCGGCCCTCATCCTCCTAGACCTCTCCGCGGCCTTCGACACTGTCTGCCACCGTACCCTAGTACAGCGCCTCAGCAACGTCGGAATCCAGGAGAAGGCACTGAAGTGGATCATCTCCTTCCTCGCCGGAAGGACACAGAGAGTCCGCCTCCCCCCGTTCAGATCGTAGGCCACCGAAGTCATCTGCGGCGTTCCTCAAGGCTCCTCGCTCAGCCCAACACTCTTCAACGTCTACATGAGCCCCCTCGCAGCCATCGCACGCCAGCACAACCTCAACATCATCTCCTACGTCGACGACACCCAGCTGATCCTCTACCTCACCAACGACCCCGCCACCGCCAGAGCCAACATAAACGAAGGGATGACAGACGTTGCCAAGTGGATGATGAACAGCCGCCTGAAACTGAACTCGGACAAGACGGAAGTCCTCATCCTGGGATCTTCACCCTCCGCCTGGGACGACTCCTGGTGGCCCCCAGCCCTGGGCAGCGCACCCAAACCCACAGACCCCGCACGCAACCTGGGCTTCATCCTGGACTCCTCCCTCTCCATGACCAGACAAGTCAACGCCGTCTCCTCGTCGTGCTTCAACATCCTGCGCATGCTACGCAAGATCTTCCGATGGATCCCCACCGAGACCAGGAAGACGGTCACCCAGGCCCTCGTCACCAGCGGTCTGGACTACGGCAACTCCCTCTACGCCGGAACCACCGCCAAACTCCAGAAGAGACTCCAGCGGATCCAGAACACCTCAGCATGACTCATCCTGAACATCCCCCGCCGCAGCCACATCTCCGGACACCTGAGAGACCTGCACTGGCTCCCGGTCAACAAGAGAATCACCTTCCGGCTCCTCACCCACGCACACAAAGCCCTACACAACCAAGGCCCAGGATACCTCAACAGCCGCCTCAACTTCTACGCTCCCAAACGCCAGCTTTGATCGTCCAGCCACGCCCTCGCCGCCGTCCCCCGCATCCGAAGAGCCACCACAGGAGGAAGATCCTTCTCCTACCTGGCCGCCAAGACTTGGAACTCCCTTCCGCCCCACCTCCGCCTGACCCAAGACCACCTCGCCTTCAGGAAGCAGCTCAAGACCTGGCTGTTCGAGCAGTAGCGGACCCCCTCCCCCCAGCGCCTTGAGACCCTCCGGGTGAGTAGTGCGCTATACAAATGCTTTGATTGATTGATTGATAGTGGTCGCGAGCATACGCGACCACTCACAATGAGAAACCTCACCTTCCCGCATTGTGAATCTCGCCAGGAGGTTTATTTTCCACGCTCGCGATCGGCAACTTGATGTTGCTAATCCCGGGAACAAGGAAAAAGTCTCGCCAGGATGTCATTTTGCACGCTTGCAGTCGCTAACTTACCATTGAGGACCACGAGCAAGCAAAAAATGATCGCTACCCGTGTTTGGGCTGTGCTACGTACAATTTGCGTAGTGCGAAGTAGGGCAGACTTCGCATACTACATGAGTAGCGTAGTACTTCACCCAGGGTTAGTTTTGAGTAGGTTACAAAACTGGTGTTCATTGTTGGCCCTACGAAGATTCAATGGAAGATGGTTCCTAGCTTGTGCTGCCAAGAACTAGAAGGAGAACGCCTGTTGTCCTCTTTAATCAAGGAGCATATACTATTTACTGTTATGTACAGCATTGCAAAACTTGTTTCGCATGGTTCATGCTACAAAGTGTTCCTTAACTGCATTCAGCAGTGTGGAGAGCAATGCAAATTCCCATTTTAGTTTAATAATTCTCTTTGGCCTGTCTTCAGTCGTGCAACATGTGCTTTCAGCACCGGGGGAACATTTAGGAATCCTAGCCAACCAGTAATCAAAGAATCTAGATTATTTTCTTTTAATTTTCTTGCTCTGGCTTAAGTGCACCCACAGCTCCTTCTAGGTTCTACATAGCGCTCTTCTGGTCAGAAAATGGATATGAAAAGTTAACCTACCATGCATACAGATATTTGTGTGAAAGGATTTTTTTGAAGAAGCAAAAATGTTTCAAGGTAAAAAGTTTGTTTAATCCTTGTTGTACTGTCACAGTGCAAGTACTGTTTAACGGGCAACAGCAATCGAGGCATACCATTCTATGTTAGGGCTTAATATTCTATGTATTATGAGGTAACCACATTCTGGGGACATTATAATGGAGAAAGGAGAAGAAAAAGATGGAAATAGTAAACAAGACAAATGCACATCATCCCTTATAAAAGAATAACAGAGTTAAAAAGTGATTTCTGAAAAAAACAAGAAAATTAATCTGGCATTCTAGAAGTTCACAATGTAATTACACTTGAGACTATTAAATGACATTTTTAAGGTTCACTGAAGATGCTCTGATTCATTCTGGCCACTTCATTCATACAGCCCAGTATCCATGTTTGAGCCTTGAACTTGCTCATTCTCCCAAAGAACATTACCCTTAGTTGTCTTTCACGAAGGCTGGAATTAATCGAAGAGTCATTCTTAACCGATAGTTCTCTCACCTATTATTTTCTTTTCTTACACAATCACTGGTTTACTAATTTTATACTGGTGATCCATCACTGGTTTACTTATTTTATACTGGTGATCCACTTTACTTCCAACTCTCCTTCACACTTGATGTTGGGACAAAAAAGTCCCTCGCATTGTACTGGATGTGTACCCCTGCTCTAAGTGCCCCAGCTGCGGTGATATCTGGGTTGTTGGTAATAAATTGTGGTCATTGGTGAACAGGAATATTATGAATGTGCGACATGGCCTAGACCTGTCTCACGGATTGCAGGTTGGTTATACTGACAGGGGCATACAATGCCCCACCCTCATAGTGATGAAGGGCTACAACCCTTACCCAGAGCTAAGTGGCACGAGCAGGGTGGTGATAGCATACTGTTCTGTAACGAGTAATCAGTAGCATGGCCAGGTCGGTTTACCTACGCCATCGGAGTGGGGCCTACTGGCCCACTCGATTAGAGTTCTGTTGCTGTGTGCTTAGCTCACCTTTGGATTGAGGGCTGAAAAAGTGCATGCGTTACGTGCAGGCTGTTATGTATGCTCATAGCAGCTGTGCATGGAAGTCTGCACAAGTTGCTTTACACAGAGCTGTGTTATGTATTTGTGCCTATGGTACCAGTACACGGAAAGCTATACACAGGTGAGATGCACTATGGATGTGCAAGTGCCTTGGAGTGGTAAAGTGCATGAAAGCCTGTGGGTCCAGATGGGGAAACTCAGGGCTGTCTGGACGAGCACGTAGAGATAGAGATTTGTGGATTGCTGCTTTTCTCAAAGCTGGGTGGTACATGTACTGGAATAAGGAAGAGATAGACTCTTCAGTATGTTTCAAAATGAGCTCTTAGATTCTGAAAGAAGTTAGTGGTCAAAGGGTGCCTGGATTAATTTCAGGAAGTAGATGAGTCTGATAAGGGAATCACAAAGCGTAAAGGCTGGATCCATTTGGTAACCTTTTGATGCACATATCACTGAGGTTGACATACAGGTGCAAACCTCTAGTCACTCCTTGACCTGTGTTTGGGGCTATCAAGATTGGAAACTGTCCTGCTGTGAATGACTGCTTTCTGGAGGAAGAGCACAACAGAGCAGGAGAGTGGGCACCTTAAAGTCGCTGAATTCCAGAACAAGAATTTCAAAGACCGAGAATATTGATGATTGCTGGATGTATTTTGAGTTGTGAGCCTGTGATTACGCTACACCTCTATCCTGCCCGAAAAGTCTTGAACTGCTTGACCCAAGCTATTACTGAGAGTCAAGGGCTGAAGGAGTTGCACTGCCCAGTTACTCTGGGCTCATAGTAAGTTGAACCCAAAAAATCAGGAGTAAAAGGCCTCAACCACCATGGTTTGGCCCAGTAGTTCCTCCTTGCCACGTGTCCTTCTGAAAGGGGTTCTGGCCCTTGACAATCACATTCAAGATTTGCCAATCATGTATTACATCGCTGTGATTATTAACCTTTACCACACTACTTGATTTTTAGATGCTGCTAGCCAACTCCCAGCCTATTTCTGCACATGCATCAGACTGATTTGCATATAGCTGTGTCTGAACTGGGGTGGCGAAGTGAGCTAAAGAACGATGATGGATTTAACCCAGATCTGTAACTGGGGGTGAGAGTCTGAAAAGTTTCAGCGCTCCGTCCATCATCTCCTTGTGTTTGCTTTGTTCGCCCTAAGTGGGATGGGTATTTCCAGACGTGGGTCCCTTGCTAACTGTGCCACTGGATTCAAGCTAGCCTGGCTGAAGAAGGGTGACATACCCTTGAAACCGTTTCCATGATGCTTGTTTCCAGTCCAGGGAGGACCTGGCCTGGCAGTTCGGTCTGGACTGTTCCCATGTGGCTAAGGGTCAAGACTGATTTGCACATGGCTGCGTCCAAACTGGGGTAGCGTAGTGGGCAAAAGAACAATGGATTTAACCCAGATCTTTTGACGGGGGGAATGTTTGCATTGTCAGCATTCCGTCCATCATTTGTTTGCTGTAACACTTTTCACCCTAAGTGGGATGGGTATGCCCCGACATGGGACCCTTGCTCACCGTGCTACTGGATTCAAGCTAGCCTGGCTGAAGATGGGTGACATACCCTGAAACAGGTCCCAGGATGCTTGTTTCCGATCCGGGGAGGACCTGTCTTGGCAGTTTGGTCTGTTCCCATGGGGCACAGGGTCAAGACTGATTTGCATATGGCTGGGTCCAAACTGGCGTGGCGTAGTGGGCAAAAGAACAATGGATTTAACCCAGATCTTTTGACGGGTGGAGAATGTTTGCATTGTCAGCATTCTGTCCATTATTTGTTTGCTGTAACACTGGATCTTTCTGTGGCATTATACACATTCTCCCACCCCATCTTTATCCAGTGACTGTACAAAGCTGGCGTTCACGGACCAGCACAGTGCAGATTTGCTCCTTTCTTACTGGCCGCACCCAGTCTGAGCCTGGCTCCCTTCACCTCGGATGCCATCAATCTCATTTGTGGAGTTTCAAAAGGATCCTGACTCAGTCACACTCTGTACTACCCCTACATGACTGCGTTTACCAGCATTATCCTTGCCCATGGAATCAACATCCTCTCGTATGCTGAAGACACCCAGCTCATGCTCTCCCTCTCTGACAAGACGTGCAACAGCTGGACCAATTTCTCCACCTGCATGACGAAAGTTGCTAGATGGGTGAAAACCAACTACTTCGAACTCAACACAGACAAGATGGAAGTAATAATCTTCGGAAAACACACCTCGCTTTTGGAATTCACCTTGTTGCCTGTGGTACTCAGACCTACAACCCTCCCAGGAATCCACACATAGAACCTCGAAATAGTAATTGACATCCAACTCACCAGACGAGCCAAGTGAACACATTATTCATCATTTTGCTTCCACACACTCAAGATTTTCAAATGGCAACCCATCAAGACTCACAGTCTCCTCACCCAACTCCTTATTAGTAGCAAGCTGGACTATGACAACATACTCTATGCTGGAATCAATTGACCATATGATTCCAGACCATGCAAATTTAGCAGACAGGCTTACCCTCAACCTCCCACCCCGTACTCCTAGCATCCTGCCCCTCAAAGAGTTCCACTGGTTCCCAATCCACACCCAAGAACTCTTCAAACTACCCACGCACACATACAAAGCCTTACACAACATTTTCCCTACCAAATAAACTTCTACAAACCTACCAGACGCCTCTGCCTAACCAGACTGCTACTCGTTCACACCCCCTTCATAAGCTGAACCAGATCCGGTGGTCGTGCCTTCTCCTACTTCACTCCAGAAGCCTGGAAGTACCAGCTCCTTTACACCAAAGCCACCTCTGCAGTCCTTGAATTCTACAAGAAACTCTAGACCTGACTCTTCACCTAGCACCAACCTTGGCTTGGGCCATACAGCTCCTGCTTCAGTGCCAGGATACCCTCCTGGGTGAGTTGTGTGATATTCAAATGCACATAACTTAACAAACTGGAATCTCCTTTCTACACATGGCCAGGTTTAGGAATTTTACCCTGTCATCTACATTAAACAGAGCTAAACTTACTTAGTTCCCGTGATAATGTCTTACCTTAGATTTGCTCAGCACATCCTTTTGAAATGTACCTCTTCACTAATTCTCAGTGTTCTTTTAAACCACCAAGAACACAGCTTGGATATTGTTTTCCTACCTTTCAAAAGATAAAACAGACCTATCCCGGTGATGCAGTGGGTTGTGATTCTGCATATCCATAACATTTCCCTTCCAAACTCTTTCCATTCCAAATAATTTGACACGGCACACACAGTGTTATCCTGTGTGACTCTATTAAAATGTCAAGCTTTTTTAGAAACAGTAAATTCCACCTTCTGTGGGACGATGTTGTGATCTGACAGATTTCTTTCAGAACAAAATTGTATGTGTGTGTGTGTGTGTATATAAGATAAAGACCGTGAGGTTAAAATGCGTCCGTTGAATAAATCTCTTTTTTTCTTAAACAATCCTGAGTGCGACTTTTACCTTATGGATGCAAGACTTGAGGAATTGGCAAATATATAGATATATATATATATTCACTGAATAAAACCATAGGTTTTAGGCACGTTATAGTTAGAAAAGCCACAAGAGGAAGAGGAAAACAAGGAGGGGCAGGAGGGGACGCACAAGGACGATCGACTCCTGTACAGACGAGGAGCACTCGAGGGAAAAATTGGAAATGAATCCAGCAACATCAGGACAGAATATTATTGTAAATCTGTCTGACAGGACACTGACAGAGAAAGAAGAGAAAATTCTCCAACTTGGACTAACCTTTTGTCCTACTCCGGTTTTTGATTACACACAGACACGGATAGATCTGTTTAGATTTATCAGAAAAATAAAATTGCAGAAAATCCATATGATGCATCCAAGAGACAATGATACACTAGAAATGGAAGAGACTGATCCATTAGAAACATTAACCAATGATGACCTGGAAACTATTGCAACAGCACAAACCCTGATTGGAACAGGCAACACACAGGATTGGGATGTACAACCCACACAGATGCTGGGAGAAAGTGGGATCGCCCAACACAGTTGCAAGAGTACAATGACAATCAAGTCAAAAACCAATCCGAGGACTCCACATGATGGGATCGATACCTTCCAGGAGATAGTAATCAAAGAGTTGAAGAGTCTACAGGAAGAGGAATTCGACTGGAGGAGAAGAAATTTGAAAAAAGAAGAATGGGAAATAATTAAAAGCCTCAAAGAAGATGAAAATATCGTAATTAAAAAAAAAAAAATATATATATATATATATATATATTTATATATATTCAAGTGTGCAGAAGTTCCACCCCTTCCGTAGAAAATCACGAGCCACTCCGATTTGCACTAGAAAGTTATTCTTTAATCCATCAGGAAAAAATAACGTTTTTCGACCACACACAGAATCTTGGTCACATTATCACTTAATTCGGTTGAGTCATTTTAAAGAAACTTCAGCGTCACACACGACAACAATAAACCTGGAAAACTATATAATAAACATTGTGAGTTGATTAGATTTCGGTTTCCTCTAGTTGAACAGATAGTGACACTTCTTTTGTAAAACATTACAGATTTCTCATGTAAACATTATATACATGTTACACAATTACAAAATGTCGATCAGTGGCAAAGTCAAATTCGTCTGTGTGTAGCCCATGATTTTGATTGATTTGATTTTGATTTATCTATTTATATAGCGCGCGAATGCCCGAGGGCGTCTTGGCGCTGAGATGTATCACTGACTCTTGAGGATGTTGACAAGAGCTGTGCAGAGAAAAGCCATGTTTTAACTTCCTTTCTGAAGGATTTCAAGGATGGGCTGGTTTTTATGTCTAGTGGTAGTTGGTTCCAGATTCTTGCTGCGTGTACCAGGAAGCTTCTTCCGCCCCAGTTAGCTCTCTTGAATCTAGGGACCCTGATGAGTTTCATTTGGCTGGATCTGAGAAGTCTATTTGGCTCATATTGTTGTAAATGCGTTTTTAGAAATTGTGATCCAGTTCCGTTTATTGCTTTGTATGCCAGGCACAGTGATTTGAATTGTATCCTGTTTACAATTGGTAGCCAGTGCAAGTTTTTTAGTTTTTGGCTGACTGTTTCGAACTTTGGTATTCCCAGTATCAGCCTGGCTCCTGCGTTCTGCAGGCGCTGTAGCTTGAGTAGGATTTTCTTCCTTGCTCCGGCATATAGGCCGTTCCCGTAGTCCAGTCTGGACAATGCTAGTGCTGTCACTACTGTCTTGCGTGAATCATACGGTAAGTAAGGTAGAATTTTTTTAATCATTTTTAGGATGTACCAGAGTGATGATGCCAGTTTACTGGCTTGAGCGTCGAATGAGAGATTAGTGTCTAACGTGATCCCTAGGTTTTTCACCTTTTCTGACGACTCGGGGCATCTTCCCAGATCTTTTGGCCACCATGAGGGGGACCATATGTTTGTGTCCCCTCCTAATATCATGACCTCACTCTTGTCACCGTTCATTTTTAGGCAGTTCATTCTCATCCATTGGCTGATTTGTGCCATGCAGAGTTGGAATTTTTCTGCTGTGTCCTGTACATCCTTACTTATTGGCACCACAATTTGGGTGTCGGCGTAGGATATTGGGGCGAAGCCACTGTTCCTTATTATTTGTGCGAGGGGAGCCACATATAGATTAAAAAGAGTGGGGCTCATCGATGAGCCCTGCGGGACTCCGCATGGTAGGTTGAATAGGTTGGATTTCGCTTCTCCTGATTCTACTGAGAATGTTCTATTCTCTAAGTAGGAGGCTATAAGGGCACCAGCTGAGTCGTGTATATTTGCTGTTTTTAGGCGCGTTATCAGGATCTCGTGGCTGACTGTATCGAAGGCCGCCGATAGGTCGAGTAATATCAAGGCGGCCTTCGATCCGTTGTCCAGTATTTGCCTAAGTTCCTCCACTGCTGTAATCAGGTCCGTCTCTGTTCCATGTCCCACACGGAAACCGAACTGAGAATGATCCAGCCAGTTGCCGTCCATCAGATATTGAGATAACTGTTTGTTTAACAGTTTCTCCAAGACCTTTGCGGCA
The DNA here is from genome assembly GCF_964261635.1 of Lissotriton helveticus. Classification (NCBI taxonomy): domain Eukaryota; kingdom Metazoa; phylum Chordata; class Amphibia; order Caudata; family Salamandridae; genus Lissotriton; species Lissotriton helveticus. The sequence goes on along the minus strand of NC_136057.1, from coordinate 370,380,676 downwards.
AAAGGGATCCTGGTTATGGGTCTGTAATTATTAGGAGTTTCGCAGTCTAGGTTAGTTTTTTTTAGCAGCGGCCTGATTGATATCATTTTCCAGTCATCAGGGAATATATTGGTATTGATGATTTTGGTGAATAATTTTTCTAGCACTAGGCTCAGTTGCTGGGAGCAGATATGCATTATTTGGGTGGACAAGGGTCCATTGGGCTGCCTGAGTTGGTGATGTGGATCTCTTTCTGGATCTGTTCAGCTGTAGGGGGTGTGAAGATGAATGATGTGGTTTGGGCTGGTTGTATTACTGGGTTTGGTAGGTGTGAAGTATCCTTTTCTACTGTCTCCGTGCTCTGATTTTTAAAAGAGTCGTATACTGATGATACTTTGCTGATAAAGAAATCCCCTAGTATGTTGCAGAAGTCTGATGACAGTGCTTCTGAGTTGTTGTTCTCAAATTTTGATAGCTTCTTGACAGTGTCAAAAAGGGTTTTTAGACTCATTGATTTTCTGAATGAAGTATTTACTTTTTTCTGTTAGGGTAGCTTTGTATTCTTGTCTGAGGTCGATATCGTAGTTGGTTCTCCACTTTTTCTCTGCTCTTCTGCACGTTTGTTTTTGTGTTTTTAGTGCTTCTGAGAACCATGGTTGTGAAGGGGTTTTTCTTTTCAGAGTAGCCTTTTTTGTGGGACTGTCAAATTGACTGCATTACCTAACCACTCGTTGGTTACTATCTGGTGACATGTTTATAGTATACTGGCTAACTTCCTTTTTAACTGGAAGGATGTAGTCTGTGTACCTTCCACCATTCAATTCTGCCCCAAGAGCTCTTAATAAAGGTGCACCACAGAGCTCAATATTGAGCCCCGTTTTATTTAATGCACACATGCCTCCCCTTGCGTCACTAGTTAAATATTTTGTCATCCAAATGATCTCCTGTGCAGATGATACACAGCTGATTATTTCCATTTTGGGTAACTAGAAAGCTACGTGTACCACTTTTCAAACTTGCCTGGAAGTGATAACTACATCGTCTTGGCAAACCTATTAAGACCTACGTATCGAGACGCAATTACTAAATCGTCTTGGCAAACCCATTAAGACCTACGTACCGAGATAGGAACTCGAACCCATGAGGCATTGTTTTGAAGAATTCCAAACAGAACAGATATACAGGTTACAACAGAACCAAATCACGTGGTTGCCTGTAGAGGACTAAGATTAATTTGCGAGCCTTATTTATTCTACTCAGGAGTTATTTTTAATTCGAATAAGAGACAACGTATCATTCTGTCTTGAAAAAGGTGGTGCGTATCAAGCCATAACACCGCCATCTGTTGACATCAGTCAGACACGATATATAGATTCTAATCGGATTAATAATCCATGATGTTATTCGAATGATTCACTTCCTTTTCTGTCTCATGTATTTTTTAACAATTTGATTTGATTAGATTATGTATGTATAGCAACATTTTTTTATGTTGTGTTTTTAATTAATTCCATTGATTGATCAACAAATTGTATTAATAACTTGTATCAGAAGTTGGAAATATTTGTCTTTCTCATGTAATGATTTTGGATATACAATTTTGGGGCACCCTGATCTTTGACACTAGTGTGAATGAAGTGTGTATTGAAGTAGAGTTTTCAGAATTAATAATATTCGTCCAAGGGTATTTTCCTTTTGTTGTTCATGTTGGTACCCAGTTCCTTTGGTTGGTGGGCCACTCCCATTATTTTCAGACAGTCAGTCCATGTGTATCTGTCCCAGCATTCAGCTATGGGAAAATACGGCTTAAGCTCTGCTGTGGATATGGGATCCGCAGTGACAGAGTAAGAGATATTCATAGACTTTAGGCTAGGTTAAGGGTGGTAGTACCCCTCGTCCACAAGGGCTGCAGGGGCCTGCATTAAGCCCCCTCCATCCCCGGACCTACCTGAGTGGAAGAGCACAACGCTGCACACATGGTTATCATAGTACACATTTCTTACAAATAGAGACACAGGCAAATACAGTGACTTGGCCAGTGTTATGAAAAAATTAATTGTCAAATCATGGATTAGAAACAAACATTGTGGAAAAGGTCAGAAACCTAATCCCCCACCCCTCCCCCAGGAGTGACTTACCATCTAGCTTGTATGGAAGTGGAACACGTGTTAAAACCACCTGGGGTCTTTGATATGTGTGGCCAAGCATGGTTTTGCCAGTAGAGCAACAATGTTGGCATTGTGCTTTGAACACTGTTATGAAATAGAAATCAAATATCTAATCTCCGCTTTTATGAGCATTATTTTTCGTTCATCCCAGAACCAGATTTTAAACATTATTTGGTTGTTAGTCTTGCCTTGATACGAAGACGTTATTTCCTGAGCTTTGGTTAGGCTTGGTAAAAGGATGTGGGACTAGTAACTTGAGAGACAAGGCGATATTGAAAATGGTAGGCTTGGAATATGCATCATAAATTTAAGTTCCTTTTAGCCAACAGTCTTGTGGTGATAGTGGATCCCTAGTCCATTATTGTTCATTATCGATGCCCTCTTCGATCACCTGCTCACTTATGATAGCAGAGTCATTCTGTTAACCTCACTCTTATTTAGCGATTTATTCAGCCGGGTGGCAGCGGAAAGAGATTTTGATTAGGAAAAAACGGGTCTGTACAGAAAGTGAAAATAAAATAGCAGTTGATTTGAGTGCATATTGTTCCTATGATGACAACTGTGTATGAGTTGAGGAGGGGAAGTGAAGTATTTATCTCTTGGTGCTACAATATTTTGTTGTTGTGGCTGCGTTAAAAGTAGAGTGTATCACTAGAACGTTGGCCTCCCCAGTACATCATAGGGTAATTACACCACAGTTAACACGTCAAGGTGATCTGTACATCCAGCAGTGTAACATTAAACAACACTACGTCGTCACATATAAGTCAGTCTATGTACGTACATAGATAAACACGCACATACAGTGTATGTTTAAATTGCAGGAGTACCCTCAAGCCACTTAAATATGTAAAGCTCCAACAAGGTTTGACAAATCTACTTGGGTCGGGCCTCCTGTTGAAAACGGTTTGCAGGCACTGATGAAGCAATGAATAGCCATTCAGTAGTTCTTCATTATATCAAGATATATAGATACAGTCTGAGATGGGGCAACGGCTGAATGACAAAAGTTTTATCACCCTGTTAGCCAAAATTAAACCCATCTCAGAATCTTGGAAACTGCATGAAAAATCAGGAGTCGTACAGAAGAACGAGGTTTGATCGTAAAATCCACAGGTTGTGTAACATGGTTTTAGGAACTGGCACGAAAGTGGGTGGTACACAGGCCCCCTGCTTGCCTACCTTACTATGGATGACCAATCTAGCAATATAGGATGACCTAAATCTGGTGAATGGAACGGTATAAGTCTGAGAATAGGTGTCTCCAGTGGATTTTTTGCAAACGGCCCACCGTTTATTTATTTATTAAGTTTTATATAGCGCGAGCAAGATCCCGAAGGATATCAGAGCGCTTAACAATAGGGTGGAAGGAAGGACATAAATGCAACAACGAGAACAAATAAGAATAAGAAATGAGAAAGATTGCATAATTACAGTACAATTGAGTCACGATTGAGTCACGGAGAGTAGTACAATAAACGTGTATATAGCGGGCGGTGAAGGGGGCACACTATCCTTTAGAGAGGAGCAGTATAAATTGATGGTAGAGTGGTTTTAGGATCAATGACTACGAGGCGATGAACCTATCCCAATTAAGGTAAGAATTTATTCATTAGGAATCTTTTGGCTTCCAGTTTGAAAGTAGTCGTTGAGGAGATTCTGCATACTTCCGGTGGAAGAGTTTCATATCTTCGGGGCAGCGCCGGAGAAGGGTCAGTGACAAGTTCTCTTTTTGTTAAGGATGAGTGGTTACAATAGGAAAGTGTTAGTGCTTCTTGAGGGTCTACCACCACAGGATAATTCAAGCTATTGCGCTAGGTACCTGGGAGTTTTGAAGTGAAGGGCTTTGTGCACCAGAACAGCAACATTTAACTCCCTCAATTGCTTTGATCAAATGTTCCTAAAAGACTGTTGTGACAAATTATTAATTTGTCCTGAACTGGGCATATTCAACAATGTATGCTTTTCTATGATGTATTTCTTGAAACCTGAGCTTAATGGAACTTCAGCTTACCAAGATAACAAATTCAACATATCCATCTCATGATAATGGGGATGCCCATTAAATTAGCTCCTTAGTCATGAACACAACTGAATATATAAAGACAGGACTCAGATCAAGCAATCTGCACAACCCAAATAACCAACTAGACCGCTACAGGGGCACCCAACTGATGCCAACACTAGCTCCTCACACCAATATACATTTGCTGGGCAGTGGCCATGCATACTGGATGAGATGATATATGTCAAACTCACAATCGACTAAATCACAACCCACATTCACCTGACGATGGCACATTCTTTAACCTACTGACCTCACCGACTGATCTCTACAAACCTATTTAGATTTTGGTCTGCATTCTGGTGTTGAATTGTTTGGGGTGAGTGTACCTTTTGTAGTGTCCAGTATTGACCATGCGGACCTTGCAGGGTAAAATAAAGTAAACTGGGATCTATTCCAGCACTACAGAATGTTATAATCTATAGTTGTTGTCCAGTGAAGAAACATAAACCACGTGCCACCTTATTCTCCATCTCTATGCAATAGGCAAGTGTTTGGTGCATGCAGATAACCAACACAAATTTAGACAGTCATTATGGGACCCAAAATGCTTACTCCTTCCGGAAGTTCATTTCTTCCCAAATACGTGAGTCTATTGACTTAAAATTGTTGCCCTTGTTGAAGGAGATGGCATACTGGAAGCCGAGAAGAGGTAATAGGGTTTAATGCCTCTTCTGAGGCAGGACCAGTCCAGGGCTAGAGGTAAAGTTGCATTGCGACACCGGCTTCAGAGAATCTTTGGAAAGGTGCAAAACGTGGAGAAGGCTTGAGGCTAGACACTTGCCCCTCTCAAGTTAAGGACACCTGGGACTACTTACACTTAATTAAGAAGATTCTAATGGATTTTAGATTGTGCGACTTACTTCCACATTAACATTACTGATGAAGTTGGTGGCATGTATGATACATAATCAAAGGCTGCTCTTTGCTGTCAATCCTGAAACAAAGAGAAAATCCCACTGCAGTAAAACATCAATTTTTGAATCAGAGGATGGATAATGTGTTTAAGGTCTCACTTATCAGACAGCGCAAACTGCCTTTAGGCGAAAAGACCAATTGGCAGCCAAAAGTGGGCATACAGTTTGCCTTTTGCTTATCGTTGGTTGGCTTTCTTATCACTGTCATTTGTATTCTTATTATTATTTAGCTTATGTTGGCTTTACTTCCTCTTCTCCCTGTTAACCCCATTCTCCCCCAAGAGCATGGATGCATTACTTGTGTCCTTACACTGATCCCTTTTCAGGCACTGCTTTTTTCTTTTTGGTTAAGCAATCGACAATCCTAGGGAGTTCATGTGCTTTCCATCTTTCTCCCTAGTATAACTCTCTCCCTTCCCCCGCTTGCTCCGTGTTACTCTTTATCACCCAGGTGCTTCTCTCAGGCCTCTTTCTTGTTGGACCCCTCTCGTGTGCTTCTTTCCCAGCTTCATGTTGCTCGCTCTCGCCCATGTGCTCCGGCGGCGCTCTACTTTGCTCTTTCACCGTGTCATTTATTTAACGCCTCCATGGTGCTTTCCCCACTTGTGCCTCCTATGATGCTTCCCTGCTGACCCACACCCACCATTTCACTTATCCCATCCACCCGCTCCCTCCATGCAGCCTCCCCATCACTCTTTCTCCTTCTCGCAGGAGGCAGCCCTCTGTTTCAACTTGTCTCAGGCTCTGCCATTCCTGGTCCATTTAAAAGAAAAATAAAATTCACACTGTCACCTCTGTCTCTCAAGCTATGTAGCTCCGTACTACCCTAGCTCTCATGGCAGTTTGTTGTCTCTGTGTCTTTCAGGTGTTTCACCATCTCCAAGTCTGTCAAGCTCTGTCTCCCTTCAGCTGTTCTCATGCTATCTCGCTCTCTGTCAGCTCCTGTCTCCCACAGCATCTTACTGGGTTTCTCCTCCTGTCCTCTCATGCTGTCGCTGCCTGTCTCTAAGGATGTCTTGTTGTGTATCGCCCTCCTTCCCTCAGAATGTTTTGTTCTGTGTCACCCTTTCTCTCGTTGCGTGTTGTTAAGTGACACCTGGGGTCTCTCAGAATATCCAGTGCTGTCACTTTATATCCCTCAGGGTTTCTCGCTCGATGTCACCATCAATCTCTAAGAATGTTTCACACTGTGTCCGACATTCGGAAGTCCCTCTCGGTCTTCAGCTGTTACTCTACCTCTCCGAATGTCTTGCAAAGTGTGTGTCTCCTGTCTCTTTGACTGATCTCCTCTCACATAATGTCAATCTTTGTCTCCATCCATTTCTCAGGATGTCTACCTCTGTTTCCACCTGTCTCTCAGGTGTCTTATCCTGTCTCTCCAAAGCCTTGTCTCTTCATTCTGTCTGTTTCTCAAGATGTCTTACTATGTCACTCTCTGTATTGGAGAATGTTTCACTCTTTCTCACACTGAGTGTTGTAGGATGTCTTGCTCTATGTTTCCCTCTGTTTCTCTCAGGATATCTTTGTCTTCATGTGTCATTCAAGTGTCTCACTCTTTTTCTCAGGATCTCGCTCTCTGTATCTTCCTGTCTCTCATGATCTCCCGCTCTGTAGAACGCACTGCCTCTCATGGTGCTGTGTCTCCATCTGCATACCAAGATACATAACTCTTCCATGATTTACTACTCCCTGTCACCTTAAGTCTTCCTCTCAGGATCCTCGCTCTGTGGCGTGCTCCTTTTCTCAGGATGTCATATCCGATGTCTCGCCGGATGTCTCCATGTGGCCCAGTCCATGGATTCAGTGATGCTGTGTCCAGAAGTGTGGCAGTTCTAGGATGCAGGCCACCGCTGTAGCTCATTTATTACTGTAGGGTCTTGGTTGGTGCACCTAGGGACCCGGGAGAAAGGAAGTCTTCGTTAGTAGCTATTTATTTGTGTCCTTTTTAGATCGAGCCTGGGCAGCGCATATGCTGCTCTGAGGCATGCCTTATTCGAGTATGGACTTGAAGCATGGCTCACTCTCCGCCCATATTTGTTATTGGCTTGCGTCATTGTCCTTCGTAAATGCTGGCTTCTAATTCGTTAATAGGCTTGTTAGTCCCTCCTTAGTACCGCCTTGTCTTCATTTGTAACCTCCCATGAGGATTGACCCTTTCACTTCTGTTGTTACACGGTATATGTTATTTAGTCTATAATCATTAGTTTCTTTAATGAGTTTCTCCTACTCCTGTCACGACATGCTTTTCTGCAACATTCAGCGCCCCCATGCACGCTTTTTAAAAATGAAATGGGTCTCGCGTTTACAAGAGTTTTAGCTATTAACAATATAAATGACAATGCCTTTTATTTATGTGTCAATTATCAAATGAGATAAATGAAAGGTCTTGTCAGTTACAATGCCAATAGCTTAAACTGTCGCAAATGCGAGACCTATTGCATTGCAAATGCTTCTTATATTGAACTCACACCGCCTGAGGCTGCTTAAGAGTGCTTTCTATGAAAGTTAAAGATAGTAGCGCATGTAAGAAGTAGGGCTTTTAGGGTGCTGGTACTATAGTTCTTAATGATTGGTTGAAGCACACAGGATCTTTCTTTTCCTTAACTATAGAAGGGGAAGGAGGATGTTGTAGTATTAATCTTTGCAAGGTCTGAATGCCTTGCCAAAACCATGGTACTTCACATAAATAATACATAATAAGTGTCTGGGGGTGCTGGTAGGCATGCTTTACAATCAATTATTGGCAAAGTCAATAGTTAAGCTCTCACATTATAAAGATGAGACCTATCGGTTTTTGCCAGTGCTTGTATTCATCTTCATTTCAAATGGAGCCGTAAAAATAAAACGTGCTTTTTAGAACTTGCAGAATGTAAGTGGATGCACATTCAATCATTTTTGTGGCCTGGAAAGAATACCCGCCCAGTAACAGAGGAAACAAAATGTTTTAAAATGACCCAGATCCTAAAGTTAAATTCACCATAGCTGCTAGCTACAAATTTATTTGAAAATGCTTGTGATTAAATTAACCCATGTGTGATTATTTGAGCTCATCTCTTAAAATTTGCAGTGGTCAGGTGGAGTCCTCCCTCAATCGAACTGTGTTCTCTCTCTGACAATATGAGTAATGTGAACCATTATTTCTATTGAAAGTATGCCAACACCAACCATCAATGATTCCATGGTAGATTCCTGTAGTGTAGCACGTTACACCCAATCAACACTACTTATGTACTAAGATACTCACACACTGTTTCCACCCAAGATGGCTGTTCTGACTTGATGTGGCCATTTTTAGAGCACACACCCAAAACGATAAATCAGATCTGTAATGTTTACCTTACTCAATGGCACCTCAAAAGTAGGGAAAGTTGATTCCGGCCAAGAAGGATTTGAATCAGACTTGGGTTTTCTAGTCAGAATCTGCACAGGGTCCTCAGTGTAACAACTTATCTTACCAGCTGTGAGATAGAGGGATATTGAATGTGCATGTTCTGTGATTTTCCCTGAAAGACTTATTTTGTAAAGACTGTTAACTAGATGTGTACCTGCACTGTTTTACCCCTCCTGAAATCAAAGTATAACAGCAGACATTTCGAAATATCGGTATCCTGTTAGAGCATTTTAGGCTGAAGAGCATGCCTCGTAGGCCTCTGACTTCCAATGGTTATTTTTTTTGTTTAGCTGATACTCTTGAGACCTTTGAAATTTGAAACACCACCAAATGTATATGAGTTAGTTGAGCAGCATTGAATATTTTGCCTTTAAAGAGATTCTGATTATATGGAAACATTACATTGCCAGCGGAGAGAAAGGGGAAGTTCCTATTCCAGAGGACACCAACCACAGAATACCATAAGTAACTGATTGAGATTCTTTAGAAATTTTTTACAATTTTATTTTTACTGCTGATAAGTGCAAAAAGTAGTCAATTTTGTGAAGAACCAAGTGTCTGTTGTCTTTTTCAAGTGAATGACATCAGAGGTGATATTCCACCAGCGTCTTTAAAGCCTCCACCATTGGATCGCCTCATTAACCAAACACTTAACATAAAATCTAAATCCCCCATACCAACTTAAATGCTTCAAAAGCAGACATGACTGAACCTTCCACGGCGAAGCCATGCCCACCATGTTCCTGAAAAGAATTGAAGCATCATAAGTTCTCTTGACTTGCACTTCATAAGCTAAAGAGGAGGGTATATCATCCTAACCCCACATATATTTGGTAGTCATATCCATCTTAGAAAAAGCAGTCTACAGCCACAAAATCTCCAGGATCTACATATCCATCTCCAGTCCCTTAATTACATAATTTACTAAGAACATAGTGGTAGTCCATCTGGAAATGCACTAGGACAATAACAATATCTGCAGGGCAATGCCCTCGGGCGACAGAAAAGAGGTCTCCCATCCCAGATCCTTGTATAATTCACTTAGAAGCAGCTGCTGAAGGGAGTGCAAATCACTTGGAACTGCTTTCCATCAGTATGGCTCTCTGTATATAATCTGAAGCATTAAACTTCTCAACTCTCCTCTTTTCCTCCCTTTTGACCACTACGCACAGTAACTCCAACTAGAAATGTTTTGTGCCTGACGTTTGCCAGATCACTTGCACATTCCTGCAGGAGTCATTGCTGTCTTCTTTGGCGTTCAGGATGTACCTCTGTCCACTACTCGATCTGCGACATCTGTGATCTCCTTTATCACTCCATTGGTGATAGTTCATAGATCTACCTTTGAACAAACAGCTGACATTTTCAAGACCAAGCCCTGGAAAGCTGTCTCCTAATTATGGAGTCCAGGACTGTCGTAGGTCTCACCCCACTTTGCATTTCCAAAACGCATCTGGTAACAGCACAGCTTCTGAATTTCCAAACAGATCTCCTTGGAAAACTTCTAAGTTTCCAAACAAATTAAAGCCCCCCCATTTCCTCCCCCTCCGCCCCCATCTACCCCCCTCATTATCTCACGTTCGGTCTCCCTCCTTTCTTGGGCAAGCAGATTTACAAAACCTTTGGGTGTTGTGAATCTGGCATGGTTCTTGGGGTGCCAAGATGGAATAGATGGTCGACAAATCCCACCACTGTCTTTGCTTCTTCATATACATGTTACCATTCACCCCTCTTCAGTACCTGATAGTGGTAGTAGTAACCACCATAAACCTTTGGTCCGAGAATGCTAGCTCCCTGTGAAGCACCCTAACTTAGTCACCCCGATCGTAAGGTCACTGGTAGGACACTACATAACAGGAACCCCATTACCTTCAAACACTCTGCCTCACCCACTAGTGCACTCAGGTAAAAGCTGCACAATACCTGAGCAAATGGCGTGGGCTTAAGAAGGAAGCAAACCCCGCAGCTCTTCAGAGATATGTACCTTCCCTTCCTAATCGAGGATGTGCCACTAGGCTAGTTCCGCCCCATTAAGACTGTTTTTTTGCGGGTTTGTATCTATTCTTGTTTAACTGCACTGCGGATTGCTCCCCTCCTGCTAAACAGTCACCTATACCAAACTTCTCCTACGTTTAACCACTGGTTGCTCAATCAATTTAATAGTTACCCACCTCTCTTATTGGAAGGGAAGGGCAATGACTGCTTATTAAACAATGGCACCCATTCATTGCTTTTATAGGGTTTCATATTTTTGCACTCCTCATGGTGATATTGAAGTCAGGACTTGTTTGCTTTGTTTTGTATTTATCTGTATTGCCATTAGCTAGCCGCTATCTCCATTTCTTTGTTTTGTAAAGCGCTGGCTTTTGACCGGTAGGCACAACATATCGCTGTTGACTGCTCTGCCAGAGTTCTTCAGTTAATCAGACCCCTTTTCTTGCAATGGAAGATCTGAATCAGAACAGTTTTTGCGAGCTTTCACCTGACACACACAGATCACGCTTTGTGGTTGAGGAGATCATATTTCTTCTTCAGCAATAATAGCTGCCAGGGTGACTTCCAATGCTATGAAACTACAACAAACCTCAGAGCACTTTAATTCCTTTATGTTTTAGGCAGTGCCCCAGATTGCAGTGAGCAGAGTCCAGGAAGTGGTAAGGAGACAGACTAGTGCTGTCTCTTCCCAAGACAAAAAGTTGTTTTAAAAACGATTTTCACTTTGTTTTTACTGTCTTTGCCTGTGGTTGTTACAGTTAAACATTGTAGTTTTAGCCTGCCTTTAATTGCATATTTGATCACCTGTGTTGTGTTTTAAACTTGTGGTTTTCCCTGCTCATGATTGCCTCCATTTAGCGTGTTGAATTGTGGGATTTGCAGTCCAACCTCTGTAGTTTGTCCCTCTCTTTCCTTGGTGACAATTCTGTTTTCCCTCCAAATTTCTCCTTTGCTTTGTACTAAGACCTGTATGTTAAAACAGTGCACTCCCAGCCACCATTTTGTGTTCACAAGCCAGTGAGACCAGCCCCCCTGCCTCCTCCCAGCAACAGGGATTTTCAACACCAGAGGGTGCTTCTGTGAGCTGTTTAAACTGTATTTACTAGGGCCTGTGCACTTTGTTTTTTGGCCAGTAAAGGGAGTAAAGTTTTATTCAAACAGTATTGTTAGATTTCAAGTTAGCGTGGCCCTTACCTGCTGAAGTCCAAAGTGTGGATTGAGCCTGTCTGTCTCCTAGGAGATTCTGAACAGTAGAAGCAGCTTCCAACTCCTCGGCCAGCAAACCTTGTCTGAGGTCTCTGGGACCTAATATGGTCTGCTAGTGGTTGGTACATGTCTACACTGATTGGTGGTTGTGTCTGGTGTTTCTATTGGATTTGGGTTAATGTCCTCATTGGTTGGGTATTTGAGGGTTCTGATTGGTTTCTGGGTCTGTGATTCAATCATTGCAGGATTGGGACTAGGGCTAGGGTTAGAATTTCTATTGGAAGTAGGGACTAGGGCTTCCTATGTTATTGGTTTTTGGGAGTAGGGTTGGACTATGGCTAGGGTTAGACATTTAATTGGAAGTAGCGATTAGGGCTTCAGGTGTGATTGGTTGCTGGACTAGGTGTGGGACTTAGAGTAGGGTTAGGCTTTCTATTGGAAGTAGGGACTAGGGATATCTGTGCCAGTGGTTGCATGGACTTGTTTTGGGACTACTGGTAGGGCTAGGGCCTTTATTAGACGTAGAGATCAGGGTTTTTTAACTGATTGGGTGCTTGGACTAGGGCTAAGAATGGCTGTAAGGTCCTGGTCTCCTATTGGTTCTAGATTTTAGGGCTAGTGTTGTGATTGGATAGTGTTAGGGCTAGGGTTCCCATTGGCTGAAGGGGGTCACATGATTACTAGGGCTATAAAAAAGGCCAGGCTTACGGCGTCTCAGCCTGGGCGTCAAGGCTAAGGGCAGATCGGACAAGGGCAGTTGCCTGTTTGAGCCTTTTAAGGGCAGAGAGGACAAGAGCAGTTGCCTGTTTGAGCCTGTTTGAGCCTGTTTGAGCCTGTTTGAGCCTGTTTGAGCCTGTTTGAGCCTGTTTGAGCCTGTTTGAGCCTGTTTGAGCCTGTTCGAGGCTGGTCGGGACTAGGGCCAGAAATGCTGCCCTTCTTCTCATTTAGCAATACCCAGCCTGCACCATCCGCATCCACAAACAGAGCAACACACACTCACCAAATGTACACCACACACAACACTATGTACAGATGATTAATGTACCAGCATGCACTACAAACCCAACCAAACCACATCTACACACCCTACTATCCCAACTACCACACATATCCACCATCACCTACAAACAGTACACAACTCTATCCTATACCACTAACCAATACACTCATCACTAACACAACGCCAATCAACACCATACATAACTACATCCCATTCAGACACACACACTCCCTGCTGTAATTACACCTAACAGACCACCTTTTATCACTGACAAATATATAATCATCCTTCCATCAGTTGTCCAACAAACACCCTCCTCTCCCTTCAGCCATAATAACACTAACGCACAACACACACACTGCACACCACCACACTTTGTAACACTTGCAGCAAACCGGTCTAAGATAAACACTCTCACCTCTACTTCATTCCCTCCTACACACAACATACACTCTACTCATAAACACATCACCACCCCCTCTATGTCACAACCTCCTCTCACAAACAATACTACACAACCAAATCCATTGCATGAAACATATACATCAGCACCCCTTTTCACTACTCCTCAAAAGAAAAACATATCACACACACCAGCACAACAAGATCTTCAAAGCGCAACACCTCATAATACTTACCATCACAAAATACAAACATATACCCACCTTTCAAACCACACAAAGGAACAAACTCCAATGCTAAGCTTTCACTCTTCCACCACATTTAACACAGATACAGCACCTCTCTTCTTACCGCCTCTCATCCATTGGACAATTTAGAACATTACTACATGACCCACATGCTGCACCACCTCCCCTGACTCATACACCTTCCGCCCTAAACACATGCAAAAAATATAAGCAACATGCCACACCTCACAACCATGCTTCCCCATGTCTACTTAACAACAGTGTTAGTCCACAAAAACAATGCAGCACTCCAACTCACTCTCAAACACCATCTCCAACACATACACATGCAGACCCATCAAAATGCATTCTTAGCATGCTGGATGAGGAACACGATACAGAACAGCTACACAATTGAACCTGCATCAGATTGTCCACAATCCGAAACACACCGCTGGACATATCCTAGATGTCATTTTTGCTAATACTGATCTAGTTACCTTTCAAACTATAACTCCAGTCACATGGTCGAACCACCACTTGCTTGCCTTCCAACATAAAACAATGCTAAGCGACTCACCTAAAACTACCTCACATCCATCCACCTGTCGGCCGTGGAACAAACTCAATTTGGAACACTTGGAAACACAACTAACATCCAGTACAAATCTGGAAACCATAAATTCTGTTCAAAATCTATATGAGTGGCTACAGGAAGCTTTTGACATCCTGATACCACTCAAAACCACACAACAGAACAAAAGAATAAAAGCGCCTTGGAGAAACATAGAAATAAAAGACATAAAACAACAAATTAGAAACCTGCAACGTACCTGGCTCAAAACAAACGCCAAACAAGACAAACTTCACCTACAGAAAATTAACAGATTATACAAGTCTGCTATCACAAAGAAGGTAAGAAAAGGTACTATTCAGACAGAATTCAAAACGCTAAATGTGGCAGACCCCTGTCTGCCACAAACTTTCAAGACAATTCTTTTAACAACCTCTGCTGCCACTCCAGTAAGAAGAATCATCAATGATTCCTTAACTACTGGAATATTTCCAGAAGAACTCAAAAAGTCATACATACGCCCTTTACTGAAGAAAACAAACTTGGACCCACTGAACCCTGACAACTACAGACCCATTACACATGGATCGTTCCTGGGCAAACTGATAGAAAGAGCAGCGTTTGCCCAGATGTCACAATTCATTGAAGAGAATGACATACTTTCAGACTTCCAAACAGGATTCCGTCCGGGAAGTGGCACTGAATCTGCCCTCCTTGCCATCTGGGATGACCTAAAGAATGCAGTTGACCGCAATGGGGTTGCTGCACTACTCCTCTGGGACCTCTCAGCTGCCTTTGACACGGTTGACCATGACACTCTGAAACAAAGACTCTATGAAGCCGGCATAGAGGGAACTGCTCTAGGCTGAATCGCGACCTACCTTCGAAACAGAACTAATGTCATCCATACCCCACCTTTCTCATCCAAACCGTACTCCACAAAAGCAGGGTTCCCTCAAGGTTCTATCATCTCGCCCATGCCCTTCAACATCTACATGAAGTCATTACCAGTACTGATCAATAAATTTAACCTTACGTGCTATAACTATGCAGATGACACGCAAATACTCCTTCAACTGGAATGCCCCAAAGACATTGGAAAATCACCAATTTTCAGCTGTCTCAGAGCCATGGATCAATGGATGACTTGGAGCCATCTCAAATTGAATGCTTCAAAAACTGAAATACTCATGTGTGGCGATTGGAAACATTACAACCCGCTTGCCGCATGGCCTGATGAACTGGGATCACTGCCTAAAGTATCAAAGGAAGTCATGGAGTCCATGGTCATTCCGAAACCTCGGAATGACCATGGACTCCAAGCTGTCGATGAATGCCCAAGTGGATAAACTAGCAAGATCAAGCTTTGCTACTATAAAAACGCTGCTACAAATTTTCCCTCATTTGGGATTTCCACACAAGGTCCAAGCTACCATCTCCCTTGTTCTGTCCAAACTCGAGTATGCCAATAGCCTCTACCACGGATCACCTTTAATGACCATGAAAAGACTACAACGGATTCAGAACTCTGCTGCCAGACTACTCTTGCATATCAAACCGCAAGACCACATCTCCCCTGCCTTGAAAGCCCTGCATTGGTTACCAGTTGCCAGAAGATCCACGTTCAAGCTGCTTTGTATCACCCACAAAGCAATACATGGAATGGGACCACTCTTCATCAGGAATAAAATCACCAAACACATTCAACAAACGAACCTCCGCTCTACCTCGGACCTGGGGATCTGGGTTCGAGTCTCGGTAACGATGCCAAAAAACCTCCTGTAATTCTGGGCAAATCACTTAATCTCCCCGTGCCTAATAAAAGGAAAGTGTGTGTCCTCATGTAAAAACGTAACTTGTGCTATGTAAAGCGCTCTGATACATGATTCAGTTCGGGTCTAGTTCACGCTATATAAAACTCTACAAAAATAAATAAAAAATCCCACCATACAAGAAAAAAACCATGGGTGGCACATCCTTCTCTGTTCAAGCAGCCAAACTATGGAACTCTTTACCCCCCAACATAAGGTCCACCGACAACCACCTTATCTTAAGAAAACTACTCAAGGTTTGGCTCTTTTCCATCATAAGCACCATACGCAAACAAACATTTACAGCATATCCCTCTGTATACAAGCATTTATTTCACTATAGATATGTAATTATCTTTGTGTATTACTTTGTATAAACATGTAAAATTATGTGTTGAGAGAAGAAAATAATAATAATAAATAAATAAAAATCATCTTTGGTCTACATGTACATACTTCCATTGTGCATATATGTACCTTCCATGTATTTGTACCTATGTGTCTGTTACTTTTCTCCTGAAAAAGCATATCCAATGCACTACCCTATTCTCATCCTGTGCCTCTATCAATATCTTTAATCTACATATTATTAGCTCCTTTATGTATCTATATACTTTCAATGTAATTATGGATCTATATATTTATCACTTTCTTCTAATTTAGCATTTCCAATGCACTACCCTATTTCTCAGCCTATACTTCGCTCAATATATCTTCTAGCCCAACCTTCTGACTAATTTCAAACTTCTTCTACTACTCCTTCCAATGCACTACCCTATCTCTCATCCTATACATCTATCAATATATCCTCTACATCCACTCTCTCATTTATCCCAAACCCCATACCACTACTACGATTGCCAAAATAACCCTTTCTAGACTGTCTCCTACTCTACCCCTCCTTGCATTGTCTGACACCTCTTTTACTATACCGATCCCCTAAAACAAACCTTTCTAAACTCTTCCCTCTCAGCCCTCCCCTCCAAAACTCCTTTTTACTCCTCCAAAAGCCTCCTCCTACTGCTAAGACCTAAAAATAAATAAATAAATAATCCTTCACTCTTTTATCCCTCCACTATCCTTTTCAATCGAAATTAACAGACTTACAGGTTCGCTTCTCAAATTCCATATTAAACTATACTAATATACTACCCGAATAACATATCCTCTACTCAAATTACTTCTTATTTTTTTACTAAACTAATTTTCAACAGTAATCCTTTATGGGTTCCGGAGTGGCGTGCTACTCACCAGAAAAGCGCTTCAACACCGATCAGGGGTAACAAGTGCTATATTGATGCAAATCTTTCTTCCCCTTTTATCCCTCCGCTATCCTTCTCACTCCAAGTAACTGACTAATATCCACCACCACTGAAATTACTTCATATTTCACCATATTAATTCACCACTAATCCTTTGTAGGCTTCCTGAATAGCGAGCGTCAACAAGCGCTATATAATTACAAACCTTTGTCCTCCTCTATCCTTCTGCTATCATTCCAAATCCAATTAACTGACTAACCTATCCACCACTTAAAATGTACTTGCATGTTTATCTATACTAATTCAACACTAATCCTCTATGGGTCCCGGAGTAGCGTGCTACTCGCTGAAAAAGCACTTCAACGGCTCGTCAGGGGTAGTAAGCGCTATATACATGCAATTACAATACAATACACCGTTTTCGGGCTTGCACATTTATAGTTTCCATAGAACTCGCACATTTGCCTATTGCATACCAATGTAATGTACACTTCTTGCCTACTCCAACAGGCCTTTTAAATGTGTAGTGTTACCCGATGCTCCTGTGCCACGAAGCTCACACACAGCATTCCTGTGCATCCTGGGACAAACTGAGTAAAGAGCCCTCCGGACTCGGTTGCAAAGCTGTATGTCACTTCTTTACAGTGTGAAGTAGCAGTCTGCTCATTGTCACTTCTTTACAGTGTGAAACAGCAGTCCGATCATTGTCACTTCTTTACAGTGGGAAGCAGCATCCGATCATTGTCACTTGTTTACAGTGTGAAGCAGCAGTCCGATGATTGTCACTACTTTACAATGTGAAGCAGCAGTCCGTTCATTGTCACTTCTTTATAGTGTGAAACAGCAATCCGATCATTGTCACTTCTTTACAGTGGGATGCAGCATCCGATCATTGTCACTTTACAGTGTGAAGCAGCAGTCCGACAATTGTTACTTCTTTACAGGGGGAAGCAGCATCCGATCATTGTCACTTCTTTACAGAGTGAAGCAGCAGTCTGATGATTGTCACTTCTTTACAGTGTGAAGCAGCAGTCCGACGATGATTGTCACTACTTTACATTGTGAAGCAGCAGTCCGTTCATTGTCACTTCTTTATAGTGTGAAGCAGCAGTCCAATCATTGTCACTACTTTACAGTGTGAAGCAGCAGTCCAACACTTTACAGTGTGAAGCAGCAGTCCGATCATTGTCACTTCTTCACAGTGTGAAGCAGCAGTCCGATAATTGTCACTACTTTACAGTGTGAAGCAGCAGTCCAATCATTGTCACTTCCTTACAGTGTGAAGCAGCAGTCCGAACATTGTCACTTCTTTACAGTGTGAAGCAGCAGTCTGATCATTGTCACTACTTTACAGTGTGAAGCAGTAGTCCGACACTTCTTTACAGTGTGAAGCAGCAGTCCGATCATTGTCACTTCTTTACAGTGTGAAGCAACATCCGATCATTGTCACTACTTTACAGTGTGAAGCAGCAGTCCAATTATTGTCACTTCTTTACAGCGTGAAGCAACAACCGATCATTGTCACTACTTTACAGTGTGAAGCAGCAGTCCGATTATTGTCACTTCTTTACAGCGTGAAGCATCAGTCGGATCATTGTCACTTCTTTACTGTGTGAAGCAACATCTGATCATTGTCACTTCGTTACAGTGTGAAGCAGCAGTCCGATCATTGTCACTTCTTTACAGTGTGAAGCCGCAGTCCGATCATTGTCACTACTTTACAGTGTGAAGCAGCAGTCCGAAACTTCTTTACAGTGTGAAGCAGCAGTCCGATCATTCACTTCTTTACAGTGTGAAGCAGCAGTCCGATCATTGTCACTACTTTACAGTGTGAAGCAGCAGTCCAATCATTGTCACTTCTTTAGAGTGTGTAGCAGCATCCAATCATTGTCACTTCTTTACAGTGTGAAGCAACATCCGATCATTGTCACTTCTTTACAGTGTGAAGCAGCAGTCCGATCATTGTCACTACTTTACAGTGTGAAGCAGCAGGCTGACACTTCTTTATAGTGTGAAGCAGCAGTCCGATCATTGTCACTTCTTTACAGTGTGAAGCAACATCCGATCATTGTCACTACTTTACAGTGTGAAGCAGCAGTCCGATCATTGTCACTTCTTTACAGTGTGAAGCAGCAGTCCGATCATTGTCACTTCTTTACAGTGTGACGCAGCAGTCCGATCATTGTCACTTCTTTACAGTGTGAAGCAGCAGTCCGATCATTGTCACTTCTTTACAGTGTGACGCAGCATACGATCATTGTCACTTCTTTACAGTGTGTAGCAGCAGTCCATTCATTGTCACTTCTTTACAGTGTAAAGCAGCATCCGATTATTGTCACTTCTTTACAGTGTGAAGCAGCAGTCTGATCATTGTCACTTCTTTACAGTGTAAAACAGCATCCCATCATTGTTACTTCTTTACAGTGTGAAGCAGCAGTCCGATCATTGTCACTTCTTTACAGTGTGAAGCAGCAGTCAGATCATTGTCACTACTTTACAGTGTGAAGCAGCAGGCTGACACTTCTTTATAGTGTGAAGCAGCAGTCCGATTATTGTCACTTCTTTACAGTGTGAAGCAACATCCGATCATTGTCACTACTTTACAGTGTGAAGCAGCAGTCCGATCATTGTCACTTCTTTACAGTGTGAAGCAGCAGTCCGATCATTGTCACTTCTTTACAGTGTGACGCAGCAGTCCGATCATTGTCACTTCTTTACAGTGTGAAGCAGCAGTCCGATCATTGTCACTTCTTTACAGTGTGACGCAGCATACGATCATTGTCACTTCTTTACAGTGTGTAGCAGCAGTCCATTCATTGTCACTTCTTTACAGTGTAAAGCAGCATCCGATTATTGTCACTTCTTTACAGTGTGAAGCAGCAGTCCGATCATTGTCACTTCTTTACAGTGTAAAACAGCATCCCATCATTGTTACTTCTTTACAGTGTGAAGCAGCAGTCCGATCATTGTCACTTCTTTACAGTGTCTACGTAGTAGCAGTCTGATCATTGTCATTACTTTACAGCGTGAAGCATCAGTCGGATCATTGTCACTTCTTTACAGTGTGAAGCAACATCTGATCATTGTCACTTCGTTACTGTGTGAAGCAGCAGTCCGATCATTGTCACTTCTTTACAGTGTGAAGCCGCAGTCCGATCATTGTCACTACTTTACAGTGTGAAGCAGCTGTCCGATCATTGTCACTTCTTTAGAGTGTGTAGCAGCATCTAATCATTGTCACTTCTTTACAGTGTGAAGCAACAACCGATCATTATCCTTACTTTACAGTGTGAAGCAGCAGTCCGTTCATTGTCACTTCTTTACACTGTGAAGCAGCAGTCCGTTCATTGTTACTTCTTTACAGTGTAAAGCAGCATCCGATCATTGTCACTTCTTTACAGTGTGAAGCAGCAGTCCGATCATGGTGAGGGAGGGAACCAGCAAGGGGGGCTGAATAAAAGGACTTTCCTAAGTCCTACATGAATACCTTCCTAGAAATTGATTTTAATCTCTAATTGCTTAATGGATGACTTTCAGACACATTTCTCATTTTTATTGTATTTTATTAAGCATACGCTTAAAGGAATTTTTACGACAGTTATTACACTCGTATCTCAAGATCTCTGTTTGTTAGGCATCATTTCAAAGAGCTTGGCTTATATGGGTATGTCCAAAGGTATACATTCGAAGGTAATAAATATACACACATTTGACCGTTCGCAGTTGCAGAGGTGGAGTGCAGTATAAACGCTTAGCACATAAATCAATATCAAAAGACGGGTTCCACCTCGTTCCATTCGCCGAGTCTCCTCATAGGTGCAACCTCAAACCCAAAATATATATTGTGTCAACGTTATTGCTCAGTCCTTCCAGGTCCCTTAGTCGTGAAGACTAAGTCTCAGAAGTAGGAAAAAGGGGAATCGCAGATGCCAACATTTGAAAAAAACTAATAACGGAATTCGGAAAAATCTAGCTGTCTGGTGGGTCCCTGGTGTCGATTAATAAGAGGGAGAGTAACAGAACGTTTAATGAGATGGAGAATAACTATAGAGTCCAAAGGGAGACTGAGTTGTTGGAGCATGGGGGTTGGGGGTACCTGACATATAGAGCTATTATCTAACGAGTGGGGAGGGCAGTCTCAGGTCACGCCAAATTGTCATCTTTATAATCTACTGTCTTCCCCTTCCATTACCCTGGACGAGTCCCTTTTTTCTGCCTCACTCAGCCCTTGCATCATGTTGGAGCTTCTCCTGTTACTCTCTCTGGGTGTTCCCAAGTCTCCAGCACTTCTCTTCAATCAGGCACTGCCACACTCTCCTTGCGTCTTAACGAATCAGGGCTCTCTCTTCAGCCCTAGCCCATATGGTGACATAATTCGTTCAAGTGTTTACCTCATGTCCCACCAGTGACTTCCAAGCCATCGCGATCCATCTCCTTGTTAGTATTAAAGTCCGGTCTATGAACCGAGAGCCAACTTTGCGTTTACGGGGTCTAGAAAATAGTCCCAGCAAGCAAGCCTGTAGACTACATGTATTCTCATTCTTATTGTGCAGTCATTTTCCCCAGGGAGTATTGACTGTCTGGCAGGCAGGCTTGTCACCACATCTCTCCATTACCTTTGCAGAAAGTCACGAAACAGACTGAATATATCTTTTCATGCTTCGACCAGTAAAGAACCATTAACGTGTACGATGCTGAACAGATCTCAGTTGCCAGTACTCTAGTTAAACATGAATGATTCCCACAAAGTTCTTCTTTACATAGCTTGTTTAACCCTGACACGAGTCTATCACTGTTTCAAACACGTCTAAAAAAGGAATGGCCCATTAATTGGATTTTTTGTGGCAAATATTTTCATTGCAGTTTTGAACTGCACAGACCACTGCTTGTATATGCCGAAGCCTGCAAAGATGTACCAAGTATTTCTGAATGTCGTGTTTTGTCCAGCTCTTAAATGGTGAAGATAAGTTTAACGTGTTTGTAAACGCTCCTAATTAGCCACAAAATAAAACATCTCCTTCCAAATTTATTGTAAATAATATTTCTCCCAAAAGAATATGGGCCTTTACCAGTGGCTCACTACTTATGTTTGAGTTATAAAAGATTCAGACATTCATGTTAGTCAAGTAAAAATAAAGGCAATGGAAGAAAGACTCGCAAGCAAGCTTATTGTGTGGAGCGCCAACACGCACTCTGTTTAAGCATGCACAGGCGCACATTGCCTTCATACCATCTCCACTCTCACCTCCTCAACCCCACTCTATCTGCATCGGTGATAATCCTTCATTTTTTCTGCCTGATTCTCCCAGGAAGCATGCAGTACGCCCTAGAAGGACTGGCATTGCTCCACCTTCACCAGTGTCTGTAACCCAGGTCATCCTACCAGGCTCTGTATCCAGTGCCCACTCAGGTGCATCCATTTGTGTGAGACAGCTACGCCCTTGTCACTGCTATGACTAGATTTCTCCCACATTTGAGTCCTTGTTTTTTTTAAAGTGTCACTCTGGATTGTCGGTTCAGTCTTTGTGTTTCTTCCTAATGTAGTACCAACGGCAGGATTCCACTGATCGTAATGTAATAACTGGACAACTTCTTGGGCCCTATTATATATATGGCGCACTTTCCCTGGTGGCGCCCGACGCAACCACAAGAAAGTGCACCCTATTACATTGAACGCGCGGCCCCCAGGGCAGCTGTGAAATCGTGCTACCTTGGCAGGCAGCACAATCAAGTGAAAAACGGAGCTGCTTTCAAGCAGCTGCTCCATGTTTCACATGCAGGCGGCAAACCGCCTGAACTTTTACTAGAGGGGAGAGAGACCCCCTTGCAGGCGGGTGCAGTGAGTGGATGCACCTGCCTGCAATTGGATGTCTGGGGGGTCTGGAGGGTCCATAAGAACCATTTCCCCTCTCCTGAGGGCTACCATCAGGGGGCGCACTGACAGTGTGCCTCCTTACAGCTTCTTTGCCTCTGTGCCCACGTCTATAATACTTAGCGGACGTAGAGGCAAAGGGATTCCCTTATGAGGGAACACCCTCTGGTGATAGTGCTCCAGGGCTATCTGTATAACAGAAAGGGCTGCACAAGTGTCCGATGCCCTTTCTGTGATACCAAAGGGCCTCGGGCGCGCATGCCAGTTGTGTCCCTGGGGCACTTTCCATAATATGGACCCTGGTGACTACAGTCAGGAGATTAACTCATCGCACAGGCCTTGATCCTGTTTCATGTTTTCGTCTCTTCTGTCTTTCACAGCCTGGTTCATAAGAGCAGTAAGCTACAGCATTAAAAAAAAATAATAATAAGTCAAAGGCAATATATTACATTTATATAAATCAAGACTTTGCTTTTTTACCTTTCTCCTCTTTGAATTTATTTGCAGGAAATGTTAATGAGGGGGAGCTATCTAGCGCCTCTGTGATAATATTTCACGCTGTGCGATTAAAGGTACTCCAATGTAAATTGTATGCGAAAGGAGACTCCACACCTAAGGCTGCCAAATTCATAACCAGGGGCTTTAGTCTGGAATTCTTAAGTGAGGATAATAAACAATATTAACAGCGGACTCTCTGTATGCGTAGGAACACATCAAGAGACAAGACAATGAAACAAGTCTTGACCTACAGGGGTGGCGAGGTCAAACTCACCTCCCCTCCTAAGCCAAACTTTGAGCCTCCGCTGTCCTTTGAAGCGCTGCTTAAGTGACAAGCACTTGCCCCTCATTGACTCCTTATCTCCCTTGGTATTCGGCACATGGAGCTAAACTCCAGCTGATAGAAGCCTCCTGTAGAGCTCCAGCACTGCGAGGGGACCCTTGAGACAGGAGGGTGCCCTTTTTTGGGCCGCCGTTCGCTCATGTGGCCCCTGCCAGGGACTGTTTGAGCGAGAACTCGATAACAGAGGGACACACTTGGCGTTATCTGCTTTCAGTTTTTGTAATCCTGCACTTCACAGCACCAAACCCAGCTCACTGCAGACACCCTCTCCACATCAATACTTCACCGTCAAAACGAAATGGAAACTTGGACGCGCTCCTGCCAAGAACATTCGGTCATATGCTGGACTTTTCGCCTCTTGTTGATGCTCTTTCATGCCCACACTTATGCTTTGAATATTTGATGGGGAGCTTGGTAGAGTGCATCCAACTGCCAAATTTCTATTTTACTAAGCCGTCTTCTGCCATCATTTCTTATATTGTCCCCACTTGTATGGAACTTCCTAAAGTCCTTTTTGTGGCTCTTTGTTGAGGAGTCATTTTGTGACTGTAATCAGTTGAAAAGCTGGATCCGAGGAAATGCTATAAGCTTTCTATGCCTGCTAGTTTGGCGTTTGTAATGTGAAGTCAGTCCTGTGGTCTACTTTAAGATCAAATGCAGGGATACTATATCCCATTTATGTCCTCTAAGCAGTGGCCGCAGGGGAGTCTTTTTTTGTTGCAATTACCATTATTTCTGTGTGATCTTTACCATTGGTGCGAGGCTAAACAGAGTTGAGCATAGACTGCACTTTGCATTCCCCATGGTCCCAGTGACTGTCAGCCCTTCTTAGAGACCCCGACTCTGAGCTTCTAGAGTAAAAACTCTGATAGAGGATGCAGGATCTTTTGTCACCAGCTTGACTGCAGTGGTTATACAGGTTCCCACCATCCTAAAGGACACAGTGACGTCAAGGGCTACAGGATAACTAACAATGTGTATTTTCATTACACATCGAAGCAATAAGCATCTACCATTGTGTCCCAAGTCTCCTTGAATCCCTTCCCACTGCAGCGAAAACCTCAGCACCAGGGGTGCCTCCCCTATTGCTGTTCGAATGAAATCTCTGTCGCTCTGATACAGGGATCTTTCTAAATCTGAGGTAGGTATCACTGACAGTTGTTCTTAATATACAGTGTACAGCTGCATTATTTTCTTAGTCTTGTGATTTTGGTGTTGTTTCACACTGGACCAGTGCCATATTGATATGATCACTCCTTCTGCGGCTAAGTGTGTTATGGTTGGTTCTCTGCTGTTGCATTTGATTCTGTTTCCAAACCTCTTTTACGGCTTCAGTCGTGTTTCTGCACGACATGACTACGATGTAGCGAGTTCCTAAACCAGGGTCCCACCTCTAACGTACACCAACATTATTTAAGGGCTTGTATGTGCAAGAGGGCGGTCTTCTTTCCAAAGAGCGTAAAAACAGCAACCAGTCATATCAAGATATTATCTTATTCTGCTGACACGTTTTAGGATGCTAGAGTGCAAGGCATTGTGGGCACTTCCTCAGGCAGATCCAATACAAATGACACTGGTCTTTTTTTTTTTAGAGGAGTGTCTGAAATTTAAACACAAGTCTGCTAGGAGCAAGCAGTAAAGGAAGAACAAGCATTGGCGAACCCTTGCTCACCTCCTTGGTAGCTTGGCAGAGCAGTCAGGCTTATCCCAGTGGCAATGTGTAAGGCATTTGCGCAACACGCACACACACTCACCAGTGACACCATAAAGGCACCACAAAAGAGACACCACACAATAGTATATAAAAATATCGCATATATTGTATAAACACATAGACCAAAACAACATAAATTAATAATCACTTTGCCAACTAGGCAATTGTCATAACATCACAGTTTGTGCATTAAAGTAAAGTCTTGTATGTTTCATACGTCATAAAAACACCATCACAGTCCATATTATGTAGGTCCTGAAATAATTCTAGCTATCCTGACAATGCAAGGCACAAACGGCATATATTATAACCCATCGGGGCCTGAAATGCAGGTTATATCATACATAAAGCATAGCTGCTGGGCATACTATGCAAGTCCTGGCATTGTGAGGAAAAACACAACCTATATCACATCTTCAGGGCATGACTATGAAGCAGTTAGGTTAGGGACAGGAATCACCCACTTTCACTCCAAACATGAAAGGCACAGCTGCGCTCCTTTAGTATGTGGTTCTGTAAATAACCCCACAACGTAGGGCACAGAAACGCCTGCCCCCCTCCGGCAATTATTACAGAGATTTTGGGCTTTCCAAATTGAGGCAGTTCGCAGGGTGGGCCTCTGTGGAGGACTTGCCCCATGCAGCCCCCAACACTGTAGACAGTGTCCCAAAGCTAGGGGCAAACTTGAGGGGGGAACACCACCAGCTGAGTTTGGCGTGGAGACCTCTTCAGCGTGCCACTCCAGGACAGGCAGCTACCTGTGAGTGTTTGGGCGGCTGCTGGAACCACCGCAGCCCTTCTCTGGTTAAAAAGAGGCCGAGCCTCTGGTGTTGCAGTTCCGCTGCAGTCTCTGCCTTGAGGTTCCCTTCCAACATCAGGGCGGGAGGCGCTGCGGTGTACTTCGCTGTGGTGACACACACTGGCATGTACAAGCCCCAAAGAGACACACCAGCCACAAAACTCGCACTGCACCAGTCGAGAGGGACGTTCAGTACTTGGGGGCAGATAAATGCAAACGCTCACCACACGCAGGAGCGATTGTAGATCAATGCGGACTGAAGCGCTCATCATGCACTAATCCTTAGATTCGCCTTTGGGGCAGGGAAAGTGCTCTGCGCTCTTTCTCTACACGCTAGGCAGGACACAGGGCAAACCACAAGCCCTAGGAGATCATCGGGGGCACAATCAGCAGTACGTAGACAGCTGGCCAGCACAAGGATCTCTGTAGCAAAGTGGCAGTCTCTAAAACAGGTCAACACAACAAAGCAATTGGTCCAAACAGCGGTTCCTCCTGGCACCACAGTAATCCTCTGGTGCGGCATGTATAGTCAGCAGCATCTGATTACACGTCCCACGCAGTGGCTAAAATCATGAGGTCAGAGCCCCTCTACTTGTACTATAAATGTCTTTGATGTGGAGGTAACTTCAAACAAATTTTAGAAGTGCACAAATCCCCCCCTTCAATCCCCAGCCCTGGCTCCAGACACACTACAAGGGGGTGGAGATAGCATTGTGAGAGGACAGGCACAACCCTATTCAGGTGACAGTTCCTCCCACCACTCTAGCTCAGAAAGATACATCAGGATATGCCAGGCACACCTCAGCTCCTTTTGTGACTGTCTAGAGTTAATGCACAAACAAACCCCTGTCAGTCTAAACCAGAATTGGATGGAGTCAGGCTGAAAAGCACAAAGAGTAATAAGCACACAGAAATGTCCACCATCTAAAAGTGGCCTTTCTAAAATAGTAATTAGAAATCCACCTTTACCAGCAATGACGCTGGATGTATACCAATACTATGTTGTTGAAAATAAAAAGTGTTTTAAAAAAATCCACCTTTACCAGTTAGCAGGATTTATTACCACTATTCCAAACATGGCAACGCTACACCCTCCAGATTGAAAATTACCACTGAATCGCATATCAGGGATTTCCCAATGCAAACCTATGAGAGTAGCAGCCTCACAGCTGGCAGAAACCCAATAAGCGGTTTGTGACTACCAGGACATCCCACCCAACAAAGGAACATGTCCTGGCTTTTACCTAGAGGGGGAGTTCGATATAGCGCGAACTAGACCCGAAGTTATCACAGTGCTTTACATGAGACCCAGTTACATTACAGACGGACACATTAGTTTTTGTTAGGCACAATGACATGAGTGATTTGCTCAGAATCACAGAATGTTTTGCATCTCTGCTGAGACTCACTTCTGCTGGTGGTACAAGTAGCGCGGTAGGCCCACTGGTAGCATTTAATTTACAGGCCCTGGGTATATAAGATACCACTGTACAAGGG
The DNA here is from genome assembly GCF_964261635.1 of Lissotriton helveticus. Lineage (NCBI taxonomy): Eukaryota > Metazoa > Chordata > Amphibia > Caudata > Salamandridae > Lissotriton > Lissotriton helveticus. The sequence continues at coordinate 370,352,956 of NC_136057.1, read as the reverse complement.
ACTTACAGGTAAATCAAATATGCCAAATGGGTGTAGACCAATCATACTAAGTTTAAAAGAGAGAGCATATGCACTTTAGCACTGATCAGCAGTGGTAAAGTGCCCAGAGTCCTGCCAACAAAAACAGCTTAGAAAAAATACAGGAGGAAGACAAAAAGTTTGGGAACAACCATGTAAAAAGGGCCAGGTCTTCTAGTCATTATAAACTAATAGGGTTCTCCCAGAGAGCGTCAAAGGACCTGGAATAGACAACAGTTTGTCCCTATGTTAACAAAGTTAAGTCCAAACGGTCATAAAACAGATTATTCTGTACCTAGAGTAATATCACAGAGAGAAGGACCAAAGACAACAATATTTGATTGAAAAAATCTTTGTTTATATACTTTTTTATGAACAAGCCATATTCAATAATTCATTTTAGAGTGTCAGTAGAAGGTTGTCAAAAGGAAAGTAAGAAGAAAGTGCTCATGGGCATTGTGAGTGAAAAAAGGATAAGAGCGAAATCAGGTAAAGTGAGAAGCGCAAGTACTCTAATTTACATGTTTTATAGCACTGGTTGGAGTGAATTATTTGGTGGCCGAACCAGTGCTAAGCCTGTATACAGTATAAATGCAATATCTTGTTCCTTAGATGACCCTTTTTTAGAATGATACTACAATTTCAGAGATGCATCATCCTGAATACTAAGGGAGGGTCAATGAGTTGTATTACAGGCCAAAAAAGTAAAATGCCGATGTTTAAACACGTCTTGCGCGATGAGGGTAATTTGTACCTCTGCATGCTGGTCTTCATCAGGACAAAAAGACAACCTAGACATAGTAACAAATAAAATTAAAATCTATCTCTCTGTTATACTCATGTAGTGTAAACATCAAAGATCAAGAGATCTGAAAACACTGACTGTAATGAAGCATGGACAGTCCATAATCTATATGTTGTCCGTATTATGAGGATTCAATCCTGTTCAAAGAACCTGTAGGGTGGTCTGCAACATTAAATGTATCTATATTAGAAAACCACCATCATTATTGCATCAAAGCTACCTATTGTTGAAAATCATAAAAAGACTTACCCCTGGGAGGGAGTAAGAGGGACCCATTACGTGTTCCCAAAAATTATTATTCCATAATTCAGTGTAGCACCAAGCGAGATCCAGACTGAGTCAAATCGTAGGGACCTCCCCAGAGAAATCTGGATCAATAAAAGTCAAGTCTCAGTACGTCATGTGTGGAAACTGGTAGTGAAAATAACTGTATTATTGGGGCAAAATGAAGCGTACCTTAATCTAAGCCCATGCCGACGGGGGCTTACTCTTTAGCTACTGTAGAGAGGAAAGTGATCTTCACCGAAGGGGCACACCGCCCATCTTTTTTAAAGCCTGCATCTTTTTTAAAGCATATAAGAATATGTTGCTCAGTATGGCCCGCGCAGGTAAAGAAAAGTATGGTAAGTCTGAGGCAGATAGCACATATTACATCCACAAGGATATATCTGCAACTGGAAACCAGAACCACTGTCTACGCAGGAAAAGGAATGGGAACGAGGTTGCGACCCTGCGATTAAATAGAATGGATGCACACCCGCACGTGCACCTAGATGATAGAATCCATGACGTGAACGCCGTGAACTGTCACCGGTGGTCACGTACCGATAATAGTCATGGGAAAAAATGCTGCTAATGCCGCAGCTGAAACCCTAAATTGATGCTGTATGAATACCCGTCAGGTACACCTAGGTCCCTAAATCGATACTTTCGCATAATTGCACCGTTGGGATATGTAATATGTCACAGAGTGGTATCCTGAGTGTGCCACTGATTATATACACAACAGGCAACAACATTAATTCAGAGCAATTCCCTAGAATCTGTCAGCAATATATATTATTGAATTCATATACACAAATGAATAGTAAGCCATCAAGCATTTATTATTATGGCGCAAATGACAAATTCCAGATTATTAACAAAGTACTCCACAATTGGAGTCATTAGATGCTGTGGCGTTTTTCACATAATTATGGATCCCCCCCATCTGCCAGAGTCCGTCATCTGCTGCATAATGTGCATATTTTACCCAAAAAATATTTTCTATCTTCAACTAATCAAGTTACTATAAACCTAGCAACATTTTTTACCACACAGTTGAAGGCCCTTAGCAAAAGTTTACTAGTCATTTTTCAGTCGCTTGTTGCTATATTTGGTGTTTAAGCAGTGACAAACAAGGTGAACTCCTTTCCCAGACTGTATCACCATGAGTAAAAGTGACAAAATGATGTAGTAATGCTGTTACAAAGTGTGACCTATTATGCTGCATAATTTGCTTTTTCTCGCCGCATATTTTAGCCAACCCAGGCACATAATTTGGCCCTCATCTGCTGTATAATTCCAGTGGCCCTTCCTATAATCTCTGAAGCAGTAGCACACTGAAGCAAGCCTAGGAAGAGAAGCCCTGATGTCTATTTTCAACGGACTCACATTGGGGAACATCTACCTTTACTGGAAACATGTTTGGGCTTCAGGTTTGAGCCTATCCTAAGTAATAAATCCATAACTTCAGCTGTATTCCTTAGGGCTACTGAGAAAAGACAAAACTTTGTTTATGTCCAATTGGAGCAACACTGCCTCAGTATGAAGTTAAATCAGTGATGCACCGCATGGGGCATACATTTACTATATCGCACATTTGCTATAGCCATCTAACACGAAACACAACTTGCCATAGTAAAGGCCCATATGGCGCACACAGGGAAGTACCACCAAAACTTATGAAGCACCGAAGGCTACCATTGCTCCACTCCACATACAGTGCCACAAAGTGAATGTCACAACACGTGAACTACTGACACAGATTGTTCTGTGAACACTTCTGGGTCGTTTAACAACCAGTGCTACGACTAAACATATTCCATGAGCGTCTGAGAGAGGGATATACTGCTAATGTGTAATATGGCCGCTACTGAGCATATGAGCCCTTTTAGCCAATAATACTCCACTGCAAAAATATCCGAAGTGCTAATTTGCTGTAGAGTCCTGTGCCTCTATCTTCCCACTTTGACAATGCCACCGTGTGTTTGGTCTAGAATGAGCTTGCTTAAGCCCGAGTGTAGGTGTGCCAGCAAGGTCCAGTGGGCGATGACAGTCTGTCTCACCTGACATCAGACCTTCCAACTACAATAAAACAAGCGAGCAGTAGTGTTTCACAAAGCTAATAATGTCACAACTTGTGCCACCTACAGTAAACCAAGTGAGCTATAGCAGAAAGAAGGTGGGACGGCCGGAGCGACGAGTGAACAGGAGCAATTTTGTACATAGTGAGCCTGCCGGAAAAAAGAAGGCTGCGACTGCGGCGTGCTGAAGGGTCTGAGAGAGCAGGGAAAGCTTGGCTAGTGTGAAGTGGGCACTGCCCTGAGTAAGGGGCGAGAGAGTAGAGGAAGTGCAGCGGCTGTGAAGCAGGCACCGTGCTGAGCAAAGGAAACGAAACACGAAAACTTGTGGGAAGTGCTTGTTCAAAATCTTTTTTTTAAAGTCCCTGAGGCAGGAAATAAAATGGGACAAGTGGAAGGGTGCAAGTTCTAGGTCACTACTCTATGGGACTAAACAACCGACGTAAAGATGGGACAAATAGGCAAGATTAACCTCTTAGAAGCAAGGATTTTTAAACCCTTCGCTGCTAGGCCTGGTCCCCCGTGCTAAGCCTTTTGTGAGCTATTTGGGGTAGTTCGCGCTTAGGCCCCTTTAACTTTTTGTCCACATAAGGTATCGACGCCATATTTGCCCCCTTTTTTCCCATCACCCTGAGGATTCTTAAGATGCTCAGGGTTTGTGGATTCCCTTGGAGAGGACCCTTAAATTAGCCAAAATACAGTAAAAAAATTGTTTTTGAAAAAGGGGGAAAAGTGCTGCAGAAGAAAGCATCTGTTTTTTCCCCTGAAAATGGTATTAACAAAAGGTGTGTGGTTGCTTAAATCACCATCTTCCCAGCTTTCAGGGACAGGCAGACTTTTGTCAGAAAACAAAAATTGTTTTACTGGGACATAGCCTATTTTTGCTACTTTTGTGCTTTCAACCTCCTTCCAGTTAGTGGTAGAAATGGGTGTGAAAGCAATAATTGATCCCATCAAGCTATACATTTCTGAAAAGTAGACAAACTTCTGAATTCAGCAAGGGGTCATTTGTGTAGTAGATCCTTCAAGAAAAATTGAAAATGAGTTGGAAAAAACAGCCATTTGTGCCAACGTTCCACCTGTAACTTCTTCTAAGTATGACAGATTTTTTAAAGCACTATACTGTTATATCCGCTGGAGCCTTCTGGTTGTGGGGCTATATAGGACTTGTGGTTCACCAAGAACAAGAGGAACCCAGAGCCAATAACTGAGCTGCGTCTTGCAGTTGCTTTTCATTGTCTACCGTGTATATAGCAGTCCATTTGGTAAAATATAAAGAGTGAAAAATAGGTATCAAAGACACCTATGTATTTCCAAAATGGGAACAAAATATAGAGTTTAGAAATGGTAGCTATTTGCACATCTCCGGAATTGTAGGTACCTATACTAGCATGTGAATTATAGGGAAAATTTTCATAGTGACTTTTTTTTACACATTGTCTTACATTTGGAAGGCAGAAATACATAGAAAGTCAATAGGTAATAACAGTTGAATGGTAGTTTAAAAAAATTCTGTCATGAGGACTGAAAGGGTTAAAGAACACTGAACTAAACAAATGAAAAGCAGTGGGCCCACAAAGTATACACTTCTCGAAGAGACAGTGCAAGCGCTGTCTAGGTTCGACCTAAATAATTGTTCTCAGAAAGCAAGCACCCATGAAAGAATACAAGGAGCCAGTCAGAGAGGGGGTAAACAGGCTATGCTCTACGTGAAGGGTAAAGACATGCTGGACAGCCTAAACCAAAGCGTGCAAATGGACAGCAAGCAAATGTGAGTTACAAAAATAGTGCATGGTAAGCAATGGGCGGAATGTGTTCTTAGGGAAGCTTCCTACATGTCCCCTTTATTTCTTTGCAACCAGAAAGCTGTGCTGTCTGGTATGCTTTGACCTAAAACAATTATCTTTTTGATGCATTTATTCTGAAACTATTGTACAGTATGTGAAAAAGGAAATGCTTGCATGATTTATTAACGTGCTTTCCCACGTCGTTTAATAGAATCAGAATAAATGCATGCATCAATCAATAATTCCGCTTTTTCTGCTTTTGGCAAAAGTGCATTTACCACACCTCATTGAAGTAGGATCTGGTTGATCCATTGAGCAGCTCTCCTTCTACACATTCATTTTTGGCTTCTTTCCACCTTTAATATACCACTAGTGCTCAGTGTGCCTGAGGAGGGCCGGTGCCCGAAGCTCTCCTCCGGCGGTGTTATTGAATATCAGTACACCGAATACAAATGACACGTAGAGTTTAATTCACCTCGGGTCTCTTTAATCCACTACCAGTCACCCTCTGTTCCAGCGTCGGATTGGTAACGGGGGCATTCGGGCAATGCCCCAGGGGCCGGGGTCCAAGTTCCAGCTGAGGGCTGCTTTTGAGCAGCATGGGGGCCGATTTGGGCGGAGTCTCTGTTGTTCGACTATACCACCAGCGGCCCAGTGGGTGTCTGAGTGGCCTTTCTGGAGGGAGATGGGCACTTATTACCTCCCGTATAGCAGCAACAGGTAGAGGTGTCACCCCTTTTTTCTCGCTGGGCCTCCCATTAACGTAGGCATACTGAGCGGGGCAGGGGCCTGAGCAGAAGTTGCCTCACTTGTTTTCAGGTGTGTTTAAGTAGTGTAAACTGATGCGTGCATTCCCCCCCCCCCCATCACCCCCCTTTTTAAGTAAAATTACGCTGAAGCAGTGATTTGAGGGAAGGCATTATGCTAATGTGGGCCGATTTTTAGGTCTTATGTCGCCGGCTTGCGGGAATGTTGGACAGGGGATGTGCACGCGCTTTCCCTCGGCGGATTTCATCTCGTGGGCGCGCACGTGCACATCTCCTGTTCAACACTCAGCAGCCTCTCACCTCTCTCATTTGTGCGCGCACACACAGCCACACTCACGCATGCGCACACACATTCCCACGCGCGCACACTCACCCCCCTCCTTCCCCCCCCCGGCACACGTAGGGCTTACATTCACGCACACACGCACCCTCCCAACTCACTCACCGGGCACACGCAGGGCTTCCATCACTGGGGGGGCGGGCACCGTCAATGTGCCCAACGCCCCCCCTCACCGGGTCTGTTATACTCCTCTCGTCCTGTCCCGCGGTAGTGGCGGCTGCACGGGATTCGTAGGCGGCATGCTCCCTTCCCTTCACAGGAGCGCGGGGTAGGCTCCCGTCCGCTTCCTGTCTGTGCTGGTGGCCCCACCATCAACCAGTCAGTCCCGGACAGTCCCGCCTGGCTTCCTGTGTCTCGTTTTATTTTCGATTGGGCTTTTTCATAGGTGCCCAATTACAGTAAAGACAGGAAGTTATTGGGACGTTTCTGCTGTCTATAGGCATTTAACAAGGAGTCGTCCAAGCTGGATTTGTTACCTTTTATTGTGCAGACTCTAACCTCGGACTGCGGCCAGTTAGAGCTGCATTTTGTTGATTTTTTTCTTCACCTGCTCCTGATCTGCTGCTTTCTGCGCCTTGGTGTTATCGGTGCGCACCGGGAAGGCGCCGCTGGGGATGGTGCTTAATGAGCTGGCCGTGAGGCTGAACAATGCCGACTGCAAGAACTGGGTGAAGGCCGGCCACTGCCTGCTGCTGCTCAAGAGCTCCCTGGAGGGCTTCGTGGGCTCCCAGATGAAAAGCTTCCACCAGCGCCTCCGCACCGAGAGCCCCGTGCTGGGCCGAGGCAGGCAGCGCTGCACGGGGCACTGCCGGGCGCAGGGCAGGCAGGTGAGTACAGCGCAAGGACTGAGTGTTCACGTCACACACAGGTGCAGGAGCCACGCCATTCCTCGGGGATAATAGGTTTTCTCATATGTAACACTGTACGTTTCCTACCGTCAGCCTACCTCAAATGAAAATTCTACGGTAAAAGCAAGCAACAGAAATGCACCCACTGGTAAACAGAGCGGACATCTTTTTAATGACACGCTCTTTATTACAGATCAGTAGTTTCACAAAGCAGGGCATGTTGCCATTTAGTATGGCATTGATACAAATAGTTACATGGTCCATTCTAACTGGTAAGGCAGACGAGTCTGATGAGCAGTGGTGAGTGGCCGTCAATTAAACTTTAGAGCTTAAGCTTTTCCAATGCTTTAATCACAAAGTACTGAGAGCAGTGCGCCCGCTGCTCCTCTCTGTACCGAGCAGTGTTTGTCACCTAGTTACAGAAAACAGCACAATCGTGCAGTCCTCCGAGAGAATTGAGGGGCTTTGGTAAGATGACCCTTTTGTTGAAACAGGAATTTTCAAAAAACATGACAGGTAGGCGCGGTACATCAACAGGCTTTAAAGACAAGCATTTGCAATGCAATTGGTCTCGTATTTATGAGAATTTAAGCTATTGGCATTGTAAATGACAATGCGTTTTATGCATGTTTTAAAAACTAAAACCTAGATAAAAGGCATTGTCATTTACAATGCCAATAGCTCAAAGTTGCGTAAATGCGAGACCTATTGCATTGTAAATGCTTGTTTTATGCGTGCCCGGGCCGATTTTTAATCCCAATCCAATCCTGCTCTGTTCCCTTTAAATAGATGCAAAGATTACGTTTTTAAATTGCTTATGTGTGACATTTTTGTGTACTTATGTGAGCCATTCAGTGACCAGATGGATGACACTTTCTCGCGAGTAAAACCGAACAGATAAATATCAGAAATGGCAAACTTTTGAGCAATGAGAAGTTCTAAAAAGATCTTGGAACTGCTGCAAACCCCCTGAAATGAAAGGTCACTAACCTACTGTCCTCGCAGCCAGGCACAGCCCAGCGTCACAAAGCGCACCAGCCAGTAGCTCAGTACTACAAGTCAAAACCTGCACTGGCTACTTTTGTGAAATGCAGGCAGGCAGCCTTGAGCACTAAATAGTCATGGTGGTGCTTTAATGCGTGACAAATGTATTTCAGTGCAGTGATGCAGATATCTGCACTACAATGCGTTAATCTAACCCCAGATACGTGTAGTTAGCTGGGCTGCGGGGAAATGTCCAGTGGCATAAAAGGCCAGTCCTCCCTTAACTAATATCAGATGTATTTTGTACTTTTTCGTTATCATCCTGTTCGAATAGTTCGAATAGTATACACCCCACAGATCACATACTGTTTTAAATCAGTATAAGAATATTTACACGAAGGCATCACATGGGGACAAAATAAAATTTGCTATTAAAATATCTGTGAAATTTCAAGGGCAACACAGCTGTATCCGGTGTAAATGGTAGCAGAGAGGACACATATAAAAAATTTTTTTTAAATCCTGCATCTTGGCTGTTAGTAAATGCCCCAGGTGAGCATTTCGCAAGTGTGGCTTTCTCCTACATGCTAATAACAGGACAAACTGCCTGGCATGAGTGCCACCACCTTTCCAAATGTGTCCCTCAAATGTGAAATAAATATGACATAGGCTAATAGTTGCTGCTGGAGTTCAGAGTTGAATATAACTGCCTGTACCTGCTTTCACACATTGCCTTTAGTTAACCATTGGTAATCACCTGCAGGAGCACTGCACTTTTCTGCTCACATGAAAGTAAACAATGTGACTGTAATTTCAGAGGTAAATAGCTAAATATGCAAGCTGTCTGCCGGCTCCTAATAGCAAGCGAGTGCCTAATGAAACAATTTATTAATAACAGTAAAACAGTTTATAAATAATATTTATTGGAGCAGCAAACCTTGGTGGCATTAAATACTTTATTTAAAGCATTTCATTTCATAAACTTTATTCGACAATTAAGTCATAAAAGTATACATAAAATACACAAGTGTTAATTGAAAAAGTCATTTAAAAAACCATACAATAAATATTTAAAAAGAGTATTAAACTACAATAGACTATTGCCGAATTACAGTTTAAAAAGGTCTTAAAATCAATTTCATCAATATACATTTGTCTAGAGGAGTATTCACAGAAATTCACGAGAGTTAACCCTAGTATACATAGGCGAAAACAGCTTAATCTTAATATAGTTACCGCTGTATGTTTTGTGCGGATTACCAAGCCCATCTCAAGAATTTAGCCACGGCAACAGCAATTCTAGGCGTCGGGTCTGTAGATAGAATTCTCAGAGCCTCACCATGCCTATGTATCCCAAGCAGTTTACATATAGGCTTGATCCACATCGTTCTGGGGGCAGTATACAGAGGACAGAAGAATAAAAAGTGACTTAATGACTCTTGTTCCTCCCCACACTTGGGACATCTGTCGTTACCATTTTTGTCTGCCCATTTTACTGTAAAAGATCTTACTGGTAGTGATCCTACCCTAAGCTGGAAATAGAGCTTGCGGTCCTGTTGTTTACCGATAATGTCCCAATATTGTTCCAATTTTGGTTGGGCTTTAATATCCATTAAACGACCAGTTAAGTGCGAGGGGAGACCCTCTGACCTCTCTTCTGCAATCACCATCTCCCAATACTTTTCTTTTAGTGATTTTTTAGAGGGGAATTGGGCGTTTTCCGGGTCCTCCCATAGTTCCCTCATTCCCAGTTTGAAGAGTATCGATCTAATGGCCTTCAGCCAATGTATTCTCTGGCACGGGTCCTTAGCCATTATCTCCCTTAGTCCCTGGGCATAGTGCTGTAATTCTTCTGTGGTCCATAAACGGCGCCAATAAAGTAATGGCCGCAGAAAGACAAGATCCTGGACCGCCTTTTTTCCAACGTCCCACATTAGCGGTATTAACGGGGTACTTATGGGAACGCTAGTAGCTTTTCGCAGAAATTCATTTTCTGCTAGCGTTAGCTTTCTTAGATCTTCAAAACCCCAAAGTTCGGCTCCATAAAGGGCCGAGCCTGAGACCTTCATCCCGTATACTTCCAATAAGGGGCTAATAGGCTTTGTTGTTGAAGAGGTGAATTTTTTCAGAAGGATACCTGCCTGCTGGCGGAGTTTTAGCACCGCAATGTCCAATTGACTAGACCACCCCAAGTCTCTCTGAAGGGTAACCCCCAGGTAGGTGAAGGCGTCTACCCGCTCCAGCGGGGAACCGTTCATATTGATCAGCCCTCTGAAAGGTCTATTTGACCCGCACGTTTTACGGCCGGTCAGGACCATATACTTGGTTTTTGTCGTGTTTATTTCTAGGCCCCTATTCAAACAAAAATCTTAAAACCGCTTCAGTGCTTGCTGGAGTCCACTCGGAGTCTTTGAAATGATGAGGGTGTCGTCCGCGAACATGAGGATCGGGACCCGCTCGCCAGACATCGCAGGGGCATCAGTTGGGACCAGGGAGAGGAAATCCGCAACCCCATTCACAAAGAGCGAGAATAAGGTTGGCGCCATGACGCAACCTTGCCTCACTCCACGCTGCACCGGAAAGGGCTCCGTAACCTCCCCCTGGCAACCCCACCGAACCCGAGCGAAGGTGTCCTCATGCAGACGGACAATCAAGCTCAGCAGTTCAGGTGCCATCCTCAGCTCCGCTAGGACTTTCCATAGTATATTGCGAGGGACCAGGTCGAAAGCCGCTTTTAAGTCAACAAAAACAGCATACAAGGTACCCTTTTCCAGGACCACGGTACGCCAGTATAACATAATAAACTGGAAAACCTGGTCTATGGTACTTGTTTTTGGGCGGAAACCAGCCTGTATGTGACTCAAAATATTGCCATTATCCATCCAGGTCTGGATTCTGCCCAAAACCAGCCATCCCATGATTTTTTGTAAGCAGTCAATTAGACTTATTGGTCTATAATTGGCTGCGAGCGACTTATCACCCTTTTTATACACCGGCACTATTTCATGAGATACCATGAGATAGGTACTTCCATCCCTTGGGCTATGGCATTTGCTACATACAAAATATATAATCGCCAACGCCCTCTGTTGTTCAGAAATAAATCTGCGGGGACACAATCCATGCCGGTAGCACGACCCTCAGTGACTTAGTAAAGTAAAGTCCACATTTGTAAAGCGCACAATCACCCGTAAGGGTCTCTAGGCGCTGGGGGCCGTCGGGAAGATTAAGCGAGCTATTGCCCAGAGTCCCATGGTGCTGGGCTAACCTGCCGCCGGAGCCGGGGATCGAACCGTGGTCCCCAGATTCCAGCGTCAGTCGCCCTGGCCGCGGCGCCACACCTCTCCCACTTGGTCCAATCCCTATCCACTTCACTCAGAGAGAAGATAGGCTCCTTATACACAGTATGAACAAAAGCTCCTTCGCTAATACCAGTAGCAATAGCAGCATATTGGGTCAACCCAAGAATTACGGTCAACATTATTATGGGGGCTCTCTCGATGTCCTCCCCTATCCCATTTAAAAATTTCCCAGAAAAGTTTGTGATTCTTTGCAGAGCACGCTACTTTCAAATCCTGCCACAGGCCCTCTTCCCAATCCCTTTTAGCAGTGTGTTGCTTGAGCCTATAGTTCACACGAGCCAGTCTTATTGTACCCATATCTTTGGACTTTAGGGCTAGACCCAACTCTCTCCTAGCTTGGCGGCAGGAGCCATCGTACCAGCTCTCTGTTTTTTTAGTTTGAGTTCTTCTTTTTTCTAAGCTAGGTTTACAGAAGTAAGTTTTCAGTTTTACAAAGAGCCTATTGTGTGCCTCTAATAAAAGATAAGGGGGAGATCCATTCCGGGTGACTTCCTCCATAGCCTTTAGAGCCCCATCCAGGTCTCCCTCAATATTGCTAATTATTTCCTGATGCTCTGCGACTTGACACCATTTAAGGTGGCGCTCATCATTTGCCATGACCAAATCCGGGTAAGTATGCCCTTCATGAGCATCGGCCTCTATATGAATACCCAGGTTAAACTTTGCACTCAAAGGATTATGGTCAATTTCAATGCGAGTCACCACCTCCATGTCAAGGAGAGTAGACCACATCTTGAGAGGGACGAGTAGGTAATCAATGTTGCTTGCCCTAGCACCATTGTCAAAAGTTTCCTTTCCCATTTTATCTGACAATGTGCGCCCGTTGGCAGCCCTCAGCTCGTTTTCCATACAGAGGCCCTTTAACTGGATAGCAGCCTCAGTCCATTTTCTTATGGGTTTAGTACCGAGCTGAGGAACTCCCCACCTCGCGTCCTCCTCCTCTGTTAAATGTATATCGTCCAAACCAAGGGGTTCAAAAGTGGTGTTGAAGTCACCGGCAATCAATGACATTGTTATTTGGGGTAGCCTGTAGTAATGTATCAAGTTTAGCTACAACTTCCGATTTCTTACCACCTTGAAGCCCCCTAGCATAAACATTAAGAACGTCAATTTCTAAATTAGCATGGAAACTAATTCTAACACCAAGAATGTCATTACATACAATAGGGAGCAAATGGGTGTTACATTATAGGGACTGCTTGACCCATATCACTAAACCCCCCATAGGTCGCCCTTTAGTTTTTTTTACAGCAGGGACAAAAAAATTCAAATAGCCCACTCTAAACATTGGTTCAACCGCCCAAGCTTCTTGAAACAAACAAATGTCGAAGTGGTCAATGAAATCTGCCCAAGCCTGGGATTTAAGTTTCGACCCCAAACCTGCCACATTCCAAGAGACCAGAGATGTCTGACATAGCGGTCCATCCGATGTTGTGCCCAATTTGCCCCGTACGGGACATCCCCCTGAGCCATGCTGTGTGTTATACTGCCTATTCAAGGACTGATCTACCTCTGGTCCCTCAAAAATGATATCACATGTGTTACTTTGGCCAGCCTCAACCAACCCTTCGTCATTACTGCTCTGAACGGGCACAATCCCTTTCCCAGTCTCCATCCCCTCTCTTCCATCCCCTCCCCTACTACCCGGGATGGACTTTGTGGTTCAGACTGTCAATCGCAGTCCCCTAACCCCGACAGGGCCTGGAATCTGTTGAACAACCTTGTGTTCCCTAAGGGCAAAAGTTAGATACAGTTCCCTGAGAAAGCATATCCCTCTCAAAGGAAACCGGAATGGGGGGCCATAGAAGTAAGCTAAGGGTAGAGCTTGTATCCCATTGGACAGATCATTTTGAGGCCAGTTACAGATAAAGTTGACACATGTCTGGTTTCTGAAATTAATAATGATACAGTCTCCTGCTACCATCTTGCATCCCTTGCCTATCCAGCTGACTCTCCTGGCACCCATAATTTCACCTCGCATGTTAGCTGGCAATGGGCGGTACTTGTTTAGCCAGAGGATACACTTATGCTTTAAATCTGGGTATGGTTTCCCACAAGCTAGTGGGGGAACCCCTACCAAGACTACCACATAGGGGGCTGATTGGGGAGGGAGGTCAATATAAGGTAGGGGAGGCTCGCTGTGAGCCCTGGTTAATGCAGGTAGATTTAGCTGTTTATCATTCAACTTAGTTCCATCACCCAGATTTCTCTCTTTACTCAATGGCTTTGCTCCCACCCCTGTATGATTAAGTACCGGGGGAGCATGTGTCCGAGACAAAGTACTTTGTGGCGTCCCACTAGCTTGATGTGTGTTTCCCACTCCTAGCGGAGCAGCAGGTTGTAAATTAGTAATTTGCCCCTTGTCAACAGCCAGAATTGGCCTTGCTATCTGGCTTGACCCGGTACCACTGTTGGAATTAGTTGGACCATTGTCTGCAGGATTTTTTGGCCTTGCAGTATGAGCACTGCGACTTGGTCCTGCCTGTTTCTGGACTGATACCAATGAAAGTTCAAGGCACACCAGTCTATTTTCAATGGAGTCCAGCCGTTCATGCAATGGGTAACACATTTTCTTAAAGTTACCCTCCAGTCTTTTCCAGAAAGAAGGACCCAACTCCAAGTATGGATCCTCCCCCCTATTGTCCAAATGGCTTCCCTGCCCACTTCTATCAGCCCTATCCATTTGTAAGGGGGTGATTGGTGGCATCGCTGCTGGATCTTCAGGTGGAGCATTACTTTTACAAGATCTTGCTTTCTTCCCTCCAGCATTCGTTTGTGGTCCAGGGCGTTTCCTTTTTGCCTGCTCCCTCCCCTTAGGCTGGACCATAATAGCTTTTACTTGGCCGGCAGATCGAGTCTTAATTTTAGGGGATGGGCTTCTGACCGTGTCGCTGCTGGGCACTCCTTCTCTTGGAGAATTGTCACTTATGTTCATAAAAGTTGCTGATTGGGGTGAAGAAGTAGTAACCACTCCTGATGGAGGAAGCAAATCCTGTGAGCCAGATTGTAAGTGGGTCGGTGATCTGCATGTGCCAGGGGGCCCAGGGAAGACCTTTTGTGAAAGGATGTGTCCAAGGATAGTCTTTTCTCCGTAAGTTCTATATCCTTGGCAAGTGCAGTTGATACCCTTATAAGGAAATTATCAAGGGTTCCCAATAGTGAACCACCAGTTGATTTCCTCCAACTAGGACCACCATCTGGTGAGGTAGCCATCCTTTCTATACCTTGCGTAATACTCATATCGGTGGCGAATGGTGAATAAATGGCTTTAAATTTCTTTACAGAGCGACACTGACCTTATTAGTGCTGTAGCAGGTGTCAGAGGGGTGGCCCGTCCCGTCCTTACCCGGTCTTGAACGAGCTAAAACGGGCCCGTCCTTGGCTCGTCCCGCAAAGCGGAGCTCAGCGCTGCTTATGTGCGCCTCCTGGCGCTGGCGCGGTGTCAGTAGAGCGCGCCGCCGCTGAGGCAGACGGGAATTGTAGTCCCGGGTCGGCGGCGCGGTTTAGCAGCGTTCCGATGACTCCTGGCGATGGCGGCGTCTAACCCAGGCAAGTGGCAACTTCTGTGGTGTCTCCCCCACTCCGCCGGGCTCAGCGCTGCTTATGTGCGCCTCCTGGCGCTGGCGCGGTGTCAGTAGAGCGCGCCGCCGCTGAGGCAGCCAGGAATTGTAGTCCCGGGGCGGCGGCGCGGTTTAGCAGTGTTCCGATGACTCCTGGCGATGGCGGCATCTAACCCAGGCAAGTGACAACTTCTGTGGTGTCTCCCCCCTTTATTTAAAGCGCTCACCTGGCTCTGTGCCCGGAAGTCTGGTGCCTCTATACTGGGTGCCAGGCTGCTGACTACCTGCCTGTCCACTAGCGCCATTAGACAGAAATAGGAATGCTGGCGAAACCATGATATCCAGGGTCTGCAGGTGCTTCAGGTGGAATCTCCAGAGTGAGCAGCCGGCAGAGTGAGGAGGCGGCATCATGCCATGCTGCACCTATGCACACAGCTCCACTTTAACCACCATGGGTCGCATACAGGGGTAGGAAAAAAGGTTGAATCAAGGCGAGTGACCACCTGAACCTTCAAAAGTGGCATGTGCTGCATAACCAGAGTACCTGGAAAACAAAAGAAGTCGAAGTGCGCGTTGAGCCCACGTGGATACGGTGGCGCCTTCTTTTGATGAATAAACTTTCTTTGGTTGATCATATCCACTTGACTTTTTTTTTCCCCCAGTCCTGCTCTGCTGGGGAAACAAGTATACCACTCAGACTGGGTCACCATAGCAACAGCGGGGAGTACCGAGTGTGGCTAAGTGCCAGGGACACTGCCTGCAGTGACACAGCAAGCACCAAAATCACTTTAGTTGTTAATCATTCTGCAGCACCGCCTCGCACATTCTCCGGAGAAGCTGTAAATGCGTGACTTATGCATTTTAGTGCAGTGATATGGACCACCACACTACAATGCGTTAGTGTAACCCCTGATGCTTGGTAATTGGCAGCGATGCCTTTATCTCACTCTTACCAGTCCTTGCTTTCTCCCGTTTTTCTGTATTTCTCTTCTGCCTCCTTTTACATTTAGTTTTTTTACCTCTCTTGCACACAGTCAATATCAGATAAGAAAAAACAAGTGCCGGTCGCCACAAAGGGGGGCTGGTGGACCATCCTGGCAAACACAAGCTCAAATTAAGCACTGTAAACCACCCTCGCCACCCCACTTGTTTGCTACGAGGGTTCGGTCGTCATTTACATGAATAACCTTCCTTCCATCAAATTCTTAGAGTTTGGGTTTATTAAAAAGTCGAGGTGATAATTCTACTTATGGATTTGGAAGGACATAATTTGCTTCTTTCTGCAAATGAGCCCACATCCTGGTACAGAGCAATGCAGCGTCAGGCTGTTACATAAAATCTGTACATCCCTGCTGGTCAAAATGTAGACCTCAGTGTTATAACTGAACATATCATGCCTGTGCATACACTGAGTAGCCACAGCTCCTGTGAAATAGTTCATATTTCGGCACTAAAGGTCAGTGCAAAAAGTGTTTGATACCAAATTCTAGTTTCCCTCCATTTGCCGTCTCCAGATCTCACTGGCAATCTCCCCATTAGGTATGTGAACCCGCTGTGCACGCACTATTTAGTTGCATGCATGGCAGCATTCCACAAGCTCCACATAAGGGAGCCACCTTGGCAGAGCTCCCCGATGATCTCCCAGCAGGGAGACGTTGCTGCCTGGTCCAGTAATCGATGGATGGGAACCAGAAGAGGCTTCCGCACTCTGTCCATGATCGCTGTCAACGGAGACCCTCCAGCCCTGTATTCTTCAAAGTCTTGGGATGGTTGGTCAGCAGGTAGTATGCTGTCCATTATGATGCAAGTGACCCCCCAGTTTGTGTTCACATGGCGGTTGTTTTGCCAAGTATCTGTGCCCAGGGGGTTTATTTGAGAGCTGGGAGGTCTATGTTGGACAATCTCTAGTTCGTACTCCACTCTCAACAGTTTGTTTAGTTTGTCTGTTTAGCCCCATTACTGTAATGTTTGTGTGTACATTTAGAGCATGTGGCCCTAACACTGATGCTTTAAGCATAAAGTGAGTTGGAGCCAGTGCACAAGAAAAGTGAACTCTGATCTTAAAGAGACAGAACTCTCTCCTAGGTCAGTGAATTCTTTTTTTCGGCTCATGTCCCAGCCATACCATTGCACAATCTTACTGTACCCAACTGGCCAAACCAACATTTTCAATTGAATGCCAAGAACGTGAAGGGTCTTCAAGGTATCTTACTGTACCATACTGGTTAGAGTAAGGAATTCAACATAATGGCAAACGTTTTAAGGATCTTGAAGGTAACTGTTAAATGTCTGAGGCACACTGTTATGTAAAAATCTTTTGTTTCTTAATTTCCAAAAAGGATTTCCCTCTAATATTGGTATGCATGCCTCTTTGATGTGCTTCCCAGCCATGCATTAATGGTTGTGTGTGAGATGAGAAGGGCCAGTTGTCACACTCACTCAATGCCAATTTCATTTTCAGGCAGGAAGCTCTCCTCGCTGCCATTAGTGAAAAAGATGCCAACATTGCACTCCTGGAGCTGTCCTCGTCCAAGAAAAAGAAAACTCAGGAGGAAGTGGCCACTCTGAAGCGCGACAAGGACCGCCTGGTACAGCAGCTCAAGCAGCAGGTACTGTGGGACGGGCGGGAAGTCTGAGTGACTGGAAGAGGGCAGTAGTACCAAAGTGGTTTATAATTGATGAGCATATATGTTCTGAAAGGCAGCCATATTACATTCTTTTTCGGCGTGCTGCCACCATGCTTAAATGGCATTTAAAAATGTGCAACTTTTGTATGAGCGATGGACACCGTTTGGGGAAGTGACAGGTTTTGCATTTTTACTCGTTTACTTCTGATGCCTGTATTCAAAGAGTGGTCTTGTGCGTAGTAAAAAAATAAAGTGGCCTTAAAGTGGCATGTGGAGAGTGACTGCCTGACAAATAAAGCTTGAATCCTCATATGATGTCAAAAGTGGACCAAGCCACGGTAAAACTAGATAGGTGATTGTATAATTCAGTGTTACCTATATGAAGCATTGTGCAGGAACCTGACAAGTGTAGGACTGAAAGGCGCAGTGTAGCTGGTTCGTGCCCTACAGGTGGAAATCAGATTATTACTCGTAAACTGGAGATGTTGAAGCAAGCCTTGCCGAGGTGCAATAAACCGATTGCCATTCATTGTTCATGAATTGGCACCCAGATAATGTAGGCTGAGGAATTAAAGGGTGTTGCTGTGTACTAAATGCTGACAAGTGATGATAATCAGAACACACTTCAGGCTGAGCCGTCATGGTCGGGTTACAAAATAAGGACACCGTCTTGTAGATATGATTGCTCACATGAAGCAAACCATGGGTTTGCAAGGAAAAGATCAACCCTTCATTTTTGCCATAGAGAGCATGCAACAAGCATGAACGCACACAATTTTGTATTATGCTTGTCTGACCACAAAAGTCACTGTAATATCTCCTATAAGTACATATGGAAGACGCATGACATGGAATGCTTAATGGGGATGAGCTAAGTTTACACATCGCACACAGTCACTCAGAACATTCTGAGCTAGCAAATTTCTGTACTGTTTTGTTTTTATTTGTGTGTGTGTCTGTCTGTCTTGTCCCTGTCCTATAATCCTGCAGCAAGGCACAAGTACCAGAGGCCCAGTAAAGAAGTCCAGGTTCTCATTTTCTTGCATATTTGACTGTCCTACCATTGTGACTGTCAATAAGTGACAGAATTGACATAAACAGCCTACAAAAGCTTGATATTTACATTGGAAAGCCCAGGTTCCCATGAGGGCTGAAACATGTTGACTTATCTGTAAGGTATCGGGATAGTAAACTAACCTCTCAATCCAATTTTAAAGTCATTTTAATCATTATAGTAGTACATAAAATAAAGGGATACCAGGGTAACCACTATGTATTCTCCCCGTTAGGTTTAGATCTTTTCCCAAAATGCTCCCTGGACAATGGTTGACACCACCCTTGTTTATGGGGACCAGGTTGTGACCTGATGATGAAGCATGACCCCAATAGGCTGTGTGAGGGTCCACATTAAAAATATGTAATTATTCCACTGGAGGAATGGCACAAGTTAATAATATTTTAGAAACATTTTGCAGAGGGTGATACCTTTTGTAAAAGTGAATCACTGTATCCTGTGGTCCCCATCATGGAATCTTTTCTGTCTCTCCTCCCACACGAGTGTGGTCCTTGTTTTGGTACGCTCCTGTTCTGAGCCACAGGGACGCAATGTGCCAGAGGCCTCCCTGCAACTGGCCCTACCGTGACCTGCAACTGGATCTTCCTTGACCTGCAACTGGAGTACATTATTTTGGTTATATGTCTTTGTGTTCTTATTTAACCGTGGCGTGATGAGGAGTAGACCTGTGACCCAGACAAATGTCACATTAGATGTTGTGTCTTTGTAATGAATCAAAGAACTTGACACTATCACAGTTCCTAGAAAGATAAGGTCTGGTGATATTTGTGTTTAAAAGGTAGAAATAACAATGATTCTGCATAAATATTGCCATGTCCTTTGTCTATGCAGAGGAAGATCACAACTTCCATGGACTAAGATGGAGTCGGGCCTACATAAGATGGAGTAGACCGTACATCAGGAAAGTGACAGTGTGGGATACAATGAAGTTTATTCTTAAGGGAAGGCTGATCTCCATAGCAAAGGCTTCCAAAATGGATGGATCACTAATCAGAGGTAGTTAAATGGTGATGTAGGGTGTGCCAAAAGGGGATTATAAGTCTCCAGGCTCACACAGAATGTGTAAGAGATTTTGAGAACTAAGTGTCAGCTGAGCATCCTACTTCACAGCCCTCAGAGGTCTTTGCTGAATAAACAATATTATGAGGCTGGACCTTGATCTCAGAGTACAACCGAAACAAGACCCACATGTTCAGGTATGCTACTAAGATTTTCATATTCAGGTACTGGTAAATAGCCTCAATAATGTAAGAGGTGCCTGAACTCTGTTTCTGAGGATGTTGCTTGCATAAAAAAAGGGTCTGTCACAACTGATATTCAGGGAGAATGCACATACTGCAATAGGAAGTCTGAGATCAAATCCGGTTGTTAGCCCTGATGATTGGTTAATGTAAGATAACGTGGCGTTTTAAACTGGGTAATCACCACTTGGGCCATCATAGTGCTGAATTGCACATTGTTATTAATAGCCTATTCAGTGGTACTCATATTATCAATCTTGTTGGTGTGAATGGCCGAGTGGGCTAGCTGGATTTAAATCTGTCACCATAATGTTGAGCACTGATTCTTTTTGTGTCTCCATTAGTCCACTTAACCACTAGACTTCTGTTGGAGATCTATTAAATCCTAGAAAGCCTTGTTCACTTTGGCACTAATGGACCTGCTCAATGTTTTTTTGGTTACCTCCATGATGACTGCTGCTGACATTACCATAATTTACAAACTGGGTTTGGAAGAACCTATTTGTACCTCCAGTAGGCCCATCACTGTCCAGTGTGTTGACCTAAACATATGCATGAGGATGTTGGATAATAGTCTGAAGGGGTTGCTGCCACCATTGGTGCATCCCTACCAGACTGGGTTCACTGCAGTGAGGTAGACCATCAGCAACATAAAGATGTTAACCCGATTGAACGAAAAATTGACGTAGGGAGAATGTGATGCTTATTTTGCTTGACGTGGAAAAGGCCTCTGAACATATGAGTTGGACCTTCTTGAGATGTACATGGGCAAAGTTCTGTGTAGGGGAGAACAGGGGCTGTCAAAATGATATTCTTGGACCGATTTGATTTGGCAGAGGAACAAGGAAAGAGTGCCCTCTTTATTGACTCATATCTGTAGTAGCCATGGAGCACCTGGCATTTTCCATTAGGGACCAGAATACATCTTGGATTGTTAATTTTGGAGACAGGTTTCACAATGATCTCCCTGTTAGTTAACAAAATCATGCTGTCCTTCATAGATCTCCAGGGTAGATGGGGGGTGTCAGCATTTAAAGTAATCAAGATAAGACCGAGCTTCATCCGATAGGTCTTGTGCTTGAGGACCTACTGACAATGCTTGAGATTGTTCTGCAGCTCGGCTATTACAATTGCCACTTTTATTATGTATGTGGATCCTGAGGAGGGCTTAATTTACTAATTTGCGTCAGACAGGTCAATGGCCCATGCTGACATGTCAAACTGCTCATCTCTTTCGATGCCTTGTCCCCCATCCTTACAATCCACAGTTTCTGTCTATGAAGAGACAGGCTTAATTCAGTTGTCGAGTGAGAGGCTGTAGGATCATTGCAATATGTTTGTGGGTGGGGTTGCGAAATCATTTAAGGGATATAGACGTCTGTTTTAATAAGGGAAAAGTGAAAGTGTAGGTTTTAATAATTATAGCATTGACTGAACTTTTGAAGCCTTATTATCACCTTTTTAGGGTCCGAGGGACTGATGTCTACACTTTATAGAATCTTGAACTCTTCAGGTTGGTACCCATGTGAAAATATTTGATACTCAAAGCCCGAGGCCAATGCTAAAGGCTGGGCAGGGCAGAGAGTTCCGCTATTCATATATTGTAGGAAAGTTTCTCCAGACTGCACATTTTCTGGAAGAACATTTTGACAGTTTAAAAGAATGGAGGCTGTAACGAAATGAAGATAAGAGGTAAGTTTATTCCTTCTGACCGAGAGGGAGATCAACTGCCGGCGGTACAAGTGTTCTGGAGCCTGCTCGTAGCCACAATCCAGAACACTATACAAACATTTTGTAATCCCTTTTCAGAGCAGAACACAGCACATCTTCCTCCTTTAACAATTCAATAAAAGTAATACAATGATTTGACAATAAACAATAAGTTGAAAAAAATAATAATAATAAGTCTTAAACACGGACATTACCCAAATATGATTAATTGAAATATTGCAAATCCACCTGTGTTGCAAAACTACAAACCTAAGAAACACATTATGTTAAATTTAAAGTTTTAAGTTAGAATGTGGGCAAACAATTCTCTTAATATGAAACATAATACTCTACATAAGTGTGTGAATTAAATCATAAATTCATCAAACATCTTTAGAGTTTTGATTTCATTGTAATCCTAAAATCTCTGGTCGTGTTTTTATCACACACCCCTGCTTTGGAATCATTATCCAGTTTACCCTGGCCTTTCTGTTCCTCAATGGAGCTTTCATGATTTTTTTTTATTATTCCATATATCTCCATCACTCAACAAAAGTGTGTATTTATTTACTTTCCTATCCTGAAGGAGTTCAGAATACTTAGATTGTCTTTTTCTAAGATACACCCTTTCTGTACACAAACCTTTTCTATTCCTTCTACATCACTTGAGCACGTTTACAAGCACCTCCGTATGCACCTATAAAAGCAACCTTATAATATAGTTTACATATCAATGATCTCTTTGTATACTAATGGTTTTTCAATATGAAAATATAAAGCATTGAATTGACTTTTAGAAATAACGTGCTCTATTGTGTGTTCTCTCTCTCCCAAGCATAGATTAGCTTTAATGTAAATACAGTATGAATTTTTGGTACGTATGCTAGCCAATAGGACCATTTTGTTGTTTGTAACGGATTATACCCTGTCCTTTAGCCATTTGGGTTACCCCATTAGTTTGTAATGGATCATTCTCACCTCAGCACCATCAATACTGATGTTGCAAAATGGATTATCCTCTCAAGCTTTACCAATTTGTTGAATTTCTAAAATTACATCCTGGCATTCATCATCATTCTCTATTCCCTCTATCACATTCACCGAGGGTCTTCTCTTATTCACACTCCCCATTCTTCCTCTATACATCCTCGTGAAATGCCCTCTGTTTCTACCCCTCCTGCATGCTTAGCCTTTAGCTGGACACGATTTGTCAGTAGCTACATGACCTCTGTAATCACACTTGTAGCCCATACGTTTTTCTTGTTCCCCATTCTTTTGATACCATTGTCCTCTTTTTTCCTTGGTTAGCGTGTCTGTTCTGGACTGCCTCTACCATTCCTTCCTACTTTATCTCTTTTAGCCCTACTTATGTCAATTCAGCTTTCTTCATTAGGTCAGTAGCCATTTGAAGAGTCAACCTTTCTATGTTCATTCTTGTACTTTCGTGTAGTTCACTTTCAGCACCAGTTGATGCCTTAGCATCTTGTCTAGGAAATCCTTGTAGTTACATGTTGCAGCCAGAGTTCTCAAATTGGCAGTATTATTCTACAAACACACCAACCAGCTGACTTCTTTTAAAAAAACGTGAACCTCTCTACTAATTCAATCTTTATCTTCCCGAAATTTGCATCTAATTTCTCTTCTGCAATTTCATCCTCATCTTCTCCTCTACTCCCATCCTCTTCCACTTCTGCTGATAAGGCTGGCAGATGTTTCACTATTCGTCTACCCTCTGCTCTCAAACAATGTTTTAAAATGGCTATCAGCAAAACACACAAGATGGTGGACAGAATGTTGCACAATGGTAAAACATTCACCCCCAGTCACAGATCTGGGTTTAATCCAGCGTTATTTTGCTCACCAAGCCACCCCAGTTCAGACATGGCCATATGCAAATCAGTCTTGACACTGTGCCTCATGGGAACAGTCCAGAACTACCTGCCAAGCCATGTCTTCCCTGGACCGGAATCAAGCATCCTAGGACCAGTTTCTGGCTATTAGCCGTCTTCAGCAAGGATAGCTTGACTCCAGTGGCCTAGTGAGCACGGGACCCACGCCTGGGCATACCCTTCCCACATAGGGTGAACAGCAAAACACACAAGATGATGGACGGAATGTTGCACAATGGCAAAACATTCACCCCAGTCCTGTGACAAAACTGCCGAGCCCTGTCTTCCCTGGACTGGAATCAAGCATCCTAGGACCGGTTTCTGGCTATCAGCCGTCTTCAGCCAGGATAGCCACATCTGGGCATACCCTTCTCACATAGGGTGAACAGACATAGGGTCAAGACTGATTTGTATTTGGCCATGTCTAACCTGGGGTGGCTTGGTGAGCAAAATAACGATGGATTACACCCAGATCTGTGACTGGGGGTGAATGTTTTGCCATTGTGCAACATTCCGTCCATCATCTTGTGTGTTTTGCTGTTCACCCTATGTGGGAAGGTTATGCCCAGACGTGGGTCTGTGCTCACTACACCACTGGAGTCAAGCTATCCTGGCTAATGAAGGCTGATAGCCAGAAACCGGTCCTAGGATGCTTGATTCCGGTCCAGGGAAGACATGGCGTGGCAGTTCGGGCTGGACTGTTCCCATGAGGCACAGGGTCAAGACTGATTTGCACACATTCCTCTCGGGCTTTTAATACTGGGCCTGACCTTCCCACTTGGAAGAGACGGCCAAAACTAGCTGGAAGCTTCTGTACTAATTGCTCCTCTGAGCTATACTTGTAATTGCTAGACACTGGGAGATGTGGAATTGTAGTATCTTAATGTGTGAGGACTGATGGCAGTCTAAAGGCTTTTATAAAGCTTATAGGAGTGTAAGCAAAATGTCTTGCCAATCTGGATTCCATTAAGTGATTGCATGGACAAGGACCACAAAGATTTGCCATAGCCTTTGAGTCTGACATTCAATAGCATTTTTTTGCTAAACTATATGGCAGTATGCTTTGTTACTTCCCACTGTATGTATTCCCTGAGATGGATCGATCCTTCTGGTGTAGGAGGTGGATGTGTGATAGTGCCTTGGTGACACTAAGTTTATACTATTGTGGTTCTTGTTTGTCATCATTTGTTAATTTTCTTTTTATGATTATATAATTGGACTTTCAAAAGCTTGACTTGAGCCTGGATCTGCCTATTTGCAGGATGATCTAAGACATCATCTACCTGCTCCATGCTGATCCACAACCATAATAACATTTTAAGAAATCAAAGTACCATTTGTGTTTCTCAAAATAGCTGCTCGGTCTCACTGGTACACGAAACCAAAGCGATTTCCACTTGAACTCATTCGCTATTCTATTTTATATATATTTTCTAGACGAGTACTGTTTATTTTTTTTTTAAGTTTTACAAGCATCTGGAGCCAAGTAGAGAAACAGATGTGCACTACTGATATGAACTGTTAATTGTTTTAAACCTCTTACACTCTCTTCCCCGCCACGGTACATACCGGTTAACTAAGGCTCAGGAAACAGTCTATTCAGAAGAGTTTTTTTTTTATTTAAACGTAATTTCTGTGCTGATATTTGTTTTGTAAAGAATGGACCTCAAGTTGTGATTTTGTTCGGCTTCATGAATTCTGGGCTTTTCTTGCCTCTCCTCATGTATTTTTCATATTTTTACAAAGATACGGGACAGCACAATCAAACGTATTAATGTTTAGCAGCTAGGTATCCAGGAGCACCTGTCGTTTTGAAGGATCATATCCTATTTACCTAATTTCTGGGAAACGTAATGTTATTAAAAATGTACATTGTTCATGGTCCCTTATCCCTCGGTTACTCATAAGAGAATTCTAAAAAGTAAGCCCCTTTCCCACTATTTCCCTTCAATTGTAACACTGCAATACATGTTTTCAATGAAAGCGATGAATAGATCCCTATTTTCGTCTTTTCTTCTCATTCATTTTTGGGGTTATGGACTTGGCTTCCTAAATGCCGCAAAATATTGATGTCTCACCAGACAGTGAAATTACTCAGTGTGCTCTTTCTCCAGTTAATGACTGGGAAGGGTATACTTCGTTTTGTTCAAAGTCTGTGAGGCAACCCAGGTGTTTGCTTACTCTCTCGCTTGTTACCCAAAGTAATGCATTCTAAGGAAGAGTCTATTAAAGATATTAGTGTCCCCACTTCGCCTGAGTCCAAAGAATATTTTTCTCTGTGGGGTTATTTAATTCTTCAACGTCTTGGAGCTAAACCCACCATTTTTAATCATAATGCCTCCTACTTTTTAAAGGCTAATCTTAAATGTGATACGTTTGTTTCGTTGCTGCTTGTCTACCTGTTCTCACAACCCTTGTGCCAGTTTAGCACTATCTAAGGTGTCTCACAGCCTCAGTGCCAGCTTAGCACTATCTAATGTGTCTCAGAGCACCAGTGCCAGCTTAGCACCATCTAAGGTGACAATTTTGATGTCACCCCTAGACTGTATCTTCTCATCCAATATCTTGTGGAGCGTATCTTAATCTTCTGAGTCATGTTAGACACTGAAGGTAGATGCATTGCAACCCTCAAAACCTGCATCTGCGCCTACATCGTCACCACGTTTGTGTTTACTTCATACACCAGGTCCTCGAAACCTCCATTGCAGAAAAATAAATTGGTGCCCAGACCCCCCAATACTCATACACATTTTTTCAAAGGACATTTATGAGTACCTTATAGAGAATGAACCTAAACTGTGACCTTATTCCAATAACGTGATCAACGTTTTAGGTGCATTCCCCTGTGTCTTCCATATATAGTATATGTTTTTCAAATCTTCATTCACGAGGCAGGTTAAGCATTCACAACTGCCTTATTATTAATGTGTTTACGTTTCCTCTTATCACTTGGCTGTTTTACACCTTGATCTTCATAAACCATTCTGTTACTTAATAGTTTATTGGAAATGCATGCATTTTTTTCCAGCTTTGACTATTAGTCCCATGAGTCTGTTTCTCCGGAGCAAAACAAAAAGTAAAAGGTTTCTGCTGCGTGTTTTTATTTATAGTTTTTTGGCCGGGGTTCTATTTTGATGAACAGGATGCAAACCATTGACCTCTTCAATTACCTTTTTGTTTCTGTATGGAAAAAGAAATTGATTTTCTGGTAATGTTTTATTTCAAGAGCATCTTCGGTTTTGCTTTGCAGACACAGTAAGAAAATATGGAATAAAATTAGTGGGTAGCAAGATGATTCTGTTTAGTGATGACGAGAAGGATTAGACTATTTAAGCAGAATGCTGTTAAGTGGCTTATGTATGTTATATTCAGGCCGACTCAGAAAAACGCAGAGCATCAAACACACGTGTGAGACATCGTTGAATATCAACATCGAGATAACACGATACATGACCCACAAATAAGCATATCAGAAGCCGTGGGATACCATTTGACCCCAAATCGAAAGATAAAAGAAGGGGATTGGAGCATTATTGCTTAAATAGATTCACATCGATATTAAGGGAACAATTTACTTCTATACCGCGAAATCGAGAAGAAAATGTTCTAAGGATTTAGGATAAGGATAACACGACTATCAGACTTATACGTAAGCTCAAAATAAGTGGAACTAGAATTGGAATTCCGTTTAACAGAAGGGAATATAAGACACTGATACAAAAAAGGAAAACACCCCATCCCATGATTAATCAGATGCCATATTGGAACAATAGACCCTGTATCCATTTATGTTGGTCCTGAAGAAGGTGGTTAGGTAATAGACATAGACACCACCGAAACGCGTCGACGCACTTGTTAAGAATCCACCGCTGAAGGGTTTTTCAGGACAAAAAAAAGGGGGAAAAAAGTATTTTGCCGGAATTACCTTTCAAATATATATCAGCTTTGGATCTACTGTCTGGCTACAATTGAATTTTATTATTGTGTTGTTAGTGGCCATAGGGTCTTGTATATTAGCTTCATGAATTGTTTATGATATATTGTGTGATTTGTCTTTTATTAAAAAATTGTTATGTTTTTAATGGACTAGCGTCCTTTATATATACATGTGCAGAAGCTGTTCTTTTTTATATTTTGTATTGATACAACTAAAGATTTGTTTAAACTGCTTTTTTAAAAGAAATAAATACATTTTAGCACTACTTTCTGGTTTGGTTATAGATCTATGCCACAATGGGGAATATCCTGTATGTGGTGTGGAGTATTACGTATGAGTGAATAACATAATTGGATGTTAATTCCTACTTACTATTAGTAAGTCGAGGGGAACCTTTCTTGCTTTCCTTATGTATGTTATAGAAATTAAAGATAGTCTGACAAGGTGTGGAGTTCCGTTGAAATAGTGTTCCAGATAATGAGTGTTTATAAGGAGTAAATAAATAAATAATAGACGTATTTTTTGTGTGAGGATGAAGCTGTGTCAAACTGTGTCATATATTATAGGGCATGTGGATAAGAGGTTCGTAATGGAGTAAACATTTTAAGTAGCAGAGAAAGGAGAAGAAATAGCTAAGAAATTTCACATTATTATCCGACGAAGCCAACAGGGAGTTGTGCTGTATGCTCTCAAAATCAACAGCAAGGCCTTCTGTTATGAGTAGGTAGGCCTTCTGTTATGATTAGGCCTTAATGTTGTCCACAATCAGGAAGTCATTGTCAATATTTACTTGTTTTTTTGTCGCAGATTTCATTGTTGCAGCTTGGTGGCAAGATAGACTTGCAGTGCTCTAAAGGAATCAGAGTGACATGCCAGCATGTAAAATTCTAATCATTTAAAAATATCGGCATAGTAGGTGTGATTGAGAGCTAGGACCTCCAAAATAAATGTGAGACACATCCGGTATCAGTGGTGCCTTCATTGGATGGGGACAAATAGAAATATATTGTGTGAGCCTAGGGTTTTAGCCCTCATGATAGTATGTATGGGGGTAGGCCCTAGTACTATTTCTAGCCAGATTTAGTAACGTGTGAAGGTGGAAATTGTCATTTAGGTATGTTTAGTTCATGTCTGCAATATGTGCTTGAACATGACCATTTATAGGTTCTTCTTGAAATCTGCTAGGCTTGGCAGCTCTCTTAAGTGGAGATCTAGGAATTTTCAACGGCTGTCACTGTGACTAATTGGTTTGTTGTTCGTTTGTTTCTCCGTTAATTTACTGATAAAGGAGATGATTGTGATGGGTAGGAGATACATTTTGTTTTGCTGTTGAGGGATGTGTTTTTGAGTAAGGTGATGGTCTAGCTTTTTCAAACATTCTGGAAATGTACCTCCATCAAGGTAGATTTTTATTACGGTTAACCAGCTTGGGCTGATAGACAAATTCTGCTTGGACTAGACTAGTGGTGGACTTTAAGAAGCTTGTGATGCTATGTAGGTGAATGTAGATTAGACTAATGAATGTTGATTTGCACCAATTAATTCAGGTTTTGTTACATAGAAGTGATGTTGGTCTTTTGGTAGATAAATACCAGCACACAGTTTCAGAATCTTCTCAGTAGGAAAGGGGTTTAAAGTTGGAGAATTTAGAGAAGTGTGTCATTGTGTTTACTTCATTTTTTATATCTTTATTTCTGATGTTGTGAATACAGAAATGATCATAACCAGGGTCTTTTCGCAGCGTTATGTTCAGAGTGATATGTCTTTTACAAATGCATAGTATGTAACTTGTTTTCGGCAAGACATCAGATTATATTTCTATGTTCATAGTTAGACTTCTGTTGTTGTTTTCCACATATTGTGATATTAGTGAATATGTGACTTTTATTATGACAAATCATTTGATAATTTATAACTCTTAATTTTTCATCTCTTCACTATCAGCCATCGTTAGTAGCTCATTGGTCATCTCTATCCAGCTAGTAATATCTCCTGCTATGCTCTCTTCTCTTAACATTTTGATGCACATTTCCTCAGCCACAGACCATTCTTTTTCATCTTTTTCAAAGGCTTTCTCTGTGGAGATCCTAGATTGTAGCCAATGCATTGCTATTTAATTATTGGTTTACCAGCACTAATCCCAGTTTAGCATTTTTGTGCCCTATTGAGTGTTAAGCTTTCTAAGCATTGCATGAGGGGGCGTTCTAATTATGTAGCCTTTATTGTTCATTGTCTTGACATAATTTTCTTCCTCATAAACAGTCTTCAACGTGACCAGGTCATATGGATAAACAAGGCAGCTAGTTCATCAGACCTTGGGTTGGAAGATTACTTTTCTGTGTAGATTTTAATTTTTAACTGGCCCAAGTAAATATGGTGTAAAAAGTTAGAATGCACTAATTTAAAGCTAGCTTTGCTTAAGACCTCTCTCACTTACAAACATCCTATGAGATGGGTTCACCTATGCCATTTTCATTTTGCCAATGTTTCACTTTCAAGAGTCCCTCTCCCTATTTACTCTCAGGGCTCTTTGTATTAGTGATACCTGCCTTCATCCTTTTCCCAAGTTAAATAGGGTCTCTAATGCCTGGGATACCTCAGAAATATTTGGAAACCCTGTCCATATTTTTCTGATGATTGTAGCCAGCCTTGTGTATTGACGCATTTAGGTAGGTCTGACCCTGAAAGCCTCCTGGGCTTCACTGTATGTGATGAACATTCCCCCTGGACACCCTCTCTCCACAGTGTCACTGGCTTGTCTTGGCTTATACACATGGCTACAATCCCAAAGGTCAAGTTAACTTGAGAATGGAGGCTATCAAAGCACACTCAGTCGGGTCCTTATTGACTTATTAATTAAGGACAATGAGATGATATTCCCCCTCCTCTCATAAAGAGTACTGGGGGGTGGGGTTTGTCCTTGTATGATACGTCTAATAATATTTTCTTCTAATTATCTTTTAACACCCACCGTTAAGTGGTGTATTGTAGCACACTGGCTATATAGTAGAGCTGTATGCCTGGGAGTGGAAGGTCTCCCTCTTCCCAATTTAATTCTATATTTTTTTTTATATCTATTTGGACTTTGCTACTTTTCACATCCCATAGAGAAGATATTAGTAGTCTCTCTAATTCTCTGAATGTCTCCCTTGGGATGCTCACATCTTGTTTTTTTAACACATATATAAGTAACTGGGTAGAAACATAATCATTGCTAGAGCAATAAATCCCATAGTTAATAATGGGAGAGAGTGCCAAAGTGGACTGACGAGTTAAGCCCTTTTGACCTTGCCCATGTTGACGGAGTACATATATTTTCATCTGTATGGGCCACTTGTGTTCCTAAAAATCTGAATGTGTCTGTTACCCACCTAATATCCAAGACTGGAAGGGACTCTGCCATACGACCCTCAAGTCCCCACCCCCCAGGAGATAAAGTTCATTGATTTATTCCAATTAATTTGTAGACCCAACACTGCGTCAAATCTGTCTAACTTTTGTAATAGCAGGGGACCTGCCTCTCGACGTCTTCTAACATACACCAGCATACATCGACCCAATTTGTTTATTCATATCCACCTTTAGCCACAAGTCTTGTAACGTCTCTCTGAGAGATAATGCAAGGGGTTTCATTATGAGTTTCATTATGAGTTCAAATAGCAGGGATGAGTGAGACAACCTGTCTGGTGCCTTGATCTATATTCCAGTTTTGAGAAGTAATGCCCTTCGTTTTCACTCTTACTGTGGGTTCTCTGTATAATAGACCAATCCACTCTAGGAAGTAGGGACTGAACCCCATTCCCTCAAACACTGTCAACATGTTTTCCCATTCTAGGGGTCTGAATGCCTTACCGATGTCTAATATAACAAGCGTGCACTCCTCCTCCATCTGCTTTGTGGTATGAAGTATGCGTAAGCCTGCTTAAGTTAATTAGGATATTGCGTCCTTGGATGAAACCACACAGATATTCATGCACTAAATTATTCTACCACACAGTGTAATGTGCTCACTGACAACATTAAAGAGATTTCTGAAGCAGTTAGAGGCCTGTTCAATGTGTTTTGAGAAAAGTGCATCTTGTTTTCATTGTGTAGTCTTCACAAAGTTTGCTTTGATTTTCAGGGCATGTAGATTGATGGCACCCTTGCAGCATTCCTATATTTTCTGCAGTTTGTACAGATTGAATTTCTCACTGTTGAGAATCAGTGTAGTAATACTGATGGTCTTCTAGCTTTAGGTGAACTGGTTTGCCACTGATATGACACCTTTGTGTATATTTGTGACTATATGATTTTACAATGACTAAGAACCTCCTTTATACATAGGGTGAATTTGGGTCACTGTGAGGCAATGACCATTAAATGATTCAAAATCATTCTGGGTTATTTCGGATGGTCATCGTGGATTTCAAGCTCAACAATGAGGATAACAAGAATGTAATTTTGCTGTGGCCAGTTAAACTTAAACTTCGATATCTGAGTGTAGTTTAGGAAAAGAATATCTTGTCTAGAATTTTCTTTAGCATTATTTTTATGGGCCGAGCATTGCTGGGGTAGGTTTGATAAATTTGGAGAAATGGCCTGGTCATTGTGTTTATTGATAGAGTGGTTATTTGTACTCAGTATTCCATTTGAAATTCCACGGCATAGAATTACTATTAAAGCTGAAGGTATGCTTTCTTTGAAGGTATGGAAGTGCCAGATGGTTAATGCAGATTTCTCCTTGGGCCCATCTTATTATGGGTCATAGTTTTCAATTACTTAGTACTCAGCCGATCCTGTGTATTCATTTTCTCATTGAGCCTTCTAACCAATAACTTTCAAAACTACTTGCAAGGTATTTCTACCTTTATGTTTCCCAGCCATCTCAAATTAAACACTGACAAACCTGAAATTATTATTTAAGATGCTTGCAGCACTATATGGACTAGCTGTTGGTGGCCGTCATCCATGGGGACTCCACCTGTGCCTGTTGTATGAATTTGTAATTCGGTGACCATTTTTAGCCATCTTTAATCATTGAACTCCCAAATTTTAAATCTGAATTTATCCTACATTATGTTCCTGAAGGGGCACTGAGGAAAGGTTTCTGCTGCTTTTATCTGTTAGAAAACTGTGATATCTTTAAGGCTTGATAATGGCAATGCTGTTTACTTCGGTCTGTCCAAATGCTTGATAGATCACATTCAGCTGATTCAAAAGATGGCAGCTCTCATGGGCCTTGATTTACAACACAGGAGCAACATTTCAATCTATCTTTCTGGACTGAATTGACTACCAGTCCACAAGGGTATCATCTTCAAAGCCTTGTGAATTTATCATAAGGCCATTGTCGACACTAGAATTGTATTTATGCTTGATGTATGGGGTATTTCTATTGTCAGATCTTGCTCAGCTAATCTTATAGTTCTGGCCATCTTTCACTGAGCTAATGTAGTGTAATGCTTGTTTCATACATCACTACTAAGGTGTGAGACGGCGTCCCTCTGATCATAGACTCTTTTCTTCTCATCTTTTAATTGGTACACGCTGCATGAAACATAGTTTCAAGTGGTATGAGCATGTTATGTTTTCTTATTTCCTGCAACTTCCCTTAGTGCCATGATTCCTCATTGAGATGCACATTTCTTGCTCAAGAGCACTTTTTTATTCAGTCAAAAATTCAGGGTGTGCTTTAAGGGAGATATAATTTTTACCCCAATACATGTTTGAGGGATTTTTAGATTGTCACATGACAACATATTCAGTTGAGATAATAGAAAGTGGCATGCGCCAAGTGCAAGCTTTGGGTGGGCTAACAGAATGATGGGCAAAGGGATGTTTCCAGTTCCTTTCGAACGTTTGACTGTGTGTTCCGTGGCTATTGGCCTTTGATCTGTAGATGTGTTGTGTTAGCACGGTTCTGGCTGGGACTGACAAAAGTCTGTTCTGAGAAAAAGGATAATGGAATAACTTCTTGTAGCTAAGTACCAGAAATCTTAATCAGCAGCCCACGTGCCTTTGTTTCACTACAGTGGCTACCAGTGGCAGTAATAATGCAATTGAAACTGCCTTGTATCATATAGAGAGCATTGCATTCCCATGATGATCCTACATTCTTTGTCGTCATTTTCCCATGCTCTACTCATGTCTCCTTTTCCTTAGCAGGAGGACACTTCTGTTTATTCCTGCAGTTCAGAAGCTTCAAAGTGTCAATACCTCTTGGAGTAAGGCATTTTCTTTTTCCACCAGAGGGCATTCTCATCATGTCTGGTTCCACCTGGCAGCCAAAACCTAATTTTGCCTTGGTAGGGCAGTAGTGATGAGTTTTGAAATTATTTCGGAATCTTTTTGCTCATATGTCATTCCAGTAGAAAACACTGCTAAACAAATATATAACCAACTTTTCTTTATCACGTGCCCTATTCAGTTGAGTTACACCAGGTTAAAGAAACATGCAACCATGCACGCCTCTAAAATAAAATATACATAATTAGGGTAGAGTCAAAATATGGCAATAGAGGATGCTTCCTCTCTACCTCTTACCTGTGCCGCCAAAAAAGTAAACGAGAAAGTGATGCTCGGGGTGCTTTAAATAATCTCAGCCACTGGTAATTACTGTGGCCCACTACATCAAGCACAATACAGAAATAAGAAACAATAGTCACCTATTTAACATGATAAAAAAAAAGGTCCTGATCACTGAGAGGCAAAATACAGTACAGTTGATGGCGGTAATTATTGAGCCCCAAAGTGATGTTGAAAGAAGTAAAAGTGTCAGCAAGGTAGTCATGCTACAATACCTGGCAAGAGATTTCAACGTTGATCCAAAAAGCCCAAATTACCTAAATGAAACATGCCTGGGGAACAAAGTGTGACCACACCACTTGGCCACCTAACACCTCTCAATTGCCATGCAAGTAGCCTGAATTCTTATTGAATTGTGCTTTATGTAACTACTGGAAATAAACAAAATATGTTATTGTTTATGTGGTGTAGCGGGTGAAGAAATAGTATTTCTAAAAGGCACTACCATTTCTGCTTCTGAAGTACTTGGGAGATTGACATTTAAAAATCGAAATTGTGATGCCTTTCAGCCCAGTTTAAGCATTGAACGGCGAAGGAGTCCCTTCAGGAGGAATAGGCTTGGTCCTTCACTTACACAATTGAAAATTAGTCATACACTGCAGACATAGCCATTTAAGTGAGAAGAAAATTTGAAATGATGGAACTTTTACTAGATCCCATTTGTAGATATGAAAGAGACTATGCAAATGGTACCGTATAAACTCTTGCAAAGAGATTTGATAGGTTGAAAAAGAAACCTGTTCTAGTCAAAGTGTCAATGGGAACCACACCTTAAGAATCAACAAGTTCTTTTAGAGCAAATGAGGCTCCTTTACATAGATACCATTAAATACCAATGGGGTTCTCCCAGAGAACGTCAAAGGACCTGGGAATCTGTACAGTATCAACAACACTTGGTCCTGACGTATTTAATGGCCCACCTCAAGTGTGATGGACTAGAAAAATGAATTCAAATGATCATACAGAGAGTTATCCTATACATTGATTCAAGTCAACGAGAGAAAGATCAATGACAACAAAAATATTTTTTAAGAAAAAATCTTTCTTGTATATCTAATTTAAAAAAAAAGCTATTTTCAATCAATCATTACGACAATAAGCGTTTGTCAGAAGAGGGTGAAGAAGTGCTCATGTGAACTTTAAAAGATAAAGGAACAATCAGAGAGAATAAAAAACAGTTATATCCTAGTTTATATACACAACATTCGTTGGAATAAGTTCATAATCTGGCGGACCACCGTTAGGCCTGTATACATTGTCACTCCACTATCTCATTCATTAGATGACCTCTGAGCATTGAGCCCGGGTCAAGAGGTAGTATTACAGGCCAAACCCATCTTCCGCGATAAGGGTAAGTTCTAGCTCCGCATGCAGGTCTTCAGGACATGTGGACAACCGTGGTTATAGCCACCCAACCCAACCCAACCAGTCCGGCTTTATGCCACAAAGGTCCACTCAGCGCAATATCTGGCGGGTCCACAATGCCTTCGCGAAGGCCCCAGAGTTAGGCCGACCCGCAGCCACTCTCCTGGCTGACATAGGCGAGCCGTTAACTTAGGTCTGCGCTTTCTGGCATATGTCCAGCTACTATATACAGACCCTTCGGCCTTGCTGCGGGTAGCTGGACACAGGTCGGTATCCTTTCCTATTTGTCGCAATACGAGGCAGGACTGTCCCCGTTGTTAATTGCCTTGGCCATAGATCCCATGGCCTACTGATGTAGGGGTATGAGTAGTCGTGAGAACGATCCAACAGAATCGTGCTGTATGTCGATGATGTGCTGTTTCTTCAGTTGTTAGGGGAGACCTCCGGCCTGGGAGCCAATCTTTCGAAATCGGTGCTCTTTCCTGTATGTGGTGACCAGAGAGGCGGAACCTGAGCAGCGCAGTTGTCCCATGCGACGAAGGATTGAAATATTTGAGTTTTTATCTCACCGTCCCCCAACATCGTGGACACATAATATTAAGCCACTACTCTCTACTGTACGCAAAGAAACCGCTATATGGTCCCATCTGCCGCTGTCCCTGTATTGCCGATCAGCAATTTTTAAGATGGGGTCTTTGGCTCGGTTACTTTATTGGCTTCAAAACTTCCCGTATAAAATCCCTAGCACATGGTTCGCCCAAATCAATGCAACCCTAAACAGGTTCTTATGACAGGGAGGTGCTATTTCAGTAGCGCTACGTACCTGCATACAGTCTACATACTGTGGGGCATTGCAGCAGATGTATACGCTTATTACGTAGCCATCTTCTTTAAGTCATTAATGAGTGGTGGTGTAGTCCACATAGCTTGTGCACGGCACACAAGGCTATCTACGGGCAAGCCCCTGCCTAGATTAAAGAACGCCTGAAAGTATACACCCCTAAGCGAGTTTTGAGGTCCGCTGAGTCCCAGCTTTTGGTCTGCCCTCTTTACAAGCTAAAAACTAAAGGAGGGAGATCCTTTTCGGTTTTGGTCCCACAGACTTGGAACAAGCTGCCAGAATCACTTCGGAAAGAAGCGAATCTCCTGCGCTTCAGGAAGCTGTTAAAAACCTTCTTATTTAGGGAGGCACTCGGCTCAGCTAGATAAGGGGTGTTGTAGGCTTCTTCTTGTCCTCTTTCACTGTGGTTTTGTTATCTGGTCTTGAGCGCCTAGAGACCTGTAGGTGAGTTGGCGCTATAGAAAACTAAGTTAACAATACCAATAGCATAGTCCACATACAGACCCAGCCTATGCTGTGGAACACCTGGTTATGGATGGCATTTCTCTCCAGAGATTCCTTTACAGCCGAATGAACCTAGATTTCCTTCCTCCAGCCAGTAAAACTGTCATTCAACTCTGACAATACACTGTTAAAAATATGGGCTTGTCAGGGCGCCTGACACTAATGACCCCACTATGGCAGGGCACATAGCTGCGCCCCGTCACCGAACTCTGACTTTCATAAATGGGACCTTCTGATGATTTCCACCCCAGGCGATATCATGCAGAGTCTCACCCTCAAACATTTCATCAACTGCAAAAATAATTTCAGCTGCATAAGTCGCAGTTTTACAAGTACCTGCAGTTGAGACATGCGGACCAACTTGGTTCTTCCGTTGGACGAATTACCAGAATTTCATCCCCTGGAGGGCCGTCCACTGATGGGTGATCTGGGGGCACACAAGATACGACAAATATACCAGACTTTGACTACCCAGATCCGAACCCGACATGGCAGACTATGATTGGAGTGAGGCTCTTGCCAGTCCCGTGTCGCTGCTGTCGCTACGCGATATTGCCTCATCCATATCTTCACCGAGCATATTTCGCCCGGTCCCGTCCCTGGAGAATGGGTGCCATATGTCTAAGATGTGGGGACGCAGAAGGCACCTTTTTTCAATCGGTCTGGAGTTATGAGGCACTGCAGCCATATTGGCGGAAAACCTCGTCCTGCCTAGGCTGTGTCTTGTCCTGGAGCCTCCCGTTCGACCCTAGGTTGTTCTTGCTCCATAGTACAGAAGAGATTGGTGGGAACCACTGCAAACAACTGTTAGAAATGGGATTTTTGGTAGGCTACGGCATGTGCCAAAGCCAGGCAGAAACCACCACTCTAGTTAGGATAAGGGAGTTACACTCCTAAAATAACCCCTGCTCACCTCCTTGATAGCTTGGCACACGCAGTCAGGCTTATCTTAGAGGCAGTGTGTAAAGCATTTGCACATAACCAACAGTAATACAGTGTAGGCACTACAAAAAGGCACCACACCAGTTTAGAAAAATATCCAATATTTATATATACTTAAGACAAGACCAAAAAAGATTTAAAAAATCCACAATACAGTACTTAAAATCTTCATTTATCTAAATATCCTTGGCAAACAATTCCTTGATATCGATAGCTCCGTCCGGGGCTATCACGGTGTTGTGAGCAAACAAATCCAAACAGTTCTGGCTGACCACGGCGTCACGGGCCGGCTATGGTGTCGGGAAGACCCACAGAAAGTACATTTTAGAACTGCGGGGCGTCTGCAACCTTTTGTTGAGCTTCCGAAAGCACAGCGTCCGCAGGCGTCGGTTCCAGAGATCGCTGCAGGAGTTGTCGGGTCCTCGAAGGCACACGCGTTGATGATCAAACTCCTCTCTGTTGAAGTCAGGAGCGCTGGCGTCGGCAGGTACTGCGGTGCGATGTGCGGTGCCCTCAGGAGGCGGTGCGAGCAGCGGCACGGTGGCGGCATCAGATGGCGTCTTCGGTGAGGCCAGGGTCGCGGTGCATAGTGAATGCGGTGCTCGTCGCGGTGCTTGCAGGTCCAAGGTGCAAGCAGCGTCGTCGTCGTTGCTGAAGCGCTGTCATCGGCTGAGCAGCGGCGTTGATTCAGGCATGGAGCGGCGGCATCAAGGATACCAAGGCTTCGTCGTGAAGTGAGGCGGTGTGGAGTGCGGTGCCCACAGGTCTTGGTGCGAGCAGCGGCTTGGTGGCATCAGCAGGCGGCGTTGGTGAAACCAGGGTCGCAGTGCCGCGTTGCAGCAGTGCCCTTTACAGTGCCCTCAGGACACGGAGTCGGCTGCGGCATCGTTAACTGCGTCGGGTTGCTTTTTCTTCTGTTGCAGCACAAAACACACAGTTCCTAGTGCTGAGGGCAGAAGAGCTTGAAGTCTTTGCTGTTCCTGAGACTTCTTGAACAGGCGGGAAAGCTCTACCTCAAGACCTTGGAGAAACTCACAAAAGTGGATTGCAGAAAGTTCATTCCAGTCCTTTCACTGCTCAAGACAGAAGCAGCCACTGCAGGCCAGCACAGCAAAGTGGTAGTTACTCCTCACAGCTTCTCCAGCTCTTCTTCTTGCAAGTCTTCTTAGTCCAAAAGATTTCTAAAGTTCAGGAGTCTGGGCCCCAATATTTATATCCCAAAATCCATTGATCTCTTAGTCAGAGTGTGTCTGTGCCCAGCCAGAACCACTTCGGCCTTCTCTGGTGTGACGTCCTGGCGGGAGGTGGAGACAGCATGGTCAGAGGCAGACCAGGCGTTTGAGAAGCAAGGATGCAAGATGCAAGGAAATCTCCTCCCCCTTCCCCAATTGCAGCTCAGGTCTATTTAGCCCTTTCCTGACCCACCTAGACTATCTGGAGCCACTTCTGCTGCCCAGCCTTCTGTCATCCAAAACCCAGACAGGCAATCCACATTGCAGCAGAGGCACACGGGATGACTAAGCAAGAAAATAGCTACTTTCTAAAAGTGGTATTTTCAAACACAGAATGTAAAAATCACCTTCACGAAAAGATGCATCTTTAGATTCTGAGTTCATGCATACTAAACTTTATTTTCCTACCTAGTTCCCCGGGCCAGTTATGTTTATAAGATGTTATAAACAAATTCCCCATTCTGCCCTATGGAGAACAGGTAACCGTGCAATGGCGAAAAACTAAATTGGCCGTAATTCGCTATCAGGATAATGCCACACACACCAGGGCATGTCCTACCTTTCACATACACTGCACCCGGCTCACAGGGGTACCTTGGGCCTACCTTAGGAGTGGCTGGCATGTAAAAAAAGGGAAGTTGAGGGACTGGTAAGTGGGTGCAGTCGCCAAGTCGACATGGCAGTTACAAACTGTGCGCAGACTCCGCAATGGCGGGTCTGAGTTACCTTTTCAGGGCTACTCACGTGGGTGGCACAATCAGTGCTGCAGACCCACTAGTAGCATTTGAGTCACAGGCCCTGGCACACTCAGTGCACCTTACTAGGGACTAACAAGTAAATCAAATATCCAATCATGGAAACACCAATCCATAACCCAAATGTACCACAGGAGCACTTGCACTTTACCACTGATCAGCAGTGAGAAAAGTGTGCAGACACTCTACGCCAGTAAAAAACAGAGTCAAAACCGGGAGATCAGAAAGCAAAAACTCAGGGGAAACACGCCAAAAGATGCCAAGTCGAACAACAACACTTACTGAAACATTGGAGGCAAGCACCCTCCACCGATAACTTGGCCAATCTTCGTTCAG
This sequence comes from Lissotriton helveticus, assembly GCF_964261635.1. Lineage (NCBI taxonomy): Eukaryota > Metazoa > Chordata > Amphibia > Caudata > Salamandridae > Lissotriton > Lissotriton helveticus. Next base: position 370,313,122 of record NC_136057.1, on the reverse strand, counting down.
CAAGATCCGAGTACCACAAGCACATCTTCCTTGGGAAAGCATCACACTTCAGAACCCTCCTTGACTCAGCCAAAAATAGACCCAAAAAACTATTTGATCTCATCAAGACCTCTAACTACATCCCCCAACCTCCAAATTGGAGGATTCTACAAAGAAAGCTGCTGATTTCGCTGTATTCTTTGACGAAAAAGTGAAATCACTTGTGGTTCAGGTCGCTCATCCTACCCCTCCAGAGGAGCGCAAATCACTAGCCATCTGGCAGAACTTCGACCCCATCTCTGAAGATGTCCTCCTCAAGTGCATCCTTGAAACAAAGCCCTCCAACCACTCGCTTGACCCCATCCCCAGTGCCATTGCCATTGACTTCTATACCCTTTCTCTTCCCTATTGGACCACTCTGGTCAACCTCTCCCTCTGTCAAGGTTCCCTCCCTGTTCCCTTCAAATCTGGGCAGGTCACCCCTCTGCTCAAAAAATCCACTGCGGATGCGAATGACCTCAACAACTTCCTACCCTTTCTTGCGAAGATCACAGAAAGATGTGTTGCGAAACAACTCTCACGTCATATCAAGGAAAATGATCTTCTTGACAATTTTCAGTCCGGCTTCATCCAAAACTGCAGCACTGAAACTGCCCTGCTGCAAGTGATCGATGACGCGCTGAGAATACTAGACTCGGGGGGGGTCTTGTCTTCTAATTCTCCTTGACCTTTCGGCAGCCTTTGACACTGTCAACCACAACACCCTCCTCAACACCCTTCAACAGAGAATGGGCATGGAAGGCACCGTGCTTAAATGGTTTGCTTCTTTCCTTTCTGATAGATCCCATATGATCAAAATAGAGGACAGTCTCTCACCTCCTTTGGCGGTGGGTCAAGGTGTTCCCCAAGGCTCTATTCTTGCTCCCACATTGTTCAATCTCTATTTGGAACCTCTGGGAAATCTCCTAAGTAAATCTGGGGTCAAATATCACCTCTACGCTGACGACACTCAAATCTACCTCAAGGTTGCCTCCACGCACGATCTCTCTGTCCTAAGCTCTACCCTCGACTCCATTCATAACTGGATGTCAACACATCAACTGATCCTGAACCCCTCCAAAACTGAGTTCCTCCTCCTCTCCTCCTCTCCTCCTCACTTTCTCCTGCAATCATGGATGGACCAGATGAATCTGCTGATCACTAATCCCATCATTGTCGACAGCGCAAAATCCCTTGGTGTCATACTCGACACAAAACTCAATCTACTTTCCCACATTAATTCAATTGCAAAGTCTGCCCGATACCAACTGCGCCTTCTTTGGGGGATTCGTCGCTTCTTCCCGGTGCATGACCTCAAAACCCTGGTCCAATCGCTGGTCCTCTCCAGACTGGACTACTGCAATTCTCTTCTGACCGGCCTCCCCAAATCCCACCTATCCCCCCTTAAGTCTGTTCTACACTCAGCAGCTCGTTTCATTTATGGGGCCAAAAGAAGCGACCACATCACTCCCATGTTATCCTCCCTCCGCTGGCTCCCCATCGAGGCTAGAGCTATCTACAAGACTGCCTGCATCACCCATAAAGCCTTGCACTCCTCCTCTCCGCGCTACCTGGCGAATAAACTGAAACTCTCTGGAGGCTCTAGACCATCACGAAATGCGGAAAATCTACTGCTTGAACCTCCCACTTTCAAGAAGGAGAGATCGATGGCCCAATCCTTTTCAGGCAGCGCAGTGAGAATCTGGAACTCACTTCCGCCTCAGCTCCGGACCACCTCCTCCTCCCAAGCCTTCAAATCTGACCTCAAAGTTCTCCTTCTTCAAAGACATTTCAAAATGTAATTCATGCCCTCTATGCTATCTGAAGGAAGCCCTTCAACTACTGAAAAACCTACTTTATTTGACTATGGAAGTGTCTTCCAAGTGTGTTCTTGTGGTTTGATAGTCTGCCTCTTATTGCAGTATTGTCCTTCCTCCTGTGTTTGGGACTCATGGGTGACCTGCACCCGTCACTCTCTCCAGTAACACACTGTTTTCTACCTCCTACATTTGTTTGTTTTGACACCTGCACAAGTGCCACCAGTGCCTACGTAACGTTTGTTCTTGTGCTGGAGTGTCCTCCATATATTGCAGTATTATACCTCTATATTTATTCTGTATGCTTTTTGTAACCTGCACACGTCACTTTTTCCTCCTGCAATGCACCGTTTTGTTTTGTTGACTCACGATTGTCACTTTTGTAATGCACCGTTTACTACCTCTTATACTTTGTTGGCGCACAATTGTAATTTTGCTTCATTTAATGTAACGTTTGCCTTTGTATTTTGCTCACTTGTAATGTTCTCATGTATCAGTTCTGTTCCTATTGTGAAGCGCTCTGACACCTTCGGGTAAAGTCCGCGCTATATAAAAATGCATAAATAAAATAAAATAAATAAATAAATACTGTTTCTGGGCCTCACACTTGCCAAGCGGGACATCGCCCAGGTGTGGAAGGCGACCTCCCACCAACAGTGGGTAGGTGGAGAACGACCATGGACAGGTGTACGGGGGCCAAGATCGCAGTCTACCAGGCAAGGGGTTGCCCTCAGAGGCACAGGAAGATTTGGTCCTGTTGGGTGACATATCGGGATATAGACTTACCACCCCCCTCGCCCCCCACCCCCACCCGGCCACACACAACGACCCTCCATAAACACGACCTGTATATTTACCTCTGTGCTAAAACCTCTTAAGATGAGTAACTCTCATCAATACATATACACCTAGTCACTTGAGTTTAAGGTAACTTTGTGATGATCTGTGCTACATTTCAGTTGTTAGGCCAGCCGTTCGGCTAGCTAGTTTGATGTTGTTTTTTCCAAAAATTGGTACTTTATACATCAAACTATATTTACAATGTATGCTTTGGGCACTTCCCACCCTGTGTCATGGAAACTTAATAAAATGTGTTTTGAAAAAAAGAACACAGCACTGGAGTAATGGAACAATAAAAAGTTGCTTCTCAAAAGGATTGAGATTTGTCTCAATAACAATATTTTTATTTTTGAACACCAAATCGTGTGACAATAATGCAAGACATCCATAGGTATTTCCTTCTCCAAACTATGTGAATCTTACGGTGAGGTGGTGAAAATGTGATAGCTTTAGAGAAATTAACAAAATTCTCCCCAAAAAATACTATGGACTAGATACACAGATGATTTATCTATCATCAGGCATGGATCACAGGAAGAATTTCAAAATTACCTTGTCACTATAAACACTAATAACTATGGTTTAAAGTTCATGTGTAGTATCAACAACAAGAAATTACATTTTTGGGATGTTCTGATACACATAAAGGATGGCAACATTAAGAGCACAGAGAGAAACCGCAACAAATGGAATACTACATGGTGACATTTCCATCAGTAACCAGTCATTAACAGTATCCCTATGGAGAGCTCCTCATATTTAAAAGAAATTGTTCTTCCAGACTCTGCAGGTCCTACCCCTTAAAGGGATGCTACCAGCGATACAGAGAGAAATACACCGGTTTGTGTGGATGGGGGCTAGACCACACATGAGAAAGAATTTGACCTACCTCAGCCCACAGGAAGGGGGGTTGGGAATCCCAGAATTACAGCGGTACTTCCAGGCTGCGCAAATGAGATACTTGGAAGTAGAGTAGAATGGAGTCTGAAAAGTACTGGCTATTTCAAGACAGGGCAATCGTGCTGCTTCCCCTCTAGAAAGTACCGTTCTTAAGAGATCGGACCGGCCGTGAAGCCTCCAGAAGTCCTCTATCACTAGGAGGGTTATGGAAGTGTGGGACTATGTAGCAAGTAGAAGAGAGCTTACCACATTCCCCTCTCCCATGACACCTCTATTTGAGAATGGAGATTTCACTCTGAGCTTGCAATGGGGTTAATTTGCGACTTGGCATCAGACGCCATGCTGTGAAGCAGGCCACATGTTCGAGGAGGGAAGCCTCTCCTTTTCACAACTGCAACAACAATATAATCTGCCGGATAGATTTCTCTACCTTCAGGTGCAACATTGGTTGCTACACCCCACTAACCTCCCCACAGTCTACTGTTAAAGTCAATAGGGTAACCCTGTGTCCCTCGGAACCTGGGTATTGTCGTAATGGACTACAAAAATGTTCCGTGGGGTAGCAAAATAATTCCTTTAGGGCAATAGAACTTTTTATATTAAAAATATACCAGTGTTCATTATCTGAAGCACACACAGAAGCTTATTACATTTTAAGTATATACTTTACTTTTAAATATCTTTTTTAGTCAAAAGACAGACTGTCATAAAAAAATATAAACGGTGTGAACAATTAATTAGTGAATGATGTGAAATGTAGTGAAATAACTGTCAGTCAAAACTCAAACACATAAATGACAAAACATGGTAAAACATATTTTTACATACATCTCTGTTCAGGTAATTAGTTCAAACAGTAAGCCGAAATATCAACTTCTTTTTGGTTACAATGACTATGGACATGAGTCAGTGGTACGTCGACGTTTCTACCCAAGTGTCTGTACTATAAGGACATCACAAAGGGTCTTCTTCAGGACAAATATAAAATGACAGCCTAAATGGAAGAAGGGTGGGGGGAATATATATTTTAAACATTGTGTATGCATGAAAGAAACAAAACGGGAACATGTAGAGACTCGCCAGGTAGAAGCAAGAAACACTCATCCAGTCCTGGATAGAGTGAGTTATGGATCTTTTCAAGTCATCTAAAAATGAATGGTATAACTTAAGTACACGGTGAAGATCAGTGTATAAGTTCCAATAAATGAAAAAGAAAACATGGGAGTGGCACACTTACCATGAAGCACTTGGCTTGTCAAAATGTGGTCTTCAATATTGTTCAAGCAGTGGGCACTTATACACTCTTGAGTCTGTGGTCCAAGGTTAGTGTTATCAATGGCCCCAAGGATTAAGATGCTCGGTAACTGTGGAAATTATACTAAATATTAAAGGGTGTTGCGGCACGATAAATTAATAGTACAACCGCTAAAGGAGTGGTGCACTTACCAGGAGTTATTTATAGGTTAGATGAGGACAACGATCCGGTCGATTTTCAGATCAAGAAATGGAACGGAACAATCGTTTGCAGGATTGTTTGCACGAGTACTGGCATGAGAAAAGGAAAAGAAGCACGCGGAATGTAAAGTAAACTAAATTATCAAAATCAAGAGTGTTGGGATGGTCCTGAGCTCAAAAAAGTAAGTAAAATTCTTACCAAAGTCGCAGTGAATGCACATCAGAACCGTCAGTGCTGGCGGCTCGACCGGAGTGCACCGGTATAAGAAAGCTAACAAGAGGCTGCGTCGAGGTAGCAACGTCGGGAAACCTGCTTGTCGGGTTACGTCAGCATGTGATGTAAAACAAGAGGGAGAAGTGTTAACCGAGGGCCTGAGTCCCATAAAGGGGATCCGCAAGTGCCAGAGTCCCACAACGGAGCAAAACATGCTCTTAAAAGATTTTAAAACTGAAGAAAGCGGGGGCACAAGAGACTTCCAGAAAAAAATGTAAACTGGAAAGAAAAATGGTCAGGGCTAATACATACAAGGTGCACTTACAATAGTTTACACTCGTACTCCAAATGACTGAAAGTTATATCTCATAACTTAGATAACATGTACATATGGAGTTGGGTGTCTTGTATGTGCACAATGAATGTCATACGTGGTTATAGACACAAATTATTATCAGCAGAATAAGCAGTAAATAATCAAACAAAATGAGCAAAACATGTATAAATCCATATTCAAAATAGAGAGGAAGTATAAAGACATATATTCAAACAGAAGGAAGCAACTCTATTCAAAAAGTTGAAAAGGGAGGTAGCAAAAAACCTTGAGAGCTCCCTAGCTAGTGTATTAAGGAAGTCTCAGAATGTAGTGTATCCCTGGCTGATTGGACTATATGTATGTCAAAAGGCCAGTTTGCCTGTTGATCTCTTCCAATTTGTTCAAGCCTCCTGCTCGTGAGTCCAAGATATGTATCCATCTAAATTCTCTTACATTCAGTTTCTGTTGATTGTCACCACTCCTAGGATACGTGTGATCCACCATCTTAGGCTGTCGGCTGGATGATTATTGTCTGCTAACTGTTCTACCAAAGGGGCCCCCTGTGTTTTGCACAGAATCCTACAGTGTTGGAGGATACGTGTTTTTGCTTTTTGTGTTGTTTGTCCCACTTATATTTTATTACATGGACATTTTATGGCATAAATGACTTCAATCGTGTTGCAGTTTGTATGATGTTATAAAGGGTGTGCATGACCAATGTGTTGAAATTCCTTGCACACATTGGTCAGTACACATTCCTTGCAATGGCCGCACTTGAAGTGGCCGACCAGTGGAGGTAAGTTAAGCTGTGTAGGGAGATTGGGGGTGTTACCCTCCCCAAAGAATGAGCTAACAACATGATCTCTCACATTCTTGCCTCTTTTGAAGGCAAACATAGGATAATCCTGAGTATCAAGTTCAGTGGCCACCAAATTCCAATACTTGTTGATTATTTTCTTAATAGCATTGCTTTTCATGTTAAACGTAGTGACACACACCAATTTGTTGGAAGTGTCATCTCTAGGTTTATAGGGTGTCTCTGGGGCAGTACCAGGCTCTTTTCCTAGCTCTGTGGAGAAGGCCTCTAGGGTATCCTCTCTATTTAAGCCGGGTCATTAGAATATCTGTCGCCTTGAAAAATTCAGGGCCTCTGGTGCAGTTGCGTCTCAACCTCAAGAATTGGCCATATGGTAGATTATCCCGTAAATTCTTAGGGTGATGTGAGTTATACTTGTAGGTGTGTCCCGTTCAGTTGGTTTTCTAAACCTGTTTTAAAAAATATATATATATTAGTTTTATTTATGCTTTCTCAAAACAACAAAAAATACAAAATACAAAACAGGCAGACATGAGTACAGACAGAGTATCAATGCAGCTATACAGATGTAACGGGTATAGTAGGCCAACAACATTGATCTGAGGGTAATAAAACACAATAAGCGAACGATTCATACAATGGGGCACAAGCGACAAATTAATGAGAGAGACCATACAATACATAACATTGGCAGCATTCAATCATATGGTGAGGTCAGAGGAGAGAAGGGTTGGGGGGGATAGGGGTGGCGCATGTCAACCCGTCAAGAGTCTGAGGGGCACCAGTAGTCACCACAGTGTCTGGTTGTGTGTCATCAACATCAGAAACAGGGTGTGCAAGCAGATATGTAGTGAGGGGTGCCCAATTGTCTTGGGCGGGGAGGAAAATGGGAGTAGTTCAGCGAATGCGTACATTTGGTCCTGCCAGAATACCATATCTCAGATCCATTCCTTAAACTTATGGGCCCGGCCGCGGCCCCAACGGCATGCAATACGGTGTTTGGCGAGGAGAAAACTGAAGGAGACAAATTTTCTATGTGGCGCTGCTATGGATGCGGTATAGCCAAGAAGAGCGAAAAGGGGAGTGTGTGGGAGGTGTAGTGATGTCATTTGTTCCAGGGCTTCCAAAACCTGAAGCCAATACCCCTGCACAACAGCCCAGTCCCATGCCAGATGGAGGAAGTCAGCCCCTGTAGCCCCACATCGACTGCATCGATCATCCTCACGCAATCGAAAGCTTAAGAGTTTAACAGGTGTATAATAGTATAATATGTATGTGAATGTATTTATAGTGGAGGATCCGGAGGCGGCTACTGGATGTGCTATGTTCCGTTTTTCTGCAGCAGTAGGTCCACTGTTCCTCAGTTGTAGTTAGCTGCAGTTCTATGGACCATGTATCCCTGGAGGTGGTTTGTGAAGCAGATTGAGTGGTGCACAGAGATCGATACAGGGAAGAAACTAGATGAGGTGCCGCATCTCTGGCTAATATAAGACGAAGTGCAGCGACCTCCGATGGCTCACTGGGGAAGGATGGAGTGTGTTCCTTCAATCCCTGCCGCAATCTGATATATAAACAAGCATTGGAAATGCAATAGGTCTCGCATTAGAAAAGTTGGAGCTATTGGTCTTGTAAATGACAAATATTTTATTTATTTGCTGGTTTTTCAAATAGCTAAATTGATAGCTTTGTCATTTACAATGGCAATAGTTATAACTTTCGTGAATGTGACACCAATAGCATTTGGAATGCAACATGTTTTGTATTTACGTGACTTAGATGGCAGCTCTGGTCATTAAGCCACATCTCTAGAGAGCAGGAGAGTGCAGCAACGTAAAAATCTAACATCTTGTAATAAGGACTAGAGCCAGGAAGAAGAACATGGAGGCAAAGGCGTGATCTTTATAACAGTAGTGAATGGGTCTGTGGGGTGCAAGAAAGGCACATAGCTGAGGTATACGAAGGAGCAAGGATTTGTGTGTGTTGTGTGCCTGGGCGTGTATAGAGAGAGTGTGTCTGCTTGTGTGTACGCGGAGGGGAGAGGGGGTGGGGGAAGGGGGATAGGGTGTGTGGAAGGGGGGGGGGGTGCCCGCAGTTTTGCTGTTCCCAAGAGCTGAAAATCGCACCTGTTACTTATTACCGATTAGTAGACTTCGGAAAGATGAGAGGCTGGGTCGGTCCTGTTAAGATTTAAAGTCGTGGCGCGCAAGTCATGCACAAATAAGAGCAGCGAGCGCTCCTCTTACAAATCATCGATGTTAGAGCAAAAGGTCTGTAAAACAATATAATCAGTCAAATTAATATCAAATAATTTCATATATTCATCATTTAAAGAGATTGGGATAGATCAACCGCGACTATTAATATCAAATAATTTCATATATTCATCAGTTAAAGAGAATGGGATAGATCAACCGGGACTTCAGTGCGGGTCAGAATTTTTAATATCATTGTAAATGGGAGCAATTACGGCATTAATGCAGGACATTTGAGGACATTGCAGATCCACTTGATGCGTCTTGTGTAGGGAGTTGTTTTGCTTTACAGCTAGATTTACGCTACTTCACACGTGCTTTCATATATGGGCATTGCTTCTAAGGTCTGTGTGCAACCTGCAAGACTCTGGCTCGAATCTTGGTGTCCCCCCGCAGATTTTAATTATTGCTAAAATTCGTACCATTAAGGGCTCATTACAAAGTTTTTAACAAACCCCTTGAGACCGAGAGGGATGGACGAGCTGCTCTCCCTGCTGCGCCCCTCACTTCCCTACTTATGACCGGGTGACTGTCACTGGTTTTCCATACCTAGGGCAGGGGAGGGGGCGGATCGGGTAAAATAAAACAAAAAGCAAGACGGAGGGAAGGCAGGCCAGCACTGATCTAGTTACTGTGGTCAGACAGACGGGTGATTTTATTAGAGCTACCCCGGTCACAATGGAAGGAGACACGTAAGTAATTGTATCGGATCGAGGACATCGTGGTCACGCCAATTCTGAATGAGTTCAGCAAATTAATGACATAAAAATATTCACCTTCATTAAATTAAAACATCACAGGGAGCATAATTTTACTTAAAAGATGGGATATGAAAGAGAACAGACACTCCAAGAGCACATGCGTGTTCAGATATTTTTTTGTAAAAATCAGCTTTGATGCATGATTGAATAACTATGTAAAAAGACGGAGGGAAGACAAAGAAGGGGAGGGGGGAGGAGAAATGCGGCACGGCGGGCAGGGGAGGGGGCGGAGCGGGGGTGTGGGAGGAGGGAGAGCGGATTAAGGAGAGCGGGAGGAGGCAGCGAGTAGTTTAGCGAGCCAAGACGGAGGGCATTGCTGTGGGGAGGGGGAGGAGAAATGTCACAGGGAGCATAATTTTACTTAAAAGATGGGATTTGAAAGAGAACAGACACTCCAAGAGCACATGCGTGTTCAGTTATTTTTTTGTAAAAATCAGCTTTGATGCATGATTGAATAACTAAGTAAAAAGACGGAGGGAAGACAGAGAAGGGGAGGGGGGAGGAGAAATGCGACACGGCGGGCAGGGGAGGGGGCGGAGCGGGGGTGTGGGAGGAGGGAGAGCGGATTAAGGAGAGCGGGAGCAGGCAGCGAGTAGTTTAGCGAGCCAAGACGGAGGGCATTGCTGTGGGGAGGGGGGAGGAGAAATGTCACAGGGAGCATAATTTTACTTAAAAGATGGGATTTGAAAGAGAACAGACACTCCAAGAGCACATGCGTGTTCAGTTATTTTTTTGTAAAAATCAGCTTTGATGCATGATTGAATAACTATGTAAAAAGACGGAGGGAAGACAGAGAAGGGGAGGGGAGAGGAGAAATGCGACACGGCGGGCAGGGGAGGGGGTGGAGCGGGGGTGTGGGAGGAGGGAGAGCGGATTAAGGAGAGCGGGAGGAGGCAGCGAGTAGTTTAGCGAGCCAAGACGGAGGGTATTGCTGTGGGGAGGGGGGAGGAGAAATGCGACACGGCAGGCAGGGGAGGGGGCGGAGCGGGGGTGTGGGAGGAGTGCGGCTGAGGAAACAGGCGGTGATTTCAGGCTGAGATGAGGGTGTGAAGCAGCAGGGGCTGCGGGAGGGAGGCTGGGCTGCCTTTGATGTGTAATGCAAGGCAGGCGGCTGGTGGCATGTGCACGCGCTTTTAATGTCCATGCGCTTGCGCATTGAGCTTGAATTTCACGGGCACTGCAAGGGATCGCCATCGACTTGCAAGTTGGTTTAAGTCTGTTTAAGCCCCCATAGTCTCGCAAGCTCAATGCGCATGCGCATTGACAGGCGAGACCTAAAAAAGGTCCATGGGAGAGGGGGGAACCGCAGCGAAGAGCTGTTGTGAGGTTCGGAATTTGCCCTGGAAGTAGAGGTCTCCCCAAGTTTTAATCCCATATTTAGCTAGGGTCTTCTTAAAGACTCCCTCCTGGAGGACCGTCATCTTCGGATGGTATGACAAGAGAAGCAAAGGCGAGTATAGCATAGGGGCCCGGGTTCTTGTAGCAATATGTTGCCACGCCCTGACAGTGGTAGTGATCGGGGTCGGGGTCTCCGCACGATTAGCACCAGCAGCAAAGATAGCACCGTCTAATGGAATGGGATCTGATAGCCAGTGTTCGGCTGCCACTTGAGGCATGTACCTGGGGGGGGTGAAACCAGAAGTGTGCGTATTGAGCCTGTGCACAGATATAATAGAGTTCAGAATTGGGTATATCGAACCCTCCTTGTGCATAGGGGCGAGTGAGGATGTCCCACTGCACTCTTGGCTGCTTGCGCCCCAAGTGAGGCAAATAAGCTCTGTCCGTAGCATCGAGAAAAAAGCCCTACCCGGGTCATAGGGTATGTTTGTGAAGAGATAAAGGAGTTTAGAGAGGATGACCATTTTAATTAAGGATATGCGGCCTGCCATGGATAGCGGGAGGGCGATCCAGCGAGTGACATTGTCCCTAATCCCATCTAGAGTACGACCGTAGTTACGGCGCATCAGTTCATCGTGATTTGCAGATATCCAAATACCGAGATATTTAACCTCATCAGGGCACCACGCAGTGGAAAAGTCCGGGGCAAATTCCGTGACTGAGGAGGTGAGGGGGGGGAAGAGTTGAGATTTGGACCAATTTATATGAATCCCAGAAAGACCCCCAAATCGCACAAATTCTCGAAGCAGCGGATTGAGGTTCGCCTGGGGCTCTCTGACGTATAGCGTAATGTTATCCGCATACAGGGAAATCGGGATGTGTCGGAGTGGGCAGTGGAGGGCCTTATCTTGATGGTATTGTCTGATTTTAGCCGCAAGGGGCTAAATCGGTAAGGCGAATAGGAGTGGCAATAGCGGGCACCCCTGTCGGGTCCCTCAAGATATTGGGATAGGAGATGAGGAGTGACCGTTAATAAGGACCTTGGCTATGGGTTCAGTGTAAAGGAGGCGAACCCAGGAAATGAATCCCCTCGGGAAGCCCATGTTTTGTAAAATCACAAAAAGGTAGTCCCATTCCACAGAGTCGAACGCTTTTGTGGCGTCGAGAAATACCGCGGCAATGGGTATCTTTGGGTCGATCGTGAGCAGTGTGCAAAAGAGCGTGCGTAGATTATGCGAGGTCGCTCGCCCAGAGACGTAGGCGGCCTGGTCTGGGAGTACCAGCTTATCCATCAAAAGGCTGAGGCGGTTAGCTAAAATTTTGGCAAGAATTTTAGTGTCCGTATTAATTAAGGATAAGGGTCTATATGAGTCGCAGCAATCTGCTCCTTTGCCAGGCTTAAGAAGGGACGAAATAAGTGCTAGTCTCATGGAGGGGAGCAGGCATCCAATTTCCAGCGCTTCATTAAAGACGATTTTAAGGATGGGAAGCAGCTGGGGTATGTAAGCTTTATAAAAAATCTACAGGGAGGCCGTCAGAGCCCGGGGCCTTACCAGACTGCATTTGCATAATTGCCTCATGTAGTTCATCATTTTCAAAGGGAGCCGAAGGAACTCCCGCTGCGTATCGCCCAACCAGCCCAGAGTGATATCTTGCTGAAAGGGGGCGAAGTCAGGGGATTTGGCCCTGCAAGTGCTTTATAATGTAGTATAGAAGTCAGTGAAGGTGCCCAGAATGTCCTGATTGTCTGTGTGTTGTATTCCCTCCGAATCTTTAATCTCGAGGACATAATTGGAGAATCTAGGACGCCGTACCATTTGCGCCAACTGCCTGCCCGGGCGCTCGCCCTCCCCGTATCTGAGCGCAGTATATTATTTCCCGCAGAAGCGCGCCTCTAACGCTGCGGTTTCTTTATATTCTGTCAGTTTTTCTCTAAATGTAGAGAGCTTTCAGTCTGAGTTCGGTCCCCAGAGTTCAGTCTCTAATTGTTTGAGTTCATTCTCAACTTTGCAAAGGGTACGGCACAGATCACGCAGAACCCCAAAACCTTTGGCCATGCAGGCCCCGCATATTGTAACCTTGATAGCTTCCCACACCATCCCCACAGAGGAAACGGAATCTATATTAGTCTGGAAGAAGGAAGTGATTTCCTCACCTATTTCTGCTCTGAACACTGTATCGAGTAAGGCCTCTGGAGCAAGCCGCCAGATTCGGGGCGTGGACGCATGTCAGGTGGAGCAATAGTTACGAGCACTGGCCCGTGGTCTGAAAATGTCCTGGCGAGGTGGGTGGCACTCTCAATCCAAGAAACAGCGCCCCGGGAGAACACCCAGTAGTCCAGTCTGGCCCATGAGGCATGGAGAGCAATGTAATGGGTATCCTCCCTCTTCCCAGGATGGAGATGGCACCAGGCACTGGTGAGCATGGTCTGTGAGAATGCCCTGTATGGTTGCCTGTGTTTTGGAGTAATGAATGGGGAGGGGGTTTGATCTGTCCATCACCGGATTGAAAGCAGGGTTGAAGTCTTTCACCCCAGATAATATGAGTGGAGCCTACTTGCAGAATTTGACCCCATAATGTGATGTAAAAGCCCGGGTCATCAATATTAGGGCCGTAGCTACATACTATCGTAACCGATTGAGTCCCAAGCGTGCCCCAGAGTAGACCGCTACATCCCATGCGATCTTCCTGTGTGCCACCCAAGATGAAGGGTGAGGTGCGCTTAACCAGAATGGCCACCCCCCTGGAATAGGTAGAGTAAAAGGAGAAGACCCGTGTCATAGCCCATTTACTGGCAAATGTGGGAGAACGGGAGGGGTCAAAGTGGGTTTCTTGAAGTACCACTATATGTACATTATGTCTGTCCAGATAGGATATGATGTGCCTACATTTCCGAGGGTCCCCAATGCCCCGAACATTCCAGGAGATTAGATTAAGATGTAGGGGCTCAGCGTGTTGTTACAAGAAGGAATGCATTATTAAGGAGAAGAAGTGGCCTGCGGAGCATATAATACAGTGTGTGTCGTCAAGTAGAGCCTGTGTCTGTCAAAAGGTTGAAAACACAATACAAACAGTGAACATGAATCCCTCTCCCACCCCCCACCCACAGCGGCACCCCAAATGTGCCGACAGTACCACCATCACCCAACCCAACTAACACATTGTAACTGTGCAACAAGGAAAAAGGCATTAAGAAAGTGGAGTGATCTAGGGGAATCTCCCACATGGGGGTACGCCAGTGTGCAACGAGTGCCTCCCCCCAGTGTCGATGTTCAAAGGGGGGCGGGTACTTGGCAAGGACAGTACGATGATCAAACGACCACTAGCTATATCCACATTGTACATTTAAAAATTAGGGAAATTAAAAATGAAAGGATAAAAAACAGCCTCCAAAGGGTACCGGAAAATGAGGAACAGTTTGTGCCTACATAAACATTATAAAAGTGATAACACACAACTGTGAGATAATATAGTCATTATGCATTTGGTTACAGAACTTATCTGTGGTCTGAGTGATGAGCATAGGATGGTGTAGTCCGAAATCAGCAGGGTGATGCAGGGGTGCATACAACAGGACATGAGTCCCCAGCAGAATGGCCGGAGCAACGGCAAGATAGTTGTGCCGCAAAGGAAGGAGAACAAAACATGCCTGGGTTGCAAGAGTCCCCACAGGAAGGTGATAGGGAGACATCCTACTACCAGGAGGACAAACAAATTACAAAGTTCAGTCAGCACTCAATGATGGTGATTGGGAAATGCGATCTGGAGAGTCCCTTGTCGGAGTGCCTTTTTTGACAGCACGGAGAAAGTCGTCCACCTGCTGTTCGTTTGTGAAGAAGTGATGCTTATCCCGCTAGGTGACTCTCAGGCGTGCTGGATAGAGCATACTCAATCTGGAGTTTGCGGAGTTTTTGCTTGGCCGGGAGAAGTTTACGGCGGGCCTCCTGCACTGCCATCGTGAAGTCAGGATATATTGAGAAGCTGTTGCCTTCAAATTGTAAGTTCTGATGATCCCTGGCCAGTCTCAATGCAGCGTCCCGTTCTCTATAGTTTAAGAGGCGTGCTATTATTGGTCTCGGGGGCGCGGACCAAGAGTTCGATGCGCCCGCTCCACTATGAATTGAGATGTGAAGGCTTCCGCTCCGAAGGTGGTGCGTAGCATAAGACGTTCAAGGTATTCTTCCATCCTGCCAGTATTGGTGCTCGCAGGAATTCCGGTAACGCGGATGTTATTGCACCGGCTTCTAGCCTCCAAATCCTCGTTCTTGGCAGCGATCACCTTTAAGAGTTTGTCCATCTGGCGGGACATCTGCACGGTGGTGTCTTCCGTATCAGAGAAACGCCTTTCTGCCTCCTTGATCCGCTCATCATGCTTCTCCACCTTATGGACTATGTAGTACATATGTGTGCTCATAGAGTCCATTTTGGTGGAGAGGTCGGTCAGGCTGCACCGCATATCCAGCAGTAGGGATTTGACCGCATCCTCCGGGGCAGGATGAGGGAGCGAAGAGGACGCAGTAGTTGATGGGTCCAATTCTTCTGTGCAAGAACGCGTGACTGATCTCTAGGCGTCAAAGGGAAGTTTGGTTTGTCAGCCTTCAGGTTTCCCCATGTTGTCTGCGCGGAGGAAAGAGTAGCCTGGCACAGATGGGAAGCAAAGTCAACGGCAGACGTGCTTCTCTACAATAGGGGTATTGGAGACGGAGTCCAGGCTAGACCCGGGCAGAGAGGCAGCAGCACGGTGTAATACGGTAGAGGTGGGGCCTCTGTAATAGTGGTACCCGCAGATTGGATGGAGCTAGAAGATCCAGCAGCAATGGGCCAGTATGTCAATCTCTGATGCAAGTGCCGGGAGCAGCGCAGCTGGATTTAGGCACAATGAGCACTCTCTGTAGGGCAGGTGAGCAGCACTTTACAGATGGATTGGCCAGGAGGGGATAGCGCAGCTTACCGCTGCGTGTAGTCGTGAACAGGGCCGAGCATAGCTCCCCCCACCGGGGTACAAATCAGGGCTGAGGCTCAGGCAGGGGTATTCGCAGTGCTTGTGGTAGCTCAGTGGGGCTCGAGACTGCAGAAGATGCGGCGCACCGCGGGGGAGCCGAGTGATTAGCGAGCAATTATGGCGGGGGCCGAGCCCGCCAGACGACAAGCGGCGCACTGAAAAGAACGTGCAATTTCTGTCCGCCGCACCACGTGTGTTATCCTGGCAGACTGTCGAGGAGCTGTTTGTCTCCGCCTCGGGTTTGCGGTGTCAGGTAGGGTCGCATGCAGTCTTGATGGGTGTCAACTGCTGAGAGGGCGGCAGAGTCACTAATCTTGCGGCTCTGGAGTCGCGTGTGAAGCCCCAGCTGTCCCATAGTCACAGGGGCGTAGGACACACAAAAATTCTGGGGGGGACAGGGACAACCTTGTGGACTTCCCAGTGACACTATACAAATCACCGCCCGTTAAACAAATACAATCGCATACTTTCAAAGAGAAATATCGAGAAAAGCAGGCATGTTGTCACAGTTTGCATGTATGCTTGTTTGTTATTTCATATAGTAATCAGAACAAATGTTAAAAAAACATGTATATGAATCGTGCATCTTCATGCACCAAGCAAACAAAGGTCACGGACTTAGGGTGGTGGCATCGTGTTTGCAAGTGCATTATGGTTTGAAAAATACCTGCTGCTGCATTCCTGGTCTCCAGCAATTTTCAGGCAACAATAAAAATGTGAAGATAACTTTGGTGATTAATGTCCTTTATTGAGAGAGATCGGAGGTTTGTCTAGTGGAAGTTTTGACTCTTGGTAAGGTAGCCAGAGTGGTGTAATATGCCTGCTGCAAAGAACGTGTACCACGCAGATCACAAAATGCATATCATGTAAATAGGTCAGTGAGTTACTGCTTTTGTCTGAGAGATTCTTTTGGTATTTGCAGTTTATAAGTTAAAATCCTTACATAGAACAGTGAGCTATTAACCATCATCAAAGAACTGCACGAAAACTTCAAGGTATAGATTAGAACGTTATGAATTTTCCCCAGTCTTTCCTTATCCTAATGTTAGAAAATGGGTTCATTAGGATAGAAATCAATTCTGATTATTAAAGAGAATCCCACAACAATGGTGTTATGTTTTAAATTCTGAGTTTGTGTTTCTTTAGTGTTGCAAAGCCATCCTCTGCCCTGGGGCCTCTCCAACGTTTTGCTGACTGGTACTGGTGATACCTGACTGACCCTGGCCTCTGCCTGAACAGTGAAAGAGACACCTAAAGATACTGTGAAAACACCTACATACACTAGGGTGCACTATGGGTTAGGGTACCCCTATGATTGGCATGGCCTCTCCTATAAAGCCCTAGTACATAATAGCGCAGGGGGATTAGAACTACCTTTAAGTCCCTAGAATATAATAGGGCATGGCAGTTTTGAGGCCAGTAGCCCTTTCTGCATTTTCATGTGTGCACTGCTGAAGCCTAGGGTCAGTTTACAAGTAGCCCTGTGTTGTAGGACTGCTTTTAAAATGAAAATTGTGCCCAAACTCGACTTTTCGGTTTGGGGAACTTGCAAATTGATCAACTACAATGCTGGGGCAAAAATAAGTTACGTGGAAAAATGTTTTCCACTTAACTATGGCTGTGTCATATTTGCCACATAATACATCATCTGCTGCATAATCTAACGATTTGACCCAAAACAATTTTGTTGCTCAAACGGATCAAAAATTACTAAGAGAAATGTGACTTATGTTGCTGTGAAGTGTAGGGCCCTTTGCAAAGGTTGACTGGTCACCTTTCCCACTGCTGCATTTGTATGTTACACAGGTACTAATGAGGCAAAAGCTTTGCAGAGGCTGTTAGTATGTATAAATATGTCAAAATAATAAAGTATCATAAAATGCACTGCATTACGCTGCAGCCTTTTTATTGTTGCATAATTTAGTCAACACTGCAACATCTTTTTGGCCTCCATTGCTGCATAACTCCAGTGGCCCGAAAGAAGGCTGCACATGTTAAAAGTGTTTGTGCATGAAGCAGAGACCATGAAGTTTGCAAACTTAGAAGCTGATTACGATGGCAGGAGGACTTCAGTCCGTCCGCCATCGAATCGGGGAATGGGACCACTGGCCTTCAAGGTGGCGGCCCCACGATAGGCATTACAATGTGACCGCAACTATGGCATTCGCAGTGCCTATCTTTTACAGTGCAGCAGGTGCTGCTGGCTGCATCATCCGCAGCAATGTGAAAAAGGACATGTTACATATATCACTGCACTACGTGGCAGGCACAATCAGGTGCCTGCCACATGGTGCAGTGAAATGTAGGGGGGCATCTTAGATATCCCCATGGTCCCATGTCTGGGGGCTGAGGGGACAGGAGCCTGCTACGGGCCCCCAATGTCCCTTTCCACCAACTTTTCCATGGCGGGTGAACGGCCATGGATAGGCTGGCGGGTAAGGGGTATCGTAATCCCTACTGTGGTGGTTGGTAGGCACCACCAGCATTGTAGGAACCACAAGCTCCTCCGCCGCACTAGCGGGCTCAAGGCACCAGTTGGGTGTGTGGCGGTGGTCTTTCCGACTGCCAGGGAACCACCCGCCATTGTAATATTACTGGCGGTAATGCAGTCAACGATGGCGGTGGAACTGCCACTGACGGGGTGACGGGGTAGTCCCACCTCCATTATAATCACCCCATAAGTTTGGTGTGCATGCAAATCCTTCATTACTGATCGCTGGTGAGTTGCACCACTACTGCTAAAAAAGGCCAATGGAGGTACCAATGGGTGCGGTGGACTGGCCTCAAGGATCTTGTGACCTCAGTGACAGTCACTGTCGATGGTGTGTCTAGGGTGTGCTTCTTTGTATGCCTGCTCGCAAGACTGGAGGTGAACTGCAGTATGGATTGTGGTGGACAGGCCTTCAAGGTTAACTCACACTTGCCGCCATTAGGGTCCACCTACGGGTGCTAAGACACCAGGGCTTCTAAGGTCTATCAGACCTTCTAAGGTGTAGCATCGGAATGAGCCTTGTCAGGAGTGTGGTCTGGTGGACTGGTCATGAAGGCTGAAAATGGTGCTCAAGTTCCAAATTCAGCAGCTCTGGCCAGAGTGCCACATCCTCTCCCACATTGAACACCATACTGCCCCACTGAGAGAAACTTGCACTGCCTTAAGCTACAACTCAATTGTGCTGCAACTAAATTTAAAGTATGCACTATACAACAGTAAAATGCTGCCTGAAAAAAACAAAGAACACCCTGGAAAAAGCAAACACTCATAAGGAATGCAAGAATAAGCAAAGCTTGTGAAATGTAATCAGGAACAACATGGTAACCTTAACAGTTTTAAACTCATTATTCAGAAATCAGTAAGTGATTTTGCCTGTAAATTTCAGGACATGGCTACAGGACCAGTCAGGAAGGGACCCGTTTCAATGTCCATTGCTTATATCCTTTTAAAATGAAAGCAGTTTGGTTTAAAAAAAGACCACATCCCCGAACACAGAGCTGCAGTACACATTTTATAAGCTAAAATAATTAAAACAGTTGAAAACGATCATATTAAACGTTTCTACTCCACTCATCAACCAGGTATTGCAGTCCCTATAGGGATGGTGCACTTCCCCACCCTGGGAAAACAATGTTCTTCAAAGAAAGAAAAAAAAAAAAAAGTAGCGGTTTCACTGGCAAACTCTGTAAAGTGGTGCTAATGTGTGTGGGTGTAAATAACAATCTGCCCTGTCTGCTGACCACTCTGTATCGCTTTATTTAGGTATTTAATAATTTTTGCTCTCCGTCCTAGGGTTTTTCTTTGGAATTATAAAACCATCAGCAAATGGGGACATTTCCAGCCAAAGTGTTCTTCCTATTTTGGATCCATTTCACAGGGAAACAAATAAAGACAAAGAGAGGCAAGAGAGAGAAAGTAAGAGCTGTCTCGAAATCAGAACTTAACGAGGAGGAAGACAGAGACAGAAAGAGATAGAGGAAAAAGAAAGAGAGAGGGGGAGGAGGGCCGCTGCCAGAGGCAGATCAGGACTCAGGAGAAGTTGACACTGTGCTTGCCTTCTCAGGGCATGAAAGAAAAGAGACAGAGTTGTCTTCCTTCTCTGCCCTTCCCAGGACGCCGAGCCTTCCTGCAGCATAACAAAGGGCAGAGGGCAGGGGTCCTCTTTGACTCTGGGCAGGTCAAGTACAGGGCCATTAGGTAGCGCTTTCGCGCGCTAATGGCCCTGTCAATAACAGAAGGGAGAGGGGAAATTCTTTTGTCCCCCGTGTCCCCCCCACTTTAAAATCTGGGGGGGATATATCCCCCTCCTCCCCCACACTTCCTACGCCCATGCATAGTCACCGCAGCCGCACGCAGGGCACAGCAGGTCTTCACCGCCGTCTCGGGTGAATTTCCCCGGCCGATAACAGTGCCAGGGGACGTTCCCAGATGCGGATCGTTTAGCGGCAGATGGCAGACAGTTTCAAGAAACTATTCCCATTGCGTGGCGGGTAGCTGCAGTCATTCAATCCGGATAAAAGTCAAATCGGTGTGGCAATTGACCAGAGCCTCACAGGTGTGCTACCATTTTGGTTGTGCGCCATTTAGCGCCCCTGGTTTTCTAAACATGGTTGTGTATAACCTTCAATCAATCAATCATGGACATTTATATAGCGCACTACTTACCCGGAGGGTCTCAAGGCGCTTGGGGGGGGGGGGGTGCTGCTACTGCTCGAACAGCCAGGTCTTGAGCTTCTTCCTGAAGGAGAGGTGGTCTTGGGTCAGGCGCAGGTCGGTCGGGAGGGAGTTCCAGGTCTTGGCGGCCAGGTGGGAGAAGGACCTTCCTCCTGTTGTCGATCTTCGGATGCGGGGGACGGCGGCGAGGGCGTGACTGGCTGATCGGAGGTGGCGTTTGGGAGCGTAGAAGTTGATGCGGTTGTTGAGGTAGCTCGGGCCTTGGTCGTGTAGGGCTTTGTGTGCGTGGGTGAGGAGACGGAAGGTGATT
Organism: Lissotriton helveticus; assembly: GCF_964261635.1. Lineage (NCBI taxonomy): Eukaryota > Metazoa > Chordata > Amphibia > Caudata > Salamandridae > Lissotriton > Lissotriton helveticus. Next base: position 370,292,416 of record NC_136057.1, on the reverse strand, counting down.
CTCTTGTTGACGGGGAGCCAGTGCAGGTCTCTCAGATGTCCGGAGATGTGGCTGCGTCGGGGGATGTCGAGGATGAGTCTGGCTGAGGCGTTCTGGATCCGCTGGAGTCTCTTCTGGAGCTTGGCGGTGGTTCCGGCGTAGAGGGCGTTGCCGTAGTCCAGTCGGCTGGTGACGAGGGCCTGGGTGACCGTCTTCCTGGTCTCGGTGGGGATCCACCGGAAGATCTTTCGTAGCATGCGCAGGATGTTGAAGCATGACGAGGAGACGGCGTTGACTTGTCTGGTCATGGAGAGGGAGGAGTCCAGGATGAAGCCCAGGTTGCGTGCGTGGTCTGTCGGTGTGGGTGCGGTGCCCAGGGCGGGGGGCCACCAGGAGTCGTCCCAGGCGGAGGGCGAGGAGCCCAGGATGAGGACTTCCGTCTTGTCTGAGTTCAGTTTCAGGCGGCTGGTCGTCATCCATTCGGCTACATCTTTCATCCCTTCGTGAAGGTTGGCTCTGGAAGCGGCGGGGTCGTTGGTCAGTGAGAGGATCAGCTGGGTGTCATCGGCGTAGGAGATGATGTTCAGGTTGTGTTGGCGTGCGATGGGCGCGAGGGGGCTCATGTAGACGTTGAAGAGGGTGGGGCTCAGCGAGGATCCTTGAGGGACGCCGCAGATGACTTCGGTGGCCTCTGACTTGTACGGTGGTAGGCGGACTCTCTGTGTTCTTCCGTCGAGGAAGGAGACGATCCATTCCAGTGCCTTTTCCTGAATTCCGACGTTGCTGAGGCGCTGCACTAGGGTGCGGTGGCAGACAGTGTCGAATGCCGCGGAGAGGTCTAGGAGGATGAGGGCCGCTGTTTCTCCGTTGTCCATCAGGGCTCGGATGTCATCGGTGGCAGCGATCAGAGCGGTCTCGGTGCTGTGGTTGGCTCGGAAGCCAGACTGTGAGGGGTCGAGGGATCCATTCGTCTCGAGGAAGGCGGCCAGCTGTTTGTTGACGGTCTTCTCGATGACTTTGGCTGGAAACGGGAGGAGCGAGATGGGGCGGTAGTTCTTGAGTTCGGTGGGGTCCGCTGTTGGTTTCTTAAGTAGAGCGCTGAGTTCGGCGTGCTTCCAGCTCTCCGGGAAGGTGGCGGTGTCGAAGGAGGTGTTGATGATGTCCCGCAGGTGGGGTGCGATGACAGCGTCGGCCTTGTTGAAGACGTGGTGAGGGCACGGGTCGGTCGGAGATCCGGAGTGGATGGAGTTCATCATGCGGACGGTGTCATCGGTGCTGATCGGAGTCCAGGCGCGGAGGGTGGTGGTGGGTGGCGTTGCTGCGGTCTTTGTGTGCGATGGTTGACTACTGAAGCTGTTGTGTATGTCTGCGATCTTGTTGTGGAAGTAGGAGGCGAGGGAGTTGCAGAGGTCTTGCGATGGGGTGATGTCGTTGTTACCGGCGTTGGGGTTGGAGAGCTCTTTCACGATGTTGAAGAGTTCCTTGCAGTTGTGTGCGTTGGTGTCCAGTCGGTCCTTGAATGCAGTTTTCTTGGTGGCGCGGATCAGTTGGTGGTGCTTCCGGGTGGCAAGCTTGAGGGTGGTCATGTTGCCCGCGGTAGGTTCCCTTCTCCAGACTTTCTCGAGGGCTCGGCAGTTCTTCTTGGAGCTCTTGAGTTCGTCGGTGAACCATGGGGCTTTCTTGCTGCCGGGTCTGCTGGGCGGGGTCCTCAGAGGGGCGAGTTCGTCCGCGCAGTTGCTGATCCACTTTGTGAGGTTGTCGGCGGCCTGGCTGGGGTTCGCTGAGCTGGCGGGAGGGTGCTGACTCAGGGAGGCGGTGAGCTGGTCGGCTGTGATCTTGTTCCAGCTTCTTCGGGCAGCCTGTTGCTGGTGGTGGTGGGTCGTCGTTCTTCTGAAGGTGAAGTGGACGCAGCTGTGGTCCGTCCAGTGGAGTCCTGTGGCGTGGCTGAAGGCGATGTCTTTGCTGGATGAGAAGACGGCGTCGAGTGTGTGTCCGGCGAGGTGGGTGGGGGTGGTCACCAGTTGCTTGAGTCCCAGGTTTGCGAGGTTTTCCAGCACGGTGGTCGTGTTGCGGTCGTCGTTGTTCTCCAGGTGGAAGTTGAGGTCCCCGAGGAGGATGTAGTCGGCTGAGGGGAGGGCGAGCGGGCTGATGAAGTCGGCGATGTCCTCGCTGAATTGTGTGCGTGGTCCCGGGGGTCTGTAGATGAGGGTGCCTCTGAGAGTGGTCTTCGGGTTGACGTGGATCTGGAAGTGCAGGTGTTCGGCGGGTGCGATGGTGTCGTCGGTGTTGGTCGTGATGCGGATGGTGTTCCTATGAATGATGGCGATGCCACCTCCTGTCTGGTTGACGCGGTCTCTCCGGATGATCTTGTAGCCGTCCGGGATGGCGATGGCGATGTCGGGTGCTGAGGAGGCGTGCATCCAGGTTTCCGTGAGGAAGGCGACGTCTGGGTGTGTGGTGTCGAGCAGGTTCCAGAGCTCGACGGCGTGTCTGTGGACGGAGCGGGTGTTGAGCAGGATGCACTTCAGGTGGCTGCTGCTGGAGTTCGGCTTGGTGGGTGCTGGTGCCGCGCAGGTCCGGGTGCAGGAGAACTTGCAGGCCTGGCAGATGAAGGGACCGTGGGTGCGTCTCGGGGTGGCTCGGTAGCATCCAGGGGTTCGGCCGGCGTTGAGTGCGTTGAGGGCGGCGGCGTCGTACGTCCGGCGGGTGGGCTGGGGTCTGCGGGGGCCAGGGGTCCTGGCACTGGGCGCGGTCCAGGCGCGGACGGGCGCAGACGGGCTTACCTTTGGCGCACCTTCGGCGCTCATTTGGTGCTCCCGCTGCGCGCGTCCGCTGCGCGGTCGCTCAGGGGGCGTCATAAGAGGGGAGCCGGGAGGGAGGGTGTGCGGGGAGGCGGGGATCGCGGTAGCCAATCGGCGTGCGGGGGGGCGGGGTCTCGTCGAGATCCGGCGGGAAAAGCTGGGGGCTCGGCGGCGGCCCTGCGGTGGCTGGGGCGGCGCTGGGACGGCCCTGTGGCGGCTGGGGTGGTTCAGCGGCGGTCCTGTGGCGGCTGGGGCGCCGTGTGGATCGAGGCACAGGCAGCAGGTAGGAGGAGCAGGCGGGGGGTGTGGGGGCGACCAGGCCGAGGCGCAGTGGTCGCTCCTGAGCAGCGCTGTGGGTCCCCTTAAGAGGGGAGCCGGGAGGGAGGGTGTGCGGGGAGGCGGGGATCGCGGTAGCCAATCGGCGTGCGGGGGGGCGGGGTCTCGTCGAGATCCGGCGGGAAAAGCTGGGGGCTCGGCGGCGGCCCTGCGGTGGCTGGGGCGGCGCTGGGACGGCCCTGTGGCGGCTGGGGTGGTTCAGCGGCGGTCCTGTGGCGGCTGGGGCGCCGTGTAGATCGAGGCACAGGCAGCAGGTAGGAGGAGCAGGCGGGGGGTGTGGGGGCGACCAGGCCGAGGGCGCAGTGGTCGCTCCTGAGCAGCGCTGTGGGTCCCCTTAAGAGGGGAGCCGGGAGGGAGGGTGTGCGGGGAGGCGGGGATCGCGGTAGCCAATCGGCGTGCGGGGGGGCGGGGTCTCGTCGAGATCCGGCGGGAAAAGCTGGGGGCTCGGCGGCGGCCCTGCGGTGGCTGGGGCGGCGCTGGGACGGCCCTGTGGCGGCTGGGGTGGTTCAGCGGCGGTCCTGTGGCGGCTGGGGCGCCGTGTGGATCGAGGCACAGGCAGCAGGTAGGAGGAGCAGGCGGGGGGTGTGGGGGCGACCAGGCCGAGAACCTTGCTTCCTCTATTCTGAGGGATAGATCAGGGAAGCTAATGTTCTCCCTATCATAGTTCATGGTAAACGTAATGGCAGGAGACCTACCATTAAGCCAACCAGAAAAGTTGATGTGGCTGATTTAATCACCAGTCCAGATCATTAAAACGTAATCTATATAATGTTTCCACAACGTTATATTGTCAAGAAAATGGATTGTGGTAGTTGTAAATGTATTTATCCTTTTACTTTTCCACGAACAGATTAGCCAGGGCTGTGCAAAATCCAGAACCCATAGCTATTCCATTACATTGGATATAGTATTCATTTTTAAACAAAATACTTTTTGGTCATGGCAATTTCCAGGAGCTCAATCAGAAACTCAGTGGGGACCCAACATGGATATTCTCCACTGTTCAGGACGTCTTGTATTCCATTCAGAGCCTGATCTTGAGGTATACTGGTATAAAGCGAGGTGACATCTAAAGCCACCAAGAATTGTCTGGTGACATCAAAAGGTTAATCCTCTACTATCTGTAGGGCATGTATGGTGTCTAGGATATATGATCTGTCGGGAACTACGATGGGTTTAAGGAAAGTGTCAATATAATTATTAAGGGGCTCCAAAATGTATCCGCACCCTGACACATGGGGACATCCCGGATGGTTATGTAAATGCTTGTGTGCTTTGGGAAGAGAATAGGTAGTAGAAGTATGTGGATTTTTCTTAATAAGGAAACCAAATTCCTTTTCACAGAGATAGCTCGCCATTCTGAGTGAGTGCATGGATTCATTTACGATTATCGTTTGTGGAGTCTTTATTAATCTTTTGATAGCTGTCCTGTACCATTAGTTGTTTCAAAATCTCTTTAGTATAGTCATCAGTGTTTTGTATCACCAGAGTCCCACCTTTACCCGCAGCCTTTATCACAATGTCCTGGTTATTTTTCATGTGAACAGACTGTCACCTTCGGCCATAGTGATGTTGTACTTGATATAATCCCTATTCTGCAGCAAGTCCATGATTTCTGTGAGCACTATTTGTTCATAGGCCAGAATTTTGTGTGAGACTAAATGTGCCGCTGGGGTGAAGGTAGAAGGAGTTCTGAAATTTGTAGTGGTATAATGTAGGTCAGCAGATGAATTCTTACCGAAATAATACCTTAATCTAATTTTCCTGAAGTACTGTTGTAGCTCTACCCTGATATTGAAGGAATTAGGTGGTGTGGTGGGTACAAAGGAGAGTACCTTTGCTAGAATGTTTATTTTGGCTTCTGTGAGGACATGGTCTGAGAGATTAATGATAGGTCCAGTACGTTCCTTAATATGTTTATATGGTCCACCATTGGACTGTGTAAGTGGCTGTGGATGTATTTTAGGATTATTTTCAAGTCCATCATTTGATCTTAGTGGAGAACCTACAGTTGACTCTCGGTTGGAAATAGGCAAAAGATCATTTCTGGATATAAACTCCCCTTGATGTTGCCGTAACTCGTTCTGTTGGGTTAAGGTCATCTCCAGTTGTTTAAATACCACCTGTATGTTTGTCTGTGGGTTGGTATCTCCCGGTGGGATTCTTGTGGGTAAAATCTCACTCTGGTGTTGCCTCTCTGTGTATTTCTTCCCTTGTTCCAACCACTGGCTCTGTCCCATTTGGGATCCTGTCCCCGTCCCCTGTTGGGCATCCATGGATTCTCGCTAAAAAAATTGAGCCAACGTTAGAGTTCTGATAGGTGGAAACTCGGTTGTAGGCACGGGTTAGATTACTCGGCCCTGCTCATTCTGTGTCGCTTTCAGACCCACTACCTACAGCTGAGAAAGTTGTGAATCTTCTACGCCCTTGTTAGTGAAGAACCGAAGAAACCATTGCTGTCCTGTTGATAATATTCATCGGCTACATATGCTCTGATTTCTCTAGCTAGTTTTTCCAGTTTTCTAGTTTGTGTGATGGTATTATATTCGAATAAGGTTTTCTCAGCCCGGTCTAGGGCTTCCTTAGCTTTGACCAAGGCTTTGTCGTCCAAGATCTCTTTTTTAAGTTCAGATATTTCTTGTGTCAGTTGTTTTTTTACATATTCCAGTGCGGTTTCCACACCAAGAACTATCCAGTGTTGTGAACAGTTATTAGCAACAAAACTAAAGCCTTCTCGAAATTTTGGAATATCAATGAAAATAGCAGGCTCGTTTCTCACCTGTAAGCCTTTTGGTATAATATTTGATTGTAGGTATTTTGTGAGGAGATGGCCATGTAATTTGGAGCATATGAGTTTTTTTCTCTAAGCTTTCCAATTTTGCCAGTTTCTCATTAACCCCTTCCACGCTCATGACGAGCTGGGCTCGTCATGAGGTAGCCTCCTCGCACGCTCATGACGAGCCCAGCTCGTCATGTAACATGCGCTTTACAAATTCTCAGCGTGCGAGCGGAATTCCGCCCGCACGCATGCGGTTAAGGGATGAATCAAAGGACGGTGTGCCTAGTCCGAGAAAACATTTGTCTCCCTGGTCCTGAATCAATTTATTAAAGTACCCCATCTATATGTGTGAGAGTCTCCCTTTCTGATATAGTTTGAGGTACTCAAATAGGTTTCTGATAACTAAATGAATGTTAACCCTCGCAGGTAGTTCCTGCACTGGTATACTATTAAAGTCAACGGGGTAACCCTGTGTCCCTCGGAACCTGGGTATTGTCGTTATAGACTACAGAAATGTTCCGCCAGGTGGCAAAATAATTTCTTTAGGGCAATAGAACTTTTTTTATAAAAAAGATACAAAATGGTTCATTATCTGAAGCACACACAGAAGCTTATTACATTTTAGTTATGTACTTTTAAATATCTTTTTTAGTCAATAGACAGACTGTCATACAAAAAATATAAACGCTGTGATCAATTAATTAGTGAATGATGTGAAATGTACTGAAAAAGTGAAATAACTGTCAGCCATAACACAAACACATAAATTACAAAACAGGTTAAACATATTTTTACATATATCCCTGTCCAGGTAATTAGTTCAAACAGTCACCCGAAAAATCAATTTTTGGGGGGTTACAATGACTATGGACATGAATCAGTGGTACGTTGATGTTTCTACCCACATGTCTGTACTATAAGATTGTCATGAAGGGTCTTCTTCAGGACAAAATATAACATGACAGCCTAAATGGAAGAACGGGAGTGGGAATAAATATTTAAAAAGTTGTGTGTGTGTGAAAAATCAAGAAACAAAACGGGGACATGTAGAGACTCACAGGGTAGAAGCATGAAACACTCGTGCAGTCCTGGATAGAATGAGTTAGGGATCTTTTCAAGTCATCTAAAAATGAATGGTATAACTTAAGTACACAGTGAAGATCAGTGTATAAGTTCCAATAAATAAAAAAGAAAACATGGGAGTGACACACTCCCCATGAAGCACTTGGCTTGTCAAAAGGTTGTCTTCAATATTGTTTAAGCGGGGGCACTTATACACTCCGAGTCTGTGGTCCAAGGTTGGTTTTATCAGTGGCCCCAAGGGTTTAGATGCTCGATAACTGTGGAGATTATACTAAATATTAAAGGGTGTTGCGGCATGATAAATTAATAGTACAGCCGCTAAAGGAGTGGTGCACTTACCAGGAGTTATTTATAGGGTAGATGAACCCTCCCGATGGGACAACGATCCGGTTCATTTTCGTATCAAGAAATTAAACTGAATAATCTTTTCCGGGATTTCTTGCACGAGTACTGGCAAGAGTAAAGGAAAAGAAGCGCGTGGAACGTAAAGGAAACTAATTTATCAAAACAAGACGGTCAGGATGGTACTGAGCTAAAAAAAGTAAGTAAAATTTGTACCCAAGTCGCAGTGAATGCACATCAGAACCGTCAGTGCTGGCGGCTCGACCGGAGTGCACCGGTATAAGGAAGCTAACAAGACGCTACTTAGACACGCACATCGAGGTAGCGGCTGTACTATTAACATATCGTGCTGCAACACCGTTTAATATTTAGTATAATCTCCACAGAGCTACACCGAGCTTTGTATGGGTATTGAAAATAATGTGCAAATGTGCTCATACACGGTATTTTAATGTTCTTGGTCCATGTGAATAAAAGATTTAAACCATAAAAGAAATTGTTGAGAATCTTCGACATTTTTAAGAAACTGTGCAGGAGTAAAACCGATTTAAAAAAAAAAAAAAGAGGACATAACCAAAGAGGGATCGAAGCAGGATATAGGGGAAATCAAGAAAAGACAAGAATGACAATGTTAATAGCAAAATCTGATCAAACAGATAAAAACCCTGGATGACAAAATCAGATTAATACTAACATATAATTAAGAACATAACAAAATCTAAAAATAAAAATCTGTAATATTGGCACTTAATAAAAGATTACCCCAGAATCAGAAATAAATTAGGAGACGGTCTTGTGTTTTCCACCACTGAGAACCAACATTGTCCAGAGCCCGTTTGAGGATATCTCCCAGAAACAAGTATGGCTACCAACAAAACAGAATGGTTTTACAGACTGTTCAAAATGTAATGCATGGCTAATTGCCCACAATACAAATTGATCCAAACATTTGAAACAACCCATGGATGGAAATCACCAATCGAAAAACATGTGGCACACAATATGTAATCTACATTCTCGAATATAAGTATGGAATGAGATATGTAGGCAGTACTGCCTGCACGCTATGTAAAAGGATATAGAACATATCAGGGCAATGAACAACATCCCACATAAATCAGTGAAAAGCTACATAAAATACCATATGAAGAATGGAAAAATATTAATTAGTTTGGTATTGATACAGTCCCTAAAAACGAAAGGGGTGGAAACAGATGCTTAACATTTAGACAATAAAAATCGAGATATATCAGGCTACAAACATGCACAAAGTATGGATTGAAAAATTACGAAGAGCTACATGTGCAAAGTGGTGAAAAACAACAGTTGGCTGATTCAAACTAAATGATATTTTTGGATAAAAAAGAAAAGCATATGAACAATGTATCATGACCCACACCAAACAAAAATACCCACTAAGGGAGAAATCAAGAACCTAATAAAATGTGATGGGTCTGAATGTCAATATGGGATTAAAAGCTGAAATAAAAATTATCATCATAAATAAGACCATTTTTTTTAAAATAATGAATAAAAAAGGCAGCGGGTAAAAGTAATCGGATATATCTCAGTAAATGTAATGAAGGAATCATAAATAATGTATATATATTAGCATGAATTAATTCATAATTGTGAAGAAAGAATTATGGAACCCACCTAGGGTCATAACGCTGCATCACAATGGGCTATAATCATTGATAATATAAACAATGGCTATATCAAGAGAAATTCAAAATAATGTTATGAAACTTAGAATTTTCTGTATTGATGAAGAACTAATTACATATTCCAGAATTACACCTTGCACACTTATGGGAGATAATCAGTAACCGAGAAGAAAGACTCATTGATAGCCGTGATCAGGACCGTTTTGGTTGAAATGCACCGGTTCTTTTAACTTTTTGCCGCTTTCTGTCACTTGATACTTTTTGAAAGCATGGCCTGTTTGAGTGCCATTTCATCTTGTGTTTGGATTGAAATAAAGTGAAAATATAGCTACTCGAGCAGGTATTTTACATCTGCAGTCAAATGGCACTTAATGTAGTTTAGCAGTGATGTAGAAGAGACCACACAGTTAATAGCAGCTCACAAGTTCACTGACCAGTGTAGTCCGCTTTACTCAAGACCTTATACATCAGTTCCATCTTGTAAGTATTTAACTTGAGACAGTTTTACTCCACTGAGGTTGCCACCTCGGGCAGGCAGTTTGCCAGCGACTACTATTTCTGCACTACCGTTACTTGAAACATTTATTAGGCCTGTGAAGACAATTGCACTGACAGAATCCTTTAGACCCCTACATAGTTCAGTTTAGACAAAAATGAAGAAAAAGGAGTGGTGAACATCATCCCCACAATCACTATGCTTGGAAGGAAAAAGCCTTTAGATAATGAAGACGCCCCTCTCTTCATAGACAGATGTGCAGTACCAGATCGGCCAACAGGCCATACATTATGCTGCTGTCTGTAATTACGCCATGCCACACACTTAAGTTTTAGGAGGAAACCATGTTCGGCGTGGAAGAAGCCAAAAAAAATCAGGAGGTCAAGTACTTGACGGAGCCCCAAGACTGGCATCCTTTGAAGGAAAAAAACCTGCTGGGTCCGTCCTGCTCTTAGCAATATGACTTAGTCACCATGTTAGAGCACAAAAATTGTAGAGTATGGAACCGGAAATGCCAAAAAGCAAGAATCAAAGAAGCTTCTAGAATTTAAGTAGGGGTTTCAATCATAACGTGAGCCAGAGACCATATCTCCTTCCTGTCAAAGCTATGGCCTTTCTAGTGCACACATTAAGTGTTAAAAATACATGACCAGGACAATGGTTTCTCTAAGGTGAAAGAAGAAACACTCCGAGATTTGCAGAAGAGAGTGCGTAAATATTTTTTTCTTGTGGCCAGTTGAAGGTAAAAAATATAATACCTTACATTATTTAAGCATAGTATTCGCCTGGAAAAATAAATGTTTTTGCGGACTGCCATTCTAGGTTACCAGTGAGTGAAGGATCGGAAATTAAATTGAGTGTGATATTTATGAATGGGTGATTGAGTGTGTACCGGAAGTGATATTGGACCTGTTTCTCAAGAAGAGTGGGGTATTGCAGTTAAACAGGATTAAGTTTTAACAGAAGTTTGTCAGCTCGTTTTCTCTGGTTAGCCAAAGAAAAGAATGTTGAAAGAGGGTGTGGAAATGTTCACGAATGTAAGTGTGGAGTTGTCATATAAGCAAGTGATGCTGTTTTGAAAAGAGTTATTGGTCGTACCCGTATTTTTGAGAGAGAGAAGATCCTCACCGTAGCTCGTGAGGGGCATGTCTGAATAAGCAACATTATATGTCGCATAATAAAAAACATTAGGTGGCCAGGACTGGACCGTGATGTTGAGAGTAAGGTGAGGAGTTGCTTTCCATGATCTTGGACGGAGAAGTCCTAGAGAGCAGTAAATTATTCTTTTGTCATAACCGACAGAACAGAGGGACCATGTTGGAAGCTATCTTTGGATTGCTCTGGTCTTTTTTGCAGCTTGGGAAGTTCAGCTAAACATGCCATTGTGATACTTTACTATTTCTCACTTTAACCGGAGTTGTGATTTGTGGGTCAGGTTACTTCAAAAGGTGTCACCGACTTCTTGCTGGACTCATTTGTTATGGAGCGACTTCCTGACATTTTTGTGATCGACAGTGGAGTTAAGTTTTTCTCCAAACAAATGAAAAAATGTTGTGGAGTGAAAGAGATTAAGCTGGAAGTGTGAAGAGAGGAGCACTCCAAGATGTTAAACTAAATCTAATAAAAAATTAACTGTTTTGCTCAGCGTGTTGCAGTAGTGTGCATGCTGCCTAAACATGCCTGTCCAACAGAAATCCCCTGAATTCAAGTCCTTCTACTTGACCGCTGTGCACTGTAACTCTTTACAACTGCACTGTACCCTTGAACTCTGTTTACTTCATAATAAACACATTTGTTTTTTAAGATCAACCTTGTATTAAACACTTTTTCACAAAAACATAATTCATAGAAAAATATAATAACATTAATGATGGCATTGTTTGTATTCTATTACATGAAAAAAGACATTCTTTTTTCACATGTTGTAAAGAACATACCCATTTTTCTTCCATGCCCAATGCATTTCGGGCTCTAAGCCCTTCTTCGGGGGCATAAATCTGAAATTAACAAAAACATAATCTGTTGTCAAACACACCTGATGCACAAGGAATTATCTCCTGGTTTAACATAATATTATCAGAATGTTGCAACCTCCCAGTCCAACTATAGAACTGTAATGCACTCTAAATCACCGCATAGTTGTGCATATTTTTATCAGAATGTTGTGAATCCCAAAAGTAGACCATGGGGTATGAAAGTAACAGAAAAAGAAAATAAAAGTGCCATCACCATTTGCCCCAATTTCCCTCCAAAACCGTTCTCTAGAGAGTGCTAAAAACCGAAAGAACAACCTCTCGCAGCATGCTGTACACCGCCTATACAAAACCGTATTATCCTGTGATGTCGACCATTCACTTACTTCACCTGCTAAGTGAAACCGGATCTGTAATAGAAACCATTCAGATGTTTACCAATCTGAACTCGGTGACATAAGCTTGGGTTTCTAAACTATTCTCTTTTAATTTTTTTCACTGTGGGGTTAGACTCGTTGGAGGTTATCAGCAAAGAGGGATGAGGAATTGAAGCGTCCGTTTCTTTCCCCAAGGGTAAGTAGTAAATTTATCAAGATGAAAACGGAAACTTGTGACACTTCCCAGCCAATGGTCGAGAAGTGTCACAAGTGTCCGTTTTCATCTTGATAAATTTACGGGTTAGACTCGTTGGCATCTTTCTGATCGCGCTTCAATCAAATATTGATCACCGCATTGGGTTTTAACAGGTTCTCAGGGTCACAACATTCTGATATTATGTTAAACCATGAGATGATTCCTTGTGCATCAGGTGTGCTTGACAACAGATCATGTTTTTGTTAATTTCAGATGTATGCCCCCGAATAAGGGCCTAAAGGCCCGAAATGCATTGGCCATGAAAGAAAAGTGGATATGTTCTTTACAACATGTGAAAAAATAATGTATTTGTTCATGTAATAGAATACAAATAATGTCATCATTAATGTAATTATATTTTTCAAGGAATTATGTTTTTGTGAAAAAGTGTTTAATACAACGTTGATCTTAAATATGTGTTTATTGCGAAGTAAATAGAGTTCAAGGGTACAGTGCAGTTGTAAAGAGTTACAGTGCACAGTTGTCAAGTTGAAGGACTTGAATTCAGGTCGGTTTGCACATTAGAAATTCACTTTGTTATCCACTAAGTAATGGAGTAGTTGAGAGGTGGAACAGAGTTCTTGTTCTGAAGTAAGGGTTACAGTTGGTACATTGCAAGGAGAGGGACTGGAGGGTTTCCATTAGAAAACTAGTTTGAGCTTATCACACTACTCAAATGGTGGATTTAGATAAGAGTCTGTATGGAATGATAAGAGTAGGAAACCACATATTTTACGTTGGTCCAGATGTTAAACAAGAAGAACCTGCCAGGCATATAAAATATCCTTAGAAGCTAGAAAGGAAGAAATAAGAAAATTAGGCATGGGCTGATTTGATAGAGGCAGGGAACGCAAAGGACAGCAGGAGCTTTTAGCCAGTTGTGAACCGGCCTTCTTTCACATTATGAGGAACCCAAACTTGTATGTCACATTTCTGGAGCAAAATGGAATCAGTGGGGAGCGCACAACGTCACCTACTGACAGACGGAGGTACTGCTGTAAGTTTCTGGATCCAGTCTGACACCTGGGGAATATTCAAAAGGTGAAGAATCTGTGGTTAGAGTCTCTACCAGATTGAGCATTACCGAAGGTAATGAATATGTTCTTGAATGTGTTATGCAAGGTTGATCCTGTTTTGTTTTCTATGTAGCCAATGAGTGGTATGTTTGTCACAATTTTGAATTTCACCAGTTTACCAATCATGTGGAAAACTTGTGACTGGTCTTAATCATGTGATCAAGCACAGAGATATGTGAAATATAGCCAGTCATTTGCAGTAGGCTTCTGCTCACTCCAACTCAGAATAGACAAATTAAATGGACCAGTTTGTGACCTTTGAAGATTTGGTGTATAAAGCTGAGGTGGGGTCGCTGTACGAGAAGTATTCCAAAATATGGCCTCCCTGGACTCAGGCGGTGACAAGGGGATAAACATTTTGGCCACAGTGCAACTGTTGAAATAATAAATGGGAGTCTTGGCTGGGGTTTGAGGATGGTTGTGAAATATGTTTTACTAGATGGATGTAAACTATACAAATGTTGGCACTAGTAGTTTGTAAATGTGCATGTTTATAATATGCATGAAATTAATATATGTGTTTTTTAAGTAGAGAGATATGTGAGAGGTACAGTTGTTTGCATATACTTCACTATAATTCCCATTATCTGACGTCTTGGTAACAAAGGTGTGGATTTGTGGCCTCTTTAAAAGAAGGTTAAAGGTGAATGTTCAAATACTCTAAGGACAGCCAAAGCAGAGCTTGGAGCATGCCTTGTATGTATTTTGCACTTGTGTAGTGTCAACATAGCATGAAAGCAAAGTAGCATTAGATACAAATGAATACCTAATAACAGTCACAGTAATATGTGTCACAGAATTCCACTGACACATACTGGGTTCTGATAGCCCTCTCAGGAGCTAGCAAGTGACAACCCACTGGAAACTCCTCAACACCTCATTAGATAAGATGTTTGTTTTTTCTACCGATGTACTTCAGCTGCTGCTTCTCAAACGACAAGTCTGAATCTCAACTTGGTAACCACTTAATTATTTTGGGAGATCCTTACTTCCCACCACCAAGTAGAGTCAAGAGCATTATTTTTTTATTCATTTCCCCCCCCCTGTCCAATGATTATGCTGCCCTTTTTCTCCTTTCTCTTTTTCGGCAAATCCAGACATATCAGGTCGTGCCCTGATCATGGATACATATGCCCAGCAAGGTAGCTCTCCTATGGTCTCGGTACGAAGGTCTTGGAGGTCCTGACAACACTGATTGGCGGTGGCTATTTCTATAATAAGCCTTGCTATCCAGTTTACTGTGGCAGTGTGTCACTCTCTTCATACTTTAACGGAACGACCAGGGTAGATTATGAGGACAAAAAAAAGAGCATTATTTCAGAAATTGAAATGATCAAATGAAATTAAAATGGGGTTCACCTAGGAGCGCAGATGCTGTGACCCTCCCGGAATTGGTAGTTTTGCTAATGGGGAAGCTGAAATGAGTTTTTAATCTGTACTGCTATGGGAAGGAGTGCAGTTACATTTCCGAAGATGGGAATAGAGTGCCGGACGAAGAAATACTCGAAGATAAGAGTGAAGTTCATTTTGGTACTTTTCTATATTAAAAAGGGTTCCGGAGTAGCATGTTACCCGCCGAAAAGCTCTTTGACACCTCATCAGGAGTAGCAAGCAACATATAAATGCAAACCCCTCCCTCTTTGATCCCTCCAGTATTCTTTTTCAATCCAAATAACAAACTCACATGTCCACTTTCAAATTAATTTAATATCTACTTATACTAATTCATCACTACTCCTCTTTGGGTTCCAAAGTAGCGTGCTACTTGCCAAAAAGCCCTTCCAACGCCTCGTCAGGGGTAGTAAGCACTATATAAATGCAATTACAATTCTTTGAAGTGCTTATTTTACTAGAATCATGATAGACCTCGTCTGTGTTTCACAATAGATGTACCACTCATTTTACTTTTCAGAGAAAACAAGTTAATTTGTTAAAAACTGCACGCCCTGCTTCTTATAACTTGATGCGGTATTAAACCGAACAGCAATATTGTAGTGTTGTGCAGAAGTCAGTACTTCTTAAATGCAGAGCTAAAATCCAGATATTCCACATGCGCGGTGTGTGTTCTCGAGCAGACCAGACTCTCCGCTAAAAACTGCTGGATTCTTGGGTGTGTGGTTTACCTAAATTAAGCACCATTTCAGTCCTGAAAACCTCATTTGGCAACCAAATGGCAGGAAAGTAGCTATAGTGTTTATTTTGAGGTGCGTCTGCCCTATCAAGTGATCGGAGTGACTGGAGACCCATTAGAGGTCTCTATGAGGCTGAAATAATTCATTGGATGCCAGAAACTCTCATCTCATTGACGCTTTGTGGTGCTTAAACCTGAAAAATGTGAAAAGGGCATTCCTTTGGCTGCAAGAGGAAGCGGTCAGCAGTATGAGATTCCCATTATCCTCTGCAGCATGGTTTTGTGGAATAGTTACTTCAGCTCCTAAATCCACTCCTTGGTGTGTTAGTGATGTAATCTTAGGAAAACTCAACAGCTTTTGTGATATTTGCAGACCTTCATTTAGCTCCCCAGCTCTTGGCAGTGTATCAGGCTTAGGAACATAAATGATTGGACTCCATGGAGCCTTGCTCAGACAGAATGGGTCTGGTAGGTACAGTAGCGCTTTATATGCTCAAGTTAACCTATTTTTTTTTAGTTTGAGAGACATACGTTTATGTCAGACTTGGTAGAAAGGGTGGTCCACCAATGGTTGTGTAGATGAAGTCCACAGTCGTTGCTGAGCCACTTCCTGTTGATGCCGGATAGAAGCATTAGTGGCCCATGCTGACTTGTCTGCCTGTTGATTTGGTTGGCATACATAGTAGTTGTAGGCCCATGCTGACTACCTGCACGTTGATACCAGTTAGAACCACATAGTGGTTGTGAATCGATGTGGACTGTGTCCCATTGATATTAGATCGAACCCATACTGGTTGCAGGCCTATGCTGACCAGTCTGCCCATTGATATTGGATAATGAGTGTGTTGATATTAGACAATGAGTGGGTGCATCTCTTGCTGACCCATTAGAGCAACTGTGATTATTGGCCCTCGCTGAGCCATCCGGCAGGAAATAGCAGCTAGAATCCTCAGTGGTTCCAGGCCGAAGCTCACCTGACCACCTGTTGATACTGTATACAGCCCATAGTGGTTGCCAGCGCAAGCTCACCTGCCCGCTTTTGATACTGAATGGAGCCCACATTAGTTGCAGATCCTTACTCAACCACAATTCTCTACATGTTGGTCCTTGATAGAATCTACAGCGGTTGAAGGCCCGTGCTGACAAGTCCTCCTTTTGTGATAGGCTACCAGTGGTTACGTGCTCATGGTGACGTGTCTTACAGTTCACAACCTCCGCTCCGCCGACCTCGCCCTGGCAGAGGTCACCCGCACCTGCAGAAACAGAACAGGCGGGATCTCCTTCTCCTCCATCGCAGCCAAGGCCTGGAACGAGCTCCCTGTGAACATAAGACGCTCCTCGACCCTGCACACATTCAGGGAGGCCATCAAGACCTGGCTCTCCGACTGATTCAAAGCTGCTTCCTCTCTTCCCCCAGCGCCTTGAAACCCTCACGGGTGAGTAGCGCACTCTATAAACTCCTTATTGATTGATTGATTGACAATATGTATAAGCCACAATGGTTGCAGTGCTATGCCATCCCACAATAATACACCCATTGGTACTGCATAGAACCCACATTAATTGCTACCCAGTGCTAAGCCTTCCATCTTTGGATACCTCCTAGAACTTGCAGTGTTTGAAGATCGTTCTGACTCATGCTCCTGTTGATACTGGATAGAACTCAAAGCGGTTGCGGCTCTCACTAGGGCTGGACTCAACCAAAATCTGAACCAGCAAAAATGTTCATACCAACCGCACCCCCTAGAAGGCTGCAACTAGAATGGAGTCGTGGGAGCTTTCCCGATATCATGGCAGAGGATTCGGCACTGAAAGCAACCTCCTAGGCCACCAGGAGAATTCCAGAGTGGCAGTATGGCTAGTCTGTTCGCCTATTTATACTGCTTGACGGTGCCATACATGGAGCCGAATATAAACGTTGGGTTTATGTTTGCTGCAGAAGTAATGTTTGATTCATGTAGTGGTGCCGCAGGAGACACCAAATGCCTAGGTATCTTATGCATCCATTCCCATCAATCCTCCTTTAAGAAGATGTTATGGCTTCTGCCTCTGGAATTAAGTTTTTGCAGAATGTGGATTTAGCCGCATGCACCACTTAATCCACCAAGTACTACAAATATAATTTGCAGATTTCAACAAAAATGTGTTCTGGCCCTAAAGAATTGAAATGTATTATGATTCGGCGAAGCATTGACCTTTTTACAATGGACAACTTGGTCAACGTTCAAGTGATGATTGCTGTATCCAGATATTCGACGAATAAAGCGAAACGTGACACGACAATTATTTAGATTTAAAATAACAAAATATTAAAAATAATACCGCTGAAGACAGCCGCAGTGTATCACATAATGTGGCCTTTCTTGCTGTAAGCTTTTTTTTTTTTTTTAACCCTGCCGCATAACTTGGTCCTCCATTGCTGCATAATTCTAGTAGTTCTCACTTGTTGGAAGCCTGTTGTAGGTCTCTCAAAACCTTGCCCTCGCATCTGGGTGTCAGCCTTCCACAGGGTCCTGGGTGGTTGTACGAAATACCAGACTGAAGGAGCAGAAATTGAGCTGACCAGAGATACGATCTCAGGGCAGAGTAAGGGGTCGGGGTGGGGGGTGGCGGGAGTTCAGTATGGAGCATGTCTAACATAGCAGTGAAAAGAATCCTCTATGTATGGATGGGTGGAAGAGTGACATGCCTTTGGTAAGGAGATCTGCCATCCATGTTGCTTTAATTTAAACTCTCAGGAATGTACCCCGGCCCAGATCTGGTTTCCAAGCGGCACAAAGCAGGATTTCCCGTAGCCCGGCGAAAGAACGGATGCCAGCTTCAGAGCAGCCTGCATCCCCAATGCGGGACTCTCCGCCTGAAGAGAGGAACACGGATAAGGATCGCCCACCATGACTCTTATTTGCTTGCCCCCCGGGGTAGCGTGTCCACTTCCCAGCAAAGCAGTGGGTTGTTTGAGAGGCAGCCTCCAACGAGCAGGCGACAGAGGGGTCAGGAACAATGCAAGAAAACACATGAGAAGGTTAGCTAAGCAGATGCAGATGTGCTGTTCCGAGCGCAAGCCATTGCACTTGGAGCGTAAATCCTGCACGAGCGCCGGCACCCACACGTGCCTGCGCGCGGGACTGTAGAGGCGCCCGGCAGACAGCCAGGCCGGGGCACGTCTGACGTCACGCGCTTCCCCTGCAGGGGGTACCAGCCGGCCGAGGCCTGCAGGAACCCCTCTGCAGCCTCCGAGCTGGGCCGCCCGCGGCTGCCAAGAGAGAGGCTCTAGCTTCTACGGTTTAGTGGAATGCGAAACACGAGAGATGGTTTTGTAGAGTGGATTATTACATTATGGACCGTATTTTGCGGTATTAATTACCCCTAGTATTGTAGTCTGCGTAGGCAGTAACGGCAGTGCTTTAAATGGAAAAAAATAAGTGCAGGTACTCATTAAATTGAGCTAGGGCGGGGTGAGACATGTTTACAAAAACATTTCTGCTGAGTATTCATTTTGTCCTTGATAGTAGTCTCAAACTTTTCATATGTGCAGAGAAGGGCATTTACACCAGTTTCAGAACATGTGAGAAATGTATGAAAATAAACATAATGTGCTAATTCGTTACACAAAATGAATGTCACACACCACATGTCAATATTTCCTTGTTTCGCAACATTTGCAGCTTCTTAATGTCATACTGTTTCTACTTACTTGCATTAGGTGCAATCCTTTTATAATCAAGTGCACACTCATACACACAAAACAAGCATTCCACGCATTTCTTTTCAAATACCTCCTGAGTGTCCCGATTCTCTTCCGCTCTGATTTAATTTCTCTCTCTCACACACACAAACACACACAAACAAGCAGACAGACAAACACTCTTTCAGTCTTCACATCTCAAACCTCTCCATCCCTCCCCCTCACTTCTCTCCCATTTGTATCTAACTCCGTCCCACTCTCTTTACCCCAATTTATCCTATCATTCTCTACCATCACTCTCTATTTCTCTGTGCCTCTCTTACTCTTTCCACAGCTGTCTGAATCACTTCCCCATCTCTATATGCGCTTATCGTCTGTCTATCTTTTTCCCCTTTAAACTCTCGTCTGCTTCTTCTATCTCTGCCCCTTCACTCTCCGCCTTCTCTCACCCCATCATCCCTCCCCTCCCCCCCCCCCCCCCAGCAGAAGGCCCCACGGTCGGTAAGCTTTCAGTGGCAGACAGTGAGCACTGCTAGGCCGTGAACATGTGCAGAGTCCAGCAGGGTGAGGTAAGGGGTAGCACAATACTGGCCTCTGATGGGCAGGTCAGTAGACCTCCTCCCAACTCAATTGGGTACGAGGGAGTCCGCCTAGGTAATCCCCACCACCTCACCCCCGCCCATCATGGCTCAATTTCACAGCAGGCGGGCGGGGAGGGGGTTGATTTGCAGGGGAAGACCCCAGTGAGAATCTAAGGGGTGAAAATGGCCCTCGTTATCTGGGTGCTTAAGTGGCCACTCCTGAGCAGGCTCTTCCACCCCACCTCTTTCAGTCTGCACACATCACTGTGCTGCGCCCCAGGTAGAAAATGTCCCATACACTATCTAACAAGACGTCCCAGCATGGAGGCTCGGCAGGGGGGCTGTTGAGGACAATCAGAGCTTTCATCTAGGTGAGGAGGGAGCAGAGGCAGCAGGCCGTTCAGGCCCAATCTTGCCACTTGCCACTGCTCAATGACAGACAAACGGCAAAACGGCAAACATGCTGCTAGAAAAACAGGAACACAGCTGGCACTCGGCACCTGCCTAGTGCCCACCTTATCAATTCGACCCAGAGTACCGGTACTCTCCTTGGCAGTGGAGAAGTGCCGGAACTCAACTAGGTAAAAATAAGAAGTGCCGGTACTCAGTAGCGGCGAGTACCGGCCCATTTAAAGCACTGAGTAATGGCACATTTTAAACACTTTTGGATTAGATGGCACGTTTTTGGTTTTCCCGCTCAAACAGCAGTTGTCTGTTTACCATCAATCAATCAATCAATCAAGCATTTGTATAGCGCGCTACTCACCCGTAGGGTCTCAAGGCGCTGGGGGAGGGGGGTCCGCTACCGCTCGAACAACCAGGTCTTGAGTTGCTTCCTGAAGGAGAGGTGGTCTTGGGTCAGGCGGAGGTGGATGGGGAGGGAGTTCCACGTCTTGGCAGCCAGGTAGGAGAAGGATCTTCCTCCCGTTGTGACTCTTCTGATGCGGGGGGCGGCGGCGAGGGCGTGGCTGGTCGATCGTAGCTGGCGGGTTGGAGTGTAGAAGGTCAGGCGGTCGTTGAGGTATCTTGGGCCTTGGTTGTGGAGAGCTTTGTGTGCGTGGGTGAGGAGTCGGAACGTGATTCTCTTTCTGACGGGGAGCCAGTGCAGGTTTCTCAGGTGTTCGGAGATGTGGCTGTGTCGGGGGATGTCCAGGAAGAGGCGTGCCTAGGCGTTCTGGATGCGTTGGAGTCTCTTCTGGAGTTTGGCTGTGGTTCCGGTGTAGAGGGAGTTGCCGTAGGCCAGACGGCTGGTGACGAGGGCCTGGGTGACCGTCTTCCTGGTTTCGGTGGGGATCCACCGGAAGATCTTACGTAGCATGCGGAGGATGTTGAAGCATGACGAGGAGACGGCGTTGACTTGTCTGGTCATGGAGAGGGACTAGTCCAGTATGAAGCCCAGGTTGCGTGCGTGGTCTGTCGGTTTGGGTGCGCTGCCCAGGGACGGGGGGCCACCAGGAGTCGTCCCAGGTGGAGGGCGAAGATCCCAGGATGAGGACTTCAGTCTTATCCGAGTTCAGTTTCAGGCGGCTGTTCATCATCCACTCGGCTACGTCTTTTATCCCTTCGTGTAGGTTGGTCCTGGCGGTGGCGGGGTCGTTGGTGAGGGAGAGGATCAGCTGGGTGTCGTCGGCGTAGGAGATGATGTTGCGGTTGTGTTGGCGTGCGATGGCCGCAAGGGGGCTCATGTAGATGTTGAACAGCGTGGGGCTGAGTGATGATCCTTGGGGTACGCCGCAGATGACTTCGGTGGCCTCGGATCTGAACGGGGGGAGGCGTACTCTCTGGGTTCTCCCGGCGAGGAAGGAGATAATCCACTCCAGTGCCTTCTCTTGGATCCCGATGTTGCTGAGGCGTTGTACTAGGGTGCGGTGGCAGACCGTGTCGAACGCCGCGGAGAGGTCTAGGAGGATGAGGGCCGCTGTTTCTCCGTTGTCGAGCAGGGCTCTGATGTAGTCGGTGGCTGCGATGAGGGCGGTCTCGGTGCTGTGGTTGGCCCGGAAGCCAGACTGTGAGTGGTCGAGGGATCCATTCGTCTCGAGGAAGGCGGCAAGCTGTCTGTTGACGGTCTTCTCAATGACTTTGGCAGGAAAAGGAAGAAGCGAGATGGGTCGGTAGTTTTTGAGTTCGGTGGGGTCCGCTGATGGTTTCTTCAGTAAGGCGCTGAGTTCGGCGTGCTTCCAGCTCTCTGGGAAGGTGGCGGTGTCGAAGGAGGCATTGATGATGTCCCGCAGGTGTGGTGCGATGACGGAGTCGGCCTTGTTGAAGACGTGGTGAGGGCAGGGGTCGGTTGGAGATCCGGAGTGGATGGAGTTCATTGTGCGGATGGTTTCTTCGGTGTTGACCGGGGTCCAGGCGCGGATGGTGGGGGGCGTTGGTGCGGTCGTAGGGTGCGTCGGCCGTGTGCTGAAACTGTTGTGTATGTCTGCGATCTTGTTGTGGAAGAACGAGGCGAGCGAGGCATACAAATCGTTCAGGACTGCCCGTCTTCTCTCCAGCCACGGAAAATTACATACCACAGGGATGCTGCTTGTCCCGTGGACTAGCCGAAGTGAATTGCAGTTATGTGCTGTAGTGTATATCGGACCCGTTCTCTGGCACGTGACCCGTCCTTGCTCTGACATTTGACCCGTCCCTGGCGGTTGAATAACGGACACACCCCTTAGCTTTCTATATTGGTTGTTAACCCTTTTATGCTTGGCCCACCATGAGGAGAAACATCGTTTGACTTGTGCCACCTAAGTTACTAGACACATTGTCTTATGATGAATACCTCGCATCATATCTAACTAGCACCCGTTTTTCGAGGGCCGCTCCCAACCGACACCTCTTCGCACTCCTCCAAAGAAGCCACTGCTTCTAGAACTGAACTTCGAGGGTGAAGGGGGGGGGGGGGGGTAAGGGGTACACCTTCTTTGTAGCAGGCATCTTAACCCTCTGCTGTGTTGTGTGGGTGACAGAGTGCATGGTGAGCAATGTGAGAGTTGGGTGAGAGGGGTGACTGCAGGGTGAGTGATGTGCAATATGAATTTGGGTGCAGATGTAAGTGCAGAAGGGGAAAAATGAATGTATGGTTAGCGATTGACTTGTGAGATTGCAGAGTGAGCAGTGAGGGGGACAGGTGAGTGGAGTGTCCCATGAGTGCAGGGTGAGTAGTGTGCTCCTGTGACTGCAGGGTGAGGTACAGGGTGAACAGCGCAAGTGCATTGTGAGGGAAGAGTGATCACTGTGAGTGCAGAGTGAGCGGTGTGCTCATGTGACCGCAGGGTAAGTGGAAGGAGAAAGTTGTGAGCTCATGGTGAGTAGCATAAGTGCAGTGTGGTCACTGTGAGTGCATTGTGATCCCTGTGAGTGTAGGGTGAGTGTGAAAGTGAAGGGCGAGAATGAGGAGTGAACTGTCTGAATGCGGGGTGCATTCGCATACACCTGAAGTAACTCGGCATGTTAATGAGGGCTGGCGTAGGGTTTCAGATATAAGTTAAACTATTGCTATTATGGCATTATTCAGGATCAGGGCCAGACTGGCCGTAGCGGGCACTGGGTGCTTTCTCGGTGGGGGTGGTTTTGGACCGGTGGGGGCGGTTTTGGTACAGTACAAGGGGCCGGTTTTGCAGCAGTGCTTCAATATCGGCCCCCTGTACCAAAATCTGCTGCAGTGTTTTCCACGTGCACCCCCCCTCCCACCGGCCGCTCCAACTCAGTTGCCAAGGCTGGTTTGTGTTCCCTATTCAGTGATGGAGGGTGGAGGAAATGAATATTGTGCTCATCCTGCAACAAACTTCCAGTCTTGTGATTAGGTTTGGCAGGTCATTATATTGATGTCCCAGGTTGTACAAAAAAAAAGCAGTCACCTAAAGCCTATTTTCAGCCCTTATCTGTGCATACTTGGAACCGCAAATATAAATATATATAGCATTTTTAATTGTGTTCTAGGGCTGCCTGAATTATCCATGACTGATCATTACAGGGAACAAAGACAGAAAAGTCTACATGCTATCTTGTTTATAACCCTGTCATTGTCAAGGCAAGGCCTTTGCAGGTCATTTAAACAACAAATGGCTGGTATTTTTCTATTGGCTACCCTACTTTATATTCCTTGTCTTGAAATGCATTCTCACACTACGGCAGTAAAAGTTAAATACAAATGGAAGGAATAGGTAGAGTGAGGGTGCAGGGGGTACTGGAACCAGAAAAAAACGAAGTCTTGTTAATCAGATTACACAGGTATGTAAATATGCAAATGGTCTTTCAAAGACTTGTGAAAAACTCAGGTGTTCCGGAGATAAGACTCCAGACACTGCCCAGCCGAGCCCACAGCAGCCCAAGCTGCAGCAGCCCGGGCTGAGGCACACAAAGGGGGGCGGGGGCTGAAGCCCTTTTACCCCCATGGGCGTTGCACGCCTGGAAGTCAGCCCTGTTGTTTTAAGGTTCTAAGGCCTCTTTATATTGATATCAGAGTAACAACATGCACTGGGCGGTGTAACTAGCCATCGTAAGCTCAGTGCTTTGGAAGACAAACAGACTTATAATGCTAGCTGACCACAACATCGACTGAATGTGCATTGTACAATGCCTCTAACATAAGATACGCTTATTTTTTTAGAGTAGAAAACTCTTGACTGACTCTACTTGGCCCATGTAACCGGTTGTTGGTTGATTTGTACATGCTGTATTGATTGCGAACAATAAGTGTATTTGAACACGCTATATTAGAAGTCGTAAACATTGAGATATAACATAGAAATCACACACCATATTTTTTCTTTCAAGTGTGTTCAGTTGCCTTAAGCGTAGACGCACCTTACTGGTATCTTTTTTTAATGTATTTATGTAACTCCTTTAAGGAAGTGAGACTGTGCTTGGCTGTTGTTTAAGGTAATGTTGTAGCAACAACCCCCAGATGTGTACTACTTTAACCAGTCTTCTGTAGGTTTTCATTAGTCCGTACTTTGCATTCGTTACCGGTTGTCTAGAAATCTGATAAAGAAGCCATGGTTTGAAACATTTGACATTCATACACTCACATGCCTTAGAGGAGCAGGAGGAAACGTGTTTGTGTGTGTATTTCATTCCATTTTCATGACCTGTTCGTACCACCACGCTGGCTGCATCGCTTGCCTGCAGGCTTCGAGGGCTCCATACTGTGTTTCAGCCTGTTAGACATTCACAGTCGGTCAGCACCATGGGCCTGGAACCCCCAGGGCTCGCGTACAGCCTGCTCCACCCCCGCAGACACCAGGACTTTTAACTGACTCTTATTTCATTTGGTCTATAAGTATGAGGATAAAGGCCACGGTTCGCAGCTTAGTTTATACTACAGCAATCCACCTGCATGTTCTGAAGTGATTTAGTAGGAGCCTTTAGGTGGCAGTAAAAATTCGGAGCTTCCGTTTCACTATTCATGTACACAATGTGTGAGGATAATTTTGTTTTAGATGATATTGTAGACGGGTCACCATTATTTAGCAGATAGAACAAACTATATTATTTCAGGGCCTGGTGAGTATCGTCCTCCTCAAAGCTGTTCGTTTGACTAACATTGGGAGGACGGAAGGTGAAACCAATTTTGCCAGAATGGAAATCCTTGACCTAAAGACTCTCTCATAAGGCTCACGACCACCTCACCTTTCATACTCACTAAATATTTTAGGTAAAATGATAATGGCCTGTTAACATTGAACCTGGGTTCACTTCTTGGGAGTCCCTGTTTCATTGCTTCATGTACACAGAGAAATGTCACTTTGTACTCCCAACTCACTAAGCCAAGAAGAGGTTACGCACACTCTATGGGAACAAGTTACGGGCCATGGTCTTCGTCTGCTCCAGAGAGGGTTGCATAGGGTAGTACAATTCTGCTCCTCCTCTGGAACCTTGATGAGACCCATACAACACACCCTCTCCTCCGTCTGTCCTTTCAGTCGAAACAAGCTACCACTTGGGCAGGAGGGAGTTTAGAGGGAGAGGCTTCTAGATAAGTCTTCTTGTAAGAGGAAGTGAAATAAGCTCACCTCCATAGTGACTGTGCATGTTCTCACCACCATCTAAGCCACGTTTTGGACAACATCTGAAGACACCTGAAGTCTGCATTTACGCTGGGCGCTGTTTGATCGCGCTCTCTCTTTTAAAGTTCCCGTTTTTCTATTTAATTTATTTTATGTTTTCTTTAACCCTGCTTTTATTGCGCAGCTTCTAGGGTCCCTTACCTGCACTCTAATAGTTGGTCACCGCATTTGCGGGTCCGGTTCCCGGTTCTGGGTGGTGGGCTAGTTACGGCAGCCATCTTGGAGTGGGGTGAATGCCACGAGGTGCATTAGTGAGCAGTGTAGTGCTCCGGATGTCCACAGGGACTACTATTTAAGGCGAGCATTTGAAGGACAATCCCTTTGGACAACATCTGAAGACACCTGAAGTCTGCATTTACGCTGGGCGCTGTTTGATCGCGCTCTCTCTTTTAAAGTTCCCGTTTTTCTATTTAATTTATTTTATGTTTTCTTTAACCCTGCTTTTATTGCGCAGCTTCTAGGGTCCCTTACCTGCACTCTAATAGTTGGTCACCGCATTTGCGGGTCCGGTTCCCGGTTCTGGGTGGTGGGCTAGTTACGGCAGCCATCTTGGAGTGGGGTGAATGCCACGAGGTGCATTAGTGAGCAGTGTAGTGCTCCGGATGTCCACAGGGACTACTATTTAAGGCGAGCATTTGAAGGACAATCCCTTTGGACAACATCTGAAGACACCTGAAGTCTGCATTTACGCTGGGCGCTGTTTGATCGCGCTCTCTCTTTTAAAGTTCCCGTTTTTCTATTTAATTTATTTTATGTTTTCTTTAACCCTGCTTTTATTGCGCAGCTTCTAGGGTCCCTTACCTGCACTCTAATAGTTGGTCACCGCATTTGCGGGTCCGGTTCCCGGTTCTGGGTGGTGGGCTAGTTACGGCAGCCATCTTGGAGTGGGGTGAATGCCACGAGGTGCATTAGTGAGCAGTGTAGTGCTCCGGATGTCCACAGGGACTACTATTTAAGGCGAGCATTTGAAGGACAATCCCTTTGGACAACATCTGAAGACACCTGAAGTCTGCATTTACGCTGGGCGCTGTTTGATCGCGCTCTCTCTTTTAAAGTTCCCGTTTTTCTATTTAATTTATTTTATGTTTTCTTTAACCCTGCTTTTATTGCGCAGCTTCTAGGGTCCCTTACCTGCACTCTAATAGTTGGTCACCGCATTTGCGGGTCCGGTTCCCGGTTCTGGGTGGTGGGCTAGTTACGGCAGCCATCTTGGAGTGGGGTGAATGCCACGAGGTGCATTAGTGAGCAGTGTAGTGCTCCGGATGTCCACAGGGACTACTATTTAAGGCGAGCATTTGAAGGACAATCCCTTTGGACAACATCTGAAGACACCTGAAGTCTGCATTTACGCTGGGCGCTGTTTGATCGCGCTCTCTCTTTTAAAGTTCCCGTTTTTCTATTTAATTTATTTTATGTTTTCTTTAACCCTGCTTTTATTGCGCAGCTTCTAGGGTCCCTTACCTGCACTCTAATAGTTGGTCACCGCATTTGCGGGTCCGGTTCCCGGTTCTGGGTGGTGGGCTAGTTACGGCAGCCATCTTGGAGTGGGGTGAATGCCACGAGGTGCATTAGTGAGCAGTGTAGTGCTCCGGATGTCCACAGGGACTACTATTTAAGGCGAGCATTTGAAGGACAATCCCTTTGGACAACATCTGAAGACACCTGAAGTCTGCATTTACGCTGGGCGCTGTTTGATCGCGCTCTCTCTTTTAAAGTTCCCGTTTTTCTATTTAATTTATTTTATGTTTTCTTTAACCCTGCTTTTATTGCGCAGCTTCTAGGGTCCCTTACCTGCACTCTAATAGTTGGTCACC
Source organism: Lissotriton helveticus (assembly GCF_964261635.1). NCBI lineage: Eukaryota > Metazoa > Chordata > Amphibia > Caudata > Salamandridae > Lissotriton > Lissotriton helveticus. The sequence goes on along the minus strand of NC_136057.1, from coordinate 370,264,981 downwards.
GCATTTGCGGGTCCGGTTCCCGGTTCTGGGTGGTGGGCTAGTTACGGCAGCCATCTTGGAGTGGGGTGAATGCCACGAGGTGCATTAGTGAGCAGTGTAGTGCTCCGGATGTCCACAGGGACTACTATTTAAGGCGAGCATTTGAAGGACAATCCCTTTGGACAACATCTGAAGACACCTGAAGTCTGCATTTACGCTGGGCGCTGTTTGATCGCGCTCTCTCTTTTAAAGTTCCCGTTTTTCTATTTAATTTATTTTATGTTTTCTTTAACCCTGCTTTTATTGCGCAGCTTCTAGGGTCCCTTACCTGCACTCTAATAGTTGGTCACCGCATTTGCGGGTCCGGTTCCCGGTTCTGGGTGGTGGGCTAGTTACGGCAGCCATCTTGGAGTGGGGTGAATGCCACGAGGTGCATTAGTGAGCAGTGTAGTGCTCCGGATGTCCACAGGGACTACTATTTAAGGCGAGCATTTGAAGGACAATCCCTTTGGACAACATCTGAAGACACCTGAAGTCTGCATTTACGCTGGGCGCTGTTTGATCGCGCTCTCTCTTTTAAAGTTCCCGTTTTTCTATTTAATTTATTTTATGTTTTCTTTAACCCTGCTTTTATTGCGCAGCTTCTAGGGTCCCTTACCTGCACTCTAATAGTTGGTCACCGCATTTGCGGGTCCGGTTCCCGGTTCTGGGTGGTGGGCTAGTTACGGCAGCCATCTTGGAGTGGGGTGAATGCCACGAGGTGCATTAGTGAGCAGTGTAGTGCTCCGGATGTCCACAGGGACTACTATTTAAGGCGAGCATTTGAAGGACAATCCCTTTGGACAACATCTGAAGACACCTGAAGTCTGCATTTACGCTGGGCGCTGTTTGATCGCGCTCTCTCTTTTAAAGTTCCCGTTTTTCTATTTAATTTATTTTATGTTTTCTTTAACCCTGCTTTTATTGCGCAGCTTCTAGGGTCCCTTACCTGCACTCTAATAGTTGGTCACCGCATTTGCGGGTCCGGTTCCCGGTTCTGGGTGGTGGGCTAGTTACGGCAGCCATCTTGGAGTGGGGTGAATGCCACGAGGTGCATTAGTGAGCAGTGTAGTGCTCCGGATGTCCACAGGGACTACTATTTAAGGCGAGCATTTGAAGGACAATCCCTTTGGACAACATCTGAAGACACCTGAAGTCTGCATTTACGCTGGGCGCTGTTTGATCGCGCTCTCTCTTTTAAAGTTCCCGTTTTTCTATTTAATTTATTTTATGTTTTCTTTAACCCTGCTTTTATTGCGCAGCTTCTAGGGTCCCTTACCTGCACTCTAATAGTTGGTCACCGCATTTGCGGGTCCGGTTCCCGGTTCTGGGTGGTGGGCTAGTTACGGCAGCCATCTTGGAGTGGGGTGAATGCCACGAGGTGCATTAGTGAGCAGTGTAGTGCTCCGGATGTCCACAGGGACTACTATTTAAGGCGAGCATTTGAAGGACAATCCCTTTGGACAACATCTGAAGACACCTGAAGTCTGCATTTACGCTGGGCGCTGTTTGATCGCGCTCTCTCTTTTAAAGTTCCCGTTTTTCTATTTAATTTATTTTATGTTTTCTTTAACCCTGCTTTTATTGCGCAGCTTCTAGGGTCCCTTACCTGCACTCTAATAGTTGGTCACCGCATTTGCGGGTCCGGTTCCCGGTTCTGGGTGGTGGGCTAGTTACGGCAGCCATCTTGGAGTGGGGTGAATGCCACGAGGTGCATTAGTGAGCAGTGTAGTGCTCCGGATGTCCACAGGGACTACTATTTAAGGCGAGCATTTGAAGGACAATCCCTTTGGACAACATCTGAAGACACCTGAAGTCTGCATTTACGCTGGGCGCTGTTTGATCGCGCTCTCTCTTTTAAAGTTCCCGTTTTTCTATTTAATTTATTTTATGTTTTCTTTAACCCTGCTTTTATTGCGCAGCTTCTAGGGTCCCTTACCTGCACTCTAATAGTTGGTCACCGCATTTGCGGGTCCGGTTCCCGGTTCTGGGTGGTGGGCTAGTTACGGCAGCCATCTTGGAGTGGGGTGAATGCCACGAGGTGCATTAGTGAGCAGTGTAGTGCTCCGGATGTCCACAGGGACTACTATTTAAGGCGAGCATTTGAAGGACAATCCCTTTGGACAACATCTGAAGACACCTGAAGTCTGCATTTACGCTGGGCGCTGTTTGATCGCGCTCTCTCTTTTAAAGTTCCCGTTTTTCTATTTAATTTATTTTATGTTTTCTTTAACCCTGCTTTTATTGCGCAGCTTCTAGGGTCCCTTACCTGCACTCTAATAGTTGGTCACCGCATTTGCGGGTCCGGTTCCCGGTTCTGGGTGGTGGGCTAGTTACGGCAGCCATCTTGGAGTGGGGTGAATGCCACGAGGTGCATTAGTGAGCAGTGTAGTGCTCCGGATGTCCACAGGGACTACTATTTAAGGCGAGCATTTGAAGGACAATCCCTTTGGACAACATCTGAAGACACCTGAAGTCTGCATTTACGCTGGGCGCTGTTTGATCGCGCTCTCTCTTTTAAAGTTCCCGTTTTTCTATTTAATTTATTTTATGTTTTCTTTAACCCTGCTTTTATTGCGCAGCTTCTAGGGTCCCTTACCTGCACTCTAATAGTTGGTCACCGCATTTGCGGGTCCGGTTCCCGGTTCTGGGTGGTGGGCTAGTTACGGCAGCCATCTTGGAGTGGGGTGAATGCCACGAGGTGCATTAGTGAGCAGTGTAGTGCTCCGGATGTCCACAGGGACTACTATTTAAGGCGAGCATTTGAAGGACAATCCCTTTGGACAACATCTGAAGACACCTGAAGTCTGCATTTACGCTGGGCGCTGTTTGATCGCGCTCTCTCTTTTAAAGTTCCCGTTTTTCTATTTAATTTATTTTATGTTTTCTTTAACCCTGCTTTTATTGCGCAGCTTCTAGGGTCCCTTACCTGCACTCTAATAGTTGGTCACCGCATTTGCGGGTCCGGTTCCCGGTTCTGGGTGGTGGGCTAGTTACGGCAGCCATCTTGGAGTGGGGTGAATGCCACGAGGTGCATTAGTGAGCAGTGTAGTGCTCCGGATGTCCACAGGGACTACTATTTAAGGCGAGCATTTGAAGGACAATCCCTTTGGACAACATCTGAAGACACCTGAAGTCTGCATTTACGCTGGGCGCTGTTTGATCGCGCTCTCTCTTTTAAAGTTCCCGTTTTTCTATTTAATTTATTTTATGTTTTCTTTAACCCTGCTTTTATTGCGCAGCTTCTAGGGTCCCTTACCTGCACTCTAATAGTTGGTCACCGCATTTGCGGGTCCGGTTCCCGGTTCTGGGTGGTGGGCTAGTTACGGCAGCCATCTTGGAGTGGGGTGAATGCCACGAGGTGCATTAGTGAGCAGTGTAGTGCTCCGGATGTCCACAGGGACTACTATTTAAGGCGAGCATTTGAAGGACAATCCCTTTGGACAACATCTGAAGACACCTGAAGTCTGCATTTACGCTGGGCGCTGTTTGATCGCGCTCTCTCTTTTAAAGTTCCCGTTTTTCTATTTAATTTATTTTATGTTTTCTTTAACCCTGCTTTTATTGCGCAGCTTCTAGGGTCCCTTACCTGCACTCTAATAGTTGGTCACCGCATTTGCGGGTCCGGTTCCCGGTTCTGGGTGGTGGGCTAGTTACGGCAGCCATCTTGGAGTGGGGTGAATGCCACGAGGTGCATTAGTGAGCAGTGTAGTGCTCCGGATGTCCACAGGGACTACTATTTAAGGCGAGCATTTGAAGGACAATCCCTTTGGACAACATCTGAAGACACCTGAAGTCTGCATTTACGCTGGGCGCTGTTTGATCGCGCTCTCTCTTTTAAAGTTCCCGTTTTTCTATTTAATTTATTTTATGTTTTCTTTAACCCTGCTTTTATTGCGCAGCTTCTAGGGTCCCTTACCTGCACTCTAATAGTTGGTCACCGCATTTGCGGGTCCGGTTCCCGGTTCTGGGTGGTGGGCTAGTTACGGCAGCCATCTTGGAGTGGGGTGAATGCCACGAGGTGCATTAGTGAGCAGTGTAGTGCTCCGGATGTCCACAGGGACTACTATTTAAGGCGAGCATTTGAAGGACAATCCCTTTGGACAACATCTGAAGACACCTGAAGTCTGCATTTACGCTGGGCGCTGTTTGATCGCGCTCTCTCTTTTAAAGTTCCCGTTTTTCTATTTAATTTATTTTATGTTTTCTTTAACCCTGCTTTTATTGCGCAGCTTCTAGGGTCCCTTACCTGCACTCTAATAGTTGGTCACCGCATTTGCGGGTCCGGTTCCCGGTTCTGGGTGGTGGGCTAGTTACGGCAGCCATCTTGGAGTGGGGTGAATGCCACGAGGTGCATTAGTGAGCAGTGTAGTGCTCCGGATGTCCACAGGGACTACTATTTAAGGCGAGCATTTGAAGGACAATCCCTTTGGACAACATCTGAAGACACCTGAAGTCTGCATTTACGCTGGGCGCTGTTTGATCGCGCTCTCTCTTTTAAAGTTCCCGTTTTTCTATTTAATTTATTTTATGTTTTCTTTAACCCTGCTTTTATTGCGCAGCTTCTAGGGTCCCTTACCTGCACTCTAATAGTTGGTCACCGCATTTGCGGGTCCGGTTCCCGGTTCTGGGTGGTGGGCTAGTTACGGCAGCCATCTTGGAGTGGGGTGAATGCCACGAGGTGCATTAGTGAGCAGTGTAGTGCTCCGGATGTCCACAGGGACTACTATTTAAGGCGAGCATTTGAAGGACAATCCCTTTGGACAACATCTGAAGACACCTGAAGTCTGCATTTACGCTGGGCGCTGTTTGATCGCGCTCTCTCTTTTAAAGTTCCCGTTTTTCTATTTAATTTATTTTATGTTTTCTTTAACCCTGCTTTTATTGCGCAGCTTCTAGGGTCCCTTACCTGCACTCTAATAGTTGGTCACCGCATTTGCGGGTCCGGTTCCCGGTTCTGGGTGGTGGGCTAGTTACGGCAGCCATCTTGGAGTGGGGTGAATGCCACGAGGTGCATTAGTGAGCAGTGTAGTGCTCCGGATGTCCACAGGGACTACTATTTAAGGCGAGCATTTGAAGGACAATCCCTTTGGACAACATCTGAAGACACCTGAAGTCTGCATTTACGCTGGGCGCTGTTTGATCGCGCTCTCTCTTTTAAAGTTCCCGTTTTTCTATTTAATTTATTTTATGTTTTCTTTAACCCTGCTTTTATTGCGCAGCTTCTAGGGTCCCTTACCTGCACTCTAATAGTTGGTCACCGCATTTGCGGGTCCGGTTCCCGGTTCTGGGTGGTGGGCTAGTTACGGCAGCCATCTTGGAGTGGGGTGAATGCCACGAGGTGCATTAGTGAGCAGTGTAGTGCTCCGGATGTCCACAGGGACTACTATTTAAGGCGAGCATTTGAAGGACAATCCCTTTGGACAACATCTGAAGACACCTGAAGTCTGCATTTACGCTGGGCGCTGTTTGATCGCGCTCTCTCTTTTAAAGTTCCCGTTTTTCTATTTAATTTATTTTATGTTTTCTTTAACCCTGCTTTTATTGCGCAGCTTCTAGGGTCCCTTACCTGCACTCTAATAGTTGGTCACCGCATTTGCGGGTCCGGTTCCCGGTTCTGGGTGGTGGGCTAGTTACGGCAGCCATCTTGGAGTGGGGTGAATGCCACGAGGTGCATTAGTGAGCAGTGTAGTGCTCCGGATGTCCACAGGGACTACTATTTAAGGCGAGCATTTGAAGGACAATCCCTTTGGACAACATCTGAAGACACCTGAAGTCTGCATTTACGCTGGGCGCTGTTTGATCGCGCTCTCTCTTTTAAAGTTCCCGTTTTTCTATTTAATTTATTTTATGTTTTCTTTAACCCTGCTTTTATTGCGCAGCTTCTAGGGTCCCTTACCTGCACTCTAATAGTTGGTCACCGCATTTGCGGGTCCGGTTCCCGGTTCTGGGTGGTGGGCTAGTTACGGCAGCCATCTTGGAGTGGGGTGAATGCCACGAGGTGCATTAGTGAGCAGTGTAGTGCTCCGGATGTCCACAGGGACTACTATTTAAGGCGAGCATTTGAAGGACAATCCCTTTGGACAACATCTGAAGACACCTGAAGTCTGCATTTACGCTGGGCGCTGTTTGATCGCGCTCTCTCTTTTAAAGTTCCCGTTTTTCTATTTAATTTATTTTATGTTTTCTTTAACCCTGCTTTTATTGCGCAGCTTCTAGGGTCCCTTACCTGCACTCTAATAGTTGGTCACCGCATTTGCGGGTCCGGTTCCCGGTTCTGGGTGGTGGGCTAGTTACGGCAGCCATCTTGGAGTGGGGTGAATGCCACGAGGTGCATTAGTGAGCAGTGTAGTGCTCCGGATGTCCACAGGGACTACTATTTAAGGCGAGCATTTGAAGGACAATCCCTTTGGACAACATCTGAAGACACCTGAAGTCTGCATTTACGCTGGGCGCTGTTTGATCGCGCTCTCTCTTTTAAAGTTCCCGTTTTTCTATTTAATTTATTTTATGTTTTCTTTAACCCTGCTTTTATTGCGCAGCTTCTAGGGTCCCTTACCTGCACTCTAATAGTTGGTCACCGCATTTGCGGGTCCGGTTCCCGGTTCTGGGTGGTGGGCTAGTTACGGCAGCCATCTTGGAGTGGGGTGAATGCCACGAGGTGCATTAGTGAGCAGTGTAGTGCTCCGGATGTCCACAGGGACTACTATTTAAGGCGAGCATTTGAAGGACAATCCCTTTGGACAACATCTGAAGACACCTGAAGTCTGCATTTACGCTGGGCGCTGTTTGATCGCGCTCTCTCTTTTAAAGTTCCCGTTTTTCTATTTAATTTATTTTATGTTTTCTTTAACCCTGCTTTTATTGCGCAGCTTCTAGGGTCCCTTACCTGCACTCTAATAGTTGGTCACCGCATTTGCGGGTCCGGTTCCCGGTTCTGGGTGGTGGGCTAGTTACGGCAGCCATCTTGGAGTGGGGTGAATGCCACGAGGTGCATTAGTGAGCAGTGTAGTGCTCCGGATGTCCACAGGGACTACTATTTAAGGCGAGCATTTGAAGGACAATCCCTTTGGACAACATCTGAAGACACCTGAAGTCTGCATTTACGCTGGGCGCTGTTTGATCGCGCTCTCTCTTTTAAAGTTCCCGTTTTTCTATTTAATTTATTTTATGTTTTCTTTAACCCTGCTTTTATTGCGCAGCTTCTAGGGTCCCTTACCTGCACTCTAATAGTTGGTCACCGCATTTGCGGGTCCGGTTCCCGGTTCTGGGTGGTGGGCTAGTTACGGCAGCCATCTTGGAGTGGGGTGAATGCCACGAGGTGCATTAGTGAGCAGTGTAGTGCTCCGGATGTCCACAGGGACTACTATTTAAGGCGAGCATTTGAAGGACAATCCCTTTGGACAACATCTGAAGACACCTGAAGTCTGCATTTACGCTGGGCGCTGTTTGATCGCGCTCTCTCTTTTAAAGTTCCCGTTTTTCTATTTAATTTATTTTATGTTTTCTTTAACCCTGCTTTTATTGCGCAGCTTCTAGGGTCCCTTACCTGCACTCTAATAGTTGGTCACCGCATTTGCGGGTCCGGTTCCCGGTTCTGGGTGGTGGGCTAGTTACGGCAGCCATCTTGGAGTGGGGTGAATGCCACGAGGTGCATTAGTGAGCAGTGTAGTGCTCCGGATGTCCACAGGGACTACTATTTAAGGCGAGCATTTGAAGGACAATCCCTTTGGACAACATCTGAAGACACCTGAAGTCTGCATTTACGCTGGGCGCTGTTTGATCGCGCTCTCTCTTTTAAAGTTCCCGTTTTTCTATTTAATTTATTTTATGTTTTCTTTAACCCTGCTTTTATTGCGCAGCTTCTAGGGTCCCTTACCTGCACTCTAATAGTTGGTCACCGCATTTGCGGGTCCGGTTCCCGGTTCTGGGTGGTGGGCTAGTTACGGCAGCCATCTTGGAGTGGGGTGAATGCCACGAGGTGCATTAGTGAGCAGTGTAGTGCTCCGGATGTCCACAGGGACTACTATTTAAGGCGAGCATTTGAAGGACAATCCCTTTGGACAACATCTGAAGACACCTGAAGTCTGCATTTACGCTGGGCGCTGTTTGATCGCGCTCTCTCTTTTAAAGTTCCCGTTTTTCTATTTAATTTATTTTATGTTTTCTTTAACCCTGCTTTTATTGCGCAGCTTCTAGGGTCCCTTACCTGCACTCTAATAGTTGGTCACCGCATTTGCGGGTCCGGTTCCCGGTTCTGGGTGGTGGGCTAGTTACGGCAGCCATCTTGGAGTGGGGTGAATGCCACGAGGTGCATTAGTGAGCAGTGTAGTGCTCCGGATGTCCACAGGGACTACTATTTAAGGCGAGCATTTGAAGGACAATCCCTTTGGACAACATCTGAAGACACCTGAAGTCTGCATTTACGCTGGGCGCTGTTTGATCGCGCTCTCTCTTTTAAAGTTCCCGTTTTTCTATTTAATTTATTTTATGTTTTCTTTAACCCTGCTTTTATTGCGCAGCTTCTAGGGTCCCTTACCTGCACTCTAATAGTTGGTCACCGCATTTGCGGGTCCGGTTCCCGGTTCTGGGTGGTGGGCTAGTTACGGCAGCCATCTTGGAGTGGGGTGAATGCCACGAGGTGCATTAGTGAGCAGTGTAGTGCTCCGGATGTCCACAGGGACTACTATTTAAGGCGAGCATTTGAAGGACAATCCCTTTGGACAACATCTGAAGACACCTGAAGTCTGCATTTACGCTGGGCGCTGTTTGATCGCGCTCTCTCTTTTAAAGTTCCCGTTTTTCTATTTAATTTATTTTATGTTTTCTTTAACCCTGCTTTTATTGCGCAGCTTCTAGGGTCCCTTACCTGCACTCTAATAGTTGGTCACCGCATTTGCGGGTCCGGTTCCCGGTTCTGGGTGGTGGGCTAGTTACGGCAGCCATCTTGGAGTGGGGTGAATGCCACGAGGTGCATTAGTGAGCAGTGTAGTGCTCCGGATGTCCACAGGGACTACTATTTAAGGCGAGCATTTGAAGGACAATCCCTTTGGACAACATCTGAAGACACCTGAAGTCTGCATTTACGCTGGGCGCTGTTTGATCGCGCTCTCTCTTTTAAAGTTCCCGTTTTTCTATTTAATTTATTTTATGTTTTCTTTAACCCTGCTTTTATTGCGCAGCTTCTAGGGTCCCTTACCTGCACTCTAATAGTTGGTCACCGCATTTGCGGGTCCGGTTCCCGGTTCTGGGTGGTGGGCTAGTTACGGCAGCCATCTTGGAGTGGGGTGAATGCCACGAGGTGCATTAGTGAGCAGTGTAGTGCTCCGGATGTCCACAGGGACTACTATTTAAGGCGAGCATTTGAAGGACAATCCCTTTGGACAACATCTGAAGACACCTGAAGTCTGCATTTACGCTGGGCGCTGTTTGATCGCGCTCTCTCTTTTAAAGTTCCCGTTTTTCTATTTAATTTATTTTATGTTTTCTTTAACCCTGCTTTTATTGCGCAGCTTCTAGGGTCCCTTACCTGCACTCTAATAGTTGGTCACCGCATTTGCGGGTCCGGTTCCCGGTTCTGGGTGGTGGGCTAGTTACGGCAGCCATCTTGGAGTGGGGTGAATGCCACGAGGTGCATTAGTGAGCAGTGTAGTGCTCCGGATGTCCACAGGGACTACTATTTAAAGCTCGCTTCCCTGCGTAGCGGTGACGCGTAGCGGTCGCGCCTTACCTGCGCCTGAGTCGCGCCAGAGTCCAGCCCGTCTGCGCCCGTCAGCGTCCCGGAGGCGGTCGGGGCGAGGGTAATTTGGACTCTGGGCGACGACATCACAGGGTAGCAATGATGGTGAGCTATACCTCCGCGCAACTTCGGTCGCTAAATACGGTGTCCTATAGTTGTCGCAGGGTTTTTCCCGGGCGTTACAGAGGTAAGAGCACATGTCCTGGTTGTGGCTGGTTAAGACACGCTGGTCCGCGGCTACCTCCCCTTCGGAAGGTGGTACCGGTGAAGCATTTGTGTATGCTTTTGAACACTAGATCTGTGCGTAGTCACGCTCAGGAGCTCTCAGATCTCTTAACTCTGGAAAAACCGACTTGTCTGATGCTTACGGAGACTTGGCTGGGAGCTGCCTCCAATCCGGATATCGCTTCAGCTATTCCGTCAGGCTATAGCATTTATAGACAGGATCGGCAGGGAGGAAGGGGGGGTGGGGTGGCCATCGTGGTGAATGATTCTGTGGCGTGCTCTATCATTCCCATGGAGGTCATTAAAGGGTCTGAGTCCCTTGCCTTTTCGTTAGCTCTGGCGCCGCATCAGTCTGTGAAAGGTTTGTTAATCTATAGACCGCCGGGCCCTGCAGGCTCATTTTTCGATGAACTTCAGTCTGCCATGTCATCGTTGGCCATGAGAGCTGACCATTGTATCTTGGCCGGCGACTTTAACTTTCACATGGATGATGCCCTAGACCCTGACGTGATTAAATTAGCGGATATCACAATTCCCTTGGGCCTAGCCCCTTTTCTTTTTGGGCCTACGCACGATAAAGGCCATACCTTAGACCAGGTCTTTTCCTCTTCCTCCATAGAGGTGACTGCACTTCTACCGGTGCTTTGGACCGATCATTACCTGGTGCAGTTTTATATACCGGCCAATGAGAGACTCCGTAGCAATGCCTCTAGGCAGTTTGGTGCTGAGACAAGGGCGCTACACCAGGTGACCCCTGAATTGTTATCTAAGGCACTACTTGACCATCCGTGTCCATTGACAGGAGATCTGGACAGCGACTTGGAATCCTTGCAGGATTGGTTTGAGGAGAGGCTAAATGATCTGGCCCCGGTAAGACCTTCTCGGCCATTATCTAAACGGGTCTCTGCCCCGTGGTTCACCGGGGCGCTGCACGCTTCTCGCAGGCAATGCAAGGTGGCTGAAAGGACCTGGCGAGCCCAGTATAATTCAGAAGCCAAGCTCGAATACAGGAATATGGTCAAAACCTACCATCGAGCGATTTTGGTCGAGAAGAAAAGCTATTTTGCCAGGAGGATCGAGGATGCTTCGAACTCCGGCAAGGAGATCTTCTCGATCGTTAGGGAATACATTACCCCGCGGTCGAATGGGACTCAGTCCGCTCCTAGTCGGAAGTGGGCGGCGGATCTGGCTGGCTTCTTTACCACAAAGATCAAGATGATACAGGAGTCATTTCCATCGCGGCCGGAGGCTGCTCTGTCTGGCCCTGATGCTGGCTCTGTCCCATCGATTTTCGCGGGACCTATTCTTTCTGATTTCCCGCCTTTATCTATGGCCTCCTCCTTGGCTCTGCTCGCCAATCTTAAATCTGGGTCACCGCTTGATCCATGCCCGGCCAAATTTTTGGCGAGGATGGCGGAGGTAGTCAACCCGTTGGTTAACCCTCTCCTGAATCGCTCCCTTAGCCTAGGTGAGGTTCCTGTGGCGTGGAAGCGGGCTATGGTCATTCCTTTGATTAAAAAGCCCGGTCTGGCTCCTGAGGTCTTGGCCAATTATAGGCCGATTTCTCTTCTTCCGGCCTTAGCCAAGACCCTGGAGAAGCATGTTCACAGCGTGCTTTCCAATTTTCTGGAAACCAACGACCTGCTTCACCCTACTCAGTCGGGCTTTCGCCCTAATCTGAGTACGGAGACGGCGCTGTTGGAGGTCTCTGAGGCCATCAAGGAGATGCTAGATCTGGGTGGTAGAGCGATGTTGATCATGCTCGATCTGTCGGCGGCCTTCGACACCGTCCCCCATGGGGGTCTCCTCTTAAGACTTCATGAGATCGGTCTGAGGGGGACGGTGTTGAGATGGTTTACATCTTTTCTAGCTGGTCGCCGACAGTCGGTCTGGGTTTCCTCGGCTTCCGCCGAGATGCCGCCATTGGGAGTCGGAGTCCCGCAGGGCTCGGTATTGAGCCCGACTCTGTTTAACATCTTCATGACCCCATTGGCGGCCCTGGCGGAGTCCTATGGAGCCCAGATCGTATCCTACGCGGATGACACCCAGCTGCTCTTCACCTGCCGGAAAGGGGAGGATTTTGACGGAGAGAGTATCTGTGAGTGCCTTGGGGCTGTTTTCAAATGGCTCCAACTAAACAGCCTCAAGTGCAACTCAGATAAATCGGAGGTACTCTTCTTCGGTTGCCAATCCGACCCGGACTGGCAGATGTGGTGGCCGACAGACATGTCTCCTCCGAGCCAGTCGTCGCAGGTAGCAAAGAATCTGGGGGTCAAAATTGACAACGGTCTGACCCTCAGATCTCAGATCCTCACTCTTACAGGCTCGTGTTTTGGACTTCTCCGCATGTTGCGGAAGTTCTTTCCGCTGCTCTCAGAAGATCACAGGAGGATTGCGGTCCAGGCCTTGATTGGTTCAAGATTGGACTATGCTAACATCTTATATCTTGGCCTGCCCGAATACCTCCTGCAGCGGATGCAGGTGGTCCAAAATGCGGCGGCTCGCGCCATTTTTGGCTTGCATAGGCGAGCGCATGCTTCTGGCCTGCTACAGGCACTCCATTGGCTGCCTATCCGACAGCGGATAGTTTTTAAAACTCTGACCCTTGCCCATAAGGCCTTTCACTCAACTGGGGCTAAATACCTGCAGAAGAGGCTCAAGCAATATTGCCCGTCGCGATCTTTGAGATCTGGATCACAGCTTCTTGCCGTTGTACCCCGTGTGAGGAAGGCTCGACTGGGAGGTCGTTCCTTTATGCTTCGGGCTCCTCAGCTTTGGAACTCTCTGCCTTTTTTGCTACGAAGCAACTCTAATTTGCTATCTTTTAGAAAGGCCCTCAAAACCTGGCTGTTTGCCTCTTTGATTTTACAAAACAATTAAAATTCTTTTTGTGCTTCCCTCTTTATTCTTTATGTGTTATGTTTGCTTTTAGGATGTCAATAAAGCGCCGGGACACTCACTGAGTAGCCGTGCGCTATAAAAATCACAAATAACATAACATAACATAACATAACACGGAAGGGACAAGAAGGTCAGAAGGCACAGAGGCACCATCTCCTGCTGTTGGGTATACCACCAGGTAATGTCTTGTTATGATGTTGCTCCAATGCTGAGCAGTGGACTGGTAGGGCATTACAACACACTCCTCATCCATACTTTAGATCATGGCGGGCCTGGAGCTAATAACAGACTTTGGTGAAGAGCCAGGCCCTTTAGATCTAGCTACTGGTGGTTAGCCTCTTCAGTGTTACTTTCTACCTGCTCCTGTGTTGTATGGGAAGGGTTAATCCGTAGTAAACTAGTCTCCGATTTGTTTGTCCCCCTCGTCCAGAAACTGCAGGTTTTTAGTTGTCTCAGCCTGCCCCACTTCCTCGATTTTAAGCTCGTATTTTTCTTCACTAAAAGGCTGATATGAGTTTTAAGTTCACACTTGTTTCTGTATGTCATGAGTGGCAGGCTGCAGTCTCCTTAATTTCAGTGTTTGGACAATTTTCAGTAATTGGCACAGCGTGGCATTTCATTTGGTATATACTAAACAGTTTTCGAGCACATACAACACCGCCAGTCCATCTGTCTCATATTGTTCACTTGCCGACAACTCTGCAGGGCCATCTTATTTTTTTATCAATCAGTCTGCAAGCTCCACCCATGCAAGAGGCCACACTTGTAACTGACCCACACACCAACCTTGACTAAAGCACAGTCTGGTACTGGCTAACCTGAGGGTTACACAAAGCAATATTATACGTTTCTAGCAAAGATCCCTGACATTCTTGCTGTGCCATAGGACTTAAGGGGCACCTTGCTGATGAGGCCCAGCAAAGCGAAGACTGTCTTGGGTGCCTTTGTTCCCATTCAGAGGGCCGTGATCTGGCAGATTGAGCTGTCGTGTTCCTTTTGAAACAGAGACACGCCTGTATTGCATAACGTTGTTCCCAATGAGAAACTAAATGATGGACTAGAATGAATGCCGGTGGTAGTTACCAATGGATTGGATGAATTCAAGTATTCCACCAATCACTTTTTTGTCTATCAAACTAATCGTACCCTAAACCGGAATGAGGGGATCTACGATATCCTGGCAGCATCCGCTTCAACACCAGCTCTCTTGATCGAGCACCAGGTTCTCAAAGAGGCTCTGGAGGAGGCGCTGGAGCTTCTTTCTGACTAGGTGATCCTGGCCAGGAGCATCAGCTCATTAAAGTATAGGGGTTCACTAAACTCCTGGTATTACTGTACGAAGGAGAGGAGCAAATTAATAAAAACCTTTAAGTGAGGAGTTTGTATTTGTCGGAGGGAAGGAAATTGATATTATGATAGTCTGAGACTTTTTATTGGTAAAATATAAGGTTGTGTTGCAATATGATGCAATATTCCTAAGTCTGGATAAATGTTGTAAATTTTTATTAAAAGAGTTATTTAACAGAGAATGTAGAGTGGATTTAGCCATACGCGTACACTTGGCTTAAATATTGGTTTGTTTTTTGAGCCTACTTTGAAACTTGCCTTCCGCTATCTTCCACAATTTAAAGGCCCAACTGAGCTTCATTTAAAAAAAAAAAAACTTTATAAAAGACCGTTCATGTTTTACATAGGTGACTTTCAGGTATTTCATCCTCAATGGAACCGGATCACAACAGTGACAAAAGTTTGTTAGCAAATGTCATCCTTTTGACGCCACATAATATAAATGTAGATCTAAATTACAAGCAAATGTGCTGCAGATTGTTAAAAGTTGTTCTTTGGGCTCACCTTTCAAATCATTTTTATTAACCTTTTGTTTGTGTTGCACGTTATCAAGAAAGCATACAGGCAGAACAGCGCTCATGACATCAGTAGACAAAGGAGAAAATTGATTGCCAGTGGCACGGTACACAATAACTGTTGGCAACAGGAAAGCGGACATACAGGGTATAGTGAGTGCATCAAATTGTGCGGCAATATCTCAAAAAGAACACAGCAATGCTGACAAATCACAGTACTAGGTAGCATGTGAATAATGCAGGCACAGTGCAGGTAAAACTCAACCGGGGAGATAGGGCACAACCAAATGAGGACTACTAAAGTGAAGGAAGGTTAAGGGAGAGCCGCGCAAGACCTGCTGCCGCATCCAATGTAGCTGGGGGGTCAAAAACTGTCAAGACTTAGTGACAGCGGGGCTCTGAGACAGAGGAGTTGAATCAGTGTCCACCCCCAAGAGTTTGGAGACCATTGCATCCAATTGAGGTGCAAGGGGAAACATTTGAATGCCCAGTAGGTATGCCGTGCGGAGCGCCGCACCCTCCGCCTTCGCCCAGTTAAGCAGGGATCGACGCCAAGCAAGCGGGTGAGGCTACAGGGGAGATTTCCATCGCTTGGTGATCAAGCGTTTAGCTGTTATGAGACCCAGGGCTATGAATCGTGTGGCAGCTCTGTATTTCTTTTTTCAGCTGAAGAGTTACAGTACATGGGCCTCCCCAGTCGGGGAAATGGTGCGTGAGGTGCAAGTTGTGAAGGTGGACGTCACCGCGCTCTAATAGTCCGTCAGAACTGAGGAACCCCAAAGCATATGAAGCATGTCGGCGTCTAATTGCCGGCAACGGGGGCAAGCCGCATCTATGCGGAGGAAGTACCTGTTGATTCGGGCCGGGGTAAGGTAGGCCTGATGCAGTATGAAAAACTGTATTTGTTTTAATCGCTGGTTATGAGGTATGCGGGTCGGACTGCCACGGGCTGCCAACTACTCCCTATCTGTAAACGCCCTCCCAAGGGTCCCTTCCCAATGAAGTCGAAGTCTGGTGAGATCTATCTCTGTATGTTGTCGAAGTGAAGATGCTAACCAGCGCGTGAGGTGTCTCCTGTTCCCCATCACATGAAGGTACTGCAAAGTGTGGTGTGTAGGAGGCTCCTGGGCGAGTGTACCCCATTTGGACGCTAGTGAAGCTATGAGTGTTCTGTGCAATAAAAACTTATCAGGGTGCAGGTTCTCCTCCGCCATGAGTTCCTGAAACGAAATAAGAGTACCCTCCTGAAAAAGGTCCCCCACATCCTGTATCCCTTCCGATGCCCATTGATGTAACTCAGCCGCCGTCGTGTAGGCGTCCCCTCTTGGAGTTCCCAACAGTGGGATAGCGGGTGCATAAGGGACAGTGGTTCTAGTGAGGAACAGACACCTACAGACGCATTTGTATGCTACAGTGATGAGAAGAGTATCAGGTGGCCTAAGCTTGGAGCAAGGGTTGAAAACTTGTAAGAGGGTTTTTAGTAGCAGCCGAGGCTGGCGAGAGCCGTGTCTGATAAGTAACGGGAGGACATCCATCGGGCGACCCACTGCAGCTGGGAGGCCAGATAGTAGTGCTCGAAATTGGGTACCACAAGGCCCCCTAGCTCAGTAGGCAGATAAAGCTTTCCCATGGACACTCTAGGATGCAATGCCCCCATATAAAATCTCGTATCACTCTCTCCCATTGTTTGAAGAAGGGGGGGAGATGACTAGGGCCAAAGTGGTAAAATATTAGAGAAGGCGAAGAAGAACCACCATTTTGACCAGGGCGATTCTACCAGATATCACCAATAGTAGAGTCTTCAGAAACTCATCTGAGACCGAATCGCGAGGCAGCCCGTGTGACATTCCCGTCGAAGAGGTCAATTTTGGAGCGATACACCCGGACCCCCAAATAACGAAAAGTATAGATGCACCAGGCCACAGGCATTCCCCCAAGCGTGCAGCCCGGGTCAGGCGTATCTCCTAAGAATGGAAAAGTATGGCTTTTGTCGGGTTAACTCGTAACCCCGAGGCACGAGCGAAATGGCTAAGGGCTCGGTCAAGGGAAGGGGGATTGTCATGAAGGTCCCGAGCATATAGCAACAGATCATCCGCTTACAGCGAAATGGTATGTATGCCATCACCCAGTTCAATCCACATATCAACATGTGCGCAGCTGTGAGTCGCCAGTGGCTCCACTGCCAATGCAAACAGAAGCGGTGACAACGGGCATCCCTGTCTGGTTCCCCGTCGCACCCGAATCAGATCTGAAATATATGGGCCTGTCCAAACCCGAACCGACGGTTTATGATACAGTAGTTGCACCAAACCGAGGAAGGAGGGGCAAACCTCAAAACGAGCCAGGACAGAAAAAAGCAATTTCCAGGCCAGCGAATCGAAGGCCTTCTCAAGGTCCAATACCATGCAACCAGAGCGCGGCCAGTCGATCGGGGCATATTCTGACACTCGAAAATAGCGCCGCGGGTTCAGGGCCGTATTACGCTGCGGAACAAAGCTATTCTGGACTGAGTGTACTAGAGCAGGGACCAGTGGAGCCAGTTGGTTGGCCAATACCTTAGCCAGGATCTTATAATCCGAGTTCAATATTGAGATCGGTCGATAGGAGCCGGGAGACGCGGGGTCTTTACGAGACTTCAACAACGACACCACGTTACCGGGACGCATGGTTGGGGGTAGAGTTCCTTCCGAGATTGCCTCTAGATACATTGAGTGGAGATTCGGTACCAAATATTCCGCATAGGCTTTGAAAAACTCCGTGGGAAGACCGTCGGGCCCTGTGGTGTTACCAGAAGACATGGAACGCAATGCGTCTCGTACATGGTCCTCGGTTATAGGAGAGTCCAGCTCCATGGATTGGTCTCTCGTGAGGGAGGGCAACGCCACCATGTCTAGGCAGGATTCTACGTCCTGGGTGTTGCCCGTCAGGTGGGTCTCGAACAAGCGAGTGTAGTGTTCAGTTATCAGCGCATGAATGTCTCATTGGATGTTGCGCTCCCGACCAAGATCATTGAGTAAGAAGTGTATGGGGCGTTGGGGGTGTTTTTGTCTGATCAGATAAGCCAGCAGTCTCCCGGCTTTGTCTGCAGTGGAGTGTGAGTGAATTGAATGCGCTACATAATTATGGCACCTCAGACGGTCCAGAAGTGCCTCCCAGTCGGCATGGGCAGCATCGAGGCGCCTTTGTCTCGCCAGGTTGGCGGCAACCAGCATCTTGAGTAAGAGCAGCCGTCCCTCAATGTGAGCCAGCGAGGTGTCTAATTGTCCGTGAATACTCCAAGTTTGGCCCAGACAGTGACCCCTAACTACCACTTTAAAGGCCTCCCATTCAGTGAGAATCGAGTCAGTGGAACCGGTATTAAGCGCAAAATAGCTAGCTATCGCTGCTTCCAGTGAGCTTCGGAAGAGGGGGTTCTCCAGAGCTGCAGTCTGCAGGCGCCAGGTCGGAATCGGAGGGGGTTGCGCTTCCTAGACCAGGCGCATCACCAAGGGATTATGATCCGAGTGCGTCCGACCAAGATAATCAGTCATCTTGATCAAGGGGAGGAGGGCTGCGGATGCAACTATACAGTCGAGGCGTACTTGTAGCTCATGACCGGGGAATAAAATGAGTATACTCTAAAGTGAGGATGACATACCCGCCAAATGTCTGAAAGAGCCCAGTTACCCAGCAAGGTGTTTAAAAGGTGAGTCAGTCAAAATACTTTATTTCGATAATTCAATATCATAAAAAGACGGTGCCACATTTTATATACACATTATATATACAATATAGACACATTAAAAATTATTGTTTTAAAACACATCACAAGTAATTTACCTCCTTATAACATTTCCCAATAAAAATAATATTTACAATACAAATATCCAGCTTCATATGAATATAGTTAGTCACAATATGACATTTTCCTCTTCTTAAGCCGTACAGCACCCACCAAATAACTAGCCACATGAAAAATAACCCGCGGGTTATTTAATAATTGCAGGTATAGGAGAGCGGGCTTAACTTGAAAGAATCCTGCCTCCTTTAAGATGGGAACAAGGAACTTTCTCCTTACTGCCGTGTAATGACCACAAAACATCAAGAAGTGAATTGTGTCCTGCTTTGAGGAATTATCGCAGGTGCACGGCAGTGCCTGTTCAGGGGTGCTCCAATCTGGAAAATGACCTAAGATCAAATGGATCATATTGAGGCAAAAACGAGTTAAAAGAAACCTGTGGTAAGAACGATTAACTAAAATAAGGTAAAGTTCAGGACCAGGGGGATTTGCAACAATAAAATTGGCCCTTACCGTGGATTTTCTGAGCTCAATTTCCTCTCTGTCTAAGGACAACCTCTGTAACATAGCCTCCTTAATTTGAGCAATGTCCTTACGGGTTATTGTTTCTGGTGAGGAAAAGAGCTCCGGTCTCCCAAGTTTGTAAAAACACTGTTTAACGTAAGACAACCACTGGATTTTATTTACGTTATCTAGTAAGAGGCAATCTTTAAGAATAAGATGATTCAAGGAAAGTTCATCATTCAACCAGGTTTTCAGCCAAAATGTTAAGGGGGCCACTCTTATCGTGTCCGTAATAAAAACTACCCCTAGCTCTGAATGAATCGAATATGAGGGAGTGGACTGTGGCACTGATAAAACCAATCTCATGAATTTGTTTTCAGTGACTTGGAGACAGTCTATAACACTATAACCCCATAATGAGCAGCCATATGTGGCTACCGCCAGGCACTTAGCTTTATAGATGTTCAGCAGAGCTATTATAGGCCTAGCCCCCAATTTTTTACTAAAACCCATGATTGCTGAGGAGGTTCTGGCAAAGGCACAATTTCTATTTTTAATCTGCGGTCCCCAGTTACCCTTTTCTTCAAAGATAATTCCCAAATACGGGAATGTGGGGACTCTGCTAAGTTCCTCCTCACCACAAAGAAAAGTCTTTGACTTTTTCTTTCTTGAACCCTTCCCCATGATCATAATATGCGATTTCTTTACATTTATTTTAAGGTCCAAAGAATTCCTAAAATGCCCAAAAGCATCTAACAAACTTGTAGCCCGACCCCTGTCCGTGACAGAAGGACCGCATCATCCGTGTATAGGAGAACCGGTATACCAAGTTCCCCTATACGCGGTATGTCGTGTGTGGCCTCCCTAAGTACCGGTTCCAGGGCATTTATGTAGATAGTAAACAGGAGGGGAGCCATAATGCACCCCTGCCTGACCCCCCCCTTTCTGATTTAAAATGTCTAGAACACCGCCCCTCTGCATTCACCCTGACAGAGGCCAAGAGGCCCGAATGTAGGTCCGCCAAAAGGTTAACCAGGGTACAATCGAGGCCCAAATTAATTAGAATCTGCCAAAGCTATGTGCGGTTTACAAGGTCAAAGGCCGAGGAAAGGTCCATGAACCCCAGGTACATTGACCCATCCCTGGCCTTAGTATATTTATCCACCAGCAGTTGTAAATTAAGGCACTGATCCAAAGTGCTCCATTTGGATCTAAATCCATAATGCACATTTGACAGTATCCCTCTGTCATCAAGCCAGTCTTGTAATTTGTGCAGGATGACCCGTCCCAGGATTTTAACTGATGAATCTATTAGGGAGATCGGTCGATAACAAGCTGGGTCTACCCTATCTCCCTTTTTAAAAACCGGGATGATGATGGATTCTTTCCAGGATGCTGGGATGTTGTTATAGTTCAATGCATTAAAAACCTTACACAAAACCTTTGCCCAAAATTTTGGGGCACATTTAAAAATGTCGGCGGGGACCCCATCTGGGCCAGGGGCCTTGTTTTTTAGGGTCTGATTTATCGCAGTTTCAACTTCTAGGGCCTCAAAGGTAACACATTAGCCCTCCATACTATAAGGGGTACGATTTAATAGATCCTCAGAGGAAGTACTAGAGTATATATTCCCAAAGTGTTTGATCCAGACATCGTCAGGAATGTTTGACTCAAGGGAATGATTCTCCTCATTTGAAAGAAGTGGCTGATTTACTACTTTCCAGAACTGGGCGCTATTTTTTAATGTCTCTGGATCAAGTAGCTGTGACCAGGCCTTTTCTTTTAACTCGTTCTTCCTGGTCTGTATAGCTTTTTTATAAGCTGATCTTAGCTTGGCTATTTGGGCACGATCATTTGGGCTAGCCTTCAGGGCTTCAAGTAAATCCCCATGCGCCCTTGAACATGCGTGATCAAACCATCTCTTTTCAAAGTGTCTGGAGGGTCTCTTTTGCATAGTTAAGCTCTGATTGATCTGTTTACATATATTATCAAAGGAGATGACTACTTGAGTACACAAAGCCCGTATGTCTAAACAAATAGCTACATCATCCTCCACCCTGTCCAAGACACCACTGTGTTGTACCTTAACACTTTACCTAATATATAAGAAGACATAAAAACATAGTCAATAATTGTACCGTCACCAGTTCCTTTAAATGTAGGAGGTGAGCATTAGAGGAAGCTGTGGTACTAGTGAGAGGAGGGAAGGTGGAGGGAGACATCAAGTACTACGTTAAAGTCACCGCCCAGGAGCCACAGGACATCCCTCCACCGGAGCAGTATCTCTGAGAGCTCATTTAGAAAGATACCCTGCGCTATATTAGGGGCATATAAGGAACCTAGTAAAATCAGTTGGCCGTTCAGTGCGCCACTTATCAGAACGTAACGCCCCATCTGGTCTGTCAGGACTTCCTTCTCCTCCGATGGAACCCCCGCATTAACCCATATTATCACCCCTCTGGCCATGGATGAGTAGTTGGTACTGTATACCTTTCCACTCCATCGTCGGTGCAAGCCGGTCGCTTCAACGGCTATCAGGTACGTCTCTTGTAAGAGCGCAACACTCGTCTTGTGACACTGCAAATAGGCGTAAATGGTGTACATGGTGTATCGCTTAGAAGGTGTTTGGATACCCCTGACATTCCAGGTTATGGCGTTTAGGTCTGTCATCTGGACAAGTGAGAATAGTGGGCCCAGCCTGTGTGCTGTGGGTCCCCATTTGCAGTGGACCTTCGTGGATGGCAGCAGGCAGCAGGTCTGTAAGGGTGGCAACTCAAACAGGGGGAGAAACATAATAATGTGGAGTTGTAGGAAACCAGGCAACAAGGAAAGAGCTGAACCCCAACATGAGGAACTGCCCAAACAATTACCCCAAATCATGGGTACCGAACTAGTGTGGTTGAAGGACTTCGGGGGGAAAAAGGGACCAGTGAGAGAGAGAAGTCAATGTAAAGAGTGTCCCTTTCAATTACCCCAAGAGAGCAGGAGGAAAAGTATTACAAAAATACAAAATAAAAAAAATGCCTTAAAGCAGTGTGATGGTCTGATATGAATACAAATTAAATGTTGAATAATGCCATCAGCAGTTTGTGGGGTGACACCCCGGAGTGATGGAAAGTCTGCATCTAAGGACCATTCCGGCATGGATTTTGAGGCTCCGGACTTGGATGGAGAGACAGCAGAGGCAACCAGGGACGGGGACCTAGAGGGCCGCCATCACTCGCAGGGCCCCCTGACGTTCCAACCTGATTTGGACTGGACTGGGGATGACCGCTGTAGGAGCCACACTCCTGGCTTTTCCCGTCCTGCGTCTACCTCCACGGGGGCGTTCACGAGGACGCGACTCATCAGGCAATTTGGGTGCCGTCGCCAACCCCTGTTCCTTGAGCCAGTCCCGTGTCTCCGCGGGGGAGTCAAAGTACTTCGTATTGCCGTCTCTGATAACTCGCAGGCGGGCCTGGAAGAGTAAGGAGTAGTGGAGGTCTAGCTCACGGAGCTGTTTCTTTACTGTGGTGAAGGTAGCTCGCCGCCTTTGTAAACAAGCCGTATAATCAGGAAAGAGAGAGACAGTGACATTTGGTACCTTAGGGCCGGGATGTGTGCCCAACTTCAGTAGAATTGTGTCTCTGTCTCTGAAGTTAATGACTCGAAATAGGAAGGGGCGAGGGCGCGCCCCAGGAGGGGGCCTGCGAGTAGGTATTTGGTGAGCCCGTTCCACTACAAATTGTGGGGAGAGTGATCCGTGAGGCATGAGCTCCTTCATCCAGGTTTCCGTGAAGGTCTCCGTATCCTGTCCCTCCGCCCCTTCGGGGAGATTGACCACGTGCACATTATTCCGCGTCATCCACCTTCTCCTCCAGGGTGCAAACCCGGTCCAGTAGATCTTGAAGTGGGGAGGAGCAATTCCGGGAACGGGGTTGGAGGTCTGCCAGCGTGGCTTCTGCGTCACGAACCCGGTCTGAAAGTTTGTGTTGGTCAGTTCGGAGGAGCGTGAAGTCCGAGGTGATAGTGTCTTTTCGGCCCTCCAAGGAGGTGCGGGTCAAATCCAGGGCACTGTTGATGCGTTTAACAGCCGCCAGCACAGAGTGGCAATGTCGGACGGATTTGTTGCAGTTGTTGATCCGGGGATCGTGAGTAATGTCCCAGTCTAGCCCCCAAGAGGCACATCGCGATGGGTGTTGTTGTGCAGGCGACCCATGGCGATCTGCTGAGCGATTCTCATAAGGAGCGAGGCTAGGAAGTCAAGCCTCCGCAGTCTCCCCAGTGTAGTGGCCCCTGCTGTGACTAGGATCGTTCTCCTCACAATATGGTCTCGCTCCAATCAACGATATGTCCCACCTCGAGGCCAGTGACCAGGGGGTCCTCCAGGTGACAAGACTCCTCCTGCAGGGGCCCCAGGGGAGGCAACAGACGGAGAAAGCGAAGAGAGTACCCCGGCATTGCAGGTACGAGGTGCCACAGCACAGACTCAGATGAAATCTCATGGGGCCGTCCACGGCAGCCTCAGCAGAGGAACTTCCAAGACAGCTTTGTGTGCACATGTCTGCCGGGCGACGTCCCCGTCGTTATCCCACAAAGTGTGTGTAGGTGAGATGCCCTAGGCCCGGCCAAACCCTCGTGACCCTCCCCTACAAGAAGGGCCCCACCACTGGCACCACACAACCGTTCGCCACAGTGGTCACTCCGTCAGAGGTGGGAGCAGGAATATGTGAGGTTCTAGTAGGGAGTATGTGCGCTGGGTCTCACTGCCCCCCAGCTCGCCGCCAGGCGTATATCTCGAATGCTAGACGCGTCTGCGCATTCCCATCCCCACTTCGAGGTTCCAGAACGCAGGGTAGGGCCACAGCAGACATCGCAGCGGACAAACCACCTCTCAATAGGAGGGAGTCCGCAACCCCGGTAGATCTGCAATGGCGATGTGGAGAGAGCTGGACCTTCTTGCGGCCTCCGCAGCCGCTACAGGTGAAGGGCCCTAGGCCCAACCGACCCTCGTGGCCATCTTCCTAAGAGCAGCGACCCTCCCGGGCAGTTTATATGAGGCCCTGGGCCTGGCTGACCCCGAGGCCTGTATTCAGGGGAAGACGGTCTGGTTCGCCGGCCTGCTCGGACCACCAGGGCACACAACGTACTCCGGTAGGGGCCCTACGCCTGACCGATCCTCGTGGCTCCCCACCTCAGACTAGACCATCCGGCCCACTGGTCTGACCGGTTCGCCCTCCAACGCGTTACAGTCCGGTGGGGTCCCTAGGCCCGCCCCGCCCACGTGGTCACCCACCGTAGGAGCGGGTACAGCCGTAGCTGCTCAGGAGCTCACCCCCAGTGGCCGCACAGCCGCCACCTCGTTGCAGCCAGGCAGGGTCCCTGGGCTTGATCAACCCTCGTGGTCCCTGAACCAGGCGGACACCACAAATAAATCAATAGGGCCTACCTCGGCAGGGGGGCCCACTCCAGGCGTCCCCAGGCAGCAGACAGCAGCAGGCGCAGAGACAGCGGTCCAGAGCCGCTCGGCAGGCACTCCCCGCTGGCCGTCCGAGGCCGCCTCCACCGCCCTTCAGGAGATCCACAAGTGGCGCCGCATTTGCTGCAATTTCGCCGGTTTAGTCGGCAGCAGCGGGGGGCAGTCCCGAGGTGATCACAGGCACCACCACAGTCGCAGTTCGGGGAGCCGGGCCGCCTCGCAGCTTTTCACCACACGTCCGGGACCGGGCACACACATCACAGCGGGCCGCACCATCCAGGGCCGACGCGAGCCGTCTTCAGGGTCCGGACGAGCCTCGCTGGGCATGGCAGGTGTGCAGAGGCATGGAGGGTCAGCGTCAAGGCAGAAAAAACTGCCTTACAGTCAGGATGCCCGGGATAAAGAGGGGATTCAGCACGGAACGTTAGTGAGACCCGTCCGTCATCTTCGGCGCCTGGATACGCCCCGTTCTCTGGCCTCACCTTAATCAATGAAGAAACAACCATTGCTGCTGTTTTTTATTCTCTTTCTGAAGTGCTTCCAGGCCTGGATGTGCTGTGGCACCTGCTGTATACCTAGTTCCAGCTCTCATGAGCTCTGAAGATACGTAAGGAGTCTTGCTCTGTGTCGGCTGACAGTGTCTAGACAAAACTAGATGCCCAAAGAAAGTCTCTCGTAGTTCTTTCTCCCACCCTCGCCCAGAGGATAGTCTTTTGTAGTGATGAAAGCTTCCTAAAGGGCAAGAAGCCATCCCCCCAAATGTAAGAGGAGTCAAAATGTCTGGGATCCAATGGCAAAAAAAGATATACTTGACTGGGGTTTTCTCACTCATCTAGGCAAACACTAATGTCATTTTGGGTAATTATAGCCTGCATTTATAGCATGAGTTCAACTGCTACTATCCTTCATCCAGTACTATGTCCAAGAAAAGCAAATAAGTGACTGAATAAAAACTGCTCATGTATCTGGGACAGCACCTCCTTGAACACTTGTTTCACCTTGTGCCGGAAGGTGTGGCTTGAGGCTTTTGAACCAGAGGCCCAGGAGAAAATCTCTTACCACTTTTATGCTCTGCGCCGTCCCCTCACCTGCATCATAATTGTTTAAGCACCGCCCTTTGGCGGGTCCCTTGAGTCACTTCTCGCTGTGGCCGCCATCTTGGGGGGAGATTTGGACGCCTGGCGGCGCCATTTGGGTTAGTAGACCAGCTGTCACAAGGACACGCTGACCTGCATATAAGGTGACAAATTGGGGGGATAGGCCCTATGGACCGGAACCAAGTAGGGCCCTTGTATATAGTGTAAACAATGAAATACTTGGTATACTTGTCACTCCTAATTGTTACTCTTAAACAGACCACACTATATTCCTTTAGTGATCGGGTTATTTATAACCTTTTTATTTTCTACTCTTTTTTTTGGATGTAAAGGACTTTGACCTTCACAGTGGAACACAAAAGGTTTCCAACACATGTATCACAATTACCACATATACAAATACACAATTATCACGTATCAAGTACAAACAAACAATGAACAATAATAGTACATCAATTCCTGAAACAGTTATGATACTTAATTATATCAACATATAAATAAACCAATGTAGAGCAATTATTCTACTCTTTGCATATGAAAGAAATAACTTCAACTCTTCATGAAACAAGAAATTGTTCTATTTCTAAAGCTCGGTGCTCAATTTCATCAAGCTAGATAGAATTCGATGCTTTATTTCATCCAGCTAGATCAATAGCTGCTAGCCGACGCGTTTCGAGCCTCTCTGACGTATCTGTGGGCTCTCATCAGGGCATCTCAATCTCCCACATTGGCTTTTGTCTATGGAAAAAAAATGAAGACACCTGTCACTCATGAGCGCTATCACCTTGAGTACAATCCGCTATCTCTTTTGGCATTTCTGCATACATACCTGCCAATGTGGCACAAAACTGTTGAATCCTTCTCTCTTTCTAGTTATGGGCGATGGGCATACACACTCAATCTGATTCCACGATCTGAAATCAGTAAAGTTCGTCTTTAGGAAAGGGAATCATGCAAACCCTGTAAATAGTCCTTCTTTGGGCGGATAGTGAACATACCTGGATGCTTTTTGGCGGGTCGGAAATTATTTTCTGGTGTCACGTTCTGTTATGAAAACAAAAAGGACCGGACCTGATAAATTTCAAATATTTATCAAACTCTACGTTAGGCATAAAGGAAGGAAGGGTGTAACTCCTACCTGTCGGCGTTCGTGTATGTGTTAACGCCTGCTTCCTTTTCTAACTGTCACGACCTCTTAGGGGCTTCGATTCCTAAAACGGAATACATACCGTTTAGTCTAGCCTGCTGAGAACACGAGTAACTCTTCATGTTTACATAAACTCAGGCTTTCCTTACCTTCGCCGATGCAATCACTCAATCTCCACTATTCTCGTCTCTTTCACCTTCGTGCGCGCATAGTGAACAAGCGTCGCGAGGGTGTGGACGCCAACCGACTAATCGGGCGTTACTGGGACTTGTAGTTAATTATCCCACCACCTGACATGGCACGCTTGTGAATCTAGAATTCGCGGTGGCTGTTGGGAATTGTAGTTTACCACTGGGAGGGGGGCGGAACGAGGGGTAACAACTTACTGTGCCTCACGTAATAGATCTTGTGGACATTTGTGGTGGAGGAATGAATTGCAAGGGCTGGATATTTTTACCAAAGAGGTCTCAGTACCTCAAAATCGATCAAGTGTGCAGCCCAATGCTTTGGAGGACAGAGACTGCATGGACACTGAACCTGTCTTTTAGATTCTGGAAATTTCAGTCATTTCGTTCAACCCTGTTTGTACACTATTGAACTTCATAATTAAATAGGCTTCTTTCTGCAACAACAGCGATTCTACATCAGTTACTCTTTTGGATGCATTCAGGACCATTAACACAGTCCACTTGAAGTCCTTTTCTGAGTGACCTGCACTTACAAAATGCTCAACTAATGGCGCGGTCAACACCTTTTTCTTTATTCTAGACCGGTGTTGCGTTATTCTCTGGTTGACCTGCTGTGATGTCTTTCCTATATATATTTTGCCACAGGGGCAAATTATGGCATATACAACTCTCTTAGTTTTGCAATTGCTGAATGTAGTGTGTTTCCATTTCACCTCTTTATGGACAAAGACCTTTCCTTCAATTGTAGAGTCGCATGCGACACAGTTCCCACATTTGTGGTGTCCCTCAATTGGTATGAGTCCCAACTGGCTGCGTAAATCAGTTCTAGTTTCTCTCAAGGAAACATCAGATCGCACAATTTCCTGGCCAATACTTCTATTCCTTTTCATGGCAAATAAAGGTCTAGGGAAACCACAATCTGAATTCTCAAGCAGATGCCAATTTCTTAGGACAATCTGTTTAAACTTGTTAGTATTTGGTCCAAAGGTTGAGACGCAAACTAGTCTCTCCAATGGAGGTTTAGTCTTTTTTTGTAGCAATGTTTCATGCGGTGTAGACCATGCTCTTTTTTTTGCGTGTTTCAGCATTTTTTTCAGGTACCCTCTTACTGTCATCTGTTGGCAAAAATTGTTTGAATGATATTCATAATCCTTTTTTTCAGAACAATTCCTACGGATTCGTAGCAATTGCCCATAGGGCAAATTATCCTTCAAACTTTTTGGGTGCGCACCTTTGTAGTGTAAAATAGAGTTTTTATCAGTTGCTTTTTGGTGCAATGTGACTGTTAGGAATCCCTCTTTAGGGACCACCTCCACGTCTAAAAATGTCAGTCTTTCTTTACTTTTTGTGTAACTGAATTTGATGTCTGGATGCCTGCAGTTAAGCCACCCGAAGAAGTTCTCAAGGACCTCCTCGGGGCCAGACCACGGGCACCAGACATCATCAATATATCGGAGCCACTGCTTGATATTACTCGAGAAGGGGTTGTCATTGAAGATAAATCTGTCCTCATATTGGGCCATATAAAGAACCGCCATCTCCGGTGCAAAGGGACATCCCATTGCAGTCCCCTTTGTTTGGAGGTAGAACTCGCTTTCGAATTTGAAATAGTTTTTCCGGAGGGCTACTTCAGCCAATTGTAGAATGAATTCAGTAGAGACATCAAAGGTCACCATCCACTGTTCAGAGTTTGATGACTCTGAACAGTGGATGGTGACCTTTGATGTCACCTCCCTGTGTACCCAGATCCCCCAGGACGAATCGCTCGAAGTGATTGAGCTGTATTTAGACAAAAGAACGAGACCCCATAGAGTCTCTACTGAATTAATTCTACAACCCCTTCTCGAGTAATATCAAGCAGTGGCTCCGATATATTGATGATGTCTGGTGCCTGTGGTCTGGCCCCGAGGAGGTCCTTGAGAACTTCTTCGGGTGGCTTAACTGCAGGCATCCAGACATCAAATTCAGTTACACAAAAAGTAAAGCAAGACTGACATTTTTAGACGTGGAGGTGGTCCCTAAAGAGGGATTCCTAACAGTCACATTGCACCAAAAAGCAACTGATAAAAACTCTATTTTACACTACAACAGTGCGCACCCAAAAAGTTTGAAGGATAATTTGCCCTATGGGCAATTGCTACGAATCCGTAGGAATTGTTCTGAAAAAAAGGGTTATGAATATCATTCAAACTATTTTTGCCAACAGATGACTGTAAGAGGGTACCCGAAAAAAATGCTGAAACACGCAAAAAAAAGAGCATGGTCTACACCGCGTGAAACATTGCTACAAAAAAAGACTAAACCTCCATTGGAGAGACTAGTTTGCGTCTCAACCTTTGGACCAAATACAAACAAGTTTAAACAGATTGTCCTAAGAAATTGGCATCTGCTTGAGAATTCAGATTGTGGTTTCCCTAGACCTTTATTTGCCATGAAAAGGAATAGAAGTATTGGCCAGTAAATTGTGCGATCTGATGTTTCCTTGAGAGAAACTAGAACTGATTTACGCAGCCAGTTGGGACTCAAACCAATTGAGGGACACCACAAATGTGGGAACTGCGACTCTACAATTGAAGGAAAGGTCTTTGTCCATAAAGAGGTGAAATGGAAACACACTACATTCAGCAATTGGAAAACTAAGAGAGTTGTATACGCCATAATTTGCCCCTGTGGCAAATTATACATAGGAAAGACATCACAGCAGGTCAACCAGAGAATAACGCAACACCGGTCTAGAATTAAGAAAAAGGTGTTGACCGCGCCATTAGTTGAGCATTTTGTAAGTGCAGGTCACTCAGAAAAGGACTTCAAGTGGACTGTGTTAATGGTCCTGAATGCATCCAAAAGAGTAACTGATGTAGAATCGCTGTTGTTGCAGAAAGAAGCCTATTTAATTATGAAGTTCAATAGTGTACAAACAGGGTTGAACGAAATGACTGAAATTTCCAGAATCTAAAAGACAGGTTCAGTGTCCATGCAGTCTGTCTGTCCTCCAAAGCGTTGGGCTGCACACTTGATCGATTTTGAGGTGCTGAGACCTCTTTGGTAAAAATATCCAGCCCTTGCAATTCATTCCTCCACCACAAATGTCCACAAAATCTATTACGTGAGGCACAGTAAGTTGTTACCCCTCGTTCCGCCCCCCTCCCGGTGGTAAACTACAATTCCCAACAGCCACAGCGAATTCTAGATTCACAAGCGTGCCATGTCATGTGGTGGGATAATTAACTACAAGTCCCAGTAACGCCCGATTAGTCGGTTGGCGTCCACACCCTCGCGACGCTTGTTCACTATGCGCGCACGAAGGTGAAAGAGACGAGAATAGTGGAGATTGAGTGATTGCATCGGCGAAGGTAAGGAAAGCCTGAGTTTATGTAAACATGAAGAGTTACTCGTGTTCTCAGCAGGCTAGACTAAACGGTATGTATTCCGTTTTAGGAAACGAAGCCGCTAAGAGGTCGTGACAGTTAGAAAAGGAAGCAGGCGTTAACACATACACGAACGCCGACAGGTAGGAGTTACACCCTTCCCTCCTGTATGCCTAACGTAGAGTTTGATAAATATTTGAAATTTACTAGGGCCGGTCCTTTTTGTTTTCATAACAGAACGTGACACCAGAAAATAATTTCCGACCCGCCAAAAAGCATCCAGGTATGTTCACTATCCGCCCAAAGGACTATTTACAGGGCTTGCATGATTCCCTTTCCTAAAGACGAACTTTACTGATTTCAGATCGCGGAATCAGATTGAGTGTGTATGCCCATCGCCCATAACTAGAAAGAGAGAAGGATTCAACAGTTTTGTGCCACATTG
This sequence comes from Lissotriton helveticus, assembly GCF_964261635.1. Lineage (NCBI taxonomy): Eukaryota > Metazoa > Chordata > Amphibia > Caudata > Salamandridae > Lissotriton > Lissotriton helveticus. The sequence continues at coordinate 370,234,251 of NC_136057.1, read as the reverse complement.
GCAGGTATGTATGCAGAAATGCCAAAAGAGATAGCGGATTGTACTCAAGGTGATAGCGCTCATGAGTGACAGGTGTCTTCATTTTTTGTCCATAGACAAAAGCCAATGTGGGAGATTGAGATGCCCTGATGAGAGCCCACAGATACGTCAGAGAGGCTCGAAACGCGTCGGCTAGCAGCTATTGATCTAGCTGGATGAAATAAAGCATCGAATTCTATCTAGCTTGATGAAATTGAGCACCGAGCTTTAGAAATAGAACAATTTCTTGTTTCATGAAGAGTTGAAGTTATTTCTTTCATATGCAAAGAGTAGAATAATTGCTCTACATTGGTTTATTTATATGTTGATATAATTAAGTATCATAACTGTTTCAGGAATTGATGTACTATTATTGTTCATTGTTTGTTTGTACTTGATACGTGAAAATTGTGTATTTGTATATGTGGTAATTGTGATACATGTGTTGGAAACCTTTTGTGTTCCACTGTGAAGGTCAAAGTCCTTTACATCCAAAAAAAAGAGTAGAAAATAAAAAGGTTATAAATAACCCGATCACTAAAGGAATATAGTGTGGTCTGTTTAAGAGTAACAATTAGGAGTGACAAGGATACCAAGTATTTCATTGTTTACACTGCATATAAGGTGGGCATTCTAGGTGGGCTCCCTTGTTTAGTTTCTCCTTGTACGCCTGACCCGACAGTAGATGGCGTGCTTCAGGGCGGACTCGCTACTAACGCGATAGCGTTTTTTAATAATTCCCGTTTTGTATTTTGTTTAATTTAAATTGCATTTACCCTGTTTTTATGCTCTGCGCCGTCCCCTCACCTGCATCATAATTGTTTAAGCACCGCACTTTGGCGGGTCCCTTGAGTCACTTCTCGCTTTGGCCGCTATCTTAGGGGGAGATTTGGACGCCTGGCGGCGCCATTTGGGTTAGCAGACCAGCTGTCACAAGGACACGCTGACCTGCATATAAAGCAGCCATTCTACGCGCAGCGTTTGCGCGCAGCGTTTGTGCCTTAGTGACGCCTGAGTCACGCCAGAGTCCAGCCCGTCTGCGCCCGTCCGCGCTAAGGACGGACTAAAGGGGGAGAGACTCTGGACTCTCGGCTGTATTCGATATGCTTCCTGTGGCAGGTCCTTTATATTCTTATCTTGTTCTCACTCGTTTGAGACCTGCTTGGCTTCCATGCCACTTCTCCTGCTCTCCGGACACTCTCCGAGATGCTTTTTACTGCAAGTGTTTTAACATTCGTGGTAAGTCACCGACAGCCTGCTCCTTTAGACCTCCCCTCTCTTCTGCTATCTTCCCTTCGCTGCCTCCCCGCAAGGAATCTGGCTTCTTGATCAATACTAGATCTTTAATGAAGAATAACATCGCCTTTCGGGACTTTGTCACAGCAAGAAAGCCCACATGGGTGTTTCTTACCGAAACATGGGCCGCTGATTCCTCAGGACCGGACTTGGTAGAGGCTGTGCCGGACGGGTACTCTTTAGCTAGATTGGATAGAGTGGGGCGGAGAGGAGGCGGCCTTGGTATCCTCTATAAGACCTCTCATACCTGTCATACTACTCAACTCTCCAGGCCCTCCGACCTCTTTCAAGACCTTCACTATCTTATAAAATCTCCGGATGCTGCTCCTTTTGTGGGCATCTTGGTGTACAGACCCCCCGGGCCCAGGACAGATTTCAGTGAGTCTCTCTTTAACATCTTAGAGCCCTACTTGGATCTGCCAATCTGACTGTCCTGGGTGATTTAAACTTTCACCTAGACAATCCTGACTCTAAAGACTCCTTGGCCTTTCTGGACTCATTATCAGCATGTGATCTTGTGCAATTGGTCAAACATCCCACTCATCAGGCGGGTCATATACTGGATGCGGTATTTTCTAATGATGACAGGCTCACAATAGATGTTCCCATCCCACTGGCCTGGACCGACCACTTTGCTGTCCCTCTGGAGCTTCAGACTGCTCCGCTGCCTGCAAAGACTGGTGCCCCTAGTCATATTAAATCTAGGAGGAACTTTAGAAAAAGTACGAGCGCCTCGCTGGCTCCGTTGATGCAACAATACAAAGCGGATCTCTCTGAAGATGTTAATCTGGATGCTTTGGAACTGTCTAAAGCCATTAGTGCAGCAGTAGACGTGCTGGCTCCCCTGTCCTCTTGCTACTCTGCGAGGAAAAAACCTTCGGCACCCTGGTTCTCGGAGCCCCTTAGGCTCATGAGACAGGGTTGCAGGAAGCAGGAAAGGGTTTGAGGGAAGAGCTGGATTATGAAGGAAAGGGACAAACACAAGAATCTCCTCAAGGAGTATAAGAGGGAGATCATCAGCGTGAAGCAAGAGTACTTTGCTAACCTGACTGTGGCTCTTTCCTCTCCTGGGGAGCTTTTCAAAATAGTGGACACGCTCTGTACGTTATAGATGCCGGACCCTTTTGTAAGTTCCCAGGAATTCTGCGATAAAATTGCAGGATTCTTTCATTCGAAGATCGCGGACATCTACTCGGATCTTGAATCACAAAGATCCGCTACTTCTCTCCCGCCCGTCCCCTCCGTGCTGCTCTCGAAGGAGGTTTTATCCACCAGCTTAATGACTCTGTCTGAGTTTCCGCCTCTAACGTATCAGAGCTTGATCTGCTCTTAAATAAGATAAAGTCGGGATCTCCACTTGACCCATGCCCCCTTAAAGTTCTGAACGAGTGCAGATCTTGTTTACTGCCCTTATTGCTAGATATCATGAATAGGGCTATGAGAGATGGCATTTTTCCATCTCAATGGAAGAGTGCGGTGGTCGAGCCCCTCCTGAAGAAGCCTACACTTGATCCCGAGGTGCTCAAGAATTATCGCCCCATCTCTTTGCTTCCAGCTCCGGCAAAGATGATGGAGACTTATCTCAATCAACATCTGGCGTTTTTTCTGGACTCCTCGGGTATCTTGGATCAATCCCAACATGGTTTCAGGAGGCACCATAGTACAGAGTCCGCTCTCACGGTTGTTTTGAATAACATCCGTATGGAGGTAGACCAAGGACATACCATTGTCCTGGTCCTTTTGGACCTGACAGCCGCCTTCGATACCCTGTCCCCTTCGGTTTTAACATCTCGCCTGAGGGAGATAGGGGTGGAAGGGACGGCTCCGAGTCTGCTGGCCTCCTTTCTGGACCAGAGAGAGCAGAGGGTCAAGTTGGGTGAGTTCCTATCTCCATCCCTACCGGTGCAATGCGGGGTTCCACAGGGGTCGGCATTAAGTCAGACCCTGTTTAACATCTACGTGACCCTGCTTGCCAGGCTTGTTAGATCTTTTGGGATGGAGGTAGTCTCGTATGCGGACGACACACAGATCTTGGTGTCCCTTTCACATCTGGGTAACTTGGCGCCGTTCAGCTTTAGGAACTGCATGGAAGCAGTTTCCTTGTGGATGATTCACAATTCACTAAAGCTGAACGGTGAGAAGACTGAGATCTTGGTGTTTGGCCCTAACAAGAACATCTGGTCGCCTGATTGGTGGCCGCCCTCTCTGGGAGCTTGTCCTACGCCTACGGAGTCGGCACGGAACTTGGGAGTGCTGATCGACCCTGCTCTTTCCATGACTCTGCAGGTTAATAGAACGGTTGCCACTTGCTGGGGTATTATTAAAATACTCCGAAAAATAAAATATTATCTGTCTCCTCAGGCGCAGAAGCAAGTGGTGGCAGCACTTGTTGCTTCGCGACTCGATTACTGTAATGCCTTATACATCGGCATGAATAAGAGTCTGTTACAGCGTCTTCAGACTGCCCATAATGCAGCCGCCAAATTTGTTCTGGACGCTCCCAGACTAGCGTCAGCAACAGCAGCCAGGAAGGCCTTACACTGGCTTCCTATTGAATCGAGGATTACCTTCAAAACCCTCTGCCTCACTTACAGTGCACTCTCTGGTAAGGGTGCCGGGGTGTCAAGGAGCTGTTGCGACCCTACGTATCGGGTAGAGACTTACGCTCTTCTTCAAAGAACCTGCTGGTGATACCTCGCTTCCGCAGGAATAAGTGGGGTGGTAGGGCTTTTTCTTCAATCGCCCCCAAACTATGGAATACTCTTCCCTGCAAAATTAAATCCCAGCCCTCCGCTCTGCTTTTTCGAAAAGCCTTGAAAACTTGGCTGTTTGCTAGGGCGTACCCGTAGTTACTGTTTATTTGCTTTTATGGTTTTGTTGTTAGGCGAAATGATGACTCTGGACTTAGTCGCGCATTACAAGATTTCTTTCATTTCATCATTTCATTTCACTCGTTTTCCAGGCAAGGTGTTGTTTGACTCGTATGTGCTCATAGGTTTGAAAGGAAACTGTACTATGTCCGTGCTCATGACTTGATTTGTTGCTTTGTTTAATAATGAAGACCTGCTTCCACTAGCAGGCAATGTCTTAATGTAATAATTTCTTTAGCATCATTTCCAGTATCTATCACTATAGACCCATTTACTGCTGACTTCTCCAATTTATTAATAAAACCTTTTTGTTTCTCCCTACAAATCTTTGTTTTCATCAATTTCCTCACTTTTGAGAAAAATTAACCTTGTCAGATCTTTGAATGAATAAAACATATTTATATACAGAATGTAAACAAAAAATTACTCTTACTTTTAAGGAAACTCACAGATCAATAATGCAGCCTCAAGATTAGAGCTCTATTTCATGCAAAAACCGTTGAATTGATTGTGTTCAGCAGGCTACTAGAATATAGATTCAAAACTGTTGTAATAACCCACCGAACTAAGTTGGGCTTATTTTCCACCAGGAGGGAAAGCAGAGTTCAGCTCCCTCCCCTGCCGCATGAAGAGCACGGTCTATTTTTCTAAGCTCTGAGGGACACCACAACGGCAACAGAGATAAGCATTTGTGAGAAAATGCAAGCACACTTGGCTCAGCAGGTGGGAGATAATGCTCGCGCATGGCGGCCCCAGTGGGACAGACACTATGCAGCAGCACATTGCCTGCCCTTGAGCAAAAGCCACCAAAATTCCTGAGAATTAAAACAAATGTTAGATGAAGCACGTGGGACCTGAATAAAATTAACCGTAACCGGTAACAGCAGTATAAGCACTATTGGGAAAGGACATACTCATGAGACACTCAAAACACTACCAGCAGCAAGAAAGGGAAAGTGATGAACACTCTGGAGACTATTTACAGACTGTTAATGAGACAAATATGCAGTTTACATTAGTTCAGCAGCAGGACGAATCTGAGCATTTTTTTTTCTTGTTTGCTAGTACCACTATCTGCCTTCTAGAGAATACATAGGCAGGAAAGATGGCATAATGCTTGCCTCTGTGTCTTTAGTAAAATTTGTACTTCCCAACAATAACTCTTGGAAAATCCCCATGTGAGACTTCTGGTGGACTTCAGTGGTCACAGGCTTCTAGAGAATATTTCAGCAGAGAAGACTGCACAATAGGAGAGCCTCCAGTCTTGACATAAAGTAGACATGGTCCTGGTCAAATTACTGAGGGCCATCTAAGTGGTACTGGGCAGATAACGATTTTGCTTCCAGCTAATGAAGGTTTTTCAGTGCTCCTAACCTACAGAAGATGCCTCCTCTTCCACAGTTTCAGCCACCCGGTCTAAGCTGAGAATCTTCAGAGGAAAATCAGGCCTAAACAGAGGCTAAGAAATCCCATTGTCTTCATTTGTGCTACCCTGTTCTCCATCTCAGAAGATTCTTTTCCCTCCTATTGGGTGGTTTTTAGGTGTCGCCTAGGGTTGGAGCGTGCATATTGTAGAGATATGGTAAATAACAAGATTTCTAAAAGGGCCTCTAAGCCCCTCCCCTCATTTCCATTGGGTAGCGTCAGCGTTTATGGTAAACGCTGGCTTCCCACTGGAAAGAAGGGTTTTTCGTTGCCGCCCTGTCAACTTTTCGGACTGCCCCTCCGGACACCATTGCCTGCTTTGCGGCTGTCGTGAAGCCATTTCTTATTAGCTTGTTTATTTAACAAGCAAATAAGAGAAGTCTTCACGACGGCTGTGAAGCAGGCACGGAGCACAGAGGCGCACTGGGTCATGGGGAGGACAGGGGGATCCCGGCAGACTCTGTGTTTTTCTGCCAAGGCAGCAGCGTGTGGGTTGTCTGTGAAACATGATTTTTATCATCTATCTTTGCTTGTTCTAAGTCTTTCTGTTCATAATAGAAATGCAAAGCTGCATGCACCAGAAGAAAATCAAGACTTGGTGAACTATTCACACCTCACATGGGGGACAATCTGATATCTCTGTGAGGAATGCGTCAGCTTCTCCCATTTACCAGCTTTTGAACGGACAGCATTTTATTTTCACATAATCCATAGGCTACTGTTTAATCACATCAAGCCCCCGTATGGGGCTGGGTACTAACCAACCCTATGCTACGGTAGCGGACAGAAATGACAGGCAGTCACAGGGCTTATTACCTTGCTCATCCCATTGCCCATAGTGCCTGCTGCAGGAGGAATAGGTGGTGCACAACAGCAACGCTCTGTGACTGTCTGTGATAAGGATCTGTGTGCAGACACAGCAGTTTAGTATGCGCTGTCGCCTCTCCTTCCACGCGTGTCCGCAGGGCCTCCACCCTCGATACCAATGGGATTTTCCGTATGAGTAGAAAATGGGCCAAAAACAGAGCTGGACCGTCTGACATGCAGCTGAACTAGTTGAGGGCTGCCCGGAACTGCCTTCTTGGCCTCATCATCTTCCCCTTGCCTCCTATTGCACGCAGTGTTAAAGCCGTGCCCTTGCCGCATCTCTAATGGGTCTTGTAGTTCATCTGCCTTCAGACACCAGCAGGAAGGCAAGGTCACAACTACAGTCCCCGGTGTGCACCGGAGCAGCGCATGTCTCACCAAAATAAAAGGGTGCTCAGGGAAGTAGCGCCTTCCCCTCCCACAGCACATTCCTGGCACAGTGAGTAATAAGGGACAGCTCGCGCTCTTCCGCTTCCAAGACAGGACAAGCAGATGGCACTCTGCTGCCACTCCGTCTCTTGGGTGGGAGTACTAAGCTTAGGTAAGAGGCGGACTGCGCTAAACACCAGTTTCAGTTATCGCAAGGGCATGGTGCGTGCCAGTGATGCGCACCACGTGTTCCTGTGATAATAAGTGTACACAGTTGTCCCTGTGCATATGTGTCGCAGCTTATCCCTATGTGTGCAGAAGTATTGTACCTGTGTCTTCCGGCCGTAGATACAGCATCAACGTCATCCAGTGCACTTCCTTCTGTTATAAATAATCTCATATGTGTTTCGTTCTGTATCCCTGTTGTGGATTCTGTGTGTACATGTGTTTCGCACATTGCCTTTAGTATGTTAGTCACCTCCCCGTGTGCCTATACATCAATATTTTACTTCTGTGATGCATACTGGGTGTTTCTGTCATAGATACTGTACCACTGCGTTTCTTACATGTTGTATGCCTGCTACGCTCTGTTGTGTTACATACAGTGCGTTCTGTGTGCTACAGTCACCTACGTAGTGTACCCTTGTGATGCCCGCTGTGGGCGTATGTTATATAGTGACATAGAGTGTTTACAGGTTACAGACAGTAGTCTGCTCCTGTCCCTGATCTGATACACCTTTGTTATGCCGTCTGTGTTATGTGACACAGTGCACACAGGTGCTATCCGCTGTCTGTGACTCTCCCAGACATAGTGTAATTTTATGACGTATGCTGGGTCCTGGTGTTACACACAGTGCCTGCATGTGCTACCCGCTGTCTGTGACTCTCACAGGCATAGTGTTTTTGTGACACGTGCTGCCTCCTTGTGTTGCACACATTCCCTCTATACTGTGTCTTCCCGTCACACATATAGTACATCCCTGTGGCCTTCGATTGGCCCTCTCACAGATATATTGGGACCCTCCAGGATTTCGGGATTTCGCGGTTTGCCGCGATATCGGCACTTTTGTAAAAATGGCGGAATTTTTACAAAAGTGCCCGTGAAATCGGCACTTTTGTAAAAATGCAGCGATTTTTACATAAGTGCCCGTGAAAATTAAGGAGGTGGGGAGTGTGGCCTCATTTGCAGATTATATCTTTATGAAGAGTGCATACTTATTTTTTCACTGCCTTTTAACTATTGTACATGCATTTTACTTGTGCAGTGCGCTCTGCAGCTCGTCTACTTTGCGCTTTATATAACATTTCAAAAAGAAAAGAACATTTACAAAATAGAAACAAAAAATAGCTAATTCATATCCAATACCAAGTATATATTAAAGAGATTATATTAAAAAAGGCTATGCTTACTCCAGCCTGAAAGGCTCCGGTGTCTAAACGCCAGCTACCAGTTTTGCATCCGTTTTTATTTTAGAATTCTCTTCCAGTCCTCAAGTTACAAGTGGGCATTTAGCGTGTTATATTTACCATATTTGATGTTTTCTCTGGTTAGTTTGGGCAATAGGCTGCATGTGTCGCATGAAGTTTCAGTGGCCCATTTTGTTAATATTGCAGAAAGTTGAGGATACTCTTGTATAGAATTGGGTATGTTTTAAGTCACTATTTCCGTAGTTTTCACCAGAAATAATCAGTGAAGACACACCTATGTAAGCAAACTGAACTCTTCCCAACTGACCAAGCGTCTTAGAGTTGAAACATCAAGGCAACTGTCGTATAAAGTTTGCCCTTTGCTTATAGCAATTACATATATTCAGAATAATTTAATGTTAAACACTATTGGCATGGCGAAGTTCGGTCATTTGACGAGTGTCGAACGCAGAATTAGTTGCTGATGCGTATTCACTGGTTCATTTAGGACCAAAGGGTACAAGGAATAATGGACGCCCTCTGCATGAGTCCACATTGAGAGTTTTAACGAGCAGTGCGTTTCAAGCATTTATCTTTCATTGTCCGATTCTCCCAGTGCTTAACTTACTGCCTAAAATGGCTCCGGCCTTCAATCTCATCCATCTCGTATCTCCTCAATATACAAATCAGGAGGGTTTTTGTAACCATCATAGTTCAGGTAGCATACAATGCAAACAACAAACAATGTTAGTTAAACAGACGACAATTCAAATGCACAGGCGATGCCCTAAAAGGGGAAACTACCAGCATGGGGGGTGGGAAATCCGCCAACCCGAGTCAAAAGGCGGCTGTTTGTTGTGTAATTAAAAACAAGATACAGGGTTTTACTGTATTTTCAGTAATCCCATTTCGGCCACATCCAGTAAGGCGACCCTAAGTTTAGCTGCCCGTCTCTCCCTATAGGACAGAATAAACCTTTCTAATTCAGAAGTTGCTTTAATATATGAAAGTATGGGTTGTCTCAATGCATCAAGATATATTTTAAATACAGGCACAGTGGACATGGAAGGTGAGGGGGTGACATGGCCAAATAGAGCATGGGCGTCAATTCACTAAAATGCTTGGGGTAGTGGAAGGGACGTCAAAGGAAATGACTTCACATCAGGGCCTATTTCAAAATGGAATACTCTGCTAAAACAGTTTCCATTGTTTTAATGCTGAAAATGAATGATTAGGAGTAAAATAAAGTGCCGCAAAAATGCTGCTAAATTTCTATATTTGTGCCGCTAAATTTCCATGTGTACCCATCCCGTGTTTCCGGTGTGCTCGCGTCACAGTGACAGTGTATCTCAGGGCCACAAAGGGCATGCCCTGTGCTGCCTGCCACAGTGGCTGACGGTGGCGCATACAGCTCCTACGGATGCGCTGTTTCCCAGCGATGCGCGCCACCTGCTTGTGTGCCTGGCAGTGTGTATCCTCTGAAGCACTCGTTGCATCCCTGTGCCAGGAGCTGCGCGTCCCTGTGACTGCCCACAACCTGCTTCTAAGGAGACATGCAGCTCTGAATGAGCCGTGCCCGCCTTTTAACACCTTAGCCGTGGCCGTTATTTCGCGGAAGTGCGGCGGTTCCGCGGAGTGGGTGGGGCCGTTGGACGTTCGCAGCACCAGCGAGGTAGTGCTCGCGACGGCCAACAGACAACGGCAGCATGGAAGGGGTTAAAGGACAAATAAGGAGGGGAGGAAGGGTCCGTCCCCCCACCACCGGTGCCTGCTGCCTCATAACCCTCATGCCAGGGTCACCCTCTGCATTGCTGTTGTGTGCAATCTGTCCTACACGTGCTTGCTGAAGGCCAAAACTACAGCACCCAGAATGCACTTGTTTGTCATGCACAATTCCAGAACTGAATACAGACTTTCATTATGACATGGAGTTAGGTGTCCATTCTGGGAGTGAATAACATGTTTATCGGGGTAGCATTGCCCCTGCACTATATATATGGGCAAGCCATAAGGGTTAACAAATGCTAACGAGTTGGTGGCGGTTCTGCACTAGTTATGGCCCCTCCGCTCTGTTGTGCAATCATCCAAAATGCTAGTAAAAAAGCAGCATGACCCCCATCTATTATTGTTAGCAGTGGAAACTGCTCGCGCCAACCTTAACCGTAGCATATGGGAACGGATCACGCCAATGTTTGTTTAAAGGTGTATTCTCGTTTTTACAACATGTTCTAATCAAAGTTATAATGATAGAACCATTTGAGGAGCATACTTGCAGAAAGAAATTAGTGGCAACAAGTGGTTTTGTGTTTACGTCCTAAGGGCAGAATCAGATGAATTTAACAAATTGACTATTTTTTGACTATTGTATTGAATGTGCGTCCATCCATCAATCGCATAGGCATGAAAGGGTTTTTTCTCTTGACATGCGTGAGATTCCCTGAAGTTTTTTATAGCCACCCAAACACACAGTTCTATTTAGATATCGCCTAAAAGTAAAGTAATATATTTTAACCCTTTTAGTAAAACCATAAACCGTATCTTTTCTCCGCAAAAATACATGCAATTAAAAATATGCACCGAATAGCGAGCATCTGCATGCGCACACATTACACACACACACATTAGATGTATTTAGGGTGACCAGAATTGTAAAGCCAAAAACCGGGACATTTCACAAAAATAGAAGAATGACAGCGCTCCTCCGCAGAGAATTACAGCACAGGCAGTTAGCATAGCATAACAACACATAGCATAGCATAGCATAACATAGCATAGCATAACAAAACATAGCATAACATAAAACATAGCATAACAAAACAAAGCATAGCATAACAAAACATAGCATAGCATAACAAAACATAGCATAACATAAAACATAGCATAACAAAACAAAGCATAACATATCAAAACAGCGTAGCATAGCATAGCACAGCATAACCAAACTAAAGAAAGCATAACATAACAAAACATATCATAGCATAACATAAAATATAGTATAACATAGCATAGCATAACAAAACATAGCATAGCTTAACATAACAAAACATAGCATAACATAGCATAGCATAACAAAACATAACAAAATATAGCATAATATAACAAAGCATAACATAATAAAACATAACATTCAGTTTGATAAACTCGTAGTAGCTGGCTATCTAGCTTTAACAGGCAGTGACTTAAACCAACTCTGTCAACCCAGAAGCAGTCAGCTCTTGTATTGCAGTGGCTTCGTTTATTAAACAGTGCCCATAGTTATACTGTTAGCACTTTACTTCAACATCGTGAAGGAACTCTCCAACCCCAGCTCCAACACCAACGACATCCCGCCGTCGCAAGCCCTTTGCGACTCCCTCGCCACCTTCTTCCACCGCAAGATAGCAGACATCCATGACAGCTTCAACACCAAGACAGCCCCAGCAGACAGCAGCACAGCAGACCCTCCGTACACCATCGACCACAACCCCCTGCTAGCCTCGGCCTGCGTGAGCATCGAAGACACCATCAAGACCATGCGCTCAATCCACTCTGGCTCTCCGTCGGACCCATTCCTGCACCACGTCTTCAACTGAGCAAGCAGCACCATTGCACCTCACCTGCGCAATGTCATTAATCTCCCTCGAGACCTTCCCAGAGATCTGGAAACACGCCGAGATCAACGCCCTACTCAAAAAACCTAAGGCAGACCCAAGAGACCTCAAGAACTTCTGGCCCATCTCTCTGCTCCCCTTCCCGGCCAAGGTCATCGAGAAAACCGTCAACAGACAGCTAACCATACCTCGAAGAAAACAGAATCCTGGACCCTTCCCAATCAGGGTTCCGCAGCAACCACAGCACCGAGACTGCCCTCATCGCCGCCACCGACGACATCAGGACCTTGCTGGACGACGGCGAGACCGCAGCACTCCTCCTCCTAGTCCTCTTTGCCGCCTTCGACACCGTCTGCCACCGCACACTACCTGCACGCCGCAGGGATCTGAGACAAGGCTCTGGATTGGACCACCTCCTTCCTCTCCGGCAGAACCCAGAGCGGCTGCCTCCCCCCATTCCATTCCAAAGCCTCCAAGATCATCTACGGTGTATCCCAGGGATCCTCCCTCAGCCCGACGCTGTTCAACATTTGCATGGCCCGCTCGCACACGTAGCCCTACAGCACGACCTCAACATAATCTCCTACGCCGACAACACTCAGCTGATCTTCTCCCTCACCAAGGACCCCATCACAGCCAAAGCTAACCTTCACGAAGGAATGAAGGCCGTCGCTGACTGGATGAAGACCAGCCGTCTGAAGCTGAACTCGGACAAGACGCAGGTCCTCATCCTCGGCTCCAACCCTTCAGCCTGGGACGACTCCTGGTGGCCGACGGCACTGGGAGCAGCCCCGACACCCACCGACCACGCACGCAACCTGGGAATCATCCTTGACTCGGCGCTCTCAATGACCAAGCAAGTCATCGCCGTCTCCTCCTCCTGCTTCAACACCCTCCGCATGCTCCGCAAGATCTACAGATGGATCCCGACAGATATAAGAAAGACAGTCACCCAGGCCCTCGTCAGCATCCGACTCAACTACGGAAACGCCCTCTACGCGTGAGCCCCAACCAAGCTCATCAAACGACTACAACGCATCCAAAACGCCTCGGCACGACTGATCCTCGACGTACTACGCCACGGCCACATCACCCCCCACCAGAGAAACCTGCACTGGCTCCCCGTCAACAAGAGGATATCCTTCAAGCTCCTCACCCACACACACAAGGCACTCCACAAGACCGGCCCAGCCTACCTCAACAGACGGCTCTCCTTCTACATCCCCAACCGCCAGCTACGCTCCGCCGACCTCTCACTCGCCACTGTCCCGCGCATCCGAAGAACAACCACCAGTGGGAGATCCTTCTCCCACCTCGCCGCCAAGACATGGAACACCCTCCCACTGAGCCTACAACAGACCCAAGACCTGCTGACCTTCAGGAGGATACTCAAGACCTGGCTGTTCAATCATTAGCGCCCCCCAGTGCCTTGAGACTCTAGCAGGTATGTAGTGCGCATTACAAATAATTGATTGATTGATTGACTTGTGCAAATTTCAGGGATCACAAAACTTTGATGAATTGAAATTCAAAACTGAGGCTGTTAAGTTCGTGCTATATAAAACCCCAAGGATAAATAAAAAACAATGCCATTTACAATGTGAATAGCTCCAACAAATACAATACCAATTTTTAAGTACAAAACAATGTCATTTATAATGCCAATAGCCCCAGCTCCAACAAATGCAAGACCTATTGCATTTCCAATACTTGTTCTCATCTCCATTGGACTTCAGTCACCACGAATACATGTGTGCGCTAGGGTAATGAAAGAGCAGTGCTCTACATCTTCCTTAACCACCTACAGCAAGAGGCCTTTTCTGCCCCAGTCAGCATTTCAAGAATGTCTTTAAGGGGTTAAAAGGATCAATTGAGTTACTCCTCACTTGCTGATAGGTGCTCTCTCCCATCCTGCATTTTCTGGACTGTCAGGTGCTCCCCAGCCATAAGTTCGCGATACAGAGACCCTGATAGCCATCCAGAACAGTGCAGGACATAGTAAGAACCCCCATTTCATGGTATGAAGCCCTACATTCTACAGGAGATTTAGAATTTAGCAGGCTGGTTTGCCAGTCATAAACGAGACTGATATCCCATCCAACTGATTACAAGTGAATTATATATCCTACTTGTGTAGATTCGAAATGTTTTGTGCAAGTGTCTATGTATAATGTAGATATGATTAGACGATTCTCTTTTTCATGTTGAAATATATGAATGAAAACCACAAAAGATATAAGTAAAAGGTATAAATAAAATACCGTTTTTTATAGAGTTATGTACTTTTCAATGATGTTGCCCTAGTTGTTTATATTACTCTTAGATGTTGCAGGGTACTTTGCATGTATACAGCACGTTGGATGGAACTGAGGATTTGGTTATCAAATGTATTGTTATTAATTCGTGGGCTTTACCTAAGTGGAAGGAACATGGATATGCTCTGGCAGTCGCCAGAGGAAACCTTCAGCGTTTCTGTGTATTTATGGAAGCCAGCAATTTCAATTTAATTCCTTGACAATATAAATAACAAGCATTTGCAATGCAGTTGGTCTCACATTTGCGAGTGTTTGAGCCATTGGCATTGTAAATGACAATGCCTTTTATTTGTGTTTTGAAAACCTGCAAGCGGTGCATAAATATGCACTTTGTACTTACAGTCCTTGCTCTTGAGAACAAGGCTGGCAGTAAAAGAGGTGCAGTTACTGCCAGCCTTGCTTCTCATAAGCAACAACTATAATTACAAAGTGCGTGTTTACCCACTGCTTGCAGGTTTTCAAAACACATAAATAAAAAGCATGGTCATTTACAATGCCAATAGCTCAAACTCTCACATATGCGAAACCTATTGCATTGCAAATGCTTGTTCTTTCAAGTGGCATCCTGGCAAATTGCAGCTGTGTTTCACCCTCTCATTGTTTGAACAGTGCTTCTGAACGATTCATTAATCTATTTTTATTACAAGACATTATAGCAAAATATCTTTCCTGATCTCGTGGTAACTCACCACATCACATGAAATGTCTGGTCCCTGTCCTTAGCAACCGACATTGTGGATGTGCGTGTTCATGTTCAGATCTGCCTTCTGCTAACCTGTCATTTCTTAACATGATCTACGCACATCAGTCAAGGACAGTAACTGCAGGGTGAATTGGGAGAATGATTAAATGCAGCGCCTCTGCGGAGACTTAACGTTTTAACCTTTGCCCTTGTATTTGCAAAGCCAATTATTTGGTGGTGTTGCAAATGAGAGTTTACAATTAGCCGTTCAAATATAGTTGAGCAGACAAGGACAAGTAAATTGAGGTGCTGCAAAAACTACCCTCCTCTGCACAATGTAGGCAGAAACTACCCTCCTGAAAAAGAGTCTGAAGAAAAAAATACTTCTACTTATTTTTAAATCCAGTGAGGTTCCGTTGTTTTCGGGACCGGACTCCATTTTGTTTGCGTTGTTCATAACGCCATTTTGTGTTGCCCTCACGTAGGCCGTGGAGGTAACCAAACGAACAAAGTTGCATGGGCTTCATTGTCCATGTATGCATTAAACAGGCCCTTTTCTGACTTGTGAGTGAACTGCAGGACGCTGACCTCTTCACCTGAAACTGACCCTTCACGGAGCCAATTTCTCTGGCTGATCGTTGGATGAGATTGCCAATCAATGTTCAGGACCTCGTTAACCTTTAGTTTCCTTGCACATGTTTTATCTTGTCCAGCATCTATTACTGTTTCCTTTATGTTCTGACATTACATGGGTTGTGCTTTTCAATTATGGGTTTGTCCGGCTTGTGGAAATTGAATTTGGGACAGTCCTAAAAATTAACTTTTTGGTTGGGTTACTGTAAATTGGGTTTTTGTTAATGTGATACTCAGTTAGAAAATGTGTCTGATTGGTCCGAATTTTGCGCAGTGGGTGTACATTTATAATGAGAACATTGTGTATAAAAGGTGATGCCTTGCTCTATGAAATTGAACAGTTTCTTGAGTTGTACACCGTGTTGTATTGCTGAGATTACTGTTACTAGCTGCAGCTAATAAATTTGATCTCTGACGCCACCTAGAAGTATTACGTGTCTCTGTTTGCCAAGACAGGAGAACCCAAAGACTTTGGGCGTGTCCCTGGCGCCGCTGGGTTCTAAAACCCGGTTCTTCAGTTGGCGCCCAACGTTGGGCGACTTCAGCGGTACCGGTCCAAGCCCGAGGATCGTGAGGAGCCACGTGAGGAAATTCTGTAGGAAGGCCGCCACTTCTTTGACCCCTGCATGTCGACGTGGACCGAAGGTCTTTTCTGCGAGGCTTTCCACTTTCCAATGGCTACGAAGGACTGCTGCCCTGACTGTCGCCCTGTCTTAGACCCTTGATTGATCCTTTGTAAAGCGAGACGATAGACGGTCTTCTGGTGGCGTGACAGATATTTGGTTAAGTATAAGTGGGTCGCTCCCACGATCTTTGTTTTGGTTCTTGGTTTTGATTCGGGTCTTGCAAAAATCGAAGCCGAGGGGCTCGTATATTTACGAGTGTATCGATAGTTGATAACCCCTTGAAGTTTGAAGCTAGATTAGTGAGCTATAAGATGCCTGGTCTTAGCAAAATTGGGAAATGGTTTCGTTGTGGTTGCAACAGGGATTCCCGATTGGAGGATTCGTGTCCGATACCTCCGGTTGGAACTCCGACTTATGAGCTCTATTCAAAACACGGAGTGGGTCCTATTACTTATAATGAAGTGTGGGTCCGCTATACAAGGAAAGATGGTGTTTTACGATGGCCCCAACATGGTAGCTTTGAAGTAAATGTTTTAGACATTACATGGGTTGTGCTTTTCAATTATGGGTTTGTCCGGCTTGTGGAAATTGAATTTGGGACAGTCCTAATAATTAACTTTTGGGTTGGGTTACTGTAAATTGGGTTTTTGTTAATGTGATACTCAGTTAGAAAATGTGTCCATTGGTCAGAATTTTGCGCAGTGGGTTTACATTTATAATGAGAATATTGTGTATAAAAGGTGATGTCTTGCTCTATGAAATTGAACAGTTTCTTGAGTTGTACACCGTGTTGTATTGCTGAGATTACTGTTACTAGCTGCAGCTAATAAATTTGATCTCTGACGCCACCTAGAAGTATTCCGTGTCTCTGTTTGCCAAGACAGGAGAACCCGAAGACTTTGGGCGTGTCCCTGGCGCCGCTGGGTTCTAAAACCCGGTTCTTCACCAGTTCTTTCATTCTTCTCCCTCGTGGATATCTTAGTCGGATAGGAGACCCGGACACTCAACTTTCAACAGATTCGGACTTGGGCAGGCTCATATTAAGATTTCCAGTTTGTAATCTGGCCAAATCCAGTGTTAAACTAACCTGTTTGGCTCTCTAGCAACCAAGCTCACATTATATCTTGTGTATTTCTCGCTGTTACCTAAACGGATTGGGTCTGATGTCATATCCCAGTTATTACTGTACACAGTCTTTATTGTAAAATACTTTTTTGTTACATGAAAAACTCCATCTTCTGTTGTCCCTGATATCACTGCTTTGTTTACTCTGATTCCTGCTTCGGCAGCCTGGTTTTCTGTTATTGACCTGAAGAATGCTTTCTTTAGCATTCCGATTGCTGAAGAGAGTAGGGATATTTTTGGCTTCTCTTTAGAAGGACGAAGCTTCCGGTTTAAGAGCGCTCCCCAAGGTTTTTGTGAAAGTCCCCCCCATCTATAGTCAGGCGTTGAAAACTCAGCTTGATAGCTTTGTGTTGCCTACTGGTGCTACTCTTATCCAGTACGTTGATGATCTGTTGGTTGCCGCTGATGACGAAGAGATTTGTAAAGAGGCTACTCTTTCTTTGTTACGACATTTGTCTGACCTTCATCATAAAGTGTCACCTTCCAAGTTACAATATTGCCGACAAGAAGTAACCTACTTAGGTCATCTCTTGTCGAAGGAGGGAAGAAGATTGACCCCAGAACGAATTCAAACGATTGCGCAAATGACTGTACCATCCACACAGAGAAGTGCGTGTTTTCTTAGGTATCCCCTCGTATTGTAGACAATGGATCCCTAATTTTTCCCTGCTAGCGAAACCTCTGTTGGTGCTGACTCTTAAAGATACTCCGCATCCTCTCCCTTGGTCTGATGAGTGTCAGAAAAGTTTTTCTGAATTACGTGATGCATTGTGTTCGGCTCCGGTATTGGGTACTCCTGACTACAGTAAACCTTTCACGTTGTACGTTCACGAGAGAGAAGGTTGTGCATTGTCAGTGTTGACTCAACAGTTTGAAGACCAGCAACGCCCATGTGCGTATTTTTCAGCGACGTTATATCCGGTAGCTAAAGCGTTGCCAAGCTGTTTAAGAGCTAGAGCGGCAGCGGCTGTTTCTATCCGACAGTCTGCTGGCTTGGTATTGGATTGTGATGGTCCCACATGAAGTGGATACCTTATTGAACAGGACCAAGACACAGCACCTTACTAGTGCATGTCTGTCAGGATATGAGTTGACACTTTTGGCTAGCCATGTTCACATTAAAAGATGTAATGTATTGAATCCAGCTACGTTGTTGCCGATTTCTGTAGAGTCAGATGCTCAAGAACAGCATGATTGTTTTCTTCTTACAGAGGAAGAAACGAAAGCTAGAGTTGACCTAAAAGATACTCCTCTTGAGACAATAATCTATTTGCAGAAGCGCATTGCCAGGTCGCGCTTACCCTTGGACGATCACTGCGTGCACTTTCACCGGACCTCGCCGCACCCGCTCCGCGGGTGCCGCATCGTCGGACATTGAGAGGGGCAGCTGATTGAGACACTTACCGGGGACCAAACCACCTTTGGCTGAGGGCTGCAGGGCTGCGAGCGTGCCAGGGACTCCACTACCCAGGAGTCCCTGCTAGACCGTCAACAACTTCCGGTCCGCTCTCCCTGTCGGCCCGCCCACTGCCCACCGGAGGGCTTCTTAAACCCCTTCCTGCTCTTCTTTCATTGGGACAATAATCTATTTGCAGAAGCGCATTGCCAGGTCGCGCTTACCCTTGGACGGTCACTGCGTGCACTTTCACCGGACCTCGCCGCACCCGCTCCGCGGGTGCCGCATCGTCGGACATTGAGAGGGGCAGCTGATTGAGACACTTACCGGGGACCAAACCACCTTTGGCTGAGGGCTGCAGGGCTGCGAGCGTGCCAGGGACTCCACTACCCAGGAGTCCCTGCTAGACCGTCAACAACTTCCGGTCCGCTCTCCCTGTCGGCCCGCCCACTGCCCTCTAGCGTTGCTATAATTGGGGTTACCTCTCCCGCAGCGCGGGACGCAGCCCGGAGCAAAGACCGGGCTAAGAGCGGGCCGTTTGAGGCCGTTCGAGGACGGCAGAGGACGGCCCTGGCCCATAACCCCTGCACCGTTTTGATATATATAAGGTAGGCGGACTTGTTAACTTCAACCCATTCCCCAGCTCAGAGTGTTTGGACATAAGAAACATTATATATTGACTGTGAGGGCTATTTACCATTTAGTGCATAGGGCTCCACACAACAAATGTCCACCATGCGCAATAGAACCAGAAGTAATACTAAAAAAGCAATGGCCGTAGCACAAGTCACTGGGCCTATAGACCACTTTATTTCACGGGTTAATGAAACAATCGACCATAGCATCATCCTGTTGGAAAAAAGAGTATCCTTGGATCTTATGAATGCCAAACGCTCGTCTTTGGGCCTTTTGGCAACTGCAAGTTCACCTGTCCAGCAACCTTTAACTAATTGTTCCCTCCCTCTACCTTCAATTGCTGCTGGCACATACACAGTTCCAAATGCTGTCGATCTATCAGTAACTCAATCAGATTCTGACCCGTCATATGTTGATCTTGAGGCCACCCCAGACTTAGAAGCCTGTCAACCATCTGAAAAGTCAGAGCTGAGTGTAGACAAACATCCCCATGCATCAAATGTAGGAACGATCCCTGTATTGTCTGATCCAGGGAATAGAGGTACTACTAAGAATGCGCTTAAGACCAAGTAAAAGCCTAAAATTAAAATTAGGAACCACAACCTTGTCTCACCTACCCCTAACTCTGCATCAGGCATACCCTGCTGGGTTGAAAATATGGTAATAGACCTAAAATCGGATCTTGAAGCTACAATAGCGGCTCAAATCAAGCCCTTAATATCTAAAATTGATAGATTGACGTCGCTAATCAACTCGAAATGGGCTAATAAGGCAAGTGGGAATGTGCCTGTACAGACGCACGGGGCAACAAAAGAAGTGCCTCTGGAAAATGCACCTAGTACCAAGCCCTTGAGAGACCCTCCTACCAAGGCCAATACTTTACCAGCTAGTAAGGGAACAGCAACACAGTACTCGACTCAAATCGGGGGTAAATCTGCTGTGTCTCCACCCACTCCTAGTGCGATTGGTCCCATCCCGACTATACAAACACCTTCTGGCCTAAACAAAGCGAGTAACCAACCATCCAAGGGTTCCAATGGTTTGGTCACCAATTCAACAACAACTTCTGCCGTAAATAAGACTCAGGAACCAAAGACAAGGCAGGCTCGCTTTAAGACAATTAACTTGCCACCGGAAGTCTCTCCCTTTGTGGTTGTTCTGACGGGTGTACCACCATTGAAGGAGGGAAGAAGAGAAACTTCCGTTGAATTGAGAAACAAATGTGCCCAGTGGCTTCAGTTACACAAACCCCTACCCATCCATATGAGCGGTGAAATTCTTTCTGTACGTAGAGGAGATTGGGTGGGCAGGAATACTAAGACCATAGCAGGAGATGTTATTGCTGTTAATTTCAGGGATACAGGGGCAGTGAATTATATATGTAATACATCCAGTAGTGGACCTGCTACTCAAATCAATCCACTTCCCTTGTCTTACTTCTTACCCATGCCCCCAAGACAAAATCCCCCTAGGTTTAGCTTCCCAATTAATAGAGGGTGTACACACGCTCCACAACACATTACCCATCAGTGGCAGCAACCATGGCAAGGATTGCCTCCTCCATTTGACCCCTTTGTTTCACAGTTTGCCCACTGGAACAGATTTTGTGCGTTGGATGAGGTTGACTGACTTAATTCCGACTAAGCTTCCTCCATACATCTTGACATTAATAGGGGTGAGGAGGAGGTTTCTTCAGTCATATCCCATCCCTTTTGCCCTAATCTTCCAACTGTGGCGGTTACTAAACTAATACCTTATGCCCTAGATAGGGATTGTGTAGATTCCCTTAACTCTAGAGATACTATCGACACTAGAGGAGAAACCATCAAGGATGAAATAAAAATTCTCAGTTGGAATCTTGCGGGGATCAATAGGAAATTAGGTCTGCCCGAGTGGAGCGATTTGGTTGAAGCACATAAGATCTGTGTATTTCAGGAGACCTGGAGCACTGAGCCACTCTACCGAGTTGGGTTTGTCACCTATTTTGTTCCAGCAGAAAAACCCAGGCAAGGGAAGGGGCGCCCCTCAAGGGGGCTCATTATTTGGGTAAGCATCTCCCTTAACTGCCGAATAACCCTTAAGCAGATAGATAACCCAGATATTCTTGGTATCTCTCTGTTTAATCACCGTAGAGGTTTGACTTTAGATCTTTACAATGTCTATGCTAGAGGCACTAAAAATGGGTGCAACTCACCTGTAATATCTGGTCTTGAGGTGCAACTTAGGGACTATAAAGAACCTGACCACATCCTAATAGCAGGCGATTTTAATTGCACATACGAGCCACTTCCCCTGGATGGAATACCTGATCTAGGTGAAGAAGATAGTAGATGGGGTATTCCCACACTCTCCATCCCTCCTATCAAACGCTGGACTCGTAGTGCAGTGCAGTTAAATGCACTGACTCTGGAGTTTGGGCTAAGAGCCGCCAATGGCCATACATCTTCTGACCGGATGGGTGCTCCAACATTCAACAGGGCTGGTCATACCTCGAGGATTGACTATATTCTGTTGGACTTGGGGCTCTGGAGTTCGGTCATAGATATGGTAACTATACCGACCGTAGAGAGTGACCATAATTCACTTTCCCTAACTACCACGAATCCCTGGTCAAACGGAGCATTATTAGCACCACCTAATTGTACACATGGGGTCACTGTTTCCTCCTGTGGAAGACGCCTAAAATGGAACAAAGTTTCCAGCAATGTTGACAAACTCTCTACCATAGAAGAGGTCCTAAAAGCCTCACAAGTAGAGATTAGTACTATTGATCTACTCATGGCAGCAGACAGGGCAACATCCATTTTTGAAGCAGCTATAAAAGCTATAGGGGAAGTTTTTTGGGTAAAGGGTACCGCAGGGAAGACCATGTCCCAGAATAAATCTAAAGGGATACATGATTGGTATACTGCAGCATGCAGGAAAGCTAAGACAAGGCTAATTGAGGCCGTTAAGGGCAAGTCCCAACCCCTAATACAGATAGCCAGGAAAGAACATAAGAGAACACTGGGGTTAGCAAAAAGGGAGTGGGAAGAGGCCTATTGGTCTACTCTTAAAGAAGCTAGCTCTAAGAAAGATTCGAAATGGTTTTGGGATACTATAAGAGCTCGCAATAGGCCAGATAGCGACCTGATAACCTGTAATATCCCGAGTCAGGCTTTTCAAAGCTTTATACCCGTCATGACGATCCTGATGGTGGGGAGGGGGTCCCACCATTGCTCCCTCAAATTTGTGATATTCAATCCAACGACTTTGATTTTACAATCAAGGAAGTGGAATACGCAATAAGCACTATTATTCCCCAAAAAGCGGCTGGGCCGGACGGCATTCCTGGCGACCTTTTAAAATCCGATACCTTGAAGTGGGGGAAACTGATCCATTCCCTACTTGTTGCTATTTGTAAAGGCGCCCCTATCCCCTCTTCGTGGAAAGGGGCTGAGGTGGTCCCTATCCATAAAAAAGGCTCTAGAGATGACCCATCTAATTATAGGCCCATTAGCCTGTTAGACATTAGCCAAAAAGTAGTCGGTAAGGTCCTGCTGGTCAGAATTTTAAACTGGGTAGAAGAAAACAAAATTCTTTCTGACTATCAGGCAGGCTTTAGAGTGGGTACTGGGACAATTGAGCAAGCTTTTAGACTCATGATGGTGTATTGGAAGGTTGTGGTCATAGGCAAGGGCAGTCTTTATCTCGCGTTTATCGATTTAAAGACTGCCTTTGACCTCGTACCCAGGGAGTCTCTATGGAGTGTATTGGCTGACATGGGGTTGCCCCACTACTTGCTATCCCTACTTGTCAGGCTACATCACAATAGTTTTGCCCAGGTTAGTTGGGGCCCTGGGGGGGGGAAAAACAGATAGTATCCCGGTTGAGAGAGGTGTCCGCCAGGGATGTGTCCTAGCTCCCACCCTCTTTTCTCTTTACATCAATGGGGTGGTTGAGCACCTTCGGAAACATCCTTCAGACGAACCATCCCTGGCTGGCGAACGTATACCAACCCTCCTCTTCGCGGATGATACGCTTTTAATTTCTAAAACCCCCAGGGGCCTCCAAAGGCTCTTGGACAACTTTCAATCTTTTTGCACTAAACGAGGTCTGGTAATTAACACAAGCAAAACTAAATACCTTGTGCTGAATCCTCCTAAAAAACAAGCTCGCTCTCCTACCCTGAATGCTGAACTCTTGGAGAGGGTAGAGGTCTTCGACTATCTTGGGATACGTCTTTCACACAAAATGGAATGGACCCCACACTTGGACAAAATGTTGCTAACTCATAAGAGGATCACAGGAGCCCTTTTGAAAGAACAATGCTCCTGTATAATAAGACCAATAGCTACAGTCCTTGAGATTTAGTCAGCTAAAGGTGTTAGTTCTGCTCTCTATGGGGCCGAACTTTGGGGCTCATCCATTACTGACGCTTTGCCAAGATCAGAGAATAAATTTTGTAGAGCGATTATGTCTCTCCCGCAGGGCACCCCTACAGTCCCGCTAATGTTGGATTTAGGCTGCCGCCCAATTGATGTCGTTGCAAAATTCCGTCCATTATTGTTATCGGCACGCATCTGGCGTGTGGAGGAACTCAGCAGATATGCCCAAGGCCTAGCAGAAATCATGTCACTACCAGGCTGGCATAAAATTAAATGGCTGAGGGATATGAAGATCCTGCTAACAAACTTGGGCTTGAATGAAGCATGGACGAATAGAACTTCACCCCCGAAGTTAGTTCTTAAGAAGCTCTATTGGGATTGGATCCTTTCTCAGAGGAATACTAGTACCACCATGGGTAGACTCACGGAGGACTTCCTGAAGTTCAAAGATCAACCCAAACGGGAATTGTACCTTGACATTATTGAAAAACCTTTTGACAGGGCTTTGTACTTCAGATTTAGAACAGGAACCCTTCCCCTCAATTCTTTCACCTCATGTTGGAAATCTCGCGTGCAAACTACAGAGCTTTGCCCAGCATGCCTTGATAAGCCAGAGACATTGGCACATCTTATGTTTGAGTGCAGAGAGTACGCAATACCCAGGAGGGCTTGGCTCAAAAACTTATGTCGGCAGCTGGGCACTAGGAGCCATGCGGTAGCAATCAGGATACTAATTTCTGACAGCCGTGCGACCTACGTTTGTGCCTTAGCCAAATTTTTATCATGGGCTTGGTCCATTCGAGCCAAAAGGCTAAAATTGACTGTTTAATTCTATTTGAAATTCATTGTTCAAATGAACTGCCTTATGAACTGCTTTGTAAATTTGTAAAAACTTAATGAACTAAAAGACTAGTATCGTTTGCTTAAACTTTTTAAAATTGATTGCTTAATGCACTGTTTTGTCTTGTTTGTTAATCCTTTTTAAATAGTTTAAATCTTTATTGTATGTTTGTTTGTTTCTAAAAATTGTTTTATTGTGATTCTTGTGCTGCTTTTATGATAATTTTTTATCGAAATAAAGCCTTTTTGACTTTGACTACTCCTCTTGAGAATGTTGATGGTACTTTATGGGTAGATGGTTCGTGTTTTAAGCTTCCGAATGGTGAAATGACTGCAGCATATGCCGTCACAACTTTACATACAGTTGTTGAGACAGCACGCATAGCACAGATTTCTGCGCAAGCAGCAGAGTTGATTGCATTGACACGAGCGTGTGTTTTGTCAGAGGGAAAGCGAGTGAATGTTTATACTGATAGCCAGTACGCATTTGGTGTTGCCCATAGTTTTGTACGTTTGTGGAGAGAAAGAGGATTCCTTACTTCCCATGGCACAAAAATTCAGCATGGGCAGTTAGTGAATGAACTTTTAGAATCTCTTGCTCTCCCAAAGTAGATTGCAATTGTGAAGTGTAGTGCGCATAAGAAAGTTGTGGACGATGTAGGTCGAGGGAATGCGTTTGCGGATGAAGTTGCGAAGGAAACGGCGAGAGACATGATGAGCCGTATGTATGTGGCAGGTCCTGCAAGATGGGTTGTGGAAAGTGGAATGTGTGAGGACACAATAGAAAGTGTGAAGATGATTCAGGCTGAAGCTACGGAAAAAGAAGTGAGTACGTGGAGAGAGTACGGGTATGTTGGATTCGACGGGTTGTTGGGTTGAGTTGTCAGAACACCAGCGATGGTTGTTGCCTGATGCGTATGTGCTCCCAGTGGTTACTATGGCGCATGGAATGGCTCACATCAGTTCGAAAGGGATATGTAAGTTGTTGGCTCCAGTATGGCAGAATGCTGGAATTCCGAAATGGCTTGAGAATGTTGTGAAGCATTGCATGATTTGTCTGAAGTATAATCCTGCCAAGGGAACTCCAACTCCAGCGGTCATTTTGCTCCTCCGACATATCCATTTGAAGTGATACAGCTAGATTACATTCACATGGAGAGATGCAACAATCTGAAGTATGTCCTTGTGGTTGTTTGCGCCTTTTCCAGATGGATAGAGGCCTACCCCCTAAAGGATAATACTGCCTTGTCTACAGCTAAGGTTTTGCTTAAAGAGTATTTCCCCAGATTTGGTTTGCCGAGAATTGTATGGTCGGACAATGGGAGTGAATTTGTGGGTCGAGTCATGAAGAAAGTGTGTATTGGATTAGGGATAAATCAGAAGTTCCACGCAGCGAATCACCCCCAGTCTGCTGGACTTGTTGAATGTTACAATGGTACCTTGAAGCTGAAATTAGCTAAGGTACAAGCGAGCACTGGTCTTACATGGCCGGATGCCTTGCCATTGGCTCTTTTGTCAACAAGGATGACAGTGCATACTCGTGTGGGACTTAGCCCATACGAAATAGTTTTTGGTCGTCCAGCGAATGTTTGGGGTGTGCCTCGTCCTAAAAAATACAGTGACCTTGAGTACCCTATGTTGGTGGATTACTTACATGACTTGACTGCTAAATTACGTGTTCTCCACCAACAGGTCTATGACAGTTTGCCGACAGCTACTGCAGATCCAGGGCACACGATCCAACCTGGTGATTTTATCTTGACGAAGAATTTTCAGCAATCCAAGAATTTGGAGCCGAGATGGACTGGTCCCTATTTAGTATTGCTGGTCACTAGAACTTCTGTTAGAGTAGCTGGTAAAAAGAACTGGGTGCATGCCACCCATACGAAAAAAGTTCCGTTGCCCTTACCGTATGATAAGTGGGTGAGGGAAGGAATAGCTGACTCTGTGCGAAAGGGTTCCTAGATTCGTACCTTTTAGTGATGCACATTTGACATGGACTCAGTCGGAATGCGAGGATGATGATGTTTTACAAGCTGCTGTGCCTCCGTCTCTGAGACTCGATACGACGAATCCGGAACTCCTCTTTAAGGATCAGACTGTGCCTGGCAAAGAGCGTTACAATCTGAGATCGAAAAAAGACGTTTGAAATGGACAAAAAATCTGAATTTTTTTATGCAGTGAATTACACCTTGTCAGATCAAGAGACTTTTTTTTAACTTTTTCTTTTTTGAGTCACCATCCGGACTCCGCTGCAGGGTCACGGTATAAGTTCTTAAGGGGTGAGCCGCGTATTGACACAAGGTCTGTGGTTTAGGGTCGTTAGTACGATCTTGACGCACACTTAAGTGAAGAAGGAAAATTGCCGTGAGCAGCACGTTAGAGGATGGAGTCTTTTGAGTCCGACAAGGGTGTTAAGAGTTGATTTCAGAGTGCAAATGTGTATATTGGTTCCTAGCAAATGTTTTTTAATAATGTGTTTTCTTATGCTTTTGAACATTACGTTGGTTTGTGTGGGTTGGATTTTCTATGCATCACAATAGATGCTTGCATCTACCTCCCAACCTACTCTTTCTTTTCCTACTGTTTCCCCACATGAGTTTCATACGTTGCCTGAACATGAACAGACACGAAGATTAGAATTTGTGAACAATTTGTTTATACAGATGTTACATCAGCATCAGCTAGTTGTAAATACCACGAATTGTTGGGTGTGTGGTCTTATGCCACATACGACTGATAAGGGAATGCCATATTTGGTTTTGCCTTTTTAGCCTAATGGGTCAGTATGGGCACTCCAGTCAATGTTTATCTATGCGAATGAAGCATCTCCTGTACGTTCTGTCAAAGATAATGCGAATAATAATGCCTTGATACAGGGAATAGTAGATATGGTCAGAGATATTGATGCATATAATGCTATCCCTAAAGATGAGGTACGAGCATATGTTGGTTGGAACAAGACGAGATATAGTATTAGTCTGACAGAGAAAGAGAGACAGAAAAGGTCTCCTCCTATTTGGATTGTACCCCACCGAGGTCATTTTTGTCTGCAAGGTAATGGTCAGAATCCGAGAGCTCAGCTTGGTAAGAGTGTGTGTTCACACCTATGTCTATACGTCCCAGAAATCTCCACCGTTCGTGCCAGCTAAAGGCACGTATTTTGTTTGTTATGATAGAGCATATACATGGTTGCCTTCTGACTTTTCAGGCACATGTTATGTGGCATTTTTGCTTCCCCCCTACGTATACCGCTGCTTTTAACTACCATAAGACAAGATATGGTAGAGGTGTTATCGATGCGAAAGACACTGCCGCACAAGAAGTTGGAGCCTTCTTTAAGGGTTTCCTGCCCTTTTGGGGTCCTATGGCTAATGGTAGAACAATTTGTCAGCTTACAAGAGTGGTCGAGGCCACTATAAATGAGACTGAAGGTGCTCTTAGTAATATTACAGCTGAGCTTCAAGCGGATCGCCTTATGACATTACAGAACCGCTTTGCTTTAGATATTATACTTGCAGATAGAGGTGGAGTATATAAATTGATCGGGTCTAGTTGCTGCGTTTTCATACCAGATAATGCCCCGACAGTGTACCAAGCCATCTTGAGGTTACATAAGTCCGCTGAGTCTATACATGTAGATGAAGGGAACTGGTCATTGATGGGATGGTTCTGGGAACTGCTGTCCAAATGGGGATGGAAGATTCTGATGTTCCTTGGTATGGCTTTAGCGATCCTTTTTTCGTGTTGCTTATGCATGCAGTGTGGTCCCGCCATTTGTAGTCTTTGTGCTACAATCTGTGTGAGAAGACCAGTCTCGAGAGAAGTGAAGGATAATAGGATGATGTTACAGCAACACCTTGATGACCTGATGAGAATAGATATAGACCTGGATTCAGATTGACGTGAGTTTAGGTTATTGCCTACGTAATGGCAAAAGGAGGGTCTGAGGTTCCGTGGTTGTCGGGACCGGACTCCATTTTGTTTGCGTTGTTCATACCGACATTTTGTGTTGCCCTCACGTAGGCCGTGGAGGTAACCGAACAAACAAAGTTGCATGGGCCTCATTGTCCATGTATGCATTAACAGGCCCTTTTCTGACTTGAGTGAACTGCAGGACGCTGACCTCTTCACCTGAAACTGACCCTTCACGGAGCCAATTTCTCTGGCTGATCGTTGTCTGAGATTGCCAATCAATGTTCAGGACCTCGTTAACCTTTAGTTTCCTTGCACATGTTTTATCTTGTCCATCATCTATTACTGTTTCCTTTATGTTCTGACATTACATGGGTTGTGCTTTTCAATTATGGGTTTGTCTGGCTTGTGGAAATTGAATTTGGGACAGTCCTAATAATTAACTTTTTGGTTGGGTTACTGTAAATTGGGTTTTTGTTAATGTGATACTCAATTAGAAAATGTGTCCGATTGGTCAGAATTTTGCGCAGTGGGTGTACATTTATAATGAGAACATTGTGTATAAAAGGTGATGTCTTGCTCTATGAAATTGAACAGTTTCTTGAGTTGTACACCGTGTTGTAATGCTGAGATTACTGTTACTAGCTGCAGCTAATAAATTTGATCTCTGACACCACCTAGAAGTATTCCTTGTCTCTGTTTGCCAAGACAGGAGAACCCGAAGACTTTGGGCGTGTCCCTGGCGCGGCTGGGTTCTAAAACCCGGTTCTTCAGTTGGTGCCCAATGTCGGGCGACTTCAGCGGTACCGGTCCAAGCCCGAGGATCGTGAGGAGCCACGTGAGGAAATTCTGTAGGAAGGCCGCCACTTCTTTGACCCCTGCATGTCGACGTGGACCGAAGGTGTTTTCTGCGAGGCTTTCCACTTTCCAACGGCTACGAAGGACTGCTGCCCTGACTGTCGCCCTGTCTTATACCCTTGATTGATCCTTTGTAAAGTGAGACGATAGACGGTCTTCTGGTGGCGTGACAGATATTTGGTTAAGTATAAGTGGGTCGCTCCCACGATCTTTGTTTTGGTTCTTGGTTATAATTCGGGTCTTGCAAAAATCGAAGCCGAGGGGCTCGTATATTTACGAGTGTATCGATAGTTGATAACCCCTTGAAGTTTGAAGCGAGATTAGTGAGCTATAAGATGCCTGGTCTTAGCAAAATTGGGAGATTGTTTCGTTGTGGTTGCAACAGGGATTCCCGATTGGAGGATTCGTGTCCGATACCTCCGGTTGGAACTCCGACTTATGAGCTCTATTCAAAACACGGAGTGGGTCCTATTACTTATAATGAAGTGTGGGTCCGCTATACAAGGAAAGATGGTGTTTTACGATGGCCCCAACATGGTAGCTTTGAAGTAAATGTTTTAGATAATCTGGAAATTGCGCTATTTAAGAAGAAAGCCCGGCCGGCAATGTTTGACTCTTTCCGCCTTTGGCGAAAGGAAGCCAAACAGCGAGAAATTAAGCAAGCAAAGAGAGATTTGAAAGATAAGAATATGTCAGTACTACAAGCTGCTAGGCAGTTTAAGTCAGATGAGGAAGATCGAGTGTGTGAAGTTTTAGATAGACAGCGTTGCATGGCCATAGATAAATGTTATCCGGCCTTGCCGTCTTCTCCTCCGAAAGTGACGGAAGACCCTGAAAAAGATCCTTTGATGTCTCATTTACTGAGATTGCCACCCCCTTATGTGCAGGGTGCTACTGCGCCTCCATTACCCCCGGTTGCTCTATCCTTTGTTGTTCAACCTCCTGCTGTTGTTCAGCCACCCGGTGCTCCACAGATGGTTTTGCCCCCTACTGCACAACCCACTCTAGGGTCGCAAGCATTGCTTCCAGCTTTGCCTCAAACTCCTTTGCCTTCTGCTTCTGCATCTCAGACTCCTACTGCTCTTGTTCCTACTTTGTCTCAAGATTTTAACTTTCCTGTTTTTACGCCTACTTCTTCCCCTTCTGCTCGTAAACGGATGACAAAAACTGTTGTTAATCTATTGTCTCCATTGTTTGGGCCACTGAGTATGACCCCTGTTTCGGAACGTAAGCAGAGTCGTAGTCAGCTTCCTAGTTCCGAAGAGCGAGCAGTGTTGGATCTGTTGGCTCGTAGATGGATTTTAAATGCTTCCAGGTATAATTTGCCAGCAGTTATGGATGTTTTCTTTCAGTGGGAGCCGCCTAAGCAAAGGTATGTTTTTGATGTAATGTGTGCTTTTCTGCGGCAGGAATGGGAAGATAATGAGTTGGGTCCGATTCCGCAGGAAGTGCTTGATGTTCAGTCAGAGTTTGCTAAAGGGACGATAGTGGAATCTGATGTTACTGATGCTGTAGAGACGATACTTGCCTTCAGAACTAGACTCCCGTCTCAGCCATTGTACGAACCTGATCCTTCTGTTAGGAGGAAAGTGAAGCAGTATCCTATGAGAGAAGTTCCCCCTGTAAGGAGAGAGGCAGTTGCTGCTAATGTTAATTTGGGTATTCGGGCTGCAGAAGCCCATTTTCAGCGAGTATGGGTACATGTCCCTTGGAAGAGAGCAGAGGTCCTGGCTCTTAAGCAGACCTTACCTGACCCTCGTAAGAATCCTGCTGGTTATTACAAGGAGTTGTCCCAGACAGTTGAAGGGTGTAATATGAATTTAGCTGACATAGATATGTTAATGGGTAATGTAGTTCCTCAACCTTTGTGGACGAAGATTCGTCATGAGAATCATGCGGCAGAATTAGGAGATACGTAGGCTAATATTGTTGCTGCAGATGGTCGACAGGTTGGAGGTGCCAACCTTAGCATTTAGTTGCAGAATTACCTGGTAGAATTATTAATCTAATGAAAACTATGATGCCTGCTTTACGAGTGAATTGGGACAAGTTAGCAGCATGCAAACAAAAGAAAGACGAGAGTGTGTCTGATTTCTTCACGAGGTTTGAAGAAACGTTTATCGATCATAGTGGTCAGGACATGAGTACGGAAGGTGGTCGGACAAATTTGTCTTTAATTTGCTTCCCGAACTTTCCAATAAGTTAAAGGACTTTGAGAGTTCATGGGCTGTTTCTTCGTCGGTCCAGATATTGGCTACTGCACAATATTATGAGAATAGGGATAAAGATGAGAAGGATAAAGCAGAGAAGAAAACGAAAGATTTAAAGACGAAGGTTCTTTTGCAGCAAGCTTATCCGCCTCGTCAGAATCAGCCTCAGTTTCAGCAACCTCCACAGTTTCAGAGATTGTTACAGAAACCTGAGCCTTATGCTCCGCGATTCTCTCCTGGTCCTAATCAGTGTGCTTATTGCAGAGAGGAATGTCATTTTAAGAATAGTTGCCCGGCTTTGTTACAGCGTGCGAATGGCGTATCTGGTCAGAGAGGTCGTGGTGGTTTCCAGCAAGCTCCTAGGGGTTGGGGACATGGTGTGTTACCCCAGAATGAGCGTTCCTCTTCCCTTCAGAATTCTGCGAATTATTTTGACAGACAGAATGTTCCGAGTGGTCAGTCTGCACTGTACTATGTTGATGATTATTATGTCGAGAGTGAGAGTGCTGGTTATAATGATAGTTAGGACAGCCATGGGCAAAGAGAGGGAGTAGTGTCAATTCCAGTAGACCAGAGTGGACCTTATGTTGAAGTGACTACATCAGGTGTGACAGAACCTTTTCTTTTGGATACTGGTGCGACAAAGAGTTCTATTATGCACTCTAAACTTCCTGGCATACCTTTGTCTGGCTTGACCAATGTTTCTGTAGGATTTTCAGGCGCCCCAGTTTGTAACCCGATTTCTAATCCTTTGCCCCTTTCTATTGGCCCTTGTGAATTGGAAGCTCCTCTTACGACTGGTTGTAATGAGAATCTGTTGGGTTTGGATTTGCTAAAAAGATTGTATGCGACATTACATTGTTCTCCTTCGGGAGTACATCTTACCCTAGGTAAGAAAGTGATTTCTCCGATGTATGTGTCTAAAAATTGTCTTCCACTGGAATTGCGTTCTCTTCCTGATACACTTTGGGCTACAGGTCCTAATGATGTTGGTCTTTTGCAGATTCCACCTTATGTTGTCACCCTCAAATCGAATGCTAGGCTACCTCGTATCCCACAGTATAAAATATCTAGTGATGGTGAGAGAGCTCTATTAGCGATTGTCTATGATCTGATTGAGAAGGGTGTAGTTGTGGAAACGAGAGGTAATGTGTGTAATAGTCCGGTTTTGCCTGTCCTTAAGCGTACTGATGCTTCTCAGCCACCTGTGTACCGGTTTGTGAACGACCTTCAAGAGGTAAACAAGATTGTGGTGCCACCGTTTCCTGTTGTCCCTGATATCACTGCTTTGTTGACTCTGATTCCTGCTTCGGCAGCCTGGTTTTCTGTTATTGACCTGAAGAATGCTTTCTTTAGCATTCCGATTGCTGAAGAGAGTAGGGATATTTTTGGCTTCTCTTTAGAAGGACGAAGCTTCCGATTTAAGAGAGCTCCCCAAGGTTATTGTGAAAGTCCCCCCATCTATCGTCAGGCGTTGAAAACTCAGCTTGATAGCTTTGTGTTGCCTACTGGGGCTACTCTTATCCAGTACGTTGATGATCTGTTGGTTGCCACTGATGACGAAGAGATTTGTAAAGAGGCTACTCTTTCTTTGTTACGACATTTGTCTGACCTTCATCATAAAGTGTCACCTTCCAAGTTACAATATTGCCGACAGGAAGTAACCTACTTAGGTCATCTTTTGTCGAAGGAGGGAAGAAGGTTGACCCCAGAACGAATTCAAACGATTGCGCAAATGACTGTACCATCCACACAGAGAAGTGCGTGCTTTCTTAGGTATCCCCTCGTATTGTAGACAATGGATCCCTAATTTTTCACTGCTAGCGAAACCTCTGTTGGTGCTGACTCTTAAAGATACTCCGCATCCTCTCCCTTGGTCTGATGAGTGTCAGAAAAGTTTTCCTGAATTACGTGATGCATTGTGTTCGGCTCCGGTATTGGGTACTCCTGACTACAGTAAACCTTTCAGGTTGTACGCTCACGAGAGAGAAGGTTGTGCATTGTCAGTGTTGACTCAACAGTTTGAAGACAAGCAACGCCCATGTGCGTATTTTTCAGCGACGTTATATCCGGTAGCTAAAGCGTTGCCGAGCTGTTTGAGAGCTAGAGCGGCAGCGGCTGTTTCTATCCGACAGTCTGCTGGTTTGGTATTGGATAATACGTTGATTGTGATGGTCCCACATGCAGTGGATACCTTATTGAACAGGACCAAGACACAGCACCTTACTAGTGCATGTCTGTCAGGATATGAGTTGACACTTTTGGCTAGCCATGTTCACATTAAAAGATGTAATGTATTGAATCCAGCTACGTTGTTGCCGATTTCTGTAGAGTCAGATGCTCAAGAACAGCATGATTGTTTTCTTCTTACAGAGGAAGAAACGAAAGCTAGAGTTGACCTAAAAGATACTCCTCTTGAGAATGTTGATGGTACTTTATGGGTAGATGGTTCGTGTTTTAAGCTTCCGAATGGTGAAATGACTGCAGCATATGCCGTCACAACTTTACATAAGTTGTTGAGACAGCACGCATAGCACAGATTTCTGTGCAAGCAGCAGAGTTGATTGCATTGACACGAGCGTGTGTTTTGTCAGAGGGAAAGCGAGTGAATATTTATACTGATAGCCAGTACGCATTTGGTGTTGCCCATAGTTTTGTACGTTTGTGGAGAGAAAGAGGATTCCTTACTTCCCATGGCACAAAAATTCAGCATGGGCAGTTAGTGAATGAACTTTTAGAATCTCTTGCTCTCCCAAAGTAGATTGCAATTGTGAAGTGTAGTGCGCATAAGAAAGTTGTGGACGATGTAGGTCGAGGGAATGCGTTTGCGGATGAAGTTACGAAGGAAACGGCGAGAGACATGATGAGCCGTATGTATGTGGCAGGTCCTGCAAGATGGGTTGTGGAAAGTGGAATGTGTGAGGACACAATAGAAAGTGTGAAGATGATTCAGGTTGAAGCTACGGAAAAAGAAGTGAGTACGTGGAGAGAGAGTACGGGTATGTTGGATTCGACGGGTTGTTGGGTTGAGTTGTCAGAACACCAGCGATGGTTGTTGCCTGATGCGTATGTGCTCCCAGTGGTTACTATGGCGCATGGAATGGCTCACATCAGTTCGAAAGGGATATGTAAGTTGTTGGCTCCAGTATGGCAGAATGCTGGAATTCCGAAATGGCTTGAGAATGTTGTGAAGCATTGCATGATTTGTCTGAAGTATAATCCTGCCAAGGGAACTCCAACTCCAGCGGTCATTTTGCTCCTCCGACATATCCATTTGAAGTGATACAGCTAGATTACATTCACATGGAGAGATGCAACAATCTGAAGTATGTCCTTGTGGTTGTTTGCGCCTTTTCCAGATGGGTAGAGGCCTACCCCCTAAAGGATAATACTGCCTTGTCTACAGCTAAGGTTTTGCTTAAAGAGTATTTCCCCAGATTTGGTTTGCCGAGAATTGTATGGTTGGACAATGGGAGTGAATTTGTGGGTCGAGTCATGAAGAAAGTGTGTATTGGATTAGGGATAAATCAGAAGTTCCACGCAGCGAATCACCCCCAGTCTGCTGGACTTGTTGAATGTTACAATGGTACCTTGAAGCTGAAATTAGCTAAGGTACAAGCGAGCACTGGTCTTACATGGCCGGATGCCTTGCCGTTGGCTCTTTTGTCAACAAGGACGACAGTGCATACTCGTGTGGGACTTAGCCCATACGAAATAGTTTTTGGTCGTCCAGCGAATGTTTGGGGTGTGCCTCGTCCTAAAAAATACAGTGACCTTGATTACCCTATGTTGGTGGATTACTTACATGACTTGACTGCTAAATTACGTGTTCTCCACCAACAGGTCTATGACAGTTTGCCGACAGCTACTGCAGATTCAGGGCACACGATCCAACCTGGTGATTTTATCTTGACGAAGAATTTTCAGCAATTCAAGAATTTGGAGCCGAGATGGACTGGTCCCTATTTAGTATTGCTGGTCACTAGAACTTCTGTTAGAGTAGCTGGTAAAAAGAACTGGGTGCATGCCACCCATACGAAAAAAGTTCTGTTGCCCTTACCGTATGATAAGTGGGTGAGGGAAGGAATAGCTGACTCTGAGTGTGAAAGGGTTCCTAGATTCGTACCTTTTAGTGATGCACATTTGACATGGACTCAGTCGGAATGCGAGGATGATGATGTTTTACAAGCTGCTGTGCCTCCGTCTCTGGGACTCGACACGACGAATCCGGAACTCCTCTTTAAGGATCAGACTGTGCCTGGCAAAGAGCGTTACAATCTGAGATCGAAAAAGGACATTTGAAATGGACAAAAAATCTGAATTTTTTTATGCAGTGAATTACACCTTGTCAGATCAAGAGACTTTTTTTTTACTTTTTCTTTTTTGAGTCACCATCCGGACTCCGCTGCAGGGTCACGGTATAAGTTCTTAAGGGGTGAGCCGCGTATTGACACAAGGTCTGTGGTTTAGGGTCGTTAGTACGATCTTGACGCACACTTAAGTGAAGAAGGAAAATTGCCGTGAGCAGCACGTTAGAGGATGGAGTCTTTTGAGTCCGACAAGGGTGTTAAAAGAGTTGATTTCAGAGTGCAAATGTGTATATTGGTTCCTAGCAAATGTTTTTTAATAATGTCTTTTCTTATGCTTTTGAACATTACGTTGGTTTGTGTGGGTTGGATTTTCTATGCATCACAACAGATGCTTGCATCTACCTCCCAACCTACTCTTTCTTTTCCTACTGTTTCCCCACATGAGTTTCATACGTTGCCTGAACATGAACAGACACGAAGATTAGAATTTGTGAACAATTTGTTTATACAGATGTTACATCAGCATCAGCTAGTTGTAAATACCACGAATTGTTGGGTGTGTGGTCTTATGCCACATACGACTGATAAGGGAATGCCATATTTGGTTTTGCCTTTTTCGCCTAATGGGTCAGTATGGGCACTCCAGTCAATGTTTATCTATGCGAATGAAGCATCTCCTGTACGTTCTGTCAAAGATAATGCGAATAATAATGCCTTGATACAGGGAATAGTAGATATGGTCAGAGATATTGATGCATATAATGCTATCCCTAAAGATGAGGTACGAGCATATGTTGGTTGGAACAAGACGAGATATAGTATTAGTCTGACAGAGAAAGAGAGACAGAAAAGGTCTCCTCCTATTTGGATTGTACCCCACCGAGGTCATTTTTGTCTGCAAGGTAATGGTCAGAATCCGAGAGCTCAGCTTGGTAAGAGTGTGTGTTCACACCTATGTCTATACGTCCCAGAAATCTCCACCGTTCGTGCCAGCTAAAGGCACGTATTTTGTTTATGATAGAGCATATACATGGTTGCCTTCTGACTTTTCAGGCACGTTATGTGGCATTTTTGCTTCCCCCCCTACGTATACCGCTGCTTTTAACTACCATAAGACAAGATATGGTAGAGGTGTTATCGATGCGAAAGACACTGCCGCACAAGAAGTTGGAGACTTCTTTAAGGGTTTCCTGCCCTTTTGGAGTCCTATGGCTAATGGTAGAACAATTTGTCAGCTTACAAGAGTGGTCGAGGCCACTATAAATGAGACTGCAGGTGCTCTTAGTAATATTACAGCTGAGCTTCAAGCGGATCGCCTTATGACATTACAGAACCGCTTTGCTTTAGATATTATACTTGCAGATAGAGGTGGAGTATATAAATTGATCGGGTCTAGTTGCTGCGTTTTCATACCAGATAACGCCCCGACAGTGTACCAAGCCATCTTGAGGTTACATAAGTCCGCTCAGCACAACCTCAACATCATCTCCTACGCCGACGACACCCAGCTGATCCTCTCCCTCACCAACGACCCCGCCACCGCCAACCTACACGAAGGGATGAAAGAGATAGCCGAATGGATGAAGAACAGCCGCCTGAAACTGAACTCGGACAAGACGCAAGTCCTCATCCTGGGATCCTCCCCCTCGGCCTGGGACGACTCCTGGTGGCCCCCCGCCCTAGGCAGCGCACCCAAACCAACAGACCACGCACGCAACCTGGGCTTCATCCTGGACTCCTCTCTCTCCATGACCAGACAAGTCAACGCCGTCTCCTCGTCGTGCTTCAACATCCTACGCATGCTACGTAAGATCTTCCGGTGGATCCCCACCGAGACCAGGAAGACGGTCACCCAGGCCCTCGTCACCAGCCGACTGGACTACGGCAACTCCCTCTACGCCGGAACCACCGCCAAACTCCAGAAGAGACTCCAGCGGATCCAGAACGCCTCAGCACGACTCATCCTGGACATCCCCCGTTGCAACCACATCTCCGGACACCTGAGAGACCTGCACTGGCTCCCAGTCAACAAGAGAATCACCTTCCGTCTCCTCACCCACGCACACAAAGCCCTGCACAACCAAGGCCCAGGATACCTCAACAGCCGCCTCAACTTCTACGCTCCCAAACGCCAGCTTTGTTCGACCGGCCACGCCCTCGCCGCCGTCCCCCGCATCCGAAGAGCCACCACAGGGGGAAGGTCCTTCTCCTACCTCGCCGCCAAGACCTGGAACTCCCTCCAGACCCACCTCCGCCTGACCCAGGACCACCTCGCCTTCAGGAAGCAGCTCAAGACCTGGCTGTTCGAGCAGTAGCGGACCCCCCCTCCCCAAGCGCCTTGAGACCCTCCGGGTGAGTAGCGCGCTATACAAATGCTTTGATTGATTGATTGATTGATTGATTGAAGACCAGTCTCGAGAGAAGCGAAGGATAATAGGATGATGTTACAGCAACACCTAGATGACCTGATGAGAATAGATATAGACCTGGATTCAGATTGACGTGAGTTTAGGTTATTGCCTACGTAATGGCAAAAGGAGGGGCTGAGGTTCCGTGGTTTTCGGGACCGGACTCCATTTTGTTTGCGTTGTTCATAACGACATTTTTGTGTTGTCCTCACGTAGGCCGTGGAGGTAACCGAACGAACAAAGTTGCATGGGCCTCATTGTCCATGTATGCATTAAACAGGCCCTTTTCTGACTTGAGTGAACTGCAGGACGCTGACCTCTTCACCTGAAACTGACCCTTCACGAAGCCAATGTCTCTGGCTGATCGTTGTCTGAGATTGCCAATCAATGTTCAGGACCTTGTTAACCTTTAGTTTCCTTGCACATGTTTTATCTTGTCCAGCATCTATTACTGTTTCCTTTATGTTCTGACATTACATGGGTTGTGCTTTTCAATTATGGGTTTGTCCGGCTTGTGGAAATTGAATTTGGGACAGTCCTAATAATTAACTTTTGGGTTGGGTTACTGTAAATTGGGTTTTTGTTAATGTGATACTCAGTTAGAAAATGTGTCCATTGGTCAAAATTTTGCGCAGTGGGTGTACATTTATAATGAGAATATTGTGTATAAAAGGTGATGTCTTGCTCTATGAAATTGTACAGTGTCTTGAGTTGTACACCGTGTTGTATTGCTGAGATTACTGTTACTAGCTGCAGCTAATAAATTGGATCTCTGACGCCACCTAGAAGTATTCCGTGTCTCTGTTTGCCAAGACAGGAGAACCCGAAGACTTTGGGCGTGTCCCTGGCGCCCCTGGGTTCTAAAACCCGGTTCTTCACCAGTTCTTTCATTCTTCTCCCTCATGGATATCTTAGTCGGATAGGAGACCCGGACACTCAACTTTCAACAGATTCGGACTTGGGCAGGCTCATATTAAGATTTCCAGTTTGTAATCTGGCCAAATCCAGTGTTAAACTAACCTGTTTGGCTCTCTAGCAACTAAGCTCACATTATATCTTGTGTATTTCTAGCTGTGTTACCTAAACGGATTGGGTCTGATGTCCTAGCCCAGTTATTACTGTACACAGTCTTTTATGTAAAATACTTTTTTGTAACATGAAAAACTCCATATTCTGATGAATACATGAAACTGCAGACTTCTCTCTTTTCAATATCCTTAGGGGCCAGACTTGGTCTGGAAACTTTTGCCATAGATCATCTGATAGACATCTAGCCACAGATTCCTTACCGTAGAATTATCCCCAGGCGTCAGACTGGATCCCGAACTTTTTTGTGAGCAGTACCCCTGTGTGCCAATAGGTGGCATCATTCAGCTCCCCGTGGCTTCGTCCACGCTCGAAATGGTGTGCTCAGTGCCTATATTGACAGCGCACTGACGTTCGTTCTTTTCTTTCCGCGCCAGTCCGCACAGATCTGGAGAAAATGACTCTGTTGTTTTTTCACTGACATTATTTTGACTTTTTGTCGAAATTTTTAAAGATCTTTCTCCTGGTGTCGCAGGGATGTCCACTACGAAAGGTGGCTTAAATCTCTGTGGTGCCTTTCACTGACAGTTGTTGGTGAAGGACCAACACCTTGCTTGCCTATGATGCATTGAGCGCGACTACGAAGTTCACCCCAAGCCCTTGAGGGAGCAGTTCCTCAAGCTCCTTGCAGCTCGATGCCGCGACGGTCTCAATCCTGGTTGAGAAGACGGGGCCTGGTTCAGTCGCGGACCATCAGTCTTCATCGAAGTCGTCCGGGCGTTTGATTAAGTCCCACAAAATGGAAAAAAGTAAAAAGCCAAAGAGGCTTTCAACTTCACACCATCCGTCGAAGTCATCCGACGAGACTACGGAGCATTGTCGTTTAAGGCCTGGCTCTGTGGTTGAGCCTGTGCCTGGGCTGGCTCTGCACCTTCTTGAATTTCTGGGAGTCGGAGCGATCCCTTGGGTTCAGGAGTGGCCCCTATTGGTTCCCCGCTGGTGGGTCTGCCCCCCGGTGGCAGTCAGGCTACCTAGATCCACAGATGGATCTGGGCCGACACTGGTCCTACCTCCTCGACCTTCCATGACCCCAGTCCCAATGTCGATGCTCTCGGCGCCCCTGTTCCCATTCTTATCCCTGATTCCAACACGAAGCCTTGCTTTCCAGACCATAGCCTGAACCCTATTCCTACGGGCTAGGACTTTGGGAAGATTTGGAGGGGCTTCTGGACCCTGAGGAATACCAGTACCTAGACCTCAACATGGACTGGTGTGAGGAATTGGCATATGAGGGTGGACTGGACACCTCCACAGATACTAGCATGGTCCCCCCTCCAACCGTTGCTACAGAGGAGGGAGCTTCTTTTGCTGTGGTGGTGAGAAGGATGAATGAGGTCCTGGAACTTAGCCTGCCCTCAGTGGCAGTCTAGCCTAACGTCTTGACAGAGGTCCTTGAGCCAGAATGACCCCCCTCAGAACCGCTTCTACCATTCAGTGTAGCCCTTACGGACGTCCTGCCTGGGACCTGGACCAAGTCCAGCACAGGGGTTCCTTTGCAGAGGACAATTCCCTGCCGCCATCACCCATCTCCAGTGGACACCAATTTCCTCTTTCAGTTCTCTATCCCGTAGAGCTTGGTGGTCCAAGCCTCCAGTTCCCCTGTAAACCCTGGTGCATTCCCTATCACTCCATCTGATAGGGGATCCAGTCGGCTGGATACCTTGGGCAAGAAAATGTTCTCTACCAACAGCCTGGCACTGCAATCCATGAACACTGTGCCTTTTGGGCTGTTACTCCCATGCACTGTGGGATGCGGTTGCCCATGTGATACTCTTCCAAGCTATGGCAGATAAGAGAGATGCAGCGAAGATCGCAATTAGATGTGGGCTGGATACTATCGATTAGCTAGGCAGAACGGTTTCTTCGTGGTTGGCCTTATGGTGCAATGCCTGGTGGAGAACAACTGGCTTTTTAGAGGATGTCCAAGCCTCGCTTATGGACATGCCCTTTTTCTGAGACAAAGTGGACTCAGCGCTGGAGCGCTTTAAGGATAGCAGAGCTACGGCCAATTCCTTAGGCCTTTACATGGCCCCTGCCAACCCCCACCTGCTTTTTGACCCTTTTGTGGCCAGGGAAAGGGTTTTCAGGCTCTTTACCCGCCCAGCCACGATGGCTCGCAAGCTCCCCAGCCTCTGCGTGGTTGAGCATGCGGTTCCATTCAGGCCCCATGGGTCGGGAAGCCCGAGATTTGGGGCAATATCCACCGATGAACTGCACGCAAGCACCACTTTAAAATCATTGAAATGTGAAACGGCTTCAGTCTCTTAAAAGGTGCTGTGGTGGAAGGTAAAGCAGGAGAACTATTAACCCATTGCAAAATCCCCCTAAATATCTTCCTTCAGAATACCACAACTCCCTAATGTCTTAGGATAGGGAAGGAAGACACTTGAGCTAATTCTCCCTCATGGTGCAATAGGATATCTAGTCATTTCCTTCATAGATTGTACCATGCTGGACCCATGGACTTGGGTGTTGTATTTTTTTGCTTAATTTGAGCTGAATTCGGTGTCTTTGTGATTTTAATTGGTCATTTTTAAGGTATCATATTTTCCAAAAGCTTAATGGATGATTACAAGTTGCACAGTCAACAGAGTTCGCACAATCAACAGAGTTTACAGAATTCTGGATTTCCTAAAACATTGGATTTGGAATTTTGAGCGTTTTGCCAAATCCATGTATTATATTCGGATCACATTTTGTTAGCCAACTCACACTTGGCATGATTACAGTTGTGGCTTTCTTCAAAATGATCGAACTCATTCAAGATTAGGTTCTAAGCTCACAGTTTTTACTTACCTTATTTCTTCATGTATAACAAGCAGATTATTGATTGCTCTTGAATTTATGGGAACAGGGTTGAAGGATTCATTGGGAAAAGTTTAGATGTGGCTTCTTGGGTGAACATGTCAAGCTCAGAATCACAGAGATACAAAAAGAACTTTCTTCTTAGTAGAGTCAGTAATGTGATTCTCGGTTTGGTTGCAGATTCATCTGACTTTAATTATGTGACCACCAACACTTCATCCTGCTCATATGTTTCTTGTTGAAATGTCCTGTCTTCAACCCAGTGACAAAACACCGTATTTACCGCATAGTTTGTGGTCCTTTGGGTTCTTTTTATTTGAATAGAAGCTGGTCTTATGAAGTAAGTCACAATTCATCACTATTTTACAGCATCTAAAAGCATTTCAGTCCTTAATATTCAGCGAAGCATAGGTTGCGTGCAAAATGACAATACCATAGTTATATTGTTTTTGAACTAGACAAGAGAGAGCTTGTTGTCAGTGCTGTATCTGGGAAGTGCATGAATCATAAGTCACATTTCTCCTAT
Organism: Lissotriton helveticus; assembly: GCF_964261635.1. Classification (NCBI taxonomy): domain Eukaryota; kingdom Metazoa; phylum Chordata; class Amphibia; order Caudata; family Salamandridae; genus Lissotriton; species Lissotriton helveticus. The sequence goes on along the minus strand of NC_136057.1, from coordinate 370,191,671 downwards.
TTCGCAGTCCATCTTGTAGGAGTTGGGAATGTGGAGACGGATATACATACACATTGACTCCAGTTTACCCTTCTGGTGAATGATCAATAAGTCCCTCTCTGTGAATTTCATGAACCCTGGTCTTTAGCGCATTTGATCACTTTACCAAAAAGCAAAACAATCCAGTATCCATCCTCCTCCCCTTATATTCTCGGATGGGCAGGTGACGGGAGTCTTTAGGCAGTTGTTTTACAGGCTTCTTAATGCTGCAAAAGTCCATTACTCAAGTAACCCCTCAGGTTGGTAACAGAAAGGTGTTTGATAATGAGATTGTAAGAGGGTCTTTAAAGAGAAGACCAAAGAGAAGCACATCTAAAACCGAATGCAACTAGGCAGAAGTCACCCCACAGCTTGAGCAGTTAAATATGAGTGAATGAAGGCAAATGGCAAAGCAAGTGTAAGAGAAGCTGGATGCCAATAGTTAGATCAAAATGTAAAAAGTCAGCATCTATGTGTCAAAATGCGAGAGTGTGCACAAAGAAAGAGAAATAAATGTGAGATGGTGGGTAGCGGAAGAGACATAGGAGGGCGCCAAATCGGATTGTTAGCTGCTAAATGAGAGATCCGGCATTTATTTGCTACAAGGAGTGCATCCTTATGAGCGCTTAAGTAGGGACAAGAGTGTGAGAAGGTAGTTTCTTACAAAATCAGGAGTGCAAGCATACAAGTATCAAAACGAGAGCGTAAATAGGGCTGTGGAACTGAACCTTGAGCAGTGTGCAGCAAGACGAGGGAGCAAGTAGGAAGGTGCTACGGTTGAACAGGCAGATAGATCTCAGTGTAAGGTGCAGACCGGTTGGTACCAAACTGAGAGCTTGGAGAGGCGAAATGGGAGCCAGAGAGGGATGGTTTCAGGACGAGAGCTCCAGTGAGCAGGTGCCATAACAAAAGGATAAGCAGGCCGGGGGAATAAAGAGTGCGAGCAGGTGAGCCCCAAAGCACGAGGTCTTGAAACAGTATCTGCAGTGAAAGCATGAATTGGTACCACAACAAAAGGGTGAACGAGGTAGCGACAAAGAGCTGGACTATGAGCATGTGAGTGCTGCAGATATCAACATGAGACGGACTGGGTCACCAAAAAGAACTAGAAAGAACCGAATAAGACCATGAATGAACACGAGGACTCAGAACTAAGAGCTCTGGCAAATGGGTGGGAAAAGGGAGAGCCAAGTGGCCAGATGAGCAGTTTTGCACCCAAGGAAATAGATTTTAGACTTCCAGATTGCCATGGCAAAGCAAACAATGCTGGCAGATTGAGTGCCCGTTGTGATAACGTGAGCAGATTACTACTGAAAGGAGGACTGGCATCGGACGCGCTGGCCAGAGGAGATGCGAGCAGCTGGGTGAGCTCAGCTTTTAGGGAACTTAGTTTGCAGAACATTAAAGGCACTAATCCCCCTCCAGGGTGCCATTTTAGAGCTTTTCTGTATGAATTACATTCAGTGGTGTTTTGACAAGACCAGTCTCTTCGCCCTCCTGAGATGAGCAACCACCTCACTTGTTTCTCCTGGATGTGGTCAGTCCCATTAAAGATTTGCGTTGTCGGTTATAAACGTTGAGACACTTTACAAACCCCTCGCCCTGCTTTACACACACTCTTCTATTTGGCTCTCTTCAGACATCTGTGTTTCGTTCTTTAACTTCGTTGGCTTCTGTGCTGAGTAGAATGCCCTCTTGCCACTTCCGCCCTATTCAATCCTGTTGAAAGCAGCGAGGTAACCTGGAGTGGCCTCGGGAATGCCTGCTGCCGGGTTGTTTTCTGTCACCGTGTCACTCACAAAGCTCTTTTCCTTGGAGTATGCCCGACAATGATATCTGCTTTAACTTGGATTCATAACTACACCAGAAGTACCCACGCCTGTGTCAGCTTGACATGAACGACACTCGAAAAGTGCCGGAGTCGCTGAGGTAATCCAGACGACAAACGCCCCTCGTCTGTATTGTCTCAGCCGCGAAGGCTTTGGAGCCGCTCGGCCTCCGTAGAAGCAGGCAGCACCGCTGTTTCCCCCTCTGAGCCCCTCTGCTAACCCACAGCGAGCCGGATTGGGTTTCGAGGAGCTCGGCCTGATTGCGGTGTGAGGAGTAGAAAGGTTGGGAGCCGAGGAGAGGGCTGGACTCTGCCCAGTGTTCCTGTGTCCATCTGTTCTGTCGTTCCCCTCATTATTTCCAGATGTTTTGGGAAATGCTTTATTCCAGGCTTTGATTTGGCTCCTATGTACGCCCCCTCTCGGCTCTCCCACCCTCCCTCGCTTGCTCGGCTCTCCCCAGGCATCAAGCCCAGCTTATCCTAACCACTGTCAGCTTGCTTCCTTTTATCAGACCACGGGGAGTGTGCAAGTCTCCAGACTTCCCTGATCGCCTCCTCCCCCTGCGTCTGCACATAAATCAACCTGCGCTCCTCGCCTGTGTCCCTCGTCTTTTCGGATACCACCTCCTTGTTTTGTTGCCACCAGGTGAGCAGGAGAGGGGACGGCAGTTTGCCATGGTACAGTCGCCCCCTCCAATGCTAAACATCCTGCTCTGTGTAGAGAAGGGAATTCTATAGAATGGACTCAACTTGCTATTACCACTAGTTCCCTAAGGCTCTTCTGATGTTCTTTCATTGGCATCTTTAAAGTACCCAGTGCATAGCTGCCAAGGTTTCAGATGGCATTTGTGTGACATTTTCGTAATTTCAGTGTAATTATGAGTGACATTCAACAATTATGAGTGACACTTTGTCGCGAGCAAAAATCAAGCAATGAAGACGAGGGAAACACATATATATCAGAAATTACACCCATTTCAGCAACGAGAAACTCTATGAAGATCTTAAAACTATTGCAAAGCACCAGAAATGGAAGGGCACTATCTGACATGAAACACAGACTGCATAGCTGCCACGTTTTAAGAGTGATTATGTGTGACATTTTCAAGGTTTCAGGGTGTTTATAAACGACATTCAACTACTAAATGTATAACACTTAAGAGTGACACTTTTTTGCGAGCAAAACCAACAAATTAAGTTCATAGACACAGATAAAACATAAGAAATTACACTAATTTGATTAAGGAACTTGAAACTTCTGCAAAACACCTGATCCTATTGTAAAACGATTGTATTCCCACATCTTACATGATTTTACACTTGTTATCATTACTGCTTCTTGTAGAGCCACAAACAAACTGTATTTTACTTTGTGAAATTGCCAGATCATGTTTGGCTGCGGAACACTTTATCGCACTTAGTTCAACAATCCATTGGATTCCCTTTCTTATTGTAATCTCAACCTTATTGCCGCGTGCTCTCTTCTTAAACACAAAAATCACTGCACTGATTCTAGTGCTTGCTCCGTAGTGTAACAGGCCACTTAACAACAGGAAAATCCTGATTGGGGCTGTAGTTTATAAGCTGCAGTGGCGAACTCACTGCTGACAGCTATTGCGTAGGCCCTGCCGGGGTCGCAGGAATGAATGTCTTCCTGGGGGCCCGGCAAGACTTGTAAAAAAAAAATCCTGTCTGGAGTTAGTCACGCCGCGCGCCATCCACTTACAGGAGCCTGCCAGGCTTTGGAGGAATGAGTGCATTGAAAGGAGCCTGCTCTGACAATAAGAAAGTATTATATCTTAACAGGTACCGGCCGCCTATGCTGGCAGGAGGTATCATTAAGAGGAAGCGAAGGCAGAGTCTCTCAGGGCCCATCGATTTGTAGAATAGCTTTAGTCGGAATAGCAGGGGCATTAAGGGGGGCCTAGTGAGCAACAAGAGGCAAGCCAGGAGCCTCCTGCCTGGCAACCAGAACACCAGGGGGAAAGTAAGCCACGTAAAGCCTCAATAGCGGGCCGATCCGCAGCAGGAGCAGTGCACAGAACTTGGAGGCATATCCTGAAGCGCCTGCGAGTAGGCAGCAGAGCCGCCTGCCTCTGCAGCCGGGGGTCCTGGGGCAGAGTATCAGCTCGGGATAAGAGATGGAGAGGCAGCCGAGAAGTATGGGGCACGCACCGGAGATCCCGCGGGGGCCGGCCGCAGGGGCCGATGCCACAGGCAACAGAAAGTGAGGTGATAATATTAAAGCTAAACAACAGAGTTATACGACCGTGCTACACTTACAGGGATTGGTTTGGTCACAGACTCACCAGAATCTGAGGTTTTCTGTGTTAGACGGTGGTCTAGTAAGAGGTCCTGCACGCCTCACATTTGCAGTTCGCTGTGTTGTCTTGCGCACTAGTAGCTCGGCCTGGGGGACGTAAGGCGTGGCTGAAGTCGTCAGTGAGTGACTCAGCAGCGCCACAGGCGGGAATTTTCCTGCAGGCTATTACATTGTAGCAGCAGTGCACACCTAGATTAACTGTTTACTGAGCCCGTGCTCATGCTGGTGGCAGCGCCTGGACCGGCAAGTCTGCGGGGAGCAGAAGAGCCAACGCAGGTGTGCCGTGCAGGCGCGGGCGCTAGCAGCCTGGAGTGGCCAGGTACTCAGCGCTGTGGTACAGGCAGCAGAGAGTTACTACTGTGACATTAAAATGCGTGACAATGCGTTTCAGTGCGGTGTTGCGGAACACCACACTGAATGCGTTAAATGTCACGCCTGATGCGTGATACTTGGCAGGCCTGCCAGTGACCTCTTTGGCGTGACACTCGGGCTATAAGTACATGCCGGCTGTAGCGGTCTTTACTTCTTTATCTTATGTTTCAGTCCTCTTACTCGCCCAGTGTCTCCTGTTGTCAAAAGCATTGAACATCCTTGCCGTTATTCAGCCACCTCTTGTTACACTGAATGAGCAGACGCCTTAGTCTGCTGGTTTATTCCACCACTTCCGCTATGTACAATATGCACCTGTTTCTACTAGTTCTCTCCTGCTTTAACCCTTACTGGAAAACTTTTATTGTATTTCTTGATACTTGTACGTATTCCTTTTTAGGTCTCGGCTTAGAGACGGGCGAAGCGCGTTTTCGCCAGAGAACTATAGTAATCGTTTCAGCCGACAAAGGGAGACAAGAGCTGGCCCCGCGCCCAGTTTTGTGAATGGGAGAGGGAGCGACAAGAGCTGGCCACGCGCGGATTTGGTCGCGCGCACGCTCACGGCGACGGCATCTCCGCCGCGCGCCGATGACTGCTCTCTTCCTCAGCAGCCTTTGCCTGGCTACATCTCCCGCACCTGATGTGCCGCACCGGGATGGCGGCGCGAGGCAGCGCTTCAAAGCCGCTGCCGAGCGCGTTACCCTGTTGTCAAGGATGGTGTAATGAGCCGAGAGTGCCAGAAGTCGAAGCATCCTGGCATTTCAGCTCAGTGAAGTCCCGCTAATGATGTCTGCGCCGGGGGCAAGCGGAGCTGTAGTGATGCGTCCTGAGGGCGACTCAACGGCCTAATTAAATAAACATCTCGTCTGCGATCCTTGGTTTCATAACATAAACTGTTTATCATTGTGAAAAATCAATATACCCACTGTACTCTAATTAGCACGATGCATGCTAACTGCTCAAGACGTGGTCGTACAAATGAATACACGTAACGAAATACCTTAATTTATTAAGGATATGATTATACACTGTGGGGTTTGTTAATTTAGTGTGTGCTTCATTAATAACATAATGTTTTTAATAATGCTTATTTCAACAATGTTGCAAATTCAGAGACTTGTACGATCACTCACATAGACAAATGCACGGGCTGCAGGCTCATTTTCTTTCGTTGTGCACCATGCGAAAAGTATTTTTATTTTACCGATGTTAAAATGTAGCTCTTCTCCCAGATGGGCGAGCGGCGCTCTCTTGGTGTGAAAACGAAAGCAGTTTGCGAAGGCAGCACAAACCTACAAAGTACTTTTAATTGCTATATTTTAGTGAAGAAAGCAGACGTAGCGTGTCACCATGAAACCGCTATTACGGGTGTCTCGGGTCACCGTCATGGAGACACGGTAGTTAGCTAAAAGCAGCAGAGCAGCACTGCTGGCCCTTTAAAAATGCCACGAAAAGGGGGGTTTACCTATGCCTCTTATGAGCACGATTGTGCACACATTAATGAACCATACAGAGAAAACTACATTAATTAGAAAACTCTGACAATAATGTCATTTGCATTTAGGCTTTTATGCATTTGGATCTTTAAGAAAACAAAGAAGGATACATAGTCAACTGAACATTGAGCAAACATCAATTTTGCCAGGGAAAAGCTTGACGAAACATTGTGTACAAAAATTAAACTCAAAAGAATTAGTGCAAACAAATTTACAAATAGTGAAAAGCTATTTACAAACTTACAAATGTAACAGTATCATACAGTCATATAGAATAATACAAGAGGAAAATTGCAACTTATGCTTTCAATCAAAATTCCTGTCGCTGTCTAGTTATCAAGGAACCACTTTCCATGAGCGCAGGAATGAGAATCAAAACTTAATTAAGACACGGTGACTTCTTGTCACAAATGACTTTATGCCGACGCGTTTCGAAATCCAATGTAAGAATCATCGGATTCTCATCAGGGCGTGGGAATGTATCCGCCGATACTCATGCGACCAGTAGAGATTGGTCACAAATAATTATTCCAAAATCAGTTTTGATCATCAGACAAAGCGGTTGTCAACCTTCGAATCCGGTGTGTTCAGGACTCGAGGTGTGAGGAATTCAAATTCAATATTCTGTCCCTCGAATTTTATTTGTGCGCGGTTGGCTAGGGCTGAATTCCTTCAGGATTACAATCTGTTCGGCCCTCCTGGCGGTTTTACTTGCTTCAAAGAAGGGCAAAAATGGCTCTATGTCGGCTTTAATCCGTGCGTGCTTAATTTGCCGCGGTGTATTCCAAACAGGGGGGCAGCCATGAAGCAGAAGGCTGTTGGTGCAGCGTGGATGTAGTTCCTCTCGTTACTCTGGCCGCGCGCCAGTCCGATCCCATTTCACTGTGTCAAACTGTACCTTCTTTACTGAATTCCACTGCCTTCCCACTTTATCAAAGAACACATTGGGGCTTTCTCTTTTTTTGCTGCTCTTAATAAGCTTAATTCATTCCGAGCAGAGAGTGCCAGAAGTCGAAGCATCCTGGCATTTCAGCTCAGTGAAGTCCCGCTAATGATTTCTGCGCCGGGAGCAAGCGGAGCTGTAATGAAATCTCAGTATGGCGCACTTTACTTTCAAACATATTCATCTAAAGTGCAGCATGCCACCACTGCTACAAAAATAAATACACATTTTTTTGGCCTACAATTTATAGACTTTTGGTGCAATTGGTGTTGCAATATTAAGCAATGCCAATAGCTCAAACTTAATTAACCCGAGACCTATTGCATTGTAAATGCTTGTTTTCACACTGTCTCTTCCCCATTATGTCCTATGATGCTGCCATGTTCCAAGTAGCCAACCCCATCCCGAATTTAACTTTGCGTCTGCCATTTCCTTCTGCATGTGATCCAGGCGCGCAACACCCATTGGGCTCACCGGGCTTGAGCCCTGTCGTGTGTGTCTGCCCGGGCTGAGACAGCTTCACGGGCTGGCGACCGTCTAATTGCAGCCGCACCCAGGTACTTCACAGGTCTTTAAAAGACTATTTACTTGTTAATGAGGCTTTTGTTGTGTTTTCACCCCTTCTTAGAGCCACTCTGCCTATGGCTAGAAGAATTAGCCCCCTAGCCCTCCGCCCGCCCCCAGCCCCCGAAATCTCCCCCCCCCCCTGAAATTTGGCTCTAGTTGCACGCCTTATGTTATTACGTTATACTTTAATCACTTCTCCACATTTCATCCTACTGACATCACAGATTCCTCAAAAGAGCAGCGTTGCACCTATTCGAAGCTTTTTGTTTCTTTGTTATTCCTTGCCATCATACCCTCTGCAGTCGCTGCTTATCCAGCTGGGCAGTACTTCATATGTTCTAGCTCATTTGACACTAAATGAAATATCAATTGTTACTCTTATGAGAACAAAACATTACTAAGTCCTAAATATGAGAGCTATGAGAATCTCCTCAAAGTAACGCACACGCTGGCATTTACCTCACAGTCTGTTGTATGTCTCTCCGGAGCTTTAAAAGTAAGTCGTTTATTTCTTAGCCATTTTCATTCACTTGGAGCAGCTTCTACCAAATGCTCCTTTTCTCAGCAGTACACGATTGTGGCCACTGCTTGCCAGACATTTACTGGCGTTACCATACAATCCTTAATGCCTGGCAGACCTATTCCAGAAGTCCTAAGATGTCACTTCTAGTGCATACCAGACACTTTAGGCTCTGTCTCATTACATATGCTAGAAGTCACCTGTTCCCCAGCTGTGCATTTCACCTTCATTGTAAGCCAGCCATCCAGTTTCAAGGTATTTCATGTTACATTCACTGCAAGCCATTGCCCAGACATACCAAATAACGTTCAGTGCGAGCCATGTTGTTCCCAGCCGGGTTTTCCATCCTCTAGGAGCCAACAATTTCCGGATTTGCTCATTTTGCATACAGTGCAAGCTATGTATTTCCTGCCAGTGCCTTGTTGCTACCTCTATTGAACCAACCATTTCTCAGATTTCCCATAAAACATGCACTACAAGTCCTGAATTTTCCAGCAGTCTCATATCCTATTGACTTCGAGCCACCCATATGTAACATTTCCTCTGCATTGCAGCAAGTTCTGATTCCACAACGTTGCATTCACTGCTTGCCAGACATTTTCCAGCTGCACTGTCACATTTGCTGCATATCAGCCATTTGCCTGTCATTCAATGATATCACATATTACATGATGGTATTAAAAGCGAAATTGTTCTTATTGAATGGCTCTGCTGACATTAAAGATTGTTGATTTTCTCACCTAACGTATGCCACAAATTTTCAAACTGTACCATAACATAACATAACATGTATTTGTAATGGGCACATTCACCTATAGGTATCTTGGCACTGAATAACAGATGTTTATTGTTACCCAACTCAGTGGTACTCATTTTATCAACCTCAGATGGATGAAAGGCTAAGTGGACCCGCCTGGATTTCAAACCTGTGACCATGAGGTCGAACACAGGCCCCTGTAGTGGAAGTATTAGTCCACTGAGCCACCAGACACGTACCATATGATATCCACTGGGCGGCATCAATTCTCTTGGAGGACTTAGGATTTTTGGCAAGACAAACATTTCCTTCTACACTCGTTGCAAACATTTTTATGAATAACATTGTACAAAGACTTATTTCTGAACCTCTTACAGCACGTGCCACACTCCCCTTCGTTTAAAAATAAGCGTAGTAACTTCTAAGGAATCCCTTGAACATGTAGACTAGAAAAGGATTTGTAAACTGGCTTCTAGGAAAGGTAATCGAAGAAAGCAGTTACTATTTTTTGATGCAAAAAATCCCACAGAAGACGTATCTTAATCACTGCTCTAAACGGAGCATAATAATACAGTTCGAGAAAAGAATCCATTCATTGGTAATATTTGCTTTCATTTGATGACATTTGCTTCATTTGTGCCAGTGGTTGCTTGTTTTAGGCACCACAGCTAATTTATGGGTATGACACAAAAGGGGATGGGAGGAATACTTGCAGTTTGTCTAACCACTGGCGATCGCTCGGGTAGCATCCCAACCCATCATTATTATGCTCACCATGCCACCTCCGTTTGGACCCAGCCATATGCAAATCGATCTTGACCCTGCTGCTCATGGGTACGGTCCAGCCCGAACTGCCAGGCCAGGTCCTCCATGAACTGGAAAGAAGCATCTTGGGACCGGTTTCGGGGTATTACCCCTCATCAGCCAGGTTATCTTCAATCCAGTGACACTGTGAGCACAGGACCCATGTCTGGGTAGGTATATGAAACACGCATAAGGTGATGGGAGGAATGCTTGAAATTTGTCTAACCACTGGCGTTCGCTCTGGGTAGCTTCCTAACCCATCGTTCCTTTGCTCACCATACAACCTCAGTTTAGACCCAGCCATATGCAAATCAGTCTTGACCCTGCTCCGCTTGGGAACAGTCTGGCATGTAATGCTAGGCCAGGTCCTCTCTGAACCAAAAAGAAGCATCCTGAGACCGGTAATAACGACTGATTAAACCCAGATCTGTGGCTGGGGGTGAATGTTTGACAATGTTCAACATTTTATTCAACATCTTTTTGTGTTGCATTTTCCCTAAGTGGGAATGGTATGCCCAGACGTGGATCCCGTGCTCACTACACCACCAGTTTCAAGATAGCCTGGCTGATTAGGGGTGATGCCCCCAAACAGGTTCCTGGATGCTTGTTTTCTGCTCCAGGAAGGACCCTGGCATTTTGGGCTGGACTGTTCCCCTGGGGAACAGAGTCAAGACTGATTTGCATATGGCTCGGTCCACATAGAATTGCGTGGTGAGCAAAATAACAATGTATTAAACACAGATCTGTGACTTGGGGTGAATGTTTGACAATGTTGAACATTTCGTCCATCATCTTTTTGTGTTGCACTAATTTTTGGGCACCTTAATCTATTGTTCATCATATGACTTTGACACAGGGGAAGAAAGAAAGAAGGAGTAAGAGAAATACAAGAAGACTGATAAAAGGAGAAAGCACTGAAGTTATATAAATGGTATTTCCTTTTAAGAAAATAGGGCAGAGCTTCATAGTGCTCCTTTGCCTTTCGTTTAGGTTTGTGCTATGTAAGTACTGTACACCTACTGCATAAAGGGCCGTTCTTTTTACGCAATGGCCATCATCCTACCCACAGATGCAAAGCACTGCCAGCTTTGCTAATTCAACCCTCTAAACTATCCAATCAAATGAATTTTAATAGAAAACCAATCATTTTGGTTTTAGAAGACTTTTGCATTAACTGGTTGTGAGCTAGGCATAGTATTTTCTGATATCTTGATTTTGGCATGAAACTAGAAACCACAACATAACAGTAAAAAGGGTGTCAACCTAAAATAAACATTTAGAGCTTACAACATACCCTAAGTGGTTAAAGAGTGAACGATGTGCCAGGTACCACAAATATGGAGCTCTATCTATTATAGGAGCTAAACTACATCAGCCTGTAGGTAATCCGAATATTGCACTTCTGCAAAGCCCCATCCTCCACATAGTCAGAAAACTCATTAGTGGCTTTCAATATTATGATTACATCTAGTTGAAGTTATGTTATCCTGTATGTCATACACAGGACTCCAAATAGCTGACAAGAGGTTGTGGCAGAGGAGCTTGTGATGAGGGAATTGCTTTAAATGAAACAAGCTTTAGCAAAGTCAGCTGGTCAGGAACTGGCTCCTGACCTTTTAGCTTTGCCAACGCTCATTTTGTTTGTGAATGTTTTGGTAAAGGCTTGCATTGCATGCAAGTACATTTACATGCAAATATATTTTAATATAAAATCACACATTGCACCAGTAGTTCCTGGCCCTGATCAGCACTGCTCAGTTTGTGGGTAGGACACTGTGCAAGAGCACAGTGCTGTCACTCACAGGAAAACAAGCCACTGGTTGAAGAGGGGTTGTGAAGTGGTGAGTGGAAGCAACATGTAAATCACACTATACGGAGAGGGCAGACTGAAAGTATTTATCTTATACATATTTGTATTGAAAGCAAAAAGTCTTGGCTAACGTCTGACTTAAAAAGGGGAGAGACTTATTTCTGTATGTGACACATTTCTAATGGAGGTGGGTGAAAAACATGGAAGGATGTGGGTAATAATCATAAGATTGAAAACATGAGAGTGCTAGAAGTGTGGGTGGTTGCAGCCTCAGCATAAAGTATATAGCTAGAGGCAGAGGACCAAGGCAGAGTGATCTGGATGTGTGGGAGTCCATTGGACACTCAGTGTCATGACTCACTAACGTCCATCATGATAACTGGAAGTCAACGCCGAATGTTGCTGCTTTTTGCGGTGGTTCTAGCAATCTGAATGATCTCAACCATGCCTTTAAAAGGACAGGAGTTTTGAGAATTGTACACATCATTAGTTCATCATCGATGAGTCTGAAAGTGTTTGTTACTCATTGTAGACAAGTATGCATATAATCAGCTGTTTTTCTACACGCATTGAAATTTCGTATAGCATAAATAGCTTTTGCTTCGATGCTTGTAGAACCTAGTGTGCTGAAGAATATTATGGTAGTCTTAAGTAAAATGGTGGTTTATTGCTGAAATGTTTGGTCACCCTGCGTGTCTTAGATTTGGGGACTGGTGGCTTGCTTTCCTCCTTCTTGGTTCAACACTACAAGTATTATTCAGACACAAAGTGGGAAAATGCCACTAGTTAATATAACAGAAGAATGAAACTTGTATGAATTATTACATGTTCTTCTACCCGTGGTGTAGAAGTGGCTGCTGTTGCTTCTTGTGCCTGCTCGCTCACCTGATTTTTATTGGCATCTTCTCTATGCTTGTTCATGAAATGTATCTTGGGTATGAACTGTCTACTTGATGAGCATGTGTTTCTAGTTTTGTTAGTATCACCAAATTATTATCTGCTTTTCTAACACCTTAAAACGTGCAGCACTAATTGAAGGGCTGCAGCACCACCAAGAGGACTCCAGTTTAGAGGTCCTGCACCTCAGGCTCAACCCGGCTCAGCTAGTTTGGTCAAATCAATGAAACCAAGACTAACTAATTCAAGATAATATCATAGTGTTTGCAAGGCTTCACAAAGGGCATGCCTGATAACAAAGTTAAAACAAGAGCGTTTTTCTAAAGCCCGCTTCCCATTAACTGATTGCTGGAAAAAGTTAAGGACGTATCACATAGTTTATTGAAAAACCAAAAATGTATGATTTAGATGGTATATACAATGTATGCAAACAAAAATCTGTATGTACATACAATGTATGTAAACAAAATATATTATAGAATATACCTTAAAAACTATAACCTCGAAACCTTACTGTTGGAGGAAGTTTTAGCAAAATCGCTCGCATTTAACTCTACGTTGATTCAAACAGCATCTCAGCTTGCTTAGAGAAGGTATTTTTTTAGGGTCATCAGAAATTGAATGTCTTCAGCATATATATACATTACTCTAAATGATTCAGGAACCTGGCATAGTTGAATTAAATAACATTGTTAATAACTTTGCACCTGTGAAATCCCTTATTTAAAGGCAGGTAACTTTGAGTTGAAAGGGGGAGGGACAGCCTTCAGGTGCCATCAGATGAAATGACCTGCTTCAATTCAGGATAGGGCCTAATTGTCCTGCTTGGCTACGCATTCGATCATGAAAAGGTAATCTATTGTAGCAAACATGGTGTTGGTGGATGCATCTAAGAGGACCAATGCAGTATTTTATTAACACAAATGCATATGTTCATATTGTCAGTGCTCTCCATTTTGGATTCTGTATTTACATTATTCTGTTTTTCCCATTGTATTTATTCACCGTCCAGACAGTATTAACTTTTATAATATATTGACGCATCATCTGTTGTGGGCTTACAACTTCATTTTTTAGGTCTCGTGTCAGCGAAAGACCTAATGTTGCCGGCTTGCCAGGAATGTTGGACAGGGGATGGGCACGGGCAGGGCCGTCGGCGATTTCATCGCCTGTGCGCGCAGGTACAGCCCTGCGCCGTGCACATCTCCTATCCCACATTCCCAGCAAGTGAATAACACATACAGCAACAATCACGCATGCGCACACACACACACGCGCGCAACAGCCACACTCATGCATGCATGCATGCATGCATGCACACACACACACACAAACACACACACCCACGCGCGCAACAGCCACACTCATGCATGCACACACAAACATGCAGGCACACACGCGCAGGGTGGAGTCTGAGTCTAGGGAGTCCACTCTTGCACGGGCCCCCCCGGGGCCTCTCTCTCACCTGCTACCGATAGCTGCTGCTCGCCATCATATCTGGAGCGCCGGGTCCTCGGCTCCCGATAGGTGGGTGGGCGGTCGGGGGCGACACGGCCAGGGACAGGCTAACAACTTCCAGCCTGCTAACTTTCTACTACGGGAGCGGCGGCTGCGGTGCACGGGCGGGGCAGGACGGCGGCTGCGCAGGATTTGTAGCCCCTGCCCTTCGGCCGCCTCTGGGGCTCCACCCTGCTAGTTTCATTTTCAGCACCCCACGCGCGCTTTCAGTTTCACTATAGCGGCCGTCTGCCTGCTTGTAGTTTACTGGCTGCCCAGCTCCGTGTCTGCTTTCCTTGTTTTAGCTGCTATCGACTCCGTGGACGACTACCTTGCTGGTTGAATGAGAACAACGATATATACACGTCAGGTCAGAGAATAATTTGGGTGTCGGCTGCACTAATTTATTTAACCTTATGTAGCTGAGTTGGCATTTTAAAACTGACCCTATCTACAATATCTTCTACATGTTTTCTGATTTGGTTCGGCAATATTCTCAAAAAAAAAACCTACGATTTCATTTCTCTTTCTAATGATATGTTGATGCTTTAGTTACACTTTGTGGATCGATACTTTTGGTTGTTGATATCGTTTATGTAGCCAGTTACGGGCATGCTCTGAGCAAGTCAACTTTTTTTGTCATGCACTTTTTAATTTGTATTGTCATTTACGCTACCTAAGTATTTTTGAGCACTGTAGGCGCACTTTATCGTACCACGAAAGGACTCTTCACCTCACCTCCGATGCCTTATCCGAGCGTGTAAATTCCCATTTAAATGCAGTTTACTTTCTTGCTGCATACTGTCTTTGAATTCTAGTCATGAGATTTAACTAATAGAATTGATAAAATAGTGCCAGAAAGCTATTTTCGTGAAATCTTTTTGAAATGTGCAGTTAGTTCAGTGTTCATTCTTGCTTGGATATTGTTTAATACAGTAGTTATATTATTACATCTCTAATATTGCGTTAGTCGGTATGTATGTATTAAAAAAAAGGACAAATGCAATTGCTTTGTCTGTCAGAGTTTTATGTTGGAGTAGCGGGGAGACTATGAAAACTGAAATTCATGATCCTGTATGTTCTGTTGCACATATCTAATACACTGAACACCACTATAGCCAAAGATTCTAAAAAAATCCTGTGTCCTAGGTGTCATCTGTCGCTAATCTTTTCAGAAAACGAGGAGCCTGTGACATTACCTTAGATTTCGGTCTGTGGTTTTGCAGAAATTTCATTGCTTCACCCACTGACAACTTTTTAGCACTACTTTTATTCTTTTTCCTTTTTCATCTGTGCAGGTTTGTTTGTCCTCTTATTCTGCTTAATTTAAGCGTACTCGCTTTCCTGAAATAAATAGTTGCATATTTTATTTTATATTGAAAAAAACGCCTCAAGTTAAGCAAGTACCCCTACCTGACAATATTTTTTACTAAACTTCTTTTACCAAAACAAAAGCCGCTAGATCATTGCGCTTTAGTAACAGAGCTGACCATGACTTCTGTAGCCTTTTTTGTCTTTAACCTCCAAACCCAGCTTGGTGTCTACTGCATCATTTGTCTTAAGCCGTTTGCAGAAACTGAAATCAAATGTTTTCCTGTTTTTCTTAAGCAAGCATGTGCTGGTTCCTGTATTCATTTAGCAGTGCCTGATGTTTTGCCTTGCTGTGCTCAGCGAATGGTAATCCGAATACAAAATTGCACTTAACCTCTATAAATCCTCACTCCTAAAACGTTACTTTCCCGTAATTAAATCTGCTGACAGAACTCAAACAAGTTCTCAAAATATTGCATGAGCTGACATCCTGTGATCATCTCTCTACATCATTTTGGTATCAGTTTGGACTCGTACATTGTAGCTAAAATCTCATTTGTTGTTCTCTCTCTCTGTATTTGTAATTTCTACTGTTACCGTTGTCTGATATTTCTTGTTATATAGTGCTTTGTATCTGACAACGTTTCGTTTCTATGAACTGCAAGAAACACATGCTGGCCTCCTAGCTGGGACTGACACTGAGTCCTCCAAGGGAGAGAAGCTTTCTGAGCAGAGGCATAACGCAAAATGATGGGGCCTCCCTGCAGGATCTGTTGAGGGCCCCCAAGTGTAATATATCTCATTAATATTAATTAACCCTGGCCGGGTGTCTCCTGAAGGGTTGGGGGGCTTCCGATCCCCCTCCACCCCCCCTTCCTCCGCCACAGGTGCCTCTTTCTGAATGCTGCTGGCTACTCCGCCTCGACGAATCGAAAGTATACCAAAGCAGTGCTGGAGTTACAACCAAAATCTGGTTCATGCAATTTCACATGTTCCAGATGTAACTGTGGGCCTTCAACATTTAGCGTATGGAGTGCAGCTGGCAAAAAACAAAAAAGAAGAAATCATCTCATTCATGGGACTAGTGGTTGTAATTCACAGTATCGAGATCAGTAATATCACCTTTCATATTTATTGACTTAACAGCATTGACTACCAACATACCATCAAATGGAACTATACATTCACCATTCTGATCTTAAGATCTCCGGTCCAGCATGCTTCAATGGTTCCGCACATCATTAGCCAGCAGTAAGTGGAGAGTCCTGCCTTCCAGCGCTTAATTTGTAAAATTACTGAATAAACACATGCTGGGGCCCAGGCCTTTTCTTAGGATAGACGCACCATTGCTAACAAGTGCCTGAGATTCGAACACCAAGCAGCCTTGCCTCACCTTATGCCTATTTCTTTCACTACTTCCTGTTTCTTGACCTCACTCACAGCACCACTAAATGCCACAGCACCACTCAAAGCCAGAGCACCACTCAAAGCCACGGCACCACTCAGCACACAGCATCACTCACGGCCACAGCATTACTCAACGCCACAGCATCACTCAGCACCACTCAACGCCACAGCACCACTCAACGCCACAGCACCACTCAACGCCGCAGCACCACTCAACGCCGCAGCACCACTCAACGCCGCAGCACCACTCAACGCCGCAGCACCACTCAACGCCGCAGCACCACTCAACGCCGCAGCACCACTCAACGCCGCAGCACCACTCAACGCCGCAGCACCACTCAACGCCACAGCACCACTCAACGCCGCAGCACCACTCAACGCCGCAGCACCACTCAGCGCCGCAGCATCACTCAACGCCACAGCATTACTAAATGCCACAGCATCTCTCAACGCCACAGCAGCACTCCGCACCACTGAATGCCAAAACACCCCTCAACGCCACAGCACCCCTCAACGCCACAGCACCCCTCAACGCCACAGCACCCCTCAACGCCACAGCACCCCTCAACGCCACAGCACCCCTCAACGCCACAGCACCCCTCAACGCCACAGCACCCCTCAACGCCACAGCACCCCTCAACGCCACAGCACCCCTCAACGCCACAGCATCACTCAACGCCACAGCATCACTCAACGCCACAGCATCACTCAACGCCACAGTATCACTCAACGCCACAGGGCCACAGCATCACTCAACGCCGCAGCATCACTCAACGCCGCAGCATCACTCAACGCCGCAGCATCACTCAACGCCGCAGCATCACTCAACACCGCAGCATCACTCAACGCAGCAGCATCACTCAACGCAGCAGCATCACTCAACGCAGCAGCATCACTCAACGCAGCAGCATCACTCAACGCAGCAGCATCACTCAACGCAGCAGCATCACTCAACGCAGCAGCATCACTCAGCACCAGTGAACGCCACAGCACCACTGAATGCCACATCATCATTCAAAACCACTGAAGGCCACAGCATCACTCCGCACCACTGAAGGCCACAGCATCACTCAGCACCACTGAAGGCCACAGCATCACTCTGTGCAACCATTCAACAACAACTGGTTCTAATATGTTCTCTCAATGTTTCAAGCTTTATTACAAATGTCACAAAAAGATGTTAATATTTCACTGCTGTTCTTGGATTTTCATCACAATAAAATACAATGAACACAATCTTCCCAAAAGTTATTTACAAAAATGTAAGCTATTGCCATTATAAATTACAATAACTGTTATTTAAGTATTAATTATTAAAAAAATAAAAGCCATTGTTATTTGTAACATTAATACATCTAAGTCATGTAAATACAACACATATTGCATTACAAATGCTATAGGTGTCACGTTTGCGAAAGTTAAAAATATTGGCATTGTAAATGACAAAGCTATTAATTACGCTATTTTCAAAACCAACACATAAATAAAATATTTGTCATTTACAATACCAATAGATCAAACTTTCCTAATGCGAGACCTATTGCATTGCAAATGCTTGTTAATTTTAGTAATATCTTTCTGCGAGAAACCATTTTTTTGTTTTGTTCACTTGGTAGTCTTGCCATGATGTTTACTGATTTTATAACAATTACATATATTACTAAAACATTCGTCTCGTTTACTTTTAAAACCTTGCCTCCCATCTTGACTGCTCTTGAAGATTCATTGTTCTAATTGCATAACTTTAAATGTAACTGCATTTAAACTTATTTGACACCTCCCCAGTGCTTGATTCAGATAAAAAATACACGCAGCTGTCCAAAGATTTTAAGAGCCTGCCGCCTTCATAGCCAAATGCACCGATTGTCGAATGTTAAGGCTGCCTCATCTTGATACCATCTCATGTTTCTATCTTCCACCACCCTGCAATTCCTTGTCTTTATCTCATTCTTTCAGATTCTGTTTCACACCTGCTTTCTACCCTTGTTACTGCTTTTCTATCTTTCTTGTCCTACCCTCTTTTTCTTCTGTCATTCACTTGCTATGAATCAGTTTGATTATGACAAAGTCCTGGTTCCTTAAAATGAGTGTGGTGCCCACCACGTACAACCATGCACTCTTTAGAGCCTTCCAAAATGTTCTTATTTTTCTATTGTAACTTTTTTTTAGCAGTCTTGGTTATCAGTCGTATGACAGATCTTCAAATCTACCTTTCTTTCCAGCTTCTCTAAATTATTTCTATTATTCTGCAAAGTGGAATACTTTTGTTCACTTATTCTGCTGCTTATCAACCAACCACTTCCTGACCTACTTTCTTTTTTTTTTTTTTTTTGGGGGGTATTTATACACATACATAACATACAGTGCACAAGGATATCTTTGTGAGGGTGGCCGTCCAATGCGGTGCAAAGTAAGCGATACATAGTGGATACTTTGGATGGTTCCCTTTAGCTGGTTATACAATAGTGGTAGGTTGGGAGTAAAGTAGGAAGAGAGGAAAATGTGAATAAGTAAAGAGAGAGAGATTAGATGGCAGCTCCAACAGCTTTAGCGAGCTTATAGTCCAAGTCGGAATTTTTCCTTGTTGGAAGATATTCAAAAGTTCAAAGTTTTTACGGTGGGTCAGAAGTGTCCAAGCACCTGTCCAGTGGTTCCCATAGGTTCCTGGAGGTAGTTTTCCAGGGTGAGTATATTATCGCTAGGGAGTCGGCTCCTCTTAGGTAGGTGATCCAATTGAGCCACCCGCTGTAAGATGTTTTAGAAGTGTCTTTCTAGTTCGTTAGTACTGACTTGACTGCAGCAGTTAGGAGGAGATCGAGGAGCTCCCTTTCTCCCTCTGTGGGGAGTTCTGTCGGATACAGGCCGTGGTTATTGAGGCAAAGTCTCTTATTATTTTACATTTGAGTACATTCTCTATAAAGTCAAAAACCCTCCCCCAGAACCCATTGAGTGTCGGGCACAGAAAGATCAGGTGTTCAAGGTCACCTTTGGCTGCGTTGCAATTCCAGCAAGTGGGGTAGTCTCTAAGCCTTAGTTTGTGTAGGCGGTCTGGGGTCCAGAATGTTTTATGCAGAAGCCATAGTTTGGTCTGCATGAGGACTGGGGTAATCTTAATCCGTGTGGCAGATGACCATAGAGTATTCCTCTCCTGGTCGTCCAGTGGCGGGTGTATGCGGTTGTCCAGTATTTTTTAGTTTTATCATTGATATTCGATTTTTGTGCGCTGAGGGTTTTGTATAAGCGTGAGGCTTGGTGTCCTAGTTTGTTTATGTTAGAAACAGATTGGTATATTGATGGCTTTGTATTTGTTACTTGGATTTTGTGATGGCTGTTTTGATCTTTAGGAACCTGTAGAGGTCAGCGTCTTGGAGTTGGTGGGACTTTTTTAGACTGGCGAAAGTCAGCGGGGCGGAGTCCGCCTCCAGCTGGTATGGGTATGTGATTCCCTTTTCTATCCAGTTTTCAAAGTAGAGTTTTTTACATCTGTATTTTATGGCACTATTTGCCCATAGGGATTCGGCTTTGGACCCCTTAATGCTGACCTCCATCTTTTTGGCTAGTTATAAGAGTGCAATTTTTGTGTTTTTCAGTATTGTGTTGTTCGCCAGGGGGTGTGAGTTGGCCGTGAGAAGGGCAAGTGGGTTCAGGTTATTTAGAATAGCCTTTTCTAGCTGTAGCCACACTGGAGAGTAAGCTGGCGACTGCTCTATCCACTGTGTGCCCTGCTTGGCTAGGAATGCGAGTTGAAAGATTCTGAAATCCGCTATATGTACCCCTCCTTTAGTTTTTGGTCTTTCCAGTTTTTTCATGCTTATCCTAGCCTTTTTGCCCCGCCAGAGAAATTTGGTGCACATATTATCTAGTTTTTTATGGAATTCATCTGAGAGGAATATTGGGAGCATGCTTGCGAGGTGATTAACTAGGGGGGTGATCATCATTTTTATTGTTTCTATTCTCCCCCACCAGGTCATGAATTTAGGGGACCATGCCTCTAGTTGTTTCTTAATTTTGTCTAGTATGAGCTGCTCATTGTGTCTTAGGGTGGAGATCAGGTCTGTGCTGAAGTAGATATCCAGGTATTTGTCTGCCTGTCTGCCATTTGATTCCTGATGTTCCCAGTACCTCCTTAGTTGAGTAGATATTTAGCGGCTTGCATTCTGACTTATCGTTATTGAGCGTATACCCTGACAGTTCAGCGTATTCGTTGATTGTGGACATGAGAGCCTGTATCGATGTCCCTGGTTGTTGTCATTATTAATATATCATCTGCGTATGCTGCTATTTTGACCGTAGTCTGTCCGATGCACATTACCTTTATTTCCTCTTTTAGTTTTATATTTGGATTAGGGACTCTAGGGCTAAAAGGAAAAGTGCGGGCGACAGTGGGCATCCCTGTCTCGTGCCTTGTTGAAGGGTGAATGTCTCAGACAGACATCCGTTTTTTTGTGATGCACGAAGTTGGGCAGTGGTACAGGGCCATTGTCATTTTAATGTATCTTTCTCCTAGGTTAGCATTTTGCATGCATTGTTCTAGGAAGGACCATGAGACTTTATCGAAGGCCTTCTCTGCGTCTAGTGTGATGGCAACCGCTTGGAGCGGGCTCCTTGAGGCTTGTTCTACGACATGGCATAGGAGGCGTGTGTTGTCACTAGACATTCTCCCTTTCATAAAGCCCACCTGTGTGTTGCTTATCAGTTTGGTCAGTATCCTATTCAGTCTACCCACCAGAATCTTTGCATACATTTTGCAATCCACATTTATGAGGGTGATTGGCCTGTAGTTCTTTGGTAGTTGGTGGTCCTTGTTTTCTTTAGGGATTATCGTTATGGTTGCTCCTGCCATGGATGCTGGCGTTGTCCCGGTGGCCGCTGTGTGGTTGTAGACTCTTTTCATGAGGTAGGGTTAGGCTGTGTGCCTTTGAGGTATCTTCCATCAACCTTGCCTTTGCCTTTCTCTCCTTTTGTGGCCATGGGAAAGACTTCCAGCCGCGCCTCTTCTCACCCAGCCACCATGGTCCGCAAGCTTCCCAGCCTCTGCATGGCTGAGGACGCAGCACCCACAGACCTTGTGGGTCAGGGAGCCAAAGATCAGACCAGTCCATCTCCCTAACTCCCTCCCCCCCATTGTTAGTTGCAGCCTCTAAGCTTCTTTAGTTTGCCCTCCGACCATCATGGGCAACCAGTGGGTGGCAGGATACGCCATCACCTTCACCACTGGAAGTCAGTAACTTTAGAACTCTGAGTTCTCCAGATTGTCCAGAGGAGCTACTCCCTCCTCTTCATGACTACCCCTCCACCCATGCCACCCTCTTATGAAAGGCTGACGGAGGACCATCTAGCTTTATTCTGCTAGGAAGTAGCAGCTCTCTTTGCCAGAGGAGCTATAGAGAGGGTGCCAGCATCAAAAGTAGGTTGTGGTTGCTATTTCTGCTACTTTCTGATGCCCAAGAAAAACGGATCCTGAAAAAGGAGACATTCAATATGCTTACGCTCGCTCAAGTTGTGTCTGCCCTTGACCCGGGATACTGGTCGGTAGTGTTGGACTTGTAGGACCCATACTTCCACATTTCGTCATGCCTTCCCACAGGTGTGACCTCCAATTCATGGTGGGCGACAGGCACTTTCAATTTACTGTGCTCCGTTTTGACCTTACCAACGCCCCTGGGATGTTCACCAAGGTGATGGTGTTGGTTGCAGCTCATCTGCGGAGATCAGGGGTACCAGTTTTTCCTTGTCTTGATGACTGGCTGTTGAAGGCGAGATCGCCCCAGGCAGTCGTCTCCCACCTCCAGACTACAGCAGACCTTCTGCACTCGCTGGGGTTCCCCATCAACATGCCAAAGTCCCACCCGACTCCCTCTCAGGTGTTCACTTTCTTCTGAGCTGTTCTAGACACAGTGCAGTTTCAGGATTATCCTCCAGAATTGCGAGTCCATGATATTTAGGCTATGATAAAGATATTTCAGCCTCCATTCTGGGTTTTGGTGAGACTGACACTGAGGCCACTGGGCCTATGACCTCCTGCTTGTGAAACAGTCCTACAGGCATGTGTGGGCTTTGCAGTGGAACCTTACGTTCCAGTGGACACAGCATCAGGAAAATCTCTTCAACATGGTCCAGAACTCGGAGGGAACTGCAAATGATCTGTAGTGGTGGTTAACAAAGTGCATTTGGGTCAGCAGCAGATCCCTCTCCCTTCTCCAGCCAGATCTGACTGTGGTGACAGATGTGTCACTCCTGGAAGGTGGTGGTCATCTGGAAGAAGTGAAGATCAGAGGCCTCTGGTCTCCAGCAGAATCCAGACTCCACATCAACCTACTGAATCTCCGGGCGATACAGCTGACATTGAAAGCCTTTCTAATGTCTATCAAGGGAAGGCTAGTGCAGATGTTCACGGATAACACCACCGCAATGTGGTACTGACACAGACAGGGCGTGGTGAGGTTATCGACCCTGATCAGGAGGCACTCTGCCGCTGGACATGGCTAGAATGCCAGGGCATATACATGGTGGTTCAACATGACTTGAGCTGAAGATGCCTAGGTGGTGCAAGGTCTCTTTCAGGAGTGGGGAGAGCCTTAATTAAATCTGTTCACATCGCAAAGAACACGCAATGTCAGCACTTCTGTACACTGGAGTTTCCAAGTCGACTCTCGCTCAGAGATTCTTTTCATCTCGAGTGAAACTCAGGCCTCCTGTACACCTTTCTACCCATACCACTTCTGCCCAAAGTTAACAAGAAGGTCAGGAACAACCGTGCCCAAGTCATCCTTGTGCCTCCAGACTGGGTTCAGAGAGTTTGGTACCCCGAGCTGTTTAGCATGGCTGTCGGTCCTCCGATCAGGCTGCCTCTTCAGAAGGATCTCCTGTGGCAGCAGCAGGGTAGGGTTTTCCACATGAACCTGTCAACGCTCTGCCTTAATGCATGGGGAGTTATCGGCGACAGTTGACCGCTTTCAATCAATCAATCAGGGAATTGTGAAGCGCGCTACTCACCCATGAGGGTCTCTAGGCGCAGGAGGGGGAAGAGGTTGGAGGTCCGATCAGTCAAAGAGCCAGGTCTTGAGGGTCTTCCTGAAGATGTGCAAAGTAGGGTCTGATGTTGATGGTTAGCTCGTCCAGGTCTTTGCCGTGATGTAGGAGAAAACTCTCCCACCCGTTAAGGCTCTGCGGATGCGCGGGGTTTCGTCGAGGTCAGTGGATCGGCGTGGAAGGAGATTCTTTCGTTGTGATATTGGGGTCCAGTGTTGTGAAGGCATTTGTAGGTGTGGGTGAGTATCTTGAAGGTTACTGTCTTCTCGACGGGGAGCCAGTAGAGGTCTCGCAAGTGCTGGGTGATGTGTTCGTGTCGAGGGATGCCGAGGACGAGTCTGGCTGCGATGTTCTGTATGGTCTGGAGCTTGCGGAGCAGGGATTTGTTGATCCCGGTATAGATAGCATTTCCGTCTGCTGGTTATGAGTGCGTGGGTGACTGTCTTTCTTGATTCAGTGGGGATCTATTTGAAGGTCTTGCGAAGGATGCGGAGAGTGTTGAAGCAGGTGGAGGCGACGGCGTTGATCTGTTGGGTCATTGTGAGGGACTAGTCAAGAATGATGCTGAGGTTTCCGGTGTAGTTCATGGAGGCCGGGGGCTGCCGAGGGCGGGGGGCCACCAGGTGTTGTCCCATGCAAAGCAGGAGGGTACGGGGACTTCTGCCTTCTCTGAGTTAAGCTTCAGACAGATGCTGCTCATCCAGGAAGCGACATTCTTCATTCCTTCCTCTAAGATGAGTCTGGTGGTGGGGGGGTCCTTAGTGAGTGAGAGGATGAGCTGGGTGTCGTCGGCCTAGGATACTATGCTGAGTCCATGCTGTCTGGCGATGACGGCAAGGTGGGCCATGTAGATGTTGAAGAGTGTGGGGCTGAGCTATTATCCTTGGAGTACTAACAGTTGAACTCCATGGGTTCGGAGAGGAAGGGGCGAAGTCTGACTCTTTGGATTCTGCCGGTGAGGAAGGAGCAGATCCAGTCGAGGGTGGTTCCCTGACTGCCGGCGTCGTGAACTTTGGCGTGGGAGACTTTGTCAAAGGCTGCAGATAGGTCGAGTAGGATCAGGGCTGCGGTGTGGCCTTGGTCGAGGAGGGTGTGGATGTCATCTGTAGTTGCGAGAACGGCGGTCTCAGTGCTGTAGTTGCTGCAGTAACCGGATTGGGAGGGGTCGAGGATGGAGTTCTCTTCGATGCATTTAGTTAGTTGAGCGTTGGCAAACTTTTCTGTAAATTTGGCCCTGAAAGGGAGGAGAGAGATAGGTCAGTAGTTCTTGAGGTCCGTAGGGTCTGCTAGGGGCTTCTTGAGGAGGGGTTTGATTTCTGCGTGTTTCCAGTCTTCGGGGAATGTGCCGGCTTCGAAGGTTGCATTGATGGTGTGTCTTAGCTCAGGTGCAATGGCGGCAGCGACTTTGTGGATGATGTGCAGAAGCAGGGGTCCGGGGAGGCTCCTGAGTGAATGCCTTTCATGGTCGATGCAGTTTATTTGGTGGTCACTGGGGTCCAGGAGGAGATGGTAGGCTGTCTGTCGTTGCTGGGTGGAGGAGTGGGTTCAGTGTCCATAGTCTGTTCATTGAAGTTGTCATAGAGGGATCTTATTTCTAGGTGGAGGTAGGAGCCGAGTTTGTTGCAGAGGTCCTGTGAGGGTGTGATGTCTGTGGCTTTGCTGGGGAGCTTGGTAAATTCCTGAACAATGCTAAATAGTTCTTTGGAGTTGCTGGCGTTGGCATGGATTTTGTTTCGAATGAAGGTCCTTTTGGCGGATGTGATGAGTTGGTGGTATTCTGTCGTGGTGATCTTATAAATGCCGCGGTCCTCTGAAGTTTTGCTGTTTCTCCAGATCTTCTCGAGACGTCTGCAGGTGCGTCTGGATTCTTGTAGGTCTGCGGTGAACAAGGTGGCCTTTCTGGGGTGCTGTCTGTCTGGGTTGCGGAGGGGGCCGTGCTGGTCTGCGCAGTTGGTGATCCATCTGTGAAGTTCTTTGGCTACGGAGTTGGCGTTGGTCGAGGTGGCCGGGGCATCACGGTTGAGGATGGAGTTGAGGTGCTCCTCAGTGACCTTGCTCCAGTTCCTTCACGGAGGGTGGGGGTGCAGGTTTTGGGGCGGTGGGTTTGTCGACGTGAGTGGTCCGTCCAGGGGGGGGTTGAGTGGTGTGGCTGAAATGGAAGTTGTTACCTCCTGTGAAGATGGGGTCAAGGGTATGTCCTGCCATGTGGGTAGAGGTGGTGACAAGTTGTTTCAGTCCGATGTTGTCCAGGAGGGTGGCGGAGTTAGGGTCGCTGAGGTTGCCGAGGTGGAAGTTGAGGTCTCCGATGAGTATGTAGTCCATGGTGGCGATGGCGTGGTGTGCGATGAGGTCAGTGGTGGTGAACATGGTTCGAGGTCCGGGGCGGTCTGTAGGCGAGGGTGCCACGTAGGGTCATTCTGGGGCTTGTCTGGATTTGGAAATTGAGGTTTTCGGTAGTGGGCGGTGAGTCGCTTGTGCTGTAGGTGGTGAATCGGAGGGAGCTCTTGTGTGCGATGACAGGTCCTTCTCCTGGGCGGTTGGGGTGGTCCTTCCTCTGGATCTTGTATCCGTTGGGGATGGTGGTAACGATTTCGGGGGCGGAGGTGGGGTTGGTCCAGGTTTCTGTGATGAAGGCAATGTCAGGCAATAGGGTGTCGAGGATGTCCCAGATCTCTTCAGCACGTCTGTGCAGGGAGCGCACATGGAGGAGGATGCACCTCAGGGCTTCGGGGGAGGGGTTGGTGTCCGGTGGGGGGGCGGCGGCTGTGGGGGTGCAGTGGGTGGTGAAGGTTTGACGGCAGTGTCAGAAGGAGACCTGGCCGTGGGTGCTGTTCGGCATAGACAGGTGGCAGTTGTTGTTCCTTCCGGGGTTGAGTGCGAGGAGGGCAGCTGAGTTGTAGCAGTGAGTGGTCGAAGGTCCAGGGTCTCTGGCGCTGGTCGCAGTCGGTCACAGACGGGCGCAGGTGGGATTGCCTTTGGCACGCCAGCGGCACGGCTGCACAACGGCCACCATTAAATAGGGAAGGGGGAGGGAAGCAGAGCTGGGAACGGCAGGGGGAGGACCAGAGGGGCAGCAGCTGCATGAAAAGGGTGGCGGAAACGGGCACGGAGGACAGAGACAAAGGGCACAGGTACAAATACGAATAAAACAGGCAAAAATAGATAGAATTACAGAAAAAAACATACAAGGCATAATGACAAAAAGACAATAACAGGCACAAAACAAAAGCTCTCCCACTGGACCACCAGGGGTGTGGGGCAGACCGGAGGCTATGGGTGGAGGAGGTCCTTGAACACCTACCAGGAGAGAGGTGTAGGGGGCAGCAGCAGGCAGCACAACAGCGGAGCTGCTGGAGCGAGGACCTGGGACTCTGGCCAGGTGGTCAGGGGTCTTGCTCCTGGTCCTGCTTTCCACCGTCTACTCGAAGTCTGCAGTGTTATCTTGGCAGCCAGGTGTCCCTCTACCAAGACAGTATACATCTGCCATTGGGGCAAGTTTATGGCATGGTGTACAGAAAAGCAAGTTGACCTCCTTTCTGCTCCTCTTTCCCAGATCCTTCCATTTATTATTTCTCTTGTCCGTCAGGGCTCTGCTTTGGGCATCTTAAAGGACTATCTTTCTGCCATCTCAGCCTTTCTTCAGTTGCCAGAACAGCCATCGCTGTTCAAATCCGGCTCCTTTTGGAACACTATACAACTGTCCTCTCGGGTTCCTTACCATCAAGGCGGCCTTCCTTGTGACAATAACATCTGCCCGGAAGGTCGGTGAGCTCCAGGCTTTGCCATCTAAGCCTCCATACCGAAACATCTTCCTAGAGAAGCTGGTTCTTCACACTAAAGCTTCCTTTCTGAAAGTTGTCACTTCCTTTCATGTAGGTCAGTCCATCATCCTGCCTATCTTTTATGTTTCACTGTATCCCTCTTAGGAAGAGGAGCGACTCCACTGACTAGACCCAACGAGAGCGTTGTTATTATACCTTGACTACACAAAAGTGCTCCGGGTGGACAACCAACTCTTCGTGTGGTATCTCAGAGTCAAGAAGAGAAAGGCTGTGGAGAAGTTAACCATCTCCTGATGGATCGTGCGCTGCATTCAAATCTGCTATGCAATGGCCAAGAAGCAACTCCCTGAGGGTTTGCGTGCTTATTGCACCAGGGCTAGGCTGCGTCCACTACATTAGCATGCTGAGTCCTGGTCCTGGACATCTGACAGGCAGCAACGTGGCTTCTCTGTACATGTTTACTAAGCAATACTGCCTGGACAGTCGGATAGAACAGGCTCTTTGTTAGTTTAGTCCTGCTAGACTTTTTTTGTCAGAAACGGTTTAGCAGACTCACCTCTGGAGAGGTATTGCTTGGATGTCTATTCTAAGATAAGGATTCTGCGACTAGAAGTTTCAATCAGACGAATAAGTTGCTTACCTCTGTTACAGACTCTTATCTAGCCACAGATTCCTTACCTACCCACCTACCCACCCATCCTCCCCACTCTGCGAACAGATTTCTAGGGTCAAGGCTGTTCCCCCTTTCAGGATCTTAGTTTTCCACACCAGTGGTCAGTGTTCTTTATGGCTCTGCGCTCCTGGCATGGAAAGTAACGAAAAGAAACTGACATGAGCGCACTGGGATGGCTCCTATATAGGCACTTCAGACAACATGCGGAGCTGAACAACGCCACCTACCGGCGTGCTGGTGTACTGCCCCCCCAAAAATCCGGATTCAATCTGTAATAATTCTAAGGTAAGGAATCTGTGGCTAGATAGCCTCTATCATATACAGCGTTTGCGAAAGTAACTTGTTCATTAGTGTTTTGTGCACAGACTTTGAAGCGTTTTTTAGAGTCTGTGCCATGATGTTACATGTAAGGTGCTTGACTATTGCATGTAGTCACAGTTCTCTGACACTGTGCAAAGGCTAGACAGAGTGTATTTATTAAAAAAAGCCCTTGTGGAAGAAAACTTCCTTTCCAAGTTTTGGTTTAGTCTAAATGTATTTATGGAAAAGAGCTGTGAAGCCTAGGACAATGGAGTAAGTGAATTCCCCCAGCTTCACAAAGGAGATGAGCGCCCACATCGAAGTGAAGCACACATTTACACCGTATGGCAGATGTTTCTAGAATTGGTCTCATAAGAAGCACACAGCCTTTAAAAGTACCAACGTGCATGTAGAATTTTTACAAAAGCAGCATTTTTTTTAAAGTAATGCTTATTGTGCCAGGTTCAGTCATCATCTTGGATTAGAGAGAGAAACTTCTGTTTAAGAATTTCAGTATGCTCAATAAAACATAGTTGTCACAGGTTACAGTGATCAGGCATTATATACGACAAACCACATTACTTTGACAATCTCTCTCTTTTGCGCTCTTCTAGGTCCAGATCAGTAATACACTGCCCAGAATGGTTAAATGCCTTTGTCATTGTTTTCAGCTTGGTGTGGAGAGCTCCAGCTAATCCTGCGCCTAAAGGCTTTGCTGCAAAAATAGCAAACGTCTTTAGCACTTCTCTAGCTCCGCATAGATTGCGTTGAGCTCATCCAATGCCTAAAGTTTCTGCTAGAAAAACAATCATTTGAGGGGGTAGATTTAGAATGTTGTTGGTGTTGTAGAAGAACTCCTTCACAATGAGCAGCTTCCCCATATAGACCGGATCTACCCAGAGTTTTTAGCTGGTGTTTTGCGTAATTTATGCAGCACTTTAAGCTTGCAATCATTTGAGTGTTGCTTTATTCTTTAAATAGCATGGTTTTTGCATAAATAAAGGCTCCCACTGAATTATTCTCAATAAATGTTCCTACAGCGGATATCTCTAAAGTAAAGCATGTTGCTTCACAATGAATGTAAATCGCATTTGAGACTTGTTATTAAATAGACAAGGCAGCTTTTCGAGACGTTTTCAGACGGATGGTTTACGTGTCTTCCTAATATGTATTTTTATTTCGTTTATTTAACACGATATGTGAGTTTACAGTGTGGAAAACGTTTACATGTAAAAATAGTTCTCTAGTTTAGTTAAGTTAGGTGACACATTTGAAATCGGAAATAATTATAACAATGTATTTCCAAAGCTGTCTCTTTTCCTCCTACAGAATTAAACGCAGTGCCAGGGTTTCTACAGTATCGCAATAGTTGGAAACCTCGTAGTGGTGGCAATCATTTCACGTTTTAGTGTATTCTGAAATCCTCACCGACACGCGTGGGAGGTGTGCCACAGTCTGTCTGTAAATGGTACAAAGTAGCTTCCATGATTAAAGTTCTCACTGTACTGATCAAGAACCTGCCTCACGTCTGGGTGTTCAAGAAACTGGGGACTAGGTTGAGGCATTTCCTTTTGAGGATCTTCCCCCTTATCTAAATAGACTACTGAACATCCCCTAAGAACTGAGGTATGTTTCTGAAAGAATAATGAATTTCTCTGAACGTAGAAATGAAGCCAGTCTGTTTACTAAATGGAGTGTACAAACCTAGAAACTAAAAGCTAAATGGACTTTCTGATTTGGGCGTTAAGATCAGATTGAATGCTTTATTGGTGATTAGTGTGATTTACGTTTTTAACTCTGACTGGTACCAACGAAAATTATTTAAAAAGATATGGGGGTCATGGCAGAGACTCTTACCGTCTGGAACAGACTGGAGGTAGGGATACTGTTGCTCTTCGGCTGAACCACCGATCCAGCCAGCGCCTTGAGACCCTACACGGATGAGTAGTCGCTCTTTACTAGAAACGTGATTGATTACAGTTTTGATCTATTTCACAGGGCTGTGTACGATTATAGACACAGACTAACGGATAGGAAATTACGTCTTTGTCAACACGTGCTTCTTTGCTACATTGGCTCCCAGATTTCAAATGGAATGCAATGAAAACTGCCTCATAATGCTGATGTGTGGTTGATTATCTTTAACTGACAACAAAATAAAAATTGTTTGCAAAACATTTCTGACTGGTACTTATGATCTTTTACCATTACAGACTCAAAACCGAATGAAACTGATGGCAGACAACTATGACGATGACCATCTCAAGTGCGCGTCTCATTCGGACCAAACCAACCATAAACCCTCCCCAGACCAGGTGAGCAAGGACTTCTTTTTATTGTCTTAAACTAGCCGCCTTTCAGGCACGTGCTTAGTGTTCAAAACACACGAGTGAAAACCGGCGATCTATGCACGGTATGCTATCTCATGATCAGAAACGGCCAGAGGGACAGGGCCTTTTTAGGAGGCTCTTCTACTTAAGTCGCTTCCTTTTCTGTAATAAGAGTTTGTTTGAACTCTACTGCGTAAAATAAGTAAATGAACCACTGCAAGAAAAAAAACCTTAGCTCATTCTTTACTTCAGTATTAGACGCCTGCCACAACTTTAAGACGCACCGTTCTCATTCGTACACAATTAATGAATATTGAAAGTAATCCAGATTAATGATTAATTACATATCTTCTGAACATATAAAACCTTAGTTGAGTGCGGTTTAAATAAAAAAAAATTCTCCCCGAAAGTCCAAAGAACATTATCCCAGAACCTGTTCATGCAGAAACATACCATAGACGGAGGCAAAACACTAACACAAAAAATCAAAACTTTTATTGCAGGTCCTTTGATATAATTCTTCTTGAAGTTGTAAGTTTGCTTCGTTTACTATTATGAAATCAGTACCGTAGATTTATATTTGCTGGCCAAGGGAACATTCTCCTGCACTGAAACACAACTAAAGCATAAAGTAACGTGGCTTGGATTAAAATAGTCTTATTCTGCATCTTTCGGATAGATAACTGTCATATTTTCCAGAGAAAATTGCAAATTCATAGTTTAAACTATCGTTACTGTCTAGCATTTATAAAACATGGATATATACACAACTGACGGCATTCTCACTTTCAGCCCAGTATCACATTCTGCACACATTAGGGCACACAAATGACTTGTCCCCACCTGCTGTCCAGTCTGCGAACGTTCAAAAAAGAAAACAAGCGTGCAAAATATAATAATAATAATATTTCCACATTTTCAGCCTAATGTGCAAGAATGCTCAAATCACAATAGAACATAATCGTCTTGCCTCACTTCACTTTCTTCCCAAGGATGTGCAAAGCATTAAAGGTTACAAATTACACTTCCCTACTAGCGGCCAGAAATGTTAGCATGAGCAAGACATGCAGATACACACTTTACATTTCCCCACTTGCAGTCCCCTTCGCAAGCAAGCGTGAAGTTAAAAATATTTTTTTCGCTATTTGCTTCCTAATTTACAAGCATACACAAAATATCAAGAGTACGCTGTGAGAAGTTGGCCTGGTATATGATGTACACTATTCTAGTGGGCTCCTTGCACCAGTCCAAACGACCCTTATTGATGGTAGGTTATCAAGTCAACCTTATAGAAAGCTATCCTAGTGGTAGCTGTGGAGAGCAGCCTTCAGGCTAAGACTTAGAGGCGAGTTAAGCAAGTTGTTTTACCAATTATAATCTCATGAATGATTACATGAAAGCACACCACACAAGGTATATATCAAATATATATGTATTTATTCTAAACACAACCCCTCTGGACTCTTTATGAGGTCAGAGGTAAAAGTACAATACAAGGAACTTACTCCGCATACGATAAGTTGCACACTATACGTTATGCCCTAGGTGCCTCACAAACCATATACTAAAATAGTGATATAAGAACCACGTGAGAGTTAGAAAGCAGGCCTAGGGCCTGTGGAATCGCTGGGGCTGCCTCAAACCACCAACGGTTAGGATCTAGGAGGCCCACGGGAGACGCTTGCAGTGTCTAAACACAGCCGCGGGTAACCATTGACTTTCTATGGAGAACGAACAAGTTACAATTTTAAAGATTAAGGGCACTACAAGGTGAACTACGATAAAACCCTTTTAGACTAGAACACTTCGAGAGTCAAGACCCACGGGAGCCCAGAGTACTCGTGTTACCTCACCCAGGGAAGCCAGGTGCATAGGTGTCTTTTGGTGTTGGGTTTCGTCGTCTATTCCAATGGAAAGCTGCGAAGAAGTGCTGCAGGCGACCAGAATAAAAGTGTTCGAGTGGATCGAAGATGTGAAGAACCTGAAAGCAGATGAGACAGAGTCTGGGTCACTAGCCAGTGACCAGGATGGCGGCCAATTTGAACCAACTGGTGGTCCCTCGTGTGAAAACAGTTTCCTGGGGAGACCGTCGTTTCATAGTGGCAGCTTCCAAATTATGGAATACTCTGCCACAACACATCAAGACGTCCTCCTCACTCCTTCAGTTCCGTAAGGGACTGAAGACTTGGCTCTTTGATCAATAATGCATATATCATCTAGTGTGCCGCCATAGACATTTAGGGAATCTCATCAGCGCCAAGACGCCCACGGGTATACGCTGCGCTTAATAAATTGCAATAAATAAATAAATAAATAAATAGGAGGATGCCAGCCGATGTCTGGTGATTTCAGGTAAAAGGGTGAAGCTTGTCTCTTCAGCCACAAGGACAAGGCATCGACCACCAGGAGCTGAGCTGTCCCACGAGGATCTAGTTAACTGCGGTGCCGGAATCCGGATTGGACCCAACAAACCTTGGCAAACGCAATCCACGCAGGATGTCGAGATGGGCTTCGGTGCCGACCAGCTAGGTCTGAGGAACTCCTCCTTTGGAGAGGAGTGGGAGCAAGTCTGGAGCAACCAGGAAAGCTCAAGAAAGTGAAGATTGGTCTTGGTGGGGGCTCACTAGCCAATGGACTAGGAACCGCGAAGATGCTTCGAGCTGAAATAAACAAAGCGGGCCAAAGGGACACTCGTGGAGTGTGGGCCTCTGAGCTTCAGTGCAAAAGGTGCTCGGGGCAGGGGCTTCAAATACCCCAATGCACAACTTCAGGATTCTTCGGGAAGTAGGTGCAGTAGCAAAAATGCAGGATGTCCAGGAGTTCCGGTCCCACGTCTCTCGTGTCCGCCACAGGTCACAGCTTTGCTGGGAGCGCAGGTCAGCGTCAAAGATGTTTGGAAGTCCATGTCCTGTGTCGCAGATTCTTCGGGATCTAGCGGGAGCCTCGAAAATGCAGACCGGCAAAGATGCTGTTGGTGCCTGTTTGGACAGGGTGGTCACTCCTTGACCACAAGGGAGATTTCTTCCGTCTTCCAGTCAAAATGGAATGTCCAAGGTCCAGGAATTATGTATCAGAGTTTCGTCCAGGGTAATCTAAAGTCCTAGGGACTGGGGTTCTATACTTATAGCAAGTTTAGGGGTTGGACTAACTCTAAGGTCCCTCCTATGGGTGGACCTGGGGAGGGGGTGGTTACACCCCTTCGTCCAGTTTTGCACCAGAGCTGGGGCTGAGTGCCCCAGCAAACGGTTTGAACTGGGAAATGCATGGAGCACCGTGTGTGCCCCAGGCAGTGTCTGAAAAGCATTCACTGAATGCAACCCACCCTGCCCCAATACACTAAAGGCTGTCTGGGGAGGTGCTGGCCCCTCCCTGGACAGAAAACCTATTGTCCAGGCCTCCCCTGCCGGAGTTTCATCCAGGAGCAGGAGGGCAGACTCGTGTCTGTGGAAGCAGCATCCATTTTGTGATGCTGGGGCTCTGTTTAACTTTGACCGGGTTTACCAGTAACTACATGTCTTCTCCCTCTAGAAGGGTAGAATGCTACCCCCGCCGCCAGAACTGGCGGGAGGGGGTTAGTATTCCAAAGTGTTTGACACCTTACACAACATGTTTTGATAAAGCCAAACCAAAGTTAGCATTAACCACGAGGATTATAATGCACTTAAGAGTATATGGTATGGCTATATCATAGAAAAGCTATAAGGAGATGGTTCTGAAAGCTGCAGAGGGACTCAACTCATGCTAGGGCACCCTCTCACACAAAACCAAGCACTCTGCCTCCAGGATTGTCAAGGCCTGCCATAGGAGTGACCTATAGGTTAATATGTGTCTATATATTTATAGATATAGGTATACCATATCTAATTAAGAGGTGATTACACCACCTTACCCAGGCTGCAATTGCAAACCTGTGGTGTCAGTTTGGAAGGCGAACCAGGGGTGGCACAATACATGCTGCAGCCCCTGGTAGGCCTAGGGTGCACCTATGCCCTGGGTACCTAAGGTGCCATGTACAGGGGCTCACAAGGGTGACCCTGTAACCAATCTGGTATGTACCTAAAGTACATGGAGTCCATTTTATAGAGAAAGAAGATAGACTGGGGCCCTGAATAGAAGGGTCCCAATCCAACTAAGTCGAAAACCAGCAAAACACCAGGCAAACAGTGGGGGGTAACCATATAGTCAGATTTCCACCTTCCTACATACGCATATGACTTTTACCCACTTTAGCCCAGTAAATTTTAAGATTTACACACTGTTGTACTACATAGATTTAGAACCGTTTGCATTTTTTCAATTTCCTCTATATTCTGGGAGAGCTTGCATTTAAATAGAAAACTTATTTCAGGCTGTCTAGTGCTGATTGTGTGTGTGTGGGGGGAGGTGAATGGAGGAAAACTCAAGCGCTACCAGTGTGACTACTGTGGCTACAGTTCTTTATTACAGTTCCTGACAGGCAACTTTGAGCCTCTCTTTGTCTCTACTGGGCGTTCTTAAAATTCACAGCTTGACTACCGGCCCGAAACAAACTGATTATTCAACTCAAAATTTCAGACTGCTATAGAATTGTGCATGTGTAAAGCCCATTTGTATGCAATCTTGCCAGTAGCCCCAACCTCAGTCTGACTCATTTACTGCTTCAAAATCAGAGCTTAGCCAGCATTCTTTCCATTCTTTTCCTTTTTCCCCACTTCTTTGAGGCTCCGACTTGCTTTCATCTAATTTAATAATGGTGCCTTTACCTGATTTTTTGGAACTTGCATCTGCAACAGGCCACCACCCCATATTTAATTTGTGGATAGTATGCATTCCTACTTGCTGCCTGACATCCATCTTCACTTAGAGAACGTACGTGTTCTTCTCTCTCCGAAGAGATTTCTATTGGGCGATTGCAGATCTTTCCTTGTAGGCTTGACTACGGCCATAGTTTGATTTCATGCTCTTGCACGATGAAGGTAAGTCATCAGTATTTAGAAGACTGATTAGATTGCCCTTGTTCCACTACTAGTGTTACAGTCATATGGCCTGGTATTGCGGAGTCCACTCCCTTGACACGATCAGTTAAACACTGTCCCCAAACCACTCCCCCTACAAAGCATCAGTAGTAACATCCAACACCAGTTCTTTGGATTAGGGGTCGTATATCCCCGGCCGTATATATTACAAATTAATAAAAAACATTATTAGCAATTCATAATCAAACGATTTTTGAACATATACACAGAAAACCCAAACACATCCAATTACATTTAGCAATACAGAGATTGATACATTTTATGGCTAACCTTAACAAGAGTCTAATACAAAGCCATACCTAACCTAAAACTGGAATATGTACAATTTGTTTTCTGCGTATCCTAGATGAGCCTACGTGCAAGGTCATGACTGTTCCCACTAGTTGCCAGGGCCCCCTTTACTGGAGTGACCTTGCGCAGGAGGCCCGTGTGCCCTCCAAATTCCATGGGTGCCCCACACGCCCTTCCATCATGCCTCCCAGGGGCTGATGTTGTGCCAGGTTGGGGTTGGACCAAGTGGCCTACCGGAAGCGGGACTTCCTACCCCCGTACCGTTCAGCCTACCGGCCGTAAGTGGCCTCTAAGGTGTGATGAGGGACCACTGTCCCCCCCACCCCCGGCGTCCCCGTTAAACAATGTGATGCCTACTGAGAGAAGTAAATATTTTCTAGCAATCATGACCTTACTGCCACAGGCCAGCATAGTTGACTGACTTTCTGCCTGCCCCCCCCCCCCTCCAATCAGCTACAGACCCCGAGGTCATGTCTTGTGACTTGTCGCCACCAGGCAGGCTAGCATATTCTCTAAGAATATTTCATTACCCAGTTTTGAGATGTGAACCCCATCCTGTAAATAACAATGTTGTCCCCGGATGCACCCATGTGGAATTGTACGGAGTTTTGGAGTCCTGAAAAGTCTTATCAATCCTGGTATTGATCCTCTTTACAGAGTGATTCAAAGCCCAGACAGACGCCCCCCTGCCATTGGAGCCTCAGGATCATGTGAGACCATACTAAAGTGGCTAGGGGACACTGCTTGGCCAACCATCCTACTTCTGTGATTAGAGCCTCCACTACACCCTTCCTGCCCATGTGGACCAAATCATTCCCTCCTAGATGTATTATTATTGCAACGGGTGCTGTAGGGGACCTAAGCAACAAGGGACCAACGAGCTTCTGGAACTGCTCCAGTCTCAAACCCCCTTGACCATGCATTGATATATCCCAACCCGCCTGGCGGACCCTATCCGCGAATTTGCCTGTGAATTTGTGTTGCTTCAACCTCTTTAAATATGAATGTCCTATGATCCAGACTTCTCTGCTGCCCGGCGGGTACCGGGAGCGGGCTAGGCGTATTTGACCCGTGGGTGATGACAAGTTTCCCCCTCCTGCTGGACTGGATGTGGAAACTGCAGAGAAATGGAAACCAGACGTTTGCGACAAAACCGCACATAGCTCTTGTAGCAGTCCGAAGACCAGCGCACTATTATTTGGACATCTTGACCTGTTAGTCCCCCGGGCTGTGACCTCCGTGGCTGCCCCAATCCTGAAAGAATGGGTCCTAAAGTTGGAAGCGTCTAAGCCTGCTGCTCCCAAAGCTAGAGTAAGGGCCCTCCCAAACTGAAACCTTGTAAGGGGGAGCAATCCTGGTGGATCAGTAGGGGCCCACCTGTGGCCTGCAGGCCATATATGACTCCAGGTTGCCCATTGGACAACATGGGATCCCTGGCGTTCTCTGTAGGAGAACATGATCCCCCCTCTCCCATTCTGTTCCATTTTTGATCTGGGAATTGATATGGATATTGAACCAGCCTGCCTTTGAACGTGGGCATATTGCATCCGCCATGCCAGTCCTTCTTGTTACGTGAAACCAGCTCTCCCACCCCGAAAGCGCCGTAGAAGGTGAGTGAAAAGCACACCTGAATAACTGGACCTCACTGCTGGAGCTACATACTTTTTGCTAAATGGCTGTGAGTCCCTTAATGCTGAGCGGGTGTCTAACGTCCAGCTGTGTGCCCTGCAAGCATTGCCAACCTTTCAGAGCCCTTTGGACCAAGAATGTGCCCGTGGGATCCCGATGGCCAATCATTTTTGCAAAAAATGCCATTGCGGTAATGTGGCGCTTTGCGCAAGCCACCGACCGCCCTCCGTCCCTTAGTTCTCTAAGAATGATAGGATGGATGCTGGATTGTGCCAAGTTTTATCCCAGTCCTGCCCTAGAGATGCGCAGTAAGCGGTAAATGCCTCCTCATAGGCCTGCCTAGTCCTGGGTGCTAAGCTAGCTGCCACAAGTTCTGGTAAGTTGGGCCACCAAGCTGCCACAGATGCTCCGGAATAGGTGTTTGACAGTCCGCTGCTTCCGGATGATGAGACCTGAAAACCTGCATCTTGAAACGAGACAATGCATCAGACGCGTGGTTGAGAATACCCAGGACATGCCTAGCTCTAAACAACACATTTAATCTTCTACATTGCAGCACAATTTCCTTAAGCAAGCGAAACAACATTTTACATTTTGCGGACTGCAGGTTGATGCACTCTACCACTACCATATTGTCTGACCAGAAAACCATGGACTGATTACGGAACTGTTGCGGCCAAATTGTCACAGCCACCAAAATGGGAAATAGTTCCAGAAATGTTATTTGTGTCACCATTGTCGACCCACCAATTTGGCCAATGCTCTGCCGCCCAATGGGAACCCAGGATGGCTCCAGACCCCTCACTCCCTGCCGCATCTGCCATAAGACCAAGCTCTGGACTGGACCTGGCTGGGCTGGGCCACACTACCGCGCCATAGAAGAAATGGCATCCAAATCCGCATATCCTGCTTAACCTCGCTGGACAACTGAGTGTGGTGATGTTTGTCTTTTAGCCCTGACATTGCCTGCACAATGGAGGGTGAAAAGGGGTGGGCCATAGGGATAATTCTTAAGGCAAAGTTGAGCATGCCCACAGTTTTTTGTAACTGGTGTAAAGTAACTTTTTCTTTTTGCAAACAATATGTTAATGCCAGTGAGAAACCTTTTACCTTGCTTAATGGTAAGCGTGACACGCCCTCAATGGAATCAAGCTCAATGCCCAAGAATTACATTTTTGTTGCTGGCCTGACCGTTTTACCCTGCGCCAGGGGGACCCCAAGTTCCCCCATCAGTGTGCGAAATGTTTCCAATGCCCTGCTACACTCTTGTGACTGTGGTGCACCGAGCAGCAAGAAATCATCCAAGTAGTGCAATACCTAGTGGTGCCCTGAGTCTTGCCTGAAAACCCATTCCAAAATGGAGCTGAGTTTCTCAAAATATGAGCAAGAGACAGAGCACCCCATTGGCATGCATGTGTCTATGTAGAACACCCCTTCCATCTGTAAACCCCGTAGATGGAAATCTTGTGGATGCACAGGTATTAACCGAAATGCAGATTCAATGTCAGACTTCGCTAATAAGGTGCCTGGGCCAAGCGACCGCAGCATAGCAATTGCTTGGTCCTATGATGCGTATCTCATGGAGCACAGGGCTCCATCAATGGCCTCATTCAAGGACTGGCCCCTGGGAGCAGGCAGGTTATGGATGAGGCAGAAATCCCCTGGGTCCTTTTTGGGTACTACCCCCAGTGGTGAGCAGACACAATTATCCACAGGCATTGAATCAAGAAGTCCTGCCAGTCTCCCAAGTGCAGTTCTTTCAGTTATTTTTCTCTTGCCACAGATATGTTGTCCCTCACTGACTGCTGATTGCGGCAGTAAGACACCCCTGAGTAACCAGGAGCTGGGATCCGGAAGCCGCCCCTAAAACTTCCAACAAATTCTGGGCTGTGCTTGGTCAAGAATAATTATTCAACCAGGGTATCAGGGCCATAATGTCAATAGGTGAGTGTGCCTTCCCAAATAAATAAACCCCATTCTTGTTTCATGGCTCCCTTGTCTTTTGATTTTTAAAACACTTAGACTCTGGGTGGGAGGAAAGGCCACAGAACGAGCAGGTATGCTTGAATTTACAAGAATCACTGGGTCTGGTGCATGTCTTTCTTTTGAAATCCCAATATGCTCCCTTCTTGCTGCTCCCCAGACACTTCCCCCCCCCCCCCCCAAACTTTGGGGTGTACTTGACTGAAAGGACTGCCCTTTTGGTACGTCCTTGCTTTGGTAATTCATGTGTCTTAACCACAAAATCATATCCACCTTGGTCCCATGTGAGCGCTGGATCAGATGCCTTTACCCTTCTAAAAGCTTTGTCATATTCCGTCCAGCACATTCCACCATACTCATCATGGGTACATTAGCCCTGGAAATCTCTGTCATTACAGCATGGAAGTTTCCAAATTGCTTTATCCAACTAATCAGTGTTTGCTCAACCTTTTTCCTAGTCGGCCAATTGGCCCAGTCCCTTGGGTGAGCCCATTCCCTTAATTTCTTGGCTGCCTCCCTCTCATCTTTGTCCACCAATAAGGAAAACATGTTTACATATTCCCCCTTCCAAATTTGCTCTTTCACATCCTGTGCGATGTGCCTAGCCAGACGTGCTCTGTTTGAGCGCACACCCCTCAAACCTAAACTTGGCAGCAGTTGTACTGTACCTTCCGATGTCCCCTCTTGCATCTTGGCGTTTTCAGGTCCCGCAGTTGCGGCCTTGTTTGGGGGTCCAGAGTCAGTTGTGGTGCTCCCCGCTCTTTTGGGAACCTCCACTGGTGGCAGCACCACCTGTGCTGCTTTCCCGACTCGTGCTACCAAGTTCCTTGCCTCCTCTAACACGTTCCCATCATCTGACAGGACCCCACTGCCTCTGCTTTTGCTAGCCATGGTAGCAATGCTGGGAGGCTCGCCACTACGTCCTCTTGACCCGGCGCTAAATTGGGAGTACTGGCTGATGGTACGAACGGCTGAGCTGAGCTCTTATTACAATTAGATGGAGTCGCCCCTCCAGACATCACTCCACACCAGCTACAGCCAGAGCCACTCCCACACGTTCAATAATGTGGGGCAGGTTAGGATATCCTCCAACCCACGTGGCTCCCGGTCTGTGCTTGCTGGTGCTAGTCCTGATGAGGAAGGCGAAGGGTGCTGCGGGTCGCTCCACCGATGGATCCAGTCTTGACTTGGAGCCTGCATGTGGGGAAATACATCGAAAAAAGGGATTAAATTCCTTATGCCCCCGCCGCGTAGGGCAGAGGCGAGGGTTGGGTAGAGATAATCAGCTGAATCCGCCTCCTCCTGCCGTGCCTCCTGTGATCGCCGAATTTATGCCACCTGCAAAGAGTGAGAAATGAAAGGCAGGACCCCAGCGCGTCACAAGCGTGGACCCCACCTTCCCCTACCTCGCCAGAAAAGTAATATTGGCGGCGTAACCGAGTTCCCGGTGTCGCCTTTGTCAGGACTTCACTGCTATCCAAACAGGCATGACTTCCTACTGGTAAAGTGGTCATACCTCCTGGTTCGTAAAGAATTCCCTCAAGGCCTCTCCAGTGCTTAAGAAATCCTTTCAACCACACAATTCCGTGTTAATCTTTTGGCAATGAGAAAACTACTTTCAACAACTACACCGCTTCCCTTCTCTTGCATAGTATTGCCTTCTTCTGATACAATACTACAGGTGTCTAATTCAGTACTATCACATGCTACCATTAGACAATCTTTGGCAAAATTCTCAATGAATGCTATGAATTCACAAATATCTCCAGAATCCAGTTTTTTGTAGCACTACACCAACCTTCTCCCTCATGGTCTAATATTTCTTTCAGAGTATCCAATGGATTTTATTTATTTTTGGGAAATCCAGGAGACCTGCCTTTCAACCCTGTTTCAACCCTGTTCATTTTTACAACTCCGGTCTCATCTTCATGGTATTTTTTTTAAGTTCTTTATATAAAGTATTTCTTGATGAGGCAGCTAGTTCTAGACACCCATCCCGTTCTTTGCACATATTTAATACAATTCTTAGAAAAACATGTTTGAGTTACGCTAAGTCATCTGCATGTTTATAATAGGGCTGACTTTCTTTGCTTCATTTTTAGATCTAGGCAACTGTCCAGGCATCGGAGTTTATTAATTGTTAGCTACAGTTGTTTTTTTACATCCTTTTTGAAATCTTGAGTATTGAGCCCACAGGAGAGAGCATGACCCGGCCCTCCGCTGCACAAGCCCCCGCCTGGTGTGACCCCCCCCCAGCCCATCCCTCCTCCCACCCCGACCCCACATTCCCTGAGTTTTGCACCCCCTAGTTCAGTTCAGAATCCGGATTGCCATCTGCTGATACCCCTGGCAGGGGCCTATGGACTAGAGACTAATGTACGGGTCGCTGTCCAGCGATAATCTTACCAGCGTCCACGTTCGCGATGTCCCCTGACATCTCGGACAGATGTGCCCGGGGAGACCCCTTCCACCAGTCGACGAATTGATGGCCGGAGTAATTGCCCCCGCTATTCATTGTTATGAACCTGTTCGTGTTTAGGGTTATAATGCGGCAGTCAAATATGAAATATGAAGTAATGTATGACATGTCAAATTTTAAAATCCAATAAAAAGTTTTTTTTTAAAACCAGAGTTGATTTCCTCCCTCTATATGGCATTTTATATTGACAAACACCTGTTAGCCACCACTTCCCTTCTTCGTCACAAGGTGCAATGTTTTTTAGCTCAAATAATCATTGCTTTATATTTTCACTGGCCACCACCCATGAAGTTAATTATGCTGCCCTTTCAGGGCAGCAATTCATTGTTAGTGTGATCCAGTTTACCACTGTTGTATCATCCACCGTGCTTAATTTGTATACTGATGAGTGCCAGTGCCCCAAATGCGGCTTAGAAGCCCTTGGCCGGTAATATTAAATGTCAGCATGTCAAATGCAGGCCTATTGGATCCAGTGCCAGGCATTCTGTGCCCTTTTAACTCACTCTTGCAAATTCCTGTTTTCTCCCTTGAAAGGGGGGGGCACATTGGCTCTGACTAGAAAATGTTTTTGTTACTCTATTTAAAAGGTATTAATTTTCTAGACCTTAGAATGGGATACAGATTCCTACTGTGGATGTATTAGACCACTTAGCAACTGGACTCATCTGGTACTTTATTAGCTGCTAAACGCCCACTGCTTGCTGATGCATAAGGTACTAAGGAATTCTGGGAAGTGAAGGAGTCTCGTCACTTATATGATCTATGATGTTGTCACTTATAGTCGAAATCTCACAATGCCCTAGTGATACCTGGGTCATGGATGACACAATCGTATGTTGTGACAGCATGTAGCAAATGCTTCAGCTGCCTAACCTTCGGTTGGGGGTACTTTAAATATAAAGGATCTTCTGAGGAAGCATACTATACATCTAAACAATATGAAATGTTTTCTTCTGTAACATATATGGACACATCAATAAGTGGTTCAGTAGGATCGTAGATATCAGTGAACCAGAAGTATCTGCTTCTATTGTTTATTGGGCATCTTCTAAAAGTGTAGTGTCTCCAGGCCGGCCATTTCATCCAGAAGATACATCACTCTTGCAACAAAGGCTTTGGTTTGCAGTGCTCCTTTAGGAGGTCTTTGTCCCAGTTCTTCTCCGAACTATCTTTTAGTTGGAACTTTTTCTCAGACAGTCTAAATCCACATTGGGTACCAACTGTTTCCTGTTTGTATTCTCGCTCGTGCCAGTGATGTGCAAGCTTATTAGGGAGATTAGCATTTCACAGCCCTCATAAATCTGTTTATCACATCTTGGGCTTAACAGTCCTCTGTTGACAGATACAGTTCTGTGTACATGTACTGCCTATTTTAATCAATTGAAAGGATTCGCCACCCTTCGCTCTGACAAAATTAGTAGAGAGATACTGTGTGTTGATTTCAAAAAGATAGGTTGAATATCATTAAGAAGTCAAACCTCAAAAACATTATTCTGCAACTAACAAACTTTTTTTTGATTTTGAGTAATTCTTTAAGCCATTTAATTTGTACAATGAAGTTTGTGTTTCAGTGTTATGACCTTTTTGCTAGCCTGCATAGATCCAAAGCTAGTTTGGTTGATGTTTTTA
Organism: Lissotriton helveticus; assembly: GCF_964261635.1. NCBI lineage: Eukaryota > Metazoa > Chordata > Amphibia > Caudata > Salamandridae > Lissotriton > Lissotriton helveticus. Next base: position 370,147,981 of record NC_136057.1, on the reverse strand, counting down.
TTTAATAAAGAAATGTTTGGTGCAATGTCTTTGGCTTCCCTAAATGCTATTCTAACATTGATATGACGAGCTTTGAAACTCTATTTCTGCCTATCACTCGGCCCACGAGTTCTATTTCTTAGGAATTGGCATGATTTTCTACTAGGATCGGTTTACTCGATTCCCATTAACAGTTTGACGCACATAAACTGTTTGCATGATAAGCGAAAACATTTCCAGTGGAACAGATTGTTCTTCCCACTCGGCCTTTCCCTTTTTGAATGTTCTTTGCTTGGATCTGTTCGTCCATCTTGGGTGGTAAAGCAGAATTAGCTGTTTTCAAACTTCTTCCAACTCTTGCTTTGAAATCAGTTGCGCAACATAGGCCTCCTACAGTCCACGTGGTGGGGGGAAGGGAAGGGGGGCGAGCTGCAGGGGGCCCCCTCAGCACAGTACCCTGGCCTGAGAGCTCCTAATTGAGTCTGGAGGGGGTGCTCCATGTACCTTTCAGGGGGCCCATTCAAATTTAGTTACACCACTGTTTGAATGGACGATGTTAAGTAGGTCTATAACCAAGTTATCAATTGGTGTCTATAACCAAGGTATTAATTAATTATTCTGTAGGTAGATTGTCCACTCCATTGATTTTCATAAGGTCGTCATACAATAGCTTGTGTCTTAAGTTCTAACGCTCATTCTTCTATTGCAAAAAAGCGTCCACTGCTTTCAAGAGATGCATCTTTCTAACTGCAGCGAGATGGGTGGATCAGATCTCGTTAACAGGGAACAGGCAGGTAAACACAGATAGAGACATAGCAGAGGCCTTCGCGGCCTATTACGAGGACTTCTACAGGGCCAGGGACCTGGGCGACAGTGAGGAAGCCCAACGCTACTTAGGTGATATGGAGTTGCCGACGTTATCCGCAGAGGCTACTGCAGCCCTGGAGGCGGATTTGACGCTGGACGAAATCTCTGAAGCTGTAACGGCGTTGAAACCGGGGAAGACTCCCGGGCCCAATGGCTTCCCGGCAGAATTTTTTAAACGTACGGCGGATCTGTTACAGCGACACATGAAGACCCTCTTCACGGACGCATACCATGCAGGGAGTTTTCCGACAGATCTAGCCTTGGCCACTATTATCCCAATATACAAAGAGGGCAAACCCAAAAACGACTGCTCCTCCTACCGCCCAATCTCCCTCCTAAATACGGAGACGAAAATACTGGCCACTATCCTGGCTCGGCGGTTACGACAGGTGATAACGGAGTTGGTGCATATGGACCAGTCCGGTTTCCTTCCGGATAGGGCGACCAAATTAAATCTCCGTCGCACTCACAACTGGCTACAGGAGGTCCGTGAGAGAAGTGAACCCCACTGGTTCCTCTCATTGGATGCGGAGAAGGCATTTGATGCAGTCCACTGGCCCTTCCTGATGGAGACCCTCCGAAGTTTTGGGATTGGACCCAAATACATGCAGTGGGTCTGGCTCCTGTATTCCAACCCGAGGGCGAGAGTGCGGATCAATGGACGGTTGTCCCGTGAGTTCCCCATTGGTAGGGGTACACGCCAGGGCTGTCCATTGTCCCCCCTCCTGTTTACCCTTACGATTGAAATTTTAGCGATACGGATTAGACAGAATCAGGATATCAGAGGTTTTAGATGGGGTAATACTGACGGCACGCAGGAAAAAATATCTCTGTATGCCGATGACGTACTATTGTTCGTGACCGACCCAGACAGGACAATTCCAGCACTGTTCGGGGAGCTAGGCGGATTCGGGGCGAGGGCGGGACACACGATCAATTGGCACAAATCGGTCCTTTATGACCCACAAGGCAAGGAGCGTCATGAGTGCCTTCCAGGGCAGCTTATTCATACGAAAGACGGCTTCCAATACCTGGGCGTATATATAACGCTAGACAAGGAACGCTCCTACACTGCAAACGTAGCTCGGATAATGGTAGAAACAAAGTCAGAAATGGACAGATGGAGGCAACTCCCGCTCACCCTATTGGGTCGAGCCGCACTGTATAAAATGGTCCTACTACCCAAGTTTCTCTATGCACTCCAGAATGAGTATTATCCCCTACCGTTGGCGACTTTGACTAAAATACATGCGGACCTGCGCGCCTTCCTGTGGCTGGGAAAACAACCTCGTGTAGCCCTCACCACGCTGCAGCGCCACCAATATAGCGGGGGTATCTCGCTTCCCAACCTGGAGGCGTACTACTGGGCGGAACACCTCGCCCCGATTAACGAGTGGCTACATGCGGCGGCCGATCACCCCACCTATGCACTGGAAAGGTCTCAATGGTCACGCAAATCTATATTGCATTACCTCTATGGGGAGACGGTAGGCCGGCACTTCCTTCCCGCCACTAGGATAACGTTGACGGCGTGGCGTAGGGCAACAAAAAGAATGGGTTGGGACAAGAGGGTCACTCGTCAGACACCACTGTGGTGATGCAAGTGGCTAGGAGAGCTGAATAAACTGAAAGGCTTTAGGAGGTGGGATGACATAGGCATCTCCACTGTAGGAGACGTGATTGCAAAAGGGGAATTAAAGACCTTTCAGGCACTCAGAGCAGAATTTGGCCTACACACTACTCAGTACTACAAATATTTACAACTGAAACATGCATGGAGCGCACAAAACATTACACTGGCAGATCTCCCAGAGTACACACCACTGGAGGGTAGACTGCTGCAGGAACAGATGCAGGGTGGGGCGATATCCCTAACGTATAAGACTCTAACCAACAATATGCTGGGTGACCTGCAAGCCCTACGAGATAGATGGGAGGCGGATGTGGGGGATATGGAGGATTTAGACTGGGAACTCGCCCTCATGCACCCCCGTGAGGTGGCTATTAAGTCCAGACTCCGCCTCATACAATTTAAAATACTGCACAGATCTTACTTTGACAGAGTACGACTCTTTAAAATGGGTAGGATACCAGACACAACATGCCTTAGATGCCATCGACACACAGGTGATTTCTTCCATACACTATGGGGGTGTGAAATAATTCAAGAATACTGGGAGGAGGTGTTCCGGGAACTGGAGAATGTATTGGAGGTGGCCTTACCACGTGACCCTAGACTGGCATTGTTGGGTACGATCACAGAGGTGGACCTGCCCCGCCCCTTGACTATCTTTCTGGTGCTGGCCTTAGTGGTAGCAAAAAGAGACATCGCAAGATGCTGGGGAGCGTCCGAAAAGCCGAATATGGAAGAATGGCGGAGGGGATTGGATCTGTACATGGCGGCGGAGAGAGTTACTTATCGTGCACGGGGCTGCCCCAAAAAATTCAGGAGAATATGGGCTAAATGGAGACAATTCCATGGACTAGACTGAGACCTTGTGGACTAGTAAAATGTGGGTGGGGATCACCTGGACGAGATGGTGTGCACAGTGGGGACTCATGAGTATTATGTGACTACATTAATACCTGTTCTTGTGTGCGAGATTGTCGGGTGAGACACGTCGAGAGAGGGTGGGGACCAAGGGGTAGGGGGGGGTGTGAAGGGTTGGCGGGAAGCTGTTCCGGGGATTTTGTTGGGTTTTGGTTTATTTGTTCTTACTCTTGCTAGTTTGAAAGCAAATCTATTACTGCAGGGTATGATATGATGTAATTACTGAGAAAAGTTGCGTTCCTGGCGGATAGGGCGGAATGTTGACACCCTACCGCCTGTCTGCCTTTTTCCATAGAGGTGATACTACTGATGCAACAATAAAAAGAATTTAAAAAAAAAAAAAAAAGAGATGCATCTTTCTAGAACAAAGAATGAAAAAAGATGGTTCAATTAAGTGTAACTTCTCCATCTGCATCACCTTTACTTCAGCATGCATCGAGAGCTCCATTTTCATAGGGATATTTCAGCAACACTTGGTAGTATGATAGACATTTGCCTGAAGGCATTGCTGTGTACTCCTAAAGCATGGGATGGGAGGAATGCTTGCAATAGCTAACCATTGCAGGCTTGCCCTGTGCTCCTCCTGAGCTAGGCCCCTGCTTGAGGCACTTCTGTTGCATGATCCTCTTCGGGACATCTTGTAAGTCCTTTCAGTTGACACTAGCCTCCTCAACTGAAAAATGCTGCTTGTTCCTGCCCTTCTTTCTTGTCGCATCGTTCTTTCATTGTTCTTGTTATAAGTATATAAATACTGGTGACTTCAGAGCTACGTAGCGATTTTGCTCTCCAGCTTGTTTCACTTTTTGAGCTGAAAAATCAGTTTAAGTCCTGACCTTTAGGCGCTGGTAAGTATGTTTTACAAATAGTAAATCCAGCAACTTGGTCTGTTTCATTCTTGCCCAGTCTGTGGACATTACTGTTGGGTTGTTCGTACATGGGGGCTGTAGAATAGAGGTGATGCCTCAGCGTACTGCCTTCACTGCAAGTGACCTTTACCTGCAATGCTTGTTGTAATGGGGACATGCTCTACAAGTTGTTAATATGTACAAATATGTGCAACTAGTAAAAGTCAAGCAGATGTATATGCTGCACTCGTGCCATTTCGGATGAGATGTAGCCAGAATGAATACAGCTTCCTGTCAAGCTGATGTTAGTCCTTCCTCTGATGTGCGCAACATTTGTCCCAATAAAACCATTAATTAGTTGCATGAACATCTTCATACACAATGTCAGTCTATGCTTATGCCAGCTCGGTGTAATGTTGCAAATACTAACCAATTCTTTATTTCACTCTCATGCTGCCCTGGGATCTTTCAATCTCCTTTGCCCTCTTTCAACCACTAGGATGATGAGGAGGGTATATGGGCATAGCCAATCAGATGCTCTTAATTCAGCCATTTTGTTCAGAACGGTGAGAATCAGCTTTGTTTAACAGTAGAAACGCGTCCATGCCCCTTGCATGCTGTGTACTTGATGTGCTTGCTTTTTCTCTTAACGTTACCTGTTTTTTTAAATAATCTTTGTGTATTGAATCACGTGTTTATCTTCTTGATTATTTTCCTAAATACTATTGGGAGAGCTTCAAGGGTATGTTATTAAAGTAATGTGCTCAGAAACAATTCTCACAGCTTTGGAGAGGAATGTTTGCTGCTTAATTTCAGCCTGCTCTTGTGAAAGGATATCTCTTTGTAGAGAACACATTGATTGTTTAATGAACTGTTCCTTAGTAGATCAGTGGCAGCTAATCTGACCTATAGCAACTTGTACATTCCGCAGTTCAGGCGTCCCAACCCATGCTTTCTGCACTGGTAGGACGGACCTCTCTCAACAATAGTGGGGACAACACATTAATGCCTAAACATGAAGTCCTCAAATCCCAGTCTTACTGAAGATCTAAATTTATAGAGGAAAAGGAGTAACCTTTCAGAAATGGGGCAAGAACATTACAAGCTGAAACAAACAAAATTCTCAACATTTACAAACTTAATTTTAAATTATATGGAGAATTGACACATGTTGGCACATATTTTTCTCGTGTTGAGTGAAAATGTGAAAATACAATCCCTAATTGTAGCTAAAAGAGCTTAGCAGGAAATTCTGATTCTCGATGGCAGCAGAGTTTACTTGATTAAAAGTCCTGTATGTCCGGGCTCCGTCTCCTCCTTGGTGGCAAGGGGCAAAGGGGACAAGCCGTTTAATCTCATACCCTGAAGAAATCTGAGTGAAGAGCTCCTTTGAGGTATTTTCCACAAAACTTATATGGTCACTTTCCTTTGTTTTCCTTTGTCTTCTTTCGTGCACTTCTGCATTGTGTGGAACCATTTGAATTGTTTTTGAGTTTTTGTCAAGCTGTTGTTGCTGATCAGTAAGTAAGATGAGGTAAGTGTACACGTGGAAAGTAGGATATTCTGTGGCAACCGTAAAATTGTTGTTGAAGCTTGCAAATCGACATTCCTCCTACTAGAGGTGATTACTCTTATGTAATAATAGATCGTTAAATACAGTGAGTACATAAAGACCCTCTAAAGCAGTAGAATCCAGCCCAATAAGGGTGTAGGAAATGGCAAAAGTATCCCAACAAAGCCAGCCAGAGAAAAGTTACTAACAAAGATCGTAAAGCAAACAGCATAAAAGGGAGCAATTAGCTGGCTACAGTTACTTCATTTCTGGGCATAAATAAGTGTTTTACGAGTTTGAAGTCTGCTTCTTATTAAACCCTTCCATATTTATGAAGGGCTTTTTACTGTTCCGCTTTAGAAACGCCTTGGAACACCAAAAGTGTTGATATAACAATTCCCGCTAAGACATCAAGAACAGAATTGGAAAAAAGGTGAAAAGTAGGCACAGATTGCACCACAAAACCTAAAAAAGAAATTGAAGGTGTTAAAAAAAAAAAAAAAAAAAGTAAAACAAGAGTAACTTTAAAACGGAAGAAAGAAATAAAACAAATAAATTGCAAGTCGCTCTTAATAAAATGTATGTATGTATGTATGTAAAACCTTCTTATAGAGCGCAGCTGTCACCCGACGGGCATCCTGGCGCTTATGATCGAGCAGGTCCTACACCACAGTTAAAAAGCCTTGTCAGAAGGAAAGGAGGGTCTATACTAGTCTAGGGAACAGATATGTTTTTAATTCTTTTTTAAAAGACAGAAAATTTTCAGTTGTAAATGTGCTGTAAGACGAGTTTTGAAAACAGAGCACTGATAATCCTTTCTATTTCTCAGAGCATACATTAGTCTAGGTCTCACTCACTATGCTCACAATTGTACATCTATTGTATTGTTTCCCTACTTGCATATTTTTATCCTTTCATTAGGAGTAGCACACCTGTGATCTGAGCACCTCTGTTGTAGATGGGCTCTTAATGTTAAAACATAATTACAATAAATACCACTCGTGTCAACCGTATAATTCTTACATGAGTTCATTCTTCAGACTTCATAGTCCCATATTGATGTTGAATGATGAAGAAACAGTCTTCTGATTTGTTACTCCCACAAAGCAGTGTTCTTGTCATTTGTAACTGTTCAATCCACAGGCGATGAGTGACTTGTGCACCAGTCTTGTGATAACTATGCACCTGTAAGAATGCGTTTCCCATACAGTGCTGAAACTGTACTGCTTTGCACTAACAATGTCTGTTAAACGGTTGTCGTAGTAGATTTCCACTACAAATGTGTAGTGTGCTCCCTACCAAGTCAACAACACAAATGTGGGGATAACTAGAGTTGAAGAAACATTTTTTTTTTTTAAAAGGAAAAAGTGGAGAAATTATAAACTTCGGCAAAGCCAATAGGTCAACGTTTTCGGGAGGGGGAGTATTTGGCAAGTAATAGGTGGTGACTTTGTGTGCATTGTCCCAAGCTGTTCCAGAAAGAGAACACCATAATTTGGCGAATTGCTCTGCTATTCGACTCTGTTGCCTTTTAATATATGTATTATTTGTGTTTGAGAATTGCGGGTTCTGCAGTGCTCCATACTGAAGCCTTGTGCTCATCTGCTGTGCTAAGATGTTAAATCAGGAGATTTCTGTATATTACCTCTGACAGTATATTACCTCTGACAATGTCTCAGACCCCTACTGTGAAAAGACTGTATTGGCGGTGGAGTGAAATGAATAAGGTCCTTGCTGATGGTGTCTCCTTTGCCAAACTTACCAGCAGAGGAGCAGGAGCTTAGGGGAAAAAGCTGGTCAAGAGCATTTCTGGTTAGTCTGAAGCTACAAACTGGTTTCACATCTGAGACTAAAAACTGCTGCCTGTAAATTACTTTTTGATTCTACCTGAAGCATCAGTTTTGAAGGTAAGTGCTATCTTGTTTTGACCCAGTCCTCGTTCAGACAGGTTTCATTTAAGTATTAATTGTGTGTAATTCTGCAGGAAATACTTTAGATCAAGCGCAGTCTGTCAAGTTTTGTATTTCTTTACTTTTCACAAACAGGAAGGGTTTATAAGATTAAGCCAGCACCCAGAGTACACAGAAAGGCTCCACTTAGTAATCCTGTTTTTCCGGCGGATCAGTATCCATCCTTTCCCTGGGCTGTGAGTAGGAAATACGGTAGGCGCAGTGCAGGTGTTCTCGGTGACCTGGTGAGGCGAAACCACAGCTTTGGCGTTCACTTAAACTTGGATCAGTAGATGCACCTATCTAGTGGTTTCAGGTTTAGCAGCAACAACAGTAGCCAGCAGAAAACAATTCTGGCACCCGGAAGATTGTTTTCCTGTCGTAACAGATTTCCACGACTAAAACAGATTAGACATTTTTGGCCTCTGGAAAATGTGGAAGTAAGCCAAAGGTAGGTGACACTCCTGGAGTTACAACTGGGAGTAGTGTGGGTGTGTTCAGGTTTCACAGCTCTTCCAACAGCTGCAACCAGTATTACTACTAACAACCATGGGCGTCCGCAGAAATGTTTACGAGGCGGGGGGGCATAATAAAAAAAAATAATTCAAGAGAGCGTTGCCATTATTCTATTACTCAACAAACACGATAGCCAGACAGATTTGTTTTTTTCAAAAAAATTTGATACCACCCAGCCTATCAGTTCTGGGGGATCACCTATTTTATTTTAGTATTTTTATGTATTTTTAGAAAAACATTTTACCATTTAATTTGTATATGTCATCAAATTAGCCAATGCCAAACGCCAGTCGAGAGCAAACTGAGCAGGTCGCCTCTACCAAACAGTAAGTTCGTGTTGAAAACTGTCAACGAACTACGAAGAATTTAATTGTGCATTGGAGATTCGCGAGCCAACAGAGCAGGTCGCCCCAAACAAAGTAGGCTCGTGTTGTAATCCGCCAACGAACTACGGATTCATGGATACTTTTCCAACTATTCGCGTACACGACGCAACTTGATGCGAAGAATTCCGGCATCTGTGAAGCTATCCATCTCACTGCAACGATATAGGAGTGACATCCAAGTGTCATGTTCAGTTTCGGCTCCATCCAGTCCGTGTCCTGAAGAGAACCCATACTAACATTGTGGTTCGAAACGCGTTGACCCCAAGCCCGGGAAAAAGAAGAAGGGTGCCACTAGGGTCGTTCTAAATTAATACATCCTGTCATCCCTAGTTTTGCAACCCTATAATTTACTTCCCTATCCCTGATTTAGTAAGACAGGCAGGCAGTGCTTATGAATTGTTTGTCCGCCTGTCTTCTTGTACCTAATACAAAGGACTGGTTCCTAATGTGAAATAATTGTTAGGTATTTGATTAAATTGTTTTTGGTGTTGTTTCTATGAACTGACAGTATTGATTGTATAGATTTTGAGCACTTGTATATTTATGCACACTTTATTTGTCTGTATGTATTTTTTTCACTGTTTGCTGACTGTCTCTTTGATGACATATACAAATTAAATGGTAAAATGTTTTTCTAAAAATACATAAAAATACTAAAATAAAATAGGTGATCCCCCAGAACTGATAGGCTGGGTGGTATCAAATTTTTTTGAAAAAAACAAATCTGTCTGGCTATCGTGTTTGTTGAGTATTATTGAGTGGTCCAAGCCAGTTCAGATACAGGACCCAAACCTCCCTTCTTGCCCCGCCATTATTCTATTAGCAGTACGATCTTGAAATATTTCTGAAGGGCAAGTGGAAAATCCACAGGAGGTGGGGGGAGGTAAGCAGCCCTCCCCCCCCCCCCCCCCCATCTGCGGATCCCCGTGGCAACAACTGAAACCAGGGGGCAACCCGGTATTTCTGGGAATCCGCCTATTTCAGTGTTCAAAACACATATCGTTCCCTCTGACTCACTTTGATAAGATAATTCATGTTGTGAGAGATACTTGCAACAACCTCATAAAGCTGCGATTCGCAACAGAAAGTCTGCAACGCTCAATGTGTTGAGGACATTATAATGATATAAAAATCAACGCAAGATGTTCTGTGAGACCGAGCACTGCAGGTGTTCAATGACAGAATAGTTAATGTTCACAGCAGTTGAAATTAAAACAACTGCACCGGTCCCTCTACGATAAATTCCTATGCAGGCAATGACTCAATTTATACTGTCCTCAGTATATTGTATGTTTCAGACGTTTTTGTTGGGATTCATGGCTGTATGGGGTTGTTGCACTTACATGGCTCTTCTGATTTAGAAGTATCTTATCAAAATGAGTCTGATGGAAATCTTTGTTTGTAATCAGTACTCCTGCCAGCAAAAGCTAACTTTTTGAAACAGAATAATAGTTTTCGTATTTTGGTATGAAGCTGAACCAGTCACTTGTTTGAGTTACTCTTATAACGTATCAGTATATAAGCTTTTTACTTAATTCCAGAACCCCTATCCCCGCACTCCATCTGCACTTTGCATTGATTTCCAATGAAACGGTTCATCTGTTACTTCTTTTTCCATTAAAATGTATTGTATCCAGTTAAAAACGTATCCCCAGGCTCCCGCAGAGACTTGCATGATCCTTGTTGTGAAATTATCCAGGTCCACCGAAATCTTGGCTTGTAGAGCTCAGTAAAGGCCTTCCTAGGAATGCATGTTTTTATCAGTAAGATTTGTGTAATCTCATGTCATACTTGGACAAACTGTACAGACGTGGTGGTCTTGTCTGCAAGCCTGCTTTAAACAAGAATGTGTAGATCATCATACTAAAAGCGTGTGTACTCAGGACGCACCACAACTCCTGCAAACTCGGAACTAATGGTTTGCCTGAAAGTATTTCAGTGGTGTCATGATCATTCTCTCTTCTTCATACAAAAAGCGAAGCTTACATGGAGAGTACTTCACACAATGTGTGTGTAGAGCTGGAATGTGCTGGCTCAGTCCTGTGCGAGGCACATTGTTATGTCTTTGTTGCTGCTGCTGTTACTAGATAAACACATACATTGTAACAGTCTACATTATATGGCGTAAGCTCTTCCACAGCTCCCGCTAAACGCCATTTCCTATGTTATAGTGCTCTGTTTTGTCTCTGAGCCATGGATGATTTCCATCGGGATAAACTGAAAATGCAGTAAAACATTACTGATGGCGTCTCAACCTTATTCATTGTTAGCTAGTTCTAGAAACTGCAGCTTGTTTGTCATTCAGCATGCCTAGTACCTCAACATGATCAGTGGGAACAATCTAATTGTTGAATACTAATTTTAAGGTTTTATTTTAAACGCATTTTTGGATGCTCATTGGTTGCACTGTAAGTGTTAGGATGTGGGGCTAAGCTACATTACTTACAGATTAAAATTTTATTGCAGTAAAATGAAGCTTACCTACAAAAGAGAGAGCACTTTCATACAAACAGCAAACCTTTGTATGGCAAGAAAGTGGAAGAAACAGTGAAAAGGGGAGTATACGCATATGTACAAATCTATCACTGATCAGCAAATGGAAAAAAGTCGACTCATATAAAGGAAATAAGTATCCGTCATTAGATTACCAACATGGTCAGCATTACAACTCCAGAAAAGATTTATTCCTTGTAATCATAAAATACTGATTGAAATCTGTAAAAAAAAGTATTAGTAGTAAAACATTGAACCTCTCCTGAAAAGGGACTTGACTTTAACTCCGTACCCTTAATAGTAACATAGGGAGGCCTTGGAACTTGTTTGTGAAACAATGGATTGTACCTGAATTTCAACTGGAAAGGAACTTGACAATATATTTCTCTCCATAATAGCAAGAACATGTGACCTTGAGACTTGTTTTAAAATCCTGACTCCTACAGTTTAAAAGATGAATGGCTAGACACTGCTCAAATCACAACATGACCAGGTTAGATTACTGTAATTGCCTTTCTGGCTGACACATTTTATATTAGCCAAGTACAGACTTAAATAGCTGTTCTAGGTGCAAGCATAGCCTTCGAAGAGTTGTCAAGTGTATGATCATTAATTGGATGCTAAGGCTATTTTAGATCTTCAATGTAATTTCCATTGAAATCAATGGAAACTCCATGACGAGCTGGGCTCGTCATGAGCGTCGAAGGAGTTAAGCTACTGTCCGTCATTCAGATTTCCCAGTATCAGGATACCCTACTACATTTATCATTTAGAAGATCAATACTCAAGTCTTCAAAATATGAAGTCTTCGTTTTCTTAATTCCTTAACCATACTTTACTTGTAAAAAGCAATCTAGCTATTCATCACTGATAAAGAAAAACAATTAAAAGAATATCAATTTTAAAAGCAGTTTCCCTTTTTAGGTCGAGCGTTAGCGAAGGACCTATTGCTGTTACTTTCAGGGGAATCTGAGACAGCGTTCAGGCACGAGCCTCTGCTGTCTCAGATTTGCCCTCGAGGGCGCGCACGGCGCCGTGCACATCCCCTGGCTCCGATTCACAGCCTCACTCACGCATGCGCACACAGACACACACTGCATATATATATATATATATATATATATATATATATATATATATATATATATATGCGCACACACACATGCACGCAGCCACCCCCCACTCACCTGGCTCTTTTGTTGTGACTCCCCGTATCTCCGCCGCATCGCCTGGCCTTTGTTGCATAATTAAAACTGCACCCAACAGCCATGCGCCGAAACCGAGTGAAAGCGGACGCCGCGTCCCCAGCGCACCCCTTGCCTGTAGCAGCCGCCTCTGCTGACCCGGAAACGCTTCATCCGCCTCCCCGCCTCCAGTACCCGGATGTATTACATTCTGCTCCTTGTTCGGACTTGTAGTCTCTTATGGTAGTCTTTCACTGGCCATCATCACTCGACTGGCTCTCTCGATATTAGCAAGAACGCCGCCAGGCAAGGCATTCGAATATACAATTCAAAGACAGTGTTGAATACCCTGATGAATCTGCCGAAACTAGTGGGGCAGTGAAACATGTCGGTATCAGGTACTGGTAGGCGATATTAAGCTACCAACCTCTTTTTTAATTCTTCAGCTCACACTGAAACAAAGAATAAAGTGATTGAGTGGGTGTGGCTGTTGATTTTATGTCACTCTGTCCGTTATGAGTTAATTTTGTGATACTCTTTATGTTGCACCTTTACACGCATTTCAGTTTATGTGTTGTACCTATTTTGTTTTCTTTTCGGATTGGAAGGCAACCGATGATGAGAAAGGGGCATTGAGTTGGTAACATCTGCCAACATCCCCGAGGGTTGTTCGCCCGTGAGGTGCCTTCCTCTCCACCACACATTTTTTCCTCTTAAGGTGTGTACACATGTGGTTAAGTGTGGATAGATGTACTGTCAGTAAAGAAGGCAGACATTTGTTGGACATCACTCTGGATACTGTTTGAATTGAGACCGTAGTAATTAATTTTTTGGAACAATAGAATGAGTGGGGACAATCAGACATTAGAGGAGTGATACCGCACTGCGATAGATAGCAGGGGTCTACCTCGGTATGTAAACAAAAAATACAACCTGAGTGATGTGTACTCATGTCTTTGAAATGTATTAATCGCCCCAGGTATAGGGATCTTGTTGTTTATTGACTGTTTAGAGTGGAGGGCGATCCCTTATATACCTTTCCATATCCCTCTTGGCTCCTTTTTGCTATTGTATTCGAATATACAAACCAACACGGACGGGATCGCCTAACACATTACGAGTCTTCGGCGAGTGTTTAAAATTTTAGCCCTTCGTAATTCGTATCAATGACATCGTTGTGCATATATTTGAACTCGAGGAATGACTCCATGTTCTTTTACAGGCTACACCTCGTGAAGTGGCGTTTTTTCAACTTCTCAACTGTAAGTCGATCCCGTACATTTTAGTAGAATACTTAATCACCGCCATGTTTTTACTAGCCACCCAACCCGGTTTTCTTTTCATATTACAGAGAGGTTCACGCGCATTTTTTGCCGTGACACGACCCATCCACCGGCAGTCACCACGTAAACCATTAAGGTTAGACCCATTGCATTAGGATACATATCCATCCCTCGGAGCTCTCACCATTAACCCTTTTGGATTCATCCGTGGGCCAGAGCAGGAACATGGCAATTCTCCTTGTAATTATGAACAGCTGCGCTCTCTATTTGCTAATGCTCGCATGTCTCGCTTTCTCTTTAAATATAACGGCAGCGGCATTTTTTTATTTCACCATTTTAAACCACAATGTCTTTATTTTTCAAAGCGCAACATGCCGCGCTTTCACTGAATTAATAGCGGCTGAGCGCCTTTTTTTATTCAAGGCTCGCTGCATCTATGTAAAGCGCTCTGACACCTTCGGGTAAAGTTTGCGCTATATAAAATCGCACAAATAAATAAAATAAATAAAAATCAACTTTTCAAAACATCAAGTCTTTTTTAAAGGTGCAGCTTTCACTTTAAGCTTGCCTTTATTTTTTCATGATCTACGCCCTTTGCAGAGCTGAGCACCGCCCTTTAACACACACGCCTTTACTTTTGCACAGCGCAGTGCGACTCCTCCCTTGTTAATTGCTTCCCGTTCCGAGCAGCTGCTCTTCGCTACCTCTCCTACCCTGCAGCTGTCGCCTCCTCCCTACCCTCTCCCCCCTCCACATTGGCACTTTAGATGTGACGAGGAAGCTGGTCATTTGTTTTTATCAACTCCATTCCCGTTGGTTAAGATCAACGCGGTGCACGCCTCATTATGTGGTATGGGATTACTTATGCTCTACTTTTCATGTAATAACGTTAGTATACTTGTTGACATCTTTTTGCTGCTTAAAGGAAACTTTATTTCTATCCTTTTTTTATATCTGTTTCATTCTCAACTGTGTGTTCACGTTTTACATATGTGGCATATAAAATGTGTCTCTATTGAGCGCATGCTCATTTGCCTCATATCTTCCGCCTGCTTTAATAGATTTTGTGTTCTATGTGGAATAATGACGGTGATCCAGTTGCTTTATTTACCCATTGTTAGTGTTGGGACAGATGCAGGTTTAATGCTGCGCGACGGCAGCAGTGTAACCACTAGTCGTACCTCCCACCGCTTTTTACTGTTTGCTCTCCATCCCCTTTCCTTCCTATCTCTTTAAATAGGTCAAATGATCACTCCACTGCAAATAAAAAACATATAACAGAAAAACATTGGCATTTGCAACACCAATAGCTCGTTTGTTTTTAGGTCTCTCTGACTCACCCTCTCACCCACCCTCTAACCCTCCCACACCCTCTCAACCTCACACACACTTTTACCCTCACACACCCTCTCACCCTCACCCACCCTCGCACCCCCACACCCCTTCACCCTCACACCCCCTCACACACCCTCTCACCTTCACACCCCGTCACCCTCACCCCCTCACACACCCTCACACCCCCTCACTCTCGCACCCTCACACACCCTTTCACCATCACCCTTACACACCCTCATCCTACACACCCTCATCCTCACACCCCCTCACACACACCCTCACACCCCTTCACCCACCCTCACACCAGTCACCCTCACCCTCCCTCACCTCACACCCTCACAACCCCACACCCTCCCCCGTCACCTTCACACCACCTCCCCCTCCCCCTCACACACCCTCACACCCTCACACACCCTCACACACCCTCACCCTCTCACCCCGTCACCCTCACCCCCCCTCACCCTTACACCCCCTCACCCTTACACCCCCTCACCCTTACACCCCCTCACCCTCACACCCCCTCACCCTCACACCCCCTCACCCTCACTCACCCTCACACACACTCACACCCTCACGAGCATAGCATAACAAAACATAGCATAGCATAACAAAAAACAGCATAGCATAACAAAAGCAAAGCATAGGATAGCAAAACATAGCATAGCATAACAAAAGAAAGCATAGGCTAGCAAAACAAAACAGCATAACAAACAAAACATAGCATAGCAAAACCCAACAAAGCATAGCATAGCATAGCATAGCATAACACAACAAAACATAGCATAACAAAACAAAGCATAGCATAACATAACAAAGCATAGTAAAACAAAATATAGCATAGTATAACAAAACATAGCATAGCATAACAAAACATAGCATAACAAAACATAGCATAACAAAACAGCAAAACACAACAAAGCATAGCATAACAAAACACAACAAAATGTAGCATACATAACAAAACATAGCATTGCAAAGCATAGCAAAACACAACACAACACAACAAAACATAGCATAGCATAACAAAAAAAACATAGCATAACAAAAAAACTTAGCAAAGCATAACAAAACATAGCATAGCAAAACACAACACAACAAAACATAGCATAGCATAACAAAAAAACCCATAGGATAGCAAAACTAAGCATAGCATAACAAACCAAAGCATAGCATAACAAACCAAAACATAGCATAGCATAACAAAAAATAGCATTACATAACAAAACATAGCATAACAAAACACAACAACACATAGCATAACAAAACATAGCATAGCTTAACAAAAAACAACAAAACATATAATAGCATAGCAAAACATAGCATACCAAACACAACAAAACATAGCATAGCAAAATAAAGCATAGCATAGAAAAAGACAACAAAACATAGCATAGCATAACAAAACATAGCATAGCAAAACAGCATAGCATAACAAAACATAGCATAGCATAACAAAACACAGCATAGCATAACAATTCAAAGCATGGGATAGCAAAACATAGCATAGCATAACAAAAGATAGTATAGCATAACAAAACACAGCATAGCATAACAATTCAAAGCATAGCATAGCAAAACATAGCATAGCATAACAAACAAAACATAGGATAGCAAAACAAAACATAGCATAGCATACAGCATCACTCCGCACCACCACAGCATCACTCAGGGGCACCACAACATCACTATGCGCTACCACAGCATCACTGAACGCTACAGCATCACTCGTTCGCCATCACAACATCACTCAGTGCCACCACAGCATCAATCTGTGCAACCATTTAACAACACCTGGTTCAAATATGTTTTCTCAATGTTTCAAGCTTTATTACAAATGTAACAAAAATATGTTAATATTTCACTTCTGTTCTTGGATTTTCGTCACAATTAAATACACTGAACATAATCTTCACAAAAGTTATTCACAAAACTTTAAGCCATTGCCAATATGAATTACAATAACTTTTATTTAAGTATTAATTATTGGGAAAAAAATTAAAAGCCATTGTCATTTGTAATATCAATACATGTAAGCCACGTAAATACAACACATATTGCATTACAAATGCTATAGGTGTCACATTTGCGAAAGTTATAACTATTGGCATTGTAAATGAGACCGCAATTAATGTTGCTATTTTCAAAAACAAAACATAAATACAAAATGTGTAATTTACAATACCAATAGCTCAAACTTTCCTAATGCGAGACCTATTGCATTGCAAATGCTTGTTAGATATAAGTCAGAGTACTTACAAACATAGTAGATCAAATCTTTCCTTTCAAATGTATTCAGCCTCAGAATTCCCTGCTTTGCCCCCCTTGCACCTGAGACATAATTGCTCTGACAAACGTTCACTAAAGATTTTCGAGCTTACTTAGTTGCAGTCTTCTAATTTCTTGGAAGAAGTAGCCTTAGTGGCTGCAGTAGTAGGGAGAAACTTCTATTTCGATCTCTAATCTGGAAGTTTGAAACAACTCAGTTGAAATGTTATGTTAAAATCATTTGTAGGCGTGGCTACGCAAGCGGCGATGGCGGTTGTAGCCTGCTAGAGCTCCCGCCGGCCCGCCATTGATCCGACGAATTATCCTGGTCCCCGAGCCACTGACCCGCAACCAAAACGGGGCTAAGATTACCAGAGGCGCCAGTGACCATCCGGTGTGTTCGGTGGCGATCCCGCGCTCCCGAGCGGAGCTGGGCAGCGGGGTGCGAGGTGCGGCCTAGTGGACTGCGGAGCAGCCGGGGCCTCGATTTTGGAGCAGCCGAGGAGTGGGTTGCGGCCAGGGGACGGCCGCGGCGCCCCGCTTGCCCTGGGGCTGAGAGACTGCTGGCACTCATCCTCCCAGGGCCAGGCTGAGCCCTGGGACAGTGTGGACGTGGCGGGCGGACCGGAGCGGCAGTGGAGGCCTGGTGGCCCGGGCGCAGCCGGGACCTCGATTTTCGCGGCCCGGTGTCGGGGGCCGGCAGCGTAGAGGGGGGACGGACGCCCTGGAGAGCCCGATCGGCGGTGAACGTGCCGAGGCGATTATTCGGCCTACCGACAGCAACAGTGAGTAGTGCCCCCCCTCCCCCCCCCCGGGCCCACAGACCAGAAGGGACATCAACGCTGTGGCGCGAGACGCAGTGGGTCCACGCACCGACTGGAGGAGCGATACCGGGCACTGAGAGCCACAACCATCGGCGGCTGGGGGGGACAGCATAAGTGGGGGCAGTGACTGAGGTCCACCCGGCGCTATACCCAACACTAAGCCGACCCGAAGTGACTTGTCTGAGACTCCCCCCCCCCCCCTCCCAGGGGCCAGCAGCAGTCAAGTGGCCCTGATAACTCTGCGATCATGACCAGGGGGGGTAGCAGCTCCGCTAAGCAAGTAACCATCGATAAATTCACCGGGCCTAGTGGGGGCCCTGGGCCATCAGGGGGCGGCCCGCCTGGAGGGGGGCCGGATAACGCGGCCCTTATGGCGGCCATAACCCAGTCAAGGGACATGCTGGATGCCAAGATAGGGGCTGTTGGCGCAGATGTGACCCTATTGCGCCAGGACCTGAGGAACGCCGTGGCGCGGATCACGGAAGCAGAATCCAGGGTGTCAGTGGTGGAGGACGACGTGAGTAACCTTAAAAAGAGGATGGCGGCGATGGAAACTGCGCAGCGGATTACGCCGCTCCGAGTGGAGGATGCAGAAGGGCGGGCGCGCCGAAACAACCTCCGCTTCCTTGGATTTCCGGAGAGCTGTGGGAAGGGTGGCATGGAACAGTTCCTTACACAGTGGCTAGAATCATGGATGCCCCCGGGGACGCTGTCTGCATGCTTCGTTATTGAAAGGGCACACCGCGCCCTGACGCAGAAACCACCTGAGGGCGAGCGGCCTAGGGCGGTGATCGCACGGCTGTTGAACTACCACGACAGGGACGCCATACTGAGGGAAGCTAGAAATAAAGAAACCCTCTTATGTGAAAATCAAAAGATCTTGATCTTCCCTGACTACACCAAACTCGTCCAACAGCAACGCCACTCTTTCATGGCAGCCAAGGCAAAGTTGAGATGCCTTAAGCTGCAGTATTCCCTGCTGTACCCGGCGCGCCTGAGAGTGATCTTCCAGTCACGGACACTGTTCTTTGATACACCGGAAGACCTTTTCAGATGGACCGATGAAACGGTGCAGGTCAGACCGCATTCTCAACCAGGGCTCAATCCGGGCTTCCCTGAGGGCTCGCCTCGGCCACAGTGAGATCAGACGTCTAGACACGGACGAACCAAACGCTCCAAATCATGCAAGCGCGCAGCCTCGGCCGATGGCACACGAAACACTGTTAGAACCGAGGACTCCGAACAATCTAGCACGGATCACTGAAGTCTCCGGGGCCTCGGCTCCCTCTTCTGCTATTACTGCTGCCAATCCTAGATGGACACACCTGGTCGCCTGAGACCCACTGTATCACCAGCCGTATCGCGGCCTTGTGACAATACACCTAATGTCTACTGAGCGTGGATGAGGTTGTGGGGTAGGGTTCGGGGACTACATAATGGTGGCTGCCACTCTCCCGTTTGTGAGAGGGACACTGAGGGGAGGGGGTGAGTTCACTGTTCCTCTTTGGGATGTTGGGATCCATTGGTATGGATGGGCCTGAGCCCTCTGTTTTGGTCTCGGGACTACCCATGCCGCGACAGGTACCTCATAGTTCATTGGGGTATAGGGTGGGGGGGAGGCAGGGGACGGGCGGTCAGGGTTGTGGCTGCTGAGTTGGGGTTGGGGAATGTTGGGGATTGTGGGGCTAGGGGGTTGGTGCTGTTCTCTGGGGTAGATGGTGCACTGCATGTGTGTGTCGTTATAATGATTCGTGTGACGTGTGGTGGGTGGAGCTGGAGTGGGGGGCTCGTGTGGTGGACTCCAAAGGACTATGGCTGACTCGACTCGTCGGCTTCCAGAAGACTCTATGCGGGTGATTACGTGGAATGTCAGGGGGTTACTGGACAAAATCAAGCGTGGGGCAGTGTTGCGATGGGGTAAGAGTGCAGCGGCAGATGTGTTATTGCTCCAAGAAACTCATATGATGGGCACGAAGGCGCTGGGCCTACAGAGGTTTGGGTATCAGCAGGTTTTCCATGCCGGGTTTTCGAGGGGATCCAGGGGAGTGGCCATATTGATACACCGTAGAATACCATACGTCCATGAGAAACAATGGGTGGATCCCCAGGGTCGCTACCTGTTTGTGAAAGGCATGGTGGGCACGGAACCTATAGTGTTTGGGAGTGTATACGCCCCCCCCCCCCCCCCTGCAGTGGGCCCTGGCTGAGAGACTGTTTTCTGTATGGGAAGATATATCCGGGTCGGTGGCAGTAATTGGGGGAGATTGGAATGACGTAATGGATGTGTGTGTGGATCGCCGGAGGCGCCAAGAGACGACTGGAACTCCTCCCCTTTCCCTTCCACCCACCAGACTGCATGCCATGAGTGAGGGGCTGGGATGGGTGGATGCTTGGCGACATATGCACCCTGCGACCCGTGAATATACCTATGTCTCGGCGGTGCATGGGTCATTCTCGCGCTTAGATTATGTGTTTTTACCTCGTGAATGCCTGAGTAGGGTGAAGAGCACAGACATCTTGCCGAGAGGATTATCCGACCACTCCCCAGTTTCGGTTAGCGTGGACCTCCTGCGAAAACGGCAGCCATTCAGGTGGAGGATGTCCTCGTGGCATCTGCTACAGCCAGCCTATACTAAACACTTGCGGGAAACCATAGATCACTACTGGCGGGAAAACCTGATAGAGGGGGCTGACGTGGAAGTGGTGTGGGAAGCGATGAAGCCTACCGTACGTGGGGTGGATATCGCATGGTGCTCGGAGGCCCGTAGGCGGCGCCGGGAACAGACTGCGGTGGCGGCTGAGCGAGTGGTGACCCTTGAACGGGAACGCCGCGGGGGTGGCGATGAGGTCGGACTGAGGCTGCTTCTACAAGCACAGCAATCGTACGCGTCCCTCTTGATGGATGAAGCCAGACAGGCGTGGCTGGCCACAAGAAGTAGGGTGTATCAATGGGGGGACAAGTCGTGCTCCATGCTCCATAGATTATGCCAACACAACATTCAACCCCTCGTGCTGCCGGGCATCACAGACGACAATGGGGAGGTACTGACTGACCCTAACGAGTTGGCAGCGAGCTTCGCCACGTACTTCGAAGCCCAATACGCCTCGTGTGACCAATTGCCTGAGGGCGATTTAGCCCGGTTTTTCGCGGACCTCCCGCCCACTCAGGTGTCAGACGAGGCCAGGAAGGCCTTGGACGCGCCCCTCACAGCGGAGGAGCTGGGAGACGCTCTGGGGCAACTCAATGCGGGTAAGGCTCCTGGCCCTAATGGCTACCCGTGTGAATTTTTAAAGAAATTCCACGTACAGCTGGGGCCACACTATCGCCGAGTTCTTGAGGCGGCGAGAACGCGGGGCGCGTTGCCCCCCGATTGGCGCCATGCCGAAATAGTGGTATTTCAGAAGCCTGGTAGACCCCCGGGTAGCCATGACTCGTATAGACCTATTTCCCTCATCAATATCGAGGCCAAAATATTGGCCAAGGCCCTAGCAAACCGTCTGGCTCCGTATATTACAGATCTGGTCCACTCGGATCAGGCAGGCTTCATTCCCCACAGGGCGACGCGACATAATATCCGACGGGCACAGGCGGCGATAGACGCTGTTGGAGCCTTGGGGGACCGGGCGGCGTTACTATTGGCCGATATCAACAAAGCTTTCGACTCGGTCAGCTGGTCGTACATTTTTACATTGCTATCGTGGCTCAACCTGGGCCCAGTTTTCCGGTCCTATATCAAACTACTTTATACGGACATCACGGCCTCGGTGCGAGTCGCTGGGGCGGTGTCGGAGACGTTCCACATTGGCCGGGGGACTAGGCAGGGGTGCCCTCTTTCCCCCTATCTATTTGCCTTAGCCATGGAACCCCTAGCTGCCAGAGTCCGTAGTGATGCGTTGATTCGGGGCTTCGAATGGAATGCCACCCTATCGGATAGAATTGCATTGTACGCGGACGATGTCCTCTTCTTCCTCACCGATCTACGGCGCTCCGGCCCACGTGTCCTAGAGGTCATGCAACTGTTTGGGGAAGTTTCAGGTTTATACCTGAATTTACGTAAATCCACCCTATGGGTACTACATGGGGACACGGTGACGGAACCCTGGGCTTCGGAACTGCAAGTGGCCACAGTTGGTATGAAATACATCGGGGTGTTTCTATCAAACTCGGCGGATACGGCCTGGGAACGTAACCTACTGCCCGTCTGGGAGCGGGTCCAGACGGATGTCAAGACTTGGTCCCGGATGCCCCTATCAATCTTTGGCCGGTCAGCTATCTTTAAGATGGTTGCACTACCGCGCCTACTCTACCAACTACAGAACCATCCGTATCCTATCCCACCCCAATGGTTTCGGCAGGTGAATTCGGTGCTGGGCCGCTTCCTTTGGGCTGGCGGTGCTGCCAGGGTAGCGCTGCGCACTTGTTTCCTGTCCACATATTGTGGGGGCCTAGCCACCTCGGATATACAGTCGTACTACCAAGCCGCTCATCTTCTTGTTTTAAATGAATGGTGGTATGGTGACGGTGGAGATCCGGCCTATGCCCTGGAACGTGCATTGATGGGTGATCACTCGCTCCACACCATCCTATACTCATCCCGGCTACGTCGGCCACTGCCGAGAGTCACTAAACTTGTATTTGCGATATGGCGACAGGCCCTGCGTCGCGTGGGCTGGTGGGGTCGACTGACCGCGGAAACGCCGTTA
Source organism: Lissotriton helveticus (assembly GCF_964261635.1). Classification (NCBI taxonomy): domain Eukaryota; kingdom Metazoa; phylum Chordata; class Amphibia; order Caudata; family Salamandridae; genus Lissotriton; species Lissotriton helveticus. Next base: position 370,125,248 of record NC_136057.1, on the reverse strand, counting down.
TGGCGCAATGGGTTACTACCGGAACTATCTAAGCTATCAGGCTTTGATGGCTGGGACTCAATAGGCATTTCGCAGCTCGGCCATGTGATGTCCGGGACGACGCTTAAGTCCTTTCAGGCCCTTCGTACCGAATTTGATATGCACCAATCTCAATTTTTTCGTTATTTACAATTCCGACATGCGCTGACGCCCAGTATAGCCAATCTTGACTCGCTCCCGGAATTCAGCCCGATCGAAGCGAAGGTCTTCATGGGCGATCTTGAGGACAAAAAAGTATCACGCATTTACCAAACCATGGTCACGCATTGCTCATCCACTCTTCTTCCGCTGAAGGCGAACTGGGAGGCCGATGTAGGACCATTAGATGAGGATGATTGGCGAGAGGCATTAGAATCCCCGAGGGGGGCGGCTATAGCGATACGGTTTCGCCTCATACAGTTCAAGATTCTACACAGGGCCTACTATACCCGAGAGCGTCTGTGGAGGGCGGGCCTGATTGGGTCCCCGGAATGTCTGAGATGTGGGGCGGAGGTGGGCACGTTGCTCCACACAGTGTGGTCGTGCTCCAAACTAGTTGGCTTCTGGAGGGGTGTATGGAGCTGTCTGTCGGAGGTGCTGGGCTGGACCCTTCCCCGTACCCACCGCCTGGGTCTATTACACATCCTGGAAGGGGTTGGTGGTAATATCTATAAGCGACACCTGCTCCTCCTGGGGCTGGTGGTAGCCAAAAGAGACATGGCCCGAGCATGGAAGGACGTGAGGCCCCCCCCCCTGAATGCATGGAAGGCAGGCTTAGACTTTTGTATGGGCCTGGAGAGGCCAATCTTTGAGGCACGAGGATGCCCTCGTAAACATTTCAAAATATGGAAGAGGTGGGCGGACTACAGAGGGTTGACACTGGACCCCCCGGCGGAACGGGTGGAGGACCTGTAGCCCTATATGCTCCTGCGAAACCCATTCCCGCACACACACTTGACACGTCAAAAGCTTCCGTCATCATGGTTCACACACACATGCATGGGGTTAGGGAGGGTTGAGGGAGGGCTCAGGGAGTTGGGTGGGTAGATTATTGAAAAGGTGAAGGTGGGGTTAATATTTTCGTGTATCCTTGATTCCATTGATTCCTTGTTTCAACGCTCAGATTTATATTGTGATTGTAATTACAATGCCTGGTGGTATCGTCCTGAATGTGGGATGCCACTTTAATTCATATGCTCATCTTTATCAATAAACTTGTTGTGAAAAAAAAATCATTTGTAGAGCGCACTTACACCAAGCGATTTCATGGCGCTATGGACATCTGAAAGAGACACGTTAGTATTAGATTCCTTACCTTAGATTCCTTACCTTAGAATATCCCCAGGCGTCAGACTGGATCCGGAAATTTTTGCGTAGCAGTACCCTTGCGCGTCGGTAGGTGTCGTGGGCGCCGTGATGACGTCGTCGGAGTACTTAGATGCCGCCTCCGCGTGCTGACGTCAGTTCTTCTTTTTTCCGCGCCAGCAAGCGCAGATCTGGAAAAAGCAGTAATCCTAGTCAATTTTTGACTAACTTTTTGGATCATTTTTGATCATTTCTCAAAGTCTTTCGACTCCGATTGGTGCCGTAGGGATGCCTGGCTTTAAGCACTGCGAGGATTGCGACCGCACGATGTCGGTCACGGATCCTCACCACCTGTGTCTAACTTGTCTAGGCGTCGACCACGACGACCAGGCCTGCTCCGACTGCCGGGCCCTCTCTTCGAAAGCCAGGCGGGAGCGGTCCCGCAGGCGACTCGAACTCCGGCAGTCGGTCCCGCGCAGCGAGAGGTCTCGGTCCCACGGGAGGTCGAGGGACAGGTCGCGGACTTGGAGCCACCCAGTTCCGAGAGTAGGCCGCACTCCTCCGGGTCGAAGTCGTCGTCAGGTAAGAAGCACAAGAAGTCCAAGAGGCGTCATCGCTCTGCGGACTCCCCCCGACGCTCGCGCGATGCGGCCGGGGGTTCGGGTGACACCACCCACGCGGCTCCGTCGGAGTCGCGGGCGCCGCGTCCAGCTCCACACCCTCCGGTCCCTGGGCTAAACGCGACGCCGGAGGAGATCGAGCGCTTCCTCATGGCCATGAGGAAACTCTCTCCTCCGACGGGCTCCGCGGTGCCTTCGGGCCTAGCGGACCCGTCTGGGGCCTCTAGCGGGTCGGAGGCTTCGGCCCCGACGCCGCCGACATCTTCGGGCCCGGCGCCGCAAGGTCCCACAATCCCGACGCCACCGGTGCCTTTGGGCCAGGCGCCGCAGGGTACAGCGGCCCCGTCGCCGCGGGACCCCGCTAGACCTTCTTCGGGATCTGGATCGTCGCCGGTGGACCTTACGACCTCCCCGGCGTCGGACCATCAGGTGTCGCCTCCGGCGCCGTCCTCGGGCGGCGCCGTCCCCGATGCCCCCTTCGTTCCTGTTCCGACGTCGGAACGGCCCAGATGGGCGCCGCTCCAGACGTCGTTTGGGGAGTTTCACTTCTATGAACAGGCCCCATTCGTTGAGAACCCTGAGTTTCAGGAGATGGGTGATGAAGGGAATTGGGAGGGGTCTGAGGACCCTCTGACCTGAGAGTGTCAGTCTCATGAGGACTGGGCAGGAGACCTTGGGGAGGCGAGTGGCCTGGACACCTCTCCAGACACTGGTTTTGTCTCCCCTCCTACCGTGGCTTCGGAGGAGGGGGCAACCTACAGTGTGGTGTTGATGAGGGCTGCCAAGGCCTTGAGCCTTGAGCTCCCCGTCGCGGCCGTGAGGACTAATCTCCTCACTGAGGTCCTTAAACCGCAGTCAAGCTCGGCCGAGCCTCTGCTGCCCTTTAATGAGGCCTTGACCGATGTTCTTCTGGGCACTTGGTCCAAGCCCGCTACGGGTTCGCCCGTAGATAGGAACGTGGCCAGATGCCACCGCCCAGCCCTGGGCGACCCATGTTTCCTGTCCACCCACCCTACCCCCGAGAGCCTGGTCATCCAGGCCTCCAATTCCCAGACCGCATTCCTGTCGGCACTGCCGGACAGGGAATCCAAGAGGTACGAGCAGTACGGCAAAAAGATCTTCTCGTCCCTTAGTCTGGGACTGCGGTCTTCCAACACCGCATGCCTCTTGGGCCGCTACACCCACTCTCTGTGGGATACGGTTGCGGAAGTGCTGCCAGAGTGTCTGTTGGAGGTACGGGCCAAACTCGGCAAAGCCCTTGTGGAGGGCCGGGATGCAGCCAAATATTCTATACGGTGTGGGCTGGATACCACCGACTCACTAGGTAGAGCGATGGCAACGACGGTGGTGGTCAGACGCCACGCCTGGTTGAGGTCCGCCAACTTTTCGGCCGATGTCCAAAACACTTTGATGGACATGCCGTTTGATGGACGTCGCCTCTTTGGCGACAAGGCAGACCATGCGCTCGAGCGCTTTAAGGACTCCAGGGCTACGGCCAAGTCCTTGGGCCTCTCGGCCCGCGCCAGCAATCTGCTGCCTTTCGCTCCTTTCGTGGCCACGGAAGGGGTGTACCCACACGTGCTGCCAGCCACGCTCCGCAGGGTAATACCCAATGCGGTGGCGGCCGTGGGAACCGCCGTCCCGGCGGTCGGGGACAATGGCGAGGTCAGACCACACCTTCCCCCGCAGCATCCGCCTCAAAACCCTCCTAGTCCGTGCTTTCAGGCCCATGTGACACCAGTGGGGGGCAGGGTTCGCCATCACCACCTCCACTGGCGCACCGTCACTTCGGACAGGTGGGTGCTGCAGATCGTCCGAAGGGGCTACTCCCTCCCCTTCGAGGCGACTCCTCCAGCCATGCCACCGTAGAACCACCGTGTATCGGGGGATCATTTGCGACTTCTGCAGGAGGAAGTTATGGCCCTCTTGGCCAAGGGGGCCATCGAGCGCGTTCCTGGGCCAGAAGTAGGGTGTGGTTGCTACTCCCACTACTCTCTGGTACCCAAGAAGGACAAAGGGGGCCTACGCCCTATCTTGGACCTAAGGAACGTCAACGGCTTCCTCCGGAAGGAGAAGTTCAAGATGCTGACACTGGCTCAGGTCCTAGCAGCCCTGGACCCAGGAGACTGGATGGTAGCGTTGGACTTGCAGGACGCTTATTTCCACATCCCCGTCCTGCCGGCCCACCGGTGCTACCTGCGGTTCACGGTTGGCCACGAGCACTTTCAGTATACCGTGCTCCCCTTCGGCCTTAACAGCGCCCCACGGGTGTTCACAAAGGTGATGGCGGTGGTCGCAGCTCATCTGCGCAGGTTAGGGGTTTCAGTCTTCCCCTACCTCGACGACTGGTTGTTGAAGGCGGGCTCGCCCCAGACAATCGTCAGCCACCTCCAGACTACGGCAGATCTCCTGCACCGGCTGGGGTTCTCCATCAATGTGCCGAAGTCACACCTGTGCCCCTCTCAGAAGCTCCTTTTCATCGGAGCGGTTCTCGACTCGGCGCGGTTTCGGGTTTATCCACCCGAGCAGCGGGTCCGGGATATTCAGGCTCTGATTCCCATCTTTCAGCCATTATCCCGGGTCTCGGTCAGGTTGACGCTGCGGCTTCTGGGGCTGATGGCCTCCTGCATCCTGCTGGTGCATCACGCCAGGTGGCGGATGCGGGCTCTGCAGTGGGACCTGAAGTTTCAGTGGGCCCAGCATCAGGGCAACCTATCCGACCACGTCCTGATCTCGGAGGGCACTGCGAGACAACTGCAGTGGTGGCTCACGGACCGCGATTGGGTCAGCGGCAGATCCCTCTCCCTTCCCCAACCGGAGCACGTAGTTGTGACGGATGCGTCCCTCCAGGGCTGGGGAGGCCACATGGGAAAGGCGGAGATCAGAGGCGATTCGTCTAGCACTGAAAGCATTCCTCCCCTCTGTCCGGGGGAGTGTAGTGCAGGTGTTCATGGACAACACCACCGCCATGTGGTACTGCAACAAACAGGGCGGGGTGGGGTCGTGGACCCTTTGCCAGGAGTGGCTGGAACGCCAGGGCGTGACCCTGGTGGCTCAACACCTGGCAGGATCTCTCCACTTTAACTCACACTTTCCTCCCTTCCAAGATGGCCACCACTGTCAGCAGACTGCCTAAAGATTAGGTTCCCTCTACTGTAACACATGCGCGGTTACGGGAGGGGGCGGGACAACAGCGGCGTTTTGCGGAAGAACGCGCAATGATTCGGATACATAAAGAATGGCTCCGAGAGGAGTCAATTACCAGCTGCTCTGCGTTGTGTTTCCGACGCCGCTTGTGGGGTAGGTGCATCGGCTAGGACTGTTGCCGCCGAAGGTGAGAATTACTCCTCTTGGTGCTCCCCTTCTACCATCCTTCCAACAGATGAGGTTTGTCAGGCATAACGCTCGGATCCGCGAGAGTGTGGGTCTCTGGGTAACCAGCTTCTACCATGCCGCGGTTAAGTCTGCGGTTCTGTTTGGCCTGTGGGTGTGTGCGCCTTGCGTGGCTGCCCCGCTGTTCCAAGCTGTGTTACCCTGATGTCATTATCTGGGGCACGAAACGGTTACGGCGGGCGCCGGGTCCGGCGCACGCATTCCCTTGTGTGTCATCAGCAGTACTGCCCTGGCTGAGTGAGGGAGCAGGGGTTACACCGGGTGACTCCACAACTCGAAATACGAGGCAAACTGCTAACCTTATTCTGTCTACCCTCAATGGTGGGGAGCCTTCTCAGCCCCCACGCCCCTGCGCTACCAATGGCCCATAGAATTTCAATAATTAACCACCAAAATGATGTTATTATGATTCCCCTCAACTAGGTACTATACCTTCTCAGCCGGTCCCACGGGAGCAGACTGCGAGGTACCTCAGGGAATCTTCTGGGGTAAGGTTCCTCATCCAGCCCCCCCTCCTTACATGCAGCACCTTTTGTTTTCATCTTCCACCGTTGCATGTTGTGGCATGAACTAGTTGGTCACACAAATCAATTACCAACTTAGTACAATGTATATGCTCGTTTTTTAATCGGTCACCACGGTTTGTGTGTGTGTGTGTGTGCTTACACTATTGATGAGTTAAAACTTCACTGACGCTGCTATCTTGTGAAATGTTTTCATTCTCATCTCTACAGGTAACAATACTGCAGCAGGACCAATCGGCCTGCACTCCGGTATTACTGACCATACAAGGTTGTATACCACATTGCAAGTTTTTACCCTTCACTAAACATTTTTTTCACTGTGTGGTACTATCTACCAAGGTCCTGAAGAATTGCCATCAGGCATGAAACATGTCGACCATACTTGAGGGTAGTAGCTAATTTTGCTCTAATAGTTTCAGGGCATTTTTACCTCCCCTCTCACACCACCCCCCTTTTTTAACCAAGGGAGTCTACCACGAGAATAAATTAGGTTGTGGACTGACTCACCTTTTTTAGCCTCACTTTCACGTCACGACCACACTCCCCACGCCCTCTCACACGCATGCACCATATGGCGGGAACAAAAGATCTCCGATAAAGAGCCCCGGTTTCGGGAGCCCGTCAGACATTGCAGCGCCAGTCTGACGAGGCGCAGAACCCATATGATGAAGCATGACACCTAGCTTGCTGGGTGTGTGAGGGTTTTAGTTCCAACTAGGGGATTCCCCCACTCACTAGCACACACACCTCTCCGTCACTCTTCCCGGGGAACTTTGTACACTCTCTTTGTGTCACTAGGATCTCTGAACGCCAGGGCGGACGAGGTCAGTTGTCGGTGCATGATGGATCACGAATGGCGTCTGAACTCGGACGTGGCGCAAGGCCTCTTTCAGCGATGGGGAGAGCCTTGGTTAGATCTATTCGCCACCGAAGAGAACGCGCAATGTCATCAGTTCTGCGCGTTGGAATTTCCAAGGCGGCACTCGCTCGGAGACACTTTTCGTCGCAAGTGGAGTTGCGGTCTACTGTACGCCTTTCCGCCTATACCACTTCTGCCCAGAGTGCTGAAGAAGATCAAGCGCGACCGGGCCCAAGTCATCCTTGTGGCTCCGGACTGGGCTCGAAGGTACTGGGATCCAGAGCTACTCAGTATGTCAGTCGATCCCCTGGTTCGTCTGCCTCTTCAGGAGGACCTTCTGTCGCAGCAGCAGGGGACGGTCCTCCACCCGAACCTGTCCAGTCTCCACCTCCATGCTTGGAGATTGAGCGTCGACAGTTGAGGCCATTTGACTTGCCTCCTGAAGTCTGTAATGTCATTCTGGCAGCCAGGCGTCCCTCCACAAAGTCGGTATACGCCTGCAGGTGGAACAGATTTGTGGCATGGTGCACAGCAAAGGCTGTGGATCCTCTTGCTGCCCCTGAGGTTCTTCTATTCCTTCTTTCTCTTGCCCAGCAGGGCTCTGCTCTGGGCACTATCAAGGGCTACCTTTCTGCCCTTTCAGCCTTTCTAAGGCTGCCTGATCAACCTTCTTTGTTCAAGTCCCCTATTGTAAATAGATTTCTAAAAGGCATCACACACACATTCCCTCCTGTTCCGTTTGTGATGCCTCAGTAGGACTTGAACCTGGTTCTTACGTTTTTGATGTACGCTCCCTTTGAGCCACTTCACACCTGTCCTCTTCGCCTTCTTACTCTGAAGACTGCTTTCCTGGTTACCATCACCTCTGCCAGGAGAGTGAGTGAGCTCCAGGCCCTTTCTTGTACTCCACCTTTCATTTCTGTCCATCCGGACAAAGTGGTGTTGCGTACTAAGCCTTCTTTCCTGCCCAAGGTTGTCACGGCCTTCCACATCGGGCAGTCTATCACCTTGCCAACCTTCTTCCCGCCACCGCATCCCTCTAAAGAGGAAGAGCGGCTCCACCGTCTGGACCCAAAATGTGCGCTCTCATTCTACTTGGATCGCACACGCCAGTTCCGGGTGGATGACCAACTCTTTGTTGGTTACGTGGGCGCTAAGAAGGGGAAAGCGGTACACAAGAGGACCATCTCCCGGTGGATCATCTTGTGCATCCAGGCATGTTACTCTTTTTTTTTTTTAAATATATTTTTATTGCAGAATCAGAAATAAAACCATGCAACATGCCAACCTACACACTGAAGGTTCCCAACAGTTAGTATGATGAAACACAATACACAGCCATTTAGCCCACATCCCGGAGGCTGGGCGGCGTTTCAATGAACCGGTTTCCTGGAGGTGCCTCAGTGCATGCCTTGTCCGGGCCATAGGTCAGTTATATCGTATCTTATCCGCTTTTACCCCGTAACATCCAACCCTCCCCCCTCTCCACCAAGCCCCAGGCTGCACCCACTGTCGCTTCCCGTAAATCCACTCTACGACCTCACTGGGCCACCCGGGTTCGGCAGGCTGTCTCGCGGTGGCAAACTACCCAACCACGAACTCCCCTCCCTTCCCACCCCCCCTCCAACTGCTGCTAATGCGGGTCTCAGGAACCTCTCCCTGCTCTGAAGCATGTCATCCACCAGGATAATCAGTCAAACATGTAGTCCCCATGGAATTCCTTCCTATTCTTGATCATCCTCTGCGCCTTCCGTTATATAGTCCCGTAATGCCTGTACTACCAGCTCCCAGGACCGCGCTAGTTCCAAACTTTTCTCGGTGCCAGTTCTAGTTGCCTGACGCATCCTAATCGCACTCTCACATCCCGACCACTTCAACAGCTCATTCCTCCATCTCCGCACTGACGGGCCCTCCTTGGACTTCCAACGCCAAGTGATTTCACGCTGTGCCAATATTATCCCCAAGTCAATGAATTTGCTCGTTACTTTAGTCTTCGTGGTATGCGGGAACCAGAGGAGCAGACATGCAGCCATATCAAATTCCACCTCTCTGTCCGTGACAGCGTTCAGGAGTTCTCCCACTTCCGGCCAGTATTCCCCTAACTTCGGGCATCCCCACAGCATGTGGTCCAGATCTACCTCCGGCACCAAACATCTTGGGCACATGGCGTCAAGCACCTGGAAGTGTCGTCGTAACCTCTCCGGGGTTAAATACGCCCTATGGACAATGAAAAAATGCACCTGCTGAAACCGTGCATTCCTTGTCCCTTTCCAGGTCCTATGCAACACTTGTCCCCAGATGGTGTCCGGTATTCGCTTACCTAAACTGGCCTCCCACCGCGACTTCAGCGACATCAACGGCGCTAGTCCCTCATTTAGCATTCTGGTGTGGAGGCAAGTTACAGCCTTGACGGTGCCTGCGGCCATCACCACATACTGGCATGCCATGGTCACCTCCGGCTCCACCAGCCCTCCCCCCCCAATGCCGCTGTATCGCTGTCACCACCGCCGCATGTAGTAAGAAGGTTCCACTAGGTAGGCCGAACTGTTCCTGTAAGGTCCGGTACGGGACTAACGTCCCATCCATATAGAGGTCTCCCACCATCTGTAAGCCCAATTCTTCCCACGTCAATAATTGGGACCAATCGCCCCCGATCCAGGCATGTTACTCCTTGGCTAAGAAGGAGCCCCCTGTTGTATTGCGGGCTCATTCCACCCGAGCCACGGCGACTACCACTGCCCTGGGCAGGGGAGTGCCCTTACAAGACATCTGTCAGGCAGCTACGTGGGCATCGCTGCACACGTTTGCAAGACACTACTGCCTGGACAGCCAAGTCCGGAGGGATGGCTTCTTTGGCCGTTCCGTCCTCCAGGACTTTCTGGTGTGATTATTGGTTCGCAGACCCACCACCGGGGTTGGTATTGCTGGGGTATCTATTCTAAGGTAGGGAATCTAATACTAGCGTGTCTCTTTCAGATGCACAAGTTACTACTTGTGTAACAATATATCTGTAAGAGACATTAGTTAGTATTAGATTCCTTACCGACCCACCCATCCTCCCCGTTCTGCGAACCAATATCTAGGGTTAGGGTTACCCCCTTTCAGGGCCCTAGTTCAATGGCACCAGTGTTGGTTTTTAACATGGCTCTGCGTTTCTGGCGCGGAAAAGCTGTGTCTAAGAACTGACGTCAGCACGCGGAGGCAGCGTCTAAGTACTCCGACGACATCATCACGGCGCCCACGACGCCGGACGCGGAGCCGCAGACGACGCCTACCGACGCGCAAGGGTACTGCTACGCAAAAATTTCTGGATCCAGTCTGACGCCTGGGGATATTCTAAGGTAAGGAATCTAATACTAACTAATGTCTCTTACAGATATATCGTTACACAAGTAGTAACTTGTGCGTAATGCAGCAGTGGAATGATGACAAAAGCTTACTCATATGTCTGAGAGAACAGAAGGGTTTTAAGGAGAGTTCTGAACTGGGTGTAGGAGATTACTGATCTGAATTCCGTGGGGAGGGAATTCCAGAATTGAGGGGCCAAGAGGGAGAATCGAAGACCACCATGTTTTTTCCGTTTGACGGTGGGGATGATGAGCGGGTTCAAGTGGGAGGAACGAAGTTGGCGAACAGGAGTATAACGATGTATCAAGGAGGAGATAAATGCCGGGCCGTGGCCAGCTAGTGTTTTGAAGATAGTACATCCCAGTTTAAATGCGCAACGTTTGGCCACCGGGAGCCAGTGAAGGCTCTTCATCAAAGGGCGGACATGTTGGTATCTGAGTTGATGGAAAATTAGCCTGGCTGCTTGGTTTTGAAACAGTTGTAGGCGATGGAGGTGATGGATGGAGCTGATATACAGGGATGCCAACATAAGAGTGTGTTGGCATAATCAATGCGGGAGATGACCAGGGCCAGAAGGGCTAAAGTTAAAGCTTCGGTGGGTAGGAATCTGCAAATTTTCCGGACTCTTCGTAGGTGAAAAAAAGCAGGTTGATACTACCACGCCAATCTGGGATTTCATAGACCGGTCTTTGCTTATTATAACCCCTAGACTTTTTACAGATTCAGCTGGGCAAGGAGGATTGCCTAGGAGAGGAGGCAAGAAGTTAGAGCTCCAAGGATTGGAAGTGCCTCCAGTCAAGATCAGCTCAGTCTTGTCTGGATTGATAGTGGTTTCTTTACTATCAGGTGACCTGCTCATACCTCTTGAGGTGTTATATATTCTTAGACTTTGGCTACATTCCCAAGTTGATACAATACCATAAAGCGCGCTTCTGCCTCTGAAGAGGCGCCCGACGCTAGTGGCAAGGGACAGATAACCATGCAACAGACAACCCAGCCCGCCTCAGGTGCCAACCAAGCAAGAATTAAAAAGCAACATTTTTAGATTATTTCTAAAGGCAATATCTGACAGACTGAGGTGCAGACTGAGATGAGGAGAGTTTCAAAGTTTAGAGGCGAGGAAGACAAAATATCTCCCACCTTTCCTAGCCTTGCTAATCCGAGGCGGCTGATGAAGTTTTTGATTGTTGGCTGTCTATGATCTAACTTGATGGTAATGTTTGAATCTCTTTCTTAAGTAAAGGGGCTCTTTTTTTTTCAAATGCTGTAAAGGCAAAAGTTAATGGCTTAAGTTGGATCCGCTTAGGTACAGGTAACCAATGAAGTAGCCGTAAATAAAGAGTCACAGCGACCCGAAACGGGGTCTTCAGGATCAGACCGGCAGCAGAATTTTTGAATCGTCTGAAGTGCTGAATCCGATATACTGGTAGACCCAAATATAAACTATTAGTATAAGCCAATTTAGATGTCACCATGGCATGAACAAAAGTCTTGCCCGTGTTTTCAATCACTAAATGTATCATTCTTTTTAGAGACCTAAGCATAGCAAAACAATTGGCAGAAATAACCTTAATTTGGGGTTCAAGCGTAAGGTTGGAATCCGATTCAACACCCAAAATTCTTACAGTTGGTGCTGGTAGAGTGGAGACCCCTAGCTCCTCCTTCTACCCTAGCTCCGCATCACAATGACACACCCCTCCTCCCTCCTCCCTCTCCCCAGTACTCTTGTCACACACATCTTTTATAGTTACCTCACCCCCTCCGCTTCCAGGCAGAGATCACTCCTCTTCTTACATCGCCCCCACCCCCACCCCCACTTCCCCTCCCCTCCCACTGCCTGCTGGACACTCAGAACACCCCACCTCCTTCAACTCCACTCCCTCATCCCACAACAGGTCCATTTCCCCTCCGAGGACCCTCTCCCCTCCCATCCTTAGACCCCATTGCCACATTGGCACTCCCGTCATCCCTAGTCCACACTATTCCCACACCTTCCCTCCCCTTCCTCCCACCAACTCCCTCACCAGTCCCACCACCCCCCCAACCCTAGCTTCCCCTCCCAATGGCATACCCCACCCCTTCCCTTGACACTTATTCACCCTCAGCTCCCATCCCCAACTACACCTCCATTCCTAACTCCACTTTGGACATGATTATGTCCACCCTCCTCAAAATCAAAGAGGATCTTCATACCTTCAAAGAGCTACTCTCTATTCAACCCAGACATCCCTTATCCACCATTACCTCCTCTCCTAACAAGTCCCCCACCCATCCTACTCACTCTCTCACACAAAACTCTCTTCACCCGATCTCAATCCCTGCTCATAATTCCGCCACCCGTCCTCGACGTACCATCAATCCACTCTTGGAATACGACATACGCTCCCTCCTACGCTCCTATGATCCCATTCTCCTGAACCACATAGCCACCACACATCTTCCCATCCCCACTATCCACTCCAACCCACTTAGGCCCCCACACACAACAATAGAGGCTCCGTCCCTAATAACCTTAAAAAAGTCTCCCTCACTCTAGAACCGACCTCCTCCCTTATCACGCCACGGCTCAAGTGCACACTGCTCAACTGCAGATCGGCTCCTAGACACTCCTCCGACATAGCTGACCTCATCAACACACTAGACCTTAACCTTACCATTCTCACTGAAACCCGGTTGACAGAATTCTCAACGCCAATCCTTGACATTCTAGTTCCCCCCAATTATCACATTATTAGACTGGACAGGAATGGCAAGACAGGTGGTGGAATCGCATGCATTTAGAGGAGCAACCTCTCAGTTTCCAGAGCCACCTCCCCTATACTCTCCTCCTGTGAATACATCTGCCTCGACGTCATCAGCGAGAGAAAACCTGTATGCTCTCTACATATTGTTTACCACCCACCGGGGGACAACCTCACCTTCACCCAACAACTCATGGACACGATCACAACCAACTCCGGTCATCAAAACACTCAAATGTTCCTTGGAGACTTCAACCTCCACTGGAATGATCACAATGACGCGGTAGTAAATAGTCTCAAGAACTTCCTCAACACTCTTGACCTCACCCAAATCTGCAACAGCCCCACTCATGACAAAGGCTCTATCCTCGATCTAATCATCTCCAAAGAGGAATCTACCCAACTTGGGTCAATCCAACCCTGTGACTGATCTGACCACCACATTATCACATTCCTCATCAACGAAAATGTCAAACTCAACCCGGTTCAATCCACCAAACTTAAGGTCTGGAAAAGAGACCTGAAGAAACTCAACCCTAACTCATTACCTTCCCCCAGCTGCAATCTTCTCCTTCCCCCTAATGGTGCCTCAGATGTTCAGGCTCTCACTGACCATTACCTCAACTCTATGGCCTCAATAATCAATGAGGTCGCCCCCCTGCAACTTAAAAGAGTCTCCGCTAAGAACTCTAAACCATGGTACGATGGTAGGCTCAATGAAGATAGACGAGCCATGAGACTGGCAGAGTGCAACTAGAGATCAGCCCCCTTGGCTCTGCACCTTAAAGCTCTTAAGAAAAAGAGAAACGCTTACTTCAGGAAAATCAAACGCTCAAAAGCAGATTTCTTTAGTCACCAGCTTGACCATGCAAAAAAACGGCCAAAAAAACAGTTTGAGCTAATCAGAACACAATCCAAGGAACAACCTCAAGAATCACATATCACTACTAGCACTCTACCGTCATGTGAAGAATTCTCTGCCTTCTTTAATCTAAAGACAGATAATATCAGGAACGACCTCCTCAATTATCTAAGCCTTTACTCTAGCCCCCACAGCATCACACCCATTGAACTAAAAAAACAATGATACTCGGTCGTCCTTTGACACCTACACAGAAGAAACAATTGGCAAACTGCTCAGTACCGTAAAACCTTCTAATCACCTCACGGACCCCTCCCTGCAAACGCTGTAAAGGACTTCATCCCACTACTTCTCCCGCTCTAGACCAAAATTATCAACAGCTCACTCCAACAAGGACTCATCCCCGACTCTCTCAAAGTGGGACAAGTTTCGCCTGTACTCAAGAAACCCACAGCAGACCCTACTGGCCTAAACAATTACCGTCCTATCTCCAATATCCCTACCCTGGCCAAACTGTTGGAAAAATGCGTCCAACTCCAATTGACAAAACACATTGATCAGTTTGACCTCCTCAACTCTCATCAATCAGGCTTCCGAGCAGGACACAGCACGGAAACTGACATGACACACATAATTGATGACGCCCTCCAAATCTTAGATCAGAACGATACCTGCCTACTCATCCTACTTGATCTCTCATCAGCCTTTGACACCGTCAAACACGAGAACCTACTCGAGCTGTTGAATATCAGAATGGGTCTATCAGGGACTGTACTCAAGTGGTTTACCTCCTTTCTGCATAACCGGTCCCAGAAATTCAAGATCAACAACTCGATGTCCTCACCCGTTCCCGTAACACTAGGCGTCCCACAAGGATCCTCCTTATCCCCAACATTGTTCAACCTAGTCATGGAGCCACTCGCCACTTTGCTGCAAGCATCTAATGTACAATTTCACATGTACGCTGACGACACCCAACTCTACCTCAAAATACAATCCCCTGAAGACATCAAACTACTCAACTCAACGCTTAAGAAGACCCAGACATGGCTGGCCGAGAATCACCTCAAACTTAACGCTCTAAAAACGGAATTCCTTCTTATTTCACCTCCCGCTAAAATCTCTATCACTCAGTCTTGGCTTAAACACCTAACTGCACTCAACGTCCAACCTACGTGATGGTTCGTATTGTTTTTTTGCAAGAAATATGATGCATCTGAACCTGGAAGGAGTGTTTGTAGTGTATCTTGTCAATGGATAAAATAGGATGTTGACGTGTGTCTTGTTTCAAGAGGGTGAACAATTGTAGATTGCCCAGCATGTTCAAAGCGTTGTGGAAAACTCTGTTCACGCGGGATGCAGCCACTGTTGAAATGCGTTGTTAACGCGTTTTTAATCAATTAATACATGTTCAATTGATAAAATAGGATGTTGACGTGTGTCTGCTATAGGTGTCACATTTGCGAAAGTTATAACTATTGGCATTGTAAATGACAACGCTATTAATTTAGCTATTTTAAAAAACAACATAAATAAAAAGTCATTTATAAGACCAATAGCTCAAACTTTCCTAATGCGAGACCTATTGCATTTCCAATGCTTGTTTATGTAAGCTATTAGCATACCTAAATATGACGTCACTTTAACATTTTCAGCATGTGTATGTGTGTATGTATATGATATCGTACTTCCAACCCACAGTTCAAAAGGAAGGAACTGCACTCTTTGGAGCTGCTTTGGGGTTATAGATTTATTCCAACAAAGCCCAAAACAGATGATAAAAGAGCATTAACGCATTTCGACGTGAAGCCTTTTTCGCGACGCTAGCTCACAGTTTGTGTACACACTTTATCATTGCAATCAAGTAAGCACAAAAGAAGGGTGAAAATATTACATCATGTTACTTTTTGATTTTGGAGGCCATCTTGTAACATGTTAATAACATTAATTACTCAAAACATTTCTGAATAACATTGTGTAAAAGCAGCGTATTAATGTCCGAGCTGAAAGAAAAAAGAAAAAAAATGTGCCGAGCGTTTGGATATACATTCCTTCGATACTTTACCGTAAATGCAACATATGACGAAAAATGATAACGTTGTATCTCATTGTTGTACCCAAAATGCTCAGCACCCTATTATGGATACTTTCCAAAACAGAAAATTAAAAAGAGTTCAGAGATATGAAATTGATTACATAATAAATACATCCCTATCATATTGCTCGACCCAGCCGGCAGAATGGCGGCCATTATTGACTAGCGTGTTTTACACATTTCCAGAGGACTGAGAACATTAGCGCATGGTACCCATAAGCCATAATCATTTGGTGGTTATCACAACATACAACAAAAATCTTGCCCTATTGGGGAAACCACAGCAAAATTGCTATGCCACAATTGAATCCTATATGAAATCGATGTTCTTAAGACAAATCTATGCTCTGGTCTTCATATAACAAAACAATCCTGCCCCATTGAGCCAAAAACGAACAAATTAATAATCCGTAGTGAAACACGAAAAAAAGGAAAAATAGATATCTCAGCACTTTTGCGTCACCCTCATGGAACCGGTAGTCCACACTGCAATGAGTCAGTTACATCCAGGCTGGTCCTGTAAATAAAAAATACATTAATGTAAGTTATGTAAAACATGTGAGATTTACAACCCACCCTTTTCAGAACTATCTCATCACTGTGTCATAACTGTGAATAAAAACAATAATTGAATAATTTAGAACAAAGCTGAATGTTCTAATATTGCTACAGATAAGTATGCATCCCCTTCGACATTCAGGCATATAGGTTCTCTAAGCAACATCATGAATGCAACCCACAGTCCTGTGATTGATCAGGTAGAGAAATCCCCCAGAGGCGGTGATGGAAAGAGGGCACTCAGGCAGTTAGAATGCAAGTACATGCTATGTCTGAGCACAAGAGAACCTTTTTACAATTTAGACCGCCATGCAGAAAAAACAGCTGCAAATAATTTGACCACATTTGTCAGAAAGCTAGTTCCTTATTCAAAGTGTGCTTTTTGTGATTTGGTTTAAATCTGTTCAGCTGTTTTTGAGAAAATAAGGTTTCAAATTTAGTGGTATCTGGGTGTGGCTGAGAAATTTGATTGACAGGCTGCCACATCAACAGAAATGTTACGGCCACCATTTTTAGGACTCTGGGTCTCCGTCACCTTGTCCTGAGTTTCTTGAAAAAAATAAGATACACCGGCAAGCGATCTCAGACCTCTATAAAATGATCAGCCCATCGCCTCCCACGCACCGGTCCGCCGGCCAGAAAATATGGGAAGCAGAATTAGGGAGATGCCTCGCGGACAAAGACTGGCAAGCCATATACTATAGGGCCTATCATGCAGCTAGGAACACTGCCAGTAGGGAGTCAGCAGTTAAGGTCACAACTTATTGGTACTTGACACCATCCCGCCTTAACAAAGGTAACCCAGACCGCAGCCCCACTTGCTGGAGGGGTTGCGATGAAATAGGGACTCTGACCCACCTATTATGGGAATGCAAAAAAGTGACGGACTACTGGACGGCAGTCCTTGACGATATAGACGCTCAATTTGATACAGAGATTCCCTGCTTCCCAGCCTGCACATTCTTGGGGCTCCCAAATGCACTCACATTCCCACTTAAGTCGATCAGAGGGAAGCAAATGGGGCTAGCAATGGGGGCTGCTGTTCAACATATCCTTTCACTCTGGGGAGCTCCTAGGCGCGTGGGGTTGGCTACATACAATTTGGCATATATTGGGCATGGAGTGGATTCAAGCCACCCTTACTCAATCCACAGCATCATTCGCTACCATCTGGCAGCCCTTCCTCTCCCTCTAAGCCAAAGAATTCAATGAGATCACGTGTCCAAAATACCTTCGACTACTGCAGCTCAGACACTTCTTCCCAAGTTGACACCACCAAATAACTAGAATTGAGTTGGCACTCTGACTTGGCGCCTTCGTAGGGCGGTGGGGCGGCACACCAGTTGGGGAGGGAAGGGGGATGGGGGATTTGGGGGTGGAGGGTTGTTTCGGGGGTGGAGACGCTGTTCGGCGAAGGCGTCACTTCGGTCACTTCACTGGCTCCCGATCCGGGAAAGGATCTTGTTTAAAACGTTCTGTATGGCGCACAAGTCTATAAGTAATGTTGGCCCTACCATCCTCCAGCCCTTGTTTTGCCGGCATCATGCCGCTAGATCCTTGAGATCTAACCAGCGAAATTTGCTGGTGGTACCCAGGGTGAAGCGGGCCCGTATGGGTGGCCGCCAGCTCTCCTTCCATGTAGCCAAGGGCTGGAACAAACTCCCAGATAACATCAGGCTGGAAATGTACCACCTCGTATTCAGGGTGAAGACATTTTTATTCCACTGATTGTCTTCTGTCCATGGTTTCGCAGCGCTGGGATGCCTCAGGGTAGCCATGCGCTATACAAGAGCGTACTCATTCATTCATTGTCATTTCAAGGGGCGGTTGGGTATGTAGATCAATGATGATCTCCCGAACGTGCTTTCATGGACACACTATATCCTTATGCCCTACAGGCCTGCCCACCTTCTATTCCAGGGCCGAGCAAGGGTCATGGATGCAGTGGGCTTGAAGGGGCATGAGATTGTTGTAATGCATAATGCCCGATGCTTTTGAGACTCAATAAAACAAAGTTAAACAAAAAATATATATAAGATACACAGGGGCAAGGGAAGGGTACCCTGACATGACTGAGGAAGGTAGTGTGATCTTATAGAAAACAGTTTTCTCTCAAACATGGTTCATCGAATCCCAGCAGAGGATCAGCATTCCGTTTTTTTTTTTATGGGGTCAGATCACCTTTGAACACACCACAATTGCTAACATTTGTATAGTACCTACAGTAAATGACTTTATATTGCGACTAATATCTGTTATCACCCTTTATATGTTGTCCTTTTTGTCTCTTTAATTAGGCTTCCTCTACAGGTATTTCAATAGGGACCATGCCCCTCAGACCTGTAATGGCTGCCACAACAAGATATGGCCAGCCAATCAAGGAAGGCCTTTTTTAAAGCTGGCATTTTCAGGTTGATTGTTAAAGGCTCCCAAACTTGTTATACTAAGGCTAAGCGCACAGTCCCATGCCACCTAAAGCCCCCTCTACTTGCCAAAAGGAGGGGCCTCATTAGCTACTTACGAATATCAGGAAGGCTGCTTTTTGGTCAGTGCCATACAAAGTCACCAAGCAGTGCTGTATGAATATCTTAGCACGTCTTAGTTGGCCAAGTTATACTAAGAAACACTTTCAATATCTCATCTGCTCTCTAGCAACTGCTTTGGAGAGGGATTGTGTTGCAGTTTGTGCAGGGTATGTGTTTCTACAGTCACACATGCCAAGAAAGAATATGTTACTTTGTAACCATCTGTTCATAGCATATAGTGCAATTCACATGCACCCACTCTTCTCCCTGTAAGCCAACTATGATGACAGATGGTTACTATGCCCTTCTATACTCAATGTATTATGTACAGCATACTCGGCCTTGGAAACAGCACTCAGTTTACACTATTCTCACACTGTGCGGAAAACAGTCTAAGGTTGAGCAAGTGGGCTGGTGCATTGTGGATCAAGGGTGGAGTCACAACAGGTCTTAGAACTCAGACGTCTATGAAGAAAACCAAGTTGCAAACATACGGGCCCTACACTAGATGGGAGGTTATATTAATATCAGTTTACCCCTAAATAGTTTGTTTCTGCTTCTGTGGCTTTTTAGCCAGTTAACTGAGATGATGTGTGGGTACTGGAGGCCTTAGATTCTCATTAAAAGCATTATTTGTTATCTGCTGCTATCTTGAAATTACTTTCATATAATACACCATAATACTCCCGTTTTCAGTTTGTCTTCACAATCAGAAAACAAGTGTTTGTAAAGCCAAAGGTCTGTGCTAACTCATGCAAATTCATAAACTTCCAACTGATGAATGCCAGTGTTAGCACGTTTGGATTCTACAATTTCTACAATTGCATGTTAACTTTGCAATGTATGTATCCGGATGACAAAGTCAGCTTTCCAATAAGCTAATACCTTCTTAGGCAATCCTCTTGTGTGGGTTAACTTTGCTTAAGCATGTTGCTAGTGTTCTTACCTGCTTAAATGTCACTCATTACAGGAGAGGCAGTTTGTATGTTAGGTCCAGTGGATAGGCCTTTGAGGCTTCATCTGTCAGAGACTGATGAAATGAGAGAAAGACAAGGGACCAAATTGGTTGAATAATAAGGTAAACATTATACCTTCAACAGAGATTCATATGGGGAAATAAGGAATCCTAGTTACGATAATGGCTTTTAAGAGACAAACAATGCATTTCATTGCATCTTGTTGTACATTTTCAAGGAATGGAATCTATTTAAGAATGTTGTAAAGACTTTGGAAGCCTCTGCTAAGAGACAATGGTAGTACATAAAATCAGCACGTAAGAAATCATTGTTGATGGAAATGAAGGATGCATTAGGAGAGTTGTATGGTGAGAACGTTTACAACCCAGTGATACACAAGCCCTGGGATTGTGTCACCATGGTGTCAGTCTGCCTCTTTCCTTCCCTGATTCCCAGCCTTGCTACAATCAATTTTATGTAATATAGACACAAAGAAAGGACTATAATAAATAGGTGTGATATTTTACTTCTTTGGCATCCACTTCAGCAATGTGAAGGCACTGAAACTGTCCTGGGTACGTGCATTTGCAAAGACTAAGCAGAACCAACAGCAACTGGTGCAACTGGGAGGAGAGTAGCAACTGAGAGTTCCTTGCTCAGAAACAGCCTGTTCTTCACAAACAAAAGTCTGCGTGGCTCTTCTTAGTAGCTGAAATACGTGACAGACCTCCAATGTAGGTCTCGCCTAATCTAGCGCATGCGCTGTTCTGGCCGAAACATTTAGTAGGTGAGTTTTCAAAGTGCTACTGGCGTGTTACACGCTTGCGTTCACGTGAGTGGGCACGCCCACAGTCACCATCTGTCTCCTCCGTCACGGGTCATTAAGTTGCTTGTTTTTATTTCCCCTGCTTTCCCCTCTGCCTCCGTCCGATCACGTTCGTTTGAATCTAAATGTAAATTATCATGGTGTGCAAACTTTATCGAGTTGCATCAAAATAGTCTTATTATTATTAGTCTTATGAATAAACTTATTGGTCTCAAACTTTGTAGTCTCTTCCGTACATGACCACATATTTACTCTGCTCGTCAATGCCTACCAACTATACAAATTGGTATCAGGTCTAATTTAATTTCTCCCAACACGCAACTTGCATGGATTACAGTACGCGCACACACACAACCACACACACACAACCACACACACACAACCACATTACAGTACGCACACACACACAACCACACACACCCACACACACACAACCACACACAACCATACACAACCACACCCACACACACCCACAATTACACACACCCACAACCACACACACCCACAACCATACACTCACAAAACCACACACAACCACACTCACACACAACCACACAACCACATACACCACACACTCAACCACGCTCTCAACCACACACAACCACACATACACACAAAACCACACAACCACACAAAACTACACACACAACCACACACACAACCACACCCACAACCACATCCCCTAACACAACCACACCCAAACCCACAACGAAACACACACAACCACACACACAACTAACCCATACCCAACCACACAAACACAACCACACACACACAACTACAACTACACACACAACCGCACACAACCACACACACAACCATGCACTCAACCACACACACACAACCACACTTCAACCACACACACACACAACCACACACACATCCACACACACAACCACACACACAACCACACACCCCCACACACAACCACACCCAAACACACACCCACACAAAACTACACAACCACACAATACCACACCCACAATCACACACACACAACCACACACAACCGCACACACAACCACGCACACACAACCGCACACACACCACCGCACACACACAACCACACACACAACCACATATACTAACACAACCTCACACAATCACAGCCCCACACACACCCACACACCCACAAACACAACCACACACACACACAACCATACACACACAACCATACACACACACAACCACACACACACACAACCACACACACACAACCACACACACAACCACACACACACACACACAACCCCACACACACAACCCCACACACACAACCCCACACACAACACCCACACCCAACACTCACACCCACACCCACACAACCACACACACACCAACCGCACACACCAACCGCACACACACACAACCGCACACACACACAACCGCCCACACACACAACCGCCCACACACAACAGCCCCACACACATAGCCACACACAACCACACACACACAACCACACCCACAACAGCACCCACAACCACACCCACAACCACACCCACACCCACAACCACACCCACAACCACACCCACAACCACAACCACACCCACAACCACACACACCCACACCCAACCACGCACACAACCACACACAACCACACCCGCACCCAACCACACACCACAACCACACACCACAACCACACACACAACCGCACCCACAACCGCACCCACAACCGCACCCACAACTGCACCCACAACCGCACCCACACACACACCCACACACACAACCACACACACCCACACCCAACCACGCACACAACCACACACACAACCACACACAACCACACCCATACCCAACCACGCACCCAACCACACACACCACAACCACACACAACCACACACACAACACACCCATACACAACCACACACAACCATACACACAACCATACACACAACCACACACAACCACACACAACCACACACAACCACATACACAACCACACACACACACACACACACACACACACACACTCACACACACAACCACCCACCCACCAACACACACAACCGCAACAAAAAGTTTTATGAAAGATTGACTCTTTTTTTTAAAAAAATTCTGACTCCGCCAGAATCCGAGTCCCCCACAACACCCTGTTTTTTTGTCTGTCAGCTGTGAAAAGGAGACCAATATTGCCCCTATTTTTATTATTCTGTATCCTCGGTTTAATTCTGGGGTGCTTTTTTAACTTGTCTCTAGTTCATTGCAAATCTTACCATCACTAATTCAAATTGTGTTAGTTTTGGATTTGCAATGCAAACTTTATTTCATTAAGTTGCTGTAACAAGCTGCAAGTCCGCTACGGAAGCCCATCCATTTGCTAATTATTTTCCAAATAAGATTGCAAGTCCATAAAGTGGAGTGTTCAGGATTTTGAATAGTTTCTTGTTTTAAGATGTTACTCTCTCCTGCGCACCCCACTCCTGTACTAAGGTTACGAGTGACCAGGCACCCGCCTTTCAGAGGTTCTTGCATCCACCCAAGTCTGGCCTGGCACTGGTGTGTCCCAGCCTGACAAACACCGAGTGATCTCCACATCTCCTTCTAGACCCCATCTCACTACTGTTTGCAGTCTGTCACTCACCCCTCACCTCTCTGGCACTCACCCTTCACCCCTCAGGCCTGGCAGTCACTCCTCGGACCTGGCACTCACCCTTCTCCCTCTCTGGCACTCAGCATTGACTCTGCATGACACTCAACTGTCACCTCCCTGACACTCACCCATGTCCCTCCTGGCATTCACTACTCGCCCCCTTAGCACTCACCCTTCACCTCCATGGCACGAGCCCTTCATCCCCCTGGCCTGGCAGCTACCTTGCACTCACCCTTCCCCTCCCTGGCATTCACCCTTGACCCTCCTGACTCTTACATCTCACCTCCATGGCACTCAACCATCATCTCTCTGGCACTCACCCTTCATCCCCCTGACCTGGCACTCAACCTTCACCTCCATGGCACTAGCTTTTCACCCCCCTGGCCTGGCAGCTACCCCTCACCCCTGGCACTCATACTCCCCCCCCCCCTTCTCTGCACTCACCCTTCCCCTCCCTGGCACTCACCCTTGACCTCAAAACAAAAAAGGGACACTGTTCCTCAGCGTCTGGTGCAAAAAGTCACCTGAAACGCACGGGTGCAAATAGTCACCTGTATATTAAAAAAAGGGGTTGCAAGAAGGAGGGAGGAAAAAGGAAAGCAATGCCTTAGGCACACAGGACTCACCCAAGGAGTGAAAAAACATATTTCGTCCTCTGTTGCCCTCACACACCCCTGGGGGTGTCATGCTTCATCATCGGGCGTTTGCTCCTCGTAGGGCCGGCGCTGCAATTCCCTACGGGCCCCCGAAGGGTCTCTTTATCAGAGATCTTTTTAGGACAGCCGGATGGTGCATGTGGGTGTGTGGGGTGGGGGTCCAATGAGGGTAAACAAGTGCGTGCAAAGTGAAAATTAGGTTGAAAAGGGGTAAATATGCAGCAGATGATTAATATATATACCCTTAGCAGATTTAACTGCCCAATAAAATCTTGTTCCTGTAGGTATATCAACCCCAGGAATCAAGAAGGTCATGGGTCGACATGTTTCGCGCCTCCGTCGCCTTAAGGGTCGTTTGCGCTTCATCAGGACCAGTATTCTAAAATTTATGTGCACGTGAATTAAATTAAAATACCCTCTAAATTCAACAGGGCGGGCGGTGGAGTTGTAAACCCGTAGTCTGGCTACAGCTTCATTGTATGTACCGCTCCTGTTTAATACCTCGCTTTTTGAGCGATGTCTTCTCTGGCAACAACATTCGGCGCCCGCACATTACCGGGCTTCGAATCAGTTTGTCCCGGGGTACTGCCTCCTGTGCACCTACCCAGTCCGAATGTCAGCCAATAGTGAACCAAAAAAAAAGACCATCTCTCTGGCACTCACCCTTCATCCCCCTGACCTGGCACTCAACCTTCACCTCCATGGCACTAGCTTTTCACCCCCCTGGCCTGGCAGCTACCCCTCACCCCTGGCACTCATACTCCCCCCCCCCTTCTCTGCACTCACCCTTCCCCTCCCTGGCACTCACCCTTGACCCTCCTGACTCTTACATCTCATCTCCCTGCCACTAACTCCTCACCTCTCTGGCACTCACCCTTCACCTCTCTGGCACTCATCCTTTAACTCTCTGGCACTCATCCTTCACCCCCATGGCCTGACAGTTACCCTTGTCCCTCTTGGCATTCACTCCTCACCTCCCTACCACTCACCCTTGACCTTCCTGGCACTAGACCGGTTTCCCCAAGAACACAAAATAACAAACATTGGCATAGCCTATAGGTCTCGCCTTTGGGACCTTATAAGTGTTTAGCCACGCAACAGTTGATGTTGTTGCACCAAGGATATTGTGCTGCATAACTAAATACTTAGAAGGTCCCAAAAGCGAGACCTATTGACTATGCCAATGCTTGTTCACCCTTAGAAAAAGTGTCAGGAAAGCCATCTTGAAAAGGTTT
This sequence comes from Lissotriton helveticus, assembly GCF_964261635.1. NCBI lineage: Eukaryota > Metazoa > Chordata > Amphibia > Caudata > Salamandridae > Lissotriton > Lissotriton helveticus. The sequence goes on along the minus strand of NC_136057.1, from coordinate 370,100,137 downwards.
TTTTCTCACTAGAGCAAGAGTAGCCGCATTAGCAATTAAGCTCTTGCTTCAAACATGTTAATACATTTGTAAATGCTCTATAATATTTGCCATGTTTTTATAAAAAAATGAATCTGTTTCTATTTTTGATGTAGCATTCTTGTCCCAAAAAAAGCAATGATTTTCTCATTAGGCCTTCTTTAGGGAGTCTTATATAGATTCTTATAGGAAGTGGGGGCTTTTCTATTGGTTTAAATGGCAAAGTAGAGCCATTTTGTACTTTGTCACACACAGGGTGGCACAATCAGTGCTGCAGCCCGGGATGGACTTTGATTTACATGCCCTGGGTACCATTGGACCATATACTAGGGACTTATATGTTAGTCAGCTTATGCCAATTGAGGGTAGACAATTCAACATACACGTTTTAATGGGTTAGAACACTGGCACTGAGGTCTAGTTGGCAGGCTTCAGTGCACTCTGAGTCAAAAAACCAGCATCACCAGTTCAAATCTTTGGGAGTGATCATGCAAAAAGAAGCGTTTACTTACACACATCCTCTGCTATGGTCTGAGCAGAGACTTTCTTGATACCACAAGTGGCAAGTTTGTAGTTTCACCCCAAATGGTTGCCATTGAGATGTGGCCGCCTACAACGATGTCTTGCCCCCTTTGTTCATTGGAGGCTTTACATTTGATTAGACACTTGGATATGCCAACTGTCCCCAGGGCTGCATATCAGCAAACCTCTGTATACCGTGTTAACCTTTTAACTCACTGAATCCCTGTACATCTGTGGAAAGAAAGGATCGGACCAGAGACGGAATCTAAGACTGAGGTGCTTAGAACATTACTTGCAGCACTGGAGCATATGATCATGGCCTTGCTGCCATTGGGTGCTTAGTTTTGCTAAGCCTGATAGAAAATGTGGATTACATTCAGTGGCCCAGCAATGCTGAAATTGTTCTTTCAAGCACCCATCTCGACAAAATCCCCAGAGGAGAGCACCTTGAGGTGGCCCACCACCGTTATAAGCCTTACAACCCGCAAACATGAGGCCGCGGTGTGGCCTACTTGTCATCATTGTCATTGCAAGCCCCTCTTTCTGCAGATATAAGATCTTAGGTGACTCCGTATGTGGCACACCTTGTGCTGTCCCATCAAACTTAGGAGCACACTTGCGACTCAGAACTCTACCTAGCTACACTCGAGATCCAGAATCCCCAAAGCAATGACTGTAAAGTTCACAGAAGACACCATCTTGTATCTGAGCTGTGCAATCATGTTCCTTGGGCACCACCCATTTAGCTAAATTGATCGCCTTTGTACCCTCGCACTACCTGGCTGTCCTCTGCTGCTGAAAGACTGTGCATCACCTCACGCATCTCCTAGAATCCCCAAACACTTATAAGAGATTACAAGCAATATACACAGCAATGTGACGAGAGAAAGCCACTTGTGCACATGTATGTAACCTTGGGAGGGTGGGTGGATGGGGGTGGAGGTATTTTGTTGTGACAGCCCCCAAAGAAATGCATTTTTGGCTTGGCAGTTAGGTTTCAGAGTCCTGAGTCAGTCTGATATGACTGTTTTTTCCTGTCCTACCGATTTCACCAAAAGTGTAAACTTGTTAATTTTTTAGATCAGTAACCTAATTACAATTTTTTTTTAAACTTGTAAATCTTCACCCATGGAAGTACTTCTTGAATGGATGCAAAAATACTACTTTTAGATTTCACTAACATTGCCAGTTGTAGGCTTGGAAAGTGTTGACATTCTCTGGTTTCCAGGCATACTACTGGCAATCAAACACCCAAGATTTGATGGAGCTAATGCAAATAGTCTAACCATTAACGGTCCTTTCGTGTAGCATTCCAAAACATAATTTATCACCTACTGTGCCACTCTAGACAGGGGGCCTGATTTATGGTTTGGCAGACGAATCAAAGGTAACAGGGGTTTTTACATCTTCTACTCTGCCTTTGCTTAACCTGCAGAATTTAGAGATGGCCACTGGCTTGCAGACATCTCTTTATTGCTATTATGGTGGTTCGTTTCAGTGTAGGAAAAGTTTGACTGACCGGGCCATTAAACATGATGCCTGGCTATTAAACATTTCCAATTGTTTTATTTTCCAAAAACAAACACTTCAAGTGGGAGCATGTTTTTGTGTGAATAAAAAAATAACTGATGACCCCACACCATAGTATTTTCTCCTATGGTATGTTGATCATTTTCTTTTTTTTACTGCCCCTCTGGCTGTGAGGAACAATGGAAAAATAAAGGCATTGACTGTCCATTCTAAATAGTATATATCAAGAAACAATGGTTCTTGTGGAAACATTGGTTGGTTATGACATTGCACCCAGACAGCTGCTACAGGAGAGACGCGTAGCAGCAGCACGCGTCGTCCAAAGATTCATTCCTAAGGACAACCTCGGCCAGGACACATCCAAAAGCAACGTCTATGCCCCTTCGCATACACTGTGAAGATTTTCTTCGGCGAACTCCTACTTGTAGCGCCATCAGGTAACACCCCCTGTTCTACCTCATCCGTCAGCGCCAGCCCCTCCCTCGTCTTTCTGCTTTCCTCACACTGAGTACCCGGCTGGGTCCAGTGTGAGTATCTTTTCCTTTTTTCACTTGACCGGTGTTCACACTTTATCCACGTGGCTGCGCATACATACTGTTCTGTTACAGATGTCCCTATACCATTAGGTCCTGAAGAGGCCCTATATTGTTTGAAGGGTCGAAACGCCGTCGACTTTGAACGAAAACAAATCATTATACCAGCACTAATTATTGTTTACAGTGTTGGAAGAAACTGTTGAAAATATTAATGATCGTTTTTCAAGAATAATGGAAACTACGTTGTAACTGTCACAAATGTCATCACATTTATTTTTTTAGGTTCCAATTTTGCACTGGGGACACTATGCACCAATCCTTTTGTACATGAAATGTTGTTTTTTTTCAAATAATTGCTATATTAAAAAAAACGTTTTATGAAAAAATACAAGGACAATGTACTCCGCTACCTCTTTGTCTGAAATCCGCTTGACCCAAACACATTGCCATTGTGCATTTTAATTACCCATGTAACCAACCAATGTTTCCACAAGAACCGTTGTTTCTTGATATATAATACATACCCTGGTTCTCTGTGAGTAGGGTTTTCCCTTGTGCTTGTTGAGTGGTCCATTCTAAATAGGACAGACGGTCAGGTAGCTTACATCTGACGGCTCCTTCTCCGTTGGAGAGGTTTTATACTGGTGCAATACATTTTACTGCATTGGCGTACAACTATCGGTTCACCCAACTCAAAATCAGGTAGGCAGATCTTGAGTTTGGCGACAGGCTACTCCGTTGCAAATGATTACCCGACCACAAAACTCTAAATCCGCCCGGAAGCTTACTTAATCCAAATCAGTACTGACCATGCATCTCATGGGAGCATCCTACTGCTTTTTAGTTGGGAAATGTGAGATTCACATATACCCCCAACACCCTCTTCCCCCGCCCTTATCTCACTTACTGAGCTGTTCCCTTGCACTTATTCCCCTTTTGCTTAGAAGGTGGGGAATCGATATTAAATGTAAGAATCCTATGCTACTCTATTCATTCTTAAAGCTACGGCACAATTACTTAATATAATAGATCTTATTTTTAACAGTTTAGACAATCTGCTTATTCTGAGTAATTGTTTGTGCTGTGTGAGCGATACTTTCTACCGCACTACAACCTCCAATAGTAATAAGCCTTCACTGTTTAACCCCCACCACCCTTGAAAGTCAAAGACCAGAGAAGAGGTAGTTGGTTTTTCATTGAGCTTTCAAGAATATTTTGTTACTTTATTTACTGGGACATCAACAGCATTTATTGCAAGCATTCCATAACTGTTCTAGGTGTTTTACAGGCCCCATGTAACTTGCCTGACAGTCGCTAACGAGTATTGGCAAAGACAGTCGTTTTTACGTTTTTATGATGAATGCATTGATAAAACCACTGAGGGTGGTGGCAACTGTGTCATAGTCCTGCTTAGTTGAAAACCCTGATGCAAAGGCCAAAGGGATGAGCAAACCTATTTCTGGGATTTTTAGCATTGTTAACCACGTCTGGCATTTTGAGACTTAAGTACGTGGTACTGTAAGAGGTACAGGTTGTGCAGACTACTTCAGCCTGTCTTAGGCCCAATACTTGCAGAATCGACAACTGAGAAAACCAATGATAATACCTGCTGCAGTGCAAAAAAGGATTTATTTTTGTATTGAATGCAAGTATGAAATTAATTAAATGTGACACAGTCTGATGATTCAGTGTACTTCCCAGATGTCAAATAAAATGTTACGCGCCCCAGTGGAGGTGGAAGAATACTCGAAGACAGCCAGTAAAAACCACTTAGATTAAACTACTCCTGCAAGGTTGGTCCATGTCTCTCTTAACTAGATGAAGGAGGCCGATCCAAAGCCCTGTTTTGTGTGTATAGCGTATGTACTGAATACAATATGTTCATAGTGAATGGTGCAAGTGGCACTCCACTTCACAACTAGAAAAGATCATCCGTTAAATACTAGGCTAGAACAAATCTGTCTAAAGAGTACAGTTACTTTCCTAAGGAATTAGTGAGTTTTAGCTGGATTTTGAAAAAACAAAGAAACTACCATAGAGAATTCTAGAATATACAACACCCAGAAGAAATAGCGTACAGAGTAGTGTAATCCCTGCATTTTTGGAGGGAGCAAGCAGGCAGTATGATTTCATGGCTTTTTAGTTGGTTGTGGTTTCTAAAGGTTATATTTAGCATGTAGACACCACTCCCCATTGGTCCAGGAAGGATTCAAGAAACCACATTAGGTCAAGTAACCTTTCACAAATCAATAAAGACGAGCACTAAGACTATAAAATGTATAAATATAATTATTAAACAATGACAAACGATTTCTGTGCGACTGTAGCTGACTGTCAGTGAGAAATGTATCTTTTACCAAAAAAGCTGTACACATTGTAGAAGAGGAGACTAATAATAAAAAGGAAAAGTTTGGCACCAGCTGAAAGCAGACATACGGAGAGGGAAGCTCTTGGGAGTCAGTGGTATTTCAAACAAGGACCTGCAGTTAGGAAATTAATAAAGCTGTCACATTGTAAGATGTATACATCTAATTGCAAACTAAAGACAGAGGGCTGTTCACTAAATTAATGTCACTGTCCGAAAGATAACTGGAATCAAAACAGTTAAAGTGTAGAAAGAGGAGTCCAAGTTAACCAGAAAGATAGATGGATTGTTAAAAAGTGTGGCACATTTCAGAAACAAATCAACGAAAAGACAGAACAACGTTAGAAAGAGAAAGCTTTGCTGAAGTTTAATGGCAAAATGAAACTGAGTGATGTTAAGACTGATGATAGTAGCCCTAATTAAAAGAGCACTGGAGACAAAATAACCTTGTCTAGGTAAACAAAGAGCATAAAATAATTCTTCTGAGAAGACAAAACCGTAACACTTAAGAGAGCAAGAAATGGACAGAACGATGTCTTAAGATAATGCAACTTGGTATCAGAAGTGGACACTAACTATTGCATCATGTAGACAAAACTACGTAGGCTAGATCTGACGAGCGTCGGAAGCAGCCGAATGAACGGCTTTGCACCCGAAACACCTTGTCAGAGAGAGATGCTGTGTTGAGCACCTGCAGAAGGATGGACGCTCTGATCTGAAGCTCCCCACAGCTGTGGACAGCGACAACCTGCCGCTGAAGCATTGAGCAGACACGAGCCTTTCCACTGGGAATGACAATTTTCCGGTTTAAATCACACGTGTGGTTCCAGTAGATGTGAAAAACGAAAATAAGTTGGCTTCTGGGACCTTATGCTACCATTATATTCTACTCTCTCTCTCTCCTTCAAGGGGTACTGTAGGGCTTTCGTTCTTTATACACTCCCAACAGTTCCCCGCTACCTGAATGCTTTTGCTTGCATTTAGGACACTGCATAACCTTGGCTTCAGGTGTTTGTTTTCCTTTGCTGTGGGCCCTTATGTTTGTGAACACCACAGTTGTATATTATATTGTAGCTGCGTGTCATTTTCCTTATATCCGCCGACAAAGAAAGGGTCTGATACCTGTGCTGCTGCTGAGGGTCTTTGCAGCCCTATGGAATGGATTCTCAGACCTGCTGAGAAGGAGGTGAAGTTTATGGTTCATAAGGCTGCTATGTAGGCAGAGACCTGGCATCCTATCTGGTATTTAGTGCAGTTATGTGTTATGATCATTCGGCTGCTTCCGACGCTCGTCAGATCTAGCCTACGTAGTTTTGTCTACATGATGCAATAGTTAGTGTCCACTTCTGATACCAAGTTGCATTATCTTAAGACATCGTTCTGTCCATTTCTTGCTCTCTTAAGTGTTACGGTTTTGTCTTCTCAGAAGAATTATTTTATGCTCTTTGTTAAATTATTTCTTGCATTTAGGGTATATAAAGTATGCAGAGTAAAATATCTCTGGGCTATTCACCAGAAGTAAAGTGATCAGCCTTACAAGCGAGTGAAGCTTTGGTATCATTATGTAGCTGTCTGTTGTACATTTTAGATCCCTGGGGAGGCCGGGTTTGCAAATAGTCTAATCTTCATCAAACAGTAGACTAGCATCCTAACTGATGACTTGACTTTGGCCCAAATCTGAGAAAGTGGTAGAAAGCCGTTTTTACTGGGAAAATGTTTCAGTTCATGTGAAGATGGTTTCTCAAAGAATGCGGGAATGAATTGAGATTTGTTTGTGGAAATAATTCTTATTATTTTCTTTGCACGGACTTAATACAAAATCCTATCCACCCACCCTGTAGTAGCTTGATGGGGTGACTGCTCTAAATTGCATATGACAGGAAGGTTCATTAATGGTAATTGAAGTATTCTCAACTCTACATGACTATTTTACCGGTGAGCCAAAATGTAATTGCATGGGTTGAGGTGATTTCAGAAAAATGACTGACACCGTGAGAGTGAAATCAGTTCATGTCCTTTTGTCGAAGAGAGGACCTAATTTCAGTGGGGCAATGCCCAACATTCATCGTTAAGCTGAAATAGCCTACGATTTCTCTCTTACTGCCATGCTAGGAGGGACTGACATTTTTAATCTGTCTGTGAAACCACCATACATCAGCTTTTACACAAAAAAACACTAAACAGAAAGAAGGAGATGAATTAATGTACATACAGTATACACAGCTAATCTCAGTATGCCCATTCAGTTTATGATGGATGTAGCACCTGCACATAACTTGGCCTAAAAAGAGTTTCCACAGTTTTTGTTTGTGAGTTATGAGGGCAGTAGGAAAAACTACCACTGCAATGTGTAGCAGTGGAGTGAAATAACTAAATAGACAAGTTTCAACCACACTGCATGAATACAGATCAAACTTTCAAACCCTACATACCAATTAAGATTTTATAGCACTTTCTCTGATTGACCAAGTAGGAATCACAAGTCAGAGCAGGATAGCAATGACACCAATGTTCATCTTACTTTGTACCTCACTCCTATGTTAGTAGATCCTTCCAGATTACTCTATCACTTGGCCATGGCTCTTCACTTCGATCGCAAACGACTTAAGAGGTGCACTGTAACGACATGTGCTATGCCATGTATATTTCCCAATCATCCGTTAGCTAATCTCAAAGTGCTGTTTGTATGCAATTGTCTAGTTTCCAAATCTAATAGGCACAATCAACTACATACATATTTGGCTGTTACCACTAAAGGCAAAAGACCATGATCATAGGAAAATACAACATTCTATCTATAACCTGCGAGGCTGATCTTTAAATGCCATCCATGTATGAAGTAGTCTTCGTGGCAAAGAACTTGTGTCCGTATGTTATTTATCCACTTCAGCAGGTGTTTGACTCCAGTACAGAGGCCTTCTACACAGCAGGAAACTAAACACAAGGAAACACACAGACAGAGCAACAAAGCGGTTGATAGGGCTTTTGGTGCTCTGAAGTCAATAGTCCACTGCTTGGTGAGCAATATTGTGTTATTCACAAGTGTTGCTCAACAGTAGCATCAACTGCAGAATACCCAGGCCTGAAACAAAGGTTGATTTTGATCAGCATGTATCCTCCATAATAACGATTGTCTTAATAAGGGAGCAATCTGGTTTCCAGTACTACTTTTTATTTGTGCACCATGACATCTAAGACACTTTGTGTAGCACTGCCCTTCACCCTTCCAAAGATTCCCATGTAAACAGTCCCCATGCTCCTATCCCTGCCTAATATAACATGGCCGTAGACCGCAATCTGCATTCCTTTATCACCCCTCTAGTAATCCACATGCTTATAAGTATAGTCTCCATTCTCCTAAACCACACCCAACCCCAGAATATCCAGGAACAAAGCCCCCATGAATCTTAGCACCTCCATATCCACTTGTTATGAAGGAGCTAGCTGTCCACTTGTTATGAAGGAGCTAGCTGGAAGATGTGTAGACCAGTATATCAAATGGATCTCCTCCCTTCTGTAAAGATTTCCTACATGAGGTGGTTTAGTATCTCTGTAGGAATAGGCATGGGTCTTTCTTTCCTGGATTCTTCATCCGTCTTTGACTGTGTTTTCTGGTTGTTACTCTTTTGGCCAATGTGTCAGTTGTGTATGTCTGCCTTTTGGGGACACTGCCTGTTGCTCACTGTGTAGGTATCCTAAATCCTGGAGAAGTAGTGGTTAGTGGTACTCTCATGACCTCTTTGTTGACGCAAAAGTGAAAGTCATTTTGAAAAATTCTATCAAAGCTTTTGAAAGACTCGAGTCATAGTAAGTGATTAATATGTGAAGTAAATGAGGGAATAACTGAGTTAATCCCCAAACCGTGGAGGCATGTTTATCATTTCATATGGTCTATTTATTCTTTGCGTCCTCTATGCACGTGAAAGAGTTTCACTTTGAATGCAAGGATTAGTGTTAGGTAATCTTATCCTGTCAACAGCTTTACTTAAACAACAGAACTTTTGTTGTATGGGAATAAAGGATGCTTTTTGAGCCAAAGAGGTAATCCAATCATTTCTCCTGAAACCTATATGGCAAATAGAGTTTTTAGATTGTACTCTCACCTGCTGAGACTTATTTGGATTCATATCCACCTTTCTCAGTAATTTAGTAAAGCCGTGCCACTCCCAAAGGAAAAAAAATGAAAGCCTAATATATTCTTCGATGTCTGTTTTGTAAATGTTCTCTTCTTACAGCTGATGAACAAAGCGAAATTTGTATTTACTTTGAAATGTTCGGAGAGGTCCTGCTGATATTCCCCTGCCCATGCTGTTCGTTGGAGTAGTACATCTTCAGCAGGAAAGTATCATAACGATGCATTTCATTATAAAGTGACTGCAGCCGACAGCTGTGTTTCAGTGATACATTGCTGCTCTCAAATCAAGGCAATCCCCAGTGAACCAAAAGTCCAATTGAATCTGAACATTTTGTACAAGTATGACTTTCCTTCAGTTGAATTTACTTTGCAAGCTAAATGTGAGTTTTACATGTTTGGTTGTGTGTTTTAGGCCTAAACATGTTTATAGTTTTTATTTTTATAGTTCAAACTGTGAAATCATAACTAAAAAGATTGATGGTAATCCTAATCGTAAAAGTCTGTCCTGGTCCCTGGTTCCCTAGAATCAAAGAACATCGCTCCTGGTACGACATGGCAACCGGACTGTTTTTTTACCTAGCCTAAAGTATTTTTTCAAATAGTGTAGCCTGAGCATTATCCCAGCCCTTCCTCTGCCGTTCCCCACCTTTTAACAAGCCTACAGGCATCATTTCACTCTGCGTGTAGGATTTAATCACCACAAAGCATTTCAGTCATTGCCTGCACTTTTATTTCCGTGGTATCTTGGTGATTTTCTTCACCAGTTGTCTACACCTCCATTAGCATCTGTTCTCCCGCTTATGCAGGTCATGAGTGTTAAAGGAATGCTGATGCTGTGGATTCGAATTCTGGCCCTCACAAAATATTGCATATGTCTGTGACTCTTTGTCAGCCACCTGGAATGCTCAAAAGATAGTTCTGTTGATGCACAGATCCACAAATAATCCATACTCACCAATATTTCAAGGACTTCCTCAATCAGAAGAAGAGCCTCCCCTTCCACCCATACAAACACACACACACAAACGCACACCTGACATGCTAGCTCTAAGAAGTTCTTGTCTAGCTGCATTGTTATGTTAAAAATACTTGTTGAACGCACTTACACCAACCGGTTTCATGGCGCTGAGAGCGGGAGGGGCGACAGTGACACAGCGATAGAGCCTGTACTCGTATACCTGAGAGAACAGCAAGGTCTTGAAGTGTTCTGAATTGGGCGTATGATGTTATTGACCTCAGTCCAGCAGGGAGAGAGTTCCAAAATTGAGGGGCCTGGAATGAAAATTTGAGGCCGCCATATTTTTTACGTTTGAAAGTGGGGGTGGTAAGCAGGTTCAGATGGGAGGAGCGCAGTTCCCGAGAAGGGGCATAGCGATGGATTCTTGAGGAGATTAATGCTGGGCCGTTCCCGGCAAGGGCTTTGAAGATGGTACAGCCCAGCTTGAACGCACAGTGTTTGGCCACTGGAAACCAGTGGAGGCTCTTCATCAGAGGGCGAACATGTTGGTGTTTGGATTGATGTAAAATGAGCCTGACTGCTTGGTTTTGTACCAGCTGCAAGCGGTGAAGTTGGGATGCAGACATAAAGTGAGTTGGCATAATCAATTTGCATTGGATTGGTAAATTCGCATTGCATAGGTAAAGTGACAAACCTGCGCTTCTCTCAAAGGTCTTCAGAAGCCTAAATCTCCAGCTGTACCGACCCCTAGCAGCTTCACTCCAACTCTACTGGATCTCGTTCACAATTGGACAAATTCTTACAGTCCAAAAGTCACTGATACTGCATAAACTGCCGAGCAATACAACTCCGAAGCCTAGAAACAGAATCTGCCTTTCGCAAATCCCTAAAGGACCTATCTTTTTAGTCAGTAATGCCCTTCTCCTCCTCCCCTCTTCACTCATGTTGCATCGCCGGGACAATCTGGGTAGCTCTTGCATGCTGTACAAATAACATAATTAGTTTATAAAAAACTCATGCTGTCTTTTAGACATCTAATAAGACCCGTGGCTCACCTGAACCACATGTGTGATCTTTGAGACCCCAAATATCTACAAAGCACATACATATAAAGCCCTTTCTGTGCTCAGTGCTTTTATTCTGTGAATTTGTTTTGGGCTCCTTGGACATGGTTTTAGATCCATAAGAATCAATTTACTTAAATATGTCTTGGCAGGACTGGGTTTCCCATGTCTTAAAAGGAAAAGGGCTAAGAGAATGTGCGAGCCATTATGACAAGTTCCACCCCTCATGGACACCCAATGGGTTCTTTCACACCACAAAGAATAATGGCACTCTTGTGGGGGTTCTTATGTCAAAGTTCAGCAATGCTTTCTCTAACTGAATCGCTAGCAGAGGATACATTTTAAGTCGGGGCTTTCAATCCATTCATCAGTCTTCCTCTGCATTAGATTTCTAATTTACAGAATTCTAGATTCTTATTGGTTTCCCTTTTTTAGGTTGAAACGTAACAGAAGTTTGCTAAAGATATCTTGGGGACATTTACAAAGCTGGCCTAGAAATGCATTTTGCCTATTGCTTATCATTGGCTTTGTGGTTTGCAATCCACCGTTTTCTGGCTTTTTGTTTGCTGGCTTTATTTTCTTTAGCCTGCCCACCTTGAGATCATCCTTCCCCCTTTTTAGGTCGAAGCCTAACAGAAGTTTGCTAAAGACATATTGGGGACATTTACAAAGGTGACTTAAAAATGCATTTTGCCAATTGCTTACCATTAGCTTTGTGGTTTGCAATTCACATTTTCTAGCTTTCTGTTTTCTGGCTTTATTTGCTTTAGGCTGTCATGCTTGAGTTCATCCCTCCCGCTGCCCAAACTTTGTTTACTGTATTCTTCCACAAACACTCTTTCTGTACACGCCTTTAGATCTTGTTCTTATCTTGTCACATTTCCTGTGCATTTAAAGACAAAGGCCGGGTTCTGTCTTCCAGGGAGGTTGGGGTTTATTTTTCTTTCTCTGACTTCAAAATGAGAGAATATATCTGACAATCCTGCTGAGTACCCATGGAAGAGGAGAGGCTGTAGTATGTTTTCTTTTTCTAACGCACGACAAAAAATGAACTGTGCTGATGTTTCAGAATATATCAGAATTAGAATAAATTTAAAAGTTTTTTGTTCTGAAGTGTGGTGGAAACAAATATTTGGGTATGATCAAAACACATCAATACACTAGGTGATGACATTTGTACACATTATAGTATAGAACTTGGTGTCTGTAAAGACATTGTGCTACCACACCATGCATAATCCACACTGCGCACTACACCACTCTGTGCCCTTCCACTGTACACAACGCCACTGCATAATACTCCACTCTGCGACACGCCACTCAACACCACTTCAGTTTACGCCACCCCTCCACGCCACTCCACTCTACACCCCACCCTTCACTCACCCCAATCCAGTCTACCTTGCTCCACTCCTATCTATCTAGTGACGCCACTCCACTCCACACCAATGTACCACAATCTATCCCACCCCACTCGCTACCATCTGTCCCAATCTACTCCACTCTAATTTTTCACACTCCACTCCAATCTACCCTACTCTAATCCACTCCACCCCAATCTACCCCACTCCAATCTAACTGACTCAAATGTAGCCCAGTCTACCTCACTTCACTCCACTGCAATCTACCCCACTCCATTCCAACCCACTCCAAACTACCCACCCCATAATCCCTTTTCAGTTTCCCAATTAAGTCTACCCCACTCCTATCTACCCCACCCCATTCCAATCAGTTCTTCTCAAATCAACCCAATCTACCCCACTCCACTCTTTCCCAATCTTTCTCACTCCACTCCAACCTTAACTCCACTCAAATGTATCCAACGCCACCCCATTCAGCCCCAATCTACCTCACTCAACTTCAGTCCACCCCACTCAACTTCAGTCCACCCCACTCAACTTCAATCTACCCCACTCAACTTCAATCTACCCCACTCTACCTTAATCTTCCCCACTCCAATCTACCCACTCAAATCAACCCAATCTGCTCCACCCCTGTCTACCACACTCATTCCTCTACCCAATCTACACCAATACACTGCCACACTCATTCCTCTCTACCCAATCTGCACCAATCCACTGTAATCTACCACATGCCGCCATAATCAAACCCAATCCAATCGAATCCTCTCCACGCCACTTCATTCCACTGCAATCTACCCTACCCCACTCCACCCAAAACTACCCTACTCCAATCAACCCCATCCAATCTACCCACTTCAATCTACCCCACCCTTACCCAATCTATTCCACAGTAATTTATCCCACCTACCCACACCACTCTATACAACTCCACTCCAATCTACCCCACTCCGGTCCTATCTACCCCACTCCTATCTATTTCACTCCACTCCAGTCTGACCCACTTCGCTCCATTCTACCTTACCACAGTCCATCCCACGGCACTCTATCCCACTCTGTTAATCTACCCCCCGCCACCTCAATCTACTCCTCTCCACTACAGTCTACCCCATGCTAATATACCCCAATATGCCCCACTCCACCATTTCCTCGATGTACCCCAATCCAGTCTACCCCACTCAACTCAAATCTGCCCCACTTGACCCCAATGCACTCCACCCCAATATACTCCAGTCTTCCACTCCCATCTACTCCACTCCAATTTACTCTACTTCAATCAACCCCAGTGGACCCCACTCTACCCCAATCTTCTACACTTTACCCCAATTTACCCCATCCCAATCTACCCCACATCACTCCACACATCTAACCCACTCCAAACTACCCCACCTACCCTTTTCCATTCTACCCTACTATAATCCACCTATTCTGCCCCACCCCATTTCAACCTACCCAATTCCACTCCAGCCCAATGCACTGTTGACCAATTTACTCCACTCTAATCTACCCCACTCCACCCTACCTAATTTACCCCACTACACCCAAGTTGCCCGACTCCACCCAATTTACCCTACTCCACCCCAATTCATTCCACCTTACCCCAATTCATTCCACCCTACTCCCATCTACCATGCTAATATATCAAACTCATCCACCATGCTAATAATCCAAATTCCCCCACTCTAATCTACCCCACTCCACCGTATTCTACCCCACTGTTCCCCATTCCACTCTATGCCAATTAACCCCTCTCTACCCCAATCGACTTTACCCCAGTCTACCCCACTCCAATCTACCCCACCCACGTTTAGCCGTGCTGAACAGCAGCAACAGTGATGTGCATAATGGCTGAAACACATTGCCAAAGCCAATAGTTCTTTCATAAGCAAGATCAATTAGGTTTGCCAATGCTTATTATGTTTGGTGCTGTACCTAGCTGCCTCTTTAATCTGGATTTTGAAGCTTATGCCGTTGTTAAATATAACCTCTAGTTTGTGCACTTGTGACGTCAAGTCCGATTATATATCCATGACATCCAGACAGGATATAGGTATGTTAGAGGCATCTTAAAGACAATTGTATTTATATATGTGTGTTTTGGTTGACTTCCATATTCCTTACTACTACTACAATATTACAGCACATAGATCTAAGGGGTTTACAGATGTAGCAATACCAACAGCCAGTAGCGATCTATTGAAACTGTAGGAGGTCGCACCTTCATTTGTATTAAGGAGTCAACATAGGGATTGGTTCTTTGTCTCTTTCTTAGAGTCTCTGCAGAAAAGGTGACACAAAAAGCCTACACTGTATGTTGCCAATTGCAGGACCGTTGGCACAAACTTGAAGTTTTCAATCTAGTAAAAGCCAGAACTAGAGCTTGCAGTACTGCATTAGGAAAGGACGAGTACGGGTGTAGACCTATGGCTGGCGTGACTAGAGCGGAGCTGGAGCATGCATGATTAGAGTGGAGCTCACAGGACTGGAGCAGAGCTGGAGCTGGAAGTACTGCAGACAGGAACGGGGGCAGAGAATCCAAGAGCCGGAGAAGTTGAAACAAAGTTGTATACTGAAAAGGACCCTTTTGTACCGTTGTAGAACAGGAACCACCGGACAAGAAAGCACTGATTACAGGACAGGAATTAACTGACAAGGTCCTGGATCCAGAACAAGCATCAACTGACTTAAAGGGGTTGACTGTCCTGGAAATACTCCAGTGGGGTTTAGGATTGGTGGCATCTTAGAAAGTTGTGTTTTTGTTGGCCATGTTAAAATGGAGTTTGTGTTTGGTGGCCATATTTGAATGTAGTTTCATCAAATGCTAGTTGAACTATTCCTTCCCACTTATAGCTGACCTTGCTGCACACCCTAAACCTTAACACGGAACGAATGGAATAGGAGAAGAGGTGTTTACCATTATAGTGTTTTGGATTGGAGCATAGAGCTGGGCTGCTTTCCTCTGAATACCCTTTATCATTACAAACTTCTGCACATGAATGACTGCTAGGTACTTCAGTGGGCAAGGAGTGTAGACATTGTTTGGAAAATGGTAGAGAGAAATTAAAGGGATGAATGGAAATGTGTGAATCAGTCTGAACCATTGGTTTACTCTAAGCACTTTCCATACATCATTCGTAACTCATTGGTGCCAATTCAGACATGGTCTGACCATATGCAAATCAGTCCTGGCCCCATCCGTAAAAGGGCAGTGCATTCTAATCCGTATGATCGCATCTCATCTTAAGGGCAACAATAGCAACCCTCTCATAAATAAGGTGCAGCTAGATACCTTATGGTACATTACGCTGCGCACCCATCCTTGTCCATGTCCCTCAAACATAAGGAAATTAACTTAAACAGGAAGAAAACAATTGATATAAATCATTGAAGCACATTCAAGTGCATTATTTGTAGCTCATGTGTGCCATAGAAACAGGTCTATTGGAAATTAATGGGTTTAATTTGGTCCCAATAGTTGGGGCTTTGTAATCTTTTGATAAGATTATGAAATAACCAATTTCAACTGTAAATCATGTATAAAAAGTGTGGTGGAAAGTGATAGAATACTCTCCCAGGGGAAATATTTGCAGATTCAGTTTTTGCAGAATGGGGGCGTCGCGGAGTTAGGAAATTGATGGATTTGATGGGCCCGAATGGAATCTGTCAGTTTTCTGACATACAGGGGCTTATGGTATTGATATAAGGAATTATTTTAAGTATCTACATGTTAGGAGCTTTTTAGCAAATATAAAGGGTGGGCCTGCTAGTTTTGGGAAAAATAAAATATTGGATGTTACAGAGGGCAGCTCAGATGCACTATATGAAGGTTTTATGCTGAGCTGATTGCGATAAAAGAGGATAATCTCAGAAAATATGAAAATAAGTGGGCTGAGAAACTGGATAGGTCAAGATTGTTTTCATCTTTCATTAGAGCTAGGACAATTGGGACAGTTGGGACTGTAGCGCTGCTCTGCAGCGCTACAGTCCCAACATTATGAAACAATTTATTCATTGTATTATATGCCCGCAAGGATTGCGCAGTGGGAAGGGACAACGGGCACTAAAAGCCCCCGCTGCGATAGCTCAGACGCTGAAATAGTTCACGTTTTTGCATCTTGTCCCCACCTACAGTCATTGCATACTGCTATAGAATACTTTTTAGATAGATCCCTAGGAATTAAGATTTCTCTTACACCGTCCATAATATTATTAGGGGTAAATGGCGAGGACATGCATGTCCTTCACATTATTTTATATTTATGGCTGTCAGTCCTTCGTATTTGTATTGCAACGGCATGGCCAAACAAAATCCCACCAACATTTCAGCAATGGCTGGCTAGATTGGTCTCTGTATATAACCTTGAGAAGGGGATATTTGCAAGGAAGGGCAAAAGGGGGAGAAGCTTGGGGATATGTAGATGGGAGCCCATCTCTACTTGGAAGGAGAAGCAATATTAATGTGCTTATGTTCCTCTCCCTTTTATTTTTGTTTTATCTTGATTTATTTGTTCTCCTGTTCCTTGTGATGTTCGGTATAATTCCCGTGTTTCTTTTCTGGTTTTTTTTCGTTACATGCACTTTTTGTCCTGTCCACGATAAGCCTTTCAAATCGGTGGACAGGCCTACTCTAAAAAGACTTTGGCATAAACTCAAACTTGAAGGGTTTTACAGTTTACTGGAACAGAAACCTTTGAGCGTCTTTGCTAACGTGGACCAAGGAGTTCTGCAGCTGGATCTCTGAGGCTCTTGACTCCCTAATACCTTTGCGGTGGTCGAAAGGCCGGGCAAAAACATCTAGCCCATGGTATAATGAGTCCCTTGCCGAGCTGAAAAAATCTTGCCGGAAAACAGAGAGGGAGTGGAGAAGATCTTACGATCCTGCTCTGAAAATCCGGTATTTTGTCGACCTGAAGCTCTATCACAGGGCCATCTGCAGAACACGGGCCGCCTTTTATGCTCAGGAATTTGCAGCCAGTACTAATCCATCTAAACTGATCTTTAAGGTCCTGAAGGACCTCATGAAAAAAAGAGCCACGTCGGAGGTGATTTGCACAGATTCCCATTGTGAGAATCTGGCCATCTTTTTCCTGGAAAAAGTGCAAAAAATTTACCGAGGATTCGATCAATTCCGGCCGAACCCAGAGGTAATTGACCCCGATTCTCTGGGGTATGAGACCTTGGCTACCTTACCAGACTTGTCCACTGAGGTTTTTGACAAACTCAGCCTCAGGGTGAAATCAGGCTCTCCTCTGGACCCGCTGAAGCCAGCTCTTATTAGCACTCTTTCACCGTTGTGTCGGGCTCCCATATTGAATCTTATCAATATGTCTCTGTCCAATGGAACGGTACCCACTGCTTGGAAACAGGCAGTGGTTACTCCAATTTTAAAAAAGGCCAACTCTGACCCTCGGCTGCCAGAAAATTATCGACCCATATCCTTACTGCCTTGGATAGCTAAAGTAACGGAAGCCCACGTTAACTCAGTTCTGACTGAGCACCTGGCTCGCAATCAGATACTGGATCCCAGCCAGAATGGCTTCCGGTCAGGACACAGTACCGAGACGGCATTACTTTACATCACTGAACATCTCCGCCAGATACTTGATTCTGGACGGACAGCAGCGCTTTTGTTATTAGACCTAAGCGCTGCTTTCGATACTGTGTCCCACCATATACTGATCCAACGACTAGAGGAAGCTGGAGTTACTGACATCGCTCTCCAGTGGTTTCGATCATTCTTGTCTGACCGAACCTTTAAAGTGGCAATACCACCAGGCCAATCCATCGTTTATCCCTTGGAGCTGGGAGTCCCACAGGGGTCTTCGTTGAGCCCCACAATGTTCAATCTCTATGTGAAACCGCTGGCTGCTGTCGTCAAACAGTGGGGTCTGACAATGACCTCATATGCTGACGACACGCAGCTGGCGGTGACACTCAGCGGAGACCCTGAGGTGGAGGCCCCCAGATTCCGGGCGGGTCTTGTGGCAGTAGCTAGCTGGCTTCGCACCAACTGCCTACAGTTGAATGCCACCAAAACTGAGGTGTTGGTGTTGGGGAAGCACGCTGAGCTATGGGGAAACCAGTGGTGGCCACCAGAGCTGGGCGTTATCCCGATTCCAGCTACTGGAGTGAAAAATCTAGGCATTTGGCTGGACCCCGCGCTCACTTTCACAGACCATACTAAGAAGGTGGCGGCCACGTGTTATGGTATCCTGCGGGGCATAAGGCCGGTCCTGAAATACTTCGATCCCCCCACCAGACAGCTCGTGGTCCAGGCATCAATTTTATCTCGGCTGGACTATGGGAGTGCGCTGATGTTAGGGATGAATCAGGCGGAGGCCTCTAGGCTCCAAAGGGTGCAAAATGCTGCGGCACGGGCCATTGTGGGCCTCCCCAGACACTGTTCTGTGTCTGGCACCATCTCGGCCCTACACTGGCTTCCGGTCAGACAGCGGATTAAGTTCAAAGCGCTGTGCTTGGCCTTTAAGATTCTTACATTTTCTTCGCCGCCGGCACTTGCCAATCTACTTACTCCTTACATCCCCCTGAGATCATTGAGATCAGAGGCTCTCCATCTGGCAGTCTGCCCACGTTATAAACTGAGTAGAATGGGTGGCCGCTCGTTCCGGGTGCTCGCAGCAAGGTTATGGAACTCGCTCCCGGTGTGCACCCGAGCTCTTAATGACTTACTCGCCTTTAGGCAGGCGATTAAAACCTTCCTGTTTCCCGCCCCAGAATAGTCATCCCTTTATTGTGTGTTATGTTGTAGTGCCTGTCAAAGCGCCAGGACGCCCCTTTGCTGGGGCAGCTGTGCGCTATACAAAAATAAATAACATAACATAACATAACATAACATAACATGTATCCCAGACGACTCATTGTTTGCTGTATGTTTATCTTGGTATGTTGCTGTGCTCGATAAAATGAAAATCTAATAAAAATATTTTTTTTAAAAAGGAAAGTGATAGAATTCCATAAAGTGTGTAAAATATATTAACGAAAATAATATGAATTAGATCAATCAGACTGGAAAAACAATTAGATGCTAGTACTGCCAGTACATAGTTTTATTGGCATATTTCATCTTGGGATTTTACCAAAATGAGAAATTCCTTAATGTGGTTCAATAATGAATTATCAAATATCAATTCAGTTTCTAAACTGAATAAAATAATATTGTCACTTTAACCAACTGTATAAGCACAAACACTGACTGAGACACTTGGAGCGCCCATAAGGTGACTTGTCAGAGAAAGAAAAAAATTGCCTTTGGACAAGAAAATAAAAATTAAAAATACAGGAATATATAGTAGTAGCACAGATTAATTCTGTATCAAAGCAGATTCTGTTCAGTGCCCTTTCCAGTATGTGTCGGCAGATTCATGCACATATACTGACCCCATGGACCATCTGGCCTTGTCATAATACCTTTCTAAAGTCTCTTATTATTTTCCTGTGAGCCTGTGGGCACCTTAGATTTCATTGGATACTTTCCGTCTGCATTGTTTTCCTCGGTATTTACTCTTGCATTGGCTAGGAATCTGTATTTTTGCAAATATAACATCCTCAGCTCTTTTGACCTTAATTGAGACTTCCTAGGTAGTAGCTCTTGGATTCAGGCAGTTAGGATATTGTGCAAGAGCCATTCTGTCATGCACGCAGGCCATTTCCTAGACATCAATAAATAACTTATTGTTTAAAAATATTTTGTATTCTGTTCAGGTTTGGGAGGACATCTTTTCTAATCACTTTTGCTGTAATGCTTTCTTTTAGGATATCGTGTTTTAATCTCTTGACTCTTCCTTATTTGCTATAGGAACCATTGTTTGACAATATTTTAGTAAAGTCATTCATGTTCTGGCTTTTAATCTACATATTGTAATCTCTTACTTAGTGATATTTTTCTGTTGAGCAGTAGATGTTCTCTGCTTTTAATGAAGTGACCTTTAGTCTGATATATACAGTTGTGCTCTCGCTACTACAAAAAAGTATCACAAACAGTACATTGACTGATAAGTATTTAAGGAGACAGAAGCAGATTCTTTGGTGTGTTCTTGATACAGCAAGAAGATGGTTTATTCTCTCCAGACTCAAGAAATGTTATGCAAAGCCGTCACGTGTTTCGTCGTGTACAGTTGAGTCAACACGACTCTTCAGGGCTTGGAGATTGGTACGTTCGTGGTGCTTGGCATTAAGTCTGGGCCAATATCCATGTATTGGACGTTACTTGTCGGAGAGAGACACTGATTTAATTCAAATGTGACTACACAGACACGGTCTGTCCCTTTAGGATAGTCACGTAGAAAGTACTTATGAAATGGCAATCTGCCGTGTAGAATGTCAGAAATCTTCGTATTAGTCCACTCTGACTCCTGGTGTGTCAGGAGGTAGCCGGGAGGGGATCCGTCTGGTATGGGGCTCGCTAGAGACGGGTGCGTCTCTAAAGATGCGGTGCGCTGTCTTTTGGTATCCCTCCTCCTATGGTTCCCGGTCGCCGTCTCTCTGTCTTATGTCCTCAATGATTCTTATTCTTTAGTGCTCTTAAGTTGAGTTATTGTTATGGACAGTACCGAGTACAATGTGATGGTGGATCTTTACACTGTTGGTGTAGGAATTATTCCCAAGAACCGGTGGTATCTGGGCATTCTAGCTTGTACTAATAAAGTCAGGAGTAGACCATCTGTGTGTGTTCACCATACATTTGTAGTTTAAATTATTTTTCTAGGTAGCACATAAGTATCTTTCTAATAATAACACACAGAACATTTCCGTTTGTTATCCTTCTTTTTATTCTCAGTTCACCTTTAAGTTAAGGCTGATTATAACTTTTCTGTCCTTCACCTTGAATGTCTGTTAAATGGTCATTCCTCTGGGGGAGCCCTTACCAATTTCTCGGGTCTTATGTGGATGTAGGTCTCTAGGACCACTACCAGCATCTCTTGTAGACTTCCATGTACAAGCCTTTCTGTGCCTCGTATGCTGTGTTTGTAACAATCCTGAAAATTGTGCTTGCAGAGTGTCCAGAAAAAGGAATAATAGAGAAGAGCAGCTTAGTGCAAATGCTCTTTTAGCAATTGCACTGGACTAGGAACTGTTGGTCTTTGAAGTACGTTTCTTTTTCCAGAGCTATTTGTCTGGTGATTGTGCTTAGTATTTTCAAGATGCAGTAGTGAACATGTCATAGTGATCCTCCCTGGCTGACATCTTATCCACATAGAAGGTTGTGTTCTTTATCTTTCTTTTTACATTTCTTCTAATTGTCTGGCCTACAAACCTTTGTAAGCTCAGAAAGAAACCCTTTATGGTTGCCTCTTCTTTCATACCAAATGTGTGTGAAAATGGATCGTTTTCCATAACACATATGGGACAAATACTTACAAAACATGAAAAGCTTTATCTTACATAGCAGAGCATCATAGGGTAATAAAGTGCTACTGCCTTTGATAATGGTGGTACAATAACCAACCACATGAACTAGATAAATGCCATCTTCCTTTCTTTCTCTGTATGTCCATGCCCTAAATATAAAATTTGCAGTTCCACACTGAACATCTAAAATATTGTCTCCATACAAATGTCTAATGCCCCTTTCACTTCTTTTATCTTAATTTCTATCAAAAATGGTATTATTCAGTAATTATCAGACTGTGAGCATATGAAAGGAATATGTCTTTCTTACACTAAATCTAAATTGCCAATACATTTACTGATGTCATAGACCGTTTGGCCTTAAAACTCGATAGCGGAAGTATACTAGCCTCAACTTTAAGTACAGATTTGTCATCCCAGAGAATGTAACCTGGTCTAGAGGTTTATGGTGACAGGTCGTTAATGATGTTTGAAGCTGTTTTTCCAGGTCTTTCCCTAATTCTAACAGCTATCGTACCATGTTTTGCATTCAGTTCGAGTGTCTGCCAAACCTTGTCACTTATCGCTGGTCTGAATCATTCCAATGTTAAATCATTATGCTCCTTAGGTTACAAAACCCCTCTAACCAACCGCTTGACCTTCGGTGAGGAATTCCCCCTGGTTCAAGCATATTCTCACCAACTCATCCTTTCTCTTCACTAAAACTCAGTCATCGTCATTTCTTTTTGGATCACATTTGATAAAATATTACTCGTTTCCCTCATTCCCTCCTTTGAAAAATAGGACACCAATGTTTTCCTTTTTAAGCTCTGGGGAAGATGCTCTTCAGGGTTTGCATTCTTCTTACCTCTGCCGACAAACTGTTGTTTTAGTAGTGGCCTATTTAAAGCAGAATCCACCTTCTTGTTCTTTCTCAAAATATAGCATTTTTATCCACCACTGATAGGACTAGATTATTTTGGCCCCGGACTCTGACAATTACTAAAACTCCTCATACATAGGAGACTTAGAAAAAACTGCCTAATTGCTGTCGCTGCCTTTTTGCACACATCCTTTGCTATCAAATTGTGAACATCCAGTTGAGTTAAGCCATCTAGAGAGGAGTTGTCTAGGCACCCTGCTATAAAATTGTGTACATCCAGTTGAGTTAAGCCATGATGGGGGCGTGGCTTGCAGCTGGCGAGGATGGTCGCAGCCTAACAGGGCTCCTGACCCCCGCCTGATAATCTGTCTAATTCTCCTTCACCTGGCCTGGGATCCCCGTGAAAAGCCGGGTGAGCCCAGACGATACCTCGGTGCCTGCTCCGGTCGAGGCGGTGCGCTGTTGCCTGCGCTGGGAGAGGTACACACCGGCAGCGGAGCCTCGGAAGGCCGAGGCACAAAATGGCGGCGCCCACAGGGGCTGTGCTATAGGATTTGCTGCGCCACCAATTCATCGGCCCTGAAACCGAGCTGTTGAGGATCGCTCGGCACCCAGGGAACTAGAGAGGCGAGCGGCTGATCGGAGGACCTCCGACCTCCCCTACGGACGAACTGGGGCCGCGTTCAGCACCGTCTTGCAGCCCCGACGGAGCTCCTCCCTGCCCGGGCAGAGGCAAATCGACGTCCCGGCTCCTGGAGGCCCACTGCGGCCGAGAGCGCAGAGATCGGCGCTGGGCCGCTTCCTCTTGCCGCTCCTGCCTAGCTGGACCTACGGAGGTGTGAGATCCGCGGGGGCACTGACCGATGGAGCGACCCTCGTCCACAGCGCTTGATAGTGCCAGGAACCGCGCATCACGCCATCTGACGACCCCGGCGTTGCTCCCCCCCACCCGGGCGACTGAAAATCGACGCCCCGGCTCCCTGGGGCCTGCTGCAGCCGGGGGCGACGGGAACCATCCTGGGGCATTGCCGCCAGCCCTGACGGACTGGGCCTGTTGAAGCGGACCTCAGACGGCGAGGCCTACGGGACTGGGCTGCTCCGAATCCACTCTGCCCTGCACCTCTCGGGGCACGGTGACGCAGGGGGCAGCAGCCTGTTGCCCCCGCTGCCTGCCCGAGGATCCCGGGTCAGTGAGATCTCGCAGGGTGGTGAGCCCCCCCGCACCTATCGGTTTCCTGGAGAGCCATCCCGCATTTCCTCCTGGAGGGGGAGGCGGCCCACCACTGCGCCGGTCTTGACGTGAAGAGGTGCCCTGAGTGCCGGAGTTGCCCGCGGGCTGCGGGGCACCGGGGGGGGGCATTGTGAACACCCGCTTCCTGGCTATCACCAAGGAGGACCTGACCTGCGGGGGCAGCTGAGACCGAAATCGAGCAGGTGGGGTGCTGGGGATCACTTCCGGGATCTGGCCCTTTGGTGCTGACACGCTGCGGCCACGGGGGAACGGGGGCTGGCACTGGCTCCCTGGGCGCTGCCTCGCCGCCGCGGCCACCGGATTGTGCACACATTGGAGACGGGAGTGTGGAGACGACATCACCCAGCGGCCCTAGGTGTCAAGACGCTGAGAAGCGCGGGGTGCCACCCAGCGGTGGAGGCTGGAGTGCGCTGATCTGGGTGTCTAAGACCTGCAGACACGCAGGGGCCCTGAACAAGTGCCCGTAATAGACCCAAGGGGACCGTCTGCCCCTACTAACTGTGGATCGGGAGGCGCAGGTCGCCTTGCAG
The DNA here is from genome assembly GCF_964261635.1 of Lissotriton helveticus. Taxonomy (NCBI): domain Eukaryota; kingdom Metazoa; phylum Chordata; class Amphibia; order Caudata; family Salamandridae; genus Lissotriton; species Lissotriton helveticus. Next base: position 370,075,635 of record NC_136057.1, on the reverse strand, counting down.
GGGCACGTCCCGGTTGCCACCGGCGTTGGAAAAGCCCAGGGACGCGAGCGGTGACGCAGGATGGGGAAGCCCAGGGGCCCGAGGGGCGAAGGAGGCCCTAGTTCGGAGGCTCCTGACGATCCATTGCCGACCCCGCCGGACCTGCAACAGATGCAGGACCGAATTCTGGAGGCGATTGCCGCCACAAAAGACGCCCTACACCAGGATATAGCACAGGTGGCCACGGGCCTGGGCCTCCTGCGAGCGGACCACGGGAAATTGTCGAGCAGGGTTAAGACCACGGAGGCTGCCTGAAGGACCTGGTACCTGCACATAAGTCCATGGAAGGCCGTCTGACGGAGGCGCTGGACCGCATACAGTCCCTTGAGAGGCGAGCGGAGGATGCCGAAAACCGCAGCAGGCGCAACAATGTGCGCCTTGTAGGCCTCCCGGAGAAAAAAGAAGGCTCTAATATTGTAGACTATCTGACTACCTGGCTGCAAACGGAAGTGGCGCCTGAAGGCCTTTCCCCTTTCTTCACAATTGAAAGAGCACACCGTGTACCAGCCAAACCACCCAGTCCGGGACAATCACCTCGCCCAGTGTTAATTAAACTACTACACTACAAAGACAGAGACTGGTTGCTACAGAGGGCGAGGGAGGCGGGTCCCTTCCAAGTGGACAATTGCAGAGTGACGCTGTTCCCGGATTACACCTTTGAGACCCAGAAGCTGCGAGCCTCGTTCTTATCCATCAAAAAAGAACTGAGGACGGAGGGCCTGCAGTACTCGCTCCTCTTCCCAGCCAGACTAAGGGTGGTGGTGGATGAGAAATCGTTGTTCTTCCCTACTTCGGCGGAAGCATGGGCCTGGTGGGACACCTACAAAGCAGGCACGGACGGGGCGCGGATGAGGGAGGAGGAAGAACGGCAACAACAGCCATTACGAAGATCATGGAGGGTGCGAGGACGTAAGCGGAAGAACAGGAAACCAACGGTCTCACAAACGGAGAGTGAACGGAGAGCCGCACTGCAGGCGGTTATTGACTTGTCGGGAGCAGTCTTGACTCAATCGGAGCGGGCCTCGGGCTCGGAGGACCAAGCAACGGGCTCGGAGACGGAACTCTCAGAACGTGGCAGCACGAAAGGCCCGGTGGTCACGCCGCAAACCTCGGGGGAGATTATCGAAGGCTGAGGTTGATCTGCTGCCCCAGTACTACCCTCTGATGACGGAACTGGGCCGCGGCAACGACCGGAGCGGGCAACTATTGGACAGTAATGCTGTGAGTAGAACTGTATTGCGGGGCGGGGGGAATGGGACTGAGGTTCAGGAACCCGAAGCCAGATCGCGCCCCTTAGGGCCCATAAGGCCTCCGCAGTGAAGACTGCGGTTTAGGTGGGTAGGAGGGCACGGTTGCCCACACATAGTTTGGATGGGAGCGGCTCTTGCAAAGTTAGGTCCTGTTCTGGGGGGGGGGGGAGCCTGAGGCAGTTGGGGTGGCCCGAGGCACAATTGAGGGAGGAGGGAGGGGGATTATTTTTGCGGGGAGGAAGAAAAGTGTCATCACGAGCGTCCAGGGGCGCGGCTATGTTGCAACGTACCACATTGCATGGGATAATGGCTAATGCAGGAATGATAACATGTGTGACCTGGAATGTGCGAGGGCTTCATACCATGACCAGACGACACATGGTTCACGCGTATCTGGTCCGTAGGGGGGGTTCATATCGCGCTGCTACAAGAGACACACTTAACGAAACAGGAGGGACTAGCGCTACAGCGCAGATGGAGAGGACACTTATTTAATACTACGTATTCGGCCTTTGCTAGGGGGGGCCCTAATTTGGATAAGGGCGGGCACCCCTTTTCAAGTTATCCGGCAGGTGGTGGACCCAGAAGGGAGATTTGTAGTGGTAGAGGGGAAACTCAGGGGACGACACATAGTGCTTAGTAGCGTATATGCACCCAATGTAGACCAAGCTGCATACTTTACGAAGCTCTCTGGGGAACTGGCTAGTTACCTTGCAGGCCCTGTTCTGTTGGGAGGGGACCTTAATTCGGTGGTAGATGTTGCCTAGATAGATCACACCCCCCATTACATTCGTCCCCAGTGCGCAGGCTAGCGAAGTGCAGATCAGATTGGCAGGAACGGTGGGAACTGACCGATGTTTGGCGCACGCAACACCCGATAGAGCGAGACTACTCATTCCACTCCGGTCTCCATGACCTCCACGTTCGTATCGACGCCTTCTTGTGCTCCCCGCTGGTGCTCCCCGCAGTGGCCCGCAACGAGTACCTGGCACGCACGATCTCAGACCATAACCCCCTGCTACTATCACTTGACTGGATGACTGAAATTTCTAAGGTCCCGACATGGCAGCTTAGACCTGACACGTTGTATGACCCACCATTCCGCGAGGCGTTAGGAGACAGAATCGACCAATATTTTACGGAGAATGAAGGCTCCACCGACTCCAGGGCCACGGAATGGGACGCTTTTAAGGTGGTGGTGCGAGGACATTGCATCAGAAAATTTGCAGGGGCCCGCAGAACGTTGCTAGATGACTTAGACAATGCGGAACATAAGCTACGGAAGATCGAACTAGCGCGCCCTAATCGGCCTGAGCTCCAGGGGGACCTCTGCGCGGCGCGAGAAGCGGTGGCAGTGGAACTAGAACGCCTTCGCAGTTATGATTACAAGAATTATCTTGTGAAAACGCACGCTGAGGGGGATAAGGCGGGGACCCTGTTGGCTTGGCTTGCCAACCCCACCAGACGCAGCCACCCGATCCTAGCCGTATCAGAGGGAGAAGGCCACATGAGTACCACGCAGCCGGAGATCCTTGATACCTTTTAGATCCTACTATGAAAAGCTGTACAAGAGCGAGCTTGGTGACAAAGAGGAGGAAATAGATGCCTTCCTGGCTGACCTGCAGCTACCACGACTAGAGTAGGTCCAGGCGGATGCCCTAGGTAGCCAAATAGAACTGGCTGAAATCAGGGGAGCAGTGAAGCATATGGCTCGTAATAAGACCCCAGGATTGGACGGGCTGCCGATAGAGTTCTATGGGCGGTATATGGAACAGCTAGCCCCGCGACTCCAAACAATTTATAACGAGGCTAAAGACAAGGGACGACTGCCACGCTCCATGCGCGAAGCCTTAATGATCCCCCTGTTGAAACCGCGGAGGGAGGGCACCGACACTGCGTCCTACCGTCCGCTATCCATGCTGACAACCGACTACAAGATCTTGAGCACAGTGCTAGCGTCCAGACTGCTGCAACACATGCAAGCACTGGTCCACAAGGACCAATCCGGGTTCATACCCAAGCGCAACACCACTCGCAATATACGGAGACTGACCCGATTGCTGGGTAGCCCGCCGCCGGAGGCTAGAGCACCCCTAGTGCTGGCGGTCGATATAGAAAAGGCTTTTGACAGCCTGGAGTGGGACTACCTTTATAAGGTGCTCAGGCGCTTTGGGCTCGGAGAGGGCTACATACGATTAACGAAGGTGCTGTATACAGCGGTGAGTGCAAGAGTGAGGATAGGCACCCTGATATCGGACCGATTTGAAGTGCTCCGCGGCACCAGGCAGGGGTGCACGCTGTCCCCACTGCTGTTTGCTCTGGCGGTGGAACCTCCTGCGGCGATGGCTAGGAAGGGTGACTACTACGAGGGTTTAGCTCACGGAGGAAACCGCCATTTTATCTCGCTGTACGCGGACGATCTACTCCTCTTCCTGGAGGATGCCGGTGAAGCTGTGGAGGGAGCAGAAAGACTCCTCGCGCGCTTCGGCGAGATATCCGGCCTGAGGGTCAACTGGGCCAAGACCTGCCTGTTCCCCCTACGTAAACACCAGGTACAGCCCTTCCTCCGGCCGCTCCTCAGATGGGAGCCTGTCTGCTTGGAATACCTGGGGGTGCATATATTCCACGAAGAGGCGGACATGCTGGGGGGAAATGTAGGCCCCTGTCTCCGTGCTTTAAAAGGCAATATGGCCTTCTGGGCTACTCTCCCGCTGTCAGTAACGGGCCGCATATCCCTGCTCAAGATGATAGCCTTACCCCGGTTGCTATATTACTTCCGGACATTGCCCGTGTGGGTGCCAGCTGCAATTTTTTGACAGCTGCGATCAATGATTATTTCCTTCTTGTGGGGCACGGGCAGACGCCGAATTGCACTGTCCACGCTGACCCGCCCGAAGGATGAGGGAGGCCTGGCAGTCCCAGACTTTGAACTCTACTACCTGGCAGCCCAACTTCAGACCCTAACGCAAGAAATTGCGATGGTGTACCGCGGCCCGGAGCATGAACGAGACAGCGGCACGCCCCATCATGTGCTAGCCTTCATAGCCCTACGGCAGCGAATACCGCTCAGGGACCTCTCCTTGGAGGAGAGAACCTTCCGCCAGTGCTGGAACCGGTCATCGAGACGTGCGGGGATTAAACACCCATACGCGCCTGAGATCCCCTTGGGCATGATAACAGCACTTACGCACGGGAGAGACTGGTCGCACTTGCAGGGCTGGGAGGAGGCAGGACTGCAGGTGTTAGGGGACTTATTCGAAGATGGGACACTGACTCCATACCAAACGTTACAAGAGCGCTATGGCCTCCCGAGAGGCGACTACCTTTTGCATGCGGCAGTGGTACGAGCCATACAGGCTCACTGGGGTAAGGGGCTCGAGGAGCCACCGACGGCGCTGGCCTGCCAGTACACTATGATGTCGGCAGGCACCTGTAAGGCAGTTACATGCCTTTACTCCAGAATGTTGAGAGAAACCCTGCAGCCTCTAACCACCCTGAAGGCCAAATGGGAATTGGACCTGCAGACAGAGATTCCTGAGACCACGTGGATGCAACTGGTAGGACGCGCTAGAAAGAGCACGAGGAACGCACGTTTCCAGCTAATCCACTTTTATATTCTCCACAGGGCCTACCTTACTCCGGGCAAAATACAGAAATACTTCGGAGCGGAGGAAGCAGCCTGCCCGCGCTGTAATACATTAGGAGCAGATCTGACTCACATGCTCAGAGACTGCCCTCACTTGCAGGACTACTGGAGGGAAATTGGCGACACACTGAACGAAACAGCAAACAGGGACCTCCAATACACTACGGCCGTCAGTATACTGCACTGGTTCCCGCACACACCCAAAAATAAGATGTCGAGCAGGTTCATTGATATTGGCCTCCTCTTGGCCAAACGAGAAGTGACAAAGGCGTGGAAGTCGATGGCAGGCCCAACTCATCGGAGGTGGCTAACTGAGTTTTTGAAATGGGCGACAAGCGAGAGCACACTCAGGTACCAACTGGCACGTAGAGGGGCGGACGAGAGAGCTTTGGAGGCGGCGATGGAGTGGGAACTCTTGGTGCAGGCATTGCGCGATAGCACGATAGACGAGGAGGAGGGCGAATGCGACGTTTCAGCTGACGCCACTGACATACATATAGGGACAGCACACTCACCAGTCACACAGACGATTAAGACCTCCTGCTAGCAGTCATATAGCCCCATAATCTTGGCCAGGAGCGAATGATGACACTTGGGGGCAGGGGGGGATCCACAGGGGGTGGGGAGGGCTCTTATCACCGGCAGTATAGATGAGGCGATCATTTCTAAGACACCAGTGGGGGGGGGGGTTGGAAAGGTTTACAAAAATTAAAAGCAGACGGTGGACCTCCCCAAATGACCTACACAGCGACTAACGAAGGTACGGAATTATCTAACTTGTGATTATTGCCGCCCGGCCTCCGGGATGTGGGCTGAAAGGCTGTGTACATTATGTGGATACATTCTTAAGGGAGGGAGGTCTCCGCATTAATGTCATTTTTCCTGATTGAAATGCTATGTAATTGTTTCTGCAATAAAAACGGTTTAACGAAAAAAAAATCCAGTTGAGTAAAGCCATCTTGAGAGGCACCCTGTGTTGCGGGCTAGGTGCTGAGGCTATGTGCCGAGTGGCCTCCAGCCGTGTCGAGATTATAAGGTTATAACTTGGGATCTTCTACGGACTGACTGTTTATCTAGGACTTGGCTGCCACAATTTTTTGTGAGGCCTATTTGGGATGGGGGTATTATTTGTTATTCAGTTTCTTTACATGTTAGTGCCTTTTGTGACTGTGCTATGCTAATTATTTTTTAACTGTATTTGTGCATTTTCTTCTGTTGATCGTATGCTGGAAAGTCTTTTCCTAACTAGTGACCATCTTAGGAGACATTTTTCCTGAACTGCATGTTGCAGTCCAACCTTTTAGGCTATTTATTTATTAATCAGCAAGCAGGACTGTCTGTTTGGCAACAAAGAAAACCCAGTTTATGTGCATATGCAGTAAGAACACGTGGACCACTGGGTAATCTCTTGCCTATTGTACTCTGCTGCAGAAATGCACCACCCCGATATGCTTGTAATATGCTTTTAGCTGATAGGCTAATATTGCATCTCCAACTTGGTGAGTGTCACTTATGGCTAACTGGGAGCCCACTGATGGCCCATTTCCCTGCTACAGGGTGGCGATCTTCCTGTACTGCTGTCCTGCTAACTACGTAAGCATGGAGACATTCAGTCACTTGGTCAATAATCAGTTTGATATAGACTTTTCAACCAAAACATGGTACATGAAGCGTTTGCCCCAATGTAGCCTGGGCAATTCCTGATGGTTATACGATTGCTTATTGTGATTGTATAGCATGTCCGGGAATGCCTGGCTTTATTTATAAATCTGTAAAAAAAAAAAAAACATGCGGCTGGAATATAGTTAGAAGGGTTAGTTGTTCGATGTTTCTCTGTCCTATGGTGTTTGTTATGTTTTGATGCATCATCCTTGCTCCCCAATGAAGTCCTCGCTTTGATAGACATTGTGGGAGATAAGATAGTTAGATCCTCTGGCAGTCACTCTTTTAGAAGATTTAAACCTGCATTCAGGTGCACTGGCTGGCCGACCTCGTTTCAATCTTTTGTTTTTCCATTTCCAGTTCAACAGCGTTATTCGACAATTTACAGTCATAAAAGCGATTCACAAAAATACAAATAGAATTAATTATACAAAGACATGAAGCACTAGGAAGACATACATAGATCATATAAATAAAACTACTTCGCATCCCCAATATGTGAAATTCATGAATTAAAATCAGTTAAAAACTTGTTAGAGTACGAAATAAAAAGATATGTACAAATCTCATTGTTAGGTAAAATACCATTATAACTAATATACTGCCTGGTATATAACCATATAGAACATAATTGGGACACACACTCTGCCCCCCCCCCATGAGGAGCTTGATGATATGAGCCTTACTTTGGGACGCCTCAATTTTTACACTCACTCTGGGTTATTAGGCGAGCCCTCAAAGTCCATGACCACCCTTAAAATGTTGCCATAGCTATTATAATGGGCGGTGATGTGTCAGTCTGCAGAATGCGTTCCGCTTCAGCTACCCGCCTCGTGCCTAAAAGTCTACAAATTGGGAACAGTCAGGCCCGGCGCGGGGCAGCATAAGCAACACAGGTAAAAAGGATATGGGCCAGGGATTCGTTGCGGAATATACACCCCGGGCACTTGGATGTAACTTGAGCTGGCCATTTAACGGTAAAAGATCTCACCGAGAGCGATCCCACCCTGAACTGGAAGTACAACTTACGGTCCAGTGGCTTAGTGATAATGTACCAGTAAGATTCCAGCTTCGGGACGGCTTTATGGTCCAAGAAGCGGCTAGTGAGGGAAGATGACACTAATTGCCTGATGTTTTTTGCCTGAAACCATCCCCAATACTTAGCCTTCAGCACCTCTTTTGTTGGAAAATGGGAGTTTACAGGATCTACCCACAACAAGATCAGGCCTAGATCCCCAAAAAGAATTCTAACCGTCCATAACCATTTAATACGGTGTGAGGTATCGGCCCTTATTAATTCTAGGAAACCTTTCGCATAGCCTGCAAGTTCTGGTGTAATCCATAGTCTCCTCCAATACAGGAGGGGACACAGTTTGGCAACTGCTGCGATAGGTTTTTTGCCTAGATCAATTAATAATGGGCTCATTGGGGTACTCTGGGGGTAGTCTCGTGATTTTTCTTAAGAACCTGTTTTCTGAGATGGTAAGAGCTACAAGATTTCTCACAACCCCAGACTTCCGAGCCATATAGTGCTGAACTAACAGCTTTCAAGTTGTACATTTCTAGGGCTGGGCTAATAGGCTTAGAGTGAGAAAGATTGTGTTCCTGAGCTAAAATCGGCCCCACCCTTTCTTACGGCATTGAGATACTCAGGGGGAAATTGAACACTGCCTCAAACCAGCACACGACCAGAATTTATAAAAGAGTTCTCCGACTGCCAAAGTCTGCATCCCCAGCGCAGATAAGACTAGAGATGGGGCTTTCTAATTATGAGGCTTCAAATGTGGGCACTTACCTAAAGCTCTGCCATAAATTAAGGCAGGCGGAGCCTTAGTCTGGCTAGAAATCACTCAGAATAACCCATGTGGAACGTTTGGTCGCCTTTTTAAGGACGCCATTGATCGAATGTCAGCGAGTGACCTATGGGTCCTGAATCCCAGTCAGTCAGCTTTTAAAATGGCTATTAAAAAATGTGTGAGAATGAGACCGCTAAACATTGATAAAGCACTTTTTGCAAAACTTACCACTCCTGGGCACTTATAAACTCATACAGACGGCTAGCACCCGCAACTTACCTGTCTTGTACATATTCACTGTATCTTAAACGTAGCCTTATAGCTATCAGAATGGGTGACTGGCGTTTTTTGCAAGACCTGCCCTCCTGGCAACGTACGGTGGAAGATACAACCTGTAGAGGGTGTGGCAAAACGGGGGAAACTTTGCTGCATGTGGTTTGCCTTTGCCCTTTTTATATTTCTCAACGTAGGTGCAAACTAAAAGCTGAATGGAACAGGTTGGGTGCCCGGACCTGCAGGCAAGCCATCTTCGTGGCCTTGAACTCAGAAACCACAGTTCTCAAGGCTAGCCAATTTTATTCAACAAGCATATCGTAATTTTAACCAAATGAGTCCCCACTAAGCCTAGCCCTGATCCCTTTAACCACTTAATATACCTTACAACATTTATTAACTTCTAAGGAAGCAAAAATGAAATGATTATAAAATGTATTGTAAGAGTATTGGGCTGTTTTTATACGTAAGATACCACGGTTGCGTTAATTTTATAATGTTATTGAATAAGAAGGATCAAGTTGTGGATGACCTCTATTTTTTATACGACTGTTAAATAACCAATCGCGTTTTTGTACTTTTTTAACATTTGGATTATAATGTGAATTTTGTATTCTTCTTTTAAAGATATCTGTGTTATATCTAAATAAAGACATTGATTGATTGATTGTGTTCCTGACTGAGAATCCCTGAAATCTGCCTGAGTTTAAGAGATGCTAGTTCGATTTGGCGATCCCATTTCATGTTTCCTTGAAAGTTCCCCCCTAGATAGGTGAACTCTTTAACTAATTCTAGCGGTCCATCCTTCATACTGAAACCCTTCAAGTTAGCCTTACGCGCATTGAATGCCATTAGCTTTGTCCTGGACACATTGACCTCCAAGCCCTTCTGTGAGCAAAAGTCCTCAACAATTTTTAGGGCTTTCTGAAGCCCACTAGGGGTCTTGGACAAGATCAATGTGTCGTCGGCAAACATCAATATCAGTGTTTTTTCTAATGTGGGGGCATCAGTTGGTGTTGCGCTCATACATTCAACTTTCCCGTTAATATAAAACGAGAATAGCGTAGGGGCCATCACACATCCCTGTCCCATGTCTCACGTCACGTTCTACAGGGAACAATTCAGTGACTTCCACCTGCCCCCCCCCCCCCCATCTAATTTGGGCACTGTAGTCTTCGTGGAGCCTTCTAATCAGAGTCAAGAGGTCTAACGGGAGCCCAAGCTGTTTCAGAACTAGCCATAACTTCCAACGGGGAACTAGGTTAAATGCCACCTTAAGATCTACAAAGGCAGTATAAAGACTACCCTTGCTTATTGTCACAATCTTCCAGTATATTAAGATAAATCTAAACACCTGGTCGATGGTGCTTAAGAACGCTCGGAATCCAGCCTGCAATGGAGATATAACCCCGGACTCCTCGACCCACCCCTGTAATCTGTTTAGCACCATCCTACCAACTATTTTCTGGAGGCAGTCGATTAGGCTGATAGGGCTATAGATTCCCGGGCTTGCTTTGTCCCCTTTCTTATAGACCGGGATGATTTCCGCACTTTTCCAAGAAACGGGTATCGGGGCACCTTGTGCAATCGCAGTTGATAGCAAGAGGATATATCTGCACCATCTGGCTTTATCATGTAGAAAAATGTCGCCAGGGATGCCATCAGGCCCTGGTGCTTTTCCCGGCAATATTTATTTCAGTGCAGACTCTACTTCGGCCTTGGTGAAAGTTTCCTCTGAGTACAACACGCTTATAAATTCATTATCGCCCAAATATGGGGTTGAAGCATATTGGGGTTTAAAGTGGTTTACCCAGTAAGATACGGAGACGTGATTTTGAGGGTGCTCAGCCTGTCCCCCGGTAGACCATTTGTAGACGTGCCAGAATTGCTTTGGATTATTCGTGGCACAAGCGTCCCTTAATTCCTGCCACCTTTTATCATCCCAGGCTTTCTTGGGTTTTGTTTGCATGAGCTTGTAGAGCTTCGCGAACCTTTATTGGGTCGCCCCCTTTTATGGCTTTCCCTAGGGCCAGGCGCGCCTCCCGACAGTCACCGTTATACCAACGCCCCTCTTTCGGGGCAGATACTTTGGGCTTCTTTCCCTGCTTTACAAAGTAGGAGCGTAAGAGTTTAAAGAAGGCGGAGTGAATACTTAATATATTAGCATGATCCCTTTTTTGATATACATTAGCCTCAAGTTCCTTAATAGCAAGATCTAAGCTCTGTGCGATGTTATCTAATAAGTCTGGCGACTCTCTTATCTGTAGCCACTTAAGCCTCCTTTAGTCGTTGGTGGAAACAACCTCACCTAAGTGATGCCTGTCTCTAAGGTGTGAATCTGCCGTTTGACACTTCAAGTACACCACAGTGGGTTATGGTCGCTTTCAAGCCTAACAATGACCTTCATGTCCGCCACCAAATGCCATAGGCACAGGCTTACCAAGCGATAGTCTATTCTACTTGCATCAAAGCGATTGTTAAAAGTATTCGCTCCTTGCCTGTCTGATTGGGTGCACACATTCAGAGCCCGTAAGCCCTGTTCCATGCAGATGCTATTTAATTGAATGGCCACATCCAACCATTTTCTAATAGGCTTTAGCTCTCGAGGTGGAACCCCCCATTTGCTGGGGGTCCATCTTCCACAGTAAGGGGTTCGATCAATGTATTAAAGTCCCCCGCTATTATCACCTTGGAAGCATCAAGTTGCATATCAAGGAAGTCTTCGAGAGCCGCTTTAACTCTCGATCTTTTCCCACTAGTGCCCCTGACGTAGATGTTAAATAGCACTATTGATAAATGATTGCGAGTGGTCAATCTGATCGCCTGTATATCCTTGTTCTGGGTGGAAAGAACCTGGATATTGGCCTTAAGCTCTTGGCGAACCCAAATAGTTAAACCACCCAAGGGCCTTCCTTTTTCTCCCCTATCGGCTCCTACAGAGAAGTTTAAATACCCATCGCGAAACAGGGGTGTTTTGGCCCAAGTTTCTTGAAAGACACATATATCATGTGTCTCTACAAATGTATGCCATTCAAGCGAGCTTAGCTTTTAATTAAGTCCTGCGATGTTCCAGCTCAAAATGTTACATTCTGTTGGTGGGGTCTCTAAAATCTGAGGCGTTATATTATGCTGTGCTGGGTACCTAGCCATTCCTGGTAGATGCGTGCCCAGCATAATAACAGGTTCTGCAAAAAACCCACTTGAGACATTGCTTTCGGGTAGGGTAGGATCTGGGGTCTGGGGCATGGATTGTTTCGGTGTTGATAGGACAGTCATTCCTAACACACCATCAGCTTCCGACGATGGAGCCACAATTATATTAGGGGATGATGGCCTCTTCTTAGGTCCCGCCCTAGAGGATGTGATAGTAGGACCTTTTTGAACCCTGGGTGAATCTTTAAGGTTTAGTCAGTCATTAGTCTCAAGGCTAGAGCAACCCTGCAATATATACTGTCCCTGGGAGGCCTCGATGTCATAGCCAGGGAGGGAGCGTCTGAATTGTATTCTAGAGTTCTCCGGGGGGCTAGTGCGGAACTCTAGTGTAAAGAGTTTCTCAACTAGGTCTGTGCTTTTCATAGTAAGTTCGATACTATCAAAAGGATGACTATGGAGAGAAATCCTTCGCGCAGCTACGATGTCCTCCCTAATCACTGAGTAACAACCTCTCACTTGCCTTATCCAATGGATGGCTTTGTTCGTTAGGGAATCCCTATTCTCAATGCCACCATTTGGAGTTAGTTTTGGGACCTTGGCCATATAAATTCTTGGCAGCTTATGTGTATTATGCTTATACTCTCCGATTGGCCCCAAGCCAGGTCCTGGGAACCTTGAGCCCTCGTGTGCCTAATCTGTGTGCCTAAGGAGCTGATAGATCGTCCTATCTAGTTGTGTGCCATGCGGTGTAAGGATATTGGCATAATCTGCGGCGGGGACTGTGCGCCTCACTGATTGAGCATTCGAGCCATTGGGACCTTTCTTGACTGGATATGGTTTTGTGTATAAACTTGCCTCTCCCATTATTAACTGAAAGGCCTGAGTTGGTCCGAAGACCCAGGTAGTCTTTAGGTGGAGGTCCGAATAAGGGTTCCATCTTATTAACGCCCTGTGAGCTGCGCTGACCTTGTGGTCCCGCCCCCGGAACTAAAGATTTAACCAGTACAAGTATCTCCTCCAATGAACCCTTCATTACCTGCACTTCGACTCTCAATATGGAAACTTCTTGTGTCATCTTTTCTAGAGTCTGAACTTGCATACCTGCAGTAGTGATTTGCTCTTGAGGGGGGTTATTAGTTTGAATCTGAGCTTGTACTCGCATTAGGTTAATCTCCTCTACCCTGTTTTGCATTTGTGCGTCTCCAAGTGGTTGGAATCTGTTGGTGCAAATGACGATTGGATCAATGTGGACTACATGATCTACATCTAGAGAAAGCTCACCACCCTCAGGTTGTATTACAATTTGTAGAGAAGCACTTTGGTTCTGGGCCTCAATGGTTGAGGTGGGCAACTGACTCTTTCTGGCTTTGCAAAACATATCTGGGATGGCTGGCTTTGCTTGGTTTACATAGAGCTTCTCTTTCTGATGAGTTTTGGTGTTGCTATTTACATGTTTAAGAGGTGCTGATACGAGGATATCCTCACACTCGCTAATAAGCGTGTTTATTCGGTCCATGACACAAGTATTTGCAGCAAACTTCCATGACTTTTTTGCCTTTTTCCTAATATTACGTCCCCCCCCCCCATGCTTCCCTCCCACCTCTCCTCCAATGGCTTCCACTTCCCCATTATCCTAGGAGTAGCCCGGATATAGTTGGACTAAGGCTGGCTACAATAGAATGACTGATAGCCTGGTCTATCCCAAAAATCGCACTTCTCATTGGACCTAATAAACCTCAATAATACAGGATTTTAAACTGGATTAGTAATATTATAACAATAGTCCAAAAGTCCAAGGCAAACACAAATCGAGGAGCCAAAGTATGGATTAGAACAGTACCTTGATTCAGGCCAACTTTCTTCGCGAAGAAGTTCGCGGGGAGTGAGGCGAACAGGGTGGGCCCAGCCCTGCCTCTTCCTGGCTAGGACGGGCCCGCCCTTGGCACATCCTTGGTAGACGGCACATCCCCCAGGCAGCATCAGTGTCTTCTGGGGCCTGAAGTACCCTGGTGCAGTGGCGACAGTAAGTGTGTTGTTTTCCCGCGTTGCGGGTGGCGTTGCGCGGGCGTCGTAGACGGCACCTCCCCCAGACAGCAGCAGTGTCTTCTGGGGCATGAAGTCCCCTGGTGCAGTAGCGGCAACAAGAGTGTTGTTTTCCCGTGTCGCGGGTGGCGTTGCGCGCTTTTAAGCGCGGGCGTCGTAGACGGCACCTCCCCCAGGCAGCAGCAGTGTCTTCTGGGTCCTGAAGTCCCCTGGTGCAGTGGCGGCAATAAGAGTGTTGTTTTTAATCAGTAAGTCAGAGGCACAACGCATTTTAAGAGAGCGCCCATGGTATGGATGGGTCACTTTATTAACTGGTTTGTTATTTATGACTATGCCAAGCTGCCTAAATACTGCCATCAACATAGGTTTGGTCAGAGGATTAAATACATTAGGAAAATACAGCTATTTGTTTAAATATTAATTTTGACATCCAATAGTATGTTTTTGTTTTTGCTAAATAGTTTTAATTTAAATACATTAATTGTATCCAGAAATAGCAGTGCAGCGTTTTCTGCTGAAAGTACAATGTTTTTCTCGCAAAAAACAGCTTTTCATTTTCTTTTTGTCACCAAATTCTATATTTTGGATTGGATATGTAATCTCTCCAATGTGCACTACACAAATCATTTAAATGATCTGATGCTATAGATTTGACAGCCCATTACTCGGAGCAGAAAGCTCATCAGAAAGTATGATTTTTGTCTCGCACGCTGCTTACTGCTTTGCCAGTGTTTTTAACTGTCTACATATTTACAATCCAGAATTTAAATAGTCATTTTTTTTTCTCCTGAATGCGGAATGCTGCGGATATGTTTCCTAGCATGCCTTTTTAAGTGGATATTTGTATTACTGTTATTGTTGGTCTGTACGTATATAGTGTATCCGGCCAATCATTTTTTAAGCGTTTCTATAATTTGGACAAATATAGCATTCCGTGGTCATTATGATCTCAAGAACAGGTGTGGGGCTGCAATCCCTTGCGAACAAATTTAATAAATTCACGAGTTAGCTGGGCCTAAAGATCAATACAGCCAAGTCATGTCATGGTGGTGGGGAAAGTACACTGTAAAAAAAAGACAATAACAAATTATCTCAGGTCTCAAATTTCAACTACCTAGGCACTCCTTTCGACCAGAAAGGCACATGGGCCCACCTTGTAGAAGCTAGGAGATGGAGCTTCGAAAACACGCTTGAAGCCCTATCCAGGTTCAGTAGGAAGCTTGGGTCTAAACCAATCAAGACCCTCCTTAATATTTATAACGCCCGGTGCTGTGCTGTGATTCTGTACGGTGCTGGGGTATGGGGTTTTTGTAATTGATCAACCTTACAAACCATTGAAAATGTCTTTGTTAGAAGATTAATGTCTGCCCCACCCAGCATGCCTTTCATTATTTGTCATAAGGAATTGGGGCTAACTTCTCTGGCAGCTCGAATACAAATCGCCCCAATTATGTTCTGGCGTTTGATCTGGGTAATTGAGGAACCGGCCTTAACTGAGCAATAATTCCAGATGGCCTATAGTGTGACCATGTGCACAAAATACCGTGGCTTGGCCATGTCAGGACGCAGCTGGCCCTGGTGGGGAGGCAAGACTGTTTTGCTAACCATCATCTTATTGCCTTTGTTACGAAACTTCAATTAAAAAGAGATCTTTTAAATCGCTTAATGGTGTGAAGAGAACATGGGGAGGTCAGAAAAAAAGCTTGTAGCCGATTATTTACCTTTGGTTACCAATGAAGAAATTGGGCCATATCATCTGTACCCTTTTAGCCTTTCAGCCATTTAAAAAAGTTTTACCTTTCAAGATTTAGATTTGGCATCGCGCACTTTCTGGTGTCGTATCCTAGTAAAACATATCACGATGCCCATCTGGATCCCTGCCCTTGTGATTGTAATTCTGTAATTCTTTGCAGAACATGCTGCATTTTCTTTTTTACTGTCAGCTATATGATAAAGTGCGTAGGGAATTCATTGTACCACTCCTGAGGGTGCTGAATATTAGAAAATGTAGGCCGCCTTATTCCACCTTCAGCAAACAGAATATATCTGCGAAATGATGTATTGATACATCGCTGCTGCAATTCGTTTAAGGAGGCTAGTTGGAAAACGATTAGCTCTCTGATTATGCATCAAAATTTACCTTTTTACTTGCCTAAATAGATCATTCGGAACTCTGGAGAATTTTAAATCTTTCCTGGCACCTTTAAAGGGACCACGCACTTTACAAAATGTCTGTCTCTAAGGTTGCTTGCCGTTTTGGTGATTTTCCGGCGCTGGTCAAAGGCACTGTGCACTTTATAATTTTTTTTTAAATGTTTCTCTCCAGGGTATGGTGTCATGCTTGAAATTTTTTAACAATACTCATATACTTAAACATAACTGAATGATTGTTTTATTGTCTGATCTAGAGCAATGCCTTTTAAATGACTTGATCTGGACGTCCCCATGAATTCTAAACGTGTTAAGCTGTTTTCTCTTGGACACTATGGTCAAAGGCACTATGCACTTTATAAAGAAAATACATTGTTTATTTCTAGGGTGTGGTGTCATGCTCAAAAAAGTTTTAAAAAATCATATACTTAAACATAACTGAATTGATTATTGTTTTATTGTGTCTGATCGAGGACATTGAATTTCAAATGACTTGATCTGGTGGGCCTTGATGTGTCCTCATGAATTCTAAACGTGTCAAGCTGTTCTCTCTTGAAACCCATGTCTTCAAAGCACTTTCTGTATTTTTTTTTTTCTGCGACTTTTATGGTTTGAAAATGAAACAAAAAAATGTAATTTGATGACTGACACATTTAATAAACTCTAGATTTGTGTAGTTGGGATGCGATTAAAATCTATATAGCCTTAAGGCTTTAAATTGTATCTGAATATGCATATTACTCGTTCTTGTGTTTGCAGAGTAGCATAAGTACAAAGCGCTTTTCTTCACTTCGTTCTCATTCTCTGTGGCATATTGTGATGGAGTTCTGCCGATCACTGTACACTTTTTATCTGACCTTTCACCCTGCGTAAGTGTATGAACACATTTTCCATTGTCTTAACCAGATAACCCAGCCTCTTTTAGAACTCGACCAGAACCGCAGCAAGTTGAAGTTATACATCGGCCACCTGACTGCCCTCTGCCAGGACCGAGACCCCCAGATCCTGCACGGACTCAGCCCACCTGCTTCCTACTATCTAGACGACGACAGAGCAGCTTGGGAGGAGGAGCTGCAGAAGATGACCAAAGATCAAGTCAGTTGCTCTTTTTCACCACATTGTGGTTTTCTTTGAGTGACAAACCTTTACAGTTATTTGTGTAGATATTTTAGTGCGCTATTGTGTGTAATGAGCAATGAAGCGTTATCTAGATAATATATGAAAAATGTAGTATTCAACAATAACGTCTTTCTCCATCATTTCACCTTTATTAGACTAATGCTTTTTAGCCTTTAGACCACATAGGCCCCAGATTAACATGCTCCTCACCGGTGGGTTCTCCCAACGGCAACCAGTTGTCCTTCCTTTCTGAAAGAGCAACGCACTCCCATACTCACTTTACTCTGACTTAACATTTACACTTTTATTATGACTGCACTGATACTGGAAAAGCATTTTTTTCATGTAGTGTTATACTGATGCCGTAAAGAAGAGTTTCTGAATGATCCCGTAATCTGATTATGATCATCAGAACTGTAACATTCGCAGAACATGTTGCTCAAAAAAATCCGAAAGACAAAGAAAGGATTCTGTATTTGCTCTACTGGTTATATCCTTTGGGGAGGATTCCATTTAGAGCATCCTCAGTCTTCCACCTTCCAAGAACACCAAGAGTATAACGCTCTTGGAGGCCATGCCCTCGTGTTGCATTCTGCCCCTTCAGGCTGCAAAAGCCTCTGCAACTGCTGCTAAGCTGCAGACAACTGCCTTGAGCTGCCTTAACCTCACATTTCCACACTCAGCACACTGGCTTTCCATTTTTCTTTTTGTCACTGTAGCGATTATGCCCCCAGCTACTGTTAGCCCGTGAGATGCTGGTGCCGGTCTGTTACTCGTCCACGAGTTGGACGAGTAACAGACCGGCACCTGCATCTCATGGGCTAACTACAGTAGCTGGGGGCATAATCGTTGCAGTGACAAAAAGAAACAAGCATTTACAATGCAATGGTCTCGGCATCATTAAAGGTAGAGCTATTGGCATTGCTCATGACATTTCTTTTTTTTTCTTTAAATCATAAATAAATGGCATTGTCATTTACATTGTCAATACACAGCACTCTGCACTCAACAGCACACACCACTCTGCACCTGCACTCCCTACTCTGCCCTCACTACTCTGCACTCTGCCCTCACTACTCTGCCCTCACTACTCTGCCCTCACTACTCTGCCCTCACTACTCTGCCCTCACTACTCTGCCCTCACTACTCTGCCCTCAATACTCTGCCCTCACTACTCTGCCCTCACTACTCTGCCCTCACTACTCTGGACTCACTACTCTGCACTCACTACTCTCCACTCACTACTCTCCACTCACTACTCTGCCCTCACTACTCTGCACTCTGCCCTCACTACTCTGCCCTCACTACTCACTGCTCTGCCCTCACTACTCTGCCCTCACTACTCTGCCCTCACTACTCTGCCCTCACTACTCTGCCCTCACTACTCTGCCCTCACTACTCTGCCCTCTGCCCTCACCACTCTGCCCTCACCACTCTGCACTCACCACTCTGCACTCACCACTCTGCACTCACCACTCTGCACTCACCACTCTGCACTCACCACTCTGCACTCACTACTCTGCACTCACTACTCTGCACTCACTACTCTGCACTCACTACTCTGCACTCACTACTCTGCACTCACTACTCTGCACTCACTACTCTGCACTCACTACTCTGCACTCTGCACTCTGCACTCACTACTCTGCGCTCACTACACACACGATAACGGCAAGTTACCCGGGCTGTGCCCAGAGGCATTAAAGTCTTTGACAGGTGCTGGGCACACTCACTTGCCTGCGCTCGTGGTTACCTTCCACTGCAGGCTGCACACTGCACCACTGTGCCAAGAATGCCCACTGCTACCTTTTACCAGCACCCGCTGCTTATTGGGGGCATTACACTGGCCCTGTACTTATAACTAGTTCGGGGCTAGTAGGCAAAACGCACTTTTCCAAAGCTGCTTCATGTTCATAGTCAAAGGCGACCAAAGCGCTGCGAGGCACAGTGGACTACCCTTACAAACT
The DNA here is from genome assembly GCF_964261635.1 of Lissotriton helveticus. Taxonomy (NCBI): domain Eukaryota; kingdom Metazoa; phylum Chordata; class Amphibia; order Caudata; family Salamandridae; genus Lissotriton; species Lissotriton helveticus. Next base: position 370,056,536 of record NC_136057.1, on the reverse strand, counting down.
AATACATTTTAAGAATGTAAAGCTCTTGCACCAAAAGGCGTATGCCTACCAGGTGGCATTCACTACATAAACGCTCATAAATTCACTACTAAATAAATAAAAAAGTATTTAGGTGGACTGTTTAATCCCCTCTGGACAATCCAGTGCCTTGACATGTTTGAATGGCTATACTTTCATGCAAAACCATTCTCAAGTAAATTGCTTCTACACGCTAAACTGAATGGTCTGATTTTGTTACATATAGCAATTAACAGTCTACCCAACTTTGTTTCTAAAAAACACCTCTTTATTGCAGCAGATCGTAATGCTCGGCACATGAAAGCAATTTGCCCAGGAACGCACTTTCAAATGCATTTTGTTTGAATTAATGCAGTTGTAAAATAAGTAGACTGTTATAATCGATGTCGTGATGCTCAAGCAGTAGTTTATTTTTGATTCTGGCTGCTTCCGAGTTGTCAGTGTAGGCAGTGGCCATAACAATGGTACAATTGGGTGGCGTAGTAATTTAACCATGTGAATAACTGTGAGAAGTTGCGGCCGCCGCATAAGAAAGATTTTGAGCACCGGGACTTATTTTTCTACAAATTAAGCACTGCTTACACTGTGGCATGGAGTCATCCTGCTCAGCTCTCGGCCTCGCGCGCGCCACTCCAGGCATATGTTTTCAATTATCTCCGCCGTGATGGCGAGATAATTGAAGATATATGGCCTTCTGCTCTTAAGACAATGCCTTTCACGTCTGCCCTACACGGAAAGAAAACACAAGAAAAGCACGAACGCGCGCCATTCACTGCAGACTGGTGAACGCGCCCACAACATCTGCATTACATTATCGCGGCACCCTGACAGCTCCTAATTGAAATTAATGCACTGCTGTGCGCGTAACCACACAGAAAATGCCAACATGGCGAAGGACAAATTACATTAAGCCTATCGCGTCAAGGCTACTAAAAACACAGCACAGCGAAGACGAATCACTATGCAGATGCCATAAAAAACGCGCGCGCACTAAGGAATGTTGCAGCCCGGACCCCTAAAGAAACTTTTTTTTTTTTAATAACATAAGAGCTCGGAGCTCCGCCTCCCCTGCTGACGCAGGGTTGACGTAGGCCGAGCCCTAAAAAGGAGGTCACCGGTATGCTCAGACTGAGCACCTAAGCGGAATACATTCATTTGTGAAAGGAAAGCAGAGTGGTGGTACTGACCCGTGCCCTGAAGAAATTGCCTCAAAATCGACAGGCAATGAAACATGTTGGCTCTCTATGATGAAAAGAGACAACAATAGTATCCTTTTAATGTGAGCAAACCCACAACATGGAATAAAGGTGAAAAGCTAGTGTCGGTTATAGCTTGTTTTTAACAACAATAAAGTGATCCTTAAATGTCAGGATCCACTTTATGAAGTCAGTTTTTTTTAGCACTTAGAGAAACACTTTAGTGCTTATAACCAGTAAATTCACGAATGGTTTCACTGTACATTCACCTCACGTGCACTTTACTATCATTATCATTTATTTACTCTTACTTTTTTGTTTTCTTTAAGGTACGTGTGTGCTAATGAAGAGAACCTGAGTCCACTGGTAAGAACCAACCAGTGTACTCCCATGGTGTTACTTCCGTGAGGCTCCCCGTACCGCTGCACACAATTTTTGTTCTTTTGCACTTTATTGGCACTCACTTGCAGAATCTGGACTGTATTTACTACACCTAGCACTGGGCTGCACTAACAGGGATCACTTTTACAGATAGGACAGGAACCTACAGAGTCAGACAGTGTATGATTAACTGCTCATGAAGCACACAAAGTCGTGGCAGCTACTGACAGACACTAGGTCCACTTGTTTCTGTCCTAGGATTTAGGCCAGGTCATTATTGTGTTGTGATTCAGTGAGTGTTGTGATTCAGTGAGTGGGGGGCTGACCTGGCTTACATAGTACCCCTCAGACTCCTTGGTGAATTTACCCATGTGAGGTAGCCATACGCTTGGGATTCCAATGAATTCAGCTGACAATACTCCACAGAGCCTATTTTACGAGGACCGGATTGTTCCAAATGAGATTAATCGACCCGTGTCTCTGTTTAAGGGTGTAGTGTAGTTCCTATATTCCTAATAGGCTCTGCACATTGGAATAATATATCCTATAGATGTGACGTAAGATTTAGGTCGACTCGGTCTCTATCGAATGTATTAGACTAAATTGTGAGTGCCAGCTAGCTCAGAGGTCACTAGAAACTTTCTCGAATAAACAAGAAGGGATTCGTTTCTGACAACCGTATAAACATGACAACTTTGTTTCCCCAAGATAAAACGCATCTTCAGAGTCGTGGAAACAATAGATAGATATTTTACTCAGTCAATCGTGCATACTTCGTTTCATCAGAGGTGCAGAGAAAATAGAGAGACGGGTGTTTTCAATAAAAGTATTTATTGAACAGTCTTCTTTCTCATGCTGAAGAAGTGAACTGCTACAATCGTAGTACTTGCTGTCAAGTATAATGCATACAGCAAGAAGAATATTCTAAAATAATACTGTAAAAGAATGGTATGGTTTCTAAACCATAAAATACATTCATAAATAAATAAAGACTAAAAGTACTCAACTGGTGCTTCTAAAATACGCCTACCCCAATGTACCTAACCTAAGTCTAGTACGAGGGAAGAAGTAAGTGAGGTGTAGCATAAGTTTAGTATTCTTTGCCAAGAATCTATGCAAGATTTCTCTTAGGGTCTAATCAGCTCTGTACCGTGGTTTTAGAATGAAGGAGGTCTGGTATCTTTGTCTCAGGACTCGATTTCCCAACACCCCACAAGGGGAGCTTGGAAACACTGGAGCTGGATTCTCAGCGAGCGAAAGGCAGCCTCTCTGTCAGTGTGTCAGCTGGAGGGTCGGCTTCCTTCGGCATTTGCTGTAGCGAGCTGCGTCGTGCAAGTAGATAGTCGAACTGCTCCAAACCACTGTGTGTTTGCTAGGGCAAGTGTGGGAATATTTATACCATGAAGGTGCCGAGTTTGACGTAAAGGTGAACATAATAACGTCCTCAAAGAGTCGCAGTTCGTTGAAAACTCCATGAGTTCTTGGACAAATCAATATTCAAGCAAGGGGAAGTCCCTAACTGCTGAAGCAGAGTTTTCCAAGAAATCGTTGTGGCTTTTCGGAACTAGTGGAAGTATCCATGCCTGTATTTGGACTACATGGGCCATGTTCAAATTAGGTTATGATTTCTATGCCTATATAAGGACAAGATGATTTATACCCATACAAGGGCATGAATCGGGAAAATTACACTAGGGTCCTAAAATGCTATACAACACCCACTACACTTTATTATGTTCGACCTTACTAAATTCAAGTACTAAAACATATCTAAAGCATGTGTTTACATTCCCACCCATACATAAAATGCATTTGAAATGGTTGTACACGAAAATGAGCATTCGTACTGTATGCATTTGAAAGCAATGTTTTCATTTTAGGCATATAGTATGATATTGGCAATGCTAACTGAATGAATCATGAAAATTACATTTATGAAATGGCTCTTAAATACAGAATAAAAAGGGCGAGACCATCCCATAGCAGAATATATAAACTGTTTTGGTTTGTGGATAAGGTCAATATTGTTTCTAGGAAGTATTCAAAGAATTCTTGTTCTATAAGAATAGTTCTACTTTAAGCAGATTACTTTGTGCCAAAGTTAATTTTTTGAAAAAGTCAAATCAAATCATAGAAAAATAGAGTTCCAAAGTTAGAATTTTTTTTTGTTTTGAAAAACGAAGGTCATATTCAAAGTTGATAGAACGCTGTGTGCTAATTTGAAAAGTTATTCTCGGTGTCAGGAGAAAACATTAAATCTTCTAAGCTGGCAAAGAAATAGTCTACCGCAGTGGGTGAAAGTTGAACCACATCATTAAGTAGATCAATCGTACACAGATGAGAAGCATCGTCGTTCGCGTCAGTCGCATTAGCAATGTTTGCAGTAGATGGTACCTGTGGGTCCATGTATCTCACCGTCAGCTGGAGTCGCTGGTGAGACCTCAATGAATGCCGTCATCAGGATTGGTAGCCGTTGGGGACAACACAATGCATGAGCCGTTACCGAACCAAGCAAAGCGTCAACATCCGTTGGCAGTGCTGATGGAAGTGTCAGACAAATATCCACCACGCATTCCTCTCCACAAAGCAGGCATCGTAGAACAGGTAAGATGCAATCTTGCCAGATTGGTCTGAATGATGGGAACCACGTGGTATTCAGATCTCTCAAACGAGCCAAGCCAAGAATCTTTGTTACGCGCTCACGATACTGCATTGCCAGAAGAGTGTTCGCCATGATAATCTGGGTATCGCTGGTGACAGGACTTTCCATATTGGAGCAGGTGGAACAAAAATAGTATCCCTGCTACGAGTCCCAAAATGAGAGGCAGGCCGCCGAACATAGAGTGCACAAAGTGTGGAAAGATGCCTAGGACTGCTTCAAAGGGTGCTAACAGTCCAGAAAAAATCGTTTTAAATACATGTATAATACCACTGGTATCAGACATGTTTAAGATACGACCTAACATTTCTGCGAAATGTATGGGGCAGTTTGTTGATAATAGGGCATGTATCTCTGCAGAGGACCTTGCAACTTGCAGATCATACGTCTCTTTGGACGAGGTCAGTGGCACAGTATTTTGTAAAAGAATAGCTTTCATTCTGCTTAAAGTATCAATTTGTATAGAAGAGCTGTTCAGTGAAGGCCATAGCGGCGACTCCCCGTCTGTCTTAGTTTTAGGAAACAATACTTGCATACAACAAGGGACCCTGGCTGACACACTAACGAGATAGGCTTCTCCTGGCATCATTCCACAACAGCTGTGATCATTCAACATTATGTAGCTCCCATTGGAAAGCTGCCTGAAAATTGGATCTATCACTGCTGCCGGAGAACCTTGCAGGTGGCAGGATAAGTTACTCGAAGAACCATCGCAGGCTCCATGCAAATTAATACCCTGACATAAAAGTGTAGCGCTCAGTGAGCTTTTGTAATTTTTACCACTAAGAAATACCTCCTATTCCCCACTCCAACATTTGTGTGAGTATGGTAAATCCCAGGTCGACTTTATGTATTCTTTACCCAACCTTTCAGACAGGCCTGCTGGTATGTGTTTCAAGCAATACTGAAACTGGAAAATCGTCACTGGCATCGTGATGGTGCCATGTATTAGCCAATCTACGGCTGATTTCTCAGAAACGGTTAATGGTAATCTTTCCAGTTTTTCTATGCTCAGCACCGTATAGTCTGCTCCCCTCTGTGCCAAAGAGATTTGTTCATCTGTAAGGTTAAACCCAGCAAACAATGACGTGGTGTTGATTAGACGCCAAGGCACATAGCCTGAACGAAGATTTTTTAACGTCCAGCCTAGCAGCATTATATAACGTAATTGAGACTGTCCATGTTGTTACATGAGCAAGCCCTGTTCCGTTATGTCTATGGCAGAGGATACAATGCTGTCCAAAGAATAAATTCTGGATGACAGAGTTGTTAACCCATTGTCAACTACTGAGAGAGCTTTCTCTAAACTAATACGATCAATTTCTCTTATTCGTTCTGCAGTTTCCATTTGCGTGACTGTCCATGCTTCATTATAAGCAGCATAAATACCGGCGTATCAAACGTTTATGACGTGGTTTACGAGGTCCTTGTAAGAAGTCTCTCAAATCAACGCCATCTTTAGGTAAAGTTAAGTGTTGTTTTATATCTGGGAGTGCGGATTTATGTAGCCACTCAAGGCACAGTTTTCCTACACTGTATGTTCTTATTATCCCTGGATGTTGTCTCTGGACATATCTTGGATCTGGCCTAGTTACTGTAAACCCTTGTGTCTTATTCAGGAATGTATCTTGACAGTTATAAGTGTCTGTGAGCCAGATTAACCATTTTCTCCAATCAGGATTAGTTCTGTTTTGTTGTAAAATATATTTCACGTCTACCTCCTCATCTGTAGTTCCATTACTATCAGGTGTGGGCTTAGGTATGGACGGTTTGTTTAAGTCTTTTATCTTAGCCAAGCCAAGACAAGATGTCTGTTGAACAGTTTCATTAAAGAACATTATTTGTTCTGTAATGATGCAGGCTCTGAATAAGGCTTCTAAACCTTGCACCTGCCAGTCTTTTGTGCCCCAGACAGTTTTCGTCTCAGTGTTGTCTTTCCAAAAGTCAAAACCTAATGTGGACAATTGAGCATAAAAGGCCGCAGAATACATTTGCTTAGTATTAGTCAACATACTTTTCATTCCTTTCTTATTAACATTTTTAAAGTAAAATGTTTCTGGATTTGTGACATTAAAACCTGAGAAGTATGGACATTTTTCAAAAAATGTTTTTGAGCTACCCTTTGGTGGCGTCGGACAATGTTCCTATTGATTATAAGTAAAACCATTTCTAGGGTTTGCAGATTTGTGCAAATAATGATGACCATAATGATTAAAACAATACATTTGCAGAAGATCAGAAACTAGCTGAGCCGTTGGAAATATTATCCGCTATCCTGGCTGGGTAGAGTGGCGGCAGTGAAGATGACTGTCCTTCCCCAGATCCTGTACCTTTTTCGTACGATCCCTCTTGCACCACCCCGAGGCTGGATAAAACAAACGCAGTCCGACTTGTCACAATTCATTTGGAACGGGCGGAAACCCCGCATGAAACGCCAGACCGCCATGCTGGCGCCAGAACAGGGCGGAATCGGGATACCAGACCTAGCGACATATTTTCGAGCATCCCAGCTCCGTTTTCTAGTTGAATGGGTCAGGTGGGAGTCCGAGAAACATTGGTTGTTTTAGGATCAGGCGGTAGCGGGACGGACTCTGCAGGAAATCCCCTTCATGAGACGAGAACATAGGCCGCCCAATCTCTATGCATCCTTCATCACACGGGTCCCCCTAGAAATTTGGGACCGAGTGGGGATTAGTCAGGAATTCACCACCCACCCTTCCCCCCTTACGCCCATCATAGGAAATCCGGAATTCCACCCAGGGTTGGATGAGAGGGCGTTTGCGCGCGCTGGAAGCCTGCCAGCTGTTTGGCTCTCCATCATGTCTATGACTCGGAAGGGGGTGATTCCCTTCCAGCAATTTCGACAAGAATTTGACCTGCTAGAGACCGAACGGCTCCGCTACCTACAGGTGAGGCATTGGGCGATCGGCGCCACAGTGCGGCCGATGGCGGATAGACACCAGGCCAAATTCGAACGCTGGCTAATTTCCCGCACCAACGACAAACAGTTAATCATATCTATAATCTACATCTATAAGATGCTGATGCAGAAACACAAATACACGTATAATGCGGGTAGGGTGCGCTGGGAGAAGGAGTTGGGGAGAGCCCTGACACACAAAGAGTGGGAGGGGGTCTACTACAGGGCACGACACTCGGCCTACCACATGGGCCTTACAGACACACTTACGAAACTTGCGTCCTACTGGTATTATACCCCCGAACGCCTGTACGAAATGGATAGCAAGCAAGACCCACGGTGCTGGCGCGGTTGCGGACAGATTGGCACACGGGTACATATACTCTGGGACTGCCCACTTCTACGGGAATACTGGAGCCAGATATTGAGGGAGGTAGACACACACTTTGAAACAGACATCCCACGCTTCCCCGCATACGTGCTTTTGGGGTTACCTAACGCGCTGACCTATCCGCTGAAATCACGGGGAGGACGTTTGATAGCGATCGCACTGGGGTCAGCGGTACAAAATATAGTGGCACACTGGCGATCTAAACACATCCCCACACACCTGGGTTGGCTACATCGCCTGTGGATGGTTCTGGGTATGGAGAAATTGTCTTTATCAAGAGCGGGGGAGGGAGCGCGCTATGCGGATCTGTGGAAACCATTCTTGTCCCTATTGGCATCTGAGTTCACGGAGGTGACCTGCCCCAAGTACCTCCAGCTGTTGAGACTGACGGACGTCGGATAGGAGCCAAACGCTCAGTGATCTGCCATCGAGGACTTTGTAGGCCCCGGGCCGGCACGCAAATAGACCATGTACCATGGGGTGAGGGGGGGGGGTATTTGGGGGGGGGGGGAGGGGGCAAGTTAGGAGGGGGGGCGGGGGTTCGAGAGACATTGAGACTGACTATGATAAGTCCTCCCTTTCTTTTCTCTCCTGTTTTGTTCTGAGTTGGTTTCTGAACTTTTTTCGGGCGGGGGGCTTCGGGTGGCAGAGATGCAATAATGGCAATTACCAGCGATTGCAGATGGAGCGCCAGACTCTCGGCGGCGGTAACGCAGGTCGTTGAGACCTCTGGCCTTTCAGCGGGAGGGGATGTAGCAATGCCTCAGGGACGCACACTCTCCACCTTTTTGTTTATGACGCGGCCGGCCCTGGTTGGGTTGTAGGCGGCTTGCTGTGTATAAGTTTGCTTTCTCACAAGGTGGTCAGGCTTTGAGTACTCCTCAACACTGCTTGGTGGGTTTGCTCCCGGATGGTTTTGTCATTCTGAAAATGCCAGTTTTTAATTACCACCTGTTGTACCCTCAATAAACATATGTAATACTAAAACAATACATTTGTTCATAATCTGATGAACCTTCTAAGTATTCATGTTTTGTAAATTTTGCTGACATTTCTAAGTCTTCCATCATGTTATTAACAGTCTCAAAGTCCCAATCATCAGAAAATGTGCTGGGTGAAACAAAGTCACTCAAGGAAACTTTAAATTGGTGTGGAATCTTCAACAGCTCGACAGGGCCATAAATGTCATAATCAGTTCTGCCCCATGCTATACCACCAGGTAGAGGAACGGCTGTGATGTTCACTGATGATAGGTCTCTTTGTTCACGATGAGATGATTTGTGTGGCTTCAGGAGCAAGTTGATGTTCTTACTTGCTGTGTCCATTTTACTATATTTTCCATCCATCAGCTTTCCCAAACTTAAAACAAGAATAAGCCATAGTAGGAGAAAAAGTATACCTAACACAATCCAAAATTCAACCCATGGTGAAACCAGATGTGTATTTGCAAGCTGGTTAAAAAGTTCTGTTACTTGTTCCTTGAAAGTTTTATTTGCTGGCGATGTTTCGGGCTCACTGGGATCCACAGAAAACGTATCAAAACTGATGAAATAGACAGAGGCAGTTCTGTCAATTGTTGGTATTGCATCCGGATTGCTTGAAATCGCTGGAGCGGCTTGATCCCTTGTCATAATAGTATAGTCAGTTGCTACATCATTGTAGACAGGAGTTTCTTGACAAACTGTTATTTGGGTTTCAAGAGGCACAAGTTCCATGGCTTTGTTGCATAGTCCTTCTTTTCTTACTGCAGATTCTTCAAAGGTGATGAGTCTCTCAGTTTGAACCTCTTGGATAGTAGCAAGATTTGGTTGTCTGCTACATCTTTGGAGCCCACTGGGCCTACTACTTATTATCGGCCACATGGTGTGGTTTTACCAGGTCAATAGATACGAACCGGTTCTCCTTTCTTCCAGCAAGGGGCGGCAGTAACACTGTTCTTGATCCGTGGATCGCTAGCACAGGTACTGGTTTTCTGTAAGAAGGCCCAAATTCCTTCTGTTCTGCTATTTTTTCTCTGACCAGATCCCCAATCTTTGGAATCCAGACAGGTCTTGCTGAGACAGGTGGTTTTTCTTCAGTGGTTGTTGGCTTCTGTAATGTGTTGCTTAGACTTCTTGTTTCATTCAGGTCCTGCAAAACAGCTAAGCGGGATTTGATACCAAAAGGTTTTTGTTCTACCACTGAAGTATGACGATCGAGGTCTTCGACAATCATTCTAGTACCAAAAAGGATTTCATATGGAGTGATTCCACCCAGAGAATTTCTTGGCAGATTGTTAAGACTACGTTGGACACTTATTAGATGTTTGACCCACCCGTCACCCAAGCCTAATACCCTTGCTGTTATAGATTGCTTTATGTCACGGTTTTTTCTTTCCACAACCGAATTACCCTCAGGATGGAATGGACTTGAGTACCGCAATGCAACGCCCAAGCTGGCCATGGCCTCTTTGTAAGCTTTGGAGCTAAACGCAGGACCCTTGTCAGAATGTAGCATGCCGATTGCGTATGTGCCGATAAAGACTCGCAAATCTTTTATAACAGTTCGGGCATCAGCCGAGCGCTGAGGCCACATCCAAATTAATCTTGAGCATGAATCCACTGCGACCATGATATATTTACAGTTGCCATCCCTTTGTAAGGGACCACAGTGGTCCAGGTAACCACATGCTAGTGGTTTATCTGAAATTAAAAGGGGCGTCTGCGCCGGGGGTTTTACTGTTGAAACTTTCATTTTCTGGCAGATTTCACATTCCAAAACATAGGTTTGGGTCTTTTTCCTCATGCGCGGCCACCATTATCTTTGCTTTAATAATGACACTGTGGCGGAAACACCTGCGTGTGCAGAGGCAAGTCCTTCATGTGCTGCTAAAATTAGTCCTAATCTATGTTCCATGTTTGGGATTACTCTATCCCCCACTCCAGGGATTCGAGCAAAAGGAACATTATTTGCATCAATTATATATGAGTACTTGAGTGGAAAGCCTTTTGGAAGTGTTTTACCACTGTCTTTTATTGAAGCAGTGACAGCTTGCATTATGTCGCTGTCTATTTTTGTTTTTGAACGAGTGATTGCAGCTACGGAAGCCGTTTGCACAGCTGACTTTACGGCTTCAACAGCCAATGAATTCCCTGAAACGTGAACGCCATCACGCTGATGGATCACATGAGTCTTTTGTAGTTCTTCCTGTAATTGAACTACTTGTTCCCAAAGCATTTTATGCTTGAGTGTGCCACGTTTTGAATCCAGTTCTGCAAGTATTCATTGTAAGACTGGACGCAGTAATAAGAATCGCACACTATGAGTGTGGGGAATTCGCGATCGGTATTTTCAAGCGCCATCTTGAAAGCCTGTAGTTCAGCTCGCTGAGCTGTACAATCTCCTAGAGATTGAGTTTTTGTGACCATAGGTCGGAATTTACCATTGCGCCAGCAACCTTTAACAATCGCGCACACAGCACTATAAGCTTGTTTACCCCTAATTGCAGGCTGTGCTGATCCGTCTGTAAAAATTATACATCCGTAATGTTCGAGAGGCAGAATCTCAGTTGGCAGAGGACATTCTTGTTCATATTGTAGAAATTCTTGAGTTTTCAAGTAAGGGTCAAAAACGTATTCAACGTCTGTTGCAGCAAGAGAATTAACCCATTGTATCCACCTTGGATGTAAAGCTTTCGCATTCGGAATGCTCGCTTTTGTCACTGCCTCTAAGGCAGGTACAGGCGTAACTACCATTATGTGTTTTCCCTGTGCAAGGGCTCTCTCTTTCGCTACTGCAGTTTGAACCGCTGTCAGAATTTTTTCTGTTAAAGTGAATTTCATTTCAGCTTGTGTACAAGTGTGATTTATAAGCTATTGGTACCTTTTCACCTTCATTAAAGGTTAAGTATGTGAATCTGCATCTCCCTGGGATGATTCGGATTACAAGGTTGCATACGTTTACGTGTGTCTGTAAATGGGTTGTTACTAACATGTCTGTTTGCACTGAACGCAACATTTCTGTGTGTATTTGAGTCCAATTAGTTGATTTGAAATCAGGTTTGATTAGTTCGTAGAAAGGTTAAATCCTTTCTGCATAGTTTAGAATGTAAGTTTGTTAGTTTTTGGCAGATTGCCACGGCTGCTGCTTCACCTTTAATATTAGCTAATATTATAGCTGAGACCTGTTTGAAATCCTTCAGTAACTTCATACCGAGATTTAAAGCAGGCTCTGCCCCGTATTCATTTTGAATCTGTTTCAGGTCGTCTGATATTACCGCCATAGACGGAACACCATGTGTTTTTGTGTAGATTGCAGCAAAGACTGTACCCCAAGTGTCACAGTCCTCCAGGTGTGGTGCGATCCCCATTGGTAAACAGATTGTTAGAATCCTGTGTTTCTCATGAGGTGTACTATCTGGAAATACTGCCCCGATTTGAGTAATTTTTTTGAGCTAACCAGAATGGAATTTGTTCCCTTTTTGTAGGTAATTTACCAATGACCGATTGTATAGTCTGTGGTTTAATTTTGTTTGTGTTCCCCTGATGAGGGGTGTGCTGTGGAATCCTTATAGCAGGTTGGACTGTTAGAGTCCGCATGACATATTGAACCAATTGTCTATGTATTTTAATTAATTGTTTTAGCTGAGCTAATAGTTCTACATCTGTCATTCTTTCAATGTCAGGATGTGGTGTATAGCTGGCTAGTACCGGCCGTGTTGCTCCTGGACTACCTAGTGGACCGAGCCTGGTAATGTGATTTTGATGTTATAGGGCGCCTTTAAACCAGAGCGCATGCTCTTGGTATGTTAATGGAATTTCAATATCCTCAAAAGGAGTGTATTCCGCTGGAGGTTCCTCTATCTTGTAGAAGCGGAACACTTGTGTTCTTGGATTTGCTTCAGGGAAAATAATCCATGAATAGAATACCTCTGTCTGACGATATTAGTGTGCCTCTGACAAAAATTACCCTACCACCTCTTGATGATAGGTCATTTTGTATAAGCTTTATAGCGATGGTTTTCCGGGATGATTATAGCATCTGCATCAGTTTCTTAGAAACCTGTAAGGTTGAAACCCGGTTGGTTTGCATTTACTGCATCTCCACTGTTTTCTTTGTCACTCATTTTGTTGACTGAAAGTTTGCAGAGCAAGTTTCAAGGAAACAAAGATAAGGTGCACAATATTTTGGAACACTGTATCCTTAAACGTTGAATTAAACCAAAAACGAATACATAGGATTTTCGTCCTACTCAGTAATGTCGAATATTTTATCCGTTTACCCACTCCAGACGTCTATTGGAGTATTTTACGGGAAAAAGGGGGTTTCTGTGAAAAGTACGACTGAGTTACTCTAGTATCTAGCATTAAATTAGTGCCTTACCAAACGTTGGGTGCCATGTAGTGTAGTTCCTATATTCCCAATAGGCTCTGCACATTGGAATAATATATCCTATAGATGTGACGTAGGACTTAGGTCGACTAGGTCTAGATGGAATATATTAGACTTAATTGTGAGTGCCAGCTAGCTCGGAGTGTTGTATAGCATTTTAGGACCCTAGTGTAATTTTCCTGATTCATGCCCTTATATAGGTATACATCACCTTGTCCTTATATAGGCATAGAAATCATAACCATATTTAGACATGACCGATCCAGTCCAAATACGGCATGGCTACTTCCACTAGTTCCGAAAAGCCACACCGATTTCTTGGAAAACTCGGCTTCAGCAGTTAGGGACTTCCCCTTGCTTGAATATTGATTTGTCCTAGAACTCATGGAGTTTTCAAAGAACTACGACTCTTTGATGAAGTTATTATGTCCAACTGTACGTCAAACCCGGCACCTTCAAGGTATAAATATGCCCACACTTGCCATAGCAAGCACACGGTGGTTTGGAGCAGTTCGACTATCTACTTGCCCGACGCATCTCGCTACAGCAAGTGCCGAAGGAAGCCGACCCTCCAGCAGATGCACTGAGAGAGACGCTGTCTTTTCTCTTGCCGAGAAATCCAGCTGAAGTGTTTCCAAGCTCCCCTTGCGGGGTGTTGGGAAATCGAGTCCGGAGACAGAGATACCAGACCTCCTTCATTCTAAACCAAGGTTTGGAGCTGATTAGACCCTAAGAGAAATCTTGGATAGATTCTTGGCAAAAGAATACTAAACTTATGCTACACCACACTTACTTCTTCCCTCGTACTAGACTTAGGTTAGGTACATCGGGGTAGGCATATTTTAGAAGCACCAGTTGATTACTTTTAGTCTTTTTTTATTTATGTATGTATTTTATGGCTTAGAAACCATACCATGCTTTTACAGTATTATTTTATAATACTCTTCGTGCTGTACGCATTACGATTGTAGCAGTTCATTTCTTCTGCATTAGAAAGAAGACTGTTCAATAAATACTTTTATTGAAAACCCCCATCTCTCTATTTCTCTGCACCTTTGGTGAAACGAAGCATGCACGAATGACTGAGTAAAATATATATCTAATGTTTTCCAGCGATAGCTTCCGCAAAAAACATCACCATGGATGAGAGCGACAAACAACGCTAATGAAATTCAGAGTAGGCGTTCCCTTGCAAAAAACATGAAAACACCACTTTGTGATATTTTCAACAACCAGCTAAAAACAGGCGATAAGCCTTGTTAGCAGTAGGAATTTAACACCTGTCTTTTACTGGTGTGAAGCAGGAAGACTACCTGCAGTACGAAAGGGAGCCCAGCCCAGAGCCACATCTGAATACCAACACATGTCATGGAGCTACTGATCATGCAGCTCAGAGATCCAAGAAGGCAACAACACCCACCGCCACCACCCCTAGGGCACCCTCCCCCCAACTACCAGCGGCGCAGAACAGGACAGCGGACTTTCTGAAAACGGCATGGCCCCTCGGCCACACAATAGCTGAATGTTGGGAGAGGTGGGAACCAAGTATGTGTGAAGGAGGCCAGTCACCCATGAATAAGAATGCACACAATGCCAAGTGTGGCGGTGATTTGCTGGACAGACCTGTCTATGTGGACATATACTGCTGGTGCTTGCAGTGTTGTGGACAGCGAACGCAACCAAGTTACCTCAGGCAGTGAGGAAGATCTCAGTCATGTAGCTGTGTCGATCCCCTGTAAGCGTAAGCAGATTGGGCTGGTCCGATGTTTTGCCAGTCCAGAGTAGGAGTGTGAATAAATAGGCCAGGGTTCTGGGCGTGGTTCACTTATGGGAAGGCCAACGCGTCTGCCAGTGCGGCGGCTCGGACCCTGCCACGAGGCCGCCGTCGTGACCGCCGGCCTCCTCAACACAGGCCCTCTGCGAACCCAGCGGCACAGCACTGCAGAGTTACGTCTGTGATGACTACTGCCTTCGATCGCAGGGCTCACAATTCAGACCAAGTCACGATTGAAGATGACACAGTCCAGTAGGCAACAGACATAGCATCCAGTGTGGCCCGCCCAGACGACGCATCATCGCTGGCTGCGCACACACTGATTGCTTCAGGTGCCACTAACTCTGTGCAGCTCAAGTCAACGCCATGTGGCTGTGGGCCTTTGCTGTCCGCTGCCTCTGGCCTACACTGCGGACAGCAGGGCTCACAATACAGATTGAGTCACGATTGAAGATGACGCAGTCTAGTAGGCAACAGACATTGCTACCAGTGCTGCCCGCCCGGACCACGCATCATTTCTGGCTGCACACACGCGGAGTGCTTCAGGTGCTACTAACTCTGTGCTGCTCAAGTCAACGCCACGTGGCTGTGGGCCCTTGCTGACGGCTGCCTCAGGCCTACACTGCGGACAGCAAGGCTCACAATTAAAATTGAGTCTTCATTTATTAATTGCAGAGTCCAGTAGGCAACAGACATTGCATCCAGTGCGGCCCGCCCGGACAACGCATCATCGCTGGCTGCGCACACACTGAGTGCTTAAGGTGCCACTAACTCTGTGGAGCTCAAGTAGACGCCACGTGGCTTTGTGCCCTTGCTGACCGCTGCCTTCGGCCTACACTGTGGTCAGCAGGTCTCACACATATCCAATCCAATCCTGACCTGCAAGGACACGCCATCATCGCTGACTGCACACACGCTGAGCTCTTCAGGTGCCACTAACTCTGTGCATCACAACTCATGGATCCTTTATGATTGACATTCGGGCTGTAAACAGTCTGTAAACAGCTGACGCAACAATGTCACCTCAGGCAGCAGGAATATCCCGAAGGGACATTAACAATTTCTTCACTTGAGCACGCTCATCTCTGGTGCCCCTAACTCAGTGCACCACAAGTCATGAACCCTTTATGATAGAATCTTTTGTGTATGATTTCAGATCTGGTACCCCTATCTCAGTGCACCACAGGTCATGGACCCTATATGATAGTATCTTTTGTGAATTCAGATCTGGTGCCCCTGCCTTAGGTCACCACAAGTTATGGACCCTTTATGATTGAATCTCTGTGTGTGATCTGATGATCACTGTTGTAGTTGTTGGTAGCACCAACCATTCCCTGAGGGCTGGCTTACACTCACCCCACACGCATCCAGCACAGGCGTCACTGGACATGCGACTGTGGTAATAAAAAGGGGCAGGCCGCACATGCCCGTAGCCAGTTCCACTGTCTATCTAACTGTGTCCATGTGTTCATTATGTACGCATGATGGCCCCAGACCCTACCACATTACATTGTGTGGGGACAGCGGACGCATCCATGTTACCTCTGGCAGTGGGGAAGAGCTTGGTTATGTAGCTTTGTCCCCCCCCCCCCTCCCTGTAAGCGTAAGTGGACTGTGTTACCGCAAACAAATGATGGACGGAAGGCTGACAATGCAAACATTCTCCCCCAGTCAAAAGATCCTGGTTAAATTGATCGTTCTTTTGCCCACTACGCCACCCCAGTTTGGACCCAGCCATATGCAAATCAGTCTTGACCCTGTGCCCCATGGGAACAGTCCAGACCGAATGGTCAGGTCCTCACTGGACCAGAAACAAGCATCCTGAGACCGGTTTCAGGGTATGTCACCCTTCTTCAGTCAGGCTAGCTTGAATCCAATGGCAAAGTGAGCAAGGGACCCACGTCTGGGCATACCCATCCCACTTAGGGCGAAAAGTGTTACAGCAAACAAATGATTGACGGAATGCTGACAATGCAAACATTCTCCCCCAGTCAAAAGATATGGGTTAAATCCATTGTTCTTATGCCCACTACACCACCCCAGTTTGGACCCAGCCATATGCAAATCAATCTTAACCCTGTGCCCCATAGGAACAGTCAAGACTGAACTGCCAGGCCAGGTCCTCCCTGGACTGGAAACAAGCATCCTGGGACCGCTTTCAGGGTATGTCACCCTTCTTTAGCCAGGCTAGCTTGAATCCAGTGGTACAGTGAGCAAGGGACCCACGTCTGGGCATACCCATCCCACTTAGGGCGAAAAGTGTTTCAGCAAACAAATAAACGGAATGCTGACAATGCAAACATTCTCCCCCAATCAAAAGATATGGGTTAAATCCATTGTTCTTTTGCCCACTGTGCCACCCCAGTTCGGACCCAGACATATGCAAATCAGTCTTGACCCTGTGCCCCATGGAAACAGTCCAGACCAACCTGCCAGGCCAGGTCCTCCCTGGACTGGAAACAAGTATCCTGGGATCAGTTTCAGGGTATGTCACCCTTCCTCAGCCAGGCTAGCTTGAATCCAGTGGCACAGTGAGTGTAAGCAGACTGGGCCGAGCCGGCATACGCCTGTACAGCATAGGGGTGTGCTGAATTTGCCCCGGGCTCTGGCGGTGGTTTAGTTCTGGACTGGACAAGGAAGTAACATACGCGTGTGTCTGTGTTTTAGTGTCTGCGCCACCTGGCACACAATCGACAATGTTGCAATGTAGCATGCTCCCGGAGGGGGCATGCTACATTGCAACATTGTCGATTGTGTGCTCGGGGTCTTGGCTCAAACATGCCCAGTGTTGTGTGTATCTGTATTGCAGCACCATGAACCACATGCCGAGCCCTACTCACAGCGTGACTTCAGCCAGGCATAAACTCTACATCTCTGTCAGCCCTATCCCTACCATAGGTACACTCATGTGGCCGCCCACCTTAAACGGCCAACATCAGTGTGTTGTCAGACTTGTGGACATGCGCAGAAAAGCATGACAATGGTGTGCCGTAGGAGTGCAAGTGATGCAACCGCATAACACACACAAGTAAATAGGCTCGGAGGGAGGGAGGAGCAGCTGTCAGGCAACGTAACACACAGTGATGCCGCACATTTGCCACATGCAAGACATGTCAAACATGAATCCTAAACCCCACAAATCCCAAACCCCACCCTCACTAAGCCACATTACTTTCCTGAATGCAAGTGTATGACAAACTAACCTTAAGGGGGAAAGCTCCTTTGTTTGAACTATCAGGCGGGAGCACATCTGCACCTCCGACCTCGGAATTGCAAAATAATTCTTCTTGGAATGGAAGGAGCGAATGAGTAGTGTGTAGGTGGGTGCTTAGAAGACTGCATGGTAGTACACAGGGGATTGTAGCAGTGCATGTGTTAGTGCCTAGGTCATTGCATGAGTACATGAGTACTGACTGGATAATTAGAGTACTGCAAGGAGAGTGCATGGTGAATTTATAAGTGCTAGGGAGTTGTCGGAGTGATTGGATAAGTACAAGCTGGGTGATTGGAGGACTGTATGGGGAGTGACAGGGTGATTGCTGGACTGCATGGGTACTACCTGGGGAATTGAAGGACCGAATGAGTAGTGTGTATGTGGTTAGAGGACTGCATGGGTAGTGCACAGGGGATTGCAGCAGTGCATATGTTACTGCCTGTGTCATTACATGAGTAAATAGATACTGACTGAACTATTAGACTACTGCAAGGAGAGTGCATGGTGAATGTATAAGCGCTTGGTTTACTGTATAACTACATGGGTAGTGCTTGGCTGATTGGGAGAGTGTATGGGTAGTGCCTGAGTGATTTCATAACTGTTTAGGTAGTGGCAGAGTGATTTCATGAGTGCATTGATACTAACTGGGTGATTACACAATATGGAATCAGTCAATCATTACTTAAGTAGTTTTAAAATCACCTACTCACTACCTTTGCACTCCTCTAATCAGTCAGGCACCTCTCAATAGTTCACTAAGCATACATATAACTGTTTAAATACAATCTGAGCACATAGATGAGTCATTACATATTATCTAGTTAAGTAGATAAGTACAACATGCCTGCAAGGGAAATATGTGGTGATTTACTTTTGAGCTACATCTTGACCATTCTATCTACAAATATGCGACAACATTAAACTATACCTCTCAACAGACTTAAGAAAGAAGGCCAATTAACGACACTTTTTATGAGCATTTTTAAAACCACACTTTTATTCTACATCTTCATCTTTCTATCTAAAATTATATGGCATCATTCAACTATACCTTTGTTCAGACTACAAAAATAAGCCTAATTAACAGCACCTTATCGCACCATTCAATCTTAAAATATGTGGCATCATTTAACTTTACCTTTGTCCAAACTAATAAAAGAAACCGAATTATTAACACCTTATATGATCATCTTTGAAACAGTACAGTTTTTTTTTGTAACTTATTTTTATTGACATTTTGCATTTACAGTGACATGTATCAAATAACATTCTCATAGAATACATCTACTGGTATTTATGTCAGAATGCATAAGTATTCATGCAATTACTAGTCGAGTGTCCTGTCACTATGGAGGTCTTCCTATGAAGAATTGCTGAATATAACTGGGGGGGGGTGCTCATGGAATGCTGGGTACAGATAGTGGATGAGGCCTAAGGGTGGCGTATGCCCCGATGATAATATAGTGTAGTGAGTTACTAAGGGTGTGGGGGGACCCATGATCAGTCTAGGTACAAAGGAACGGCTTATTCTTAAATCTTTGAAACATCACAGTTGTGCTGCATCTTTATGAAACGATCTATAATTATGCAGTATCATTCAACTATACCTTTGTAGAGACAACAAAAAATGAAGCGTAATAAACTACACCTTAAATGAACATCTTTCAAACTACACATTTGTGCTGTGTCTTCAACCAACTATCTAAAAATATGCGGCATCATTCAACTATACCTTTGAATAGACTTAAAAAGGAAGCCTGAATAATAATATCAATAATCATCTTAATAAATACACATCTTACTGTACAGACGTTTTTTAAACAACATTTAAGTACTATGAAACAAACTCCAATATACATCTCTACATTTAATAATATATTTCAAACAACGTTTTAGAATAATGTTACATTTATTTAAATAAACCTCACAAATGTATAACTCCCCTTGCAAATAAATGTGTTGAATTAAAAATCTTACAAACTCTGACAGGATTTTCTTGTACACATAATCAATATAATGCACCAGACTCAGCAAGGTAAAACCAGTAATGGCCAGGTTTCCCTCTCTTTCTCCGTACAAATACACATAAGCAACAAATAACATTGCTTCCCAGAGTTTTTCAAACTGTGAAACACATTTCTATTGGTTCCACATAACAACCCTTAGCAACTGACTTCTTCACCCTTTCTGCTTAATTTCAGTTTCCATAGTAACAGTTCATGGAACATTTAACTTAACTGACAGGTCAAAGTTCACCATATTTTAAAGTTCACCACACAGTTTTGCAAACGCAAACAGCAGGTGTGGTTGGCTTTGCAAAAACAAGCACCCTATTTTTGAACGTACAAACTTATGAAACAGCTAATCAATTCTCTACTTTATTAAAAACAGCATCTTGTCCACCATTTTACATACTTCTCATTCTACCAGCTGACTACCCCAGCTACAGACATCTTTTCATTACCTACAGTCATCCCTTCAAGATGCTTTCAGATTGGATTGTTGGTTACAGCTATATTTTCTGGTGCAAAAGGTGTGCTGAACGCAGAGGTATTGACAAAGACCTAGCTTTGCAAAACGTAGCCATTAAATTGATTGGATAGAGGATTAAAGCCGCATACATGTGCCACCCCTGCCTGCTGATGCCAGTTCATTTTTTTCTGTCCTGCATATGGGCTGCCTCTCTACCTCCATCCAGGTCTAGCAGGAGATGGCTCAGGATCTTCTGTGGTGGCAGATAAGCATCACCCCAACTGGTGTTAGGCCATTGTCCCTTCCACACTCTGACTACACTGTTGTGACAGACTTGTCACTGCTGGGGCCTGAAGGTCACTTGGGTGTATTCAGAAGCCTCTGGTGTCTGGCAGAGAGCCAGCTCTACAATAGATTTTTGGAGCTTTGGGAAACCCATCTGGCCATGAAAGCATTCTTGCCATCTAACAAGGAAAGGCCAGTGCAGATACTCACGGACAACACAACCACCATATGCTACTTTAACAGGTGCGTGGAGTGGGGTTATGGGTCCTGTTCCAGGAGGCTGCACACCTACAGAAGTAGCTGAACCAACAGAAAATCTTTCTGGGAGCCAACTATCTGGCTGGTGACTCTGAATGCCAGAGCAGACGAGCTGAACAGATGTTGGCTGGCAGACCAGAAATTACATTTCCAGTTGGAGGTGATAAGGCGCATCTTTGACCAGTGTAATATGACCTGGATAGATCTGTTCGCCACTGGCGAAAATTCAATGTAGACTCTTTAGCACAATGAAGAAGCATTATGACTGCAATGGGACATGGTTCAGAGGAATATCTGCAGTACATAGGAGTGTGTGTATGTCCCACCTTACCTCTCCAACTCCTCCCAATCATTTTAGGTCCTTCCCCGAACCAGCCCCAAACGCAATTCTAATTTCTATGTCTAAGGACCTCTGTTGACTCCTACTAGATTCTAACAGGATCCCTCTATATAGGGCCCTATCTCCCCAGATCTTCAAATGTTTGTGTGGACAACCTCTGACTGTGTAGACCTGCCTCTCCAGGCTGATTGTGGTCCAACCCCACTTTCCATCCCTCCAATGTGGGGGATAGTTCGTATTTCCAATTTCTGATTGATACATCTGCCAGTGGATTCCTCACCTTGTGAATATCCCCTGCGCCAGCAGCATTCGGAAATGTTTTGTAGCTCTCCACGCTGACGAGGAGGACATCACTGGAGCCATAAGAGAGCCTCGTTGGCGTAATGACGTCAGTTCCCTTTTTTCCGCGCCGTCGACGCTAACGGTTTTCCTTGGACTCTCTGTGGTTTCACGTGCTACTTTGTGTTTCTGCTTGTTTCCTTTTCGAGGATGTCGTCGAGGAAGTCCGGGTTCAAGCCCTGCAGGGAGTGCGGTGGGCACATGTCAATTACAGATCCACATGAAGATTGTGTCTGTTGTCGGATCACGACGTCGAGGGATGTGCCTGTTGCGGAAAGATGAATCCGAAGGCATTAAAGGAAAGAGAAGCTAAACTCTTCATGGCAAAGAAGGTCGAGGTCTCGTTCCAGGTCGAGGTCAGGCTCGAAGTAGACATCTGGGCATGCTTCTAGATCTAAGAAGCATAAGAAAAAGAACGGGCATGGTTCAAGACGCCGTTCAGATAAAGACACGGATCTGAAGTCGACTTTGCCAGCTCATCAACGTCGTAAAGACTTCATGTCATCTTCTCCCTCGAACCAAGGTTCTCCGGTAAGATCAGCTTCGCCAGCTCATTCTCCGACGCCGGCTCCACCCCCGACTTCGGCACATTCTCCGGCTCCGAAGGAAGACGTTCCAGTGCCAGATGAGTTGTCGACTCCAGTGGCGCCTCCGTCTGCGCCATCTGGCCCGAATCCGGTAATGCTTGCGCCTGAGCCTTCTCCAGGCGTTTGTCCTCCTTTCCCTGGCCCGGGGCAAGATCCATCGATTTATCTAAATGCAATGTATGGTGTGTTTCAAAGGGCTATGTACCCCCCTGGAGCACCTTCGGCTCCCATGAGTCCTATGGCGTTTAATCTGGGGATTCCTCAAGCCTAGGCTCAGGCACCCTTCATGCCATTTCTACCAGTGGCTCCGTCTTGGCATTTACCGGCACGGAGGACGTCGACACCATTCCCGTCATCTCCGGCGCTGTCAGCTCGACCTCGTCAGACACCGGCTGTGCTTCCGGATCCATGTTCAACTCCGGCTCCTTCGGAGTCATGTCCGGCTCCATCGACGCCGGTGCCGAGAATGAGATCTAGGAGAGAGGCTCAGAGGATTTTAGAAGAGCAGTGGTATCGTTTGGAGGAAATGGAGGAAGGTGAGATTCAGGAGTCGGATGACTAGTTTGTTGAACTGAAAGAGGCAAGTGGCCTTGATATGTCTCCAGAATGGGAGCTTTCACCACTATCTGATGCTCTTTCAAAGGATGTGGCTCCTTACCACACAGTGATAAGGAAGGCAGCAGATCTTTTAGACCTCCAGCTTCCCACGACTGAATTTAAGTCACATATCTTGACAGAAGTTCTTCAGTCACCTTCTACTGTGGTGGAGCCTTTGCTACCATTCAATGATGCCATCACTGAGCCTGTAATGGACGTTTGGCGAAAGCCCTTTTCTGCTCTGGCTGTTTCCAAGTCTGTTGCCAGGAGATATAGGGCAGCTCCAGGGGACCTGGACTTTTTAACTTCCCATCCTTCTCCTGAGTCTGGTGGTTCAACCTGCCTGTTCCAAGAGATCTTCTGGGGCTTTTCCCCAGGTTCCTGGCGATAGGGAGTCGAAAAAACTTGACCAGTCTGCAAAAAAGGTGTTTTCCTCTGCAAGCATGGCATTGAAGTCCACACATGCCACCTGTCTTTTGGTGCGTTACATCCATGCACTAATGGACTCTGCTAAGCTACTTGCCCATAAATTGTCTGGGGAGGACAGACAGAATTTTAATGAGGTCTTGTCAGACACACAAGCGGCTGCTCGTCAAGTGATTCAAAGTGGTCTGGACACTGCAGACTCTGTTGCCAGGATCATGGGATCTGCTGTTGCTACAAGAAGGAGTGCCTGGCTTAAATCATCGGAGTTCTCTCCAGATGTGCAGGGGACACTTTTGGATCTCCCTTTTGATGGTTCAGGGCTGTTTAAAAAGAAAGCGGATGCTGCCTTGGAAAGGTTTAAGGACAGTAAAGGCACTGCCAAGTGTTTGGGCCTTCAGGCTCAGCCTAGAGGATCCTTGTATAGGAAGTACAGGGGTTTTGGGAGATCGTCCTTGCAGCAGCAGCAGCAACTGCAAAACATCTTGTACAAGTCCTACAGGGGCAAGAACAGAGGTAGTCCACGAGGCCGTCAGCCCTCCTCCTCCTCCTCTTCTTCCTCTACCTCCGTTCCTCTTACCACAGCAAAGCAGCCCTAGATCCACCATTCTGGATCATGCTGGTCCTGTGGGGGGTTGGCTTACTCATTTTCTTCAAGATTGAAATCGGTCACTACAGACCTGTGGGTTCTCAATCTTGTAGAGTATGGGTATGCTCTTCCCTTTCGGGAATTCCCTCTAAATTACCCTCCTCATCAAGGGAATTGCTCAGAGGACCACCTTCTTCTCCTGCAGGAAGAAGTGCTAACTTTACTGAAAAAGGGTGCACTAGAGGTGGTTCCAGAGTGGGAAAGGGTTCAGGGATGCTACTCCCAGTATTTCCTGATTCCTAAGAAGGATGGCAGGTTACGTCCAATCCTGGATCTCAGGATCTTGAACCTTTTTCTGAAACAGGAGAAGTTCAAGATGCTCACCCTTTCGCAGGTTCTTCAAGCATTGCAACAGGAAGATTGGATGGTGTCGATTGACTTGCAGGACGTGTATTTTCATATCCCGATCCTGAAGTCGCCCCGGAAGTATCTCCATTTTACAGTAGGGTCGCAACATTATCAGTTTGCAGTCCTCCCGTTTGGACTTACTACTGCACCTCGAGTCTTCACCAAGGTGATGGCAGTGGTGGCAGCCCATCTCAGGAGATCGGGGATTTTGGTTTTCCCCGATCTGGATGACTGGCTGATCAAAGCAGAGTCGCCAGAGAAGGTGCTTCATCATCTGCAGGTTACAACTCAGCTGTTGTACAAATTGGGTTTCTCGATATATGTGCCCAAGTCTCACCTGGTGCCCTCTCAGCGCAACCTGTTCGACACTACTGTGTGTCGAACACTACGAATGTTCGACACTACTGTGTGTCGAGCATTCCCTCCTCCACAAAGGATTCTTGACATTCAGGAAATTATTCCCTTGTTTTACAACAGAGCGGTCGTTCCAGTCCTGAAGGTCCTTCGCCTGCTCGGTCTGTTGCTTCCTGCATTCTGTTGGTCGACCATGGGCGCTGGCCCATGAGGGCGCTCCAGTGGTGCCTCCGCAGGCTGTGGTATCAACACAATGGGGATCTCAGGGAGTCTGTGAGGATCTCCAGAGAAGCTGCGGCGGATCTGTCTTGGTGGAGCGTGGAGGGCAATATGTCTCAAGGAAAGCCCTTCCAACTACCGCCATCGGTGTCCAAAGTGATCAAGGGTCTTTGGTCTCCAGAGGAAAGGTTGCTCCGCATCAACCTTCTAGAGTTGCGGGCGATATGTTTGGCGCTCAAGGCCTTCCTCCCTTCCCTTCGCAGTCAGGCGGTTCAAGTCCTGATGGACAACACTACCGCGATGTGGTATGTCAACAAGCAGGGAGGAGTGGGGTCGCATTGTCTCTGCAGAGAGGCTCTGCGTCTCTGGTCTTGGGTTAGGGACCTTCAGATTTGTCTGATGGAAAATCATCTGGCCAGAGTTCTGAACGTGCGTGCAGACAGTCTTAATCGGCAGTTCTCCGCTGACCACAAGTGGAGGCTTCATCCAGAGGTGGTTTGTCGCATCTTTCGGGTGTGGGGAACTCCTCGGGTGGACCTGTTTGCCACTCACGAGAAAGCTCTCTGCCCATCATTCTGCAGTCTCCAGTATCCGATGCACGGAGCTTTGGGGGATGCGTTTCAGTTGGGATGGGGCTCACAACTCCTTTACGCGTTTCCTCCCATACCCTTGATTCCTCGGGTTCTGAGAAAGATTCGCCAAGACCGGGCCTAAGTCATATTGATCGCCCCGGATTGACCAATAAGGGTGATGTACACAGATCTACTCCACCTCTCCTCGTGCCCTCCGCTCCTTCTCCCTCTCAGGGCTGACCTCCTCTCGCAGTCGCAGGGGCAGGTTCTACACCCCCACCTCCAGAGCTTACACCTTCATGCCTGGAGATTGAACGGGGCAACCTGAAATCTTTTTCTCTTCCTTCTGACGTGGTGGACGTTATTTTGTCCGCCAGACGTCTCTCCACCAAGTCTATCTATTCCTATAGTTGGTCCAAATTTGTTCATTGGTGTGGGGAGAAGTCTAATGACCCTTTGAGGGCTCGCTTATCCAACATCCTTCAATTTGATCTTTCCCTAGCCCAGCAGGGCTTTGCTGTGGCTACTGTGAAGGGCTATTTATCGGCTTTGTCTGCGTTCCTTTGCTTGCCGGACCAGCCGTCTTTGTCTTGTTTAAATTGCCCATTGTGTTACGATTCATTAAGGGCCTTACCAACAAATATCCGCCCACTCCATTTATTGTGCCTCAATGGGACTTAAATTTTGTCTTAACCTACTTGATGGGTTCTCCCTTCAAGCCCTTACACAAGTGTCCCATCATCATACCTACACAGGAAGAAGCGGCACGAAACAATACGATGCCATATGACATCACCTGTTGGTCCTGCTTGAAATTTCTATATAAAAGTTTCTGGATCAAGTCTGACACCTGGTGGATATTTATAGGGTGAGGAATTCGCAGTTAGAAGTCTCTGTTAGAGATAATAATTCTCTGCTTGTCATATCACTGTTATATCACACACCTTTATCTAGTGCAGCGCTCTATTGCTTTAGAACTAGGTTTGTTAGTGACTCCTTCTCCCTGTATTAGAAGTATTAGATATGGTAAACGATTTCTGAAAAGGCTTCGAATTTAAAAAATGATTTGCGGGTGGAGGAAGGTTACAGTGTGTCCTGTAAGCTTCAAGCAGAAATCACTGATGAGAATTCCCATGACCAAGAACTTCAGTTAAAAGTGAGAAACTATTCTATTTCAAAGAAATTGGGTATTTTTCAATTAAAAACATTTATAATAGTCTGAATTATTCTAAAGTGGATGGTATAGCTTTAACTGGCCTGTAACAATCTACATAGGATTCTAGTGATCAGTAGTTTAGAGGTTTAACTGGTTGTATGTCAGAATATTTACCTAAAGTCCAACAAAAAGATCTGCTACAGTGTATCAACTATCACTATATTCTGAAGGTAAGTATATATAGGTTAGTGCACATTTGCTATTCTTAAGATCTATGTACCTTGACACTATATATATGAGATCCAGTTGAAGGCGTCAGCCGAAACACTTTGGTCGTTTCATTGTTTTATTTTCTTATTGCCAGTAAATATGTTGATTACACATTGAATACATTTAAGTTTACCTGATTGCCAAAGGGTCTGTGTGCTGCTGTTTGGTGGTTCAGAGGAGAACACTATGAGACGATATATATATATCAAGTTTCAGCGCGATAAAATAGACTACGAGCAGGGCCAAATTTTTACGTTTTCGCGCAAATATGATGCGGTAAAAGCAGCGAAATCTAATGCAACTCATCAAAGAGAGGGAAGGCCAACAGTGGGACCCGTGAGTGGAATGCAATCTATGTCGTCAATATCAGATATCGGCTCCGCCGCAGATACAGAATCGGAAGCAGAAACAAACCCCGGCACATCAAGACAAACAATAAGCAATAAAAAGGGTCACACATTAGCAGAAGAATTGATTTTTTTACAGGACCAAAGACGCCAAACACTTCGTCCGAGGAAACCAAATAACTTTCCATACAGAGGAGAAATGCAAGGCGCAGGTAAAGAAGGAAACTAAGGAGGGAGTGCGCAAAACAACAAGAAAATGAACAAGAGAGGATGGCGCCAAAAATAAATACCACCAGTTCAAGTGAAAATTCCATCATTAACTTGGCTAACATAGACTTAGATTAGGCAGAGGAACAGCTTCTAAAATTGGGGTTATCATATTGTATGGAAAGTAACTTTTAATACCCACAAACTCGATTGGATATATATCAGTTTATCCGAAAAATAAAGCTTCACAAATTTCATCAGTTGAGAATGGACAAATCGACAACAGCAACCCCTATGGAGGTATTAAACAGAAGCAATGTAGATCTGACTGCTGCGGTTGTCAATCTAATGTGTGACTTAAATATGATTTGAAGAGAGATTTTAACTGGTGAAGAGACTACCCAGGCAATGATGGACAATATGGAGATCAACTTCAACACTGCTCCAATCACGAATTTTAAACCAAAATCGAAATTTGTGCCAGTAATGACAAGGGACTCCATTGATACTTTTAATGAAATAATCACAACTGAAGTTCGGAAAGTTGCATTCAAAAACCCCAAAACAAAATAAGAAATATAATGCTCAACTGCAAAAATACCATCAATTAATGAAAAAACTAAAGGAAAATAACTCTATTATCATCCGTAACTCCGATAAAGGGGGAAATGTAGTCATTTGGCCCAGCCAGCAATATATGGAGGAGACCCAAAAACAACTGGGGGACCGTAATTGCTACAGATTGAGCTCCAAATTTGTTATGAATGCGAAAAAAGATGAATTATTTGGCAAATTACTGGCATGGAAAAAAAAGGATTAATTAATCATGAAGAACATAAATTCCTCAAAAATTAATATCCCTGAACGCCAGTAATATATTTCATCCCAAAGATTCACAAGGATAAATCAAAACCTCCGGGCAGACCAATAATCTCTGCGAAAGACAGTTTATTGGAAAATGTATCAATGTATATAGACTCGTTTTTACAAGAACACATGAAGACTTTACCGTCATATGTACAGGACACCACAGGTTTTTTAAGACCGTTGCATGACTTCCAATGGGAAGATGACTATGTCTTGATATCAATGGATGTGTCTAATTTATACATCTCAATTCATCACAGGGATGGGCTTAAAGCGATTGATTATTTCTTGGGCACAAGGCCCATTGAATTCCACGCATATAATAAGTTATTGATTTATCTCACCAACTTCTGTCTAAATAACAACTTTTCCATGTTCCAACAGCAGATATACCACCAGGAGAGAGGCGTAGCGATGGTCGCAAGTTTTTCGCCCAGCTACGCCTGTCTCCATATGGGGTGGTGGGAAGAGAAGGTTGTTAAATACAACATAGAAAATATTGGACAGAAAATTTGATTGTGGGTTCGCTTTATTGATGACCTGTTTTTAATATGGCGGTGAGACACAACAAGTGCTGAGAATTTTATCTGTGAACTCAATAACAATGATTTGAATTTGCAATTCACATCTGACATGCAAAAAGTATATGTTTTCTGGATGTGCAAGTATATGTGCATGAGAAGACACTGCAAACACGAATACACCGTAAACCCACGGCAGGGAACACAATTTTACATTCAAGTAGCTTCCACCCGCAACATACAGTACAAAGTATACCGTATATGTTGCGCATTCGTAGGTTGTGTAGCAAGGAGGAAGTCTTAAAAGCAGCACAACAAGAATGTAGATTGTGATTTCTTGCAAGAGGCTATGGGCACAAGATCATAGACCAAGCCATTGCAGGCACTACAACGATGTCCAGAGATGATCTGCTATTCAAACCTTCACGCAGTAAAATAAAACAGTCTGCAACAGAAGATAACATGTCCATCAATCCCAGGCTTACCCTGACGTACAACAAACAAAGGAATAGCCTTGTGAAAATAGTCAAAAAGAACTGGAACTTGGTAAGAAGTGATCTAATAATAGGGGACAAAATGCCAGCTTCCCCTGTTATTACTTACAGAAAAGCAACCACTTAGTCAGTAGTAGCCCTGAAGTTTCTGTTAATACCAACTGGCTTACAAAACATAAAGGCTTTGTGCGGTGCACAACCTGCAAAGCATGTAAATATGGAGAGATTAAGACCACATTCCATATTCCGTTTAATGACAAGCCAGGACTATTAACAAATTGCTAACTTGTAAATCTGAATTCGCAGTTTATGTGCTCGAATGCACGTGCGGACTAAGATATGTTGGTAGCACTCGTCTCCAAGTCCATAAGAGGGTACTGCAACATTTACGGGCGATTACCAACAACGATAGCTCCTATCCGGTAGCCCGGCACTTCAACGAAATACATAATACAAATTTGATCAGTTGAAGTATTATGTAATTGACAATGTTCCTCCGCTGAGACGAGGAGGAAATAGAGACGCAGTACTCAGGAGACTTGAGACAAAATATATCTTGGAGCTAGACAGCAAGAGTCCGCACGGCCTAAATACAACTGAGGATCTATATACCTGGCTGTGATAACAACTTAATTAAAAAAAAAAATTGTAAATACATGAAGTAATTTTTGGTCTCTCTCTTTCACCCCCTGTAAATAAATCTGTTTTTATCAGTAATTCCATGGGCTCATGGTATACTGTTAAAATGAATATTGCACTAGGCACGGTGACACTTTATGGTAATTATAAATAACATTTACCTATTTAATTTCACTTTATGCACTTTTTACAAGCTCATTTTGCACATATCATGTACTCTACCTTGGTGCCCAAATACACAAAAAATGTTTTGGGCCCTTAAATTGTTCCGAATTTGCAAATAAAGGGAACACATAGGCAAACCTGCTTTATTTTAAGATCGAATTGTGAGTAAGAAATACAAAAAACATTATGGTCTGATAATTTTTATCTAGTGTGATTTTAACAATATGTATTTATACAGGCATTGTTTTAGTTATTTGAATATTACAACAAAGATTAACAAATATGCACAATTATATGGTCAAATTGCATTTAAGCAGTTAGCCTCAGTAAATTGAATTGCCAATATGTGTATTTCCTTTTAAAGAAATATGCTATAAATAAAATCTGTTTTTATTATATTTATATAATGAACGTTTTATGAATATTTATGAATAAGATTGTTGCATAAGATACAGCAATGGAACATTTACAAATGTGTACTATATGCCATGATAACTGCAATGTTGAATTCAGAAAACTACATGCAAGTCTGTTTTCGAGTTTTATCTTTCACTTTGTACAGTGTCACTTTAAAAACAGAAAAAAACAGTTGAGCACGTCAAGTGATCAAGGGTTCCAGGTAGCCCGGAACGCGTCGTGGCGGCAACAAGCACTGAATAAAAAGAATTGAGCACATATTCAAGTGGAGTCTGTTCTGTTTCCTTTTCCGAAGCACAAAGGAAAGTTTTTTTGGGGAGAAAAAAAATATTTATATATATATATATATATATATATATATATATATATATATATATATTTATGTATCAAATCCACACCTCGTCTCTTTGGAAAGAAGTAGAGCACACACGAGTCAAGCTGGAAACTTGTTCTTTATTAATCAAGCAGCATGACGCGTTTCTTTGTAATCGACTTCCTCAGATGCCACCAAACAACAAATGATTTCAAGGCTCACATTCAAATACAAAGTGCCCTGCTACGATTGGTTAAGGTATCTCTGACAGGTTTTAGAGGGGGATGTCCCGAACTCTGTACTCCTAGTCCGCATGGAGCAGCATTCTGACGCAAGTACTCTCCCCAGTGGGCGGTGTCCGCTCCTTCCCCTGGCACCTGGATCTTACTGTGGGCAGCGAGCAGCCTCCATGGCCTCTCATCCCAAAGCTGAAATCCCGTAATAAGCCTAAAAACACCACGTAAGTAAGCAACGCTTTCCTGCAAAGTCACAGTCCAATTCTTATTGGCAGGGCAATCATGCCGGATGCGGTGATTCAGCGTGTTCCAAAAGGTTTTTAGAGACCACAAATCTGAAAGAGACACGTTACCTTAGAATTACCCCCAGGCTTCATACTGGATCTGGAAAGTTTTTGTCAGCAGTACCCCTGGTCGTCGGAAGGTGGCGTCGTGCAGCTCCGCATCCGTCGTAGGTGTCGTGATCGCCGGGATGACATTGCGGCAGCTACTTAGACGCCGCGCTCGCGCGCTGACTTCAGTTCTTCCTTTTTCGGCACCAGCAAGCACAGATCCGGAGAGAGCGGTACCCCCAGTCAATTTTTGACTGACTTTTTCTGG
The DNA here is from genome assembly GCF_964261635.1 of Lissotriton helveticus. Classification (NCBI taxonomy): domain Eukaryota; kingdom Metazoa; phylum Chordata; class Amphibia; order Caudata; family Salamandridae; genus Lissotriton; species Lissotriton helveticus. Next base: position 370,024,938 of record NC_136057.1, on the reverse strand, counting down.
ACTTTTGTCTCTGTCTTTTTTGAGTCTTTGACTCCTGGTGTATAGGGCTGCTTGGATTCAAGTCTTGCGAGGTTTGTCCCCGCATGATGTCGGTGACAGACCCGCACCGCAAGTGTCTTTACTGCCTGGGGAGCGACCGCGACCCGGTGTCGTGCCCCAACTGCCGGGCCATGGCTCTCAAAACTTTGCGGGAGCGGTCTCGAAAGTTGCTTGAGGCCCGGGAGTCGGCTCCATGCCGTTCACTGTCCCGGTCCCGTGGGAGGTCGAGGAACCGGTCGCGGAGCTGCCACCATCATTCGACAAAGTCTTCGCACTCTGGGTCAGGTAAGACGAAGCACAAGAAGTCGAAGAAGCGACGTAGCTCTTCACCTTCCCCTAGCCTGTCACGTGACACAGCTCAGGGTGTGGGCGGCTCTGGAGGAGACTACGCATTTGCCGTCGGCCTACCCTCCCTTCCCGGGTCGGTCTGTGACTCTGGCCCAGCTGCAGGAGTTTGTCAGCCATGGCCCGCCTCTTTAGCCCGTCGGGCCCCGTGGGTACGACTGGGGGTCCTCGCCCTTTTTCATCTGCGGCTCCGGCCTCGGCACCACGAGACCCCCATGGATCCCAGCCAATGTCGGTTGACCTCGTACGACCTCGACCGACAAAGACGTCTACGGCACAGCCACCGGCCTGCTCACCGGCCGATATTGTCCACCCCGACATGGAGACGGTGCCGGACTGGTGTCGATCAACGCCGATTCCAACGTAGATGGGGAAATTGTGATCCCTATCTTCATTCTTCTCCATCTTACCCACCTGCCCAGCAGGTTATAGAGGACAGGGAGGACTGGGAGGGGTGTTCAGACCCTTCCGCCGTCTTTGCCAGTTAGACCCGGACTGGGCAGAGGATTTGGGGGACGCCGGTGATCTGGATTTCTCACCAGAACCTGGTTCACTGTCTCCTTCTACCGTGGCAATGGAGGAGGGTGGTACTTATTCAGTAGTGTTGCATAGGGCAGCAGAGGCTCTCCACCTCGAGCTCCCTACAGTGGCCGTCAGGACAGAAGTGCTGCCGGCGGCATCCTCTGCGGACCCGCTGCTGCCCTTTAATGATGCACTTTGAGACATCCTTTTGGGCACCTGGTCCAGGCCCAACACAGGGGTTCCTGTGGATAGGAACGTGGCCCGACGCCATCGCCCAGTCCTGGGCAAAAGCATTTTCCCCTCCCAACACCCTACCCCTGAGAGCTTGGTTGTCTTAGCCTCTGCTTCCCCAAGTGCATTCCCTTCCGCACCTCTGAACAGAGAATCCAAGAAACTGGAGCAGTTTGGGAAGAAGATTTTTCTACCGCCATTTCAGGGCAGCGGTCTGTGAACACTGCATGCCTCTTGGGCCGTTATTTCCACTCTGTGTGGGATACGGTAGCGCAGGTGCTACCTCAGTGTCCGGAAGAGGCCCAGACGGTGCTCTCCCAAGCTATTGCTGATGGGAGAGATGCAGCCAAGTTCACGATTCGTTGTGGCCTTGACACCGCCGACTCGCTGGGCCGAGAAATTTCCACTACAGTGGCGCTAAGCTGTCACGCCTGGCTGAGGACCACTGGCATTTCAGGGGATGTCCAGAACACTCTGATGGACATGCCTTTTGATGGCACTCGCCTTTTTGGCGACACGGCAGATAGTGCGTTGGAGCGCTTTAAGGACGCGCACTCCTTCGGCGTCTGCTTTTCGCTCCTTTCGTGGCCAATTAAGGGGCGCCCAAACACGTTTGTTTCAAAGCCACAGGACTGCGCAGCAACAGTCTCAAGGCAGCCGCGGATGTGGGACCCGCCAAGGTGGGCCACAGAGCGAGCGGGTGTGTCAGTCTACCACCTCCCCTGCCACCACTGCCTCCAAATCTTCCTAGTCCAGTGTTTCAGGTCCACCACACGCCAGTGGGCGTCAGGATTTGCCAGACCTCTCCCACTAGCGCACCAGATTTTCAGAAGAAGCTATCCTCTCCCCTTCTAGACTATCCCTCCAGCCATGCCACTTCAGTACCACCACATGTCGGGGTATCACTTGACACTTCTCCAACCGGAATTTCTGGCCCTCATGGCCAAGGGGGCCATCAAGCACGTTCCGACGCCAGAAGTATGTCGTGGTTGTTACTCCCACTACTTTCTGGTTCCAAAGAAGAACAAGGGACTGCGTCCCATCTTAGACCTTCGGAATGTTAATTGCTTCCTCCGGAAGGAGGTATTCAAGATGCTCACACTTGCTCAGGACTTGTCTGCCCTAGACCCGCAAGACTGGATGGTAGCGTTGGACTTGCAGGACGCTTATTTTCATATCCCGGTTCTGCCAGCCCACTGGCGTTACCTGCTGTTCACCGTAGGCCGCGAGCACTTTCATTTCACCGTGCTCCCTTTTGGCTTTACCAGCGCACCTCGCTGGCGAAAGTGATGGCGGTGGTCGCAGCTCATCTGCACAGATCAGGGGTTTCAGTATTCCTCTATCTCGACCACTGCTTGTTAAAGGCGCGCTCACACCAGGCAGTCGTCTCCCACCTCCAGACTACGGCTGACCTAATGCATTTGATGAGGTTCTCCATCAACGTGCCAAAGTCACACCTGATCCCCTCAGAAGCTCCTCTTCATCGGAGCGGTTCTGTACACGGCGCAGTTTCGGGTCTATCCTCCTGGGCAGTGAGTCCAGGACATTCGGGCTATGATTACGATCTTTCAGCCCTTGCCCTGGGTTTCGGTCAAGATGACCTTGAGGCTGCTGGGCCTCATGGCCTCCTGCATCCTGCTGATCAATCATGCCAGTTGGCATATGCGGACTCTGCAGTGGGACTTGAAGTTCCAGTGGGTGCAGCATCAGGGGAACCTGTCCGACAATGTCCAGATCTCGGAGGGTACTGCACAACAATTGCAGTGGTGGCTCATGAACCAGCATTGGGTCAGCGGCAGATCCCTCTCCCTCCCCCAGCCGGAGTGCACAGTGGTGACGGATGTGTCCCTCCTGGGATGGGGCAGCCAAATGGGAGAGGCGGGGATCAGAGGCCTCCGGTTTCCAGCAGAGTCCAGGCTCCCTATCAACCTTCTGGAGCGCCGGGCGGTCCTGCCTGCACTAAATGCATTCCTTCTCTGTCTCAAAGGAAAGGTAGTGCAGGTGTTCACAGACAACACCACTGCCATGTGGTACTGCAACAAGCAAGGCGGGTTTGTGGACCCTATGTCAGGAGGCTCTGCATCTCTGGACATGGCTGGAACGTCAAGGCATTTCCTTGGTAGTTCAACACTTGGCAGTTTCTTAGAACGCCAGGGCAGACGAATTCAGCTGCAGGTGCATGATGGATCATGAATGGCGTCCTTACTTGGAGGTGGTGCAAGGTCTCTTTCAACAGTGGGGAGAGCCTTGGTTAGATCTGTTCGCCACCAAAGAGAACGCTCAATGTCAACAGTTCTGCGCGTTGGAATTTCCAAGGTGGCACTCGCTCGCCGACGCTTTCCGTCACAAGTGGAGTTCGGTCTATTGTACGCCTTTCCGCCTAGACCACTTCTACCCAGAGTGCTGAAGAAACTCAGTTGCGACCGGGCCCAAGTCATTCTTATGGCCCCGGACAGGGCTCGAAGAGCTTGGGATCCCGAGCTACTCAGTATAAGTTTGGATCCCCCGATCCGACTGCCTCTTCGGGAGGATCTTCTGTCGCAGCAGCAGGGGACGGTCCTCCACCCGAACCTGTCCAGCCTCCACCTCCTTGTGTGGAGATTGAGGGCTGAGCGTTGATTTCATTTGACTTGCCTCCTGAAGTCTTTGATATCATTCTGGCAGCCATGCATCCCTCCACTAAATCGGTATCGGTATACGCCTGCAGGTGTAACAAATTTGTGGCATGGTGCACAGCAAAGGCTGTAGATCCCCTTTCTGCCCCACTTTCAGAAGTCCTTTTGTTCCTTCTTTCTTTGGCTCGGCAGGGCTCTGCTCTGGGCACTATTAAAGGCTACCTTTCTGCAATTTCGGTCTTTCTCAACCTCCCTGATCAACCCTCTCTTTTCAAGTCCCCTGTCATAAGTAGATTTCTCAAAGGCATTACTCACCTTTTCCCTCCTATTCCGTTTGTGATACCGCAGTGGGACTTGAATCTGGTTCTTACTTATTTGATGTGTGCTCCTTTTGAGCCGCTTCACAACTGTCCTCCGCGTTTACTGACTTTAAAGACTGCTTTCCTGGTCCCCATCACCTCCGCTAGGCGCGTGAGTGAGCTCCAGGCTCTTTCCTGTAAACCTCCTATTCTGTCTGTTCATCCGGACATGGTTGTGCTACGCACTCATCCGTCCTTCTTGCCAAAAGTTGTTACTGCCTTCCATATCGGTCAAAATATCACCTGGCCCACTTTCTCTCTGCCTCCACACCCTTCCAGAGCAGAATAGAGGCTCCACCATCTGGACCCAAAACGTGCGCTCTCATTTTACCTAAACCGCACACAACAGTTCCGGGTGGATGTACAGCCCGGTCAAGAAAGGCCGGGCTGTACACAGGAGGACTATCTCCTGATGGGTCTTCTTGTGTATAAAAGCCTGTTATTCTCTGGCAAAAAAAGAACCTGCAGTGGGGCTACGCGCCCATTCTACCAGGCCGACAGCGGCTACTACTGCATTGGGACATGGTATCCCTCTGCAAGACATCTGTCAGGCAGCCACATGGGCCTCGCTGCACACTAAGCATTATTGCCTTGACAGCCAAGTCCGGAGAGAGAGCTTCTTTGGCCGTTCTGTTCTCCGTGATTTTTCTGGTGTGATCTTGGTTCGCAGACCCACCACCGGGGTTGGTATTGCTGGGGTATCTATTCTAATGTAAGGAATCTAATATTAACATGTCTCTTTCAGTTACTTACCTTCGGTAATGATGTATCTGTAAGAGCCATTAGTTAGTGATAGATTCTTTACCGCCCCACCCATCCTACCCGTTCTGCAAACTGATTTCTAGGATTAAGGTCACCCTTTCAGGGCCCTAGTTTCAATGCACCAGTGGTCAGTATCTTGCATGGCTCCTGCCGTGGAAAGTCGTGTACAGAACTGACCAGGCGATCACGAAACCTACGACAGAAGCAGAGCCGCACGACGCCACCTTCCGACGCGCAGGAGTACTGCTGACGAACTTTCCGGATCCAGTCTGACGCCTGGGGTTAATTCTAAGGTAAGGAATTTATCTCTCATGTCTCTTACAGATATATCGTTACCCAAGGTAAGTAACTTGTGCATTTGCCACAAATACAGCAGAACTGCTTTGGGGGATGAGTGCTCTCAAGTGCTCGTGGCTGCACCAAAACACCAAATCCACACATGCGCACTTTGGAAAGAAGTAGAGCACACACGGGTCCAGCAAGAAACTCGTTCTTTATTAATCAAGCAGCATGACGCGTTTCATTGTAAGCGACTTGCTCAGATGCCGCCAAACAACAAATGATTTCAAGGATCACATTTAAATACAGAGTGCCCTGCTAAGATTGGTTGAGGTATCTCTGACAGGTTTGAGAGGGGGCTGTCCCGAACTTGGTACTCCGAGTATGCACGGAGCAGCACTCTGACGTAAGTACTCTCCCTAGTGGGTGGTGTCTGCTCCTTTCCCTCACACCTGGATCTTACTGTGGGCAGCGAGTGTCCTCCCTTGCCTCTCATCCCACCGCTGAAATCCCGTAATAAACCTGCAAACACCACTTAAGTAAAATGAATGAATGAAATGAAAATTATATTTATATAACGCGTAGTCTACCCTGAGGCCTCGCAGCGCTTTAGCTGGAATCAAAGGGCGGCAGGATAGGGTGCTAACAGGCTCTTCCGAACAAATGAGTTTTTAAAAGCTTTCTGAATGCCAGCAGATTGTTGTTCCCTCTAAGGTCAAGCGGGAGGGAATTCCATATTCTCGCAGCATTGTGTGAGAATGAGCGGCCGCCCCAGCGAGCTTTGTTTATTTTAGTCGTGGTGGCCAGATGTAACGAGCTGGACCGGAGAGCTCTGAGGGGAAGGTAGGGAGTGGCTAGAGGGTGCAATATGGCTGGACCTGTTTTGTGTATGGCTTTCTGGACCAGGCACATAGCCTTAAATTGTACCCTAGCTGCCACAGGAAGCCAGTGTAGCTTCCTCAGGGCGGGTTTGGCCGACTGCCAACGTGGAATTTGGAAAAGCAGTCGGGCCGCACAGTTTTGGATGACCCGGAGTTTGTTGATCGCGGCCACTGGAGCTCCCAGGTAAAGAGCATTACCGTAATCCAGGCGAGAGAGTATCAGGGCCTGAACCATGACTCTCCTCGCCTGGAACGGGAGCAAAGGGAGAACTTTCCGGAGCATTCTCATCAGCCCAAAACAGGTAAATGAGGTTTTGGTGGCCTGGAAAGTGAAATCCAGTGATTTATCTAGCCAAACTCCCAGCCTTTTTATCTGTGGTTTGGGAGGAGGGGGGGGGCCTAAACAAGTAGGCCAGATGGGGACCAGAATGGTAGGTGAGGGGTTGCCCAGTAGCATAATTTCCGTCTTTTCCCCATTTAGTCTGAGGCAGGAGGATTCCATCCATCTGGCCACTGCCTCTAAACATGGGCTCAGAGTGCTAGACGACCCCTCAGCGTGGTTCAATGAGACCACCAGCAGAGTGTCGTCTGCGTAGGTGACAATTCGAACGCCAAAAGGATGGACTATCCCTGCTAAAGGCCTCATGTAGACATTAAAAAGTGTGGGGCTCAGGGCGGAGCCCTGGGGGACTCCACAACTAAGTGGCTGCTTGGTGGATACAGCCTCTCCTTCAAAAACTTGAAAGAAGCGTTCGTCCAGGAAGGAAGTGAGCCATGTCAGGGCCGCGCCCAACACTCCTATGCCATTGAGTCGATGTAATAAAGTAAGCAGTGCTTTCCTGAGAGGTCACAGTCCAATACTTATTGGCAGGTCAAGCATGCAGGATGTGGCGGTTCTGCGTGTTCCAAAATGTTTTTAGAAACCACAAATTTGCCACAAATACCGCCAAACTGCTTTGGGGATGGGTGCGCTCAAGTGCTTGTGGCCGCACCAAAAAACCAAATCCACTCCTATATATGTATATGTTACCTACTGGCAGTCGCCAGTAGGTAATTATAGTTAGGACCTTGTTTCTATTCTAAAAGCATTTTTTCTTTTGCCAATATCTTTGGTGCCGTTTGACGATTCTTGGCAACATTTTCAAAACAAATGAGGCACTCCGTGAAGTGGGGGCTGAGAAAAAAGGGGAGTCCCAAAACGCGTTTTCTCCATGTTCATTTCCATAGGAAACTTTAGACAAAGCTACAGCTCGAACTGCTGAACGGAATTACACACAATTTGGCAAAAAGGTAGCTCTTGGTTCAGAAAGCGACCTTTTGTTTTAAATGGTTTAAATCCGTTCAGTATTTCCGGAGAAATTTGTTTTAATTAGCCCCCAGTTAGACCAGGTCCCGGGGTCAATGTGCATAATGTATGCGGGGGCCGCGCGGGCTCCTGTAGCTCCAGGGACCGCCCACACTGCCCCGAGAACCACCACCTCCCCAGGTCTTTAAATAAAATGGAGGGGGCTCGCATGGCCCCCTCCTGAAGCCCTAGATGCTCCTGAGGACCTCCACCCCCCAGGGCCGGCTCCAGCAATGTCCCGGGTGCCTACCCGTGGGACATTGCAGTTTGCAATGACACGGTGGGAGCTGTGCTCCCGCCGTGTCATTGCAAACACTCCTTTGCTACGTGGAAAAAGCAAAGCAGATTGCTTTTGGACAAGGGGAGCCGCATGTCAGCAGCTCCCCTTGTCCAAAAGCAATGCCGGCTTCTGCAGGAGACGGGAGCCAGCTGAGACCGCGGGGGCATTGGGGCTCCCCGTGATCCCCAACATGAGGCCAGGCCCCGAGGATAGGGTCCCCGGTGCCAGAAGTGGCCCTGAGAAGGGGTCCCCCCTCCTTTAAAAAGATTCTTAAAAATATGAATGTGGCCATGCCCCGTGGGATGGGGTCCCCGGGACCAAAATCTGCCTCGGTGTGGGGCTGCGCGGCCCCTTACCCGTTTAAAAAAAATAATAATTAAGAAATGAGGCAGGCCGTGGGGGATGGGCTCCCCAGGGACCACAACAATATTAAGAGAAGGGGGGCCACATAGCCTTTCTTCTAATAAAGAAAAAAAAGAAAAACCAGCATCTTGCCGGAGGCCCCGCCCCTTCCCTGCACCACTCTGCAAACACACCTTCTGGCACATTCTAAGTTGGGGGATTAAATCCCCTTGAATCCTGAGGGCCAACTTACTAGGTACCTCCAGTAAGCCCCACATAGTGGGATTGCTGAGGGGTCTTCAGAGACCATGCCCCTTTTTACACCACTCTGCAAACGAGCCGATTGGCTCACTAGTGGTGGGACGATGAGGTCCTCTTGTGTCCTGAGAATCTCAGGACTAAAGTGGACTTCATCCCCATGCAGCAGTGCGCCAGGAGGCGTGTTTGCAGAGTGATGTAAAAAGGGGGGTGCCTCAGACCACTCAGCAATCTAGCTGTGTGGGGCTTACTAGAGATAACAGGAGGGCTAGTTGGCCCCCAGGGACCCTCAGGAGGCAAGGAGCCTTCATCCCCCAACCAAGAGCACGCCAGGAGGCGCATTTGCAGAGTGGTGCAGAAAGGGGGCATGGCCTGTGTCCACCTCTCAGCAATCCCAGTATCTGGGCCTTACTGGAGGGAACAGGTAGGCTAGTTGGCTCCTAAGGATCCCCAGCAGCGAAGGGGTCTTCAATCCCCATCCAAGAGCGTGCCAGGGAGCGCATTTGCAGAGTAATCGGCAAAGGGGGCGTGGCCTGCTATGTAAACTTACCAATGCTGCTGTGTGGGACTTACTGGAGGTAATAGGAGGGGTAGTTTGCCCCCAAGGACGTCCATTCTCAAACAAGCAAAAATCAGTTATCACCTATATGCTGATGATACTCAACTTTACTATAGGATCAAATCTCATGCTGATGTCCTTCATCTGAACGATGCCCTGACTAAGATTCAATTGTGGTTTCATTGCAACCACCTGAAACTAAACCCTAAAAAAACAGAAATCATCCTATTCTCTCCCAAAAACAACTCTCTTCCTATTCAACTCTGAATTTCTGACATCAAAGCCCTTAACTGATCTCTTTCCATCTCTAACTCTGTCAAATCTCTCAGGATCAGCATCAATCAAAGCCTCAGTCTTACTCCCCACATAAAAAAGTCGGCCAAAGGTGCTCTCTCCGCACTACACCATCTAAAAAAAAAAATTAAATCCTTTATCCCTGCTGAAGACTTCAAATCAGTAGTGCAATCATTGGGCCTGTCTAGAATCGACTACGGCAATGCCACTTTTCCCGGTGCCCCTAAAGCTCACCTTTACCCTATCAAATCTGTCCTTAACCTTGCTGCCAGGCCTATTACTGACTGTAAGCGTTTTGGCCACATCTCTCCCGTCCTCAAAGACCTCAATTGGCTTCCTGTTGAAGGAAGATCCACCTACAAGACTGTGTGCATCACACACAAAGCCCTCCATCAAAATACCCCATCTTACCTCTCCAGCAAACTCCACAAAGCTGGTTGTACTGGATCATTGAGGAGCACTAACGCTCTTGTCCTTGTCCCTCCTTTATTAAAAAATAACTGAACACAATCTCGATCGTTCTCTGGTAACGCACCCTCCATCTAGGAATGCACTCCCTAAAGAACTACGTTGCAACTCCTCCTACTCCAGCTTCAAAAACAACCTCAAGCTGCTACTAGTCAACAAATACTGGGGTCCTTAATATATTGCCACTGGCTACTATTTACTACCCTTTCCTGACCTCTTTACATTCACCTCTGTGTGTCAACCCCCTCCCATCCTATTCTTTCATTTGGGCCACCCCTGCTCTACTTTTTAGGATAATCCTCATCTTCCTACCCCTGCTCTCTCCTTCCCCTCTCCCTCCCCAGTTGCCCTCACTCTCTCAGTGATGTCATCAGTGATGTCATTTGAGATGTCATCAGTGATGTCATGAGTGATGTCACTGACCATGTTATGAGTGATGTAATATGTGACGTCATCAGCAGTGAATTGCGGGCGCGCGAGTTATAGTTAGCTGAACTAACTATAACGGGGGAATTTCATTGGTTTTGTATGAGTGAAATGTCCAGCTAACTATAACATGTGTTAAACCTATGTATTTTTCAGTGAATTTCTAAGGTTTTCTAAATGCTAATTCCTAACTATAACTTGGCTGAAACCCATGGTTTTTTCAGTGAATTTCAAAGGTTTTGGAAATGATAATTTTTAAATGTATTAATTGTTATATTTTTTTTATACTGATTTACTACATTGTTTTAAAGTATTTATTTTTAGATATTTATTTTATTTAATTACATTACATATTTTTAATATAAATTAAAAAAATATATATATTGAAATTGTAATATTTTATTTTTTATTTTATATATTTTTTATTTTATATAGCAGGCAATGATATCCTATGGAAGGAAATACAAGTTACTGGTAAGTACACTTAGATTTACATTTCAGGGTCCGTACTGGGCTCAAAGATGCAGCACTGACGTCTCTAGTGATAACAGGTGAGTAAATCGGAATTTGTAGTTCGGCTGATTTTAGAGGAATATTTTGCTCAATAGTGAAGGAAGGGGGCAGGGCCTGAGGTGACATGTGTGCAAACACGCCCTGTGGCGCGTTTTAAGTTGGGTAATTAATTCCTCTTCAATCCTGAGGTCCCCTGTGGGCCAACTAGCCCACCAGGTACCTCCAGTATGCGCCAGGGAGCTGCGTTGCAGAGAGGTGTTCAGAGGCCACACCCCCTTTTACAACACTCTGCAACGCAGCTCTGTGGCACTTACTAGAGGTACCTGTTGCGTTAGTTGGCCCCTAGAGGACCTCTGGATTGAAGAGGAATTAATTCCCCAACTTAAAACGCGCCACAGGGCATGTTTGCACACATATCACCTCAAGCTCGCCTCCTACCTTCACCACTGTGCAAACGCGCCCGTAGCGCGTTCCAAGTTGGGGGATTAACTCCCCTTGCATACTGGGGGTCCCTGGGAGCCAACTAGCCCACCAGGAACCTTCAGTATGCGCCAGGGGGCTGCATGGCAGAGAGGTGTAAAAAAGGGTCTGGCCTCATTACACCTCTCTGCAACCCAGCCCCCTGGCGCGTTTCCAGAGGGGGAACTAAATCCCCTTGAATACTGGGGGTCACTGGGCGCCAACTAGCCCACCAGGAACCTCCAGTATGCACCAGGGGGATGCGTTGCAGAGAGGTGTAATGAGGCCACGCCCCTTTTTACACCTCTTTGTGTGGCCCCCTCCCTTGGCTAATCCAGGACCCCATCCCCTGGGGCATGCCACATTTTTTTTTTTATGGAGGGGGGCTGCCCCCCTCCTCAGGCCACTTAAGGCCCCTGGGACTCCATCCCCTGGAGCCTGGCCCTCTCCGTTGGGGACCGTGGGGGGGCCCCCGACGGTCCCTGCCGGCTCTGCGCAGTCTGCGGGAGCCGGCATTGCTTTTCTGCTTGGGGAGCAGCTAGCATGCTGCTCCCCATGCAGAAAAGCAATCGGCTTTGGTTTTTGAAAGAGAGAGCAGGTTTCTTGCTCTCTCTTTCAAAAACCAAAGCAGTTTGCTAAGGTAGGGCGGGAGCCGCGAGGCTCCCGCCCTACCATAGCAAACAGCAGTGTCCCGGGTGTGGGCACCCTGGGACACTGCAGGAGCCTGCCCTGGGGGGTGGCGGTCCTCAGGGCCATCACAGGCTCCAGGAGGGGGGCTGCGCGGCCCTCCTCCCATCATTTACAAATCCCCAGGGGGTGGTGGTCCCCGGGCTGGGGGGTCCGTCAAGGACCCCCAATTTAAATATGTAGTGCCCCGGGGAGGTGGCTGTCCCTGGGGCGTGTGGGGGCGCTTGAGCCCCCCACACAGGTTTTTATTTTTTATTATTTTAAAAAGAAGCCCCAGGGGGTCCCCGGGGCTGCGGGGGGGGGCCGTGAGCCCCCCCCCGCACACTTCATTTTAAGCCCCGGGGGGTGGCGGTCCCCGGGGCTCGGGGGCCTTAGAGGCCCCCCATCAATATACAATTAAGCCCATGGGGTGGCGGGCTGCGGGGGGGGGGGCCATGTGCCCCCCACTATAATACGTACTTTGCCCCAGGGCAGTGTGGGGGGATTGGGCCCCCCACACACTTTATTTGTATAAAGCCCCCGGGATTTGCCCCCCCCCCCCCCGGGGGCTTATTTACATTAAAGCGCGGGAGCCGTGCTTTGTTTCTTTTTTTGGGTATCGGCAGGGTGCGCGCCCCCTATGCGTATCCCGCAATTTTGGGGCCTTGGGGGTCCATGTGAGACCCCCTGATCAGGCCTAGGGGGTCAGGGTGTTTCTACCCTGCCCCCTTTTCGCGTTTTGCGCGTTTCTTTTTCTGTTTTCTTGTGCCTCGGTTCTACCGAGGCACAAGATGGCTACCAACACTTCCTGGTTTGGAGTGTTGACAGCCAATTAGCATAAAGCCCATTCTCCGGTAGCGTACACGTACTGTACGCGTACCGTACTTAGTCTATAGATATATCTATGATTTTAATTTTGATTTTCTCAGGAACTACTGAACGGATTTACACCATTTGACAAAAAGCGTGATCTGCCAACCAAACTCTACCTTTTTGCCAAGTTTGGTGTAATTCCGTTCAGCAGTTCGGGCTGTAGCCGTGTCTGAAGGTCCCTATGGAAAATTGCATGGGGAAAACACGTTTTGGGACCCCCCTTTTTTCTCGGCCCCCGCTTCACGAATCACCCCTAAACTTTCAGGGAAGGAGCGGAGCGCCCCATCTTCTTTGAGAATTTCGCGAAGATTCGTCAACTGACCGTGTCATGAGTCATGTAATATGTGACGTCATCAGCAGTGCATTGCAGTGCACAAGTTATAGTTCGCTCAACTAACTATAACCGCCGAATTTCCCTGGTTTTGTATGAGTGAAATATCCAACTAACTATAACGTCCCTGAAACCTGTGATTTTTTTCAGTGAATTTCTAAGGTTTTTAAATGCTAATTTATTACTATAACGTCCCTGAAACCTATGGTTTTGTCAGTGAATACCCTTTTGGGTTGCGTTTAATCTTTTCAGGTTGACTTGGTTGTATTTTACCAATTCAAAGCTGTAATACTATGCCTGGAGTGGTAATAGGTTTTTGTCATTTTACAGCTCGGCATGGACAGCATTGTACTAGTCTTATGCTTAAAGACTTTGCTGTAGAAATGGCAAAAGACTTTGACCCTTTCAATCTTGGCGTGGATGGCACTGTGCTAATCCTATTGCTTAAAAACTTTGATAGAAAAACAGACATTTGAGGTGAGCAGATCTAGACTGTAGCTGGTGGTGAGAGTGCTCTATACAGGAGCTGCTTTCCACCTAAACTTTAGAACTACCCAGAGTTCTCTGCTTCTTTTATTTATTTATTTATTTATATATATATATATATATATATGTATATATATTTATATGTATATGTATATTTAAGGTATTGCGATGTGGCGTAAAGAATATTAAATGTATACTTACCTACAGATACCTTCATGATTAATTGGTAGTCGATATCTTTGTACAATGATACACTAACACCTTGATATTCTGATCGGTTTAAGTCAACACTGTAACACAATTGTGTTGTGCACAATATGAATGGTTTAAACACTTTCAGCTGGTTTTGCGTCTTTTGTAAATCCTACAACATAGTCGGCTCCCATCCTATGTCACAGACTGCACACGAAGCATGGTTTACCTTAAAAGATTTGTCATCCAATGCTTGGAACTAATTTGATAAAGAGGAACTGGGCAGTGGCTAGCAGGTTGCCAGCCACTGTTGGTAATTAATGAAAGAGATGCCGCTCACTATGTTGAAGTAATCAACCTGAAGCAAAGACAACCTTCCAGTTCTAAGTTCCCTTCAATTTCGCAAGATGACCACGATCGATGACCGCTGTCCTCTAGAGCAAAGTTTAACTGGTTCGTATGGGGCTCTTGACATTCGTTACATTTCTTCTTGGAGTTAATATTTCACAGTGCTCTCTTTATTCGAGTCCCTAAAGTTCTAGTTATTGAGACAGATGGAGTAGATTAAGCATATTGCCCGGAGAGAAAATGTACACTGACGCTTCTGGCATACATTCCTTTCCAACCCCTTCGCGCCGGTCTCGTTTTGTGGCAGTAGCCGCACGCTTTAAGGGCACAAGATCTCATCTGAACTGTTGGATGAAGGGAATGTGTGTTGCTTTTATTAAACCGTCAGATAGAAGCGCGCCTTTTCATTTCTTGTAAGCAAACACTATATAGTTGTATCTAGTCTTCAGCCAAATACTTAGCTTCTTTTACAAAGGTCAGCGAAGAAAAATACATACCTAATGGCTAAATGTATGTTTCCTAAGTGTATTCGGTCCCGGGTGTCTGAATTTGGGGTCAGTTTCAGGTACTGTGTTCATACTTTGATATTCGAAGAGATGGCGATGGGAGCAAGTGCCCACATTTTCATGGTTTCTGGCCCCAGTAATGTTTATTAAGTCCAGAAGAGTGTACTGGCTTGCAACAGTGCCATTGAATATATATGTGTTCCTTCAGTGAAGGGGTTCTGAGACGTAGAGAAGAACCCTTTGGTCAAAATAACTTTATAAGACACATTCTTCAGTTCTAGGGCTCCTAATCTAGGGCATGGTGTCGGCAGTATTCTCATTTGGGGGCCCCTTATAGGCTGTTCTGTTTAAAAAATAAAAAAAAATGAAAAAGTCCCCATTCCTTCACCCGTCTTTTTCCAGCAGACCTAAGTACATTGACAGCCACCCATCTGGAGGGGATTCTGACATAATTATTAGGGCCTATTTACCCTGTGAATGGGACCATTTTCTCTTCAAATTGTCTGTTAGTCACAGGGCAGTATTTCAGCCAAGACTACTAGTCCTTGATCTTCAGCTGGTCAGTGTTAGTAACTCGAGACTATGTTGTCTACAGGTGCAAGCTTTGGATTTAAACCACCTTGTGTTCGACTTTGGAATGGCACCCATACACTTTGCGTCATTTGATATTATCGACTAATTTCAGAAGGGGTTTGTTAGCACTTTGTTTGCAATTGCCATTTAAATTCTAGCCTAGCTGTTCTCAAATGTTTTTAATTGAAAACTGTTTTTCATCTAGAAGCCAGTTAGCCGTTTGGGAGAGTAAGTTAAAGACATTATCGACTAACGTGGCATCTTCCATAGTTACTAAAGAAAAGATTACTTTAATGATAAAACCGTCTTTTCTATCTCTTCTTGTGTCAGTTTCATCTGAACCAGTATCTGTTCATCCAGCATGTTCCTTTGGTGGAATTTGTCCCCAGATTCCCCATCTGATTGAAGAGCTATTATGTCCACATGGACATCTTATTGCTTCAGACATTGGGAAGCCCAGTCACCCATGTCTCAGACAAGGACGGGTGACGCATGCTTTGGCCAAGAGGATAATCTGGGTGAAAATAACCCAAATCCAGCCTGTCCACATTCTCCTCCAATGTTTGTTTACGAGCACTTTGTAGTGTGGTCTTTTATCTAATTCCGTTTTATCATTAACAATCCCAGGTGAGCTACTGTCAGTTGGGATGTATAGCGCCCCCGTTTTTTTAAAACAAATATTGCAAAAGAGGGCTCACCCAGTTGAATGCTGTTTTCTTTATTCTTTTCTCTTTTACACACTTTATAAGGCCAGTAACGTTTTTTTTGTATAATATGGAGTGCATTCTTTTATGAACATCTAAAGCTTTAAATTGCTAGATTGCTAGTCGTTCCCTTTTGTGCATCGAATGTTCTCCTCAGACCTAGGGTTCGTTCTTTCGTTTCCTTCAAACCCCTGAGGGAACAATATTTCACCCTTTTGGAATTTTAATGAGTTTTTTAAGTTGGCTTAAATCCGGTGCGTTAAATTCTAACCAGCCCACTCTGTTATTATCTCAAAAAGACTACCGTCGTCAAACCCCTTTGGGGAGAGAAGAATAATTCTATTGTATTTTCAATAATTATGACATAATTGGAGCAGGGTCTGTAAAGTAAACCCCACTACAAATGACAACACATTTCACCAACCTTCCCAACGTGCGTTGTTGCATGTTACATTTTTATTTAGAAGTGTTTCTACCAGCACAAACCAGAAAACGCAAATATCACTGGCAGCAAATAGAACAAGCATTTGCAATGCAATAGGTCTCGCATTAGCGGGAGTTTAAACTAATGGCATTGTAAATGACTGCCTTTTATTTCTGTTTTGATAATTAACACATAAATAAATGGCATTGCCATTTACAATCCTAATAGCTCAACTCTTGTAAATGCAAGACCTATTGCATTTTATAGAAGCGGCTGCCGTTGTCGCGAGCTGCTTGGAAAGTGAAAGCGCGCATGGCATGTAGAGTGTTGCAGGAAAGCATGTCATGCCTGAAGTTTGGAGAAACTCCTTAATAAAATTAGTTCTTAGACTGAATAAGACATACCTTGTAGCAACATAAGTAAATGGGCCAGTCCTCATGGGAGGTTACAAATGAAGACAAGGTGGTTCTTAGGAGGGACTAACAAGCTTATTAACGAATCAGAAGCCAGCATTTACAAAGGACAGTGACACAAGCCAATGAAAAATATGGGTGGAGAGGGGGCGGAGCTTCGAGTCCATACTCAAATACAGCATGCCTCGCAGAGGAGCGCATGCGCTGCCCAGGTGCAATCTAAATAGGGGCAAAAGTAAATAGCAGATATCACGTCATACGTTTTAGACATCTATGCAGGCACAAATAACTGTATGAGATAAACCTAACACATGCATTGGAGTTAAAGCGAGCATTCTGTATGTTTAGCTTCTGTTACGGACTGCAGATCTTTATGGAAAAACCACAGACCGCTTGGTGATATTTTGTATTATGTTGCATCTTGTGATAGTATCACAAGCCTGACTGGTGAATTAGACGGCTATCTTTTGAGCATACATTTCCAAGCAACACATACTAAGCAGGTAGTTTTCATGAATGCATGGACCAAAGAAGTCTTGCGTCTAGATGTCACGGACATCTTTGTGTGCTGAATGCATCCCTGGCGCGAGAATCCTGAAACGGCCTATACTCATTGGTCCCTACATAGACAAAGAGAGTCCATTGTCTAAAATGGTTTTGTTGCTGGATGTAACAACTAAAATGATAAGACTGCTGATGAGCATCTCTGTTGAGCAAACTTCCATTATTTCTAGGTGCTGAAAACTAGTGTTAATCTAAATCAAACCCACTTGCGGACACAAAACCAGTTTTCCATCAGTTCATGATGGTTTAGGGCTTTTTTTCCAGAGTTCTTAAAGTGACAAGATCAATTTAGCATTGTTTTTCAGTTTCAGTGAAGCCACTTAGTTTTAACTATTAAAGCTTGGTTTTTCTTTTAGAAACGTATTCCCTCAATAATGTTTTCCATCAGATTTGTTATTCAATGTATAATTTGCTTGCTTTTCATTTAAGAAAGATAAAACATGTTACCTCTTGTAGGCTTCTTTTCTTCTTTAAATTACCTACATATTTATCTAAAATTATGTCTAGAATCGTGAAAATTCCTGGAGATATCCTTCCTTTTATACATTAGGAGAGAATACCCATTGTGGAGTGCCTCAATTATAGATGCACTTGCTATGGTACAGAGCACTGCCTTCCAAACTTTTCATGTTGGTGACACACCTTTTGTGAAAAAAAATTCAGGGACACGGTAAAGCGAGCGAGCGCAGCGAGCGAGCCCGAACCACCTAAGGGGGTGGTTCGCATGTTTAAATTGATGCACCAGTGGCACAAGGGACATGTAAATAGGCCCCTAACTGTGTAACACACAATCCCACACACACACAACCCCACACACACACAACCCCACACACACACACCCCCACACACACACAACCCCCCCCACACACACACACCCCCCCCACACACACAACCCCACACACACACACAACCCCACACACAACCCCACACACACACACACAACCCCACACACACACACACACCCCCACACACACACAACCCCACACACACAACCCCACACACAACCCCCCACACACAACCCCCCACACAATCCCCCACACAATCCCCCCCCACAGACAACCCCCCCACTCACAACCCCCCCCACTCACAACCCCCCACACACACAACCCCCCCCACACACAACCCCCCACACACAACCCCCCACACACAACCCCACACACACAACCCCACACACACACAACCCCACACACACACAACCCCACACACACACAACCCCACACACACACAACCCCCCCCACACACAACCCCCCCCACACACACAACCCCACACACACAACCCCACACACACACAACCCCACACACACACAACCCCACACACACACAACCCCACACACACACACAACCCCACACACACACACAACGCCCCACACACACACAACCCCCCACACACACAACCCCCCCCCACACACACACACAACCCCACACACACAAACTCACACACACAAACCCACACACACACAATCACACACAACCCCACCCACACACAACCTCACATTTGAATGTATTTTTTTTTATATAGCGCAAACTCGACTCGAAGGTGTCAAAGCGCTTTACACGAGCACCAGTTGCGTTATATTCATTTTAGGCATCCGGAGATTAGGTGATTTGCCCAAAATCACAGGATTTTCGGCCGCTCTACCCGTTAGGACAATTGCTCTCCCCTGTTGCAGCCATTAACAGGAGGGTCTGAAGATGTTGCCTAGGAAGGATTCTATGCAATGTGGATTTTTAACCGCGTAAACAACAGAGACCACTGGAGCACAGTTAGAAAACGGCACCAGTACATTAATATTCATTGCAAGGACGGCGCCTCCCCTTTGGAACTCGCTGCAAGGGACCTGCAGAACCCGAGATTAGTCACGGATCCGCCTCCCGCGAGACACGCCCCAAAGCACGTCTCGAGGGGGCCTGACTAGAGAGCGCCTGGACGCCTTCATGAGCGAGAGCACTGCGCGCGCGGTGACGGTAATTAATAATATTCAGGTGAGCCTCTTCGTGACGCCCGGGGTTACTCTAGATGGGGTGAATGTGCTGCTCTCATTACATTCCGGGATACTAGGATGGCAGTACTGAGTTGCTCGGAGGCACTCGATCGACCACTAATGAACATCCTGCTCGCTCCTCAATGTGCAAGGTGCACCGACGCCATGTACTTCTGCGGAAATATCCCACGCCGCACTATAGGCAGTACTCGCAGATTCCACAAGTGGTCCTCACTGAAACACGGAGGGTTTATAAGCCTTGCCTTGCTTGTTTTGTTTTGGCATGATAGTTGTTTAACACTATTGCTGCGGGGGCTGCCGGTCATTCACCAACATCCAACAACTACATATCCAGCCAACATCCTCATCAAAGAAGCGAACTTCTTTGATGAGTATTTGTGGCTTTTTGTGAAAGAGCAGAATGCTGTCACTCCCAGTGAAGTTAGTACATGGATGAAGTAGGCTGACCAACTGGCAGTGTGGAAGGCTAAGAGCCCATCGCCATTTGCGGTGGGGTGTCATTAGTCTCACCACCATGGCGTGGTGGGTGACCCAAGAAGAGGGTTATTACCGGAAGTGGTCATGGGTTTGAGACTGAAGGGAGGGGGCAGAGTAGGACCCTTGAAAAGTAGGCTAGCACCTAGGGCCCCGTCTTTGTCCCCTGATGTGCTGCTGGTGTCTCTATATTTCTATTGCGTAATATTATTGGTTGCCGTGGTTGTTAGGCCACCTTGTTTCATGTGAAGTAAATTTGTAATGTCCTAACCCAAGAAGTTGAGTATGTTGCCTTTGTGGGGGAAGAGAGGACCGCAGAGTTTGAAAGAATGGTTGGCCTCATCACCATTGCACAAGTGAGCACACTGACACACTAACAGACCAATGGATGAAGAGAAGCTATACAAAAGCCTCAATTAGTAAGTGCATTATATATACAACTATAGTAAAATATAAAGGTGTTGGCTAGCACGAGACCTTAAAAAAAAATTGACAAAGCTAATAGATCTTGTCTTTCAATAGCAATACAAAACCTTTTGGTTTAGCCAGTGCTTCTTTCTGATACTGTTCTGCATTGGCAAGAATAAAAAGATAGACATTCTTTACTAATGCAGGACAGCATTGGCAAAAACAAGCATTTGCAATGCAATAGGTCTCGCAATTGCGAGAGTTTGAGCTATTGGCATAGTAAATAACAATGTTTTTTATTTGAGTTTTAAAAAGCTGCAAGAATAGAAGGCATTGTGATTTACAATGCCAATAGGTGAAATTTTCTAAAATGCGAGACCTATTGCATTGCAAATGCTTGTTGTCACATAGCTGTCATGTTATTTGCAAAACAAGAATATCTCACCATTTGTTGAGCAATTTGTGGTATGTAAATGTTGCAGGCTGTCCTTTAATTAGATATGTATGGCTTTTGCAAGCTGTAATTTAGACTTGCCCCAGTATTGGAACTTTCATAGATTCCCATGCTTTGTATCATTCCCCGTCGTCGGAATGGGAGCCTCGGTAGTATAAAAACCATAGAAACAAAAGAGAAACCTAGGCCTAGGCCTCATCTCATTTTGTATCCTATCACCCTCTTTTTGTAAAAAGAGACCAAACTTTTGCCAGGACCAATCAGAGCAGTCTCACCCTCTAGAACCTTCCTGAGAGAGCTCAGAGCCTCAGATTTTTCTACCGCACGTTGTGCTAGGGAGTTTCCACTGAGCTCTCCTCAGTTTTTCACTACTTTCTGGTTATTTCTTCAAGTTTTTCTGCTGAAATTCGACATGTCTGACAAGGAGAAGAAGGCCTTATTCAGGCCCTGTGCCTCTTGTGGGAAAAAACGACTTTTTGTGGAAGATAAGCATGAAAATTGTATTTATTGCTTATATCCGGACCACAAGGCCACAGAGTGCAAGATCTGTAGAACCTTCTCGAACAAGACTCTTCGGGACAGAGAAGGCCGGCTGTTGACCTGGCTTCAGAAGATGAAGACTCGCAAAGAGGTGCTCTCTTCGGATGAGGAGGATTCCACATCTTTTGCTTCATCTCACAGATCAAGGAAGAGGGGTAGGTCTCCCCCTGGTGCTTCTACATCTGAGCCCACTCTTCAAGCACCTCATAAGAGCTCTGATAGGTCTGAGAGGGCTGGTCCCCTTCAATCTCCTCACGGAA
Source organism: Lissotriton helveticus (assembly GCF_964261635.1). Lineage (NCBI taxonomy): Eukaryota > Metazoa > Chordata > Amphibia > Caudata > Salamandridae > Lissotriton > Lissotriton helveticus. Next base: position 370,003,742 of record NC_136057.1, on the reverse strand, counting down.
GTGAAAAGGAGAGGCAGGGACAGGCTGCTGGAGGGATTACAGCCTTAAAGGACAAAAAGGAGGTTGCTCTCCCTTCTCCTCCGTCCAAAAAGAGCAAATCCAGTGACAAACACTTTTCTGTCACTTCAGGATCTGTGCCGGAGAAAAAACAGCGTCCGTCGACGACAAAAACACCAGGTACGTCGACGACAGTTACTTCTGTTAAAGTTCCCGCTGTTTCTTTGGCTCCGTCGATGAGCTCGTCGGCGGTAGCGATCTCCACAACGACGACTTCGTCGACATTCAAGGTCCCGAGCTCGTCGACGATGACGTCTTCCTTGTCGACGACGACGAGCAAAGTGCTGTCGGCGGCATCGGCGACGACGAAAACTACGTCGACGACGACGACAACTTCAACGTCGACGATAATGTTGATGACGACGAGTTCGTCTACGAAGCCGTCGACGATTGTTCCGTCGACGACGAGGATAGTGTCGGCGAAGGCAATGGTACCGTCGACGATTCCTTTGGCAGCTCCGTCGACGACTGCTGCGCCGGCGACGACGGCTCCGTCGACGGGTCAAAAAATGCATTTTCCACCTCAGAAGATGAAAATAACTCCGGAGATGACGTCTCCGCGACGAGTTTCTTCACATCCGCCAACAATGCTTCTGGATGACGAATCTGAGGAGGATGAGATTGAGGATGATGACAATTATGGGCCTGCCTATAGTCCCTGTGACTTGAATGTAAAGATGCAGGAGACGGACACGGAGGAGTATTACGAACATGCTGGTGGCCATCAGGTGCATCCATATGTTCCGGAAGAGCGACGCACTCCTGGTTTGGGACAGGGCATGGTGGCCATGCCCTCCTCGCTCATCTCTGATCTACAAATGATGATACAGGATTATCGTAAAAGGTTTCCGTCGGATCCTTCGGGGCAGCCTGCGCATTCTCCACCGCAGATACAGTCGCAAGTGCAGCCGGCTATTGGTCTTCCAGTGGTGCCCCTCTCACCACCACCAGTGACACCTTTGGTCCGGGTCCGCACACCAGATCCTGACCCGGTTCCTGCTGTCCAACAGGATACCTCTTCGGATGAGGAGGTCGTACAGGTGGATCCCTTAATTGATCCGTTACAAGACCCAGACTTGGACCAAGGCGACAGTGGGCTTACAGATCCGGACGCCGCTGGTCGCGACACTTCCATGTCCCCTCCAGTGGATATAGGGGGTTTTCATCACTTGATGGAAAGGGCAGCGAAGAGGTTTGGACTGCCTGTTACGAGAGAGGAATCGGAATGTTTCCTTTATGACTTTAAGGAACAATACCGGAGATCTGTCAAATCTATTCCCATCATTGAGCATGTATGGGAGGAAGGGATGAAAATTATGCAAACTCCGGCAACAGTTATTCCGGTTCTCCCAAGACTGGAGAAAAAGTATAAAGCTCCAGAAGGCAGTCCAGCTTGCCTTCTTGGTCAGCCAAAGCCTGATTCAGTGATTTCTCAGGCGGCCCAAAGCAAGTCTAAGAATCCGTCCACACCTTTGACCACGCCTCCGGACAAGGACGGTAGACGTCTAGATAACGTTGGGAAGAGATTTTCATCCATGGCCAGCTTGCTTGTTAGGGCGGCAAACGCTCTTGCCATCCTAGGCCGATACGACCGCCAGATGTGGTGCGACATGGAACCCTTTGTGGAACTATTACCAGATCCCACAAAGGAGGAGGCCAAAAAAGTGCTTATGGAAGGGGAGAAGTCTTCCGCAGAAGTTATCGACTGTGCAATGGACATTGCTTCCACGGCGTTTCGAGCCTTAGCAGGCTCAGCAGTGCTAAGGCGCCAGGGCTGGTTAAGAGCCACCTGGTTTCGTCAGGAGGTCCAAAATAGGATCCTGGATCTCCCATTTGATGGGGAAATGCTGTTTGGCAAGCATGTGGACGATACCCTGCAGAATATAAAAAAGGACACGGACACAGCAAAATCCTTGGGGTCACTCAACTACCGTAACGTCTCCTTCAAGGGCGCACGAGGCAGAGGATTTACATAGTACAGAGGAAACCAACAGAGATATTCCTCTCAGCCTTCACAGTCTTATAAACCCCAGTATTCAAATCAGAGTCAGGGGCAATCGGCGTCTTTCTCTCGCCATCAGCCGCGGGGCCGTCAGAACCGTCACGGACGGGACAACACCAAGCGGCAATAGCGGCCTCCTGGCTCTACCTACTGTTCCTCCCCTCCCAATCACATCAGTGGGGGGCAGGATATCCCTTTGTCTGAACAGCTGGAAATCTATAACATTGGACCAGTGGGTCCTCAATATTGTAGAGTATGGCCATACGTTGGAATGCCAAGATCTTCCTCCAACAAGAGCTCCGGGCGCCATCCGCACAGGACATCTGGGACTACTCCATCTCGAAGCCCATCAATTGTTCCTCAAGGGAGCGATAGAACCGGTACCTCTCTCTGAGGGGCCGGGGTTTCTATTTAAGGTTCTTCCTCGTGCGGAAGACGGTAGAGACTTGGCGTCCCAGTCTAGACCTCCGGAAGCTCAACACCTATCTCGTCAAGCTCTCTTTCAGGATGGTCACTCTCCAGGAAATTCTTCCTCTCTTGAATCCAGGTGACTACTTGGCGTCCCTGGATTTGGAAGATGCGTATTTCCATATTCCGATACATCCGGCTCACAGACAATACCTACGCTTCACAATGGGAAAAAGCCATTTCCAATTCAAGGTGCTTCCGTTTGGCCTGCGGTCGGCACCAAGAGTGTTCACCAAGGTGTTAGCACCAGTAGCAGCTTTTACTTGGACGACTGGCTCGTCAAAGCACCATCTTTCGAGGAAACTTCTCAAGCAGTTTCAACTTGCATCCATTTGTTCCGTCACCTGGGCCTTCAGCTGAACGAACGCAAGTCAGTCCTGCTGCCCTCCAGAACCGCCAGATTCCTGGGGGCCATTTTGGACACCACGCAATGTACGGCTCGCCCCTCGGAGGAACGACAACTGAAGTTGATGGTATCAGCTCGGCACCTGTACCACAAGAAATGCCTTTCAGTCCGCCAATACAAATCCCTTCTCGGGTCGATGTCATCCTGCATACCAGTGGTACCGCATTGCAGGCTGCGAATGCGTCCTCTGCAGGAAGAACTAGACAAGCAATGGCGCCAGGCAGAGGGGTCCTTCAACGACAAGGTGTTGGTAACATCGACAATGAAGAAGGCGACCGAATGGTGGCTTCTAAGAGACAATATCGCCCAAGGTCTGACATTCAGGATTTCACCTTCACCCATGCTCGTTGGAGGGCTGTGGTGCAGTGCTCCGAGAGCTTCAAGTCAGTGGCCACTGGAGTCCAGAACAGCGCCAGTGCCATATCAATTTCCTGGAGCTAACGGCCATTCGGTTGGCTTTGCAGGCTTTCCTTCCCAGAGTTCGCAACCATACAGTGCTGGTCCGGACGGACAATACGACGGCCGTGCACTACGTCAACAAGCAAGGAGGTACCAGATCGCAAACTCTGTCCACAGAGGCTCAACGGATCTGGGATTTTGCGATTCTACACAACATCACTCTGACAGCCGAACATCTGGCGGGATCACTCAATGTCAAGGCGGATGCCTTGAGTCGACAGACAGAAGTGACTCACGAGTGGGAATTGAATCAGTCCATTCTGGACAGGGTGTTCTCGGTTTGGGGGACGCCAGCCATCGACCTCTTTGCTAATCCGGAGAACGCCAAATGCCGGTTTTATGCAAGCAAAGTTCACCATCAGGGGTCCCTGGGGAACGCTCTTTCGATGGCTTGATGCAGCGCATTCTTTTACGCTTTTCCTCCAATCCCCCTCATTCCTCGAGTTCTCAGGAAGATGAAGGCAGAGCCCTGCAAAATGATTCTAATTGCTCCAGCATGGCCCAGACAATTCTGGTACACAGAGCTTCTGAGGCTCTCCCAAGCTCCTCCAATTCGCTTACTACCCATTCCGTCCCTGTTGTCAAGGAGTCTGGGGCAGGTATACCATCCAGACCCGAAATCGCTCCACTTGACGGCGTGGCTCCTGAACACAGAGAGTTCAGTCATCTAACACTCTACCAGGAATGCAGAGAGGTTTTGTCTCAGGCCAGAGCACCAAGTACCAATAAGACTTACAAGGGGAAATGGAAACGATTCTGCTTGTGGTGTCAAGGTCAAGGTCTCCATCCTTACAAATCCCAACCTCATCAATTGTTGCCATATTTACTATCTCTGGCTAAGTCTGGCTTGGCACATTCATCAGTAAAGGTGCATCTAGCGGCCATATCAAGGTTTCGACGCAGTTCTTCAGGTCCTTCCTTATGGTCCTCTAGGATCGTTAAACAATTCTTAAAGGGCTTATTCCGGATGTATCCGCCAGTTCGTCCGCCTCCACCAGTTTGGCAGCTCAACCTTGTCCTGGCTCAACCAATGTAAGCTCCGTTTGAGCCTGTGCACAAAGCAGATTTAAAGTTCCTGTCTTGGAAACTTGCCCTCCTCTTGGCTCTAACATCAGCGAGAAGAGTGAGTGAGCTGCAAGCCCTCTCCATAGTGCATCCATTCCTGCAATTTAAAAGAGAGGGTCTTATTCTTCGCACCAATCCCAAGTTTATCCCTAAGGTGCCATCTGAGTTCCACTTGAATGAACCTTTGATTTTGAGATCTTTCTTTCCACACCCTTCTACGCCTGCGGAACGCACGCTACATTCTTTGGACGTTCAGAGATGCTTAAAATTGTATTTGGAGCGCACACGTCCCTTTCGGAAGTCAACCCAGTTGTTTGTGTCCTACAGTGCACCACGGAAGGGATTTCCTTTGGCAAAGAGTGGCATTTCCCGCTGGATCTCCAGTGCGATTCAATTCTGTCATCAGGAAGCGGGCAAGCCACTGGACAGTAGAGTCCGTGCACATTCCACAAGGTCTGTGGCATCGTCGGTGGCTCTCTTCTCGGGAGTCGCCATTAAGGACATCTGCAGGGCAGCAACGTGGAGCAGTACTCATACCTTCACGAAACACTACTGCCTGGAGTCTGCAGGACGAGACGATGCGGCTGTTGGTCAGGCAGTCCTGCTGAATCTTTTTCATTGAGAGGTGAGCTTTCCCTACGATCCCTCCATCCTGGTGAGCACATTTTGTTGGTTTTTCTTATGCTATATGTATTACTGATATGGTTATGTGATGCCATGTATTTACAAAATGTGTTCTTGGTAATTTACTGCTAGCTACTCTGATACAAAGCATGGGAATCTATGAAAGTTACCAATACTGGGGAACCAAAGTTACAGGTAAGTAACTTGTTTTCTTCATGTTCATTGGCAAGCAGAGATTACTGAACACTTATGTCGAACAATCATTCAAGCAGGTATTACACTTGTAGTTCATGCTTAGAGTAGTGTAGGACGTTGTCTAATCCAGATATACAGTGGTCAAGCAAGGGTGGTACATGTGTAAGTAATTCACAATTGCTTAGTGATTAACAAAGACGCTTATTACATTCAAATCATAATCAGGTTAAAGTAGTAATGAGGTGTTTTTATTTGTTGTAATTTACATGATTCTGTTACTGCAAGTTTGGTCGGTCCCACTGTTCGCCTGTGACTGGTGTTACTCTATTAATGCTCTTTATGAGAGGATTGAAAAATGTTATTTCTTAGAGACTCGTCTGTCATGCTTGCTGGATAAACGAATGAGAGAATAAAAATAGTTTTGTAGAGCGTGCTCTATTACCTAAAAGGGGCATCCTTGCACTGACAGAGGATCGGACTGTGAATGAGGAAACAAAAACAGATGACTTGAAACAGCCAGGTCTTAACTTGTTTTCTGAAGGATAAGATAAAGTTCAGATGGCGAAGTTCAAGAGGGATAGAGAGCCAATGTTTAGGTACAGGCACCCATGAAAGTGGGGTGAAAAGAAGTATTCAAGAGAAGATTTGTTGATGAAGAACGCTGCAATTTCGCTCTAATTAGGACCAAAATGTATTTGTAATGTAAATATACCCAACTTTATGAATGACCTGAAAACAGAGGTAACGCCTAAATTCTTAGCTGAGGTAACGGGTGGAAGTGGAACAGAATTCAGGAAGTCACTAAGAAGATGACCAGATGGAAGATTACACTCCTAGAATGAAAACTGTTTTCTCTCTTTAGGTTTGAAACTGTTTTCTTGCATCCATTGCAACTGCAGACAAATATGCAGACAGAAAATGCTTCTGGTTATGAGAGATGTTGTTGATGTTAACTTGAGTATTGTCGGCATATGACAAGAGACTGAATCCAAAGAGGGAACTAATGGGGCTGAGTTCCCTGACGCCAATTTACTCTGGAACTCGCGGTCGATGGACCGTTGGTGCCTGCTTAGAAGTGTGAAGGGGAGAAATAACTTTTCACATCAGGTTCAGAAAAACAATGATTCATGACTCCTAAGAATCACAGACTCCAGGTTATAGGTTAGTGGGTTTACAAAGCCAGAAATAACTGAACATACAGGCACCTCAAGATGAGGTTGTAGAAATACATCGCAACTAATCCAAAGCCAAACCTACAAGCAAAGTTTAAGCGTTGGAGCATGTTGAGAATAATGAATTCCAACACAAGAAGACAGGCAATAAGTGCTCCCGCATCAAGATCAGACTTCATTGGGGGTTCGTAAGTGAAAACCATTAGTCTGTCCCTATGTTACTAAAGTGACATCCCTACTTAGCATTTCCCAGACAAGTCAGGAAAAGGTGTCAGCGTGTGAAGACTTCCTAAAAAGTACACTCATGTTGTATGGGTCAACTAGCCAAAGGCTACAGAGCTCGTTCTAAGATGCTCCTTTACTGAGCATCGATCTCCTCTCTTCTCCCCACTCAACCCCCGGGGCAATGTCGCTAATTCCAACACCAAATTCTCAAAACACGCCCAATGCTCGTCTTCTGATCACCTCATTCCGCTAGGCGCCTTTCATAGGTGAATTTCCACTCAGTGTTAATACTCCTGGCTCGACGACTTTGATTCCCAGGCCTACTCCACTGAGAAATAACATGGTCTCACTTAATCGGCCCTCCTTGTACGAATGTATCCGCTCCTCCCTGAGACTAACTCCTAAAACGAAACCGTTATTGTAACAAACAAAGACGAGTTTCTCCACCTGCAACTGAAACATGAGAAAAGAACAAATCCAACATGCACATGAAATTCAACTTTCATCTCTAATATGCTAGAGCAGTCAGGGAGAAGACATTTCAGACCTACAGAAATCGGCCAACATAAGAGAATAGCACATAGGCCTAATAGATTTACATATAAATGAGCTCTTTTACGGAGCATTTCTAAATCAACACGTTACATGGGCACTTCAAATATGAATGTGAATAGGTGTAAGCATCTAACACAATTTTACACGTTCATGTTTTCAGCAAAACACGCATATACTGCAACGTTAATTTCTTCACGTTTATATGAAAAATATACCTAGCACATCACATTTCATATTATTATGGCACATGTTCTACTGTCCCAAGTTAATACGAAAAAAAAATGTGGGTGCAAACTACACATGATTATATTGCACCCCTACAAATGAGAGAGCACCATCGTGCTCCATCCGAACTCAAGTGGGGTAACGTGAATGCTGAATAAGTGAGACTCCGAGAAGGGCCCTGAGGGACCACACAAGATATAATGAATTAGGTCAAACAAAATGGAGGGATGGCAAAACCCTGAGCACTGTCAGATCTGTACTTAGAGGTCTTGCCTAAATGACCTATAAGCTTCGCCAATGCTTTTTGCAGATGGTGCATTGCAAGAGCAAAGTGCTGTTTCTGATACTGTACTCATCACAGTGGTGAATGATTTTTGTTTTTATTTTCAGATCCAAGATGGTGCACACCCACATGGACTGTTAATTAATAATGTTGTTTTATTTTAGCACGAAAAAGCTTAAAGCACTGCAAAGCAGTCTTGCAGCAAATAGCAGTTTTCAGCCCCTCCGAAAATTTTAAATAAGTTACTAGACATACAGGCATTTCAGGGGAACTACAAAGGAGCCTGTGGCGGTATGCGGAGGAGCACACAGTGCGAGGGAGCATGGAAGGTAAAGAGAAGCACACAAGGGAAACAACTGGAACATTCATACTCTCTCATGGTGATGATACGTTTTCAGAATCTTCCAAAACACTTTCTGTAGAGGTATCTTTATTTGTTGTCATTTATATGCCTCTTTTAAAGCCAGTCAAGTCCCTTCCAGCTCTTTAACTATGGCTGGCATTGCTCTGTATGAGACGATGGAAAAGGCTACGAAGAATATTTTCAGTCGTGCATGGTGGATGACAGTTGGCTGGATGAAGCAAATATTTTGTATGTTTTGTTTGTGCTTGAATAGGCCACTATAGAGCCCTAAGCTTTTCTTACTAGGGCTGATAGATTAATGAGGTGTTGTGCTGGCCTCCAGAACATTAGTACTGTGGGAATGGGTTTGCTTTTGACAAAACAAGAAATTGCTCAGCATTGGAAATCCTCAATCTTTAAAGGAGTGGTTGTGGAAGATGCCCACATGTGCCCAAGCGAAAGAGGTGGCATACACCAGTAGGTGATGTCCAAGGAAAACACCAGAAAATCTAGTCGCCTTAGAGGGACTTTTACAATGGCGAGGAGATGGTTATTTTTGGCTGTCTAAGAAATGCGGAGTAAATTGTATTTGCAGCACAAATCATGTAACATGCAAAGGGGTACACAAATGTTAGCATGCTCTGTCGTTTTATTCTTGCTTATCAATAAAATTAAAGTCCATACAAAATAGGATACTTTGTTCTAACTTTGGCCATTTTACCTCTGCCTTTCCTTCTTTCATTGACTTCCCTTATACCCTCTTTTACCCATCAAGTAGTTTGCTGCTCCTGACTGGAGTAGAATGTTATGGAATGTTGAGTTGGTGGTGCGAAACCTTTTCTGTGCGGCACTTCTGTGTTTCTGAAGAAGAAGATGTTTTTCTTCCTTTAAGATTCCAGTGTCTGTTTTACAACACTATGGTTCCTATCCTTTCGGAGTTGCAGTGGTGTAAGAGTAAATCTCTTGGCGTCAAGTAGGAAAAAGCCTGGGCTTGTCCATCCTTCTGAATTCAAGCTGGTTGTCGATGGCTCTAATCCTTACTGGCAGGGAGTACCATAGTTTTGTGGCTTGCACGCTGTGCCTTTTATAGCATTCTTCTGGTAAGGTGGTTCGATTAGTTGTGGTGCTAGCCTGGATGGTCATGTCCTTTCTATTACTACTCCAGAGTAGTACAGGATGTGGGGCCTTATGACACAGGACGTTTTCATACCTAAATATATAACTAAAGAACTATGTTGTGTGTTTTATCATGCAGATTTGTAGATGGATCAAGAGGAGACGAGTCAATTGATCATCATGATGTTAATTCATTCACGATTTGCTTAAATGTTTTACAAAACCATGTCTCAATGTTTTCATTCTGTATCCTACAAAGAAAGGAAAGAACAATTCTTGCATCATCTGTATTGCCTTAGTTGTGAAAAGGCTGTGTCCCGTCAACAATTATACCAGTGTTATGTAGACAAAAGGTTTGATCGGCAATAAAAGTTATTTGGGTCATGTGGTGAAGAAGAAAGTTATACTAGTTCGTCATTTATAAAAGCAAAAATGTGAGAATTCTAAAAGTCGACAGGTTTTTCTGTACGTTGTTCCTAATAGCAGGGAATCTTGGACTCAGATGCCCTCTGAAAAACATTCTTTTTATTGAACAGTTGCTTAGTACTCCATTACAGATATTGCAGAGACAGGGTATAGTTTGACGGCAGTGAGCAGAGACCGTATGTTTTTTGTTGACAGGGTTCGACCCCGTCTTGCTCTGGGGTCTCTGGGACTGATTTAGTTCTTGGCGGACAGGTTGCTCCGTCAAGACGGTGACGGATATCCCTTCCGCCAAAATTGAAATCCCATTATATCCTATAGGATTTATATTTTGGCGCACGGGATATCCATCACTGTTGTTATGGAGTAACCCGTCCACCAAGATCTAAGTCCGGCCCCATATCTTTTAAGTTAATAAGGATATGGAGGTGTCTTTATTGTCTTTTTAACTGAATATTCATACTTAGGCTTTTTGATTGCTTTTTGTACCCGTTCTGTTTCTCGGGTCTTGCTTGTGCAAGCAGCGGGAGACTGGATTCCACTATGTGACAACTAGATGCACTGGTATTCGTACTAAAGTCCTGACCAGGCAGCAAAGAGTAATCCGGGAAAGACCAGAAGCGCCACCAACTTTGAGGTTTGAGGATTTTTCGTTGTGGTGCTCTCTGTTGACTTGAGTTTATTTAAAGAGCTGGGTGTTTTGTTGATGAGATAGTTTCAATGTTTTAGGCTTTGGCATAAAAGTGGTCTTTCCCGTAAATTACCTAAGTACTAGTAACTGAGCCCTGTGATGGGAGGGTGAGGGGTGATGGGAAATTCCCTTTCCGAACTTGCAATTAGATTATTGGACGACCCAATTACTTTTTGTTTTTGAATGGGCCTTTGCAACACAACAAGGACCTTCACTCATGACAGATAGGTAGGTGATGTACCTGAAAGGATATTTTTGCCAGCTGTGTGGCAAAGGTTAGTTTGCTACACACTCAGAACCAACAGCCAAGGTAGCCAAGATATGGATAAGTGCAACGCAAGCCTATGGGGTGGCATATGCATGCATCTTTCCTCTCAGGTGGCATTTGGGGAAGTAAACCCTGGATAAATATTTAATATCTATACTCCTTTTTTATGATGTGTCCCTGATAGTGGTAAGGTGTGATAAAATTAGGCACTGGGGAGGTATATCTGTCCCAACATTGAAAATATGGGAATGTAATATGGATTGGTGCATGAGGGCCGAGAACTGGTCTATAAGGAACGTGGTTGCCTTCCTAAATTTGAAAAAATATGAAGTCCCTGGAGAAGCGTCAGTGACTAGATGGTGACAAAAGGTAAATGCGGTGATCTGCCGTTGTTATAGCTCAGCAGAGTTGGGAGTTATGACGTTGTCCAAGAAGTTATGCATCAACTAATTTATGGTGAAGGGTCAGGAGATAATATACTTATTTACTTGCTTGTTGGCTCAGTACTGCTTACGTTTGAGCTGGATAATGACCAAATTTGTTAGCCTCATTGTATAGTTTTCTGTTCATATTATAAGAAATCTAAAAAAAAGATATATATATATATATATTTTTTTTTTAAGTATTGTGACTGAGGTGAGACAGAGTTGGTCACCTGATACCGGACCTCTGATAGTATTTTCTTGAGTTCTTTAGTAATACAATTTACAATGTAAATCTTGTAGCAGTAATGAGCTTTTTGATGGTGGATTTGTAAATCCTGTTGAGTGCATTGTTGGAGAGACATTAAAAATAACTTGCATGCCTATGAGGTCTGCACAGATTTATTCAGCAGAGCAAGCCATATTGAATGTTGCTAAGCAAATCAAAAGCCTCTCCCTCTCCATAGCAGTTAGCATCTTATGCTACCTCCTTCCCAGTGGGCATAACTTTTATAGACTTTCTTTATACATGGCTACAAATGATGACAGAAACCAAAACACAAATTAGCGGGTCCACCGCTTTCTCATGAGCCGATTGACAAGGAGCCTTGAGAAAGATACAACCGTTGTACACTATCAGACTGTGCGGGTCATTTATGAGTCCTCAGCAGTGCCAAGTACATGGCTGAGAGGTCAGATGCTAGAGAACACAACAGATTATGTATAATATGGGCACAATATGAAGAGCAAAACGGCAGCAAATGAATCCATAAGGTGTCAGTTAGTATGTTTGTTTCTAAAAGGATTTTCGGGCAGTTCCACAGTAGTTCATGTAGGGCACTATTTGGGTTGTCCTATTAGTGTTGTAGGGCAAGAGTAGATTGTTGTTTTTCTGTTTATTTCATCATTCATTCATGGCGTCTTTGTTTTGTCTTTTGGCTGTGTAGAAGGCTTGAAAGGAATTATTTTGTTCTTCCCGTTGTAAATGTTTTTTACGGTGGTTATTTGTTCCAAATTTGAGATCACATGCAGGTTAGCTTCTAATTCTCTCACGATGGTCGTTCCATTGCCTTGTTTCTGAATGCCTGAAAACAATTTCCAGCATATGTCCTTGTGTACCTGTTCCTTGATAGAAGAGGTTTTGAGCTTCCAGATACGTTATGATGCTTTTTGGTTGAGGCATTGCCAGTCTGTCAAACTAGATATTCAGGTCACAAATAATGCACAACGTAGCATATTTGGTGGATATGTGTATGCCATTCAGGAGATGCTGGCAGAAACTTGATTGAATGTCCAGCAAGTACCTCGGGGACTGTAAGCCCCCAGAAAGGCGCCAGACGATGTTGGGGGAAGGGGGGATATAGTCAGCAAGGCGTGGGTGAAAGCTGCCACTTGAGCTGGGTGAGTGCTGTTGGTTGGAAAAGTAGTGGTTCAGCAGCGCCAGACACTGAAATGGAACAGTGCTAGCCATGGACCTTATGTCTGCCAGTGCAGGAAAAGGACTTCAGGGTCAGGGACCAGGCCTCCAACCACAAGAGTCTCCCTGCCTTGTAAGTCTTAAACTTGGAGCAGAAGGAAATCCTTGGGAATAATGGTATCTCTCTGTCTATCCTGGGAACAGGTTGTGACAAGTACTGAAACTGTTGCTGGCACAGCTTCAAGGCATGAAAGAACGAACAATGCTCCCGATATATGTCAAAGACAAGAACCCTCAGAGGCGGGTCTGGAGGTGTGTACGGGATCCAAAATCCAAGGGCAGGCACCATGGGGGTCCGAAGAGAAACTTTGACTGCAGGCACCATGGGGGTCCGAAGCGCAACTTTGGCTGCCTGTTCTCTTCTTCTGTGACATTTTCCAAAAATCACTGAAAAAGAAATGTTAGAAACAAAGTGTAAATGGAGGGCCACTCCCGATCCATGATGAAGTGTGTGTGTACAGAAAACTTGCATCACAGTACTAGGGTAAAGCCAAAAACAGCTTTATGACATCTCATTTGGGGTGGTAACAGTGTGAAAGTGGGGCCTGTGTTGCAGCGTGTTGGTTCAGGAGAGCTATTTCATCTTTTCCGAGAGCAGCCTTCATATGATGAATGCTCTGCAGGCGGATAGAATAAGCACCAAAAATATCATTACCTAAGAGAAGTAGCTCATCCATTTTGTCTTTTCTTCGTCATCGTTCGTGTATTGACTAATAGGCAGTTTAGATGCAGATGGTGGACTGTGCAGTAGAGGGGCATGTGAATGAGGTGGTTGAGATAGGTTTCGATTCTGATGCCGGTGTGGAGTAAGACAGTGGGGTAGGTAGAACGATGTGATGTGTATTGGCACTGATGAAGCACACACACAATGGAATGGGGAGGGTGTGTTGTGTTGGCACTGGTAACATACAAAAACAATAAAGGTTTTGATGAGATGGTTGTCTAGTGTCTTTGGAGTAACGGTCCTGCTAAAAAAAAGCTGTGTAGAAATGTATTGGGTTACCTTGGAGAGTGTATTGTGGGCAGTCTGGTCGGGGAGTGAGTACATGTGCTTCTGAGGTGGTTGATGTATTGTGTAGTGGTTGAATTCATGTGTGATTTGTTCTGCTGAAACAAGATTGAGGAGGAAAATAGTGTTGAGGGATGCAAGGTGCCTTTTTTCCTTTTCTGACTCCTGTTTGTGGATGGTGTGTGTTATATGAGTTGGGAGGGAATTAGAAGGTGGTTTGAGTTCTTGGAAAGCAGCTACATATGATAGCTGTGTGTTTGGTACTGCAGTATGTTTGGGTGTTTGTCAGATTTAGCATCTAGGTTTGTCTGGATGAGTTGGTCATTGGTAGTTAAGAAGTTAGCGAACAGTTATGAACGCTGGAGTGTGGAGTTGTTATTAAAGGTATTCAAGTGTTTGCACTAAGACGAGTGACAGAATAAGAAGGTGGTGATATTGGAGGGCTGGGTGAATTACTATGGGATAGGGGTGATTAATTGGTGATACTAAATAAGTCATTATGGGTTTATTTACAGGAAGGGGTTTTGATGTGAGAGGTTGAGAAGTTTTCTTTCCCAAAAAAGAACATGGGTTAGAGGCATTCATAGTGATAGGAAGGAGCGAACTGATGTCTGAGGGAACGAGCAGTGAGACTGCCGGACGGATGGAATGCGAGTCGGTGAAGTAGGGGAGTGTTGAGTGTTAGATGATGTGTTGCAAAGAGGTTAGGTATGATTGCAGGGTCATGAGGTGGATCGAGAATTGTGAGATGAGGGAGAGCAGGGTATAACAAGCATTGGAAATGCAATAGGTCTCGCACCATTAGAGTTAGTGCTTTTAGAATTGTTTATGGGTTTTTTTTGTAAATGTTTAGCATTTTTGTTTCCTGTAGCCAATGCTAAAGAATTACAAATAAAAAAAGCCATAAACATTTCTTAAAGCTCTAACTGAAATGGTCTGAGACCTATTGCACTGTGTGAGGGTGAGGGGTTGAGGATGAGTGAGGGTGAGGGTGAGAGTGGGTGAGGGTGAGTGAGGGTGAGGGGTTGAGGGTGAGTGAGGGGTTGAGGGTGAGTGAGAGTGAGGGTGAGTGAGGGTGAGGGGTTGAGGGTGAGTGAGAGTGAGGGTGAGTGAGGGTGAGGGGTTGAGGTTGAGGGTGAGGTGTTGAGGGTGAGTGAGGGTGAGGGTGAGTGAGGGTGAGGGTGAGTGAGGTGTTGAGGGTGAGTGAGGGTGAGGGTGAGTTAGGGTGAGGGGTTGAGGGTGAGTGAGAGTAGTTGAGGCTGAGTGAGGGTGAGTGAGAGTGAGGGTGAGTGAGGGGTTGAGGGTGAAGGTTTGAGGGTGAGGGTGAGCACACAAGCTTAGGAGTATGTCTTAGCACAACTTGCCCTCACCAATCACCTTTCACTTCTCAGGGCCTATGGACTTTCAAGGCTACAGATAGCATCTGCCATGTGCCTTAGAGGAACATTTATGTTTTAAAAATGTATTTGACAAATAATTATCGATCCATAGTTCAGCGCCGGCGAGATTATGCATTTTTGATATTTTTTGTTGCTGCACAGGCACTCGTGAGCATCATCTTTACCAGACTATACTATGGGTGGGCCGAGAGTTAGGCAGTCCAGGATCTGGGTGTTGCCATTTTAGAATGGCCCCTTACTTGCCAACTGATGGAGAATTGTTGGGTGGTCTCACTACTACTCGCTGATCTTGTAATTCATGCTCTAATACAAATGAACACTAAATAGCTTTTTATTCACCATCTCAGCAAGAGGCCAACAATTGAATAAGCAGAGTGTGAACCCTTCAGTGAACAGCACCAGTGTAAGTTGTGGATGACTTGAGGATTGTCGCTCATATTTTAACAGATTCGTAACTATTTCACATACATCTTTTTAGTACGAAAGATTCGCTGTTTTTTATTTTCTCATCTCTGATGCATTTTACTTGTTTCTTTTCATTCCTGCATAAACCATAGAGCCAACTCGGCACAAACGTGTTATAATGTGGTCAGAGGGAGGGGCACTAGATGACGAGATGTGGACTACCGCCACATTATGCAAGCTTGCCAGAGCCTCTGTGCCTTGTGGTAAACTACAGCTGTTCTTGAAGTGCTCAGAGCTGCTTCTTCATTCAACGTAAGCCATCGCTTCACTCCAATGAGAGCATCTGAGCATCCTGAAATTGACGTCCTTTGCATAATAAAAGTGTTTACATACCTCAAGCTTCTTTCTCTAGGATTCTTTCTGTAGGATTTCCTTCTGTTTCCTGCTCAATGGTTTCTTCAATGAAATGTTCTTAATTGCTTGTTTCTTTGCTGATTTTTTGGAGAGCAGAACTAGAGCACAGCTTGTAGCTACTCCTTTCAGTCTTTCGTCATATTTCAGTTACTGGTGCGTGTACTGCATCATTGAGGCACACGGCCCTGGTGCTGGGTGTGCAGGGTCGATTTTTACATTGACACAAACATGGGAAATAAGTGGTGCAAATTGAAATTATACTGTTTTCGTGCATGCTATTTAAAAAACAAAAATACGCTATTCCCTCAAAGTTATTACCAGCAAAATAACGAGAGTGTAGTTTGCACAAAGCTCTAAAATAGCACTGGAAACAAAGACAACAAGTGAAAGCAAGTTGCGGTAAAGCGGGTTTGGGCTTTCATTTAATGTTATTCCCGAAATGTGCTCCAGGCAACACGTTAATCTCTTTGTACGTCGTGTTTGTGCTGCATATTTGGAGGCTTGACAATAACATGCTAGTTGGGGCTGAGCAACACCAAAATGGTTAAAGGGACTGTAAGAAGGGACGGTGCAAGGAAAACAAACTGCGAGGGGCGGAAGGAAGGAGACAATGTAAAAAAAATTCAAATGAAAAGAAGCGAGACGGGTCAATTACATGTTCCCTCCAAGCGCAATGCCGCTGCCAGCAGCGGCAGAGCAAGAAAGTCAGCACAAACAAACGGTGCGAAGAGGTGGCTCAACATATAACGATGCCGACTTTGGAGAAGGAGAACAGGGTTCGAGCCTCAGCGTGGGCGGCATCATTAATTATAAATTAAATAAACTGAGATCTCCTGCATATTAAATATAAATAAATAAACAGCGTGCGTGGGGTGAGGGCAGGAAGCTGCCAGCTATTTAAAAAACAAAAATACGCTATTCCCTCAAAGTTATTACCAGCAAAATAACGAGAGTGTAGTTTGCACAAAGCTCTAAAATAGCACTGGAAACAAAGACAACAAGTGAAAGCAAGTTGCGGTAAAGCGGGTTTGGGCTTTCATTTAATGTTATTCCCGAAATGTGCTCCAGGCAACACGTTAATCTCTTTGTACGTCGTGTTTGTGCTGCATATTTGGAGGCTTGACAATAACATGCTAGTTGGGGCTGAGCAACACCAAAATGGTTAAAGGGACTGTAAGAAGGGACGGTGCAAGGAAAACAAACTGCGAGGGGCGGAAGGAAGGAGACAATGTAAAAA
The DNA here is from genome assembly GCF_964261635.1 of Lissotriton helveticus. Lineage (NCBI taxonomy): Eukaryota > Metazoa > Chordata > Amphibia > Caudata > Salamandridae > Lissotriton > Lissotriton helveticus. The sequence continues at coordinate 369,986,801 of NC_136057.1, read as the reverse complement.
AAATTCAAATGAAAAGAAGCGAGACGGGTCAATTACATGTTCCCTCCAAGCGCAATGCCGCTGCCAGCAGCGGCAGAGCAAGAAAGTCAGCACAAACAAACGGTGCGAAGAGGTGGCTCAACATATAACGATGCCGACTTTGGAGGAGGAGAACAGGGTTCGAGCCTCAGCGTGGGCGGCATCATTAATTATAAATTAAATAAACTGAGATCTCCTGCATATTAAATATAAATAAATAAACAGCGTGCGTGGGGTGAGGGCAGGAAGCTGCCAGATATGGAAATACCAGCATCAAAGAAAACAAGACGGAGGGAAGAGAGGGGAGAGGGGAGGGGGGAGGAGAAATGCGAAACGGCGGGAAGGGGCAGGCAGGATGACTCAGGGGAGGGGGCGGAGCGGGGCAGAGCGGCATGTGGGTGTGAAGAAGCCGGGCCTTTGAAGTGAAGCTAAGCTTCACTTCAAAGGTGTCGGAGGAATGCGGGCGGCTGTGCACGCGCTTTTAAGCTCAATGCACATGCGCATTGAGCTTAAAAGTCACGGGCACTGCAAGGAATCGCCACGATTCCTTGCAAGTTAGATAAAGAGTAGATGAGCCCCTATAGTCTCGCTTGCTCGATGCGCATGCGCATCGACAGGCGAGACCTAAAAAGGACGGGTGTCTGGATGCATTTATATAAGGATGATTGAGACCGAGTGCTGAAAATAGTGTTCTCATCTATGTTGGTGGCGGTAAACAGTTGAACGGTGTGAACAGATTCGTCTGTGGTAGTAGTGTGAAGCAAGGAGGATGAACACGGAGTGAGCAAGACGCTGGCCGGTGGTTGTTGAGAGTATAATAGCCTCAGGGGGTGTGAGTTAAGCAGATAGGTATAGAGAGGGGCATATCAAGTTGAGGGTGTGGGAAGGATTACAAAGCTGGTTTGTGGGTACAGTGGAAACGTTAAACAGTGTAAAATAGTTTAGCATTGGTGGAAGGCATTAAAGATGTGTGCTTAAGAATAAGTTGCAGGTGGCATATTTATTGCACATGACCCCTGGCCTTTCTTTGGCAATAGCCTGGGGCTGCTCCTGGTGGAGTATGGGAGGCATGTGGTACGCTGGCATAGACTGTCACTGTGCGCCACTCTCTATAAAATGATATACCTCCCAAAATGTCTATACGCCCTCCAGAACTCTATGTTTGAGGTCCAATGCAGTGAGGGGAAATCAAAGATTTTGCTCTTTGGCTCATTTCCTATGAATTTCTGAGAACAGCTCTGGCCTCCTGAGTACCCACGACCGACCTCCACTGGGCAGCCAGCAAAACATCTTGGGGTTTGGTTCGACGAAGACCTCTCTTTTGCGGTTCACATCAAGAAGCTTGCCGGTGGATGTTTCGCCTTGCTGAAATCTTTGAGAAGTTCCTTTCCCCTCCTACCACCTGCGGCAAGGCAAACAATTACATGTGCGTTGATATTGTCCCGACTGGATTACGCTAATGCCCTCTTTGCTGGCATCCCAGGCTACCTGCTGAAGAAGCTACAGGTGGTCCAGAACACCGCTGCTAGATTGTTATTGGGGCTGTCATCCAGGGTCAGTGTTCACCATCAGTTGCTCTTTTACCACTGGCTGCCTTTGGCAGCTAGAGTGAAATTTAAATTATTGATCATAGCCCACCGCGCGCTCCATGGGTGTGGTCCTCTTTATCTGCAGAAGCGTGTCTCCTTTTATGCTCCTGCTCGCTCTCTGCCTTCTTCGTCCCTTTGCCTGTCCCAGGTTCCTCGTTTCAAGCTTCAGAGGATAGGGGGTAGTTCTTTTTTAGTTAAAGCAGCTGTTGCATGGAATGCTCTCCCTCTGGCCCTGCGTACCATCCAGGATTCAGGCATGTTCAAGAAAAAATTGAAGACCCATTTATTCATTTGAAGCTCACCGCCACTCCCTGTTGGTTTCCCGCCTGGAAACTCACAAGTAGCCATGCGCGTAAGAAATTTATATAACATAACATATAACATAACAGATTCTTCAAACAAGTGGCAGCCACAACATGATAGCTACTTTGGGACGGTGGGATCCCCAGAATAGCACTGTCGGTCCTGACTAGAAAGGTCTTCAACAGGGGTATTGCCCTCCCAGACCTGTTTCTATTACTGAGATACACAGTTAGTGGTTGTTAATGATTGGTCATTTGTGGAGCAAAGAGACCCCTCGTTGGTAGCGGATCAGAGAGCTATGGCACCAGTGAGTTAAGTTAGGCAATTGTATGGTAAATGGAGTCTACTGCTCCCCTCTCCCAAGGCTTGGAGAAAGGCCATGGCACATATCGAATGGCAACGTGGCCTCACACTGGAAACTCCCCTATGGCAAGCTGACGCTTTGCCACCGCTACAAGGAGCAGAGGGAGCAAATGGGATCTTCGAGGCATCTCAAAGTTAGGAGATGTCTGGGATACGAGAGGCTCGATCCCCTCTGAGACACTCCTGGCGGAATATGATTTGGTGGGTAGACAATGCTTGCGGTTCGTCCAGGTCTGGCACCTCATCAGGAGATGTCTGGGCCAGGTTGAGGAACTCCTGGAGAAGAGTCCCCTAGAGTTCTGGGTACTTTGCACCCATCTACACAGGTATGCCATATCATCAGTATACAACACCCTGTTGGCGTACAGCACCCCGACACTCTAGTACCTTAGAGATCTAGGTAGACTTGAGTACGAGTGGGGGGAGGTGTGTTACCCTGGAGAGGTGGCAACCAGAGCAAACTGTAGGCTGATTCAACACAAAATTCGCATTGTGCATACTTTATAAAAACACAACTCTTTTCCATGAATAGATGCCCTTCTGGTAGGTGTTCGAGGGGCTCCCTACTACTGGGCTCATTAATTCACGCAATATGGGAGTCTCCTAGACTGAGGTCCTTATAGGCAAGCCTGGCTAATAGGGTAGCCAGCGTTATTAACACCACACCACACCTCATACCGAAACTCATCATTTTAAGCATTTGGAGTGAGCAAACGTTAGACAAATATATTCACCTTTTCGGGAGTAGAGCATTGGAAAGGAACATGGATTGGTCTATTAGAGCAGAGGAACACATTTATATGTCCCGGGGCTGTCCTAAAAAGTTTTAAAAGATTTGGGGAGAGTGGAGGGCCCGGAGGAGCAAAAACATGGGCTGAGAGACTGTGGGGGCTAAGTTGCTGGGACACATCGGGAGGTCCACAGGGAGTATTTTTACCCTTGGACAGCAGCAGTCTTTAGGGGGCTGGGTGGCCAGCTACTGATCTGTGCAGCGAGAAATCAATGTGAACTTTTGGAGGGATTGTGCTTACTGGGTTGTCACATGTTGCCTAATGAGGGTGGCGAGTGGTAGGCAGGGACCCCTTTTGAAGAATGTTGGTTTGTTTAATTTTACTTTTTGAAACTCAAAATATATTTTTGAAAAATAAATAAATAAATATAGGGTGTTGCATTGAAGATACTGGAATAGTGAAGGGATTAAGTGAGTTGATCTGTTAAGGAGGTGTACAATGTAAGGGTATGTAGTTGTTAGTAGCAGTTTGTGAGTCTACCCAGATGCAGAGTTAGAGTAGCGCAGGTGAATTGTGATACTACTGGTTCCTGTTAATATACGAATGTGGTCCACTCGGAAGCTGAATTGAATCAAGTCAAACACTGACTGGAATACCCTAGTTGTAGTCCATGATAGTGTCTGTGAATAAGAGTGTTAGACTGGAGTACCAAAGTAGTGGCCCCATTTAGAATGTCTGTGTGGCCTACGAATAGATGGAGTTAGGGAATGCCACAGGAAAGGCTTTGATATCACAATAATGATCCCTCATAGTATAACTGTGAGTTGAAGCAAGCCCGTTGGAAAACTAGGAGACTCTATTGGCCTGATGAGTACATCTGTATGTTAAAGCAAGTTAGGTGGGTGACTTGGATAGTATAATAAGTAGTGGTGTTAGGGCAAGTCGATGAAAAGTGTGAAATGTCATATTAGTGGTCCCAGATAGCATGTCTGTCTGTCAGAGCAAATCTGGAATAGGAATGGGATACCTTCTCAGTAAATAAACTACTACACCTTATTACCAGCAATGCTACTGCTCATCGATGAGCTCTATTCAGAAATGGAGTTGAGCTACTCAGGCAAGGGGTTTGAGAGTATGATGAGAAGGGGTGATTTATACAATGGAGCGGCCCTTTAGCCAAGGATCAGAGAATGGTGTGACTGTCAACCAGTGCTTAGTTTGTAAAATATTAAGTGCAGGTGCTCAATTTTTTTTAGGAGGCCACACCCACTTTCCCAGCTCCACCCACTTCTTTCACTGGCTCCACTTACTTACTCTTTTGACTCTAACCATATCTTCAACTGGCACTTCTGAAAGCCGGATGTAGTACCCTGTGAGTCCAAGATATATAGTGGGTCATGTCCGTTAAATATCCAGGTGCATTAGGCTTGCACAGTCATACTATAACATCTTCAAATTCACCACCTACGCACTGCCCCTAGTGCCCAAGCATAGCGCAGATGTCTACTAACAATCACCATGTATAATCCAATTGCAGCCATATGAGCTCTGACACCTCCTTAAATGTCCAACTAAGCTCCATAATGTGCCATGCTGCGAAATAATCTATCTTGCATCCTAGGTAGTATTCGGTGGTAGGTGGGGTTCCCCCTCAGAACTGAAGGTGTGATAGTGGTGCGTGTGCGCCACTGCTTTAATAGGGTTGCTCTTAAGTGGTTGTGATAGGCACCCTCGAGCAAAGGGGATAGGGGGACTCCTGCTTTGACTGAGGCGCAGTGTGCTGTGAGTGAGGAAGGGCTGAGTGAGTTGCTTTGAGGGCAGGAAAGGCAGACTCTTTCTGAAAGCAGCCTCCCAGGCACCATTGGAACGGTGTAACTAACCCCTTCCAATCTACCGTCTCAGTCCCTCCTAGATTCTTATTATGCATGGAGCGTGGAGCATACGGGTATTAGATTCAATTAAACCAAATAGATTTTTTTTGTACAGCAGGAAAGCTGAACTCACAAGTTGGAATGTGCCGCTCGCCGAGGAGTGAAGTGTAAAAGGACGTTTTGCCGCTTGGAAGCTCCCTTGTGCCCGTGAGTCCTGCCTACGAATTGTAGTATTGGAGAAGCTGTGATAAGGGATTTGCGGACTGCGGGACTGCGAGGCCCACCAGGCTGTGCGAGCAACACCGAGCACACCTGCCGCCTCTTCCCGTGACCCCTCCCCTCTGGGTCCTCCTTCAAAACTCCTCGCGGCCCCTGCTCCGCGGGAGCCGCTCGCCGAGGAGTGAAGTGTAAAAGGACGTTTTGCCGCTTGGAAGCTCCCTTGTGCCCGTGAGTCCTGCCTACGGATTGTAGTATTGGAGAAGCTGTGATAAGGGATTTGCGGACTGCGGGACTGCGAGGCCCACCAGGCTGTGCGAGCAACACCGAGCACACCTGCCGCCTCTTCCCGTGACCCCTCCCCTCTGGGTCCTCCTTCAAAACTCCTCGCGGCCCCCGCTCCGCGGGGGCCGCTCGCCGAGGAGTGAAGTGTAAAAGGACGTTTTGCCGCTTGGAAGCTCCCTTGTGCCCGTGAGTCCTGCCTACGGATTGTAGTATTGGAGAAGCTGTGATAAGGGATTTGCGGACTGCGGGACTGCGAGGCCCACCAGGCTGTGCGAGCAACACCGAGCACACCTGCCGCCTCTTCCCGTGACCCCTCCCCTTTGGCTAACTTCCTGTATAACAAGTGGGGCTACAGCGCGTTAGCGGGACGCGTGTGCGGGACACAGCCCGGGACAAAGCCCGGACTAAGGGCGGACCCTCTGAGACCCTCCGAGAACCGAGGAGGCCGGGCCGGGCATAACCATTTGTTTACAGGTACTGACTGTTTATGCAAATTCTGTATTATTTTCGCCAATTTGCTTTACCAACTGCTCCCTGTTACTCATAGATGGCTACCAATAACGATGAGCAGTCTGTGCAGGACAAACAGGGTCTGTTGCTCAATGGGACCTTGGATAATTATTTTTCTAAATCATCGCCTGATATGGCTAGGGAGATTGTCTTGGCGGAGCGGCGGGCTGATCGCCGCCGTTCCGTGGAAAGCATAAAGAATGGGTCTGCCTCACTACCCTTATCTCCCGTGACTGGACCTTCTGACACTGTTACTGGGGTAATAGCCAATGAGATGATTCCGATACTGGATAGTATACTCCCGGAAGTTAATATGGCTGTACTTTCACCGGACACTGTATCTAGATCGGATACGATTGACCTGTCTGTAACATCTATTGGAAGTAGCTTAACGACATTAAAGGGAGATGCTTTGTTACAATTGCATGCAGCCCGTAATAAGGCCAAAAAATTACCACCTACGGGGAAAATTTATGGTCCGCCGCCGAACAAAAAACGGCGGAAAAGGAGGGATCCATTGCAACCCAAATTGAGCTGCTCTGACTTTGGCAAAAAATTGATTACGGTTGCCAAGAACCCCTGTGTTGTACAATCAGATTCAGAGGGGATCTATACCATATCTACATCCCCAGTCCTACCGAATACATCTGCAGACAAGGAGGACAGTATGGACACCAGTGTGATTGATGATGTTCATATTGAGAATAAGGATCCTGTGTCCCTTCTTGATATTGGGAATCTGATTAGATCGTACTCTGCATCTATTTTGGAGAGGTTAATGGAAGTGGAGTGTAGACTGTCAAAAATTGAGGATGCATTGGCCAATAAAGATCTTGTAGGCCATAAAGGTGTTATCAATGTAGACAGTCAGGCATCTAATTACGCACCACAAATTCTGTCATCTACTGTCCAACCTCCTCCATCTACTTCCCCTTATATTGCTCCTATCCCTTCCTCAACTATATCTGCCCCCAAATCTTTGGGGAATATAGTATCAGCTATTGTTCATCACCATGCATCCCCTAGACCACCTCAAGCAAAAACTGGTGATCAACTGCTAGGTACTGTTGATCACAAAACTAGTGATAGTACATCCAAAAGCATTGGTAATACATCTAATCTAGTTTTCACAGATTCAACAAGGGAGGTGAGGGAATCTAGACGCACCTGGGGGAAACCAAAAAGGGTTCCATTGCCCGAACTTCCACCAGAGGCATTACCCTATGTGGTAGTCCTAACAGGTGTGCCGGCCCTGGATCAAAATAAGAGGGAGGGTTTTTTCCAATTAAAAGATAAGATAACGCATTGGCTGAGAATGCATAGGCCTATTGCAAATAACATCAATGGGGAAATAGTTCATGTTCGTCGCCTTGATTGGTTGGGGGGCAGAACCAAAGACATCGAAGGTGACGTAGTGGTTGTGAACTTTAGGGACCCAAATGCGGTCCATTTTATATTGAATTGGCAGATGGGCAGCTCTAATAACACTATAATTCCAAGATCCCTAACGTATTTTTATCCAAGGTCAGTGGTGTTCCCATCTCAGTTTCCCCCTTCACACTGTATAACCCAAACTCAGCCACCTAATTATCCAATTGTACAGAATGTTGGGAGTTATCCCCAGTATCCTCCGAATCAACAGAGCATGAGGAATACGTATTACGCCCCTCGCTCTATGACAGCTCCAGATCCCTTGGGATGGAATCATGTTCCAGTTAGAAATCAAAACTTTCAAGACAGAAGGATGGATCATCTAAAACCCTTCACACCACTTGAAACATCAAATCGATTTGATGTTTTCAGTAGTCTTGATAATTGCGATTGAAGTTTCCCGAGTGGGGGGGATGAGGGAAGAGACACAAGTAATCCCACTGTTCTGGGAGTGGCAATTGAGTGTAATTCATTGCCAACCAATGTATCTCGATCTCTGGTTAAAAATGTAACATGTTATGATAATATTCCTGAAGAACAGGTAGAACCAACACACACTTTAAGTTACTTACCTTCTGAGGGAATATTTTCGGCAACCCAACAGGTGACACATACTGGCGATGAAACGCCAAGGGTTAATATTGCTATGTCTGCTGCACTAGGGGCGCCGGTTAGGCTGGTTAGCTGGAATGTAGCCGGGGTTGCCAGCAATCTGAGGGATCCTGAGTGGGCTAATTTTATAGAATCCTTCGATTTTTGCTTACTTCAGGAAACATGGGCAGTCGACACTCCCCACAGGGTGGGCTACAAGACCTATGGTATTGGAGCAACCCCCTCTAGAAGTGGTAGGCCGTCTGGGGGTCTCTTGATCTGGGCAAAAATCAATCTAAAGGTTAATATTGAGGTGATAGACACAAATTCTGTAGATATCCTAGCATTAAAAATAACAACCTCCAATGGGAATAAATTATTCCTAATAAATATCTATAATAGGCCAACCTCCTCTTCAAAGGAATCTTCAACCATTTTTAAGCTAGATTGTTTCCTGAGTGGGTTGGATCCTAGGGAGGATTTTGTCATCTTGGCTGGGGATCTGAATTGTAACTACAAACCTGTTTCGGGCCTAAGTGAGATTTTTGAGGAAGAAGATCAGGCAAATAAAATCCCCTTCCTCGGGAACATCAAATCGGTTAAATGTTCCACACTGGCTCTACAACTGATCAAATTATGCACAGAGCACCACCTTAGGGCTTGTAACGGTCGGTTACCATCTGACATCTTAAAAAAACCAACCTTTAGTAGGAACACCTATAAGAGTAATTTGGATTTTGTAATAGTTTCAATCCCCCTCTGGTCGTATCTTATTGATCTCGAAATAATGGAGAGGGCCGAAAGTGATCATTTTCCATTCAGTTTGACACTAGACGCTGTACTATTTAGTGATCTTTTTTTACCACTCTCATCTGAGGAAGATGTTGGTGATGGTAATGAGATCCACATTAGTAACAACAGGAGATCGCTAAAATGGCCATTTATTTTGGATCGTAACGATATTCTCAGCGAAATATACTCACTTTTTGCTGGGACCTTTGCTACATACTTAAGTTTAACCCCTGAAGAGGAAGTTAAAACTCCCTTTTTGACTATACACCAGGAGTTTTTTCGTAAATTAAAATTACTGGTAACAAAAATGCCTAAAAAAACCCAGCAGAAGACTCAGAATTTGTCTCATAGCAAGCCTTGGTATGACAGATCCTGTAGAGTTTGCAAGAGGGAATTGCTAATTGCGATTAAATCCAAATCGCAATTGGATATACAAAAAGCTAGAAGCAACTACAAAACTGTCCAAAGGACATCAAAAATTGCGTGGGAGGAAGAGAAATGGGCGGAATTGTTGTCAGCTGCAAGATCACATGACACTGTAGCTTTTTGGAGGTTGATAGCAAATGGGAATAACGTAGGAAGGGTGGTTAAGGACACTTTTTTAGATGAGCAAACCTGGGTAACCCATTTTACCAATTTGTACAGAAAATATGACGATCCTCACATAGCATCCAACGCAGCAAGTTATGAAACTCCAGCAGATCCACTTGTCTTTACCCTGGGGGAAACAGAGTTGGCTATAAGCCAAGTAAAAACTGGGAAAGCCCCAGGTTTGGACAAAATCCCCGGGGATCTTTACAAGCACGACTCGAAAATATGGGCACCATATATCAATTATCTGTGCAATAAACTATCATACAGCTTAGAATTTCCCGAAAGCTGGAAGGGAGCTGAAATTGTTTTAAAATATAAAAAAGGAGACAGGAAGGATCCCTGTAATTATCGGCCAATAAGCTTAATGGACATCCTTCAGAAAATTTACTCACGCCATATCTTAGTACGAGTGAGTAATTGGTTGGACGAAAATTAATTTTTGACTAAATTCCAAGCCGGGTTTAGAACAAAAGTCAGCACTATTGATCAGTGCTTTAGATTTTGCTGCCTTTATTGGAAGTACGTAAAGATAAAAAAGGCCCACTTATATGTTGCCTTTGTTGATTTAAGGGCAGCATTTGATCTGGTGCCACGTGATCTTCTGTGGAAAACGCTGAGTACAGCGGGTATGCCAAACAATATAGTAGCTCAGATTATAAAATTACATGAAGGGAACTTCGCGAGAATCAGATGGGGTCAAAATGGCGAATTATCACGGAAAATTCCAATTGAACGTGGAGTCCGCCAAGGATGTGTTTTGGCCCCCACGCTTTTTTCGATTTTTGTGAACGATATTCCCTCATACTTAGAAAGATGTAAAAATGACGCACCTAAATTGAATGGCGAAAGGGTAGCATCTCTATTATTTGCTGACGATACTATTCTGATATCCCAAACAAAAAATGGCTTGCAGACTTTATTGAATACTTTTAATGATTATTGTAGTCAAAAGGGGCTAGAGATTAATGTAAAGAAAACGAAATACATGGCCCTAAACCCAACCAAACCGGACAAGGGTTGCCTAACCTTAAAAGGAATAAAGTTGGAGTCAGTGCCTCACTTTTCATATTTAGGGGTGACACTAGATTCCAACTTTACTTGGAAAGCACAATTGGAAAAAAGCAAATTGCTATTTGCTCAGAATGTCAAACCAATACTTAGAGAGCAAAGCTTAAGCACTAGTAAAGCGGTGCTTCCAGTAATGGAACTTTTTAGATTTAAAGTTCAATCATCAGTGCTTTACGGTGCCGAATTGTGGGGGCCAGGGTCCAAGGAGACCTTTAGTATCCAAGATAATAATTTCATGCGAAGCTTGGTAAGGGTTCCGAGAGGAACTCCATTAGTTCCTCTGCAATTGGACCTTAATTTTAAAAGAACAGATCACCACGTTCTTATTAGGCCGCTTATGCTCTGGGTAAGACTGTGGCATGTCCCCGAACTTCAAGCATATAGAGAAGGGCTGATAGAGATCATGGCGCTGGACAGCCAGAAAAAAATCCCATGGCTTAGGCATGTTAGCACTTGGTTTAACAATATAGGCCTGAAACATTTCTGGGAGTACCCTGAGCTGTTACCATCTAATCCCAAATTAGTCCTGAAAAAAGCTTTTTGGTCCTACGTAGCAAATGTGACTGTAAACACCATAACTAGTGGCTCATTAGTTTCTAAATTTTAAGGATGAACCTTTATATGAGGCCTTTATGGATGAAATAGAGCCCCCACTTGCCAAAACACTATTTTTAAAGTTTAGACATGGCAATCTTTTAATAAAATCAACTTTGGCACGTTGGGCAAGGAACCGTGATCCATCTTCCGAGGTATTGGACGAAGTTTGCTCACTTTGTGAAAATAACCAAAAAGAGAATGAGCAGCATATTCTTTTCTTCTGTCCTATCTACGGTCAAGAAAGGAAAAGATGGATTAAACCAATATGCCTATTATTAGGCTTGAGGTCCTGCCCTCAGGCTCTGAGAATTTTAACTACAAACACTTCGCAACAGATAATATTTAGTGTTAGTAGATTTTTACTTTCTATTTGCTACCGTAGGAAAAAAATGGGCTATCAGCTGTGAACCAAGTTTCCTCAATCTATGGTCCTGAACTATGGACTTGAATCTGTTTGCAATAACATTCTTTAACTGAAACTGCTTTTAGAATTATTGTGGTGTCCTCCTGTCTCATATGATTTTATTGTTACGCTCCAAGTGTTTCTAACATATGTTGCACAGTTATATAGAATGTGTTTTACATTTTAACTGAATGTTATTAATTTTTACTGAATTGTAATGTTTAATTTGTTCTTTTATGGCGTAATGCCGAAATAAAGATTTGAAAAGAATGTGCTCTTGTATGTGATAAAGAAGAAAAAAGTGGCTTTGCAATGTTAAATATTTGCCTAGGATGACACAATAAGACCAGTTAATGGGTCATGTATATGACAGTTAAGTCAAATGGATTCTTCAAGTTACCATACCTGGAGGTTATGATTTTTTGAGGGCTGAAGATGCATCAATTTGTGGATGGAGCCTAAGCCCCTGTCTCAGTAGGACTCTGAAAGCTCTTTTTTGTTGATGACAGAAGGTCAACCACTCATTAAACTGTGAAGGCAGACAAAAAAAATCCATGCACAAGTCTTAAGTTAATTATTGCCTTCCTCTCATCTATGCTGCTTCCAGAGTAAACAATAAACCCTGTAAATTATCACTTATCTAAGAACAGCTGGATAAAAAAACACCATGATCACAGCTGATTGGAGGGCAAGCATTTTTTGTGGATGAACACAAATTCTGCACAATCAAAACATGTAGGCCGGCTACCAACATATGGACTGAGCCAAAGCCCCTCACCCGGCAGTGACGTTTAAAGCCCTTTTCTTAACTGATCACATAATGCCTGGCGACAGCTCTGCTGTCAAGCCAGGGGCCTAAACACATTTGAGGGTGTCTGAGACTACAGCAGGAGCAGTACAGTCTTAATTAAAAATTGCTTGGTTGTGAAAACCTGATGTCACCTCTGTTGTACGGGCAAAATGTATGAGTGAGCAATGCTTCAAATAGGATGTAGTGAGTCATTGGATTAACCTCAATTATAGATAGCATGCTCATTAACATACAGAGACATTTAGTCAATTTTTTCAGCATGCAACCTCAAACACTGCACGTGTGCTACATGTGCCAGTTTGCACTTTCAGCAGTTGGTTGCTCTTACCTCCTGCTCTGCGATCAGTGCCAGCTCTGCAGGGTGTTGTTGGAGGGCTCTAGCTGGCAGGTGGCACTCTCGTTTACCCGGGAGCAGGTAAAGCTGTTGAAGCCACGGTGTAATGAGAAGGTGCATACGCTGTGGCCCGGTACATGCAATTGAAGAGGTGGACAGCTCCATCACAGCCCCACAACAACGTGGCTCTTCACAGCATGCCTCCATGAACTGATACCAGGTCAACACACCCCCTGGGACAGCCAGAAACATGGCTCTGGCAACTATCGGGTCTTTGGTGCAGGTTATATGTAGGGTGGTAAAGAGGCCCTCAGAGCCATCGTCACGCAGCAGCTGTGGCCCCTTCTGCTGGATGTGTTACATATGGTGCAGGCCCTGCTTGCCCGCGGGAATTTGTAGGTTGTTTTCAGTACCCATGGTGGGCCCACCCCTCTGTTGTGCATTGACTGGCCTATGTGCTTCCCCTTGCTCACAATGGACTGCCCTTTCATCATTTGGAGTCTGTGGGGCACGTGCACCCCTTGTGCCTCGCCTATCCCCGGAGGTTCCTCCTGCAGGTGGTGCAAATCCAGAGCCTCCTCCAGGCTCAGCAGTTCTCCTACAATTGCTCCTCCACAGCGGACACCTGCGCCTGGAGCTCTGAGAGCGTGCCGTGTCATCTTCAGAAGCTCTGCTCTGCACTTGCAGGGTCCCCAGTAACATAGGATTAGTTTCAAAAGCTGGGCGGGCTGGTGACCGGCTAGGCTGGCTGCTGGCCCCTGCAGGCTGCATTCTTCTCTGTTAGACACACCTGCTATTATGAGCACCTAACTTAACAAGCATTTACAATGCAATGGTCTCGGCATTGTTAAAGTTAGAGCCATTGGCTTTGTTCATGACATTATTTTTATTTATGTTTTTGTTTTGAAAACATAAATAAATGACATTGTCATTTATAATACCAATAGCTTAATCGCTCGCAAATGCGAGACCTATTGCATTTGCACCCACACAGAGCCACCCACACAAAGCCACCCACACACATACAGAGCCGCCCACACACACAGAGCCACCCACACAGAGCCACCTACACAGACAGAGCCACCCACGCACACACAGACAGACAGAGCCACCCACGCGCACACAGACAAACAGAGCCACCCACGCGCACACAGAGCCACCTACACGCACACAGACAGACAGAGCCACCCACGCGCACACAGACAGACAGAGCCACCCACGCACACACAGACAGACAGAGCCACCCACGCACACACAGACAGACAGAGCCACCCACGCACACACAGACAGACAGAGCCACCCACACGCACACACACAGACAGAGCCACCCACGCGCACACAGACAGACAGCGCCACGCACACAGACAGACAGAGCCACGCACACAGACAGACAGAGCCACACACACGCCTGCCCAAGTTATGTGATCAGTTGTTACTATTACTGTATGTACACAACTAATGTCTAATAATCGTCATGAAGCACATATTTAATTACCGGCAGTAACACAGTGCAATACTTCAGCTTCTTTGACAATGTCCTTGTAAAGAAACACATGTTACCCGCTCTGTGTGATGAGAGGCCCAGATGCTTCCGTATTCTACTGTAGACATAATTCCTGTCGTTGCCTTCCGGGCCTGCAGTGGTGACAGAGATTCCATTCCATTTATGAAGCTAGCCAATGGAAGAGAAGGCGGGTTCAAGCCCCAGTACTGGGGAAAATGTCCTCACTTGAGTATTGGTCTCACTCAAAGTCACTTACAGAGAAAAACCAAACGTGTGGAGTGGAACCGCTTTGAATAACCATAGTCACTGGTGAAAATTCATGGCGGCTCTCCCTTCCATTTTTTTTTTTGCTCACTGAGTTATCATGGAGAGTGCCAAAAGCAAAAGTCTTGCCCCTCAATAGGCCTCAAGCTGCTATTCACTGATGCGGCCTAACAAGGCACTAGATATCCGTGGTTGCTTTTATTTCCATTCAGAGGGGGCGTGGTCTCGCAGTTCGTGACTGAGTATGCACCTTTTAGAAGAACATTATGGCAAAGTGTCCAGTGAAATGGAAGGATTGCAGAAATGCCTTGGGCGAGGAGAAGCTCCAAGGGTGTGAGAGCTCTGTGAGGAAAGGAAGAGTAACAAGGCATATTGGTAAACCTAAGGCGGCCAACACTCTTTGTATCAGGAAGAGGCGGCACCAGTACTGTAAAAGAGTTTGAATTTTGACTCCAGGTGTGGATGTGTAAGGGGAGGAGGGGTGCTATTCTTAAGGATATGAGAGGTATGTCTAGGGGTGAAGATCAGTCACAGGCTACTGGTGGTGGACTGCAGAGGCAAAAGGCACTTCAGGGGCTCGTTGTGTGAGCCTGGGCACATTGCTTATTTTCCATGTGCTTAATTAAATGCACCTTTCAAAATTAAGAGTGCTTAAAGAAGGTAAATGCCCATATAAGGTACTTTGTACAAGAGTGAATATTTGAAACACAGGTTTATTACGTGACGTGTTGCTACCTCAGCTGCATGGCACATGTGACCTTACACAACAAGTGTCCCCATTACCAAAGCAAATGGCCTCTACGTACAAAGATTAGAAATGTGAGAGGCTGAGATAGCTATTTGTGAAATCAAGAATAGGTGCTCTGCGCACTCTACACAGATCCCTGCACCAGGCGCGTGAACCCACTGGGCGGCCACCTGGCCCTCCAGAGCAGATTCGGGACAGATTGAATCAGAACGGAAAGTACATATAAAAAACTGAACAGCAAGAACTAATGCTGCTATAAAATAGAACCAAACGTTTGCCTAGTCGGTAGTAACAATAACGCAATCAGGGGCCAGTGCTCTGCTACCACAGGGAGGCCATTCTTTTCTCAATACCCCTTCTAAATTCAGGGCGGCAAAAAAGAGAATTTGGAGGAGGCAGATTCAAACCCCTTTACACTGTCACTCAGGTAAAATCAGTGCACAGATGTTCTGCAAAATTATGTTCATTGATTAGTGAGAATCGCATAATACGTGCGTGCATGCAATTTCACTTTGAACACTGAATGTGTGCACGTGTATGCGCGTGCATTCTATGTGCGTACGTTTTATACACATTTCTTCACAGCAGTGTTATTTTTTTCAAGCCAGTTCTCATAATTAACAATTTAACAGACTAGCACGTCGTTCTACGATGTAAACAGTGGGAAATATCTATTCTAACAGAGACAGCGGCTGAAGCCGGACCCCACTACAGAAACGGCCACCAGGCATGCATAGGAGAGCCAGCCACAGAGCATGCATTCCAAAGGTATGTCCACAACTGCACCCCTCCCCCACACAGCGAGTTCCATCCTCTCAAAGCCCTCCTCGGAGATCACAGGAGACATGGGCTCGTCAGAGCAATGAGAGGAGGGGACAAGTCAGTCCTCCGTTCTTTGGCTCCATGGTGTAGTGTTAACACACAACGCAATTCTCCGTTTATAGACCAGGTGGGCCGTCTACCCCCTCGGGGTTACTAAGCATTCGTAGTCCAGGCTTCCAGAAGGGTAGGTGGGGGGTGAAAAGGAGGGTAGGCAGCAGCACGGACTTAAAGCACCGCAGCCATGGAAAAGGGGGCAGGCGAGCAGCGAGTAACTGCTATGCACCAACACCCCACCCCCTCTCGCCCTGTGAGTGGGCACCCAAGGCTGCAGGTAGGCAGGAGTGTGGGCAGGGAAGCTTCCCCTCTTCGCCCTGTGGTACTCTTCCCCAATTTCCTCCTCACTACCTTTTTCCTGCAGGGGTTTCCCGTAGTACCACCTATTGTGATATACACATATGAGTCAGAAGGGGGAGGGGTGGGGACGGGGTAAGCAGGCCTCTCTATCGAAAGGTGACTCGAACAAATATCCCTCTGGAAGAAATGGGTGACACGCCCTCCTCCATTGGAAGGAACGAGTGACTGGAATGCACGAAAAGGAAAAAGATGGGAGAGCTGATGGACAAGCATGCGTGACAAGAATGGAATGGGCAAGCCCCCCAGGGAGGGATATCTGGTAGCATCCTTACTTTCCAGGTGCCAAGAAGAGCTGGTACTTCTCAGTGAAGATGTCGGTGGTCGCAATGCCAAGTCCCCCGGGTTGGTGATGCCGCCTGGAGTGAGGCTGGTGTGTACCTGGCACGGAGCTAGGCGGAACCAGCACATGCACTAGCCAGGAAGGGCTGCTCCTCTGCCCCGCGCTTGCCCCCTGGAGCGCGGCACCTTCTTGCTGCAGCTCCCCCTGCCTTCTCCTCTCACTCCTGCTTTCAATTCACGGCATGCAGTTTTTGCCCATTGTTTTTATCCCTGGTGTAATCTGAATGCTCAACGCAAAATGGATCGCGTACCATATGTTTTTTTTTTAAATCACGTATAGGTTTCCCTGCACCATTTGCGAAATAACGCGACACGTTTGTTTTTATGTTTTTTCAGCTTGCCCTTCTCGGAAATACTAATAATCTTGTTGCCGCTCAGTACTGCAGAAAGTAAAAATTCAGTGCCACCCGACCCGAGAAATATAACACGGGCTATGGAGCAGGAGTTCGGATTGGGAAGACGCCCTCGGCAATCTTGCCATAATCGGCCCGCAAACCTGCCCCCAAGTCGGCCTGTAAATGGCCCGCGCAACCTCAAGGTCCAGGCAGGGGAGCGGTGAGGCCGGTGAGTGAGTGAGCGTGCGGGCCGAGCAGGTCCTCTGCAGCATTATTATGGTTATTATCGTGGGGACTCCACGCGCACAGAGCCCCGGCCGCTAAGACTCCCCAGGATTCACTCACGCCACTCAAGAAGCTTTAGGGCCACTGGTTCAACGACGTCACGATCCCCCCTTAGCCGGAAGCCCTAAACCCAGCAAAGCGCTTCAAAAGCCCTCGGCGGACTCCGGGAGCGAGCTGCGGGGGGGCTGCGGGGGAGAGCGGGACCGGGACGCGGGGGTCTTCAGAGGGGACCGGGACCGGCAACAGAGAAGTTACAAATGACAAAAAAACAGCCCTGTAAAACAAAAAAAAAGAGAGAAACGCCCTCAATGGCCCACCTCCGAATGACGGGAAAAAAGGGGCGGGGCTTAAAAAAAGCAAGAAACGCCCACGAATCTGCTCAAGCCCCGAGTGACACACATCTCTTCCAATGACTAGCCTTCATTTATGAAGCTAGCCAATTGAAGAGAAGGCAGGTTCAAGCCCCAGTACTGGGAAAACATAAGATCTCGGCCTGCGCGACACTGCTGCGCAGTGTACGCTAGGCCGAGCCCTAAAAACGGAACACTGTGCAGCTGTGCCAGACCCGGTGCTGCTAGTATTCCTGACGCATGTATTTCTGTCCACTTTTCATTTCCTTCCCAAGGCAGGCATTGGTTGCATGAGGGTTGCATCTCTCTCTCTTTACTGTGAGTGGTTCTGTCGTCCATGACCCGAAAATAGAATCAAGCTAGAAGTTAAATTAAATACTGTCCTGGAAAACCACAGCTTAGCAACACCTGCAAAGCTTTTAGTGTGATCTAATCAAATGGTAAAAGAACGACCATGACGCACAGCATTGCTGGAACATTAAATAAAAATTTGGTTTGAAAAAAAACAACATATGGCAATAAGCGCCGATGCTAGCAATTAAGTGCCGGTGCTGAGCACCGGAAAGCACCGGCTCAATTTAAGCACTGCCGTCAACCAGTCCGTATTGAGAAACAGTGAGACTCAAACTTCAGAAGCTGATGTACAAGGTCATACTTCACCATCTGATGGAGTCTGCTGACTGTTGTGGTGCAAGGCTTCTGATCCTAGACCCTTTTCTAGCACTAATAGACTTTCAGAGAAATTTGATTATAGATGAATCCAATCAGTAGTGAAAGTTTGCCATGCCTAACTTCTGCTCTTTGGTGTAATTGGTTGAAGTCATGACTCATGACCGTTTCCCCTACATACAGGTGAAACATTCCTGGGCAGTTCTATATGTAAACATAGACAACACCAACGACAGCGATTGCAAAAAATATAGTCTGCCAAATTCCGACTATACATACATTTCTCACTACAATAATTGCCATCTGTGTTTAAACCCAGTTTGAGCCAAACTCACTATACTAATATACTAGGATTGAGTTAATTTTCTAATCTAATTCCCGTCCTAAAATATTTAGTGGCAAGTGCTTCGTAGTGGACTTAGTGCCAGGCCGAGTATGTCATAGGGCGGTATGTTATTCTGCTTTTTGCGCCAGTGTTAGTTACAGTTTGTTTTCTCGTTAGTACTTTGGGCTACAGTTCCCTTTACAGCTGTAAATGTGTTGTGTTTGGATACTGTATGTAAAGGGTTATTCGAAAAAATTGTTGATTGTCTTCGTTTGTCTATCCTGAAAATGTCCAAGACAGTGTATGATCACACATTGGCAAATGTAGGAGAAAGGGGAAAGGTTGGCTGATGAAGTGATAATGTAGGTAAGTGATAATAGGCAATCTGTTTCACACATGGAAAGAGAGTAAGTAGGAAAGTTGAACTGTGAGGGGGCAGGAAGGTACGCATAAAGAGACACACAAAAAACACCTTGGTTGATAGCTTGTTATTGATGTGGTGAAAGCAGGGGCGTTGCTTAAGAGGGGGGTGTTTGGGGAGTTACACCCCCATAATAAATGCATTTTCTGGTAAATAGTTGGGTACAATTGCTTTCAGTTGGGTTTGGTGAGGTGTAAGTTAGATTTCACCAGGATTTTTTAGGTCGAGCCTGGGCAGCGCATGCACTGCTCTGCATGCCATGCGGTACTGGAGTATGTACTTGAAGCCTGGCCCACTCTGCCCATATTTGTCATTGGCTTGTGTCATTGTTCTTTGTAAATTCTGGCTTCAGATTCGTAATTAGGCTTGTTAGTCACTCCTTAGAACTGTCTTGTCTTCATTTGTAACCTCCCATGAGGACTGGCCCTTTTACTTGTTTGTTACTCATATTCTTTGGTCTGGAAGCACTATTTTCTTTAATGAGTTTCCCTTACTGCAGGAGGGTCTCTCATGCGCAGTCGTGACCACCGGCTTGTTTATTTAACCCGTAGCAAACCGGGAGGTCTTCAGGGGCCATGGGAGACAGAAGGGGGCAACTCAGTGATGTCTTCAAGCATTTGGAATGCAATAGGTCTCACATTTGCAAGAGTTTAAGCTATTGGCATTGTAAATGACAATGCCTTTTATTTATGTTTTAAAAACCAAAACATAAATAAAAAGCATTGTCATTTACAATGGCTATAGCTCAAACTCACGTAAATGCAAGACCTATTGCATTGCAGATGCTTGCTTTACATACAAACAGACAAAACGCTCTCCATCTCTCGGATTTGAAAGTCTCCAACAATGTTAGTTATTTTATGAAATAGTGTGATTTGTGTCACTTAGTACCCCTACTAGTCCGCATTCTTAACCTTTTTCACATCTTCTAAAGCCCCTGTTAAGTGTCCTGCTTGTGGTAAAATGCATTTTAACAATATAACTAAACTAAAACGACAGTGGCAGGTTTCACAACCACTACTTGGTAATGAAACAACTCTGCATCTTCCAATTTATTTCATATTGAAAACATGTTTAATATGCAGCGATGCCTTACGTTTTATGTTTTATTTTTAATGAATTTTAACATTTATATAGTGCTCACTACCCATATTTCGGGTGGTGAAGCCTTCTCCTACATGGGTAGCATGCACCATGTATGGTGTGTGTTTTCTTTTTTGACCCCATTTGCAAAGTGTTTCCATGTTGTGGTTGAGGACTTCAGAGTGGCGGTTATCATGTTATTGGATGCTTATATATCAGTAATACAAACCCTCATTGATGAAACATGCCTCTTAAAAGAAGTTTAGATTATGTGAAGGGAAATTCCAGTAGCCAATGGACTCTCTCTCAGCCAGCACATAGCCCTGGTAAATTCACTGTTAGTACAGAGTGCTACTTTTATTACACTCGGCAGTGGTTTGCATTCAGAAGTAAGCTAATATTTCAAAACTGGAAGACAAGTTCTGGATATGGCACAAACACAATATGTATTAAACCACAAATCTGTTTGCTCATTATTCTGCCACCAGCCATTTTGTTACGGAACTAAGGTTTGTAATATGTAGGACAGGTAATGTTTTAATGTAAATTATTTAATGTTTTTTTTTTTTAAATATGATCATCTTATACATAACTCTTGGACCTGGCCCTCTATGCAGTGTCGCCCCGAAATGTTTTTTTTCTCTACCTTCCACTTTTTGCTGAATTCGTTTTTGCTGTCCTTAGGACACTTTGCACTTAACCAGTGCTAAAGTGCTTGTGCTTTATGCTTAAAACATAACATGGTAGAATTGTCTTATACCCTTTTGACATATTTAATTTATGTGTAAGTCCCTAATAAAGTGACACTACATATGCCCAAGGCCTGAAAATTAAATGCTTCTAATGAGCCTGCAGCACTGATTGTGCCACCCACTTAAGTATCCATGTTAACATGTCTGAGACCTGCCATTGCAGCCTATGTGTGCAGTTTTCAAACTGCCATTTCATTCTGGCAAAATGTATCTTTTGCCAGGCCCAAACCTTTCTTTTTAATACATATGTAACCTCCAGGGTAGGCCCTGGACATCCCAGAGAGCAGAATGCAGTGTATTTAAAGATTTGGACATGTGCTATTACGTTTTACTTGTCCTGGTAGTGACAAACTACTAAAGTCATTTTTCACTACTGGAAGGCCTACCTCTCGCATAGGATAACGTTTGAATTACCTTATTACATTTTATAAGTGTAATTTCCAAAATGGAAATAGGTAACCCGTTTGTTTGATGTCTGAATGCATAATTTAAAAATCCTAACTTATGGTGAAGTCGGATTTTAAATTACAATTTTGAAAAAGCCACTTTTAGAAGTTGGCATTTTCTTGCCTTAGTCATTTGGTACCGGCAGCCTGTCTCTGGGTCACATGACTGGGTGTGGGTGACAGTTGTGCCACAAACAATGGGGCGCTTAGGTGTTACTATATGGGCCATCACTGGCAGGCATGGAGGGAGGAGCTGGGCCTAGCACCACTTACACTTGAATAGGCTATGTCCTGTCCCCACACAAAGGGCTGCATACCCCTCTGTATTTAGTCTGGAGGAAGGGCCAGGATGGTAGGGCATCTGCGCAATTCAAAGGCCTGCCTCTAGAATCTTCTCTCCAGTTCAAAGGCACAACTGTGTATAAATTCTGGACCTCAGACACAAACTCTTCAGTACACTTCTGGATCTGTGGCTACTCTGACAGGAAGGACTGTTGTGCTAATACAAGGGCTGCCACTCTGCTGGACGGCTGCTCTAAAAGAATTGCTTCCCTGCTGTGCTCACCTGCTGCTCTCTTGCCTTGGGAAGGAGAACTGGACTTGCAATTTCGTCTTGAACCCAGAACTCCAGAGTGACTCAAAGGGCTAGTCTGCTGACCTCCTGATCTGAGCCTCTGGGACATAAAAGGCTCCCAAACCAGCGCCTGGACCCACCTCGAGTGAGTTCCTGATCTCCAAGTGGTGCCCTCAGGTCCTGGTCCCTCAGTGTGGCTCAGCGATCTTACATCATCAGTAGCCCGTTTTATAAAGATCCAGGGGATTGGGTTCAGCCATACCAGTACAAAAGTTTTTCCCCTGGACTTGCTAAAATCCAAACTTTCGCTATGTGGATACTTAATTATCAACCTAAGAACAACTGATATGACTTTAATGTAAAAAAAAATAACCAATTATGCTCCAACAACAAAAAAGTTATTGTGAGACAATAGCTTTTTTAGTACTTTGATAGTAACAATTTTTTTTTATATTATTTTTGGACCAAATGTTTTTAATGATGTGTCTGGTCCAATGGATGATAAACTATATTAACAAATGTCAGTAGTATTTCATGTTTGTTATTAAATATTTATGAGATTCTAAATATTGTGGTTGGAGCATAATTAGTTCTTTTTTTCATCAAAGTTATATCTGTTGTTTTTAGATTGATATAATTCCATGGGAAAACATTTACATTGGTTCAGTGAGCTTAAATCAAGCTTTTGGGCTCTTCGCAAATGGGCCCATTTACACCAAGACCGTTCCGCTCACATCAACCGCTCGCATGGGACCACAAACGCAAAGCTCCAGCCTGCCAGTGACACTTAGCCTGCTCTTTGCACCACGTCGACAGCCTCCCACGATGCTCTCCTTGCGGCCCTCTCCATTACGCACGGGACTCTTGGCACAAAACTTGAGACGGTAAAACTTCATCAGGACTAATCTGGGACTGTATCCAACCTGCGCTCCACTGCAGTCAGTCTGACCTTTAGACTTTGACCCTGTCCAGCGCAACCAGTTACCCGCAGTTGTCGCATAGTGCTTTTGGGTGCTATTTTAACCTTTATTCTTTACAAATTCATATTTCCGATTTACTGATTGGATTTTGGTTGTTTTGTTCTTCCTTTATTTATTACATTTGGCTCTATTTTTCTAATTTGGTGTTGGATCTTTTTGTGTTGGTGTTTTCACTGTTTGACGTATTGCACAGATACTTTACACATTGCCTCTAAGTTAAGCCTGACTGCTCTGTGCAAAGCTACCAGGGAGTTGAGGATAGGTTAATTGGGATTTGCTTGTGCCTTACCCTGACAAGGATTGTGGTTGCTGTTTGACCAGGGCTCACAAACCAGTCAACTAGTAACCCAGTTTCCTACAATAACTGTTTACATGAATATTGTAAATATAGATTTAAGTGGTTGTCATTCCAGTGCCATTCTGCCAAGAGTAATTCCTTGGGTGGTGTTGTCTGACCAGAGAACAGCACATTTATTGCCCAGCCCATCCTTAATGTCACTTGGAAGTATGTGGTGGGGGGGGGGGCTGACATTGACCAGGAAGGGTTGTGCCTTCTGCCTGCCTGAATATGATTACTGGAGGGTCATGTTCACGAGAAATTTAAAATGCCTTTTCTCCTTCCCACGGCCTCAAGCATTACAACCTCAGAGCCTGCTAAATATGATGGAAAGTGTTACTTTCTTGTGGCGCCCTGTTTGTTATCCTTCACATTGCACTATTTATATCCTCTGAGGTTTTTCTTTCCACAAGAAAAGTCATCTGAAAGTAATCATTAAATTGAAGTATTATGTTTTTAATCAGTCACAAGTTACGTTTTCTTTTTGTGGTCCATTAATCTCATAATGTTAATTTTGGTCATTAATCGTAACAAGCCTGTTATACAATGTGCTGTGTATTTATCGTCCTCATTGTTGTGAAAATTGGTCTTCTCAGCTAAAGTGTTCTGTCTTTGCATCTTGACCTCGAATAACTTAAGATTGGGAAACCTACCTACTAAAGATTCTTGTTTGGCTCTGCTCTCCCTTATTTTACATACATATGTATTTGAATTCCCAAGGCTTTACTATGGTTACTTTTTCCTTTGCTTTCATTTTTGTTGTTTATTTTACTAATAGGCTTGTGCTTTCCGCCAGGCGTGTAAATTGTCCCTCCATTTCTAGTTCTCCCATGCCATTCATCAAACTCATTTTATACCTACTCTCTCATTTATAAATGTTGAACTCCTTTTTCTTACTCCAACGAGACTCTTTTTGTCTAAGCTCTCTTGTTCCTTGAGTTTTCCACTTGTGCACCGCGAAATCTTCAGACATGCTCGTTACAGGCTGATGGCCAGAAGAACTTTGTATTGTTACTTTTGCAAAAGTAATCAGGGGTAGAAGTGTAGAAATCATCTGGTTCTGACTGCAGATAAAGGATTGCTTTCAGGTTTGATTAGACCCTGGCACTTAGAAATTTGGAACATCAGCGTGCTTTCTCATTATGGCTTTGCTGTTTGTAGACCGTTTTTTAGTCATTAACGTGTACTAGGGAAAATGGCACACTACTTTATGGCAGCTGTAGTGGCGGAGTGATTGTGGGGGGCAGAATGGCTACCAAATATTATATTTATGTCTGGTGTACTTTAAAATGTGTTGTAATATATTAGACTACAGTGCCAGAAAGAACGCGTTGTTAAAATAATTACATTATAAGTAACTCACTTTTGTGGTCTATCCACCTTATGGGAAAAGCCGGTTTGTTAAACTGTTGGTTCGGGGTTAATTCCCTGTCTAATGACTAAAGGAGCTGTGATTCTGGATTGCAGTTTGCAGGGTTCAATGCGGCTTACTCTTCGCCTGAGGTGAGGCTTCACTGTTAGATTACATCCAAGATTTTGTCCTACTTGCATTTGTGATTGTTAGAAGGGGACGTCTCAGAGGGCCAGGTTGTGCACACCCCGACACCCCCAAGACCCACCTCTTCCCCAGAACTTGCCGAGTCTTGATTGTGAGGTCCTCACCGGGGAGGACTTCGGGTCTAGGATCGTACACACGGAGCTCACACCACACTATGAACAGACACCACACCGTTGGATTTTAATAACAAGTTCTTTATATAAGTAATAGACGAAGGAAGCACTCTTATGTACACGGTGGTCGAGGGACCATAAAGTCCTGGAGGATTCAGGAAGGGGGAAGCGGGACAGTCTTTTAGTCTCTGGGTCAGTACGAGGCGTACCCTACGCACAGCTCTCAATCCTCGAGCTGGGGGATACGGGATGATGGTCGTACTGGCTGCCTCACCTCCGTCGAGTCGGCTTGGTCGTGATGGTGGTCTCAATGGTCCAGCCGGACCAGAGTACTCCTCGAGCCGCGACGAGGTCAGCAGGGCTCGATCCGGAGAAGTTCGTGAGGAGCTGCGACAGCGTCAGCAGGGCTCGGAGGGTTGCAGGTTCAAGCCTGAGCCGCGACAGCGTCAGCAGGGCTCTGATGGATACGAGTTCAGCTCGAGCCGCGACAGCGTCAGCAGGGCTCCAATGGTTACAAGTTCAGCTTGAGCCGCGACAGCGTCAGCAGGGCTCCGATGGTTACACGTTCAGCTTGAGCCGCGACAGCGTCAGCAGGGCTCCGATGGTTACACGTTCAGCTTGAGCCGCGACAGCGTCAGCAGGGCTCAGAGGTTCAGGATGAGTCTTCTTAGGGTCAGCCGCGATCAGATCAGCAGGCTTCAGGTCCAAGATACAACTGCCCGCTAGTTGTCGGGCGGGCCCAGTTATAGTCCTTTTGCTCTTTGATCTCCGGACCCTCGCAGGCAGAGGTCTCCTGCCCGGGGGGCTGGTCGTTGGCGAGGTCCGGCGGCTGGCTCTTTGATCCCTTGGAAAATTGGGTCTGGGAATTCCCAGACGCCCAGCGGGTCTGGAGCCAGCCCTCGGGGAGGCCAGAGGGGTGATCGAAACTGGCCCACAGGGGAGTGCCAAAGGTGTGACAGATACCAGACTCTCAGGGGAGGCCGGAGGTGCCATCGAAACTCCCCGGCTTATCTCACTCGGGGAGCCCTTTACCCCCCATCCGGTACTGGCGCGCCTTTGGAGTCTGGGTTTCGCGGGGGCCGGGGTCATGCTAGGCCCAGGGAGACAGGGATGTCGGGAAGGGAAGATGGCGTCCGGGCCTTGTGGGGCATGCAAGGTTTAGGGGCTCGGAGCCGGACGTGGAGCGGGAAAGGCAGGCCTGGTCGAGGGGGATCTAGGCTTAACTGGAGTAGGACGACCAGGCTCGGGGTGCAGGCTTACACTCACAGGGTGTGGAGGGACAGAGATGAACCACGCCACGAGGCCGGGTCCAACACGCGTCCCCCCCAGCTGAAGGCGGGGAGAACTACCCATCCTCTTGGGGGTTCTCTTCGCTGAGGCGGAAGAATCGGGACAGGCCGTCTGCGTTGGCGTGGTCGGAGCCAGGCCGGTGCTCAACAGTGAAGTCCATCCCCTGGAGGGAGATGGACCAGCGCAGCAATTTGGGATTCTCCCCTCTCATCTGCATTAGCCACCGGAGAGGTCGGTGGTCGGTCTGGACCCGGGAGTGAGTACCGAACAGGTAGGGCCTCAGCTTCTTCAGGGCCCAAACCACCGCGAAGGCCTCCCGCTCGATGGTGCTCCACCTTAGTTCTCGAGGGAGTAGCCTTCGGCTAATGAATGCCACTGATTGGTCTAGGCCGCCCTCGTTCACCTGGGACATGACTGCTCCGATGCCATGCTCGGATGCGTCCGTCTGGACTACAAACTCTTGTGAGTAGTCGGGGGCCTGTAGGATGGGGGCAGTGCACATGGCGTCTTTTAAAGTTTCGAACGCCTCTTGGCAGGCAGAGGTCCAGCTCACTTTCTTCGGCTGGTTTTTGGAGGTTAACTCCGTGAGGGGGGCTACGATGCTGCCGTACCCCTTGATGAACCGTCGGTAGTACCCCGTGAGCCCTAGAAACGCCGTCTGCTCGGGGGATGGGATGCGCATCGGTTCTGGTGACTGCGTTGAGCCCGCGGTAGTCAACGCAAAACCTCAGCTCGGGAACAGCACCGGGGGCGGCTGCCTTCGGAACCAGGACCACAGGGCTAGCCCATGGGCTGTCAGAGGCCTCGACCACCCCGAGAGCTAGCATCTTTGATACCTCGGCCTTGATACAGGCCCGGACTCGATCAGGGACGCGGTAGGCTCTGTGCCGTACCGGTGGGCTGTCCCCGGTGTCCACGTCGTGGACGCACCAGTTGGTGACGCCGGGGGTGAGGGAGAAGAGGTCCGAGAACTGTCCCAACAACTGGCGACAGTCCTCGCGCTGCTCGGGAGAGAGGGAGGAGGAGAGACTCACTCCCTCTACGGAGCCGTCTTTCTCTCTGGTACACAGGAGATCGGGGAGAGGCTTCGTTTCTTCCTCTTCCCCGTCGTCCGTGGCGAGGAGCAAGCTCAACTCGGACCGGGCGAAGTGGGGCTTGATGCGGTTCACATGAAGGGACCCGCAAGGGGCTCCTGGGGGACTCTACATCGATGAGGTAGGTCACCTGACTCTTGCGCTCTACCACCTTGAAGGGCCCTGTCCACTTGTCTTGCAGGGCACAGGGCTCCACGGGGGCCATCACCAGACCTGCTGTCCGGGTTGAAACTCGACCAGAGTGGCATTCTGGTCATACCACCGTTTCATTTCTTCTTGACTGGCCTCGAGGTTGGCCTCGGCCAGTTCTCTGAACTTCTCTGGTTCCGGAGGGCCAGAATGTATCGAAACACATCGGGAGGGGGCTCTGGGGCCGCCGTCTCCCACCCTTCCTTGACCAGGGTGAGGGGTCCCCTGACGGGGTTCCCGTAGAGGAGCTCGAAGGGGCTGAACCCCAGGGATTTCTGGGGGACTTCGCGGTATGCGAAGAGGAGACGGGGAAGGAGGACGTCCCACTTACGCCTCAGGGGCTCTTCGAGACCCATGATCATTCCCTTGAGGGTCCGGTTGAATCGCTCCACCAGACCGTTACCCTGGGGGTGATAAATCTTATAGATCCCAGACAGTGGCGTTGGGCAGCTACGAATCTCAACCCTTTGTACTTCCCTGTGGAGTCCCCCAGGGCTCCTCGTTAAGCCCAACCCTTTTTAATGTATACGTGTCCACCCTCGCCCCGGTGATTCGATCGTTCGGCTTTCAACTCACGGCCTACGCCGACGACACTCAGATTGTGGTGTCCCTCCTTCCCGGCAACACAGAAAACACCGCCGATTGATTCAGAAACTGCATGCTCGAAGTTGGCCGCTGGATGGCACAAAGCTGCCTTAAACTGAATTCCTCAAAGACCGAGGTTCTGCTCTTTGGTGACAGAGACAACTTTTGGTCCCCGAGATGGTGGCCAGACGAAATGGGACCTCTCCCAGAACC
Source organism: Lissotriton helveticus (assembly GCF_964261635.1). Lineage (NCBI taxonomy): Eukaryota > Metazoa > Chordata > Amphibia > Caudata > Salamandridae > Lissotriton > Lissotriton helveticus. The sequence goes on along the minus strand of NC_136057.1, from coordinate 369,958,604 downwards.
GGTGGACAAAGTGAAAAATCTCGGTATTCTGGTGGACACCACCCTGACCTATAAATCCCAGGTGGGTGCCCTCTCCTCCTCCCTTCACTTCATACTCAAAACCATCAGGAAAATTTTACCCTACCTTGATAAGAAACACAGGAAAACAATAGTCACTGGTCTAGTGCTCTCACGCCTAGACTATTGCAACAGCCTGATGTTAAATGCCCAGCAGAGTATACTGAATAAACTCCAACTTCTGCAAAATGCAGCCGCCCGCCTAATTACTGACACACCCAAATTTGCCTCAGTATCTCAGGAGCTGGTTAACCTACATTGGCTGCCGATTCGTAAAAGAATCACTTTCAAGGCAGTATGCATGGTCTTCAAGGCCCTCCATGACTCGGGACCTAGGCACTTGAAATCTCTTTTCTGCTGGCATAAACCAGCAAGAACTTTGAGGTCAGGACAACTGGCTCTGGTTAAGGTCCCCAGAATCAAAAAGGCTCGCTGGGGAGGCAGGAGCTTTTCTCTTGGGGCGGCTGAGGCCTGGAATAAACTTCCACTTGCGCTCAGACAGACCCAGAATCTGATGGCCTTTAGAAGAGGTCTAAAAACATGGCTCTTCACTCAGTAAGCACGCTCCGTTACACCAGTCTATCTTTCTAGCGCCAGGACACCTCCGGGTATTAGAGCGCTCTATAAATATGCAAAATAAATAAATAAATAAAATAAATAAATTTGTACGTCACCCCACATTGTTGCCACAGGGACTTCATGTATTTGGAGATGAAGTTGGTCCCTCGGTCGCTGACGACTTCTCGGGGGAATCCCACCCGGGAGAAGATGGCCATAAGGGCCCGCCCCACTACGGGGGCGGTCACCGTTCGGAGGGGAATGGCTTCGGGGTATCGGGTGGCATGGTCCACCAAGACAAGGATAAAGCGGTGCCCCAAGGAGGTCCGGGGGTCGAGGGGGCCCACGATGTCGATTCCCACCCTTTCAAAGGGGGTACTGACCACGGGGAAGGGTTGGAGGGGGGCCTTGTGCTTCCCCCCGCTCTTTCCGCTGGACTGACACGTGGGGCAGGACTTACAGTGGGCCTCCACATCGGAGCGCATGCCCGGCCAGTCAAAGTGGGTGACTAGGCGGTGATATGTTTTGTCTTGACCCAAGTGTCCCGCCAGAGGCACATCGTGGGCCAAGTTCAGGAGAAAGCCGCGGAAGCGTAGGGGTACCACCAGCACTCGGCCTGACCCTAGCTCGGCGGACTTTTGTTCGCTGTACAAGAGGCCGTTTTCCCAATAGACAAAGTGGGAGCCGGACTGGTCACCGGCGGCCTGGGCGGCGGCCTGCTGCCCCGCGGCCCAACCAAGGATGGGCAGGAGGTCTGTTCTAGGCAGAATTCTTCTCGGGACAGTCCTCCTTCCTGGCGCCACTGGGCCAGCTCAGGAAGATCGTCCAAGCTGGGGGTCGGTTCGACGTCGGGCCGAGGGGCCCTGCGTCGGGGGGGAAGCTCTCCCCGGAGAATAGCTCAGGGGTCTCAGGGGATTCAGGGACCTCGGGGTCCTCGGGGGTAGCCGGTGCCGCCTCTACGGTCGCCCCTTCGGGGGTGGTCCTTCGGGCGGTCATCGACCGGGTGCTCACACTCGGGCAGGCCCACCATCTCCAAGTGGGTCCTTTTCTCAACCCGCTGCCATGGGGAGCTCTCTAGATCGTTGCCGAGCAGGCAGTCCACAGGCATGTCTGAGCGGACCGCCACTCGTAACTCTCCGGAGACGCCCCCCCATTCGAACGGGACTTGAGCTATCCGGCAGGTGCGGACGGAGTTATCGGCTGCGATCACCCTGCAGGAGATGTGGGGAACAATCTGGGCTTCGGTGACGAGGTGCCGTTTGACGACGGTGATACTGGCCCCAGTGTCTCGGAGCGCCCCTATGTGGTGGCCATTGACAGTCACCTGCTGTCGGTATTTCTCTGTGTTGTCGGGTAGGGGGGCTCCTGGGACCATCTCCCTATCACCCAGGGAGACTAACATCATCGCTGCGGGGTCCGCTCCCTCGAACTCTTCCTCCCCCTCCTCTTCTAGGGCTACTGAGGTGATGTGGCGCACTGGGGGCCCTGCAGCGGCAGGCTTCTTGAACAAAGGGCAGCGGGGGTCATTGGCATAGTGCCCTGGTTGCTGGCAATGGTAGCAGGCTTGGCTTACCCGGGGCCCTGGCTTAGCTGGGGGGAACGCTGCGCGCGCTGTGGGAGGCGAAGTGCCAGGCTGGTTTCTGGGGGGGCTGCGCGGGGACCCTACCTGGGATCCCCTCTGTCTATTCTGACTTCCCCCTCCCTTCTGGCGGGATGATCCCTGTTCATTTCGGCCAGAGTCTGCCCCGGGCCCCCAGGGTACTCTGGTGCTCACCCAGCGATCGGCCTCGACGGCCAGTTTCCGTGGGTCAGCCAACTTGCTGTCCAGGAGGTGCTGTCGGAGTTCCACAAAGCAATTCAGGGACAAATGTTCATACGCAATGAGGTCGATGAGTCCCTCAAAGGTGGATACTTTGCTGCCCTTGATCCACCCTTCCAGGGCCCGGCTGTAGAAATTGACATATTCTACCCATGTGGTGCCGGGGATCTTCTTGCATTCTCGGAAGCGTTGGCGGTACATTTCTGGGGTGAGCCCGTACCTTGTGAGGAGGGCCTCTTTCATGTGGCTGTAGGAGGTCTGTTCGGCAGACGGTAGGTCGAGTAGGGTGTCTCTCCCCTCACTCAGGAATCGACCCCACAGCCCGGCTCCCCAATCTTTCTGCGGAACTCGGTGGGAGGTCATGGCGACCTCGTAGGCCTTGAACCATTGCTGGATGTCATCGTTTTTGTAATATTCTTTGACCACATCCTTGGGGATGTGGACCTTGGGTTCCACCGGGGGAACGGACTCTCGGGTTGCTGCTGTTCGGTTGTCTTCGTTCCGGGTCTTTAGTTCTATTTCCAATACGCTGCGCTCGTGCTCCAGCTGGAGCTTCTTTCCGTCATGTTCTCGCTGGAGTTTCTTCTCCTCTAGTTCTCCTTGCAGCCGCAGCTGCTCGATGGCTAGCTTTTTCTCAGCCAGCTTGAGTTCTACCTCCATCTTCAACCGGGCTAGTTCTAGCTCGTGGCTTCGGTTGCGTTCTCGGTCGGTCATCTCCTCTTGAGACAGACCTCTCTCTGTGCTGTGAGTCCGCGTTGGGGACTCTGCTCTTTCTTGCTCTGGGGCGTGGGTTTCGATCCGGGGGGCTCCCCCTCCATCGGCTTCTGTCGGTGCTGGAGGTTGGGCTCCGGTCTCCCCCCAGGCTGTTAGAGCTTGTTGAAAGTCCTCTTTGGTGTTTAGTCCCGTTGTCGGGATTTGGCGATTTATGCAAAACTGCTTCAGCTGCCGGTGTGTATAATCTCCCAGAAGTTCCATCTGGAAGGTGGTTTCGTCGTTGGTGATGCTCATGGTTGCTCTTCGTTCGGGTAGTGTGTCAGTGCTGTACGATCCCTAGACGTAGGTTCTTATCGCGACCCTGCCACCAATGTTAGAAGGGGACGTCTCAGAGGGCCAGGTTGTGCTCACCCCGACACCCCCAAGACCCACCTCTTCCCCAGAACTTGCAGAGTCTTGATTGTGAGGTCCTCACCGGGGAGGACTTCGTGTCTAGGATTGTACACACGGAGCTCACACCACACTATGAACAGACACCACACCGTTGGATTCTAATAACAAGTTCTTTATATAAGTAATAGACGAAGGAAGCACTCTTATATACACGGTGGTCGAGGGACCATAAAGTCCTGGAGGATTCAGGAAGGGGGAAGCGGGACAGTCTTTTAGTCTCTTGGTCAGTACGAGGCGTACCCTACGCACAGCTCTCAATCCTCGAGCTGGGGGATACGGGATGATGGTCGTACTGGCTGCCTCACCTCCGTCGAGTCGGCTTGGTCGTGATGGTGGTCTCGATGGTCCAGCCGGACCAGAGTACTCCTCGAGCCGCGACGAGGTCAGCAGGGCTCGATCCGGAGAAGTTCGTGAGGAGCCGCGACCGCATCAGCAGGGCTCGGAGGGTTGCAGGTTCAAGCCTGAGCCGCGACAGCGTCAGCAGGGCTCGGGTGGTCTTAGAGGTCGAGCCGCGACAGCGTCAGCAGGGCTCTGATGGATACGAGTTCAGCTCGAGCCGCGATAGCGTCAGCAGGGCTCCAATGGTTACAAGTTCAGCTTGAGCCGCGACAGCGTCAGCAGGGCTCCGATGGTTACACGTTCAGCTTGAGCCGCGACAGCGTCAGCAGGGCTCCGATGGTTACAAGTTCAGCTTGAGCCGCGACAGCGTCAGCAGGGCTCAGAGGTTCAGGATGAGTCTTCTTAGGGTCAGCCGCGATCAGATCAGCAGGCTTCAGGTCCAAGATACAACTGCCCGCTAGTTGTCGGGCGGGCCCAGTTCTAGTCCTTTTGCTCTTTGATCTCCGGACCCTCGCCGGCAGAGGTCTCCTGCCCGGGGGGCTGGTCGTTGGCGAGGTCCGGCGGCTGGCTCTTTGATCCCTTGGAAAAATGGGTCCGGGAATTCCCAGACGCCCAGCGGGTCTGGAGCCAGCCCTCGGGGAGGCCAGAGGGGTGATCGAAACTGGCCCACAGGGGAGTGCCAAAGGTGTGACAGATACCAGACTCTCAGGGGAGGCTGGAGGTGCCATCGAAACTCCCCGGCTTATTTCACTCGGGGAGCCCTTTACCCCCCATCCGGGACTGGCGCGCCTTTGGAGTCTGGGTTTCGCGGGGGCCGGGGTCACGCTAGGCCCAGGGAGACAGGGATGTCGGGAAGGGAAGATGGCGTCCGGCCCTTGTGGGGCATGCAAGGTTTAGGGGCTCGGAGCCGGACGTGGAGTGGGAAAGGCAGGCCTGGTCGAGGTTCTAGGGGGATCTAGGCTTAACTGGAGTAGGACGACCAGGCTCGGGGTGCAGGCTTACGCTCACAGGGTGTGGAGGGACAGAGATGAACCACGCCACGAGGCCGGGTCAAACCGTGATTCTTGGCTTCGAAGCTTTGAAACTTGCCTTACACATCTAAGAATTTCACGAGGTCTTAGGCCAACTAGACGATGAGGAATGGACTGAGGCCATACAGGGCCCGAGGGAGGTAGCGATACGCACCAGATTCTAACTTACCCAACTAAAGATCCTACAAAAGTGCTGCACTGGCTGGGGCAAGCTGAGAATGGTCTGTTCCAGAGAGGATGCGGGCAGGAGGGGTCTTTCTTCCATCTGTTATGGGACTGTCCGGTGATACAAACATACTGGCTTGAAATAGGTAAAATCCTGGCCACAATTAGTCTCTGGTTACAAATAGTCCGGCCACCTTAGACAAACTAAGAGAATCTTGGGAGGGAGATCTAGGCCCTTTTAGATGGGGATGACTGTGTGAGGATGCAATTGCAATGCGGCTCCGCATAGTTCAATTTAAATACCTACAGCGGGTTTATTATGCCAGGGTTAGGCCTTTGGAGGGCAGGCCTGGTGGCATGTGCCTACGGTGTGGCCAGGAAGAGGAAATTCTAGTCTCTACGATATGGCATTGCACAGCACTCGCAAACTTCTGGCGAGGGGTTTTGGCCCGCCTTGCGGAGGTGCTGGGATGGGAGCTCCCCTCCTCGCCTAAGTTTGTATTGTTACATATAAAGGAGGGAATCGGTGGAAATTTTTATAAACTGTATTATTGCTCCTGGGGCTCACGTTGGGTAAAAGAGATATCACACAGAAATGGAAGGCAGTGATCCTGCCTTCTTTCGCAGTATGGAAAAATGGCCTGGATTTCTGTATTGGGTTGGAGATCCCAATATTTAAGGCTAGGGACTGCCCACAAAAGCATCAAAAGACCTGGAGGTGATGGGCAAACTATCAAGGGTTATACCTCGAGCCGATTTCCTCTATGGACGACTTGTCTCCGGGTTGATCAGGGTGGTGGAGTGAGGGACCAACGATTCAGTGATCATCTACATCTGGTAAAGTGGGTGTTGGCATCTGGTAAAGTGGATGTTGGAGTGGTGTTCAAGATGCAGTGCTACAAAAGTGCAATGGGGGGGGGGGTTAAATTGTTTGTTTTATTGGATTTTTCTTTTCTTTCTCCTGGAAATGTATATTCTAAATGTCAATGCAATTACTCTGTATTTTATACTGTAGCAGAATGCTTCTGGGTTACAGAGCTCTGCATTGTTTTTGATGCTTGACACAATAAAATCTGTTTAAAAAAAAAAAATCATGACCACGGTGGTGGGAGCTGAGGTCCAGGTCGAACCGAAATGGTTCCTGTTGTTGATATCTGGTGATGAGACTCTAGTTGACATTAGCCTTAGTAATTGCAAAACGCAACATTGCAGAAACCTTGGAAATAGCCTCCGTAGATCTGTTTTGAATTGCAATAAAAAGATTTTTTTTTTAAAGTCACAAGGTCTTCGACAAGCAAATGATACATTATGAAGTTGCCAATATATTCCCACACTGGGATTGTGATCTGTCATCAGGATAATATGTTGTCATTCCTGGGCTTTCATTTACTCAATATACAAGTTTTAGATGTTTTATGGTTCACCACAGCTGAACCACGAAAACCCAGCTCTGGAAATATGGTGTCCCGGTGACGGGGGCTCTCCAGGACTAATAACTGCTCGTTATGTTTTAGTTTAATCTTCCCCTATTTCTTTTCTTCGCAATGAGTGTTAGTTTGCAATTTTCTTTTTCCACATTCTTCTATTTCCTGTTTTCCATTGCTAACCATTGCCTCTCTTCTTGCCTTGTAGCTGAATGATGAACTAGAGAGGTGTGAGCGGGAGAGTGCTGATCTGCAGGAGTTTGCGAACACCATCTTGCAGCAAATATCGGATCATTGTCCTGACATTCTGGAGCAAGTGGTCAACGCCTTGGAAGAGTCTTCTTGACCTTGCAGTACTACTGAGAAAGAGCATCGTACCTGCTAGCGTTGTCCATGAAGCCTTTGGAGAGTGCAAGATACGTGAAAGGGTGTTAAATCAAGAACATGGAACCAAAACACACTGAAACGTTTGGTCTACCTTTTACCAAAGCGCAGCTCCAGCTCCGATTACCATCCCTTGAGTGCTTCCAGCTTGTGGCTGTGTCCTTAAAGCTTCAACTTCAAAACTGCCTTTCTAGTGTTAAAGTACATTATGAGTTACGTTAACCTATTCCCAGGTTGTGATGCAAATTGCCAGAAACCTATAGTTCATCAGATGCGTTGATTATGTTTTAGAGTCAATGTATCTCAAAAGTATGATGTTAAACTTTTGATGATAAATGCTTTATATCCCCTTTGCTTGGAACAGGCTCTGGCACCAAGGAAGCTGGTGTTCTGTGATCTGCAGTGTATTCCTTTTAAGGCGAGCTTGCTCGGTTTCCTTTAAGAGACCATGGCACAGATGTAAAAAAGTGGCACTGAGCTTGTTCACACACACACTTGTCTGGAAGCGGCCTAGACACTACTCTTTGACACTGTTGCCTTGACTGTTCACTGACGCAGTACAGCCTCAGACACACAAGTCTGCTATAGGTCATGAAAGTGGATGGGGTATTATTTGCTAAAGTTTCCCCATAGTTAAATATACTAAGATGTTATTTATCTGAATAGATTGAGCATTGAGAATAGGTGAACACTATTATTGTCACCATTATGAAAACCCAGCATGATTGCTACAGAGATCTAAGTTTCTGGTTGAGAACCACTGAATTCTGATACAGAACATGTACAGCAACATCACCCAATTTGTGTACGTCACTGAGTATACCAAGAGACAGCACCTGGAATTTGCTATGACACTGAACTTTCCTTTAGACCACTGGAATGGTTCCATCACTGCACATACAAACAGAATCCTTTGAATGTGACCTGTTGCATGCTGGGCTGAATACCTTTGTTCTCAGTTCTGCTCAGATCTCAAGCATTAGTCCAGAGCTCCTACCACAGCGCAATGGTAACCCGGCCAGTGGCCGTCTGTTGTCGAATGTAGAGGTAAAGAGAGACTTTTATTGATTTTTCATCGCCATGCTGACATAATGGCACTGAGTTTTTGCGTTTTTGATCTAGTGGTATCCCTGCTATGAGCCCCTTCTTTCTGACCACATAGGGGAGCAGGCTACCCTCAGTTCTGCTTTGCATGCTTGCAAGTAAAGTAGAAAAACATCGCCCTAGTACAGATTAAACATTGCTTCGCCTAACGCTGTAATTGCAAGAGGAAAAACACAAATTCTGTGAGCCTTAAACCGTTACTGTGCCTCGGTTCCGCCATATTTATGTAGTTCTTTACTCTTTTAATTCATACCACTAGCCTTCAGTGAACTACTGCTCTAATGGCATTCGTTTCAGAGCTGCGTCCTTTAAATTCAGCTGTGAATCTAGCGCAGCCTGTTGGTGGGAATCTGCTCGGAGCCCAAAGATGACCTTGTCAAGCATTGGTAGAAGAGATAATAATGCGAGGATTTCTTCAGTTTTTCTGGTGCGGTGTATGGTGATTAGTGGCCGTCTTTCCAGTCAGTGTGCAGTCTAAAGGGGTTAAAGGCAGTTCACCAGAAGTTTTTTGCACTCTACCTTGCTTAGGTGTCCCCTATTAATCCTGTTGGAAATGGGGTTGGGGGGGTGTTAATGGAAATCTAGATTCCATGCAATACTGAGCTGATGTAATTCAGACCAGAAAGAACGTAGTCCATCCCTGAGCAGGAGCGAGTGGCTGCTGCATTTATATATTGGCACTGCGGATTATCTCTCTCTCTCTTTGTGCCGGAGGAGCTCAGCTTCTGGTCTTTGCCTAGTAAAGACGATCATTCTCCACCAGGCTGACGGTGTGCATACCTGGATTCCTGAGGCCATCATCAGAGCGACAGAAGAAAGCACTGACGTTCTAGGTGTGAACTCTGGAACCTGAAGGTGTGAAGAGTGAGAGTCCTTCCGTGAGCTACAGAGATGGCACTTGGAGGGTTCTGAGCCTAGAGTCAAGTGGTTTGAATCGGATCATGCCTGCAGGTGAAGTTCATGAACCCAAACGGAATGCCCAAGTGGATAGAACCAACCCCCAAGGCAAAGGGTTGAAGGATGAGACATGGGGGGGGTGGGCTGAAGTGGAACTCCCACAGAAACATGTCTTGGTAACTTGGGGTTGTCTTTGTTGCCAGGTGCCATTCAATTCCAAAAAGATATCATTGAAATGTCTCCCAGCAGGAAGGCACCATGAGTGAAGGCATTGCCCTGGACATTAACTTGTCTCTTGTTGAAGTGAAGGGTGCTGCAGCTTCGCAGCCGTGCATGGCTGTCCTGATGTGGCATTTCTGGGGGAGCAAGAGTCCTTGGTCTTTCAAGGAAGGCGCGTAGACGGGGTGACTGTACCAATCTCAGTATCATGACTCACGTAGCGGAAGGCAGCCTCAGCCCTTGTCTGCACATTTTCTTAGGGGCCTGGCTTTACCAACCCGCCCTTGTGTTCATTCTTTCTAATTCCTCCCACTGTTGAAGCTGCTCGTTAACCCGTCGGTCGTGCACTGACCCTCTCCCACCACTTCTCTTTCAGCATCTCATTATTGTCTGCGGCCAGCTTTCCTCACCAGCTGTAAACCAATCTCCCTCCGCAGAGAATGCCTGGAATTCGCCTTATCACAGCTCCAGTGATGACTGCTGCTTCAGACTCCTGTCCTCAGATGGATTGGAATGGCTGCTGCAAGGACTGGGCCAGGGGGCGACTTGGGGCCTCATGAAACGCAAGTGTTGTCAGTCAGCCCCTTTGTCACCCTGTTTGCTATCCTGGCAGTGAAGGAATTACCCTTTCCGCAGGGAACAGCTGAATAGCCCTGTCTCTGATGAGAGCCTGCCTTAATGGCATCCTGAAACTGCAGCCCATTTTCATTTCAGGACCCTGCTGTTAGTTTACAAAGTGGAGGCTTTTCCTTCTGCTGACAGCCTCTTTACCACGGTTATATGTCATGCCTTACTAGATGTAGGTGATTTCTTCTCGCTGTATCCTACACACACATATAGTGGTTACACTTTGTGCCCCTCTCCTGTCATGATTCGTCCCTCCTCACACAGAGTAGGGAGTCAGGGTAATATTTACCCCACCCATGAACATCCTAGGGAAGCTATGGAGCATTTGAACGCGAATCCACAGACATGATCCATATTTAAGCTCCTAGAACTAATGGGAAGGTTTTCAATAGATCAGAAGAATCTTCCGGGGGAACCTGCTTTGAAACATTCAAAGTAAGACAGGCTGCTGCCTACCAGTGCACACTCTTATCGCGAGCCATCTGGTTAAATGATTAGGGAATAAGATCGCTTTTAGTGTCTTTTGTGATATTGATCTCCCATTGTCAGAACTTAGCTAGAATGAGCATGCTTTGGTAATCCATACCCCGGCAGGACATAGGAGTCTCATTCCTGCTTCCTGGGCTTTGCACGGTAGGTTTATAGAGCTCAGCGAAGGGTCGCGTCCGTTTGAATATTAACCATGGCCAGATCCCAGACGTCTGTCTTGGACTGCAGCAACTGTAAGCTCGTCAGGTGTGAAATGTTTGCCTGCGTCAGTGACACCTGTGAGGGCATCTTGAGATTATGTGGCAGAGCCTGAGGTAAAACTCAACAGGCTCACGACTTTAATCTAGATTTTCCAACTCTCTTAAAATGTGCCCATCTCTTATGCAGTATAAAGTCCTCCTTCCAGTGCAGTCATTGTGACTAGGGGCGTCGGTAAATGCACATGATGTTTTTGCTTTGGTTGCAAATTGTCCTGAAGTCCTTTTTGGAGTCAAGCACTCCTTTAATGAACTTCTATTATAAAATGAGATTACTGTGCTGACTTTTACCACTAACATAATAAAATATAGCTTGTGATGCAGAATTGATGGTATGGCACAGGCCAGTTAACAAAATTATTCGGTTCTGCAATGCATAGGTCAACCTTTTAACTTCCCCTGCCGTCCTCAAACGTTTATTCTACCCAGCATTATAGCTGCGTACAGCGTGGCAGACATTCAGTTACTGTAATTCACTTATTTATTTTAATCAATTTCATTGCTGGACTATGTCTGACTGTTCTTGGGTGATGAGGTGATCATGGCACAAGCAGTGAGTGGGTCATGTCTAGCACTGAGTGCTTCGTGTGTTCATCAAAGAGCAGCGTGTGGCTGCGTGGTTTTGCCTTGGCACACAAAGTAGAAGACAGCTGTCCGACTTTGACCGGCAGCAGATGTAGTGTTTGAGGCAGTGTGGCAGACAGGCCCTCAGGCCCATCTGATTTGAGCTGTGTCAGAGCAGAGTACATGAGGTGACTTGTGGAGAACTGTGACTGCCAGAGATGGTTTCTACTCTACTTCTTTGGCACATAGCTCTTCGCTGTTTTGTAGTGTTAGATATTAGTTCCTTGCCATCACATGAATTTACCACCCGTGCAGCAGTATAAAATGAGAATATACCAATCAAGGCAAAGTGTCAAAGAATGTATCCGCTCTGCATAAGTTCTGTGTGTGCATGCAGTGCACTTGGGTCCATATGGACCCTACATCTGCCAAGCTCCCAGGAATACAGAAAGTAAAGAATTGGTGGGAGGTTAAGTTGAGTTTTTTAACGTTTAGGTACAAAAGAATGGCAGTCCAAAAATAGCAAAGTGTTCAAATAATCACAGTTGCCACTATGGACTTCCTAGTGTGGTAAAAAAAACTGCAAAATGTCCTTTGATTTAAAGGAACATAAAGCATAACTCATAAGAGGAATGGCTGCAAAAATACACTACAGAGAATCTTTTTGAGCAAAATGGCTGATTGCTGCTGACTATTTTTAAATGGAAAAAACTTTTTAGTGTCAAAAAAACTTAACACAACAACAGACTCTTTTCTGGTGTGTTTGACGAGTACTGTAAACCAGTCATTGGTATTCTCCTGGCTTTTTCAGGGGGGTTATTTTTTCTTTACTTCCTTTTCCATTCTGTTTCATGCTTGTCAATATTGTCTGTGTGGTCTTAAGACTGGGGCAGTTACCAAGGATATGTGTTTGTGTCTGTTATTACATAAATAAAAAAAAACTACAGAGATAGAATTGAAAGGCTGCAGAAAAAATAACATACACAAAGGAATTCAAGCTATGAAGCAGCATAGGTCCTATCTTCCGGCTCCTCCCCAGGTTCCTCTGCACAGAGGCTCTGTTGACAAGAGCTTTTCCTCCAACTAGTTCCCATAGAAAACAGTCTTTGTAAATGTAAACCCTTGCTTGAAATTGGTCCAGGACACTAGTTCATACATGCCTTTTGGAACAAGTTACTAATCTTACAAAGTATATAAATATTATTTAGAGACTATAGAATAGATTAAAGTTTACAAAGCACTACTTTATGATGTACCCTGAGGAGGGTGACTCAGAGTCCTCTTATCATGTTAATCTAGTGTTGCCTCCTGTCTAAGTTTTACCTTGCCCCATGATTACTGAATATTACAGTTGATTCATGTCGTAAGAACATGGTTGGCTACTGTTAAGTGTTCTTACCAGCAGAATGTTCCAATAGCAGTGCTTTCGAAGAATCGACAGCAGCCTGCTGTAATGGCAGGAGTTCTTTTAAATGGATTTTTTCCAGGAATGTCCCAGAACTCCCTCTCAGTTGGCCGTCCTTGTAACATTTGTGTTGCGTGCCATGAAGAACCTAACCTTCTCCCTAGCTCTGTTATTATTGCCTTTGGCTTCTCTAGTGAAATGAATGCGGCTAGCCAGAACAAGCTTAGGGCTTCAGTGCGTCAAGCAACGTCCTTTCTGGACAGAGGCCTTCTAGCGGACGCACTTCGACATAGGAAATAAACATTTGATTGTGTAGTAATATCTGTGTCCTCGTGCCCACCTTGAGTGGTGTTGCCCACCTATATACCCCTTAATTTGGCCTCAGACTTGCCTTGGTTATTCAGTGATGACATGACTCCCTAACTTTTAATAACAGGTTATATATCATTGTACAAGGTACTTGACTCTCCCGACCTGACAAGACTGCTTTTTGTTTCCCAATAATCGTTCAGTCCCAATTAGTGCACAACCAGTTTCAAAGAGAATCCCACACATACTGTAAAGGCTGATAGTGGAGCTCGTGGCGATGACGTCGGCACCTTGACAGCCTATAAGCACTGGGTTCCCCATCGCAGCAGGAACCTGCACAGAAAGGTATCAGTTTCATGACAGTCTAGGCTCGGCTCGTGGCAGCTTAGAGAGATGATTGCACTTTAGTCGGGGAGGAGGTCGTCTTCAGTTACAGTCGGGCGCATAGTTTGAGTTCCTCTCGAAAACCCCAGGAGCAGAAGGAAAGGTTTGTGTCTCCAATCAGAGCTAACATGCTGCCTTCACTTGTATGTATTTTATTGCTGGAATCGTGTTACTGAAAGGATAACGAAACTACAAAGGAAATTGTGTTATATTCAACCTTTTTGCCTTGATAATAGAAACACTTTGTTCGTTTTTTTTATTCACAAACTAAAAATCATCAAGAGATTATAAAATTATTTAAAACACTGATGAGTGCGTTGTCTCTTTTGCTTAGCATTAAAACTTATGACGTGACACATTTATTGGGCATTAAGGTTGGATTCTACCCCGACGAGCTTTTCCTCAATAGATGTTTTTTTACATTGACTGTTGGTTGGTGTTTTACGAAGTGCTTTTTATCTTTTTCTTCTGCCCCCTCTCACATACTCCTTTGCATTGAAAACCTGTGATACCTATCCACTCAGTTCATGGCGAAGGACTTCATATTGCAGTTGAATGCATTTGTTTATTTTTCGATTGTGGAAGTTGCACTGAAGCCTAAGGAAATGTCATGGCTACGGTAATGTCTTTAATACACTGTTTCCCGTTCTGTCAGGAAACCGATACAAATGTGGAGTCAGCTAAGAGTTGCTCATTATTGAATTCTCAGTGTTGTAATCACACCTTGTTGCCTCTTGTGAGTACTATTTTCTCGGTAGGTTCTGTCTCTGAAATATTACAGCCCAATGTGGATCCCCCAGGATACTTTTTACAAGTTGTCATGGTGCTTTAGTAACGCCAGTTATATCCCATAATTCTGCCGGATATTTCTAACTGCAGATTCCTCACCATGTGAATCTCCCAAGGCCATTCCTGCAATAACTTCTATGTGCTGAGCGGTAGCGCTACTGGTCTTCACTGTGACTCTGCCCCATGTATGGACATGTAGACCGAGAGCCACAGAGGGACACCACCCCATTACATTGACGCCCGAAGGCAACGATCCAGAGCTTTGCTTTTATTGATTCTGGTTTTTACTAAATCCTTAAATTTGGAAGTTTGGTAGTGTGCAAGGATATCACCAGCATAGAAATTCAGTTTCAAGCCATACTGCGTGTGTTGGACTTACCAGGCATCTGCTTATGGTGCTCAGGACCATGAATACATGCAGGACAACAAGTGTTCCTTGATGCACCCGAAGGCCATCAGGAAAAGAGAGATCAAACACTTTGTTACACAACAAAAGAAGCCGAGTTGGTCTTGGTCGCAGTTACCCTTGTTAAGTGGTCTAAGTCAAAAGATAAGTGGAGGAATAGCAGCCAAAGCTCCTCAACGTCCAAACGCTCCTTCTTTAGGGTAAGGTACCCCTTCTGGCAAATGGTCCACTTGACTCCATCCTCTGTGTCTGACTTGAACCGTATTCCTAACTACGAATTCTGAAAGTCATAATCTACTACACAGCAGGTTGCAGCCTTTAAGGAAGCCATGCTGCAGATTCTTAAGTTACTTCCGGCTCCCTCTTGTGCAGCTTCTGGCACCATTGACTTGCGGGTGGGCCTTTCCCCCTGTGATGACTGACCCTGGACAAAGTCAGCGGATCCCACCAACTACACCAGTCTGCGACCCCACCCCTATGCCTCAGACCATGTTTCCTGGCACTCTGTCACCACGAGCTCCGGATTCAACTCCGGAAGGCGATTTAAAACCTATCTTCAACTGGAAACACCCAGTGTCAAGATGCACAATTTCCAAAGTGCATTCTGGTAGGTATTAATGGCTCCCCTCCAGTCCCTTTGCATCCACAACAGTATTCACAAAGGATGGCTATTTTAGGGTCTCTTTCAGGCGCCATTCAAAACTTCCAACATGTCTCGGGTGATGATGGTGAGGAGACAGATACATTGCTTCTCATCATACTTATGCTGGCCTTTATCTCAGTTTGGAAAACACCACTGGTGACTTGGATATCTCTCAGAAGCCTGCCCTGAATATCTCCAGGGCCTCCCATGGAGGAAAGTCCCTCAAAGCTAACCTAATTACCGAAATTTTACAACCGATGAACCATCAACTTCTTACCATTTGTTGCCTTTCAACAATGCCCTGACTGAGTCATTTCCTTTCAGTTAGTTTTATTTCGACAAGAAATGCCATTAAAGCAGTTATGACACAACATAACCGAGAATAAAATAAAATTGATATACGGTATGTAATATTCAAACTTCCATAGTTAAAAAGAAAAATGTGGACAACTTGGCGCTCTGTGGCAGATACAACAAATGTATCTGTTCAAAATATTAAAGCAGAAGGCAAAGTACCATAGCACATTATACGTAGATGCACATAAAATAAGTCCAATTCAATAAAATATTTAAGTACTGATATCATTTTCTAAGGTTCACTTAATGTTCATTCACTGTCTTGTCCACATCCATTCCGGGAACTCGGATACAGAGCATACATTTGAGAGGCTAGTGTCTGTCATTAGGATTCTCAGTGCTACAATGCAGCTTCTCGTCCCCAATAGTCTGCATATAGATGAGAGCAATTTTCTTCTGGGTTATATGTAAACATGTCTGAGTCTGTTCTGGCTGCTTGATCAAAACCCTTCTCAGCCCTGGCTGTGAGTTGCATCATTACAAAGCATGACAGGCTAGTGCCAAATGATCCAAAAGTTTTGACGCAACACCAAACACAAGAAAGCCTTGTAGTACAGGCATCCATCATTACAGGAAACCCACATTTTTATTACCTCTACACTGGACAAAGTCGTAAAGAATCAATGGCATAGACAAGAAAGTGTTTTTGTTTGCCAGTTTGGCATTACATTCTCCAAATGTAGTTTGCCTCTTGGACTGTTGCACATTCACCCCTTTGGGACATGACACATGAGGTGGAGGACATATTTAGTCCCTTTGCTCTGATGGTACATGATAGTGTAGGAAAGTAAGATCTGCTTTCATGATTAACCCCACTTTTTGCTGGTGTTGTTCTGTTTTCTGACTAGTCTGACTGGTATCCTACTAATCAGGACCCCAGTCCCTAATAGTGACTATGGTAAGTACTTTGGTACCTTCCCAAGTGGCTACTGGTGTACCCAGGTACCTCCCTATTATAATGTACTAAGGTACCCAGGGCATAAGTACACCAGGGGCCTCCTGTGGGCTGCAGATGTCACCCATGAGAGACCACTCAAACTCTGACTACAGGCCTGCCATTGCAGCCTTTGTAAGATGATGCTAGCACCACTAACAACAGATATAAGTTTCCTTATATCTGACGTTACTGCACTTGGTCACTGCACTGGAAACCTATAATTCACCCCTATGGCAGGCTCTTCAGTTTGTGTGGTTTCCTATTAGTAATAAAATCCAATTGTTCAATGATCATTTGTATTTCTTCACATTTATATTTTCATTAAATTCCAAATGGATTCCGAATATTTGGCACAAAAGCACATACAGAAAGCAAACACATGTTTTGCAGAAAATAATGTTGTTGCTTCATGAAGGGCTAACAGAAACCTAATAATATGAATTCCTTATGGTTATGATGGTATGTCTTCAAGTTAAAGTACTTAAACCAACAACAGATACTCCACTACCATATAATTTCCTGGGCCCATAAAACACACAGTGGACAAACCGCTGGATGGGTTCAAATTTTATATATAACTTCCACAGCCTGTTTAGGATTAGTCTTTTCAATACCTCTTAATCATTTTTCCAACTAACCTTTCACAGATCAGCAAGTTCTTTCCTCTGGTCGATGGACCATTAGTTGAACTAGTTGATGGGGATACATTAACTAACTTTTCTACACTTTAAGTAAATCACCACAGACTTGAGACGATTTAAAAACTTGATCTAAAATTTTTGTTGCATGTGGACAGTCTCAATACAGTGCAGTCCCCATCATTTATAGGAGAGACAATTCAATCAATAAACACAATGCATTTATCTCCGACTCAAGCAATAATCAATGCCGGAAAGGGAAAGGACAGAGAGAAAAGATAAACATTTTTTGCGAATAACTGAAATTTATAATTACCAAGGATGGTGTGGAAGACCAACCCCCTAGCCAAAGGGCTGGTGGGGTCCCCTGAGATAGAGTCGGGAGAAAAAGACTTCAGGACAGGATAGTTACCCTCTCTAAGATAACGACAGTTGCGCCGCACCCCTCTCTGACACTCTCTTCCTCCTCGAGATTCTTCCGCGATCTTCATATCTAACCCTAATTAAATTAGGATAGACATTTCTGCTTCAGGTTCTGCAATCAGCTCTTCATCAGCAAATCAGCATCAGCACCTCTCCTCAGCTCTGCATTCAGCAAGTCTCCATCTCACAGCGTTTAGTTCTTCGCTCTGACTAACTAAAGCTATCTTAATTAAAACTTTCGTTCTGCATGTTCCACCCATTGTTTCAATATCGGGAAAGTACGAAATGTAATTGGTCCGGCAAAGGGTGGCCTTCATCACACCATGCTTACATGTCCCAAAATTCAGTCAAACCATTGTTAGCAAACCCAACCCCTTACTTTTTATTCATACATTTTATTCCCATCAACTACATATAAACATTAAAATGAATAGAACATTTCACTGCTGAACTCTTCACCATTTGTTCCCAGGCTGTTGCACTAGTTCTTGACTTTATTTCAATTGTGTGTCATTGACCTTCATGACTTCCCCCAGTGAGCACGCGCAGACTTCGCTTCATTCAGCTCATTCAGTTCTGCGAGAAAGGCCCAAATACGCACTAATGATAAAAGTCAAAAGACAGATGTTAATTTTTCAGAAAAAGTGTTTACACCACCCACCTCTACTCTATCCCATTTTATTTATTAGACTTATCCCCGCGTTCGCATTAGTAAAATAGCTTGCTCTAATTTCAGATAAGCAGGTGCCATGCATGCAAGTCTTCAAGCCGCCATGTTAATAGCTTCTGCTCGTGCGCTAGAATTTTTCCTCTAATCATTACCTCGTCATACTACTTAGATGTAGTTGACGCATGCGCAAAACAGATTTCCCGTTTAAAGCGGTATTAGTCCTTCTTCAATGTTATCTGTGTTATTACGTCCATATGCAAGCTTTACTGACCCGTAAGTGTTCATGTATATGCGTATTATTAGTTTCTGCAAAACTTTATTCATAACTTGTTAGTGAATTAAAAGAGCGGATTGCTCCGAGCAAGTCTCTTCTCTCCGAGACCTTGCTCCATCGATCCCCTCTCTGATGGCATTTTGAGCCATCACAAAATTACCCATCCCAACCAGATGCCAACATCAACAATTCTCAATTTTTCTCTCCTCCTTTTATATTTTCATCTTTTGCTTCTTTTCCTTCTAATTCTTTCATTCTTTTATATATTTTCCCTTTTTATCTGTTCTAACTGAAGTTCCTCATATTCTCTCTTTCTCTTCTTTCCTTTCCCATCATGTATTCTCATTTTTCCTTTACTCTTGCAACACTTGCATGTGATCATTATTATTAACACTAGTGTCACTATTATAACTACTGGTATTATTATTCGTCCTAGGAAACTTTCCAAAGTCAGAAAACCAATTACCTATTGCAATAAAGCGCTTTGTTAGTCTTTCCCATACACCGTCAAACTCCAGTTGGGTCAAGTCTTTATGAATTCTTGTAATATTCTTAATATATCTTTTAATTTCCTTACTTTTATCAGGTATGTAGGTGCAACAATGTTGAACTTTAAACATTCCACAGACACCTTCTTTTGCCAATGAAATATTTCATGAGCAAGACGATTTTGTAAAACCATCGATCTCATTGCAACCATTTCTGTATTAATCATCAAGAATCCTCCAGCAGTATCAGTCGAAAGACGATCAACTACTGTTGACAATTTACACATTTTTGTGCGAATTCAGAATGACTCCAACTGAGGGTCTCAGTGCGCCAAATGTGTCACCCAGTATTTCAGAAAAACTAGCCCTCTTTATTCGTGTTAGTTTGTTAGATATTTCATTGATTCCATTGATTCTGGCCACATGGTAAATTTTTAGAAATACTATTCCAAAGTAGTAGCTACCATACCACCTTGCAGGTAATCTATAATACGCATTATTTCCACATACATAATAGATGCCTGGAAATACAGGATCAGTTCCCCCTCTTTTAATCCCCATGTGGAGCAGATTAATCTATAACCTGCTGGTGCAGGGATCACCACTTCGCCACAGGTTCTTATCAAGTAAGGAGGAAACGACACTAGAGCGAAGTCAAATCGTGGGTAGTTTATTCAATCATTCATGAATGGGTCTCCATCCCACCAGTACCATCAAGATACCGATGATAGACTGCACTGAACTATGGTTACATGGGTTTATATAGTGAAAACCACAGACAAGAAACGCCCAGATGTAAATAAGGCTCTGGGTAGAACACACAACTGCGACAATCGGTAAGAATCAACAACCTTGGTGCCTGTGTAACTGTCGCATCTTGAGGCTGCATAACAAGATAGGCTTATCTGAACAAACTTTATCTAAGTTTGTTCAGATAAAACACACACGAAACCCACAGTACAGACATCAGCTATTCTTTTGTGCTGACTTTGCATGTTTACGCAGCCTACAATGTCTCAACTTTAGATTTGTGACCTAATGTTTATGCAGGTGTGTTGTCAAGGATAGATTCAGGCTAAAAACCGGTCAAAGGTAAGCATGGATGAAGCACAGCTAAATTAGAAAATGAGAGATTCAGTTTTTAAGGTTTCACAGTCCTTCCTTTTTCAGCTGTGCTGAATACACTCTAAGGGGTACATATATTAAACGTGTACATTAATATTCATTTGTTCATGAATTTCGGTGTGCATAATCATTTGTCTATTCAATTCATGAACATTGGCTGGGGAGGGTTTAATACTCCTACAGATATTTATACAAGTGGTGAATATCATAGGGGCACATTGAATGCAGCAGCAACAGGTGAGAAGGATGGCTCCTATGATTACTATTCCCATTAATAAGTTCCAACCCCAGGTGGAGATAAGTCCCTGTAACCATTCAGACCAGGACCAGGTTCCTTGGTCTTGATGTATTTCTGCAGCTATTTTGTGTAATTTTGCAATGGCGTTATAGACAGAAGGGGCGTGGTCAGGAATGAACACTTCAGCTACTACCAATGATGCGGCATGCTCCACCACGATCAGCAAGCACTACATCAAGCACCATTCTATTCTGAAGAGTTACAATCCTTGTAATTCGGAGCTCTTCTGTAATATTTCCTAGAGCCATTGCTGTCTGGTTAGTTCCTGCTTCTACTACTCAGGTTAGGTGTCTAATCTTTCTACTATTTAGGGCTGCACCAACAAAGAAAAAGAGTCCTAAATTAAAATCAAGGTATAGCTGTAAAGCTGTATCAGTCTGATCTACGTCATCACTATTTATGGTTCTTTTGAATCTATTTAAAGAGATGTCATTAAACAATTTCTGGTCTTTGTGATAGGAGGCAGGTGCTAAGAACAAAGGGGGAAGCAAAAAGGAAACATAGTAAATCCCAGACCAACTGACTGGTAATTGGTAGTAACCTTTATTTCCACAAATAAAGTAAGTTTTGAGGGAAGACCGAAAAGTGCTGTTGTTTGTCCCAGTGTGTACAGTCACTTTTTCCCACATGAATACTGCCAATACTGCTCACACAACGTTCTGCTCTGGCTCTGGTTACAGTGATAACAGGAGGCCCATTACCCTTAGCTGTTTGGGTGTTAGGGAAGACATATCTGGTGGAGGAATTTCCTCTGCGATATTCCTCTATTTCCCATATAGTTCCTTTGGCTTGGGGATCTCCTTCATCGGGGTAACAAACCCTGTTGAGCTGGGCATTGAATCTACCCACATCAGCAAACACCTTGTGACTTATTTCAGTGGCCCAAAATAATGCGAACCAGGCTGTACATGAACCATTATGTGAGAATGGAAAGGGAATAAAAGGTGTTCCTCTCTTCTGGTGAGCTGGCATCATTCCACACCCCCAGCAGTTGGTAGTGTTCGTAGCATTGTGAGTATGATGTAGCATTTGTATAAAAGTGTTATTGAGGTAGGACATCCGGTGCTTTTTCTCATGGTAGGGAAGAGTGTAATAAAAGTGTTCTTTGGGGACAGGTGTAGTAGCGGGTAATAGGGTTTGGCCCGGAATCACTTTCTCCATTGTCCAAAAAACTGCTGCCAAGATTATCAAGAGTATACTCAAAATCACCATACACAGAGGTTTGTCTTTGTTTTGCCACTCCAACTTGGATCCCAGTCTCTGCATGTCTCCTTCTCGGTATCGATACACCACAGGTCGAACAGAGATCCAGGTAACACTGAACACGTATCACAACCCCCTCTGAACCTAGTTCAGCCGATTTTATAATCCCACCGCGTCGCAGCCGAACCGTTCCACTAATTGACATCGGCCCTCCGGTATCTCTATCTGCCCCTTCCCTTCCTTGGTCGTAGATCATACCTTGATGCCGATGGCACAGTTTGATCTGGGAACAGAGTGTCTTCGTTCAGAGCAGCAACGCTATTCTGCAAATTGTCCTCTAGATCATTCGTGCCTTCTGACTGGAGAACAGTTGTTGGGATCCTTTTGCGGTGCCCTGCATGGATCAGGTGACGTCTGTTGGTAATACGGACACCAGTTCGGGTTGCCAGCAGTACTTGCTCGTCATTCTTTCAACGAGGCTCTAGATTCTTAGAACGCTGGAATTTCTTGAGGAGGATAAAGTCGCCAGGTTGGAGACCAGGAGTTGGACCCTCTCATTTATCTGGACTAGCTTCACACACCTGCTGTTGAATCAGAAACAGTTTTTCAGTCACGTTTCAAAGATAATCACTCAAAACAGGGTACTGTATTTCTTTAATCATATTTGGTCTTGGGGGTCCCCATACATTCATAGGTCTACCAAAGATGATCTCATAGGGAGAAAGATCAATCTTACTGTGTGGGATGGAACGAACAGATAGCAAAGCAAATGGCAAAGCATCTGGCTATTTAAGGCCCGTTGTTTCTTGAATTTTTGCCAACTTGATTTTCAGGGTGGCATTTTATCTTTCTACCAAACCCGCTGCCTGGGGATAATTAGCAGCATGAAACTTCTGCTTCACCCCTAAACCCTTCATCAGGTATTCGATTATCTGGCCAGTGAAGTGGGGGCCATTATCGCTCCACAGGACTCTACAAACCCCAAAACGGGGTGGGGGGGACTCTTTTAATAGAACTTTAGCTGTTGTCAAGGCTGTGTTATCTTTGGTGGGATAGGCTTCCACCCACTTACTGAAGGAACAAACCACAACTAGTGCGTATTTTAAATTGTTGCAGCGTTCTAGTTGAATATAATCCATTTGGAGTGCTTCAAAGGGAACCTGAGGTGGAGAAAATCCACCAGTAGGGGTTGATACTCCCTTCCCAGGATTGTGCTGCACACAAACTATGCAATTTTTAACCAAATGCTCAGCCGTTTTCCAGATGAGTGGACTATCCCAGACTGGATTCAATTGGGAAATTATGTTTTTGGCACTAACGTGACCAGGTCCATGAGCCTTAGTTACAAAAGGCAATACATAGGCATAGGGCAATTTCCATTTTAACATATCTTTTGATCGCCAACATCCATCATCATCTAACTCTCCTTCCTTTTGCCGTGCTGCCCTTTCTTGTTCAGTGGTTGATTGCTGTATGTCCTTAATCTCTGTATACATGTTTTCCCATCTTTCAGCTTGGGGGCGTAGTACATATATTTTACTTGTGAGTGCACTTGCAGTTTCTCATGAAACTTCATCAACAAAAGCATTTCCTTGTCCCACCTGTCTGTAACTTTCTTGTGGGCACTACATTTGATAAAAGCTACACTCTTTAGCAATGTCAAGGCAGTAAGAAGACTTTGCCAATTCACCATGTTGTATTTTAGAGCCATGGGAGGTTAGGAATCCCTGTTCCTTCCAGAGCTTGCCAATATTGTGTGCCACGCCAAATGCATACTGACTATCGGTATAAATATTCACTCTTAATCCTTCACTAAGTTCACAAGCTCTCAAAAGTGCAACAAGTTCAGCGGCTTGGGCTGATTTTTGTGGGATACGGGCTGACTCTACCACAGTCTGTAAGGTGGTAATTGCATAGGATGCAGATGTGGTGCCATCAGATAATCTAAGTTCCTGTGGAGAAAAGTACTTAATATAAATTGATAAAATAAGAGCGAAAATTTGCATGTATAGACAGGGTTTTGGTGGGATGTCACCAAAACCCTGTCTATACATGCGAATTTTCGCTCCTATTTTATCAATTTATATTAAGTACTTTTCTCCACAGGAACCAATGTTTTTCTTAAAATACTTAATCACCCTGGTTCCGTTGTGAGTAGGGTTCCCTTGTCTTTCCTTTTCGATCAGATAATCTTAAACAAGAGCCATCCACCCATAGTTCTCCCTCAGGGTCTAGCAAAGGTGTATCCTTTAGATGTATTCTTCCCTTAGTCTGTTCTTCTGTGAGAAAAATACAGTTATGCAAATCATGAGCTTGTTCTGCTGGCAAAGGTAACAATGTAGCTGGGTTCAATGTCAAACATCTCTTGAGTGTGATGTGCCAAAAGTGTAAGTTTGTATCATGTAAGTCTAGCGCTAGTTAAGAGCTGAGTTTTCGGCTGATTCAGGAGTGCATCTACCGAATGGGGTACCATAACATAACCATAAGCTTGCTGCTCAACACTGTCCCCTCAAATTGGCGTATAGAAATCGCTGTGGCAGCAACTGCTCTGAGACAACCTGGAAGTCCTCTGGCCACTGGGTCTAATACAGCTAAAAAATAAGCACAATGATGATGCTTATTACCATATGGCTGTGTCAAAACTGACAATGCACATCCTTCTCTCTCGTGAACATATAATATGAAAGGCTTTGCATAGTCTGGAGTGTCTAACACTGGAGCAGAACAAAGGGATGCGCGAAGCTGCTGATATGCTTCCTCTCATTGAGATGCCTATCGTAGAGAGGGAGTGTCTTTGGTAACCATGGACAAAAGAGGTTTGATAATAAGAGAAGTTTGGGATCCACTGTCTACAGTAGGAAGTAATACCAATAAGCGCCCTGACTTCTTTTTGTGAAAAAGGAATTTTTAGAATAGTTTGAATCCTGTCTTTAGTCAGAGTGCGACCTTCCTTAGACAAGATGTGACCTAAATAAGTGACCTCAGATTGACAATATTGCAGCTTATTCTTAGAGACTTTGTCCCTTGACAGCAAGGTGCTGTAAAACAGAGACAGTGGCCTCTTTACATTGCTCAACTGTGTCTGCAGCTAGCAAAATGTAATCAACGTATTGCACAAGTGTAACCCCTGGTGGCTTAAGAAGTACATCCATCTGTACTTTAAGTGCCTGACTGTAAATGCCAGGGCTTTCTGTATAGCCTTGTGAAGCCCTACAAAATTTAAATGAGCGACTTTGTAATGAAAACTCAAAAAGATATTTACTGTCCTCATGTATAGGAATGGAGAAAAAGGCGTTCTTGAGGTAAATAACGGAGAATATAGTTGCTGTAGGTGGAATTAATGTCAACAAAGTCGTAATATCTGAGACAACAGGATATTGAGGAATTACTATTTTATTAACTTCCCTCAAACAATCACGAATCTGTAAATCTTATCTCCTGTTCCATCACCCCATTTTAGAATGGGAAGAATGGGGCTATTGCATACGTTGGAGGAAACTTCCTCAACAACTCCTGTACGTATCATGTCATCAATGATAGACATCAATGCATCTTCACCTTCTTTTGATATTTTACATTGCCGGACCCTTGGTAAGGAAGCATCCTCCCGAACCTGCATATGTTCTAGGGAGATATCCATTCTTCCCACATCTGTGTCAGTAGTAGCCCAAACACATGAAGGGACAGAATCAAGGTCCGGCCGAAAAATTATGTTGTTAAGGCAATGTATTTTCCCAAAAAATGACACGTACTCCAGATGGGGAACAATGTATAGTAGCATGGAAATATTTCAAAAGATCAAGTCCCATCAAATTATCTGGAGCATGTGGGGGAAGTAAAAAGGGGGCTTTAGTGATGACATTCTCAACCTGCAAGGGTAGTTTTTGGGACACAGGGCTAGGAGTTGGGGTTCCATCAAACCCTATCGATGTGATCACTTGGCCAGACATGGGTGTCCCAGGGACCAGTTTGTGAGATATTGACCTACGTGTTGCCCCTGTATCCACTAAAAACGTCTGTTCCTGCCCAAGTATGGTTGCTGTTACATAGGGCCCTGAGTGATCTACAGGTATCTCAACTGGTACTCCTTGTCCTACGCTGTCCTAGGCAAAATGTGTTTCCACAGTTTCCTCTGATTCCCAATCCTCCATAGAATATTGATTATTTCGCTGATCAAAATAATTTCCTGACTTATTCCTCTCTGGAGCGTGAACCTGCTGTGGCTGTTGGCGGGGAGCTGAAGTCCCTTGATTATTATTCACCTGTCCCCTTCCTCTTCGACCAGCAGCTAAAACAGGACATTCAGAACGCCAATGTCATTTCTCTTTGCAATAAGCACATTGATCTAGCCCTAGTGGAGTTTGTCTACGCGGTGGCCCTACTGGAGGCATTTGTCTATAATTCTGACCATAATTTAGGCCACGGCCTCGACCTTGGGGTCCAGAGGCCTGAACCATCATCACCTTAGTTGTCAATTCTTTTAATTTTCCTTATTTTCGTTCTTGCTCAGTGGTAACCTGATTCTGGTAATACTGAGCCATATCTAATAAAGCTTTTGGAGCCACTGAAGCCCATGTGCTTTCATAGTTCTTTAAGCGAACTGATATCTCAGGAAGCAAATTTCCCAATCAATCAATCAGAAACATTTATAGAGCGCACTACTTACCCGGAGGGTCTCAAGGCGCTGGGGGGGGGGGGGGGGGTGCTGCTACTGCTCGAACAGCCAGGTCTTGAGCTTCTTCCTGAAGGAGAGGTGGTCTTGGGTCAGGCGCAGGTCGGGAGGGAGGGAGTTCCAGGTCTTGGCGGCCAGGTATGAGAAGGACCTTCCTCCTGTTGTCGTTCTTCGGATGCGGGGGACGGCGGCGAGGGCGTGTCTGGCTGATCGGAGATGGCGTTTGGGAGCGTAGAAGTTGATGCGGTTGTAGAGGTAGCTCGGGCCTTGATCGTGTAGGGCTTTGTGTGCGTGGGTGAGGAGACGGAAGGTGATTCTTTTGTTGACGGGGAGCCAATGCAGGTCTCTCCGATGTCCGGAGATGTGGCTGTGTCGTGGGATGTCGAGGATGAGTCTGGCTGAGGTGTTCTGGATCCGCTGGAGTCTCTTCTGGAGCTTGGCGGTGGTTCCGGCGTAGAGGGCGTTGCCGTAGTCCAGTCGGCTGGTGACGAGGGCCTGGGTGACCATCTTCCTGGTCTCGGTGGGGATCCACCGGAAGATCTTCCGTAGCATGCGCAGGATGTTGAAGCATGACGAGGAGACGGCGTTGACTTGTCTGGTCATGGAGAGGGAGGAGTCCAGTATGAAGCCCAGGTTGCGTGCGTGGTCTGTCGGTTTGGGTGCGGTGCCCAGGGCGGGGGGCCACCAGGAGTCGTCCCAGGCGGAGGGCGAGGAGCCCAGGATGAGGACTTCCGTCTTGTCTGAGTTCAGTTTCAGGCGGCTGGTCGTCATCCACTCGGCTACGTCTTTCATCCCTTCGTGAAGGTTGGCTCTGGCGGCGGCGGGGTCGTTGGTCAGGGAGAGGATCAGCTGGGTGTCGTCAGCGTAGGAGATGATGTTGAGGTTGTGTTGGCGTGCGATGGCCGCGAGGGGGCTCATGTAGACACAAATCTATCTACAAATAAATGTGCACCTGTAGGTGTAGATGTATCTTGTCCACTAAAATCATGGATCACCTCAAAGCGAGTAAAGAAATCAGGGACGGCCTCTCCCTGTTTTTGTTTACAAGCAGTAAGGAGTGCCCAATCTATTTTCCTGGCTAGAACCATCGTTTTCTTTTTTATATAAGTAAGTATGTTACCAGGAAGATCCAGTATAAGCTGACTAGGTATCTGACCAGGTTTCCTATCCCTATCAGCTGCTATAATGGCAGTCCAATCTCCTCCCATATCAACAGCATGATCCTGTTTCCGAGTAAGTTGCCACATATCAGGTGGTAAGATCATACCAAAAAACATATTGATATCCACTAAAGTCATAATACAAGAATCAATAGCTGCTTGTACATCATCATAAAATCCTCTAGGATTTTTCGGTATGTCTGGTAAAGTGGCTTTTAAGGTGCGTACATCCGTCCTTTTACATGGCGTATATATCCAATTATACAAAAAAATGGGCTCTAGCATTAGCACTATTTGGGTCATCATAGTCTGCATTCCCTCTTCCAAGAATGAACTGGGGCGCAGCTTTTCTCATAGGTCTTATTCGGGGGAGAGGAAGAGAGTTCATTACGGTATCAAATTATCGTTGCTATGGCAGTATTATTTCTATCTACAGGGAAGGCCCCTATCTGACACTGTCTATTAATTGCTCTAACATCATCCGGGCCATTTTGTCCTGTAGTCATCTCCCATTGAACCATAAGTTGATGAGAAAGCTTATTTATAAGGCAAAGAAGCTCGCCTTCAGAAAAATTCTAAATCTGGTTCATCATGTCTTCTACTTCCATTTCTAAATCACGTAACCAATTTAATGCCATCAATCTGATCGCATCCTGATGAAACTGAGGTACATTAGAGCGAAGAACTCGAGGGGTTAGAACAGATGCAGGAAGTACAGAATTATTAGACATTTCAAATGCAGTGGCCTGAGGGGGAGGCGAAGAGGCTTGTTATTGGGGTGTAGCAGCCTGGGTTGGAGGGGGTAAGGAATGTACCAGTACTGGTTGGAAAATAGGGAGCTGGACAACCGCGGGCAAAGGAGGGGGAGCCGAGGGTCCAAGGGGGGTGATATATAGGGGTCTAGGGGGAAGAGGTGTTAAAGGTACATATGGGGGATGGGTGTTGTTCTATCAACAACCCATCAATATCTAAATCCACATCTTCTTGGTGGACCTGGACTGCTACAGTTGGTCTAACTATATATTCCTTAGATATTAATAACTTATGCTCCCTATCTAAACATTCTTTTTTCTCCTGAACATCCTTATCCTTCAATTCCTTATACTTCTGATACTCTTTTTTCCTTTCCTGTTTCCTTTGTACCTTCTCTGCCTTGAGCTATCACTCCCTTACTTTTTTCCTCCACATACGCAAACTGTCAAACATGGCGGGCCTAACTTTCTTCAAATACAATTGATTCTCTAAATACTAAAGTTTGTGAGGGTCCATAGTTCCCTCTAATGGCCATCTCAGCTGGGGATCCCCTTTTGTGTATGTGTTCCACAATGTATTATACATAATGGGACAAATACCATATTTGATGTACATCTCAAAATTTGGCGTACCTTCTCGTGGCGACGGCTGACTTGCTTCCAAAATGCTCTGCTTATCGCAGCAGCAACAACAAAACTTCCAAAGGGTGCTAAACACAGGCATGTTATATAAGAGAAAAAAAACTTATAAACAGAGAGAAATAAAAAATATTCTCACATTTACCTGTAAGAAAAAATGTTAGTCAAACAAATAGCAAGTCTCAAAACAAAACTTAGATCTTAAAATACCAAACAGAACCTAGGTTTCAAAATTCTAAACCGAGTCCGAACGGATTACCAAATTCCAAACAGATTACCAATCAAATACCAAGTCAAGACGCATACCAAGTCAAGCAAAGATCAAACAGGTCCAAACCAAATGTACAGGTACAATACAGTTTTACCTCTTGCGTAGTCTTCGCCTCCCACCTGTTTATCTTCCCTGATCCAAAAATGATCGTCCAAAGGCCCCAGTCAAGGCTAGCAGCCGCCAGGAAGATCAGAGTTGGAGAGCTGTAAAATCACCTTGGACCACTAGCAACACTAATCTCATCAGGCAGTGCGCTCCTGAGCGAAGTTAGTCGTACCGATCTGATCTCCTCCCCCAGTCCGACTGCAAGGCCTTGATGGGGACCCACGTAGAGGTGCCAATTTGTGGAGCAGCTTAATCTATAACCTGCTGTTGCAGGGATCACCACTTCGCCACAGGTTCTTATCAAGTATGGAGGAAACGACACTGGAGTGAAGTCAAACCATGGGTAGTTTATTCAATCATTCATGAATGGGTCTCCATCCGACCAGTACCATCAAGATACTGAGGACACTGAACTATGGTTACATGGGTTTATATAGTGAAAACCACAGACAAGAAATGCCCAGAGGTAAATAAGGCTCTGGGGTGATCACACAAATGAGACAATCTGTAAGAATCAACAACCTTGGTGCCTTGTGTAACTTTTGCATCTTGAGGCTGCATAACAAGATAGACTTATCTGAGCACACTTTATCTAAGGCTTTGCCATTGTGTAAAACACACATGAAACCCACAGTGCAGACATGAGCTATTCTTTTGTGCTGACTTTGCATGTTTACGCAGCCTACAATGTCTCAACTTAGATTTGTGACCTAATGTTTATGCAGGTGTGGTGTCAAGGATAGATTCAGGCTGAAAACAGGTCAAAGGTGAGCATGTATGAAGCACAGCTAATTAGAAAACGAGAGATTCAGTGTTTAAGGTTTCATACCCATTCCCCTATTATTAGGAAAATGTGTTCACATTCACTGGAACCAATGAAAATGTTATTATACTCCTTAACCTATGGAGGCAAAATTTCCCTTTCTTCACAAAGTCTAGGGACATCGCAGCATGAGCCTCACTCTTTGCATGAATTCCCTCCTTCTCAACTCATGGAGGTACATGCGTTTTCTGTTCAGCAGCTTTCTTTGTTAAATCTTGTCTCCTTTCTACAACTAAATTAAGAAACTCCTTTTCTTCTTCACGTAACAAACATGTTAGATCATTCTTGTGTGCCTGTACTATATCTATTGGGCTCATTGTTCAAAAGAATTCACCCATGAACTGTGCATCCTTACTACTAAATGCTGGATTCATATTCTTGCGACTAGGTAATTCTGAAAATACTACATCTATAATAGAATAAAAATACTGCAACTTTCTGATTGCATAAAATAAGCTTGATAATACACTAAATGACACATCATATGTTAAAGGAATATGGTGATAAGTTGCCCCTTCTGATACTGATGTGGGTAATTTCATACAGACATAACAATTACTAATCTCCATTGTATCTACATACTGAAACAACAATTTAGTAAACACATTTAAAGAAGAATCATTATTAGGTCCATCATGAAGATACATAGCTTCATCTACTTGTTCTAATCCTGTTTTCGTACTTTCTGTATTGGTATCTATTTTCTCATTAGTGACTATGTTGTTTCTATTACTGGCTACCATTAATGAAGGTACTATCACTGTTAGAAATAACCTTGTAAATATTACTAATGAAATACTACGTAAACAAGCTCTAAAACATTTTTGTTTACAACCTCGTTTCAGTTGTTCAGTGACTTTAACTTCTGCAATTTTCAAACAAAGGAAATATCCTTTTCCTCTTTTCTTTCTTAATCAATTTAAAGGAAGAATATGATCTTTATCTTTTGTTTATGTTTATGTTTATTAAACTTGTAAAGCTACTCAGTGTCCCGGCGCTAGCTCCTGAAGGAAGGATGAACATGTATCAAGTTAAAACAGCAAGGTCTTGAGTTTTTTTTTAAAAAGCACTGGGTCCTGAGTAGTCCTCAGGGCTAAAGGCAGTAGATTTAAGGCCAGACCAGGCCTACGCACAAAGGAGTTTCCGCCAAGGCGCTGGCGCTTAAACTTCGGGATCTGCATCAGCTATTGAGCAGAGGACCGCAGCGCTCTGCCAGGCACATAGAAGGCAAATCTTCTCTGTAGGTAAAGGGGGCTGGTATCATACAGGGCCCGGTGATCGATGGTAAGCATTTTGAATTTCAGGCGGGACTCCACTGGCAGCCAATGCAAGGAGCGCAAGTGTATCCGCACACTATCTCTAGGGGAAAGCCCCATAAGGAGTCTGACCGCAGAATTCTGCACGACCTGAAGTTTTTTAATCAGTGGCCCGAGCAACTGACCAGGAGCGCATTGGCGTAGTCCAGGCGGGACAGGATCAACGCACGGACCACGGTTTCCCTAGAAGCACACTGCAAGAGAGGAAGAAACTTCCTCAAGCTCTTTAATATGCCGAAGCAGGACCCGGCCACTTTCTTTACGTGCGTCACAAAATACAAGTTTTGGTCAAACCAGACGCCCAGGTTTTTTACCGCGCCCGTTCTTTCAGAGGGCCGAGAAAAACCCATGGGCCAAAGCTTTTCTCTGAAGTCAGAAGGAAAGGAACCAAACATTTCTTTCTTTCTTTATTCGGCTTTACACAAAGGAAAACCATGAAAGACAACATTTAAAAATACAATTTAGATGTTTAAACAGATAAACATGTTAAAAAATGCAATAAAATTCATACATAGACAGATTAATATATTTTAAAATAGAATGTCAAATTATTTCATTTAATCAACTGGAGCTAGATCCAGAATACTTTTTACAGATTTTTCCTATGCTTCATGACACATTTTAGGAAATTAAGGACAAAATAACAGACATATTCAGATTCCAACATTTGGAGACGTAGCATTGCAGGACGACACTGTCTAAGTCCCCAACTCCTCAGTGGTGGTAATAGCCAAATTTTCCTGTGTGAATGATGGAATTTACAAAACATAATTGTGTGTATGTTGGACTGTTTAGATTCCTCATCACAGGGACAGGGAGGGAGGATTAAGTCCCATCTGTTACTCTCAGGAAATGCTACCAGTCTATAAAAAAAATCCAATCTGCATCTTGTCATTAACATTCTCTCATGTGTACTAATCTGTATTGTTAGGTACGGCTGGATAGAATGTGTAGCCTGAATCAGATTCGCATGAAGGACCGAGGGTTTTGACGACTCAGAAGTCAATCTCAAAGACTCTAAATGTCTGAGGGCCAGTTGTTTTAGGACTCTCTTAGGAAGGTCAATAATGGCTTAAGGTTGAAAATAGTATTTCTCGAGACCAAGGTCTTTAAGAAAGTTTCTGATATAGCAAAGCCACTTTACTTTTGAGGATTGATCAAGAGCCATTGTGTCTGCCACGATCGCCTGTGTCAGCGCATTTTTGACCGAGGTCCAAATGCGCCGCCAAAGCATCAATGGTTGGATCTTAAGCAAATCCTCTAGGTAGGGAATTCCAAGTTCCAAGTGAGATGCATAGATTGAAGTGCATCTCGGAGTAGCTAAAAGGAATCTGAGGAAGGTGTTTTCTGCTACCTGAAGGGCGCTAACGTGTACGTGTCCCTAAACGCCCGCTCCATACAAAGCAATAGCCTGACACTTGGCACTATAAATTTTTAGTAGCTCCACTGGTGCCCTCCTCCCCAGTCTCTGGGAGAAGCTCATCAGGGCCGCTATGGATCTTCTAAACTGGTGGCATCTTGCCTCTACTGCTGGCCTCCAAGACAGCCTTTCGTCGATCATGATTCCTAGATATGGGTACTGGGCGGTTACCTCTAGTTTTTGGTTATCGAGATAGATGTCCTTTACTCGTTTTTTCTTTCTACCTGCTATCCTAACAAACGTTTTTTTAACGTTCACGTGTAGGTCCAATCCACCCATGAAGACCGTATATCTATTCAGAGATTTCTGTAATTCTCGCGGAGTGCGCGCGAGGATGACTGCATCATCTGCATAAAGCAGAGCGGGAATCAGGCGCTGTTTTACCCGTGGGAGATCCTGGCCCCCCCTCAACATCTCTAGCTCCAGACCGTTTGTGTACAGTGAGAAGAGAAAGGGGGCCAGGACACACCCCTGCCTGACTCCACGCTCTACTCCAAAAGATGCCGTCAACTCTCCATTTACGCCAAAGCGCACCCTTGCCGATGCTTTGGAATAGAGCTCCCTCAAAAAATCTAGGAGAGGGAGATCCACTCCCATTTGTCTTAAGACCGTCCAAAGTTTTGCGTGCGAAACGCAATCAAAAGTAGCGGACAGGTCTACATAAACCATATAAACCATGTCCTTCTTTGCCTGGGTATATTTGCCCAATATCAGGCTAAGATTAAGGGCCTGCTCTACCGTTCCGAACCCCTCTCGAAAACCGAACTGGAGGTCGGAAATAATGCCTCCCTCCTCCGCCCATTGCTGGAGTCGCTCAAGTATTACTCTACCAACAACCTTGCCCAGAGAGTCCAGCAATGAGATGGGGCGGTAGCATTTCACGTCCTGGCGGTCCCCTTTTTTAAAAATGGGGACCATGATGGAATTGGTCCAGGATTTTAACAGCCCCACTTTTGCAGCTGCTGTACACACTCTGGTGAGAATGGGGGCCCAAAGGTCCAAGTTGTGTTTAAAGAGATCCACTGGGACCCCGTCTGGGCCTGGAGCGTTCCCATTTTTACTTGTTTCCAGTGCCACTAATAGATCGGGAATATCAAAGTGCAGGGATATTGGATATTCGACTATTGAGTGTATGTTTTCTGTCCCACCTACTGTTGCAGTGTTTTTAAAGATATTGGAGAAGTGGGACACCCATGCATCTTCGTGTATAGCCACTTCTATCTTAGGACTGTTATTCTCTGTTAGGTAGGGTGATCTGAAAGTTCGCCAGAAAGCCTCACTGTTTTTGGAGACGGCGCTCATGTGCAGGTCTTCCCAAAGTTTCTGTTTCAATTCATGAATTCTTAATTTACGTTCCCTTCCGTAGTGCCGCCTAAGGAGTTGAATCTGCCCCAAGTCTCTGGGTTTATTATGCAGGGCCAGCTTTAGGTTGGTTAGGGCCACGGTGCAACTATGATTGAACCACCCTTTTCTAATTGGGTTCACGGTCCTTGGTTTTGCGGTGAGAAGT
Source organism: Lissotriton helveticus (assembly GCF_964261635.1). Classification (NCBI taxonomy): domain Eukaryota; kingdom Metazoa; phylum Chordata; class Amphibia; order Caudata; family Salamandridae; genus Lissotriton; species Lissotriton helveticus. The sequence goes on along the minus strand of NC_136057.1, from coordinate 369,924,486 downwards.
CCCTTAATTTTCTCTAATATGTGTATAAAATTGTTTAGGACTTCTTCATCCGTTTCCGATAAATCCAAACATTTAATTATATTTGGATGTGCCGCATTTACCAGTTTTTTTGTAATTTCATTTGGATTTCTTTTTCCCCATTTTAATGAATATCCATTTTGTTTGCCTAGGTCTAATTTATTCTGGGCAAGAGTTTTTGCTATAGCTATATTTCGGGGCTTGGAATCAGTCAAGTGAAGATCCATCCTCACAGCGGAATGATCACTGAGTGAGTAAGCCATAACCTGAAAGGCTCTAGCTGTATGTAGCAGTCCAGATGACAGGAGGATGTAATCAACTGTCGTCTGGTGTCCCCTTCCCACATAAGTCGGTTGAAGGGGGTTTAGGCCTGTACTAGGGCTATTGGCTATTACAAGATCCAAGTCGGATAGCAAATTGTTCATAGCAAACCCCACCTTAGTATGGGCAAAATGCACTAGTGGAGCGTCGTGTTCATCCGCTATCCCACAGCAATTTGTTTTAGCCTGTGGGCATGGGTGGAGGTTAAAGTCCCCTCCCCATAAGAGATGAATTGCCACTTGTCCTGCCTTCAACCGGTAAAGCTGAGTTAATCTCTCCTGAATGTTACACAAAAGAATCAGGAATTGATCATACTCTAAGTTGTTATAGATATTGATCAAGAGGATGGACTCCTTGTTCGTAAAGGAAAGAGAAAGTATTTGGAAATTTGGGTCGGAGTGGACTATGGACACTTTTAGGTGGTTCATGATGTTTGCAATATACGTTATTAGCCCTCCTTTAGGTCTACCTATTGTACTATGGAGGGCTGGGGTGAAATATGTTTTATAGCCCAAAAGATGAAGCTCTGTTGTAGACCATGTCTCCTGGAGACAGATTATTTTGCCTGGCTCCAGGAAATACAGTGCAGTCCCGTCCTCAATCTTAGGGCGTAAACCCGCAACGTTCCAAAAGAGGATAGGTATGGGCTGTGGCCTTACTTTTGTCACTACAGCTTCGTTAGCTGGAGAAATAGTTTTTGTTTTAGAGATTAACTGGGGTGAATTAGAATTAATGGATTCGATTTCCGTTAATGGTCAATCGACCATTTCAAGGCCGCTAAATCTATTCCTCGTCGGGATGCTAAACCAAGGATCCCAGCGAGGCGGTTCTCTACGAGCCGTTCTCAGCGTGGGTGGACCCCAGTCATCCCATCCTCCTCCCTGATAACGCGGACCCACTGTGTGCCAGGTACTATCATAGTCACGGTGATGAGGGCCCCCTTTTGCCTTGTATTGGGATATTCAAAATGACGAGGGGGTGCTACAACCCAAGGAGGGTCGTGGTCGTAAAAAGGACCTTTGGGTGTCTTGAGGGGTAGAAAAAGGAAAGTGGTTTAGTACCTATACCTCCATTTACACTCGTGTGGTCCCAAGAGCAGATATAATCTAATACTCGGGGGTCTTCGAATGTGATCACAATGCAATCTCCCGGGATCGTTTTTCTGCCATTTCCCACCCATGGGGTCCTACGTACCGTCCGAATCCTACCTTGCCAAGTTGGCCGAATGGGACGATTGGTATTTAGCCAGTGTTGGGCCTCATTTTTCAGAGACCACATAGGTTCTACATTGTGGTCCACTAGCTCAGGCACACCAGTCATTACCACTACAAAAGGGCATGCTTTCGGTGGCATGTCAGCAGGAAATCTAGCTTCGGTGGGTCCCCTGAGGCCATTTCTATTGAATACTGGGGCCGGGGTTTTAGAGGCTGGAGTTTGAGTCACCGGGGTTTTAGATGCCGCTTTTTTTGATACCACTGTCTTAGATGCAGGTGTTATTGTTGACGGGGCATTTCCCTGTGACAGAGTTGTGGCAACGTTGGTAGATGGATTCACTGTGCTCTTATTATTCAGTGTTTCCGAAAATGTTAATTTAGCTGTTGCGACTAGAGGTAAAGGTGCGTTCTTTTGAATAGTTGCAGGCTTAGGGAGGGTATTTGCAGGCTTAGGGAGGGCTTGTTTATTCTGTTTGTTTCCCCCTGTTTTTTAGCCCCTGGCACATGGTTAAATTGTGGAAGATTAGTAAACTTGGCTAGCTGAATCTCAAGCTGCGCTAATTTTGCTTCTACTGGTTGAAGAAAGGATTTTAATAGATCAGCGATCTTATTTAGCAGCTGGGAGTTATTGCTATCAATTGATTCCTTACTGCAGGATAGAAGAATAGGAGATTCCAAATTAATAGGGGCGGGTGTGTCATGTGCGAGATGATGGACCAACGCAGAAACTACTAGCTGTTCTGGTCTAGGGGGAGGATTCTCTAGAGTACTAGAGATATTACCGGTCTCATTAAGGATGGAATTTTTCGGACCGTTCTTTCTTTTCCTTATTGCGCCCTCCCTCCTCCCTCTTGCTTGCCTTCTTTCATCTGATGTAATTTGGGGTGAAATTTGGGGTATTAGCTCAGGTGTTCTTTCTAAGTCTGAGCTTGTCTGGCAATCAGAGAGCTGGGAGGCCGACAGGTCCACGTTGTTTGGGAGGCTTCGCCTACCCTCGCAAAGGGTCCTTTGCCCTACATTATTATCAAGTACGGAAGTTCTAGCGTCGGCCAAATTACCCATAGAAGATCTCTTAGCAAACGCCAAGTCCAAGGACACCCTTTCCTCCATCAAAGAAATACTTTGATCGATGAATGAGTTTGCCTTGGTAATAAAATCATCCATGGGGCCTAACAATTTATCCACACTCCCAGGGGCCTTGGTTTTGTTTCCTCTAGTTAGCACCATTTTTCCTTTTAGACAAAGACAGGGGAAAAGTTTCTAACATAAATATAAGATCAGCGAGAAAAAATGTATCCAGGATCGCAGGAACAAAGTCAATGAAAAGACAGTACGTACGTTTCGAAATGAATAGCAGAAGGTGGAAATTAGGGGGGTGGCCCAGTCCAGTCTCACGTCCTCGAACGTCCTCAAACGGCCCGCCCTTTGCCCGGGCTTAGCCCCGGGCTCGGTCGCGCGTGCGTCCCGCTAACGCGCGGGATTGAAATAGTGCGGAGGAGGAGTCCGGGAAGAGGCAACAGGTGCGCGTGGTGTGGTGAGCGCAGGGACCTGTGGGCCTCGCAGTCCCGGACTCGGAAATCCAACGGCGGTTGTCTAATCACCCAGAGAGTCACAAGCACACACGAAGTGACGGCAGCAGGGACACTTCCTCACGGTACTCGGGACTGGAAACAGGGCACAGTCACAGTTGCGACTACGAGCGGCACCCGTGAAGCGGGGGCCTCGAGTCGCTGATAAAGAAGCCCAAATCAGCTGGGAGGAGTCCGGGAAGAGGCAACAGGTGCGCGTGGTGTAGTGAGCGCAGGGACCTGTGGGCCTCGCAGTCCCGGACTTGGAAATCCAACGGCGGTTGTCTAATCACCCCGAGAGTCACAAGCACACACGAAGTGACGGCAGCAAGGGCACTTCCTCACGGTACTCGGGAGTGGAAACGGCACAGTCACAGTTGCGACTACGAGCGGCACCCGTGAAGCGGGGGCCGCGAGTCGCTGATAAAGAAGCCCAAATCAGCTGGGAGGAGTCCGGGAAGAGGCAACAGGTGCACGTGGTGTGGTGAGCGCAGGGACCTGTGGGCCTCGCAGTCCAGGACTCGGAAATCCAACGGCGGTTGTCTAATCACCCCGAGAGTCACAAGCACACACGAAGTGACGGCAGCAGGGGCACTTCCTCACGGTACTCGGGACTGGAAACAGGGCACAGTCACAGTTGCGACTACGAGCGGCTCCCGTGAAGCGGGGGCCGCGAGTCGCTGATAAAGAAGCCCAAATCAGCTGGGAGGAGTCCGGGAAGAGGCAACAGGTGCGCGTGGTGTGATGAGCGTAGGGACCTGTGGGCCTCGCAGTCCCGGACTCGGAAATCCAACGGCGGTTGTCTAATCACCCCGAGAGTCACAAGCACACACGAAGTGACGGCAGCAGGGGCACTTCCTCACGGTACTCGGGACTGGAAACAGGGCACAGTCACAGTTGCGACTACGAGCGGAACCAAACAGCAGCACCTCAGACTTCCCTTCATTGTATTTTAACTGGGCATTAGATAACCAGTGAAAGACCGAGGAAAGGCAGTTTTGGGCCAGCCCGACCGAGTACACTTTCTTAGGCCAAGTAAACAGCAGCCGGGTGTCGTCGGCGTAGGCCATCACCTTAGCCCCCAGTGACTCCGCCAGGTACACAAGCGGGGTCACATAGATGTTAAAAAGGAGGGGGCTAAGTGATGAACCCTGAGGCACCCCCGTTGACACCGGGAGAGGTGCAGAGGCACTCGGGGGGTGGGGGGGAGCCAAACCTGCTGCTGCCAGCCCTCGAGGAAGGAACTAATCCAGTGCCAGGCGTTGCCACTGATACCAATGGCAGACAGGCGGTTAAGCAGTATGGCATGGGGTACCGTGTCAAATGCCGCCGAGAGGTCCAGCATAACCAATGCTGCCCTCCCGCCGGCATCTTGACACTCCCTGATAGCCTTAGCAACCTCCAGCAAAGCCGATTCCGTGCTATGAGCTGCACGGAAACCTGACTGAGCCGGGTGAAGCACCTTGGACTCCTCTATGAACTTGGTAAGTTGAAAAGTGACGGCCTTCTCGCACACTTAGGGTGGCTTTAATTTGCTTTCATCTGACTGACAGAGGCTCTCTCTGATTCTTCACGTAAATCTAAATTTTCAAACTCTTCGAGTATGATATAGGTCCACTTAGGAGCCTTATATTTTCTGTTCAAGATTTTCAATCTTGGGCTTCTTCGTGTGGATTTTGCTAATGACTTCTTTGGTTCAGGTGACTTGAAACCTCATTTACTTGCTCTGGGTTCTTCCTTGTTTTTCTTAAATAATATTTTAGTCTTTTAACCCCGCCTGGCCAATTGTCACCTTTTCTTACTCTTTTGACCTGAACTGCACTTTCACCTTCTCTGTCTTTCTCTAAGGTTCTTTTATTTTCACTTTGTTTAGGCACAATTTGCTCTTTGTCTTTTACACTTTCTGTTTGTACTTGTTCCTCTACATCTAACTGGTCCTGTTCAGGTCTTTCTGTAGTTCTTGTTCTGCCTGAACCTGTTCTTCTACCCCTATCTGATCCTGTTCAGGTCTTATTTCAATTTGCTCTTCATTTTTGCCTGAACAACTACTTCTTCTATCTGTCACTGCTCAGGATTCTCGATAGCTTTGTTTATTTCTTCCTGAATATGTTCTTCTTCCCCTGTCTTTTCCTTTCTACTTTCCTGTTTCTCTAGATTATATATTCTTCTTGTTTGGACAGCTACTTAAGGTATTTCAATTACTGGAATCCAATCTTCTTGGCTTGTACTGGGTTGCTCTTCATCTATTTGTATGTCAGAATCTATCGCTCTAGATTCTTCAGCTTCACCACCTTCAGCTTCTGACGTTTCAGCTTGTTCAGTCAGTTGTTGCTCTTGCTGTTCAGGTGGACTTGATACCCTTCTGGTATGACTAGCGTGAATCCAATTGGGTAAACCTGCACACTTCACTGCTGTTGTAGTGACCAGTATAACTTGTCGTGGTTTATCCCACCTGGGTGCTAGACAAATCAGAATCCAACATACAATTTTCTTTTAACCAATCCTAACAAAGCTTCTATCTAACCACCAATCACAGCTCAAGCTTGTGCTGCTCGTCTAACCAATACTATTGTGGCATTTTGTGACGTCAGTATTGCTCCTCACTAATGACCCTCCCTTTACAATCTGCTCCCTTCTCACGCCTGCTGCTTCGGCCAATCCCAGCGTGGCTCTCTGTGACGTCAGTATAACTCCTGCGGCTGACCCTCTCTTCACAAGGTAATTCGAAAACGTATTTCTTTAACTTTTCTTAATGAAATTTGTTAGTAACAACATAAAAACAGCGCTACTCTGTCTGCTCCACTAGATAAAGAATAGATTCAACTTGTTCTAAAGTAAATAAGTACTTCTTTTCACTCTGAGTAACACCACTGTTTACCCTTTTTTTCAAGCTCGGGGAGTACCCGTCTCTACTTCAGCAATACCCCTTTTGGCAAAATGAGGCTTAGGTCCCTTTAGTAACACACTCTGCTATCATTCGCACTCTACTTTTACACGATATAGTCCCTAATGTAACACTGCCAGCCCTCCGTCGCTTCTCAGTATTACGACAACAGATGAGTAACCTTCTGTAGTATGGCTTCTGTCACCACCCGCTATTCAAAATTAAAATCCCGGTATGCCCAGGTATCCCCTGTACCTGTGCTTCTAGACAACATAAAACAAGACGCTAACTCTTTTGTTAAACATAAATCGATAATTAATAATCAATACTTTTCACCACACTAGTCAATAATACCCATAGCTCTGCTACCAGAAAACTATTTCAGCGGTTCACGAACAACAGATACTCCACTACCATATACTCACCTGGGCCCATAAAACACACAGTGGACAACCCGCTGGAGGGGGTCAAGTTTTATATATAATTTCCACAACCTGTTTAGGATTAGTCTATTCAATACCTCTTAATCGTTTTTCCAATGAACCCTTCACAGATCAACAAGTTCTCTACTCTGGTCGATGGACCATTAGTTGATCTAGTTGATGGTGATGAATTAACTAACTTTTCTACAGTTTAAGTAAATCACCACAGACTCCAGAAGTTTTCAAAACTTTATCTAAAATTTTAGTTGCATGTGAACAGTCTCAATACAGTGCAGTCACCATCATTCATAGGAGAGAAAATTCAATCAATAAACACAATGCATTTATCTCTGACTCAAGCAATGATCAATGCCAGAAAGGGAGAGGACAGAGAGAAGAGATCAAAAACCATTTACGAATAACTGAAATTTATCATTGCCAAGGATGGTGTGGAAGAACAACCCCCTGGCCAAAGGGCTGGTGGGGGTTCCCTGAGATAGATTCAGGAGACAAAGACTTCAGGACAGGAAACAGGACAGGATAGTTACCCTCTCTAAGATACCGATGGTTGCGCCGCACCCCTCTCTGACACTCTCTTCCTTCTCGAGATTCTTCCGCAATCTTCAAATCTAACCCTAATTAAATTAGGATAGAAATTTCTGCTTCAGGTTCTGCAATCAGCTCTTCATCAGCAAATCAGCATCTCACAACATCAGCATCTCTCACAGCGTTCAGTTCTTGGTTCTGACTAACTAACTAAAGCTATCTTAATTATACTTTTCATTCTGTATGTTCCACCCATTAATGTTTCAATATTGGGAAAGCACAAAATTTGATTGGTCCAGCAAAGGGTGGTCTTCATCACACCATGCTTACATGTCCCAAAATTCAGTCAAACCATTGTTCGCAAAGTCAACCCCTTACTTTTTATTCATACATTGTATTCCCATCAACTACATGTATCCATATGGTAACATTAAAACATTACAATAAATAGAACATTTCACTGCTGAACTCTTCACCATCTGTTCCCAGGCTGTTGCACTAGTTTTTGGTTTTCTTTCAATTGCTGTGTCATTGACCTTCATGACTTCCCTAGTGAGCATGCGCAGACTTCGCGTCATTCAGCTCATTCAGTTATGCGAGAAAGGCCCAAATACACACTAATGATAAGTCGAAAGACAGATGTTAATTTTTCTGAAAAAGTGTTTGCACTGTATACCGCCCTTCTCTACTCTATCCCATTTTATTTATTAGACTCATCCCCGCGTTAGCATTAGTAAATTAGCTTGCTCTAATTTCAGATAAGCAGGTGCCATGCATGCAAGTCTTCAAGCAATGTTAATAGCATCTGCTCGTGCGCTAGAATTTCCCTCCAAGCGTTACCTCGTCATACTACGTAGATGTAGTTGATGCATGCGCAAAACAGATTTCCCGCTTAAAGTGGTATTAGTCCTTCTTCAATGTTATCTGTTATTACGTCCATATGCAAGCTTCACTGACCCAAAAGTGTTCATCTAAATGCGTATTAGTTCCCACAAAATGTTATTAATAACTTGTTAGTGAGTTAAGCAAGCGGATTGCCCGGAGCAAGTCTCTTCTCTCAGGGACCTTGCTTCATCAATGTCTTCAAGTTAAAGTACTTAAACTGTGGAGAACTAATCAGTATGCTTTGATGAACAGCTTGCTATCCATTACCACAAGGGATTCATATTTTTAGATTTCTATTAGCCTCCATAAACGCAATGCCATCACTTTTTCAGGGACGTTGATAGGATTTTCTTTGGAGTGGGTGAGACTGGAGTCAGTCGGTGGGACCTATATTGAAAAAGTGGTTTAGTCTTGTATTTTGTAAGCACTGTAGGTTTTCTCTTACCTGGACGATTGGCTCCCTTGATGCCTTCTAGTATGGGATGTTGTTTGCACATAAGACATCAATGGATTTGTTTATTCAGCAGTGATAGACTCTTCACTGTTGAAAGTATTATCATTGCCAGAGTGGTATCTTTAACTATGAAGAAAGTTCAAGTGTATAGGTGCAAACACATTTGCTTTATTCTACAAGATGACTAGTTACAAGTACAACACATTTGACACACCCCACCTGGGGCTCCAGATGTCATCAGCTCAGCCAATGTTATGTTATGTTATGTTATGTTATGTTAAATGGTTTTTTGTAGAGCGCACGGCTACTCAAAAAGAGTGTCCCGGCGCTTTTAATTGAAGAAGGCTGCAGTAAACTAACATAACACATTAAAAGAGAAAAAGACACCAAAGAAAAAAAAAGACCGCACACAAAAAAGGCCTACTGGACAAACAGCCAGGTCTTAAGGTCCTTTCTAAAGGCTAATAAGCCAGTGGATCCCCGGAGGGAAAGGGGCAAAGAATTCCATAATTGGGGCGCCAGTAATCCAAAGGAGCGACCTCCCAGACGTGCTCTCTTCACTCGTGGGACAGTAGCCAGAAATAAGGATTCTGACCTCAGAGAGCGAGCTGGTTGGTAGAAAGTCAGTCTCCTCTGGAGATACTTCGCTCCCAACGCATGAAGGGCCTTATATGCCAAAGTCAGAGCCTTGAAGGCGATCCGCTTACGGATTGGGATTGGGAGCCAGTGCAGGGTCATACTACGCTAAGCACAGCAGGATCACTGCCATGGATGAAACAATTGTAGAATATTCATTACAAGACCAGAGTCCCACACATAAAGGAGAAGATTCATTTATTCCCACTGGACATACTTTTAAAGTAGTACATTTTCTCAGGTTATTAAGTGTCATGACATCCTGCATTCTGTTAGACATCAGGCGAGGCAAAGCATGAGGTCACTACTATGATCAGTTAGATTTGGTGTCACAGTATCATCAGTGCTCTTCGTATATTCTGATAAGGAAGAATGTTTATAGTGTGATGGGCACAGGGCAAAAATGTGTTCAATGGCCTGGAATTTTCGAGCTCAGAATATCAAATTCATGCGTTGAAAGTTACCTGCATTACAAGCACAGTGGGTACATTTAAAGTAGCTGAGTGTGATTGTCCTTTGTTCAGAAACCACTTGACAAATCCACATTTCATCTAACATTGCCTCACTCTGCGTAGCCAAGGCTACTCCATTCAAATGTGTTAGGTATTGCTTGCTGATCTTTCTGATGGGTACTTCTACATGCAGATGGCTCATCTTTGACTATCTCAAAAGAGAGAGTTCCCCAAAAAGACCAGAAAGGACTGGGTAATATAAACAATAAACAAAAAGGTTTCCTTTCTGTGTTCCTCAGTTAATTCCCATAATGTAAAACGATCATCTAATGACTACCATGACACAACTTAAAGATTGTTCAAATGCAAAAATAGTTTTTGTTTGTTTATTTTATTAAAAAGCACTTTTTTCTTTTTTTCATCAATATTATTTTTAAAAATTGTCAATACATCAAGTAATATAAGAAACAACACAGTTTTGAGTATGACTACCTCAGAGCATACTATTTCGGTCTACAATTTCTATCTTCTAACATGATACGTCTATACTCTGGCATACAACAATATTCACATGCACAAAATATACAGTAAATTGTACAAAAAAGATTAAACAATACTAATAATGGTCCTTTTGTCTACGCGTTTGAGTGTCTTTTTAGTTATTACACCTTCTTCAGGACAGATCAGTTAAAAACAATCACCAATCAACAACGATTCCAAAATATATTCTAAATTATTAGCCTGTAGATTGTCACCTTTAATCCATAAAATTGTATCCATTAGACAACACGGATTTGTACCAGGGAGATCAACCACAGACCATATTCAGAGGGTGATCACACTTTTCGACATGGCTGAAGTGGCAGGAGACCCTATGGCCTTGATATTGCTAGATGCCGAAAAAGCATTCGATAGGGTCTCCTGGCAGTATCTATGGACAGCCATGTCGAAAAGTGGGATTGGCGACCAGTTTATTAAAGCTGTTCAGGCGATGTATACAACTCCAGAGGCAGTGGTAATGGTTAATGGGGATTTATCAGATGCCATCAATGTCAATCAATCAATCAGGAGTTTGTTAAAGCGCGACTACTCACCCGTAAGGGTCTGAAGGCGCTAGGGGTGGGGGGTTTGGGGGGTGCAGGTTCCATTCCATCAAGGAGGGGGTCTGTCAAAGAGCCAGGTTTTGAGGTTTCTTGCGAAGATGGGGAGCGATGTTGTCTGTCTGAGGTGGAGCGGAAGGGCGTTCCATGCTTTGGCCGCGAGGAAGGAGAAGGAGCGGCCTCCCGATCTGGTCTTTCTGGTGCGGGGGACCACAGCGTAGGAAAGCTGGGCTGATCGTAGGGTCCTTTGGGGTGCGTGGAATTTGAGTCGGCTGTTCAGGTATGCTGGTCCGGTGCCGTGGAGGGCCTTGTGTGCGTGGGTGAGCATCTTAAAGGTGATTCTCGCCTCGACGGGGAGCCAGTGGAGTGTGCGCAGGTGCTGGGAGATGTGGCAGTGTTTTGGCAGGTTGAGGACCAGTTTTGCGGCGGCGTTCTGGATGTTCTGTAGCTTGCGGATGAGGTTTTTGTTTATTCCGGCGTAGAGTGCGTTGCCGTAGTCGAGTCTGCTGGTGACCAGGGCGTGAGTGACTGTCTTTCGGTGTTCGAGGGGGATCCATTTGAAGGTCTTACGAAGGAGGCGGAGGGTGTGGAAGCAGGAAGATGAGACAGAGTTAATCTGGCGGTCCATTTTGAGCTCGGAGTCCAGGATGATTCCCAGGTTGCGTGCGTGGTCTGTGGGGGTTGGCGGGTTTCCGAGGGCGGTGGGCCACCAGGTGTCACTCCAGGCGTCGGGGTTTGGGCCCATGATGAGTACTTCTGTTTTGTTGGTGTTTAGTTGTAGGCAGCTGTTTTTCATCCATTTGGCGACGGCTTCCATGCCTTCTCGAAAGTTGCGGCTGGCGGTGTTGGGCTCGTTGGATAGGGAGAGGATGAGCTGGGTGTCGTCTGCATATGACACGATGTTGAGTCTGTAGGTTCTGACGATGGGGGCAAGTGGAGCCATGTAGACGTTGAAGAGCGTCGGGCTGAGGGAGGAGCCCTGGGGGACTCCGCAGGTGATAGGTGTGGGGTCCGAGAGGAAAGGGGGGAGTCTGACCCGCTGCGTCCTGCTGGAGAGGAAGGAGCAGATCCAGTCGAGGGCCTTGTCCTGGATTCCTGCATCGTAGAGTCTGCGTATTAGGGTGCGGTGGGAGACTGTGTCGAACGCCGCTGATAGGTCAAGGAGGATGAGGGCTACTGTTTCTCCTTTGTCCAGTAAGGTGCGGATGTCGTCTGTTGCGGCGAGGAGGGCGGTTTCCGTACTGTGGTTTTTTCTGAAGCCGGATTGGGAGGAGTCGAGGATGTTGTGTTCTTCAATGAATGTGGCGAGTTGGCTGTTGATGGCTTTCTCAATGACTTTCGCTGGGAACGGGAGCAGGGAGATGGGTCTGTAGTTTTTGAGGTCGGTGGGGTCCGCTGAGGGTTTCTTTAGGAGGGGGTTGACCTCGGCGTGTTTCCAGTCGTCGGGGAATGAGGCGGTCGCCAGGGAGCGGTTGATGGTTTGGCGGAGCATGGGTGCGATGGTGTTGGCGGCTCTGTTGAAGATGTGGTGGGGGCAGGGGTCCGTGGGGGCCCCTGAGTGGATTGACTTCATTGTCTTCAGTGTGTCTTCGGTGGTGAGGGCTGTCCAGTCATCAATCGCTGGATGTGACTAGAGGTACGAGGCAGGGCTGTCCCTGCTCCCCATTATTATTTGCCATCTTTATTGATCCATTTATTTCAAGGCTAGAATCAAACCACTTAATACAACCTAGGAAAACAGCCAATGGTGCAACAAAGACCTTGGCTTTTGCAGATGACATTGCAATAGTCACTGCTGATCCAGAGGAAACACTAAAACAAATGGAAGAAGAAGCGAAAAAGTTTGGCGATATATCAGGGTATAAATTGAACGAAACCAAAACCCAGATTGTAATCAATAGTCAAATCAATTTTTCTGACAACAGGGTGGTAGAGAATGTATTATATCTTGGTGTCAATATCACCTCCAATCTAAACAATTAGGAAGTCTCAATTTGAACCCACTTCTTAAAAAGACTGGGAAAAGTCTAAATAGCCTGCGAAACTTATATTTATCTATCATAGGAAGATGTAATCTTATTAAAATGCTATTCCTTCCGAAATTTCTGTACTTTTTTCGGACCATCTGTTTAAATTTCGACCCATCAATATTTAAAGATATGGATAATATATTCTCTCGTTTTATCTGGGGATATGGAAGAACACGTAGAGCTCAGAAATATATTATCCTACCAAGGGAAAGAGGGGGTCTGGCGCTTCCCAACCTTAAAATCTATTGGTGGGCAACCATTCTTAAATACAGTAGAGCTCTTTTAACCCCCAGGCAAGAGCCCAATATAGATATGTTAGTCCCAACCCCACAAGAACTCATTCTAGGCAGAGAGACAAGTGATCATTTGTGGAGGTTAACATATGACTGTCATTTCAAAAAGGTCCGCTTTAAAACACTTAAAGGTATTTATATTGTTTGGAACCATGTGCGAAAACTCTTGGGACTCGGTAGGTTCTCCCACTATACCACCCTAGTTAGAAATTCTAATCTCCCTGAGATTTTTACAGATTATTGTATGACACGATGGGTAAGATCGGGAATCACACAGATTGGCTCGTTATATGACAGTACGGGCTACTGCTCATTCGAATCCCTAAAAACGAAATTTGGGCTAGAATCACGAGACTTTTTAAAATATTTGCAAGTTAGGGATTTTATTGCTAAAAAGGGGGGTGGCAGTAGGGCCATGAATAAAATTCCAGCAATCGAAACGGTGGTGCGCACTAATAGTGTTAAAATTGGTGAAATTTATAAAGACTTAGTTGTAAGTCTCCCAGATGATTTAGACAAGCATATCCATTATTGGCAAAACAAATTAGAATTAACAGAACCCCTTACGCAAATGCTCTAGAAATCTCAAATTGCTTATTAATGTCAACCAAACTTCAAGCCCAATTTTACAAGACGTTTTTTCAACTTTATTATGCACCAGCTAGAATATCCAAATGGAGTACCGGTAAAGGCACATTATGTCCTCTATGTGCTCAGCCCGAAGCAGATTTGGTACACATGTTAGCTACATGTCAAACCCTAAATACTATTAGACAAGATATATCAATGTTTCTGTCAGGAATATTTGAGAGTAATATTGAGATCACCACTGCGGAAATTATACTGGGGGTGGATAGGAACGTTAGATCCGCCAATATGCAGGGATTACTGTTTATCTCAATGGCGGTACTTAGAATCTGCTTAACATCCGCATGGTTGGACCTGTACCCGCCTACATTCCAGCAATGGCGGGCACGATTCCTTGCTACCTATAGCCTGGAAATAGCCATATACAAACATAAGGGCCTTAAAAGGAAAAAAAAAGGGTTAGAAATATGGTATACCGTTACACAATGGATCGAGAGATCAGACTCGTAATGCTGATAAATTGCGTGTATATGAAAGGATTTTCTTTGTATGGTTTTGCACTTATCTGTTGTGTGTCTCGCTCAATATTTGCATAACGCCTAATTTAAAATATTTCTCTTTATATTCATTGCCTGTTTGTGTGGGGTTGTTTTTATAATTGGGTGGGATGGGTGGGAAAGAATGATCAAAAATTATCAATAAAGAATTGTTAAAAAAAAAAACATATCTTTGATCTAAAAATAAATATATACAATTAGAATCATAAATACCTGTGTATGTTTATAAGTACAAACACCTATTCTTTTATGCATTTTCTACACTCTAATTCAACTTAAATGTGTCAACTAGTCTGGTCATCAAAGATAGAAAGAAATAATTTTTTCTTACACGAATAGCCAGTTCAGTGGCTTTCATTCATGCAGTGGTGGACCTTCACATTTGCTTTTCAGGGAGTGTCTTTTCACTTTTACCTCCGTTCCCTATGATGTTAAAGACAGGAGACTCACTTTCAGTTTTTAAGTTAATCATATTGCTGATAAACGTCCCCTATGTCCTCATACTTGTACACTTACTTTATGTAAATAGGGTATTCTATCTTTCCCTTTGTTTGTGGATCCAACCGTCTTCTTGTAATGGTCCACTGAACTGGCTATTCGTGTAAGAAAAAAATCTTTTTTTGATGACCAGACTAGTTAACACATTTAAGTTGAATTAGAGTGTAGAAAATGCATAAAAGAATAGGTGTTTGTACTTATAAACGTTTTTGTTTATTGTTTATCATCTTTGACTATCAGGAAGTGGCAGGAAGCAAAGTTGAGATTACCTCCCTGCAGCCATAAAGTAGCCAACTCAGTGCCTTGTAATCAGATCTGTTTTTCCATTAAGTTAGACAAGGGTCTGGAGCTTCTCTCTTACCCTCATGTGCGGAAAGAAATTTTGTAGTGTAGTTCCTATTTTCCCTATAGGCTCTGCGCATTGGAATAATATAAACAGCAGTGTAGACGTAGGACTGAGGTCATCTAGGTCTCTACTGACTATATTAGACTTAATTAGTTTTGCCAGCTCGCTCAGAGGTCACTAGAAACTTTCTCGAGTAAACAAGGAGGTGTTTAATTTTCCTGAATAGACAAGAAGGGATTAGCTTCTGACAACCGCATAAACATGACAACTTTGCTGCCTCAGAATAAAGAGTATATCTCGAGTCGTGTGAAAACAATAGACAACTATTTTACTCAGTCAATCGTGCATACTTAGTTTCACCAGAGTGCAGAGAAATAGAGCGACAGGCGTTTTCAATAAAAGGTGTTATTTATTGAGCAGTCTTCTTTCTCATGCAAGAGAAATGAATTGCCACAATTGCAATACTTATTATGAAGTAAAGTGCGTACAGTAAAAGGAGTATTATGAAGTAATACTGTAAAAGCATTGATATGGTTTCTTAGCCATATGATACTTTAAAATGGATAAAATATATACATACATAAAAACATTGACTAACGTACTCAACTGGTGCTTCTAATATACGCCTACCCCGGTGTACCTGACCTAAGCCTAATACGTGGAAAGGAGTAAGTAAGTAAGTTGCAGTTTAAGTTTAGTTGTTTTTTTGCCAAGAATCTGAATCAAGAATTCTCTTAAGGGTTTAGTCAGCTCCGTACCTTGGTTCTAGAATGTAGGAGGTCTTGTATCTCTCTCTCAGGACTCGATCTCCCAGCAACCCGCAAGGGTGACTGGAAACACCGGAGCTGGATTTCTCGGCAAGAGAAAAGACAGCGTCTCTCTCAGTGCGTCAAATTGGAGGGTCGGCTTCCTTCAGCACTCGCATCAGCTGGGCGTCGGGCAAGTAGATAGCCGCTCTGCTCCAAACCACCGTGTGTTTGCTTAAGGCAACGTTGGTATATTTATACCTGAAAGGTGCCGTGTTTGACGTAAGGTTGGACATAAGACGTCACCAAGAACTAACAGTTCTTTCTGGACTCCAGGAGTTCTTGTGCAAATCAAAACAAAAGCAGGGGGAATTCCCGGGCTGCTGGAGGCTTGGTTTGTTTAAAGAACACGTTGTGCTTTCTAGGAGTCTATGGGAGTAGCCTTGCCGTATTTGGACTGCATGGGCTATGCCTGAATATGGACATGATTCTTATGCCTTTATAAGGGTATGTTTTGTTATAACCGCATAAGGGCATGAATCGGGGATATCTAATTAGGGTCCTAGATAGATTCACAACAATTTAGTACAGTGCGGATGACAGTGCTACCCCCTAAGAAGTCAAGGTTCAAGCTCTGTTGAAAATGTGATGGACAAATGTCTATTATGGATCCATGTGACAATGTCTCTGGTAGCTCAGCTCCGAACATGATTCGGCAAGGTGTGATCTTTTCCTGAGGATGAGCCCAGCAGTACACAAACATGAGGCCAGGCTTATCATGGCCAAAGCAAACCACGACCGTAAGAGCCGTTGCTGTATTAGATCTCATTCTAGGGCCCGAACAACAACAAGGTCCTCTTCCCCGTTCCTCTACTTGACATTGACATTAACACAAGAAAAGGAAGCATTCTTCTTCTCTGAGGAGATCCAGATCCAAACGGGAGGCTTTTTCTAGGGCATTTCCCAAGCCACAGGCTTTGCTAGAGCTACAATTAGTGAAGAGGTCACCTTCTTGTCTGTTTCCCCACTGCCTCTGTCTTCCTCAGTACTAATGCTGCCTTACCTTGATTTTCCATTATTAGGAACTAATCATCGTTTCTCCATGAGATGCTTGAGATATTCCAAAATCAGCAGTCTCCTCTGATGCAGTACATAGCCACACAGGTTTATTTGGGACTCCATTCAGTTTCATTGCAATGTGGAATGTTCCGTTGACTCCTTGTCCCCCACAATGCGATTTTGGTACTACCTCCCATCAAGGCAACTATTTCAGACAGGCGCCAGGGCCGAGGCAGAAAGTATACTCCTGCCACCTCTACCCCCAGTCAAAAGAGTAACATCAAGAAGGGAAATGCAAAGAGTCCTAGGGAAGAACAATATAGATAGGACATCTACAATGTTTATTTGGACTATATTCATGAGCTGTTTGACTCTGACTCTGATCAAGAGAAGGCCTGCACTCTGACGGATGAAGGTTCCATAGAATTAACTCTTCAAGAAGATAGTATTCTTAACACTTGTCCTGAAATAGCTATTGATCCAACATTAGGTTCAGCTACACCATAAGTAGGGTTTCATTTAGTCTTAATGAAAGTGGAAGTGACCCTGGAACTTCCCCTACCCTCAGCAGAACACCTTTCTGTCAGTTTGAATGATTTAATTCAAGCCTCAACTCCAACCAACCTCCCAGCAGCACCACCACCTATGCTTGCTGTAATAGCACAAAGGATTGGAGTGGCTAGGTGGGGGAAAGGGGCTGAGAGAGGAACAGTGAAGATGGTGATCTGAAAAAGAATGGTTATAGTTTTAGGTTCCTTACAAATCGCCTCACTAATTCTCTAGCTAATTCTTCCTTTAGTAGCAATATAACATAAGCAACTGAAAATAAAAAGATGGCGACTCTTCTGCCTCTCTTTATTATGTCCTTTTATAAATCATGGGTGGCTAACAAAACAAGATACATATGAAGTAAAAAAACTTTTAACAGCCCAATTCTCCAGTTTTAGACAATATTCCATTCTTGTATGAACTTTGTGTACTTCCCACAACGAGTCACTACGAAGTCCTCTTGTAGCTCTTTCTTGAAAAAAGCAGAGGTTGCTTCACCCTGCTTTGAGAGAAGAGCGTGACAGTAAATGTAAAGACGATTTAAATTTAGACATGTTTACTATGTTGTTGAACCGTGGCTTGGACTCTTGAATACAGAGTTTGTTGTGCAATCGAACTATGCAAAGATATTTGATTCTCATAAACAATTTGTCAGAATAACGCCATTCACTTGGTTCATGCGGACTATTGCTAAAGATTTCTAGGAATTTGTTTTTCAATAGTACACAATAATTCGTTCTTTAAAATGGTCCTGATAAATGAGGTATTCTTTCTCTCCTTACACAAAGATTCTGTTTTTCCAACAAGGAGTTGTCCCGCTGGGCCCTTACCTAGGATACCCGACCGATCTCCAGTCAGCTGCCTCTAAACTGAACCATCAGGATAGAAAGCAGCATCGAATTTCAGCGATTTGCAATAAGTATCAACAAGCAGAGACCTCATCTCTCCAGGCAATTCTCTGAATAGTGAGCATGAGTCATCAGGCCGAGCTGGTTTTTATAAACATGCCCTGCCCAAGATGTCCGACGAGCTAGGGCGCATGGAACTTGTAGTTCCTTAACAAAAGCAACCAGATTAGTTCTATTTGAATACATAAATATCACAGAATAATTCGATGAATGAATTGCATGATTGGCACTACTCATGATTGGCTTTACATATGCTGTAAGAACATTGAACATGTGAACGGCGACATGTTGCTCGAGAGGGCCATAGAGCGTGCTTGCTCTCCGAGAGCTTGACAAAAAGCTAATACAGCATTGGAAAGATTCTAGGAGGACTAAGTTACAGCTAGGTCATTAGGCCTCTCTGCATCCACGACAGGCACATTTTATGAACCAAGACCTTTTCAAGGGGCTATCCCTACAAATGCCAATGTTCAGCAGTCCCAATCTTCTCTTACATCAGTTCAGGAGTAGAGGAAAAGGCTGTGCTAAACAGCATCAGTCTTCCTCATGTTCATCCTCCTTCCCAGCATCACATTGGAAGCCACAGTAGTTTGGGTATGACGGAACATGTGAAGCCAATAGAAGGACGGGTAACCTCAATTCTGCAGGCCTTGAAGGTTATTACTTCGGATGAATGGGTTTTACAAATAGTAGAAAATGGGTATTCGCTACCATTCCACTAGCAACCCCTCAGAATCCCTCCCTGTCATTCCCTTTTGTCCAAACTGAGCATCCTATGGCAAGAAGTGAAAACCCTGCTGCAGAAGGGGACAATTTAGTTGGTGCCCAGAGCAGCAAAAAGAGCGGAGATGCTACTCTCAATACGTCCTGATCCCCAAAAAGGACTTTAGTCTTCATGTGATTGTAGACCACAGGCTCTCAAATTTCTTCTTATGCAAGGAGTGAATCAAGATGCTGACCATAGCTCCGGTCCTTTTTGCCATGGATGTAAAAGAATTGATGGTACCTCCTGACTTGCAGGATGTCTATTTTTTGCATCCAAATCCTGTAGTCACACAAGACGTATATGTGATTCATAATGGGGTATATTC
Organism: Lissotriton helveticus; assembly: GCF_964261635.1. Classification (NCBI taxonomy): domain Eukaryota; kingdom Metazoa; phylum Chordata; class Amphibia; order Caudata; family Salamandridae; genus Lissotriton; species Lissotriton helveticus. The sequence continues at coordinate 369,905,321 of NC_136057.1, read as the reverse complement.
ACTACCAGTTTGCAGTGCTTCCATTTGGCCTGACATCAGCTCTGCATATCTTCACCACGGTAATGGTGGTGTTAGCTGCTCATTTCAGGAGGTCAGTAGTTGCTGTTTTTTTTACATCAAATACTGGCTGCTGAAAGCAGGTGTTCTGTCGTTTGCAAAAGACAACTTCTCTTTTGTTTGACTTGGTATTTTCAGCCATTGTACTCAAGTCTCACCTGGAGCCCTCCCCGTGCTGCCTGTTGATATGGGCTACACCGGATTAATACAATACTCCAAGCATTAATTCCTCTTCATAGCATTCAAGATGTGATTCAGATGTTTCCACCGGGTGCTTGTATTATAGTCCTAATGGTTCTGCACCTGCTTGGTCTGTTGGCCTCCTGCATTCCCTTAATCACTAATGCATGCTGACCCGAGTGCTCTCCAAAGGCAGTGGTTCCAACACCAGTGAGTTCCAAAATATTCCATGATGAGCTCCAAGGACACAGCAGCGGATTTATCCTGGTGGTAAACAAAACAAGAGAGTAAGGGAGTTCATATTGTCCTGCTCCAGCAGTGACCTTGATTGTGAAGGAGGTCTTCAACTTTGGGTGGGAAGTGCGTCTGGGGATCTGAAGATAGAAGCCTCTGACCTCCAGGGAAGCAAAGACTACACATTAATATGCTATATCTACGGCCGATTTGGCTATCTCTGAAGGCCTACTGCCCATCCATTTATGGTCAGGTGGTCCAGATTATAACCGAAAATATGACCGTGATGTGGTACATCAACAAGCAAGGAAGAGCACTGAAATTCTGGTCATGAGAGTGCCAACAGAATCTGTGGATGGTTGCCTACAAACTAATAGGCTCGCTGGACATCAGGGACCAACAGCCTCAGCTGATGACGCCTCATGGATCTAGAGTGGTATCTAAACCTAACGGTGTAGACGCCAAAGTCTTTTTGCCTAGTGGGGCATTCCTCATGTGGACCTTTTTTTGATCGTTGTGATATCAGTTACTGTCCATTGTTCTGTGCCCTCCGTCATCCATTGCAGAGAGCCATGAGATAATGTGTTTCAGTTGAAGTGTAAGTTTCCAGTTCAGTTGAAGTTACATTTTCCACTTCACTATGCATTTTCTCCCATATGATTGCTTTCTCAGGTTCTGAAGATGACTCGCCCAGACTCCGCCCAAGTCTTCTTCATCACCCTGGACTGTCCGAGAAGAGTGTGGTGCACAGACAGTCTGACCTCTCACTATGTGCTCTGCTTCAAATTCGAATCAGAGTGGATCTACTCTCCCAATCGGGAGGTCAGATTCTGCACCCCAATCTCAATTCCTAGAGATTCAGAAGAGCCACCTGAGGGATTTCTGTCTCCCACGGAAGTGGATGATATCTTATTAGCTTGTTGGCTATCAACTAAATCAGTCTATTCTGACAGACTAATCAAATCTGGTTCCTAGTGCTCCAGCAAAAGTAGTGACTTTCTGAAGACAAGCTTGGCTAATATCCTGCAGTTCACATTTTCCTTAGCCCAACAAGGATGTGCCTCTGGCACAGTCAAAGGAAACATTGCAGCCTTGTGTGCTTTTTTTGTGTCTACTTGATCAGCCATCCTTATTCATGTCACTAGTAATCATTTACTTTTTGAAAGGACTGACTCAATTAGTTCCACAAGTCCTTCAGTTGTTCCTCAGTGGGACCTGAACTCATTTCTAATGTTCTTAATATGGGCTCCATTGAGCTTTACACAGTTACCACTTATGGTTCTTAACCTTAAAACAGTAGTTTTGTTGTGGTTACCTCAGCCCTTCGCATTAGCAAGACTCAGGCCTTGAGTCTCTATCCACCTTTTAGATGTTTTTCCTGGACAAGTAAGTACTCCGAACTAAGGTGACTTTCCTACCAATAGTTGTGTCTCCCTTCCATCTCAACCATTCTCTAACCTTACCCACCTTTTATCCCCACCACATTGAACAATAGAGGAGGATCAACTGCACAGACTGGACTGCAGAAATGCGATCAGATTCTACATTGACCACAGTTAAGAGATCAGATCAGAAGATCAGCTCTTTAATAAAAAAAAAGTATGCTTTATTAAATATGTGCTATGCTCTAGCAAAGAAGGAGCTGCCTGAGGGACTCTGTGCCCACTCAATTGCCTGTGGTGTACTTATGCAAAGCAGCACCACTACTGTTTGAACTCTGAGGAGGAATGATCAGATTGCCCATTCAGTATTGTAGCATTTCCTTATTTAGTCTTTCTCTACAACCCACCAGTTCTCTAGTAATCAATTCAAAGATAAGGAATCTGCAGGTAGAAGTGTCTATCAGAAGGAAAAACTACTTACCTTTGGTAAAGATCTTTCTTGTTGAACCTTGCTCTACCTGCAGATTTCTCACCAATCCTTCTCCTCTCCATCTAAAATAAAGCCATTTTCCATATTTATCAATTTTGTCTACCTTCATTTTTATTTATTTATATATAATATACATGTGTGTGTGTGTGTACTCACATATATGCGTATATTACCTACTGCTGGTCATCAGAAGGTAGTTATAATCTGAAAGAAACAGGTTAGTATTAGATTCCTTACCTTAGAATATCCCCAGGCGTCAGTCTGGATCCGGAAACTTTTGCGTAGCAGTACCCCTGCGCGTCGGTAGGCGTCGTCTGCAGGCGTCCCCTGCGGCTCCGCGTCGTCGGCGTCGTGCGCCGTGATGACGTCGCTGGAGTATATAGACGCCGCCTCCGCGCGCTGACGTCAGTTCTTCTTTTTTCCGCGCCAGTTAGCGCAGATCCGAAGAGCAGTACTCCGGTCTTTTGACCAAGTTTTTTGTTAACTGATTGATCTTTACGGTGCCGGTAGGATGCCCGGTTTCAAGAGTTGTGACGAGTGCGACCGCCTGATGTCGGTCACCGACCACCATCGACTCTGCCTCCGGTGTCTGGGCGCGGACCACGACGTGGAGTCCTGCGTCGACTGTCGGGCCTTGACTGGAAAAGCTAGGCGGGAGCGGTCCCGCAAGCTTCTCGAGCTCCGGTTGTCGGCCCCGCGTCGAGAGCGGTCCCGGTCCGGTCGGAGGTCGAGGGAGCGGTCGAGGGAGCGGTCGCGGAGCCGCCATGGGCGCTCCGGGAGTCGCCACCATTCCTCCGGCTCGTCAGGTAAGCACAAGAAGTCGGGGCGTCGCCATCGCACCCCCGACTCCCCCCGACGCCCGCGTGCTGCGGCCGGGGGCTCGGGTGACCCCACCCCCGCGGTCCCGCATGGGTCGCCGACGCCGTCTACCCCACACCTGTCGGTCCCTGGGGAAGGCGCGTCGCGTGAGGAGATCGAGGCCTTCCTCATTGCTATGAGGGCGAGGTCTTCTCCGGCGGGGCCTTCGGCGCCTGCGGGCCCGTCGGTCCCGTCTGGGGGCCCGAGCGGTTCGGGTGCTCCTGCCCCGGCGCCGCCGGTGGCTCCGGCCCCGGCGCCGCTGGTTCCCTCTGGTTCGTCGCCGGCTGGTCTCCCGGCCTCTCCGGCGTCGGTTCCTGTGGGCCAGCCCGTGGTACCGCCCCCGCGTGGTGCAGCGACTCCGCCGTCGGCTCCGGCCGGCGTCGGGTCCCCGGCACCGACGCCGCGCGGCGCCACCCCCCTTTCCTCCCCGACTCCGGACTCGGAGCCGGACCGGCGTCGGCCGACGCCGGACCCGACGCCGATGGGGCCCGTTGACCCCGATGTCTATATCGTCGACCCAGAATATGGGTATGACGAGGAGGAGTATGGAGAGGGTTGGGAGGGGTCTGAGGACCCTCTATCCCGTGCCTGCCAGTACGATGTGGACTGGGTAGGTGATCTGGGTGATGCCAGTGGCCTGGACGAGTCGCCCAACCCTGGGTTTGTCTCTCCGTCCCCTGTGGCGTCCGAGGCGGGTGCTGCCTATTCGGTGGTCCTGATGAGGGCTGCCAAGGCCTTACACCTTGAGCTCCCCGTCGCGAAGGTCAAACCGAATATCCTGACGGAAGTTTTTAAACCGCAGTCATGCCCCCAGGAGCCTCTGCTGCCGTTTAATGAGGCCCTGACGGATGTCCTTCTGGGCACCTGGTCCAGGCCCGCCTCTGGTGCGCCGGTTGACCGGAACGTTGCCAGGCGTCACCGTCCCTGCGCGGACGACCCTGCCTTCTTGTCCACCCATCCCTCCCCGGAGAGTCTGGTGATCCAGGCCTCCACTTCACAGTCCGCATTTCCGTCGGCTCCGCCCGACCGGGAATCAAAGAGGTACGACCAATTTGGAAAAAAAGTGTTTTCCTCTTTGAGTGCTGGACTGCGGTCTTGTAACACCGCGTGCCTCTTGGGCCGCTACACCCACTCCCTGTGGGATACGGTCGAGGAGTGTTTGCCGCAATGCCCCCAGGAAGTGCGGGACAAGCTCACCCGGGCCTTTGTTGAAGGCCGGGATGCGGCGCGGTACTCGATCCGTTGTGGTCTGGACACCACGGACTCACTAGGACGGGCCATGTCCACTACGGTGGCGATTCGTCGCCATGCCTGGCTGAGATCTGCCAACTTCTCACCAGACGTCCAAAATACACTTATGGACATGCCATTTGATGGCAGTCGCCTATTTGGTGACAAAGCGGACCACGCGCTGGAGCGCTTCAAGGACTCCAGGGTCACGGCCAAGTCCTTGGGTCTTTCGACCCAGACCCAGCGCCAGCAGACGGGTTCGTTTCGGCCCTTTCGTGGCCAAGGGAGAGGAGGTCCCACACGTGCTGCCAGCCACGCGGCGCAGAGCGCTCCCCAGCGCGGTGGCGCCCGTGGTTTCCGCCGTGGTGGCGGTAGAGGCCAGCGTCGTGGTCAGTCCACGCCTCCCTCCGCTGCGGCATCCAAGCCTTCCTAGTCCGAGCTTTCGGGCTCACGTGACGCCAGTGGGTGGCAGGGTTCGCCATCACCACTCCCGCTGGCGCGCGATAACATCGGACAGGTGGGTGCTGCAGCTTGTCCGAAGGGGCTATGCCCTCCCCTTCGAGTCCACTCCTCCAGCCATGCCACCGCAGAACCACCGTGTGTCGGGGGACCACTTGACACTTCTGCAGGAGGAAGTTACGGCCCTCTTGGCCAAGGGGGCCATCGAGCGCGTTCCTGGGCCAGAAGTAGGGTGTGGTTGCTACTCCCACTACTTTCTGGTACCCAAGAAGGACAAGGGAGGCCTGCGTCCTATCTTGGATCTACGGAACGTCAACGGCTTCCTCCGGAAGGAGAAGTTCAAGATGTTGACTTTGGCTCAGGTCTTGGCTGCTCTAGACCCACAAGACTGGATGGTAGCGTTGGACTTGCAGGATGCGTACTTTCACATCCCCGTCCTGCCGGCCCACCGGCGTTACCTGCGGTTCACGGTAGGCCACGAGCACTTTCAGTTTATCGTGCTCCCATTCGGCCTTACCAGCGCCCCACGGGTGTTCACGAAAGTGATGGCGGTGGTCGCAGCTCATCTGCGCCGGTTAGGGGTTTCAGTCTTCCCCTACCTCGACGACTGGCTGTTGAAGGCGGGCTCGCCCCAGACAGTCGTCCACCACCTTCAGATGACGGCAGACCTCCTGCACGAGCTGGGGTTTTCCATCAATGTGCCGAAATCACACCTGTGTCCCTCTCAAAAGCTCCTTTTCATCGGAGCGGTTCTCGACTCGGCGCAGTTTCGGGTTTATCCTCCGGAACGGCGGGTCCGGGATATTCAGGCTCTGATTCCCATCTTTCAGCCGTTATCCCGGGTTTCGGTCAGGTTGACGCTGCGGCTTCTGGGGCTGATGGCCTCCTGCATCCTTCTGGTGCATCACGCCAGATGGCGGATGCGGGCTCTGCAGTGGGACCTGAAGTTTCAGTGGGCCCAGCATCAGGGCAACCTATCCGACCATGTCCTGATCTCGGAGGGCACTGCGAGACAGTTGCAGTGGTGGCTTACAGACCGCGATTGGGTCAGGGGCAGATCCCTCTCCCTTCCCCAACCGGAGCACGTGGTTGTGACGGACGCGTCCCTCCAAGGCTGGGGTGGCCACTTGGGAGAGGCGGAGATCAGAGGCCTCTGGTCTCCGGCGGAGTCCCGGCTCCATATCAACATGTTGGAGCTGCGGGCGATTCGCCTAGCACTGAAGGCATTCCTCCCCTTTGTCAACGGGAGTGTAGTGCAGGTGTTCACGGACAACACCACCGCCATGTGGTACTGCAACAAACAGGGCGGTGTGGGGTCGTGGACCCTTTGCCAAGAGGCTCTGCGCCTCTGGCAATGGCTGGAACGTCAGGGCGTGACTCTGACGGTTCAACACCTGGCAGGTTCTCTGAACGCCAGGGCGGACGAACTCAGCCGTCGGTGCTCGGTGGATCACGAATGGCGTCTGAACTCGGATGTGGCGAGAGGCCTCTTTCAGCAATGGGGAGAGCCTTGGTTAGATCTATTCGCCACAGAAGAGAACGCGCAATGTCATCAGTTCTGCGCGTTGGAGTTTCCAAGACGGCACTCGCTCGGCGACGCCTTTCGGCGCGAGTGGAGTTGCGGTCTGTTGTACGCCTTTCCGCCTATACCACTTCTGCCCAGAGTGCTGAAGAAGATCAGGCGCGACCGGGCCCAAGTTATCCTTGTGGCTCCGGACTGGGCTCGAAGGTACTGGTATCCCGAGCTACTCAGCATGACAGTCGGTCCCTCGATCCGCCTGCCCCTTCAGGAGGACCTTCTGTCGCAGCAGCAGGGGACGGTCCTCCACCCGAACCTGTCCAGTCTCCACCTCCATGCGTGGAGATTGAGCGGCGACAGTTGAGGCCATTTGACTTGCCTCCTGAAGTCTGTGATGTCATTCTGGCAGCCAGGCGTCCCTCCACAAAGTCGGTATACGCCTGCCGGTGGAACAGATTTGTGGCATGGTGCACAGCGAAGGCTGTGGATCCCCTTTCTGCCCCTCTGTCTGAGGTTCTCCTCTTCCTCCTTTCCCTTGCCCAGCAGGGCTCTGCTCTGGGCACTATCAAGGGCTATCTTTCTGCCCTTTCCGCCTTCTTGAGGCTACCTGATCAGCCATCTTTGTTCAAGTCCCCTATTGTGTTAAGATTCTTAAAAGGCATCACGCACATGTATCCTCCAACTCCGTTCGTGATGCCTCAGTGGGACTTGAACCTGGTTTTGACTTTCCTGATGTGCGCTCCCTTTGAGCCCCTTCATTCCTGTCCTCTCCGTCTTCTCACCTTAAAGACGGCCTTCCTGGTAGCCATCACCTCTGCCAGGAGAGTGAGTGAGCGAGCTCCAGGCTCTTTCTATTCAACCTCCTTTCCTGTCTGTTCATCCCGATAAGGTGGTTCTTCGGACTAGACCTTCTTTCCTGCCCAAGGTAGTCTCTGCTTTTCACATTGGGCAGTCCATCACCTTGCCCTCCTTCTTCCCACCTCCGCATCCTTCAAAGGATGAAGAGCGGCTCCATCGTCTGGACCCAAAACGTGCGCTTTCATTCTATATGGATCGCACACGCCAGTTCCGGGTGGATGACCAACTGTTTGTTGGCTACGTGGGTGAGAAGAAGGGAAGGGCGGTACAGAAACGGACCATCTCTCGGTGGGTCGTCCTGTGCATCAAAGCATGCTACTCTTTGGCTCGGAAGGAGCCTCCTGTTGGGCTGAGGGCCCATTCCACTCGGGCCACGGCGGCTACTACTGCCCTGGGCCGGGGAGTCCCTTTGCAGGACATTTGCCAGGCGGCCACGTGGGCCTCGCTGCACACCTTTGCGAGGCACTACTGCCTGGACAGTCAAGTCCGGAGGGATGGCTTCTTTGGCCGTTCGGTCCTCCAGGACTTTCTGGTGTAGGTTGTATTGGTTCGCAGACCCACCACCGGGGTTGGTATTGCTGGGGTATCTATTCTAAGGTAAGGAATCTAATACTAACCTGTTTCTTTCAGATGAACAAGTTACTTACCTTCGGTAACGATATATCTGTAAGAAACAGTAGTTAGTATTAGATTCCTTACCGCCCCGCCCATCCTCCCCGTTCTGCGACCTGATACCTAGGGTTAAGGACATCCCTTTCAGGGCCCTAGTTTCAAATGGCACCAGTGTTGGTTCTCACATGGCTCTGCGTGTTCTGGCGCGGAAAAGCTGTGTGCAAAAAACTGACGTCAGCGCGCGGAGGCGGCGTCTATATACTCCAGCGACGTCATCACGGCGCACGACGCCGACGACGCGGAGCCGCAGGGGACGCCTGCAGACGACGCCTACCGACGCGCAGGGGTACTGCTACGCAAAAGTTTCCGGATCCAGACTGACGCCTGGGGATATTCTAAGGTAAGGAATCTAATACTAACTACTGTTTCTTACAGATATATCGTTACCGAAGGTAAGTAACTTGTTCGTTAGGACCAAGTTTCCATTGTAAAAACATTTTTTTTGACTTCTCTATAACTTTGCCGTTGTTTGACCAATCTGCATGATGTTGTCCAAAAAAGTGTCAAAGTAGGTTCTGTGTGTCATGGAAAGTTTGGGGGTGGTCTGTGGAGTGGTGGCCGAGAAATGGGGCGCAAAATAGGTGTGTATTTGTAATACTAATTTCCATTGGAATGCGTTGTCGGACCCACAGCTCAAACTGCTGGACAGAATTACACCAAATTTGGCAGAAAGATGTTGTTCCGCAGATTAGGCTTTTTGTTATATGTGCAAATCTGTTCAGTAGTTTTTGTGAAATCAAAGCAGAACAATATAGTGATATCTCTGGCAGCGGTGGTCGCGGATATTTCGTGGTGGTCGCAGATATTTTGTGATGATTCTGTGGTAAATCGCGAATGCACGAACCACAGGAATGCTTGGTTTGGCCAGACGTAACCTGGACAGAAAGTTTACGGCTGCCATTTTATCGGTCGAGAACGTTCCCCGGGGTTAAAAATTTGTGTCCAAGCTAACATAAGGGGTCAGGGTGGAGATACTCTGACCCCATGTTTGAGAAAAGGGAGTGTTCGAGACACATCCAGGTGTCCAAGGCAGGATCTCATGCACATCTTTAGTGGTTAGTGCAAGCAGGGGTTTTGTTAATAAAGGGTAATTAGGTATCCACTGCATGCAGTAGGAAGTGATACCTATGAAGGTACGCACAACTTTCTGAGTCTGTGGGATGGGCATTTTAACAATGGTACCGATGCGCTCTGAAGTCAATCTCCCACCCTCCTTCGACAGTAGGTGACCTATATAGGTGACCACCTGTCGACAATGCTGACATTTAGAAAGAGAAACGTTATGCCCCAGGTGTGCCTAGTCCAAAAACAACTTAACTATACTGTCCTTACAACCTTTCCTTCTTCAAATCAATGACAGAAAAGAATTTAGCAGAAAGAGTGGTGATGTCTGGGACCACCGGAAACTGGGGAATCACTATTTTATTAACTTCACGCAAATCGATCTGGTCAGCAGAGGAACCTGGGGACACCCTTTTAAGAATTGGAAGAATAGGGCTATTGCAAATATTAGCAGTCTCCTCAACCACACCTTTATCAATCAAATCCTGTACGATTTGTTACATGGCTCTCTCTCCTGACTGCGGTATTTTATATTGAGGGACTGATTTAAAACAGCACCATCTTGAACATGTATAGAAACAGGCGGTATCTGCAATAATCCCACATCTGTGTCGCCTGTTGTACACAGAGTGGGTGGTATGTCTTTAAACTCAGCAGGAAGGGGCGCATCTTTGGTCAGACACTGCTTAGCGCACAACACATCCAGACCCAGTGTCATTTAGACACCTACTGGAGAGCAATGATTTGTGGCATGCAACTTTTTCAATAAATCCAGACCCATCAATTCTCACCACAATTAGATGTCAGCAAAAAATGGCAAATCCACAGTGAAAGGACCGATAGTTAATGCAAGAGGTTTCGAAATGGTGCTTACAACTGGTATGCCAGAAAAACCTACCGAAACATTATTATGGCCAGACCGAGTCGCCCCAGGGACCCAAGAGCAAGAAATAGAACTGTCTGTTGCACTTGTATCCATCAAAAATTCCTTAGCCGAGCCATGCAAGTTTGCATTATATAAGGACCGCGTTGATCTACAGGTATCGGAAATGGTCACTCGCTCTGTCCCTGGCTGTCCTAGCTATCTGACATTCCTGTCACCTCATCTGTATCATAATCATCATGATAATACTGTCAGAACGACCCGGTGAGGTCGCAGCATTCTGAACCATGTCTGCTTCCACAGCACCACGACCCCATCCACGAGAATCTTGTCCTCTAGGGGCTGCCACCTTCTGCAACAACACAGGTCACTCGATACGCCAGTGTCCCTTCTCCTTACAATACGCACACTGATTTGGCCCTAAAGGCATAGTGTTCTTGCTAGTGCGTGGAAGCTGCCAGGCCGAACCACCCCGTCTTTTTTTTTTTTTTTTGGGATATATTTTTATTGCAGGGAGTAAATGCAATTACAACGTTGGCACCTGTATCTTATTACAATCCAGTGTAGGTGGGATCTACACAACCTCTATACACGGCCATTCAGCCCACAACCCGTGGGTCGGGCGGCGTGTGCCATACTCTTGCAGTGTGTATCCCTCCGTTCTCATAGTACATCACAGGTAGTTTAATAAATCTCTTCTGCTTTGTCAAAACACCCCAAACAAAATACCCTCCCTCCCTCCACCTGTCTCACCCCCCAGAGGAATAAAACGTTGTTCATCATGATGTATTGTTCTAGCGCTTGATGGAAGCGAATGTCACCCCTCGTCCTCTATCCCCCACCCTCCACCCCTCTCTTCATCGGTAGTGTATCTTGTGGTCGATTATCATGTGAAATATTGGCCGTAGTTCACCCTAGGTGACGCCGGTCCATTATGGCGCGTTATTGGGATCCAGGCTGTCCCTCATCTGTGTCGTCTGAGTCAGTATGTGCGTTATGGTCGCGCAGGGCCTGCACTATCGTTTCCCAAGCTTGCGCCGGTTCTAGTGCCCGTTCATCTCGTCGTCGCCTCGCCTGCTGGAATCGCAGCGTGCTCTCACTCCCCGTCCACTTAAGCAGTTCATTGCGCCATTTAGTGCCCGATGGACCAACCCGCACTTTCCAGTGTCTGGTGATTTCCCGTTTAGCTAACAGTAATCCTAAATCGATGAATTTACTAGTAATTTTATTTTTAGGGGTATGCGGAAACCAGTGTAGAATCCCTACAGCCGCTTCCATCTGTACCGATCTTCCAGTCACTGCGGACAGCGTGTCCCCTACAATTGACCAATAGGAGGTCAGCATTGAACAGGACCACAGCATGTGAAGAAGGTCCGCCCTGGTTGCCCTACATCTAGGACAGGCTGCCGTCTCCAGACCAAAGTATTGCTGTAGCCTCACCGGGGTCAGTTAGGCTCTATGTAACACATAGAAGTGGACCAACTGGAATCGCGCATTCCTCGTTCCCTTCCAGACCCTCAGAAGCAGCTGGGACCACGTGGCTTCTGGAATTTCCTTACCTATATCAGTCTCCCACCTGACTTTGAGGACTGTCAGGGGGGTCAACCTCTCCTCCGCCATTCTGGAGTAGAGGCACGACACTGCTTTAGTTGTCCCCGCGGACATCATGACATATTGACATGCCGCTGAGAGCTGTGGTTCTTCGAGACCAGTTCTCCAGTGAACTTGGAGCGCTCTTGTGACCGCCGCATGGGTCAAAAAGTCGCCTCTTGGGATGTCGTATCGGTCCAGAAGGGCCTGGAAGGGTAGCAATACTCCATCCTCGTAGAGGTCACCTACTGTCTGTATCCCTAAATCTTCCCAAACACTAAGTCGAGACCAGTCTCCGCCGTGGGGCAATGCAGTAAGCATTCCCAGCGGGATCTCCGGGGCATAGGGCCGCGGTCTGCCCAGTTTGCGATGTACCCGGTTCCAGCAGGAACGTATGGTGCGTTCCTCCTGAGTGAGGTGTCTCAACTCTAGTCTCTGTTGCAGCGCAATATACGATAAAACATGTCTGGGTGTGCCATTGCCCCTTAAGTCCTCCGGGCCTCGAAACTCACGCGCGACTTCCTGGGTGTAGAACTGTAACTGGGCCGCCAAATAATACGTCTCAAAGTCCGGTGCCGCCAGCCCCCCCTCCGCTCTTGGTCTCAGCAAGGTCCGGAGCGCTACTCTACGGCGGCCTGAGCCCCATAGGAATGACACTATCATGGAATCTAGGCCCTGGAAAATAGATCTGGGGATCCATATCGGGAGTGTCCGGAAGTAGTACAGTAGTCGGGGTAGTGCCACCATCTTTAACAGCGCTATACGTCCTGCCACCGATAGGGGTAGGGTAGACCAAAAGGACATGCTACCCTTGAGTGCCCGGATGCCCCTGGAGATATTACCCTCTAGAATGTCAGCGGGGCGATGGTAAACATGCACCCCCAGGTACTTAAAGCAAGCCGGTTCCCATCTTATATCTCTGTGAATGTCTGGTTGGAGGCTGTCTTGGCGTACCGGAAAGAGGCAGGTCTTAGCCCAATTCACCTGAAGTCCCGATATCTCCCCAAAAGTCGTAAGCACCGAGTCCGCTCCCGTCAGGGCCGTGCGAGCGTCTTCGAGAAAAAGCAATAGGTCGTCAGCATATAAGGAGATGTATTGGTGGCCCAACGGAGACTGCAATCCCCTATAGTGGGCTCCTGTACGGATCGAGATAGCCAGCGGCTCTACCGCTAGGGCGAATAACAATGGGGATAACAAGCAACCTTGTCTCGTGCCCCGTTCTACTGGGTATTGCTGAGATATCAGCGGGCCTGATTTCACTCTGGCCACCGCCGAGGCGTACAGCACCTTGGTCCACCTCAGGAATCCCTCACCCAACCCAAATCTCTCAAGGACCCTGTGGAGGTAAATCCATTCTAGGCTGTCGAAGGCCTTCTCTAGGTCTATCGAAAGAATCATAGGGTCGGGAGCGTCCTCATGCTCTCCCTCCAAGAGTCTGAACAACCGTCGGATGTTCATCGTTGTGTTGCGTTGGGGGATGAAGCCCGCCTGGTCGGCATGCACCAGGGAGCTCATATGGTTCAGTAGCCGCGCGGCCAGTATGCTGCTCAAGATCTTGTAGTCGACCGTGAGCATCGAGAGCGGTCTATAAGAGGCCGGTTCCGTTCCCTCCCGACCTGGTTTAAGGAGAGGTATCACCAGAGCCTCCCGCATCGAGCTCGGTAGTCGTCCCAAAGACTTCGCCTCTTTGTAAACCTGCAGGAGTTTGGGGGCTAGGATATCTATGTATGCGGAATAAAACTCCACAGGCAGGCCGTCCAGGCCCGGCGTTTTATTACGTGCCATTCTTTTAATCGCGCCTTTGATCTCGCCTAGCTCCACGTCACGACCCAGATCCTTCGCCTGTTCCGACTCTAGTGTGGGGATCGGCAGTTCCCTCAGGAATGTGTCCGCCGTGGAAGTGTCCGGCGGTAACCGACTGCGGTATAGCCTCTTGTAGTAATTCCAGAAGCAATTAAGAATCTCGGGCGGAGTATAAACCTCCTCATTCCCGTCAGTCCTCATCGCCACGGTGGGCTAGGAGCGTTTAGTAGGGTTAGCAAGCCAAGCCAGCAGCGCACTCGATTTATCACCTTCCGCCAACGAGCGAGAGAGGTAAGTCTTATAGTCGTAGCTACGTAGTCGCTCAACCTCTACCGCCACCGCCTCCTTAGCCGCTAGGACCTGCTGCCGGAGCTCCGGGCGGCCAGGGCGGGAGAGTTCCAGGTCGCGGAGGGCTCGATCAGCTCTGGCCAGGTCCTCCAGGAGCACGCGGCGCACTCCGACTTTTTGCGTTATACAATAGCCTCTAACCACTACCTTAAAGGCGTCCCACTCCGTGGCTCTCTCCGCCGTCGTGCCCTCGTTGACCTCAAAGTATCCCGCGACCCTATCCCCCAGGTCCCCGCGGAACACCTGGTCTTCCAGCAGCTCCGGCCGCAGTTTCCAGGTAGGTACACAAGGGGTCCCCTGGAGCCATCTGAGGTCCATTAATAATGGATTGTGGTCAGAGATCGTCCTCGACAGATATTCGGATCGCACTGCCGAGGCGGCCACCTCCACCGACCCCAATAAGCCGTCCAACCTCACGTGAAGTTCGTGCATGCCAGAAAAGTGAGAGTAATCCCGAGTGTGCGGGTGGTGCGCTCGCCAGATATCCGTTAGTCCCCACTGAGTTTGCCAATTCGATCTACCCCTTGCCATCCGATGCGTCTGGGAGTCCGGGAGGGGAGGATGAGATCTATCCAGGTCAACGTCGAGCACCGAATTAAAGTCCCCTCCCAGCAGGATGGGTCCCGATAAGTAGCGAGCTAAGGAGCCAGACAGCGTATTTAGAAAGGCGAGTTGGTCCGTGTTAGGCGCGTAAATGCAGCAAATGTTCAAATCTCTGCCCCCTAGCTTCCCTGCCAGCACAACATATCTCCCCTCCGGGTCTATAGTGTGGTTATCAACCTGCAAGGGTACTCCCGCCTTTATCCATATCAGCGCGCCTCTCGCGTAAGCTGAGTATGAGGTGCAGTATACTTGCCCCCGCCATCTACGCTGTAGCGCAAGTCCCTCGGTTTTGGTGAGATGTGTTTCTTGTAGTAGCGCGATCTGCACTCCTCTGCGCACTAGATAAGCACGGACCTTATGACGCCTGGACATGATGTGTAGGCCCCGCACATTCCAGGTGATACATTTCAGATTTGATAAGTCTGCCATTATCCCACATCGCGTTTTCCAGTCTCACTGAGCACATCACAGCCATGGGTAATTGCCCACCAACATCCGTACCGATGAAGAGTCCCCCCCCTTATCAACTGTAACTCAACTTGTAAACATGAACCCCCATCCACCCCCCCCAGAACAGGTTCCAAATAGTACCATCTAGTCCCCATCCAAACTGTATTCTCCCAAACCTCCTCTTCTACTAGCCTACCGGTAGCCACCGTAGGCGTGCCTTAAGGGCAATGTGGGGGGCCGAGCGTCGACGCGGGGTCCCACTGCAGGCCGCAGCGCGGCCGAACTCAACAGTATTAGAATTTATAAAAGGGAGTCCCTACGACCCCCCCCGTAAACAGTGAATCAACAATTTCCCCTTATGAATCCTACATTTCTCCCGTATCCGCACCCTCCCGCAGTCCCCCAACCAGAACCCTCTCACCCCAAATCTTCCTTGTTCATCTAGTAGTCCTTCTGCCGTCTCAGGGGTGACCACCGGGAGTCTCACGCTGTCCGTTTCAGAGCCCTCCGTGTCCGATTGGCCTCCACTCTCTCCTGGTTCCGAATGAGCAGCTCCATGTTCTATCTGGGGGCCAGATATGGAAGAGACCATCTCCAGCGCACCACGCCGCTCCGCCGCAGTCTCCACCGTGGACGGCCGAGTAGTCCTGCCCCTGCGGTGTCTGAACCTCTTAGGCTTCCTCTGTAGCGCATCCTCCAACGTGGTTTGAGAGGAGGTTCCAAAGCCATCCTTGCCCGCCCTGTATAATTCCAGCCAACTGCATACCTCGTCAGGGGTGTCAAAGAACTTGGTGGAATCATCCACAATGATGCGAAGTCGCGCTGGGAATAGTAGGGAGTACTGGATCCCCTCTGCTCGTAGTTCCCGCTTGATGGCCAGGAAGGATGATCGACGTCTCTGCGTCTCGTAGGTATAGTCCGGAAAAATATTTACTCGGCTGTTGTCTACCTGATAAGGACCCTTCTGTCTGGCAGCTTGTAGTAAAAAGTCCCTGTCTCGAAAATGAAGCAACCGTGCTACTACTGGACGGGGAGGTCGGCCCTGTAGTGGCGGTTTGGCCGGTACTCTGTGCGCTCTTTCCAATGTGTAGAAGGGGGATAGCCCTTCCTGCGCCACCGTTGTCCGTAGCCAATTTTCCAGGTACGCCACCATGTCCTCGCCTTCAATTTTTTCGGGAAGGCCAACTACGCGAATGTTATTTCTCCTGTTTCGCCCTTCCGCATCCTCCGTCCGTTTCTCCAGTGCTTCTATGTGGGTTAGAACGTCCTTCATCGTCGCGTCCAAAGTTTTTTGCGCAGGTTCCAAGTGTCTCATCGACCCCTCAACTTCTTTCAATCTGTCGGAGAGCTTGCCATGATCCGCTCGGAGCAGTCCTAGACCCGTCGCAACCTGCGCAATGTCCTCCCGAAGGGCCGATCTGGTCTCCGTGATCGCCAATAGAATTTTATCAAGTTGTTCTTGAATGTGGGGGCCCCCTGGATTTTCTGCTTGCAGTCGTTCCTCGTTGTCCGGCGGTTCTGCGTCCGACGCTGTCTGGGCGCCCCCCTTTGACCCTCTGGGTTTCCCCATGTCGTGTGGTGTTTGCAGTTCAGCAGTTCAGTAATGGCAAAAGCAGGGACGAGTAGGCCCGTGTCGAATCCGCCGCTCGTTCCTCCACCGTCTCCCGGGATCCCCTCTAGGCCACCAGGCCTTCAGGCGGCGGTCAGGTTGTTCACTCAACAGTGGGCCAGATCAGGTTCCCGATAAGAGCCTCACACGGCTACAAACTGCTGTCCAAACGTGTGCCCTCCGTTGCCGCATTTAGGGCAGTCAGGCCCCATATGAGCTCGGCGCAGGTCACGGGAGTAGCGAGCCCTCTCAGTGCTCCGGGGCCGTCTCACCGTCACTCAGCCTCTCCGGAAGTCCCCGCAGCCTCGCGGCAACCAGGCCTCTCCACAGAGCTCGGTGGCGACCCCTCCTCTGCAAGTCCGGGGGACAGTGCCAGAGCAACGGACTGCGTCCCCAGGCGCCTCTCTGTAGCGATCAATTCGCCTCGTCTGTCCTCGCACACCCCTCCGCCTCGACGGTTGGGCTCACCCCAGGGTCCTCCGCTGCCACCGCCTTTCCTCCGATGGTCTCCACTCAGCACTGCGTCATGGGGCCCAGCGCTGCAGCCTCATCGCGGTGGGGGGTCACAAGGGCGTCCCATATTGTTCCCGGCCACCACTCCAGCGCCACTCACTGATTTCGGAGCCGGGCGCCCCCGTCCACGCCGCCGGCCTTCGCAACAGCCCTCACCCGACGGCGAGCAGGTCTCTCCGCTCCTCCCCCGCTCCGCTCCAATTTAGCGGGTCCCGGCCACAGGATGTCGGCGTCCCCTCGCGGGGATCGTCGGGGGGCAGGTCGCAGGGCACTGCTTCAGCGGGGAAGGGAACACCCGGTCCGTCAGGGCTTCCGTGGTCCCTGGGGCTTCGACCGCTCTCAGTTCCGGGGCTATGCGATAGGTGCCGGCGCCATCTTGGGCTCCTCCTCACGATCTCCGCCTTCCGTCGTTTCCCTCAGTCCTGGGGTCTCCGCGGGGCACTATGTACAGGAGGGGGCGATCAGATCATCAGGCGGTTCCAGTCGGGGTATAGGTGTCCCGGGGATCTCCCTGCACCAGGATTAATAAGAGTTCGGCCGCGGAGCCGAGACGCTAGGCGACCTCCGCCATCGGCGCTCAAGCCACGCCCCCGAACCACCCAGTCTTCTACCGTTCCCTCTAGAAGCCTGCAGCAACACCACCTTGGTCTTCAAATCTTTATGCTTCTTCTCCATCCTCTCCTTATCCTTATTCTCCCTGTCCTCATAATACTGTGCCATATTCAAAATAACAGAAGGGGAAGAGGTGGACCAGGTGCTCTCGGAAGCCTGCAATCAAGTCGCAATCTCAGGAAGCATGTTTGAAATAAATCTATTAACAAACAACTGAACACCACCCTCAATAGACAAATCCTGTCCACTATAATCTAGAAACACATCTTCAAACCCAGTGAAAAAATCAGACACACTCTTCTTTCTTCTGAAGACAAGCCGATAACTTTCCCCAATCAACCTTTCTTGGTGGAATAAGAGAATGCATGTATGTGATAATGCGGCCTGGCAAAGCAAGTATCTCTGCTCTAGGCTTTTCACCTGGCTTTCTCTCCTGATCCCATCCTTTAATTTGATCCTAGGTACCACCCAATTCTGCAACATGATCCTGTGTGTGCACTTGTCTCCAAATATCAACCGGAACCAGTAAACCAAAGAACATTTCAATGCCTGCAAGCGTCATCACTGTTGAAGAAGCTGCTTCAGTCAATTCTTTATAATATGCAGTAGGATTTTTCCTAGGATCAGGCAACTGAGTCTTGAGAGACAAAACCTCACTCCTTTTCTGTGGAGTATAAACCCACTGTTCTTGGAAACAGGCTGCTACAACCGGTCTAATAACAGCATTGTGCTGATCTCATAGCTCCGGTAACTAGGGGTGATACATAGGGTGAACCTTCTGCATCGGAAACTGAGATGGGGCTCTTCTCAAATAGCCTACCCTGGTATGCAATCAAGGTCGTAATACTGTCAAAAACTTGCTCAGGCCCCATATTCGTGACATATACATGATCTTTTATATCATACAAAATCCGCTGTGCTGCATCTTTGAAACACTGATCCCATAGACCAATCAGAGTAGCAGACATATGCTTAAGGGCATGCTGCTGTACAAAAGGCCCATAATCTTTCCTCACGTTCCACACATCTTCCACACTGTAAATGGGATTTCAAGCCCACTGGGCAGCCTGATTAGCTACTACCCTTTCTCCTTCATCTCCCACATTAGATCGCACTAACGTTCACCCCATACGTTCCTTACATTTCGTGAAGTCTCTATCCTCAAGTCCGCGTACTGGTGTCCCACTACTCAACTACTCAGTAATGTTGGTGAAAAGATGTACAAAGGCATTCACAAAGTAAGAAGGAACTTTATTGACAGTCAGCTATCAACCTCAGGCAGCAGCTGCCGCCCACAGAATCCCTGTCATGCACGTTCCCATTCCAATATAGAACCCCACACATATCCCTTCTTACACAAAAAGGTAATATCCTATACAACAAAAATAAATCACAAAATTAATAATGCAACAAGAAGAAAATATATTCAAGATATATGCATGTAATATAATGAAATAAATGGAATCACAGTAACACACCAGTCAATGCATAAGATAATCACTATAATGTGTGGGAGGTCTTCTGATTCTAACAGTACCCTCATCCAAAACACCACTGCAATTTTCTACAGAAACAGTGGAATCCAACTGGGAACCGCAATGCTTGAACATAGTATCATGACGACCGCCCAAACAGTAACGCTACACTTTAGTATTATTCTTGGGAATAACAGAAACCATACTCTTACTCCCACACTTTTCCTCTCGCCACCACAGTCACACGGTCACGAACACCAACCACTCTTTTAGGAGAAGAAAATTTGGAGCAACCATTCCTCACGAAACCAGGTTTCTTAATGCCGACCCAATCACCAGGCTTGACTGATAAAGTTCTGCTGGACGTTTTCACACTAGCTCTGTCAGCCAATGCCTTTCCCACATCCAAAACTTTTCCTAGAACATCATTATTCATCATCTTACGATCCATCCAACTCCTATTCAAATTAGTTCCAGCCACTCCTCCTCTCATAAGGGTGAAATGAGACACACCAGTGACACTATGCGGGTAGTTCTGTACGCCCACAACATGTCCTTCATGACCTTCTTCAAACCCAAGTTATTCACCAAAGCTAACTGCAACTGATCGTTCACCACACAATTAAAACTCTCCACCAAACCATTACTCCTGGGGTGGTACAGGGACGTCCTAATGTGGCAAATACCTAGCTTTTGAAGAAATTCACACATTTCAACTGGGTACCATTATCGGTGACCAGTTCCTCTGGATAACCTTCTTTGGCAAAAACTTCACTAATGAAATCCAACATGACAGAAGTGGAAATTCGTTCAACCACCTTAATTCCAGGCCACCTGGATAAATAATCAAAACAAATTTAGGTGTATCTCCAAACACAGCAAAAGGTCCAGAAATATCCAAGGCCAATTTGTTCCAAGGCACAGACGGTTGCTCAACAGATATCACAGAAGATGGTACAGTAACTTGCGACTTGTCACTAATGACACAAGCATTACAGTCTTTGACAAAATGTTCCACCATTCTGTTAACACCGGGCCACCAGAAATCTTCCCTAATTCTACGTTTAAGCGTCCTAATGCCATCATGGCCATTATGGGCAAGATGTAAAACCTTCTAAGATCTTCAGGAACGACCGGTAAACTCCCTCTGAGCAAAATACCATTTACCACAAATAATTCATCACTTACTCTTGCAAGCGTAACAAAATTCTCATCTAAATCCTTAATATTGGGCCAACCCTGAACCATAAACTTTTGGACACTTGACAAAACATCATCCTTTCCCAAAGATTCTAACCACTCCTTTTCGCATAATGCCCCTTCCAATGCATTGTTCAGAGAACTCATCACACAAACCATACGCAAATTATCATCATCAAAATTCAAATCCAAGAACCAGTGGTCTCCTCACCCCTTATTCTATGGGGAGGATACAAGACGGTCCTATGGGGACAAGCTATCTACTTAAATCCGGACTATAAAAGAGAGAAGGCGCACACGGTTTCGACACTGGAACCAGAGCTCCAAACACTAGAAGCACAATACTCCCATGACCGTTCCTATGTTTACACTCATCTATTCCATCTTAAAAAAACAGGAATATAAGGAATATTTGTGAGAAGATGCTAAAACCCGACTGACAACCACGCGCCATACCATATATGAAGTAGGAGATAAGGCCTGCTTGCTACTGGCGTGGCTAGACAAACGGGAGCGTGCGAGCTGCTGGGTAGCAGAGCTCCAGCCTGTGCTGGGGGTGGTGGTAATGGACCCCCAAGTTATAGTAGACATATTAGCGCACCATTACTCCGCGGTCTGCACCCCAGCAGTCTCGATACAGCAGGAAGAGTCAGAGTTGTTTCTTAGAGATATCTGCCTACCTACGCTAACAGAAGATGATGCCAAAGTGCTAGAGTCAGAGCTCACTACTAAGGAATTGGCATTGGCAATAGGAAACATACAGTCGGGGAAAGCCCTAGACCCAAATGGCATTCCTATTGAACTATTAAAAAAAAGCCCAAACACACTCACCCCTTACCTATTGAAAATGTATAATGCCTGCTTAGAAAGAGGTTAACTCTCTAAAGATCAGAGAACAGCAACAGTTGTGGCCATACATAAATCAGGGAAACTAGCCCAAGACTGTGCTTCCTACAGACCCGTCTCCCTAATCAACGCAGAAGCCAAGATTTAGGCCAAAGTTTTAGCAAATAGACTCACACCCCACCTCGCTAATCTGATCCACCCTGACCAGTCAGGGTTCATGCCTGGCAGGAACACAGCCCTAAACTTAAGGCGACTCCAGAGTGTACTAGGACATAAACACACGATACAGGAGGAAGCCGTAATATTGTCTCTTGACGCCCGTATGGCCTTTGATACAGTAGATTGGCCATTCCTATTTGCTGTCCTCACACGGTTCGGTTTTGGACCTAGATTCTGCTCATGGGTAAGATTACTTTACACAAAACCACTTGTGCACATAGTGGCGAATGTGCACATTTCTAGGGAATTTCTGCTGGGGCGAGGCACAAGACAGGGATGCCCGTTGTCGCCGCTGCTTTTTGCACTGGTTTTGGAGCCTCTCGCAGCATGAATAAGACAAGACCCGGTTCCTCGCAGGCTCCACTGGACTGAGAGCTGCGAGGATCGCATATCCCTATATGCTGATGACATCCTGTTCTATCTGGCTTCCCCCTATCGTTCCCTACATAGCATCCTGCACATTTGCAAGGCCTATGGAAAAAGCTCAGATTATATCATTAATTGGAGTAATTCTATACTATATGTCCGTCTCCAAGACTACCT
The DNA here is from genome assembly GCF_964261635.1 of Lissotriton helveticus. NCBI lineage: Eukaryota > Metazoa > Chordata > Amphibia > Caudata > Salamandridae > Lissotriton > Lissotriton helveticus. The sequence goes on along the minus strand of NC_136057.1, from coordinate 369,883,626 downwards.
AAAGGCTGCGCAGTGAAAATAGTAGAAGACCGCTTTAAATACCTGGGGATCCACATCACATCTGACTCTGAGGATTTTCTGATCCTAAACCTGCTGGAACCCCTAAAGAGATTGTGTAGAGACACCAAACACTAGCACTCCCTGCCACTGCCACATCTAGGAAGGGCAGCACTTTTTAAAATGATGGCACTTCCCCAATTTTATATGCCCCAAAGAACACCCCATTCCCGGTCCCTCCAGCCTACTTCCGGGCCATTGAGACGGAGGTGACCAAACTCTTATGGTATGGGAAACCGGCCCGGATAGCGATGACCAAACTATTTCACTCCTGGTATGACGGGGGGCATCGCACTACCTAACATAAAATGTACTATTGGGCATCCCACCTGACTGTAATAAACCAATGGATACATGTCCCACACACTGATCCACCCTATCACATTGACAGACTTGCACTAGGGGTAGGGGGACTTAATCGAGCACTGTATAACACTAACCACCAGAGGGCCCTAGCAGGGCTGACTAAACATACGGTCCATCTTTGGCACGCTGTACACAGAAAGCTTGGATGGAATAAAAAGATCACACAAGCAACACCCCTTTGGGACACTGCCATGTTGGGTACACTACGCAAAAGTAAAGGGTTCAAGCGCTGGGATGACATAGGGATATCGCAAGTAGGCGATCTCTGGACCAAGGGAGAGGTGATTCCATTTACCCAACTCCTAGACCATGAGATGGCGACCACAAAAATGTTTCGATATCATCAAATTCGACACGCATTAGAGGCAGCTATCCCGCCTGACACCGTCCTTCCAAAGGCTTCCCCATTGGAAGACAGAATATTGACTGAACACATGCACAAAAAAGCCACGTCCTTAACATATCGGAAACTCCTTAATAATCACCCTAACCCCACACAGTGGCTGGTGGAATTTGAAACTGGTGAGGCGTATGCGGAACGAATCAACGTATGCGAATGAGCCCAGCGAGCGAGCCCGACGGCAATAAGGGAAGTTCGGGGGGGTTCTCCCTCGTGAATATTTTTTTTTTAATTGGCATCTTTTTGGTGCGATTCTCAGCACTATTTCTGTGATAAATGGACTAAAAATTCAGTTCTTCTAGGCATTCATAAAAGTAAACTCATACATTATTTCAGAGAACTTCTGGGTTGCCAAGCAAGTCTGACTTCTGAAGAGGGCTAGGGTACTAAGCAAGCCTGAATTGGCTCTACCCTTTCCAATAGCAAACACTAATTAGTGATGTGAACAAGTTCAATGGACAAACCTGGGGTCTAGGGAGAGTCCCTCTCCTGAGAAAGAAATGTTAAAAAGATTGGCAAATGGTGCATTGTAAAGCAAAGGAATGCAGTGATAAATAAAGGCTTATTAAGCAGTGGGAACGTATAGTCTTGAAATATTAAACACATTAAAAACTGCCCCGTATCTTCTTGCATTCATTTGTTCAACAGTTACTGTAATATGTAAATTGTTCTGCATGACAACTTTAGCCCTTTAAAATGTATGCTTGCTCAGTGTCTTGCACTGCATGCAGCATTAACTTTGGAAAAATATGCTCCAACCAGACTTCGGGAAGCACCCACAGCTGCTGGCTGTAACCAGTCATATAGAAATATGTGCAGACATGTCTTTAAGTGAGATGAAAAAAGTGGATGCTCTCTGTACAGGAACATGCCAAAGAAATTTCTGTGATTCCCATAGTGTGCCATCAGACCGGTATTCGGGTTTCTCTCTGAGATGTGATTTTATCCAGATAAATGGCACAGCAACGACATATGCCTGAAGCCTGTCAGTATAATTGACTTTGTCACTGGGTGTTAGCTGTTTAAGATAAATGAGTCACAACGATGATTTCTTATAAATAATTACCATTGAAAATGTTTAAATTGTGAACTTCTGAAATAGTGAGTCTGTGAATTAAATAGCATTTAGGACTGTGGAAGTAGTTTTGGCCTTCAATTATGTGTGCTTTATGTTAGATATGTATCCTCTTTTCTCTGCATATCTTGTCTTTCTGCACATCTTCAACCCCCCCTCTTTCCTCTTCAGCATCCTCTTTTCACTCTTCGCCGAATGCCCTTCCTCACATCTGTCACTTCACCACCCCCAACATGCACTGCACTCCCTCAAATATAAGCACCATAATTTCTCTTACTTTTGCCTTGCCTATACCCCCTTCACACACATTTCCACAGAATTTCAGTTGTAAATGGAATACACAAACATTGTTCATAGAGGCCAACCCAGACAGGCACTTTGTTTGGCTTTAGCATTAGCACCAGCATGCTCACTCAAAGCCCCTCATAAACACCTAGAATGGCTCAAGCCTCAAAGTATGCACAGAACAATATACAGATGAACAACAACATTATAAAATAGCTAACTCCTGGGGAATGCAAGTTTAAGTAAACATGTAAATTTGATAAAACCTGTCACACCTTACAGGTGTAAAGTTTCCCTTTCTTCAAATCCCACTGAGCACTGCACACACAACAACCCGAACACTGCACACTGACCTGTGCAGATACTGTGCAAAGAACCACTCGGGCACTGCACACAAACTAATGCGAGCACTGACAACAGTATACCAGGACACTGCACACAGACCTATGCGAACACTGCGTAGGCTGTGTTTGGCTCACTGGAGAGGAATGCAAGAATGAGGAAAGTGATCGCATCGGTTTGAAGGGAGGAAGGAGCGACTCGGAGGAGGATGTGCTTTGTGTACACCCCGTCACACTTAATAAATGTGCTCGCTGTGAGATGAGAGACGGGGCTGATGGTGTTATGGGTGGAAAGGCAGGGAGAAGTCGTCCCTGTCAGTGGAGCTGGAACATTTTGTTTAGTAGCAGTGCTAGACCTATTATTTTTAAGCTGCACAATGTAAGCCAGCAATCGTGGGAATCCCTCGAATACATAAAGGTGGATGCTGCAGCTGTAACACCTGCGACTGACTACTTGTTCCATCGTCTGTGGTCTGGATGTGAAGGGGAAATGGCAGCTGGTGGAAGGAGAAAGGTCAGAGGAGCGTGGAGGGCTCTGTCAAAGGATACGACATTGGTGGTTTCTGTGTAAAAAGACAAGAATAATTGATTATGGGTGGACACAATGGGCTCAGGGTGAAGGGACATGTGCGTAACTAGCTCTCTGAAAGTTGAACAAACAGGGGATGAAGAGAGCGGTCAGCTATGTGGGAAAGGACAGAAGTGGACAACACCAGTGATAGGCTGCGTGTGAAAAAGCAGAAGACGAGGAAAGCCATGGACTTAAGATAAGAGGAGTGGGCGATCGGATCGCTGAAAGGGGGAGGTGAGAAGAGTGATTAAGCCTGGGAGGATCGACGTAGTGGATCGATGGGCCCTGCGAGAAATGGCATGGATGAGAGCAATGAGTTCACGGAAAATATCCAGACGAGGAAGGCCCTGGGCTCAGCGTGAAGGGAAAGGATGAGAGTGGTGTGTTGCCAGTGAAACTTCAGGATGAGCTGAGCAGTGGAATCTGCGTGAAAGGAAAGGAGACCAAGTGAGAGGGACTGGCGTGTCAAGTGTCCCCGAAAGCTGCTTGCTGGCTCTGTGTCGAAGGGGGTGACTGTGGGATGCTTGTGGGCTCTCACCCGCGGACCTTCAGTTTGGAATGTGCCTGGTGTATTGACTGGGGATCTACTCACTTGCTGCCCTCACCATTTGCCTGCATGCTGGCTCCATGTGTATCTGTGCCCTTGCCGCAAGATGTGTTGTTTGTGGGTTACTGAGGAGAGATGTCTCGTGGTAGTGACCCTAGAAATGACTGCAAGCGCAGCCTCCTGGAGTGGGCTAAGCGGGGTTTCCGGGCCCCAGCCCGTGCCACAGAGTGGGTGAGAGTGGGTGTTCTTGTTGTGCATTGGGGCAGATCTCCTTTCTTGCAGCCGAGCATCAGGCTGACCCCTGGACTGAGGTCATCTATCCAAACCCCACGATTTCAGGCATGTGTGTGCAGTCCTTGGCTGAAGCCTGGCCCCATCCCCAAAGGGTCTCCTTGGTCCGGCTCTTTGTTTTGTGATGTACTGATGGAATGGGGCGCCTCTATCTGAGCTGACCCCAACATGGCTAGATCTGACTTACTCTGCTTCAGACTTGTAGTTTTAGGAGACCCAGAGCATATAACAGGGGTTCACTGTCTCCCATGGCTATGGTAGTGCTGCAACGGGCCCGTCCACAGTGAGGTGCGTCAGGGATCCTCTGCCCCAGGTCTGTTATTTTGGGGCACCCCTTGTAGCGAGCAGTCTCCCCTCTTCACCTGGCTCTGGGAGTGGTGCGTTCCGAACCTTCTACAGTAAAGTGCGTCAGGGGTCCTCTGCCACAGGTCTTTTGTTTTGGGGGCACCCCCTGCAGTAAGCAGTCTCCTCTCTTCTCCTGTCTCCTGTCGTGGTACATTCTGACCTGTCCACAGTGACGTGCGTCAGGGGTCCTTTGCCCCAGGTCTGTGTCGCTGCCCCCTGAAAACTAAGTCCCCCGGGTTAGGTAGGATACCTCGCATTACCTGTGACCCCCCTGAGCTGGCTCTACTGTGTATCTAATTCTGGTTCGATGGCAAGTAGTTGTAGGGGCATGTTTGTCGTTGTGCGAGTGTATGTTTGTCTTCCAACTGCCTTACTGACAGACTACTACACCTGATTGCGTAAATCTTTCTGGACGGGTCCTGGTCTTCGGGGCATGTGTTTATTTGCTGCACGTGGGTCGGCATGGTGCCTCGCTTCACCTGGAACTCCTTGGGTAACATCTGGCTCTGCTGTCAGCGTCAAAGTGCCAGTGGCAGGACATGGCATGCATGTTTTTGTGCGTGCCTGTCCAAGAAGGTGTGCCCTGTTCTTCAGGTGCACCCCAGGACCGTGCACCTTTAGAAACCCGCTGTTTGAAAACTGCTGGTAATAAAATAGGGGGCAAGGGGTATATCCATGTGTGTGATAGAAAGCCCTCTTGGTCAACAGCCTGAAAAGGTACATTGACAACTTTAAACTCTGCATGTTGGGGTGCCCCTCGTTCTGTTACACCCCCTACACTCCTTCCCAATTAACCACCTACTACTGCCCTCGGGTATTTTTTAAGGGTGGCGTATTTTCCACCACTATTCCCTGCCGTGGCCCCAAATATACTAAGAGTTGTACTTGTTAAAGTTCCATATCTGCTAGTGCAAGCAGCGTGGGGATGGACGACTGTGGTTAGTATGGGTCAGTTTTGATGGTTACATTGCTTTACTCCAACTCCCCCTCTTTGTTTACTCATTTTGGTAAGAGACACATAATATAACGACGCCGAACACCGTTGCACTTGGAAGGATCGATGTTTCAAGCACCGCTGCGGGATTCAGCCAGGGAACCACACACCGGAGCGTTCTCTGACAAGCAAAGCAATTTCCCAAATATGCACGCCAGGGTCACCCATTGTTTCCCATGTGACGTCCGGTCTGTAGGTTCCCAGACATTCAGGACACATCGTCGGGTCTCCAACACTAACTCCACCCCCATCACTTCTCGTATCTTATTGTGAATTTTGATCCAGTAGTCCTGTATTTCTACGCAGTGCCACAAGATGTGCATGAACGTCCCTATCTCCCCACAACCCCGCCGGCACTCCCCACTCTCCACCAGTCCCATCCGCACTAGCTGAGGTCCCGTGGTGTAGGACCGATGGAGAATCTTCAGTTGCACCAGCCTAAGTCTCATTTTGCTCATTGCACCATCAGGATTCAAGCAAGCCGGGCCGAAGACGCCTGAAATGGCAGAAACCGGTCCCCGGAAGCTTGTTTCCTTCCCAGTGTAAGAATTGGCTTTTGTAGTCTGGTCTGCCCTGTTCCCATGATGCACTGGGCCAGGGACAGACTAATTTGCATACAGCCAGGTTCTGAAACTGGGATGGTGCAATGAGCTAAAAAACGGTGTTGGATCTAGCCCTGATCTCTTGACTGGGTGAGAGTACTCTGCTTAATTCAGAGACTCTGTCCATCACCACCCCTTGTTGTAAATAATTTTGTCCACCCTATGCGTGGAAGGGTATACTCAGATGTGAGTCCCTTGCTCATTGCACCATCAGGATTCAAGCAAGCCGGGCCGAAGACGCCTGAAATGGCAGAAACCGGTCCCCGGAAGCTTGTTTCCTTCCCAGTGTAAGAATTGGCTTTTGTAGTCTGGTCTGCCCTGTTCCCATGATGCACTGGGCCAGGGACAGACTAATTTGCATACAGCCAGGTTCTGAAACTGGGATGGTGCAATGAGCTAAAAAACGGTGTTGGATCTAGCCCTGATCTCTTGACTGGGTGAGAGTACTCTGCTTAATTCAGAGACTCTGTCCATCACCACCCCTTGTTGTAAATAATTTTGTCCACCCTAAGCGTGGAAGGGTATACTCAGATGTGAGTCCCTTGCTCATTGCACCATCAGGATTCAAGCAAGCCGGGCCGAAGACGCCTGAAATGGCAGAAACCGGTCCCCGGAAGCTTGTTTCCTTCCCAGTGTAAGAATTGGCTTTTGTAGTCTGGTCTGCCCTGTTCCCATGATGCACTGGGCCAGGGACAGACTAATTTGCATACAGCCAGGTTCTGAAACTGGGATGGTGCAATGAGCTAAAAAACGGTGTTGGATCTAGCCCTGATCTCTTGACTGGGTGAGAGTACTCTGCTTAATTCAGAGACTCTGTCCATCACCACCCCTTGTTGTAAATAATTTTGTCCACCCTAAGCGTGGAAGGGTATACTCAGATGTGAGTCCCTTGCTCATTGCACCATCAGGATTCAAGCAAGCCGGGCCGAAGACGCCTGAAATGGCAGAAACCGGTCCCCGGAAGCTTGTTTCCTTCCCAGTGTAAGAATTGGCTTTTGTAGTCTGGTCTGCCCTGTTCCCATGATGCACTGGGCCAGGGACAGACTAATTTGCATACAGCCAGGTTCTGAAACTGGGATGGTGCAATGAGCTAAAAAACGGTGTTGGATCTAGCCCTGATCTCTTGACTGGGTGAGAGTACTCTGCTTAATTCAGAGACTCTGTCCATCACCACCCCTTGTTGTAAATAATTTTGTCCACCCTAAGCGTGGAAGGGTATACTCAGATGTGAGTCCCTTGCTCATTGCACCATCAGGATTCAAGCAAGCCGGGCCGAAGACGCCTGAAATGGCAGAAACCGGTCCCCGGAAGCTTGTTTCCTTCCCAGTGTAAGAATTGGCTTTTGTAGTCTGGTCTGCCCTGTTCCCATGATGCACTGGGCCAGGGACAGACTAATTTGCATACAGCCAGGTTCTGAAACTGGGATGGTGCAATGAGCTAAAAAACGGTGTTGGATCTAGCCCTGATCTCTTGACTGGGTGAGAGTACTCTGCTAAATTCAGAGACTCTGTCCATCACCACCCCTTGTTGTAAATAATTTTGTCCACCCTAAGCGTGGAAGGGTATACTCAGATGTGAGTCCCTTGCTCATTGCACCATCAGGATTCAAGCAAGCCGGGCCGAAGACGCCTGAAATGGCAGAAACCGGTCCCCGGAAGCTTGTTTCCTTCCCAGTGTAAGAATTGGCTTTTGTAGTCTGGTCTGCCCTGTTCCCATGATGCACTGGGCCAGGGACAGACTAATTTGCATACAGCCAGGTTCTGAAACTGGGATGGTGCAATGAGCTAAAAAACGGTGTTGGATCTAGCCCTGATCTCTTGACTGGGTGAGAGTACTCTGCTTAATTCAGAGACTCTGTCCATCACCACCCCTTGTTGTAAATAATTTTGTCCACCCTAAGCGTGGAAGGGTATACTCAGATGTGAGTCCCTTGCTCATTGCACCATCAGGATTCAAGCAAGCCGGGCCGAAGACGCCTGAAATGGCAGAAACCGGTCCCCGGAAGCTTGTTTCCTTCCCAGTGTAAGAATTGGCTTTTGTAGTCTGGTCTGCCCTGTTCCCATGATGCACTGGGCCAGGGACAGACTAATTTGCATACAGCCAGGTTCTGAAACTGGGAGGGTGCAATGAGCTAAAAAACGGTGTTGGATCTAGCCCTGATCTCTTGACTGGGTGAGAGTACTCTGCTTAATTCAGAGACTCTGTCCATCACCACCCCTTGTTGTAAATAATTTTGTCCACCCTAAGCGTGGAAGGGTATACTCAGATGTGAGTCCCTTGCTCATTGCACCATCAGGATTCAAGCAAGCCGGGCCGAAGACGCCTGAAATGGCAGAAACCGGTCCCCGGAAGCTTGTTTCCTTCCCAGTGTAAGAATTGGCTTTTGTAGTCTGGTCTGCCCTGTTCCCATGATGCACTGGGCCAGGGACAGACTAATTTGCATACAGCCAGGTTCTGAAACTGGGATGGTGCAATGAGCTAAAAAACGGTGTTGGATCTAGCCCTGATCTCTTGACTGGGTGAGAGTACTCTGCTTAATTCAGAGACTCTGTCCATCACCACCCCTTGTTGTAAATAATTTTGTCCACCCTAAGCGTGGAAGGGTATACTCAGATGTGAGTCCCTTGCTCATTGCACCATCAGGATTCAAGCAAGCCGGGCCGAAGACGCCTGAAATGGCAGAAACCGGTCCCCGGAAGCTTGTTTCCTTCCCAGTGTAAGAATTGGCTTTTGTAGTCTGGTCTGCCCTGTTCCCATGATGCACTGGGCCAGGGACAGACTAATTTGCATACAGCCAGGTTCTGAAACTGGGATGGTGCAATGAGCTAAAAAAACGGTGTTGGATCTAGCCCTGATCTCTTGACTGGGTGAGAGTACTCTGCTTAATTCAGAGACTCTGTCCATCACCACCCCTTGTTGTAAATAATTTTGTCCACCCTAAGCGTGGAAGGGTATACTCAGATGTGAGTCCCTTGCTCATTGCACCATCAGGATTCAAGCAAGCCGGGGCGAAGACGCCTGAAATGGCAGAAACCGGTCCCCGGAAGCTTGTTTCCTTCCCAGTGTAAGAATTGGCTTTTGTAGTCTGGTCTGCCCTGTTCCCATGATGCACTGGGCCAGGGACCAGGGACAGACTAATTTGCATACAGCCAGGTTCTGAAACTGGGATGGTGCAATGAGCTAAAAAACGGTGTTGGATCTAGCCCTGATCTCTTGACTGGGTGAGAGTACTCTGCTTAATTCAGAGACTCTGTCCATCACCACCCCTTGTTGTAAATAATTTTGTCCACCCTAAGCGTGGAAGGGTATACTCAGATGTGAGTCCCTTGCTCATTGCACCATCAGGATTCAAGCAAGCCGGGCCGAAGACGCCTGAAATGGCAGAAACCGGTCCCCGGAAGCTTGTTTCCTTCCCAGTGTAAGAATTGGCTTTTGTAGTCTGGTCTGCCCTGTTCCCATGATGCACTGGGCCAGGGACAGACTAATTTGCATACAGCCAGGTTCTGAAACTGGGATGGTGCAATGAGCTAAAAAACGGTGTTGGATCTAGCCCTGATCTCTTGACTGGGTGAGAGTACTCTGCTTAATTCAGAGACTCTGTCCATCACCACCCCTTGTTGTAAATAATTTTGTCCACCCTAAGCGTGGAAGGGTATACTCAGATGTGAGTCCCTTGCTCATTGCACCATCAGGATTCAAGCAAGCCGGGCCGAAGACGCCTGAAATGGCAGAAACCGGTCCCCGGAAGCTTGTTTCCTTCCCAGTGTAAGAATTGGCTTTTGTAGTCTGGTCTGCCCTGTTCCCATGATGCACTGGGCCAGGGACAGACTAATTTGCATACAGCCAGGTTCTGAAACTGGGATGGTGCAATGAGCTAAAAAACGGTGTTGGATCTAGCCCTGATCTCTTGACTGGGTGAGAGTACTCTGCTTAATTCAGAGACTCTGTCCATCACCACCCCTTGTTGTAAATAATTTTGTCCACCCTAAGCGTGGAAGGGTATACTCAGATGTGAGTCCCTTGCTCATTGCACCATCAGGATTCAAGCAAGCCGGGCCGAAGACGCCTGAAATGGCAGAAACCGGTCCCCGGAAGCTTGTTTCCTTCCCAGTGTAAGAATTGGCTTTTGTAGTCTGGTCTGCCCTGTTCCCATGATGCACTGGGCCAGGGACAGACTAATTTGCATACAGCCAGGTTCTGAAACTGGGATGGTGCAATGAGCTAAAAAAACGGTGTTGGATCTAGCCCTGATCTCTTGACTGGGTGAGAGTACTCTGCTTAATTCAGAGACTCTGTCCATCACCACCCCTTGTTGTAAATAATTTTGTCCACCCTAAGCGTGGAAGGGTATACTCAGATGTGAGTCCCTTGCTCATTGCACCATCAGGATTCAAGCAAGCCGGGCCGAAGACGCCTGAAATGGCAGAAACCGGTCCCCGGAAGCTTGTTTCCTTCCCAGTGTAAGAATTGGCTTTTGTAGTCTGGTCTGCCCTGTTCCCATGATGCACTGGGCCAGGGACAGACTAATTTGCATACAGCCAGGTTCTGAAACTGGGATGGTGCAATGAGCTAAAAAACGGTGTTGGATCTAGCCCTGATCTCTTGACTGGGTGAGAGTACTCTGCTTAATTCAGAGACTCTGTCCATCACCACCCCTTGTTGTAAATAATTTTGTCCACCCTAAGCGTGGAAGGGTATACTCAGATGTGAGTCCCTTGCTCATTGCACCATCAGGATTCAAGCAAGCCGGGCCGAAGACGCCTGAAATGGCAGAAACCGGTCCCCGGAAGCTTGTTTCCTTCCCAGTGTAAGAATTGGCTTTTGTAGTCTGGTCTGCCCTGTTCCCATGATGCACTGGGCCAGGGACAGACTAATTTGCATACAGCCAGGTTCTGAAACTGGGATGGTGCAATGAGCTAAAAAACTGTGTTGGATCTAGCCCTGATCTCTTGACTGGGTGAGAGTACTCTGCTTAATTCAGAGACTCTGTCCATCACCACCCCTTGTTGTAAATAATTTTGTCCACCCTAAGCGTGGAAGGGTATACTCAGATGTGAGTCCCTTGCTCATTGCACCATCAGGATTCAAGCAAGCCGGGGCGAAGACGCCTGAAATGGCAGAAACCGGTCCCCGGAAGCTTGTTTCCTTCCCAGTGTAAGAATTGGCTTTTGTAGTCTGGTCTGCCCTGTTCCCATGATGCACTGGGCCAGGGACAGACTAATTTGCATACAGCCAGGTTCTGAAACTGGGATGGTGCAATGAGCTAAAAAACTGTGTTGGATCTAGCCCTGATCTCTTGACTGGGTGAGAGTACTCTGCTTAATTCAGAGACTCTGTCCATCACCACCCCTTGTTGTAAATAATTTTGTCCACCCTAAGCGTGGAAGGGTATACTCAGATGTGAGTCCCTTGCTCATTGCACCATCAGGATTCAAGCGAGCCGGGCCGAAGACGCCTGAAATGGCAGAAACCGGTCCCCGGAAGCTTGTTTCCTTCCCAGTGTAAGAATTGGCTTTTGTAGTCTGGTCTGCCCTGTTCCCATGATGCACTGGGCCAGGGACATACTAATTTGCATACAGCCAGGTTCTGAAACTGGGATGGTGCAATGAGCTAAAAAACGGTGTTGGATCTAGCCCTGATCTCTTGACTGGGTGAGAGTACTCTGCTTAATTCAGAGACTCTGTCCATCACCACCCCTTGTTGTAAATAATTTTGTCCACCCTAAGCGTGGAAGGGTATACTCAGATGTGAGTCCCTTGCTCATTGCACCATCAGGATTCAAGCAAGCCGGGGCGAAGACGCCTGAAATGGCAGAAACCGGTCCCCGGAAGCTTGTTTCCTTAACAGTGTAAGAATTGGCTTTTGTAGTCTGGTCTGCCCTGTTCCCATGATGCACTGGGCCAGGGACAGACTAATTTGCATACAGCCAGGTTCTGAAACTGGGATGGTGCAATGAGCTAAAAAACGGTGTTGGATCTAGCCCTGATCTCTTGACTGGGTGAGAGTACTCTGCTTAATTCAGAGACTCTGTCCATCACCACCCCTTGTTGTAAATAATTTTGTCCACCCTAAGCGTGGAAGGGTATACTCAGATGTGAGTCCCTTGCTCATTGCACCATCAGGATTCAAGCAAGCCGGGCCGAAGACGCCTGAAATGGCAGAAACCGGTCCCCGGAAGCTTGTTTCCTTCCCAGTGTAAGAATTGGCTTTTGTAGTCTGGTCTGCCCTGTTCCCATGATGCACTGGGCCAGGGACAGACTAATTTGCATACAGGCAGGTTCTGAAACTGGGATGGTGCAATGAGCTAAAAAACGGTGTTGGATCTAGCCCTGATCTCTTGACTGGGTGAGAGTACTCTGCTTAATTCAGAGACTCTGTCCATCACCACCCCTTGTTGTAAATAATTTTGTCCACCCTAAGCGTGGAAGGGTATACTCAGATGTGAGTCCCTTGCTCATTGCACCATCAGGATTCAAGCAAGCCGGGCCGAAGACGCCTGAAATGGCAGAAACCGGTCCCCGGAAGCTTGTTTCCTTCCCAGTGTAAGAATTGGCTTTTGTAGTCTGGTCTGCCCTGTTCCCATGATGCACTGGGCCAGGGACAGACTAATTTGCATACAGCCAGGTTCTGAAACTGGGATGGTGCAATGAGCTAAAAAACGGTGTTGGATCTAGCCCTGATCTCTTGACTGGGTGAGAGTACTCTGCTTAATACAGAGACTCTGTCCATCACCACCCCTTGTTGTAAATAATTTTGTCCACCCTAAGCGTGGAAGGGTATACTCAGATGTGAGTCCCTTGCTCATTGCACCATCAGGATTCAAGCAAGCCGGGCCGAAGACGCCTGAAATGGCAGAAACCGGTCCCCGGAAGCTTGTTTCCTTCCCAGTGTAAGAATTGGCTTTTGTAGTCTGGTCTGCCCTGTTCCCATGATGCACTGGGCCAGGGACAGACTAATTTGCATACAGCCAGGTTCTGAAACTGGGATGGTGCAATGAGCTAAAAAACGGTGTTGGATCTAGCCCTGATCTCTTGACTGGGTGAGAGTACTCTGCTTAATTCAGAGACTCTGTCCATCACCACCCCTTGTTGTAAATAATTTTGTCCACCCTAAGCGTGGAAGGGTATACTCAGATGTGAGTCCCTTGCTCATTGCACCATCAGGATTCAAGCAAGCCGGGGCGAAGACGCCTGAAATGGCAGAAACCGGTCCCCGGAAGCTTGTTTCCTTCCCAGTGTAAGAATTGGCTTTTGTAGTCTGGTCTGCCCTGTTCCCATGATGCACTGGGCCAGGGACAGACTAATTTGCATACAGCCAGGTTCTGAAACTGGGATGGTGCAATGAGCTAAAAAACTGTGTTGGATCTAGCCCTGATCTCTTGACTGGGTGAGAGTACTCTGCTTAATTCAGAGACTCTGTCCATCACCACCCCTTGTTGTAAATAATTTTGTCCACCCTAAGCGTGGAAGGGTATACTCAGATGTGAGTCCCTTGCTCATTGCACCATCAGGATTCAAGCAAGCCGGGCCGAAGACGCCTGAAATGGCAGAAACCGGTCCCCGGAAGCTTGTTTCCTTCCCAGTGTAAGAATTGGCTTTTGTAGTCTGGTCTGCCCTGTTCCCATGATGCACTGGGCCAGGGACAGACTAATTTGCATACAGCCAGGTTCTGAAACTGGGATGGTGCAATGAGCTAAAAAAACGGTGTTGGATCTAGCCCTGATCTCTTGACTGGGTGAGAGTACTCTGCTTAATTCAGAGACTCTGTCCATCACCACCCCTTGTTGTAAATAATTTTGTCCACCCTAAGCGTGGAAGGGTATACTCAGATGTGAGTCCCTTGCTCATTGCACCATCAGGATTCAAGCAAGCCGGGGCGAAGACGCCTGAAATGGCAGAAACCGGTCCCCGGAAGCTTGTTTCCTTCCCAGTGTAAGAATTGGCTTTTGTAGTCTGGTCTGCCCTGTTCCCATGATGCACTGGGCCAGGGACAGACTAATTTGCATACAGCCAGGTTCTGAAACTGGGATGGTGCAATGAGCTAAAAAACTGTGTTGGATCTAGCCCTGATCTCTTGACTGGGTGAGAGTACTCTGCTTAATTCAGAGACTCTGTCCATCACCACCCCTTGTTGTAAATAATTTTGTCCACCCTAAGCGTGGAAGGGTATACTCAGATGTGAGTCCCTTGCTCATTGCACCATCAGGATTCAAGCAAGCCGGGCCGAAGACGCCTGAAATGGCAGAAACCGGTCCCCGGAAGCTTGTTTCCTTCCCAGTGTAAGAATTGGCTTTTGTAGTCTGGTCTGCCCTGTTCCCATGATGCACTGGGCCAGGGACAGACTAATTTGCATACAGCCAGGTTCTGAAACTGGGATGGTGCAATGAGCTAAAAAACGGTGTTGGATCTAGCCCTGATCTCTTGACTGGGTGAGAGTACTCTGCTTAATTCAGAGACTCTGTCCATCACCACCCCTTGTTGTAAATAAGTCTCATTTGGATGGCCACTACTTTCGGGGAGGCGATTGCCTCTCTCCAGTCCTCATCATCCAGTACTAGGCCATCGGCGCCCCACCGCTCCCTAAGAGTCGCCAACGGATCCCCCATATGGTTGATCAGTTTTTGTATATCAGTGAGATCGTTTTTTCTGGGATAAGGCCATCCAAGACCCGGTCTTCCAACGGGAAGGCCTCCGGAAGTGTGGCGCCCCCGGGAATATTTGCAAGTAGGGCATGTCTGACCTGGAGGTACCGGTAACGCTCACTCTCCTGCAGTTGGTATTTTCCCTGCAGGGCTTCAAATGTAAGGAGTCGCCAGCGTAAGCCTCCCCTCCCATTTAAGGCATCGAGTAGCAGCATGCCACACGTGGACCGCAAGCGCCGCTGGCTCGACAAGGGGAAATCGGCAACTCCTAGCATATAGTGCCCTAGTAAAGTCCCCCCGGGGATATCATGAGTAAAGAGGAGACCCGTAGACCACGTGGTTTATCGCCGCCAGCTGGGAGGCCCAGTAATATTTCCGGATATCCGGCAAACCGATCCCTCAGTCGTACCAGGGAAGAGTAAGCTTGAAGAAAGCTATACGGGGTCTGCCCTCCCAGAGAAGCTGTCGTTGGAGGGACTCTATTTCCGTGAAATATGTGGCGGGGACTGGATCCATTGTGTTTTGGAGTGCATATAAGAAGCGGGGAAGGGCCATCATTTTAAACAGCACCGCTCAACCCAACAGGGAGAGCGGCAGCGACCTCCACCTCACCACATCCCGGCGGAATCTGGCCAGAGGAGACCCCAGATTATTATAATATCTCACTTTCGGGTCCATAGTCACATATATGCCCAGGTACCAAAATCCCACCGGCTCAACTCGTACCCGGCAGGAACTCGGTATGACCGGGGGGGTCTCCACTAAGGACGAAAAGCACCGACTTTGCCCAGTTAATGGCGAAACCAGAGTACCTCCTGAATATGGCCAGGACATCCAGAAAACTAATCAGTGATTCCCTGGGAGTAGTGAGATAAAGCAGAATGTCATCTGCGTACAGCGAGATCTTATCTTCCCATTCTGGCGTCCAACATAGTCCTCTAATCGATCGGTCCCAACGAACCCATGCCGCCAGCGGCTCAAGGGCCAGTGCAAATAATAGTGGGGACAGAGGAGACCCCTGTCGTGTGCCCCTATCCAGAGAGAAGTCAGCGGATTTGTGGTTATTCACCACAACCCTGGCTAGGTGACCCGTATACAAGAGACGGACCCAACCTATATACTTGTGGCTGATACCCATCTTCCTCAAGACTGCAAATAAATAGGGCCACTCAACCCTATCGAAGGCCATAGGCGCATCCAATGACAACGGAACCGCCGGTTCGTATATATACGGTGCGCCTCCCAGAATCCCGTGCAGCCTCCGTAAGTTAAGGGCTGTATTTCGGCGCGGCATTAAGCCAGACTGATCTGGGTGGATCAGAGTGGTAATGACCTTGACCAGCCTGGTCGCCAGCAGTTTTGCCAGCACCTTGGGTTCAGCGTTTAGTAGCGATATTGGCCGGTAAGCAGAGCACGTCGTCCTGGGTTTGCCATCTTTATGAATAACAATAGTATTTGCGACTCATTGATCGTACAGGAGCTGGCCCTTTTCCTTACTCTCTACAAACATGACCCGAAGAAACTGCGCTAACCTATTCACGTTGAGCTTGTATAGTTCTATGGGGAATCCGTTCGGGCCTGAGGCCTTCCCGGAATAAACCCCCCTAATAGCCAGCGCCACCTCGTCGTTCGTGAGGGGGGAGTCTAGGTATTTCCTATCCTCTTCCGACAGTGCGGGCATTGGAATATCCTGAACCATAGCCGCATTATCTGCCTCTCAATAGGTACCTGCAGACGTATACACCGATTTATAATAAGCCGAGAACTCATCACCAATCATTTGCAGATCTGTCACTCTACCTAAGCCCTCTACCTGCAACTCGGGCACCAACCTTGACCCCCACTCCCTTTTCTCCTGCCACGCGATCAGTTTCCCTGCTTTGTCGCCATGTTCATAGACCCTGCTCTGGGTGTCTGCATGCTGCACTTTAGCCCTTCTCTCTAGCCATGCCCCTGTACTCATCTCGGAGGAGACTCAAACGGTGCGACCCCTCGGGAGTGGTTACTCTCGCCATTTCCCCCTCCATATTTGCCAGTTCAACCTCCACTCTGTCCACCTCCGCCCGGCCCTTCCCACATTTTCTTGGATATACCGTTCCGTGACCTGTGTCACCTCCTTCTTAGTGTCTGGGTCTCTTAAGTGCCAGGCATTAATGGGGGCGATCCTGCCCACATCTTTCTGTCCCATCTCCACCCTAAGCCAGACTGGGGAGTAATCGGAGATCCCCCTGCCCACATGTCGCACCTCTCGGACCCATGCTGCCTGCGACTTTGGTACTAAGACATAATCTATTCTTGATAAGGAGTGGTGCGCAGCAGAGGGGTGTGTGTATTGAATTCCACCTGGGTTCCTCAATCTCCACCCATCCGTAAGCCCGGTTGTTTCTACAAAATCCGACAACCACCTCTGGGACGGCGTCAGAATTCGGGCTGGGTGTCTATCCATTTTACCATCCATTACCGCATTAAAGTCTTCACCCACAATCAGCAACCCCACCGGCAGAGTTAAAAAAATTGCGCGCAGGTCTCGGAAGGTGTCAGTCTGCAGACCCGGCAGAACATACACAGACAAAAAAGTGACAGTTTTCCCCGCCCACAACCCCGAAATGTCAATATACCTGCCTCGATTATCAGCCCATGTGGCCTGGACAGTCAGTGGGAAGGAATTTCTCACTAGGATACCCATCCCTCTAGACCCTGTAGTGAATCTGGCGTGTGCCACCAACTTATAGCCCCCCCTTATGCAGCGCCATACAACGATTACCGACCAGATGTCTCTTGTAACAACACCTCATCCGGGGAGTATCTCCTGATCAATTGACTAACCATCCCCCTCTTTATCTTGTCCCCTAGCCCATTCACATTCCAGCTGAGCGTGGATATCCCCAATCCCTGTCTACCAGTTGACATTGTAATGGTAAATCATGTCAAGATCACCTGACACTGTAAAGAAACAAAAACAAATTGCTAATAATGTAACACATAATAGGATTTCAATTGCAAAAAGACACCCAACCCTTGGCCCCCCTCCCCCCAGCCTGCACCCCTGCATGTAGCTTACGCTCATCCCCAACTAGCAGTGTGCCTGTCGCCCCAAAACTGATCGACAGCTAACTAAAAGTAGAAAATAAAGGGAGGGCTCGTACAACCCCCCCGTCCCCCGCCCCGCCACCCCTTTTCAGGTCCAACTATAGTGATATCTTTACTAATGCGGCAACTCAGGAGAAGTGTTACATACCCGCCCCCGCACCCCGTTCAGAACATATTACTGTTCAAGCCCTATGAACATCATTTGGCGCTAGTCTATTGTTCTTCCGCTTCGCCTTGATCTCGGCTCTCTGTCTCAGTCGCATGTGTACTGTCCAACCAGTCCGCCGCCACCTCAGGATTGTCAAAGAACCAGGCCTTCCCATTGAGCTCCACCCATAGACGGGCTGGAAACATCATGGCATATTTTGGTCCCTTGTCTCTCAATTTCTTTTTCACCGATAAGAAGCCCTGACGCTGCTTTTGTACCATTTGAGTAAAGTCTGGGGAAAAGGAGAGTGTTGCATTTTCATATTTCAAAGGGGGCCCAGTACGAGCCGCCTGTAAGATCACATCCCTGTCATGAAAGTTCAGGACCCTTGCGATCATAGGGCGGGGGGGGGGGGGCGCCCCCAGTTTTGGCCTGCCCCCGGCGGCTCTGTGTGCACGCTCGACCGTGAAAAAATTACTTAGGCCTTTAGGCTTGAGGTGGTTGAGGACAATACTTTCGACTAACAGATCTGGTGTTTTGCCTTCTAATTTCTTGGGCACCCCAAGAATACGAACGTTATTACGCCAAGCCCTCCCTTCAAAGTCGTCCAGCTTGCGATCTGTGAGGACTCTTGAGGCCTTGAGGTCCCGCACCTCTTGTTGCAACAGGTTCACATCGTCGGTCAGGCTGGCCGTCTTGATCTCCAGTGACTTTACCTTCTCGTTAGCCTTTGTGAGGTCCGCTCGTATCAGCCCCATCTCAATTGTAACTGTGTCAAGTTTATTATCTAGGGCTTCCATCTTCTGGCCCAGGGATGCCTGAACCCCGTTGATGGCTGCCATAAGGTCTGTCAATGTTGGTTCAGTAGGGGCAAGAGTGACCTTCTCACCCCCCGACGGGGCCTTTTTCGAGTCCGTCGGGGACCCTCTAGGTAAAGTGTAACGATTCAGCTTGTTTGATTGGATGGTCCTAGACCCTTTGGAAGACCGAGGTACAGGTTTATCCAAGTCAGTTTTCGTCGCCATCTCGAACACCCCACTCCACGAGGCCAAGCCTGGCCAAACTCCACACCCGCAGTCGGGGTCACAGATCGGCCACCTACCTCTGATGCCCACCGACAGGCCGCCTTTGATCTCGCCCCCCCAGGGCCTTCACTAGGGCAAGTCTGGTCAGCTGGTCAAGAGCACGCCCAACAAACTCCACAGCTCCCAGGGAAGGTGACCAACAGTCCAAGGGCTTCACTCCTCTTCCAACGTCTCCCCTCCAATCGCGGTGTCCACCCGACTCCGGTGAGATCAGACCGCACCGTTACGTGTCTCTGTTGTTCCCCTTCGCATAGACTATGACTGAAGTACCTCCCTGGAGCTCTCCCGTGGTATGGCCTTGCCTGGCAGATATTCTCCTCGGTGCCCTCTTAGGGATCCAGAGAGCGTGCCGAGGCTACACCGTTCGCGCCCCATCCTTGGCGCCCCCTCTTCCTCTCAGAAACAGCACCGCAAGTGGGCACTCTGCAGGCACCCCCCGCAACCTGGTTCCAGCCACTGGCAGCACAGGACATCCAAAGAGGGGCCCTCCCAAGTTGGCCCAGGCAGGTCTCTCCTCTATGTGCCCACCAACTTGTCCTCTCTCACTTGGGGGCCTCAGTGAGCCAGCACAGCCTCCATTTCTCCCCAGGCACCATCACTCTTAATATCCTCAGGGTCAGGCAGGCCCTGTGTTTGGTGTCTACACCACTCCAACTCTGCTACTCCACTCCCCCGCACACAATGGGCTCTCCAATTGCCCCGGGGGTGCTTCCATTCAAAGGCCAAGCCGGCACCAGGCTCTCCACGGCCCTGGCTATGCATGATCCGGGGCTGCCGTGACGCTGCGCAACCCCGACATGAGGATCCTCGGGCCGGGCCGGTGTGTCTCGAGCGCCCGGCCCACCCCAACCAGCTCCGCTGCCCGTGCTGATGCAGTGGGGCTCACCTATAATCCCAGAAATTGCACTCCTGCACTTCGGGCCAAACCGATGTCAGCCGGTCCGCGCCCCCGTTGTTTATGCACTCCAGGCGGCCACACAATCACTCGAGGCCCCGGCTTCAACACCGGACAAGGCCACAATCTTTCAGGTGGTGTAACTTTGCCTCCAAGCAACGGAGACAGCCCGGGGCAGTTCCGAGAGGCATCGCTTCTACTCCTGAATCAGGGAGTGGGGCTCGGGCACAGGATAGGCTGCAAGATGTTGTAGCAGGAACGGAGGTCGGCGGAGCGCCGGCTTGGCTCTGCTCTTTTTTTATTCACTGTTTTTAGCACGACCAGGAAAAATAACCTCTCCCTCTACGCAGTTATAAAGGACCGAAATAAAGGGGCGCCCCTTATGTTTATGTTTTAAAACTGTGCATTGTTGCAGGAACTGATGACGGGTAGGTTGCTTTTCAGATTGGAAGCACACAGAAGAGGCTTCGGCTCACACTTAGGAGTTTGAATTAAAAATATGTTGATGGGGGTTGGTGTGTTCAGGCCTAGAGACTGACAGGAACTGGACACTGTCTGTTCTCGGGGCGGGTCCAGTTGGGGTTAGGGAGGGGGGCGTGTTGGGTTGGGAGGGGGAAGGGGTGTTGGGCTGTCGGGGTAGGGAGTTGGGGAGGGTAGGTTGGGTGGGGGAAGTGAGTGGTGAGGCGGGGGTGGAAAGGGGGACGAGGGGGGTGGTGCGGGAGGGCTCAGTATGTCGCAAAACAGAGGGGTGCGGGCAGGGCAATGGGTGTTCTCAGCCTTCCCCAACCTCAGAGTAATCTGGTATGGATCCCCCAATGGGCGACGATGTCCTGAAACTTCTCACCCTGAATGTGAAGGGGCTTAACAACCCCATAAAGCGGAGGGCCGTCATACCTTTTCTGGAGAACTCAGGTGCATCAGTTTGCCTGCTGCAAGAAACACACCTGCTATCCAGGGACTGGCACCAAATGCGCTCCAGGGCTTTCCCCCAGCAATATTACTCTTCCACTACGGAGAAAAAGGCTGGGGTGGCCCTTCTCTTTTTCAGACATTTCAAGGGCTGGGTGGGGGACAAGGTTGCTGAAACTAATGTCAGGCTCCTGGCGTACAATATACAAGTGGGGGACAGATCAATGGTTATTGGGTTGATATATGCTCCCAACACTAGGCAGGAAAGTTTCCTTACTGGGGCCCTGGCTGATATCCTTGCTGGTCAATCGAGATACACAGTGGTGGGGTAAGCAGTGGTTGTCTAGTAGAGGCTTTCTAGATCTTTGGCGGGAGGCGCACCCCCATGCCACAGGGTACACTTTTTTTTTCATGTGCACCACACCTATGCTAGGCTGTACCACTTTCTGGAGACCCCCGACTTAGCTGCATCAATGACAGATGCGTACATTCTACCGGTCGCACTCTCCGACCATGACGCGGTCACACTTCACTTGGCGGTCCCTCGAACTAAATCGCACACAGGCAGGTGGCGCCTCCGTGAGGCCTTGTTACAGCGCAAAGGGGTCACACAATAATTACGCAAGAGTATCTTGGAATATTTGCACCTTCATGATAACCCTGATGTTGCGGTGTCAGCGGTTTGGGGGGCGCTTAAAGCCGTCGTGCGCGGCAATCTCATTGCAATTGCAGCAGCTGAAGCTCAGGAATGCAAGGATAGACGTCAGGCTCTATCGGCGCAAGTGCTGGAACTAGAAAGGGTGCATAGTCGGATTTGGCGTCAGCTCAAAGCGGCTAGGGCGTAGCTTGCGAGCCTCGACCTGGATCGTGCTACGCCTAAGACATACATATTATGTGGGAGGGGACAAGACGGGTCGCTTGTTAGCCAGTAAACTTAGGGCTCGGGTCCAAAGATCTAAAATTTCCACTATACAGGGCCTAGGGGGGCAAACGCTTACTGAAGATGAGCAGACAGTGGACGCGTTTCGGGCATTTTACGCCTTGCTTTACGCCGCGGACCCCAACTCAGATTCTGAGAGAGGGGATGCTTACCTTCGTGAGGCGGCGCTTACAGCGATTAATAGCGATGGCGTGCTTTCCCTGGATGCCCCGATACGGACAGAGGAAGTGGTCTCTGCAATAGCACGCCTCAAGCCTCTTAAAGCACCTGGGCCAGACGGATTCTCTGCCGGCTTTTATAAAGCCTTGTGCCCTTTACTGGCGCCAGTCCTCACCAGGCTGTTTAATTCCTTCCAGTGGCCGGGCTCAATTCCACCTGATATGCTCCCTGCAGATATCATCGTCCTGGCCAAGCCGGGCAAGAATGCCTCACAGTGTGCCACATATCGGCCCATTTCCTTGCTCAACCTGGATCTTAAAATATTTACGGAAATTTTTTGCCCACAAGGCTAGGGCCCTGCCTTCCGGGCATCATAGAGCCCGATCAATCGGGTTTCATACCTAGTCGGCAATGCAGCGATCATACCAAGCGTCTACTACACGTCATAGATAAAGCCCACTTTAACGATTCAGACGCAGCCCTCCTTTCGGTCGACGCCGAGAAGCCGTTCGACAGAGTCGACTGGGGATACCTGGACAAGACTTTGGCGGGCTTTAGCATTGGGGAGCGCTTCCGTGCATGGGTCGCCAGCTGCTACGACACTCCCCAAGTGACAATTCGGGGGAATGGTATTGGCTCGCAGCCCTTTGATATGTGGCGGGGCACCAGGCAAGGGTGCCCGCTATCACCCCTATTGTTTGTGCTCTACATAGAACCCTTTGCGCAAAAAATCAGTGACAACCCAGATATCACTAGAATCACGTTTGGCGGTGAGCCACACAACCTCAGCCTTTACGCTGATGACATACTTGCAGCGGTCCATAATCCAAGGCGCTCCGTGCCTGCTTTTCTTTCTGAAATAGAGGCCTTTGGGAAGGTCTCGGGGTTTAAGATGAATATGGGGAAATCCCTGATTCTTCCCCTGGCCGTAACACCCGCAGCCCCGCAGGCAGCCAGCTGTAGTTTGGGGGACTCTCCTCCCGTATGTCTTTGCCATACCTCGGGATTACCTTGAAGCCCAGCATGACACAAACGGCTGATCACAACTACGCGACACTACTGGCTCAAATTCAGGGGATCTAAAGAGATGGCGGCAATTGCAGTTGTCCTGGTTGGGACGAGTGGCGGTGTTTAAAATGTCATTGTTACCCAAGATCCTGTATGTGTTCCAAACCATTCCTGTGACTCCACCGATAGGGATGCTTCAGAAAATGCAGGACGCCTTGAGGCAGTTCGTTTGGGCGGGCAGGCGACCGAGGCTTCGTAGGGATTTGGCTAGACGGGCTCCTGCGGAGGGCGGTTTGGGCATCCCTGACCTCTTTCGATACTTCCAAGCAATGCAGCTTCGCTTTCTTCTGGAATGGAATCGTCCAGAGCCGGAAAAGACGTGGCTTTTCCAGGACCGAGCGATGGCTCAAATGTCGCTCTGGAAGGTCCCCTTCCTGAACCGTTCCGATAGACCGTCTTATCTTAAAAAGTCGCCTGTTACTCGCTCGCTACTTAAAGTGTGGGATGCAGTAGCAGTCACCAGAGGTCTCACTACCTTCCCCTCTCCTATTACGCCACTGTTTGACAACCGGGCGTTTGGACCATGGCGAGCTTGGGAATGCAAGTCTGCCGGTCACTTGTTTGACCTGAGTGGCTTCATCCAGCTTGACACCTTGAAGGAGATGTGCACACTGATAGAGCCGCGTCGGTTTCAATATTTCCAGCTACGTCATTGGCTGACACGGCGAGACGTGCTGCCCCAGGTGAGCCGAATGGCTTGTCACGAAAGAGAATGACAGGCAAGCGATCACCGACCTCTATAAAATGTTGAGCCCGCCCCTACCTGGCTCATGCTCTGCTGGCCAGAAGCATTGGGAATCAGAGCTAGGTAGGAATCTTATAGATAAAGAGTGGCGTGATATTTATTATAGAGCCCATCATACAGCCAAGAATGTGGGAAGTAAGGAGTTTGCAGTTAAGATTGCATACTACTGGTATTTGATGCCGGCCAGGCTGCATCAGGGTAATCCTAAACGCAGCTCCACATGTTGGAGGGGATGCGGCAAAGTGGGGACGCTGACCCACTTATTGTGGGAATGTGAGGAAGTGGCGGACTATTGGACGGATGTACTGAATTACATTGACTTACATTTTAAGACGGAGGTCCTCCACTTCCCTGCCTACACACTACTAGGCCTCCCGAATGCCCTGACATTCCCACTAAAATTGAACAGGGGACGACAATTGGGATTGCCAGTAGGGGCAGCGGCACATCCTATTCTTTCACCATGGGGTACCACAAGGAGACCTACACACACGGGCTGGCTTCATAGACTTTGGTACATACTGTGTATGGAGCGGATCCAGGCGTCCTTAACTCAAACCTCAGACTCCTTTACCACCATATGGCAACCTTTCCTTGCATTACTAGCTGGGGAATTGCATGAACTCACGGGCCCAAAATACCTCAGGTTGCTGCGACTCACAGATGATCCTGCCCGGAGGGACGTCTCCCCAAGTTAGAGCCTGCTGGAGCTTGATACCGGTTCATCACCATGAGGAAGGAAGCGACACACCGCGAGGGTGGGGTGGGAGGGAGTTGGGGGGGGGGGGGGGCACTAGGGGAGAGTTTGGTTGTTAATGGGGCATCCGGACACATTGCTGACCGAGGGCTTTCTGCTGCTTGCTGGCTTGGACACATCGCATTCCCTGGTAGTACACGCTGCTTTCTCATTGCGGCGGGAGGGTGGTATAGAAACGATTTTCAGAGTTACTCTCGGGGTCCCTGTTTGTTATACTGTAATGTTCTTGATGCGCTGGAAATCAATAAAACAGATTTAAACAAAAAAAAAAATATGTTGATGAAAGCCAGAGTCAACATTGGAGCACAGACTTCTAACGTTCACCATGTACACATCGCAATCAAAACGTGCACCATAGTATACCCACGGGGCGTCGTGCGGGGTGGGGGCCGTGGAATTTAAATAAAAGAAAAAGAAAGAAAACTTACCTGACCGCCGGTCAGCGCCGCATCCTGGGCCCTTGGTGCCTTCACAAACAGCACTAGAGTGGGAACCCCTCTCAGCCAATCCTGACTCTGCTGCAGCAGCGCCAGGCTTCGCTTAGCAGGGTTCCTCGCCGCCTGCCTGCCCATTAGGAGACCGACTGAGGGTTGAGCCTTTGATCAACCCTCGCTCTCCTAATGGGCATGCGCCAGCCAGAGCAGACACTAGTGCGCGTGACTGGGCACGGCGGAAAAATTCACCGACCTTCACCAGTCATGCGCACTTGTGGCGCTGCCTGCCCCTGGTCTGACAATGCATCATGCATGTCAGTCAACATGACACCGGACCGCCACCCCCGTCAGAATATGAAGGGGTGGGAAGTCCGACGTCATGCTGCATGACTGACATGATTGTCAGTTCTTCCTCGCGTCTCTGAACTTAAGTTCAGAGACGCTGAGGGAGCTGCGGGTGGCTTGTGGGGCAACAACCCTGCACCCTAAAGAACGCACCGCCACTGACCCCATACTTTCCCTATGGGGGAGGTGGCAGGAAGCGGTGGGAGAAATGGACGAGACGGATTGGCAAGTGGCACTAGCGTCCCCGAGGGAGGTGGCGATCTAGTCAAAACTACATTTAATCCAACTGAAATTACTACACTAGGGTAACGTTATATAAAATGGGAAGGTGGGACAGTCCGCTCTGCCTACGACAGTGTGGGGCAACAGGTACATTTTACCATACATTGTGGGACTGTCCTGAAATTATGACATACTGGGAGGCAGGGATGTCCACAATCACGAATGTAAGTAAGGCCCCGGTACCACCGGAACCGAGGAGATGTCTTCTGAATATCTGGGAGGCCACTGACCCTAATAATGCAGCACAAACTTGGGCAACACTAGGTATAACTATACCTATAAGAAACATTGCAAAACAGTGGGGAGCACAAAATACTCCCACCGTAAGGGACTGGAGTAAGGATATGGATATGGCGATAGTGGTTGAAAGAGCGGTATGCATACATAGGGGGTGCCCCTAAGAAATGGGAATGGGTTTGGGGAAAGTGGAATGCCTTCAGAGGCAACATATGTGCATGGCCGACCGATGACTTCATAATGGACAACGGTGAATGAATCACGGACTATAGGATGACCCTAACTGTACAGACTCAATGATATATTCTACGAGATTTTGTGGAACAGCAGAGAATGCTATAATGTAAAATGATTGATGGTCTCATTGCTTATTAAACCTGATGATGTTTTGTATCAATTATCGATAAAAAGAGTTTATAAAAAAAAATGAAATCCAAACCATCATCATCTTGCACGAGTAGTTTAGATAAACAGTCTGCAGCAAAATTCCTTTTTCCAGAAACATGTTCTAACTTGTACTGAAACTCTTGCCTGTGATACTGCCACTTGGCAATGCTGGGAGTTGCTCTTCCACCACCACGGGTACAAAATAAATCCACCAAGGGTTTATGGTCAGTTCGCAAAACAAAATCTCTTCCCCCATAGGTAGGTTTTCGAAATACTCACTACCCCAACAGATGGCTAGGCTTCCCTTTCAGTGGTGGAATATGGGGCCTCAACTCCACGTAAAGTCCGGGATGCAAAAGCTATAATCTCCTCACTGCCATTCGAGCACTTCTGTAACAATAGAGCCCCCAAACCAACGCTGCTAGCATCCGTCATCAAGATCCTTAAATCCTCAGCGTTGAAGGACTTCAAAGGATGTGCAGAAACTATGCATCTTTTAATTTCTTTAAAAACAAACTCACACTCACTCGCCCAACCATACCTAGTACTCTTTTTAAGAAGATTGTGTAACACTGCAGTCTTGCTAGCAAATTGCGGAACACATTTGGCGTAAAAATCAAATAATCCTAAAAAGGACCCAAGTTGATCTTTATCTCTAGGTGCCGATGCATCCTCTATGGCTTTCAAGATTTCCAATTTAGGTTTGACCCTATCGGCAGATACGTGGTTCCCCAAATAATCTACATCAGACTGAGAAAATTTGCATTTATCTCTTCTCAATGCCATGCCGTTTTCCCTTAACATTTCCAAAACTCTTCTCACCCTAGCATCATGTTCCTTGTCATCTTTACCATATATTAAAATGTCATCTTGAAAACAGGTTACTCCACTCACAGCTTTAAACAAATGTCCATGACTCTTTGAAACATAGAGGATGCTAATGCAAATCCGAAAGGAATGCAGATATAACGGAAAGCACACTCTGGTGTGACAAATGAGGTTAAATGTCTAGAATCATGATCCAGCTCAATTTGGTGATATGCTGCTGACATATCTATGGATGTGAACACAGCAGCATGATCTAAAGTAGCCAACATTTCATTGACATTGGGCAAAGGTTGGCGATCCATCCAAATGTTGCGATTAAGATCGCAGAGGTCCACACATAAACACAAAGATTTGTCCGCCTTGCAAGCTAAAACGATCGGGGGCATATCCATTCAGAACCTTGTATAGGTTCTATGGTAGACATGGCACACAAGTTATCAAACTCTTTTTTAAGTTCTTGTCTAAGACATAAAGGTACTTTCCTTAATTTGTGAACTACAGGAATGGCATTTGTTTTTAACACTGTACGATGTTTAAAACCACGCAGCTTGCCAAGTGGTCACAAAATACTTACTTGAATTCGTTGACCCAATTTGAGGCATTAATGTCTTTTTCACTACCAACCACATTCAGACTTGGATTTATTAAGCGATCTCCAGTTATCACTAACTCAGGATGGTTGGGATCCAAGATTATACTGAGATCAACCTGGTCATACCAACCTAAGAAATTTGACCCATTCTTGACTACAAATAAATCAGTGTTAATGGAATTATCACTAAACTTTAAATCGGCGTAAACTTGCCAACAACATCCACTTCTTTTCCACCATACCCAAATAACTTAATATCGGTTTACTCTAATATAACATCATGAACTTTTGCGAATTCATCTTCACAAAACGCTCCAGGATGGAAACCAGGTTGAGTTTATAAAAGAGGAGGTGGTCCATGGTGACGTGAATCCCTAAATATGTACAACTCCTGGTGGACAGGGGAGACAGATGTCTCAGGATAGCACGGGCATAGTACCCGTTATCAGATGCATAAGGGAGAGGATGTAGCTTTATGGCTAGAGCGATCGACCACAAAGCTGGGGAACCGGGTTCGAGTCTCGGCATTGACGCTCAACATCCTGTGATTCTGGGCAAATCACTTAATCTACCCATGCCTAACAAAAATAAATGTGTCCAAATGTAACGAAACTGGTGCTCATGTAAAGCGCTCTGATACCCGATGTCTCGGGTCTAGTTTGCGCTACATAAAACTCACAAAAAAAAACATAAGAGGGTAACAGGAAACCTCCATAATATTTACACAATGGCCATTAAGTGAGAGATTACAAAACGGAGATCGCCTTTTACCAATATGTTTGATGAATACACAACTATCATCAAACTGACTTGACTCCTCTCCACTAATCATTAAAAGATCACCATCGCTATCCACATTTCCATTACCATCATCATCTTCACACATAGCACTAACAGCTTTCTTTCTTTGGCTACTTGCTCTACAAATACGAGAAAAATTACCTTTGCGGCCACACTTGAAACTAGTTTGATTCAAAGCAGGACAATGTTTAAAATTTCCCACATGTGACCTGCTAACACACCTGTAACAAACAAAATCCTTATTGGAACTTAATGAGGACCCTCTAGGTACTTTTAAAACTTTTACATTTTGATTCTTAGGTTTATCACCCCCACAATTTTGTACAACATTCACCACCTTTGATTCTACCTTGGGGCGACTTGCAGCTAACTCTTTCATACAAATGTCAGATTGTTCAATGCTTCTTGCTAATTTCAATGCCAGTTCCAAATTAAGATCCTCGCTAGCTAAAAGACATTCTTGGATCCTTCTATTGCAAGTTTTTTCAATGAGTTGATCACAAATTATTTCCTCCTTCAAATCCCGATAATTACAGTTCAAAGAAAGTGCGTAAGGCTGAAAAAAAATCGTCTATTAATTCTCCAGGAAGTTGTGCCTGTTGTAAAAATCTATGTCTCTCTAATACTACATTCCTTGTAGGAGAGAATCTTTTGCGTAGAGTTTGAATTAAAGATGCATATTCATTGACAATGAGTTCAGCATTTCCCTCAGAACATGTACCATTTCAATATGTAATGTTTTTAAAATGGATCTACCCTTGTGACCCAAATTATACACCAATAACGCTTTTTTATGTTTGGACAGGAAGGTGTCACCATTTATTGCATCAAGATAAGCTTCAAAGCTTCACGCTACTGTGTCCAGTTCAACAGTGGAGAACCAGGATCTGCTAAAAAGGGAGGTGTCGGAGATATTCCTTCCATAACTAAACGTGCACGCAAAGATAGTTGCTGCTAACAATAAAATGTAAAACTGTTTGTGTCACAGTTACGAAGAGAAGACACAATAAAATATGTACTTGCCACCACGCATAAAATACTAAGTTGAAAAGTGGTGTCCGCAAACAAAAATTTGTAGAGATGACAGGCAATAATGAAAAGTGTGCCTATCACCGTATGCAAAGTAATACACAGACGTTGAACACCCAAATACAGCGATGCCATAATGTGGATAACTTGAAGGTTGACAGGCGATTATTAAAGGTGTGCCTGTCACTGTACATAAAGTAACATATAAACATTGGTCATCAAAATGCAGCAATGATGTAATGTGGATAAGTTAAAAGTTAAAAGGCAATGTTGTGCCTATCACCATGAGCAAAATCTACCTTAATGATGGCTGGCGACTTATGACGACGATGTCTTGGCATCAGAAAGATGAAGGTTAACAGGCAATGGTGTGCCGGTCACCGTGAGCAAAATCTACCTTAAAGGTGGCCGCCGACATATGACGGCGACGTCTTCGCATGAGACGTAGATTTTTGTAGATGAAAGATGCGCGCACAGCAGCGCGGTCACTCACTGCTGCACAAGCTCAATGGCTTGGCATAAGCATGCGCTCCAACACGAGCACCATAGTCCCGCAAAAGTCACTATGGCGATTTGGCTTACCCACAGCCAGAAAACACCACGGACGCCGCAGGAACAGAAACATGAAGCTCGATGGGAGGACCGGAGACCAGGAATGCCAGCACAACAACGCAAAATGCCACCGCAGAAGGACCAGCACTTCGTAGAAGGCAGGAAACAGGCTCCAGGAAGGGCGCAGGCAGCACAGAGGAGGTGGACAGACTGAGGGTCACTCGTCACCATTGAAAAGATGTACAAAGACCTTCACACGGTAAGAAGGGACTTTTTTGACCGTCAGCTATCCCCCTCAGGCAGCAACTGCCGCCCACAGAATCCCTGTCATGAACGTTCGCATTCCAATCCAGAACCCCACAGTCGGGGATGGAAAAACAGATTGGGAGTAACAACAGAAGTTTCAGGCACTAATGTCGCTGCTGGCTGCGTCGAAGGTGTAAGGGCTGGCGAAAGGGATGCTGAAACAATAGGTGTGGCAGGGGTACTGACAGTCATTGTTGCCGCAGACGGCGAGGACAGATAAAAGACAGCAGGTGCTGTGGCCAAAGCAGTCTGATCAACAGTAGCAGTAGCAGAAACAGCAGAGGCAGAGGGATCGGGTGGCTGAGACTGTGAGGGAATAGCAGGATATATCCTCTGCGGGGCATATGGAGGTGGGCGTTGAGTATCCAGTAATTCTTCCACAAAAGTCTCATCGTCTTCTCGTGCAACATAAGATTTATCAATTTGTAATCGAAACCTCCTATCTTCATGTTCAATCCCTATTTCTTGCTTCTCTCTATAATTTGCTACAGCTGTCCAAGTCAATATTTGCATTCTCCCCTTCTGGGCCTCTTTCTCTGCTTTCATTTGCTTCGCAAACACTTTTTCCTGTAAGAAACCAATTTTTTGCTCTTCAAAAGTACCTGTCAATGGCCGCTGCAATGCGGCATAGTCCCTTGTATATTTGTGCCATAGCGTACTAAACATAATAGGGTCACGGCCAAGCGTAACATACATATTAAAATTCTGAGTGCCTTCTGGAGGCGCCGGCTGACTTTCTTCCAGTTGAGCATCAGCAGAACAACAACGACAGCACAAAGAAAACAATTTCCTTAGACCGAGCATTCTCAAAAGAAAACAAGTTCACTACTTATGCCTGTATTTGCAAACACTTCACAAAAAATGGGTCCTCAGATCGCACCAACTACAAACCAAAATGGTACCATATCCACAAAGAACCAAAACTAACTCGCCTGATATAAGCAGGTCAAATTAGTTTATTCTACACTGCCGACTCTTTGGACCAAATGGTCTGATCCAAGGGTTTCGCCGTTCAGGACTCCAGTCGGGATGACCACTGGGCGAGGCACCGTCCGGCGGGACAGAAGGGGAAGCTGCGAGTACAAGAACTCTCTCATGCAGGGATCTCTGATCCGTCCGCTCGACCAGACGATGGACCGACCTCCCCACCTATCCGCTGGGAAGGGATGGTTCACTCGCCCGAAGGAGTTCCTGTTCGGGTGCCAAGTGTAGGAAGTGGCTGTTTAGGGTCACCCGGGTCTCTCCCAACCACCTCTCAGCCTTCCATACCAAATGAAGAGTCGGTCAGACAGTAGAGAATACAAACCAAGTATATTTTTATTCAAATACACTCGAGTGGAGCCCCGTCTGCCCAGTCGCTTAGGAGTGCTGCAGAGAAGACTGACTTCAGCAAAACATAGAGATACATTATGTAAATTTCAGAACCATGGAAGGCCCACCCACAATGGAATTTTCTAAGCAGGTGCAGCTAAACAAACGAGTATAGTAGGATGAGTTTCGGTTCTGAGGCAGGGCACACAGTATCTTTTACCCAAGGTCACTCCGTCCGTGCCCGCCACTAGACTGGTGGGAGAAGGCCTCTATCTAATGAGAAAGGTATGTGCTAATAAGAACAGTGTATTCATTAGCAGAGCAAGATCTAACCTTGGAGAAATTAAACTTTTCACAACCTGTTTCACGAGGAAGCAATAAGCAGTTAATAGCATGATTCAAAATGGCGGCTAAACATAAAATGGTGCAGCGAATGCTAACTTCTGTGGAACAATGCAGGGACAAAATAGCAAAAAATGTTCATTTCATCAGAGGAGTTGGGTGATGCCAGTAGTCTGGATACTTCCCCAGACCTTGATATGCTTTCTTCCCCTGCCGTTGCCACGGAGGAGGGACCCTCCTACGCTGTGGTGTTGCGTAAGGTGGCTGAGGTCTTGGACCTTGAGCTTCCTACGGTGGCAGTCAGGACTAACCTCCTGACTTGGCTGAGGTGCTTCAGCCGGCAGCAGCCTGTTTGGAGCTTCTGCTGCCGTTCCATGAGGTACTCACCGACATCCTTCTGGGTACTTGGTCCAAGCCCAGTACAGGGGCTCCTGTGGATTGCTCGACGCCACTGCCTTGCCCCGGGTGACCCCATTTTCCTCTCCCAACACCTTACCCCTGAGAGCTTGGTGGCGCGTTCCCTACTGCTTCCCCAGATAGGGAATCCAAGATACTGGACCATCTCGGGAAGCCGCCAGCTTAGGACTGCGGTCGGTGAACACCGCATATCTCTTGGCCCGCTACACCCACTCTGTGTGGGATATGGTTACGCAAGTGCTACCACAGTGCCCGGAGGAGGTCCGGACTGTACTCACCCGTGTGTTTGCAGAGGGTAGAGACACAGTGAAGTTTGCCATTCAATGTGGGCTGGATACTTCCGACTCGATAGGTAGAACGACTTTGACATCAGTAGCCTTGAGATGCTACACCTGGCTGAGGTCCACTAACTTTTCTGGGGATGTCCAATCAACCCTTTTGGACATGCCCTTTGATGGCCGTCGCCTGTTTGGTGACAAGGTAAACAATGCACTCGAGCGCTTCAAGGACCCTCG
This sequence comes from Lissotriton helveticus, assembly GCF_964261635.1. NCBI lineage: Eukaryota > Metazoa > Chordata > Amphibia > Caudata > Salamandridae > Lissotriton > Lissotriton helveticus. Next base: position 369,850,937 of record NC_136057.1, on the reverse strand, counting down.
GACTAGGACCAGATCCTTGGGCCTCGCTGCCACCTCTCGCCCCGTTCAGTCTGCCTTTCGCCCCTTTCAGGGCTACTGAAGGGGTGCCCCACCACGTTCCACCCAGGGCCACAGGCCGGCGCAAGCTATTCAGCCTTTGTGCAGCTGGGGACGTGGGACCTATCACTGTTGGTCTGGGGGCCGGCGGGCAGGCCAATCCACCAGTGCTCCCTCTGCATCAGCCTCCAAGCCTTCCTAGTCTTACCTTTCGAGCCACCAGTTGCCACTGGGTGGCAGGATTCGCCATCACCTCCCCCACTGGCACAACATCACGTCGGACAGGTGGGTTTTGCTGATAGTCCAAATGGGCTACTCCCTCCCCTTCTAAACTACCCCTCCGTCCATGCCACCAACACCCCATCACATGAAGGAGGATCACTTGGCCCTTCTCCGTCAGGAAGTTGCGGCTCTCTTGGCCAAGGGAGCCACTGAACTAGTCCCTGTGCCAGAAGTAGGTGGTGGTTGTTATTCCCACTACTTCTTGGAGCCCAAGAAGAACAAAGGCCTGCATCCTATCTTGGATTTAAGGGACGTCAACTGCTTTCTCCGGAAGGAGAAGTTCAAAATGCTGACATTGGCTCAGGTCTTGTCTGCCCTCGACTCTGGAGACTGGATGGTAGTGTTGGACTTGCATGGCGCTTATTTTCACATCCCCATCCTGCCGGCCCACAGGCGTTCTCTACGGTTCACGGTGAGCCACGCACACTTTCAGTTTACCGTGCTCCCCTTTGGTCTTACCAGTGCCCCTTGGGTGGTCGTAGCTCATCTGCGCAGATCAGGGGTCCATCCAGTCTTCCCCTATCTCGACGACTGGCTGTTGAAGGCGAGTTCACCTCAAGCTGTCATTTCCCACCTCCAGGCTACGGCGGACCTTCTGCAATCACTGCGGTTCACTATCAATGTGCCGAAGTCGCACCTGAACCCCTCTCAGAAGCACCTTTTCATCGAAGCGGTTCTGGACAGTGCAGTTTCGGGCCTATCCTCCTGAGCAGCAAGTCCGGAATATAAGGGCTATGATACAGATGTTTCAGCAATCTATCCCGGATTCTGGTGAGAATGACCCTGAGGCTGCTGGGCCTCATGGCCTCCTGCATCCTGCTGGTAGACTATGCCAGGTGTCGTATGTGGGCTCTGCTGTGGGACCAGAAGTGGTGGCTAATGAACCAGAATGGGGTCAACGACAGATACCTTTCCCTTCCCCAACAGGACCTCACGTTAGTGACAGATGAGTCACTTCTCAGATGGGGAGGCTGCATGGGAGAGGCAGAGATCAGAGGCCTCTGGTCTCCGGCGGAGTCCTGGCTCCACATGAACCTGCTGGAGCTCCGGGCGATCCGTCTTGGACTGAAAGCATTCCTTCCTTCTGTCAAAGGAAGAGCAGTGCAGGTGTTCACAGACAACATCACCGCCATGTGGTACTGCAACAAATAGGGCGGGGTGGGGTCGCGGACCCTGTGTCAATAGGCTCTCCGCCTCTGGATGTGGCTGGAACATCAGGGCATGTCCCTGGTGGTTGAACACCTGGCAGGTTCCCTGAACGCCAGGGTGGACGAACTCAGCCGTTGGTGCATGATGGATCACAAATGGCATCTTCACTCGGAGGTGGTGCAAGAGCTCTTTCAACAGTGGGTAGAGCCTGGGTTAGATCTGTTCGCCACCAAAGAGAACACCCAATGTCAGCAGTTCTGCGCGTTACTCTTTCCAAGGCGGCACTCGCTCGGCGATGCTTTTCGACGTGAGTGGAATTGCTTTCTTCTATACGCCTTTCCGCCTATACTACTTCTGCCCAGAGTGCTGAAGAAGATTAAGCGCAACCGAGCCCAAGTCATTCTTGTGGCTCCCGATTGGGCATGAAGAGTCTGGTATCCAGGGCTCTTGAACTTGGCCATCGATACCCCGATTTGACTGCCTCTTCAGGAGGATCTTCTGTCGCAGCAACAGGGAAAGGTCCTCCACCCGAATATGTCCAGCTCCATCTCCTTGCGTGGAGATTGAACGGTGGCAGTTGACAGCTTTTGAGCTTCCTCCCGAAGTCTGTAATGTCATCTTGGCAGCCAGGCGTCCCTCCACTGAAATGGTGTACGCCTGTAGATGGAACTTTCGGATGTTCTCTGCCTCATTCTGTCTTTGGCCCAGCAGGGCTCTGCTCTGGGCACACTTAAAGGCTATCTTTCGGCCATGTCAGCCTTTCTTCGCCTTCCTGATCAGCCTTCTCTTTTCAAGTCCCCTATTGTAAATAGTTTTCTTAGGGCATTACTCACCTTTTTCCTCCTATTCCTTTCATAATACCCCAATGGGACTTGAATCTGGTCTTAACTTACCTCATGGGTGCTCCATTCGAGCCACTACATAATTGTCCTCTCAGACTCTTGACCTTACAAACTGCTTTTCTGGTTGCCATCACCACTGTTCGCAGGGTGAGTGTGCTTCAGGCTATTTCTTCTAAACCTCCTTTCCTTGCTGTTCATCCAGACAAGTATGTCCTTCGAACTAGGCCTTCTTTTCGTCCCAAAGTGGTTATCTCTTTCCACATAGGACATATAATTAATTTGCCTAACTTCTTCCCGCATCCTTCTAAGGAGGAGAGGCTCAACTGTTTGGATCCAAAACGTGCGCTATCATCTTATCTGGATCGCAGAAAACAATTCTGGGTGGATAATCAACTCTTTGTGGCCTATGTGGGTATCAAGAAAGGTCGGCCATGCAAAAACGAACCATCTCTCGATGGGTCATTCTTTGCATTCAAATCTGTTATTCCTTCTCGAAAAAGGAGCCTCCAGTAGGGTTGTGCACCCATTCCACCAGGGCGACAGCAGCCACTACTGCATTGGGGCATGAAGTCCCCCTCAGTGACATCTGCCAGGCAGCCAAGTGTGCATCTCTGCACACCTTCACTAAGCATTATTGCCTGGATAGTCCGGTCTGGAGAGACGGCTTCTTTGGTCATCAGTTCTCCAGGACATTCTGGTGTGAACTTAGTTCGCAGACCCACGTCCGGGGTTGGTATTGCTGGGGTATCTATTCTAAGGTAAGGCATCTATAACTAATAGTCTCTTTCAGATGAACAAGTTACTTACCTTCAGTAACAATATATCTGTAAGATACATATATTAGTTATAGATTCCTTACCGCCTCACCCATCCTCCCCATTCTCCGAACTGACTTCTAGAGTAAGGGACTCCCTTTCAGGGCCCTAGTTTTGTGCACTAGTGGTCAGCGTTTTGCATGGCTCTGTGCTTCTGGTGTTGAAGGTTGTGTAAAGAACTGATGTCAGTGCGCAGGGGCGGCATTTAAGTAGATACTGCGACGTCAATCCGGCTATCACGATGCCAACCACGAACGTGGAGTCGACCGATGGCACCTACCAACGCGCAGGGGTACTGCTGAAGAAAAATTCTCCGGATCCTGTCTGATGCCTGGGGGTAATTCTAAGGTAAGGAATCTATAACTATATATGCCTCTTACTGAAGGCAAGTAACTTGTTCATTAGACATAAGTGGAGCCGTACAGGACATATTATGTTTCCAGGGCTCAACCTGCAGATGGCATATTTGCAAAAATTAAAAATAAAGAAGAGCCATAACTATTTATTCTATCGAAACAGATTTCAAGTTTGTGTTTCATCCCTGCCCCACTAGTAACATTTTTCATATAGCATTCCCACCACAAACAGTTTACCTGAGTTTTACATAACAATTGTTACTAGTTCCAAATTCATGTGTATTCATGATACTTTTCGGAAAAGGAGGCAATGCTCCCAGTGGCTTTCAACTTAACACACATCTTTGCAGGGAGCGCATTAACCAACTGACCATTGTGCCTGAAGTTCTGAAAATGCACTGGATAAGATGCACTGGAATCGTTTAACGACCAGTATGAGAAAAGGAACTATGTGAAAATATTTCAACGTTATCACGTGAAGGATCTTAAATATTGTAAGGATGTCGGTTTATGTCATGGATGACGCTTCACCTGTCTCACCACTGTGCTGCACCTAGTGGCCTTAAATAGATATATTTCTATTAAGAGGAAAGGACTTGTTTATTTCAAAGGGTTTGAATGATTTCTCTCCAGCAACCCAGATGTGTTTTTATTTCAGTTTTTATCCGCATATACAGCTTGGGTGGTTGGTGCAGAGGACTCCCAGAATGCCTGGTTCCTTTAGAATCCTTCCTTAGCCATTTTCCCTTCTGCCACAGTGCATATATCGGAACACGTTTTTTTCTGAAATCCAACAGAGGGTAGATTCCGCTGTTTTGACTCGGTGAGTCAAGGAAATACTCTGCAAAAGCAGTTACCTGCAGTTGGTGTGCACAAGGTCAAACATCTTCATTTGCCAGAATGGATGACGCTGGCAAATGTAGTAAACATCGAAATGGCAATGTGGATTTTTTTTTTTATAGATATGCATAGTCCTGGAGACAAAAACTGTTTTCAGTGAACGTTTCGTAAGGAATTACTTTTCATACATTACTTAAAAATTGCCAAATCGATTCTCAAAATGTCATCAAAAATGAATGTTAGAACTGGGGGTCTCTAGTTGGCAGGGGTAGGTACCACTGTCCAAATAGGGACCCTTGCTTCTAGTCAGGGTAAGGAGGAAACCCTCTGAGATAACCCCTGCTCACCCTTTAGGTAGCTTGGCACGAGCAATCTAGGCTAACCAGAGGAAATGTGTAAAGTATTTGCACCAACACTCACAGTAACACAGTGAAAACACCACAAACTGACTCCACAACAGTTTAGAAAAATAAAGGTATTTAATCTAAACTACACAAGACCAAAACGACAAAAATCCAACATACACAGTTCAAGAATATGGTTTCAAAAGAGTTCTTAAGGTTGCGATAAAAATAATCCACAGTTGCGTGAAAAGTTCACAGTTGCGTCACGTTAGCTCACAGTACCTTTTAGTTGCGACAAAGTTCCAAAAGCAGAAGCTGGTGCGGTGGAAAACAAGCCATGCATTGCTCCTGAGACCCTGGGGAGGCGTTTGCGACAACCCCGCTGCAGCAGCGGGCGTGTTGCGATGAATCCGGTCTGTATGGGGAGGAAAGCCACTTGTATGGATTCCGGTGCGGAGGTTCCATAGGATATTTGTTCTCTCAAAGGCACGATATGATCTTTGGAGTTGCGACGATCTCCGGGGCGACGATGCGCGGACCAGCGGTGATCTTCTCTCACGCAGCTCCTCGACACGATGGTTTCTGCGACGACACTCGCAGCGACGTGATGCGGTCCGCAAGCAATCGGTGCGGCGATCTCCCCCAGCGACGACAGGCTCTGCGACGACACTCGCAGTGATGTTAGACTTTCCCGCACCGGTCTGGTGCGTCCCGCAAACGAAGGCCTTCGTAGCGGCGGGAATTTCCTCGCACTGTCGGGGATGTGCTCCGCAGCGAGCGATGCGATAACTTTTCAATTGCAAAAGTCTCTCAAGCTTAGTTTCAAGCTTCCTGGCACAGGTACAACTTCCAGAGGCCCCACAACTGGATCAAGCACTCTAGGAAGGACAGAACTCTCTCAGCAGAGTTCAAGGAAGCTGGGGGTGAAGCCCTTTTGTTCCTGGGACTTCAGGACAGGGAGCCAGCTCTTCTCAGGCCCTTGGAGATTCCTTCAAGACAGGGGACACAGCACAGCAGCAATGTCCTTCCCCTCTCCTTGGCAGCAAAGCAACAGCAGGTCAGTCCAGCAGAGCAACAGCAGGACAGTCTTCCTTCTTCAGTTTCAGCTTTCTCCTTGGCAGAAGTTCCTTCTTGATTCCGGGATTATCTAATTTTCTGTTGTCAGGGGTCCTGTACTTATACCCCTAAAAGTCTTTGTTCTCTTTGTGCAAGTGGGCCCTGAGCCCGGTCTGAACCAGTTCTGGGTGTTGCTTGAGCACTTTGTTTTCCTGGCTTCTCCTTTCCTTTCAGAGTGAGGGGCAGGGTCGTCAGCCGCCCAGCAGGAGGTGGAGCCAGCATTGTTGAAGGCAGGCACAGCCCTATTCAGGCCCAGGTGCTATCTCCTCCCACCACTCAAGTTGCAAATGCAGTCATTCAGCCTAGGGCTGACTCAGCCAGCCTCCTGGGGAATCCCCAGCCCCTGTGACTCTCAAACCAGACAGTCAATACACAAACAGGCCGAATCACACAGAAAGGTCAGACAAGAGAACAGCAACTTTCTAAAAGTGCTATTCTCAAACACAGGATTTAAAAACAACCTTTCCTAAAAGATGTGTTATTAAATTCTGAGTTCAGGGATACTAGACTCTTATGTCCTATCTTATTCCTATGGGAAGAAAGGCTGGTAGCCACTGTAGCCAGCCTCCCCCATGTTAACCTATGGAGCAAGATAGCCTTACAATAATGAAAAACGAAAATGGCCATAATTCACTACCAGAGCATGTCACCTGCACCAGTACATGCTCTACCTTTCACATACACTGCACCCTGCCCAGGGGGGTACCTTGGGCCTTCCATAGGGGTGACCAATGTGCACAAAAAGGGAAGGGTTAGGCCTGGTCAGTGGGGAGACTGACCAGGAGGACATGGCAGTTCACAGACTGCACACAGGCACTGCGGTGGCAGGCCTGAGACACCATTTTAGGGCTACTCATGTGGGTGGCACAATCAGTGCTGCAGGCCCACTAGTAGCATCTGTCATCACCGCCCTGGCACACCAAGTGCACTTTACTAGGGACTTCATGGTGATACAAATATGCCAATCATGTATATCCAATCATAATAACAATTTACATAGGGAGCACTTACACTCTGGCACTGATCAGCAGTGGCAGATTGTCCAAAGCGTCTAAACCAGCAAAAACGAAATCCAGCACAGCATCAAAAATACAGGAGGTAGAGGCAAAAAGATAGGGGGAAATCACGCCAAAGATGCCAGGTCTAACACAAAAAATTAATATTTAAAAAAGAAGGTACTCATTTGGTTTACTATGCGTGGGTTAGCCACATCAAGCCTGGGCACTCCCAGTCTGCAATCATTTTTATTGTAAAGAGAAAGATCTCTTTAGAATGATACCCCTTTCTTTTGACCAAAATTAAACAGGCATTCTGGTAGATACTGCGTATAGAGGTTAATTTCTAAGGGGAAAAAAGTTTGAGAGAGTCTGCGAGTGGTGGACATGAATTAATAGGATCCAACTTTGAGCAATGAAATGCACAAGAAATATGAATACATGAAATTGTTTTTGTAGAGTGCTACTGTTACCCAAGGGCTTCACGGCACAAAGCGTCCTGGGCTCAACCTAGAGAGAATGGACAGAGGAAGAAAAGACTATTGAAATTGGCAAGTGTTAATTTCTTTCTGAATATTATGTGGTTGGGCAACTCGTGAATTTGCAAAGATGGAAACCTCCACAGTGTGGCTGACTGGTAGGTGAAAGATTTGCCGCCCTACTTACTTGGCTTGATCTGAGGGGATTATTAGGACCTTCTGCAAGTTCCAGCAAAGGTGACAAGTGGGAAGTTAGAAAATAAACTTCCTTATGCAGACCGGGCCTCTGTATTGCAGGGCTTTGTGTGTAAAGCAAAGGGCTTTGTACACAATGTGCTGATGAATCAGAAGCCAATGTGACATCATAAAATAATCACACGCCATACCATCATGGAGCGTAAAAGGCAATTTTATTGGAGCAGGGTTGCAAAACGATAAGTCAACCTCAAAATAACATTAACATAACGTCACACATCTTTGATATGCCATCCCCTTCTAAACCCAACAATTCTCACTTCTCACCAGGCTTTCACTTCAACGCTCCATACCTTGCTTCATTCTTCCCACCTTCCCACCTTCACTCGCTAACCTCCTTCCATTCCCTAATCTCTCTCTCATGTCCCCTACCAAAACATTCTCAAATGGAGAATCCCGCACACCGTCTTCCTTTGCCTGTGCTCCCTTAACCCACCCCCCGAGGTGTGGATGAGCCCGCATCTGACTATCCACCTCTCCCCTACCCCCAACTACTGCTCACACCCTTGCAACGTATCCTAATATGGCATTCGCTGTTCAAACAATCTCCCCTCCATTCTCATGATTGTGTAGGGTGGGTGGATGGTCCAAACTAGTCTCACCCCTCTAGCCTGTGGTGTGTAGAAGTCAGGAAGAGGCTGGACCAGGGCTGTGAAAGGTGCGTGCCATCATCCCTTAAGAGATACTGCTCTCCCTCATTGATTTTTTTTTTTAAACATATTTTATTGGCATTTAATAATCAGCATTGCACCCACGATTCGTTTCACATTCATTTAAATTCCCAGTGACACTTCAGATTGAACTACCCATCCGGTCTCTTATTCATATCTCCTCTCGCCATGTGACTTCCTGTCGCGCTATGCATTTCTAGCTGTAACAGATCCTCTTCTATTATAACAGTCTAACAGTTTTCCCTCTACTATCCTGCCCGCCGCCCCCCCTCCCCTGCTGCTGCCGACTAACCCGCCAATATGCCTCTCGCTGTACGCATGGTCTGGGTCTCGCTCTTTTCCGTCTAAGCCGTGGGTCGTACCCGTATAAACCACCATGTTCGTGGATGCTAGGATGCTATGGTCTGCTCATGCCTCCCCTTCACTCCCTTCTTGGCCTTTGCCATTGGGGCTGGCCAGTTGAGATCCAGTCAGTGGCGTGCTAGGTGCAGACTCCTGGTCTGCATTCTTCAGGTTGTCTACCAACACCCCCCAAGCTTGCGCCCTCTCCAATTGTCCTATGCCTCTCTTCTCATTCCAAAGCAGTATTCTATGTTCGCAGCTCGCCCACTTCACTAGTTCCCGTTTCCCAATTGCCCACCCCTGGACCTTGTCGGGGCCTTCCACTTGCTGGTGAGTTCGCGTTTTGCCAGTATATATGCCAGGTCTTGGAACCTGGCCGTGGCCTTGGTTTTAGCGGAGTTGGGGAATAGGTTGAGCAGCACATGACTCTGGGTGCATGGGATCTCCTTCTCAGGGACGCGCGCTGTCTCCCTAACCACTTCCTGCCAGTACCCTTCTAACTGTGGGCAGCTCCACATCATGTGAATGTAGCTAACCCCTATCTCCTGGCAGCGAGGGAAACTCGCATCCTCCCGATGGAAATAGCGATTAATTCTGTCAGGTGTAATATAGGCCCTATGCAGGGTATAAAAACTAAATAATTGGAATCGTGCGTTGCAGGATACCTTGGTGGCTCGGAGAAGGGTATTTTCCCAACCCTTATCCGCTATAGGACTCCCAATGTCTGCCTCCCATTTATCTTTCAGTTCCCCCAGCGGCCCCGTGGAGTCCCGCCGAATGGCTCGATAGAGGCACAATACCGCCTTGATTACCCCTCCTGTCAGAATTATGTATTGGCATGTAGAGTGCGTAGGGGGTTCTAGTGACCCCAGTGCCTGTGCATAGTTCCAGTGACTGCCCCATATAGTAGAAAGTGGCCCTGTGGAATGTCCCAATGTGCTTTGAAGGCCGCGAATGTAAGAAGTTCCCCGTCTCCGTATAAGTCTCCTATCTTAGTGACTTCCGCTTGCGCCCATTCCTCTAATCCCCTCCAGTGACCCCCCATGTGGGAGTGCCTCCAATAACGCCACGGACATCTCTGGGGAGTAAGGACGTTTGGGTTTGGTCTTCTGAAGACACCTGACCCAGCAATTTCTTATTACCCTGTGCTCCGAAGAGTTTATTGTTCGCTATTTAATGGTGCCCATTAATGTGCTCAGGACATCTGCCCTATTCAGGGTGAATGGGGGCTTCCTTCTGTCCGGATCTAGGCTCCCTGCCACCCACTGTGTGAAGCGTTGGAGATGTCCTGCCAGATAATAATTCTCCATATCCGGCACAGCTAGTCCTCCCTCTGCTTGTGCCCTTCTCAACGTCGCCAATGCCACTCAGTGCCTGCTGGGTTCCCAAATAAAAGTAGTCATAAGAGAGTTGAGGGAGTGAAACCACGCCCTGGGGATCCACACTGGGAGTGTGGTAAAAAAATATAGCAATCAGGGCAACGCCACCCTTTTTAGCAATGATATTCGCCCCGCCACTGACAGGGGTAACGTCCCCCAGAACGCCATACTGCCTTTTAGCGATCGGAGAGCCCCCCCCTATATTTCCCTCCTGAACATCAGAGAGATCATGATATACTCTAACCCCTAGGTATCTAAAACAACGCGGCTCCCATTGTAGGTCTCCTAAGTCCTCGGGCGGCAGAGCCTCCCTTGTCATTGGGAAGAGTCGTGATTCCTGCCAGTTGACGCATAGTCCAGAAAGTGTTCGGAACTCGTCCATCATGTGCCGGGCTCCCCCTAACGCTACAACTGAGTCCTTCAGGAATAGCAGGAGATCATCCGCATTTAATGCGATGTGGTGTGTCTGTTCTGCCTGCCCCTCATATGGCGTCCCCAAGCGTGCCATACACGCCAGTGGCTCTATCGCTAGCGCGAATAGTAGGCGGGAGAGGGGACACCCTTGCCTTGTGCCCCTCTCCTCGTTGTATTGCATGGAAATGGTGCGACCCGTGCGTACCCTCGCTACTGGGTCCTTATATAGTATTTGAACCCATTGGACAAACCCCTGCCCCTGCCCCATCCGCGTGAGCACTGCATATAAAAATTCCCACTCAAGGCTATCGAATGCTTTCTCAATATCAATAGCGAAAATCGCCCCCTTCGGTGCCTCTTCCGCACCTTGTTGTAGCACTGCGAACAGTCGCCTGATGTTAAGGGTGGTATTTCTGCTAGGGATGAATCCTGCTTGGTCGGAATGTACCAAGGAGGTCATATGTGGTAGCAGTCTGGTGGCCAATATCTTATTGAGAAATTTAAAATCTAGGTTTAGCATCGACAGAGGTCGGTATGCTGAGCACTCCGTTGGGATCTTATCAGGCTTGAGCAGGGGAATCATTACCACCTCCCTCGTTGTGTGTGGTAATCTCCCACTCTCCCACTTTTCCGCGTAAAGTTCCACTAATCTGGGTGCCAGCTCCGCCAGGTATGTGGCATAGAATTCCTGGGGTAGTCCGTCTGTGCCTGGAGATTTCCCTCGTGCCATAGCTTTGACTGCCCCCCTAATCTCCCGTTCTGTGATTGCAGCTCCTAGCAACTCTGCCTCCTCTGCCTCAAGGGTATGGAGCGGGAGGGGGGCCAAGTATTCTGTAATTCTGTCTATGTCGTGGTTGCCAGTGCTTTTGTATAGGCAGGCATAGTACTCCCGGAATCGGTTACTAATCTCCTCTTGCCTATGTAAGGGACGCCCCCCTCACCCCCCTGGTCATGAATCGTCAGTATAGCACTTCCCTGCCTGGATGGGTTAGCGAGCCATGCCAGCAATCGCCCCGCTTTATCTCAGTCAGCATGTGTCCTATACATGTATTTCTGGTAGTCAAAGCATCGTAGACGCTCCTCCTGCACTGCCACCTCCACCTTGGCCTCTAGGAGTTCCTGCCTCAATTCCGGGTGTTCCGGCCGTCTACGCTCTAAGTTCCTGAGTACCCCATCCACTCTCTCTATGTCTGCCGTAAGTGTCCTGCGGACCCCAATGCATCGTCCCCTGATTACAGCCTTGAAGGCCTCCCATTCCGTGGTTCTAGAATCAGTGGTGTCGGCGTTGTCAGCGAAATATTGTATGATATGTTCTCTAGTCTCATGTTGAAAGACCTGGTCTTCCAGTGCTTCTGGCTTGAGGCGCCATGTAGGGATGGGCTGTGATAACTTCCCCCCCCTTGAACCGAAGCATGAGTGGATTATAGTCCGAAACTGTCCTGGTCAGGTACTCCGTCCCCCCCAGTTGGGTGTTAAGGTCCGGTGTGCTTAAAAAGGTATCTAGTTGGACGTGCAAATCGTGAGTGTGGGATAGGTGCGAGTAGTCCCTATCAGTCGGATGTGAGCTGCGCCATGCGTCCACAAGCCCCCAGCGAGCTTGCCAGTCTCAAAAAGCTCGAGCTACGGTATGTACTGGAGAGTCTCGAAGAGGCGGGTGTGATCGGCCCATTTCGGGATCTGCTACACAATTAAAATCTCCCCTATTAAGACCGCCCCAGTCATGTACGGTGCCAGAACACCCGACAGCTTCTCCAGAAATCGAATGTGATCCACATTTGGGCCTTACACATTGACAAGAGTGACATCCTGCCCATCAAGCCTCCCGGAGACAGTCACGTATCTTCCCTCTGGATCAATTCTATGCTCAATAGGTTGAAAGGGGACTCCAGCCCGCACCCAGATCAGGGCTCCCCGGGCAAATGCTGAGTATGATGTCTAAAATGCTTGCCCTCTCCATCGCCTGCGCAGCGCCGCACCCTCTGTGTCCAGTGTGTGAGTCTCTTGGAGCATCGCTATCTGCATCCCTCCCCTATTTAACTGAGAGAATATTTTATACCTTTTATTCATGGAGTGCATGCCCCTAACATTCCACAACATTATGTTATAGGTGGCCTTTGTCTGCTGCATGAGGGCTCATACTCACCCCCTTGCATGTCCCGAGTCCAAGAATCCCTTTGTGTAACATGCAAGCATCCCCTGCGGACTGGCATATCTTGGCCCTTCCCCACGTAGACAGCAGCGTCCCCCCTATTAACAATAAAACCAGACCCCACCTAAAACTAAGAGAACCATCCCAACTCTCCCTCCCCAGGACAAGTGAGAACGTCTCCCCCATCCAAACTTCGCACTCTCGCACTACATGAGGCAGGGTCTGGCTAGCATCCCTCACCGAACTCGAGCTGTTTTCTGAGTCTGAGTCCCTCTGCTCTTTCCCGGAATGCGATAGTGGTTCCCGGGCGCCTGCCGCACTCAACGAGGCCACCGCTGCGATTGCACTGGCTCTGGCCCGGTTCGCCTCCTCCGTCGTCGGGTGGCTCTTCGAAGTTGACCCTCTGTCGGGGGAACGTGTCGAGGCCTTTTCAACTGGGCTTTTTTCTTCTTGCTGCGGTTCTTGGGGATCTTGCCCCTCAATCCAGTCCCATACGTCCTGGGGAGTGGTGAAGAATATAGTGCCCCCTGGGCGCACGATGCGTATTTTAGCTGGGAAAACCATAGAGTAGGACACCCCCATCTGGCGCAGTTTCCTATTGACCGCAGTAAAGGATGCTCTTTGTTGTTGCACCTCCCGTGAAAAGTCTGGGAAGATCCGTACCACGATGTTGTCTATCTTAAGTTGCCCTTTGAGGCGCGCCTGTCCCAGCACATGGTCCCTATCTTTGTAGAATAGGAGGCGGGCCACCACCGGCCTCAGCGATCTGCCAGGTTTTGGGGCTCGAGCTGGAACTCTGTGCGCCCGTTCTAGGGCAAAGAATGTTGATAACCCCTCCTCTGCAACTTCTGTGCGCAGCCAGCGCTCAAGGTATGCTACCATGTCGTTCCCTTTGACTTTCTCGGGAAAGCCCTTGATTCTACTGCTATTCCGGCGGGCCCTATTTTCCGCATCCTCTGCTCGTTGCTCTAGTATCAACACTCTTTTCTATGTCCGTGATTTTACGTGTCACCGCAGTGACTGGTGGCTTCAAGCTTTTTATCTCCTCTTCTGCGGCCGTGACACGATCCGCCAGCTTTCTATGGTCCGCTAGGAGCAGGCCTAAGACTTCCCTGATAATGTCTATCTTTGTTTCCACTGCCATCCGCTATCGTTCTATGGCCTGTAGGATATCATGGAGTGAGTTCTTCTTGGGGCATCACCCCTTCCTTCCTGGTCCCCAGGCGTGAATTAGAGTCTCCGCGTTCCTTGCTCGGTCCCTCTTGTTGCTCGGTGTCCCGCCTCTTGGTGGTCCGGCCCATGGTGCCGTCGAGGTTGGTAGTCCCTACTCCCAACGTGGCCTATGTCAGGATGGGGCTGGTCGCGATCTTACTTGCTCTCTCTGCAGGGTGAGTGGGAGCTGGCCGTCCTGTGCTGCCCTCCTTTGTCTATGCTATATTCAAGCTTTAGCCCCGTCTTCAGCGGGAACCAGGTCCGCTGCGTTGGTGATGTTCGTGCTCCACCTCTGCCTCAGACCCCGCCGCTTTTGGGCCCGTCACCTCCGAATCTGTCCTCGCTGCATTCGTGGCCGATGCGAAGCCCCAACCACCACTGCTGTTCCACTGATGGCTCAGTAGGCCTGTATTCAGCGGACCCATGTGCCAGTCCGTCTACTCACGCAGCCCAAGCTCCGTCGCCAGTGTCCAGGCCAGGATTGACAATCGCGGTAGCCATTCCGTCGCTGCACCTCCGTACCTGCTGTCCCCCCTGCTCCGCCTATCGTGTGCCACACTGTGCTGGTCTGCCTCTTCTCCTTCCCAAACTTCCAGGACTGCCCTGGGGCACCAGGCCTTCCCTGCCGTGCCCCGCTGTGTGTCCTTCTTTGGCCTCAGCAATGGCCCGCAGGATTGTCCCTCGCAGTGCTGCCCCCACGCTATGCCCTTGATGCGGTCGCCCTTTCCGAGTGTGCCCCAGTATTATCACGATGGGCGCAGGGCACCGTGCACTTTTGGCCGCTCCAGCCATGTAGGCGTACCTCTCCGTCAAAAGGCAGCCCCTGTCCTTCAGGCCTCCGCCCAGGCCGGGTGACCAACAGTCGCAGTCCTAGGCCGCCTGCACTCCAGACCCCAGGCTCCATGCTGTGCCATTGATGCGGCCGCCCTTTCCGTGTGCCACAGTACTATCACGATGGGCGCAGGGCGCCATGAACACTTGGCCACTCAGCCGTGCAGGCGTACCGCTCCGGCAAAAGGCAGCCCCTGTCCTCAAGGCCCCCGCCCAGGCCGGGTGACTAACGGTCGCAGTCTCAGGCAGCCTGCACTCCAGACCCCCAGGCTCCGCCTCACACTCGCACAGCTCTTCCTCCTTACTTGTGGTTTTCACGGCTCCGGCCGCCACCGGCACCTCCCTGCCTTTCTCAGGTGCAGTCAATCACCGTGGGCAGCAAGCGGGCATTGTACGGCCTTCGTTCCGGAGATTTTATCACCACGCGGCCGCCATTTTGTACGCTCCGCGGCCACACCTCCGTATCGTCTCTGGGGGAGGGCTGCCAGTCATCGGAACGAGTGCCCCCGACACCCGTGTTTCCGACCCTCTCTGAGCAGGTCACCAGGCTTGGGGCCCCCCTTTAGAGGGCAGGATGGTGCTGGAGAGGGGATCGCTGGCAAGAGCTCTGATTCAGGCTCCCGTCTCCACCGGCATCAGGCCATGCCCCCCCTGCTCTCCCTCATTGATGCCCTCGTGGGCTATCACCTTAATGTTTCTGGACATGCTAAACACCCTCATCTCTCTGGCCTGTTCAATGGCTGCATGTTTAATCACACCCCTCCACTGTTTATCAGGCACAAACTCTGTCCATACCAAGCATATCCCTTAAAGACTCTGATCGACTGCAAATCCTGCTGCATGTTTTGCAGTAAGGTTAACCCCGACAACTGGACCAAATTATTCTCTCCCAAGTTCACAAGGAGCATATCCGGGCAATCCCTCTGTGGAACCACCTTCGACAAAAACAGCAATAAATTGCCTCAGTGCATCCCACTCATGGAGTACCACCAAAGGACCTCATGCCTGCTGCTGGGCAATCCCAGGCTCCGTCTATAAACCTGCTGGTCCGAATACTTTGCTGCCCAATGCTCAAAATAGTTTCCAACTATCCAAATCACCAGCTTACTTCTCCCAGGACCACTCCTGCACCCTACAGTGAAAAAGGAGTTAGTAATGGACCACCATCCCCTTACACAGAATCCCCTTATTTCCGCACATAGCGCTCACAACCAACCAATCTCCACTTGCCTATACTCCGAATCTGGTTCCAATTCCATCCCAGTCACACCGCTGACCCAATCCTAAAGGAGTGCGTCTCAAAGCTGGCTGGATTCCTCCCCAGTTTACGCAATGACATGTGCAGCACCGCCACTAGCAGAAAAGCAGTAACCCTCCCCCACCCCTTTGTAACAAAAGATCCCCTCTTGCCTGAGGCATAGGTCAAACCTGAAACCTACGCCACTCATTCACTAGGCACGCCTCCACTCTGCTCCCTTCCTGCAGCCATATCCACCTACCCCTGCCTGCTTGATCCTTCTTGGATCGCCTCAGCCATTTCCCCAGTTGGCTCTGTTCCAAACGTATTTCGCCGTGTAACACACCTGAGTCCCATGTGGAGCCCAACAATTTAGACACCCTTAATGCACCAAAGAACATCCAGATCATGCACAACCTGGAAATCGTCACTTTAAACCATCATAACAACAATCTGGCTAAAACATTAAGAAGACCATGCAACAATTCAAACGTAAGGTAGACACCCCGCTCTGAATCCCACCGTTTCGAAATTCTCCCCAAGATCTCATCTCTCACCGGGTGAAAGCCCCAGTACCCCATAAAAAACGTCAGCCATCTTGCCCGAAATTATCGTGGGTGATACACTTTTGTCAGTTAGACATCACAAAACATCTCTCACCCTTCCATGTCACTGCAGTCCTGTATCTTCGGCCTTTTTGGGCATCCCTCAAAATTCTCAAATTTGTTTCATGGCAGACATACCTTCTCCTGGTAGAATCTGCTAAAGACCTCTCCACCAGCCCAATCACTCTCACTCCCCTACACCAAAATGCCTGCAGGTAATGGCATCTTGCTGTCCTCTGCTCACGGTGCCAATCTGTGGAATTGGTGTCACTACGAACGAAAGAATAAATCTTCTATATCATTGTTCACACCTGGCACATGTTTAACCCTTAAAATAATGTTCAATCACAAACAGCTCAACATAATCTGTCTCAGCAATTGAAGAACTCTCAGATCCCTTGCCTTCACCAAGTCTACTACTGTCATGTGGTTCATATTTAACATCATCGTCCTGTTCACCAGCTGCCCTCCCCACATTGTCAATAGCACCTACAATGGAAACAAATCCAGAAAGGTGATGCATTGGCCCTGCTGCAACCAGTGTGGCGGCCACCTCTCTGCACACCACCTTCCATCCCAGAAAAGACCAAAGCCATATGCTCCCGCTGCATCAGAAAAAATGTCAACCTACCAAACCGTGTTCCCTTCCAGAAACATCATTGATACCCCATTAAAGTCCTCCAAATAAGTCTTCCAGATACAACGATCCACTCTCACTGCCAAAGAAATCCGGACTCTATGGTGGGGTAGAACTGCCCGTGACATAGCCATTCCCAATCTCCTGCAAAAAGTCCATCCAACCCTCAATACGCTGCATGCAAAGTTCAAGAAACACAATAACTTCTGCACCCTCCTCAACTCAAGCCTCCTTTTCCCAATGACCTCATTCAAAAATTGTTGAATCTCCTGAGCCCTGACCTGCGGCAACCTTGTCACCAGCAATTTGGTGTCTAGCTCAATACTCAAGAATGTCAACACCTTTCTGGGCCCATCCGTATTTTCCAGAGCCAGTGGAACGCCCAGGTTCACTGCTAACATCTCTAATTGTCTCAGGCCCCTGGACAATCATCTGACTCCTCTCTGCCAACAAATAGAAAATCATCCAAGTAATGGGACACCTCACGGTGTCCACTCCTCTAGGTAAGCACCCACTGCAAAAAGGTGCTGAAAACATTCTGTCCACGAAAAGGGATCCTCCAAATTGTATGACCCACAAAGGAAAATCCTCCAGGTGTATGGGCAACAGTCGGAATACAGATTTGATAGCACATATCGCTAGCACCCCAACTCACACTGTCTCACCAATCAAATAGCATCATCAACTAATGCATCACCACTTTAGTGTCTTCTGCGGCTATGAAATCATTCACTGAGGCTCTCTCCAGCCACAACAAATGGTGTATCGGCCTGAACGCCCCATCCACCTTCTTGGCCACCCCCCACCCACCCCCACTGGGGATGTGATCAAGTCGGCTAAGGGCCAATCATAGAAAAGACCTACAATAGTCCCTTCCTCAACTTCCTTCCGCAAGTTCGCTGCCATCATCTCTGGAACTGCCTTTGCTGACTGTAAATTGTCCGCCCACCTTTGTCACCTAGGGCCATGGTGACCAACCCTAAAACCTTCTATAAATCCCCATTCACAGTTCAAATCCACCTCCCATTCCGGGTAGACAGAGAGCCGTGGGAGCAAATCCTCCACCTTAATTGGCATATGAGCTCTTTGGCCCTGCAATACCTTGATATCCCCTCCACCTGGCTGCCCTTCACTGTTCTGAAAGACTGGCCTGGATGAAGCACTGAGTAATGGGGTGTCTCCCCTCACATTTCAAACACTCATGCTTGAACTTGCATGGGTGTCTGAAGCAGAAACCTTTATTGAAATTCCCACATGCCCCAACATTGGGTCCAGTTGGTTTTGGCACATATCCCAACCCCCGTTGAGCGGGCCAGGGCTGAAAAGGCTATGATGTGATTGGAAGGTCACTAGCTGTATTCATAGAAGCAGTGGATTGTGTTGAAGACGTACAATGCATCCACAATTCAGAATCTACATACCCTTGTGGCTTGTCTGGGTTGATACTCACCCAAATACTGTACTCCTCATCATAGTGAAGCTGCTCATAGCTCCAACATGCATTTGCACCTTCCTAATAATATCCACATACTTCAATAGCCCTGTCCACATGTTTCTTGCAATAAATGTTAGCGTAAATTAAAAAGGCAGACATCCCCTTTTCCATATTAATAGGCACCCTGGCTCGCCTTGCCAGCTCCCACTCCTCTTCCTTAGACCCTTCCTTAGCATGAATGTCTCTGTGTTATAACTTGAAAACATCCACGTACTCATGCATCTATCTCCTGTTCTTCATCTTGTCAGATATGTGGGACCCCAGGGGCATTGCCCAGCCCATGTAAAGAAGCCTCTTCCTATGTGCCTTGCCCTTTCTGCTCGTCTCCCCTGTGGCGTCTTTCGCTTTTGTTGCATCTGTCTGAACACCCTTTCCTTTGTTGATGTTGTCACTTACTGCCTCCTTGAGCATCATCTGCACCCTCAGTGCTTCTTTCGGTTTCAACCCCACTCCATCATTGACCCCATCCCCGACTGCCACAGACTTACATGCTTTGGCTTCAGTTCCCCTTTCCTTCGTGTCCTGCCCTGACCACCAATCTTTATTACCTGAAGATAATCTGCCAATGTCCCGTCGGTCCTTGTGAATTTTGCCGCCTGCCGGGGCCAGCTTTCCAGCGGTGCCTGCTGCTTGATCAAGCATATGGGCTAGGGAGGACCACCGCAGACAACCCACCTTTTCAGGGGATGCCATGTTCCCCGTCGGCATTGCCAACTGACTGCCACCCTCACCTGCTGGCATGGCTGATTCTTCACCCATCAGGCTGCACCATCCTGATGGACTCCTCGAGCTGTACTAGCTCCCACGTTCCCTGGCCCCACCTATCTTCCTTCTGGCACCAATAACCATCACCCCACTTCTTCCCCCTGCCATCAGGCCTGTCCCCATCCCCGTTACCCCTGGCATGCCCATTGCTTTTTTCATGAGGTGGCCCTGTTCTAGCGTCGCCCCTAAATAAGTAATAAACAATCTTTCTTCCATATCCTGAATGAGCTGTCACTTCCAGGTCCAACCCTTGCCACCTGGATCTCCACTCTGTCCCAAGCCCCACCGGCCTCTGCTTTGTGTCACCTCCCTCACAAGGAGCCTACACATGTTCTCGGCCTCCCAGTGTGCCCTCACCCACCCACCTGCCTGGGTTGGGACTAGGCACGCTTCTTCCATTTATTGGCTGGGTCTGCCACAGGCTCTGCTGGACACCCCAACCCCCTCATGGTCTATCTAGCTGTTAAACTTAGGGGCTAATCACCTTCCACAGGCTTGGAAACTGTAGAGCTTTCATGCCGCAGCGAGTGTGCAGATGCATGGCTGTTTCCGCTAGGCCTCGCCACTCACTGCATTCTGGGCCCAGTACCGGCCCTGTGCCTGTTGTGTGATCCAATTTAGCAGGGAGGCTGTGCCACCTCCCTGGTGTCTTAACTTTTGCCACTGTAAGCCTCGTACTGCTTCTGCGTCCCGGACCCCCTATCTTTTAACGTGTCCTCCCCTATGAGAGAGAAAGAAGCTGCTACCGTGGCTGCCACGCCATGCGATATCTATTAGCAACAAAGAGTTGGCTCTAATCAGTTAGGCTGAGCACTTATATCTCAACAACAAAAGAAAGTGCCTGAACTGATGCAATTAATCATATATGATTAAACTAAAGGAAGAAATTATATTTCCACCCTAGGTTTTGCTAATTAATAGCTTTTTATTTATTCATTTTTTAAGACAAAGAAATTTTTGAAAAAGATTAATGCATGTTATATACAATAGGACACTACACCGTTAGACTAAACAATATTGCAACACTAAGGATATTCATTCAATCTACTCAGACATATCACAGTCATTCAAAATATCATACATTCAATCTTACACAATTTGAAGAAAAAGAAAAAGAAAAAGAAAGAAACAAACAGAAGTTGCTCAATTAATCAAAACCTCAGATGTGATACATTAATGCATATCAACCTGGAAAAAAAGGTACACTTGGAGTTCAAATACAATCAATTATACAATGAAAAAGATTTTTTATAATATCAATGTGTACACAACTACAAGTGCGGTATTGGTCAACACTTGAGTTATTCAAGAATAGAGCAACATTTGGTACAAGGGCCTACGCGTTTCGAATCCCAAATGAATTCAACGGGGGATTCTCCTCAGGGCCAATGGAATATCTAAAAAGAATAAATAAAATATGAAAAATTGGTTTTTAAGTGAAGAATTCTAAAACACTAAGAGAGTGAACCACCATCAACTCAAACCGCTTACCCTACTGGTCTGCAAGGCGACTTGGAAGGTGGAGGCCTCTAAACAACAATTGGTGCTTGCTGGTCATCTAGCACCCGGCAGCCTTTCTTGCACATAGCGTGACAGTTCTGGAAGCGAGCGCTTCGTTTTTTAATAATTCCTGTTAGCTCTTTTATTATTTACAGCCTCATTTCTTAGCCCGTTTTTAATTCTTAGCGCTTGCCTGCACTGTAATCGTATTTACACCGCCGTTTGAGCGGGTCCTTAGCTGCTGCATATTTCCGATTCCGCAGCCATCTTGGGGTAGGCTGGGACACTCCACGGGCGCCATTTTGGTTAGCGCTTCAGTGTCCCAGGCAGACTCACGAACCGCTATATAAGACGGTCTTTAAGAGGTGAGTCGGCCTCTAAACAACAATTGGTGCTTGCTGGTCATCTAGCACCCGGCAGCCTTTCTTGCACATAGCGTTACAGTTCTGGAAGCGAGCGCTTCATTTTTTAATAATTCCTGTTAGCTCTTTTATTATTTACAGCCTCATTTTTTAGCCCCTGTTTTTAATTCTTAGCGCTTACCTGCACTGTAATCGTATTTACACCGCCGTTTGAGCGGGTCCTTAGCTGCTGCATATTGCCGATTCGGCAGCCATCTTGGGGTAGGCTGGGACACTCCACGGGCGCCATTTTGGTCAGCGCTTCAGTGTCCCAGGCAGACTCACGAACCGCTATATAAATCTGCAATGGAAACGAGCAGCGGGCACGCCGGAATGGCGCCGGAGTCGCGCCAGAGTCCAGCCTGTCTGTGCCCGTCTGGGCCCAGGCGGGCTTAGGGCCAGGACCCTTGTTAAAATCATTAGGGCTCAGTATTACCTATACTCGCGACGACCTTATATCATTACGACCCTCTAAAAAGACGACCTGCAACTACATTTACAGAGGAGCAAAACCTTTTTCCTATTGTGAGGTATGTTGCTCGCCCCAGTCATCTAAGGGAAAGAGCTCCCTGCAAATTGCCCTGTTGAATTGCAGATCCCTCCCGAGGCACTCCCTAGAGATTAATTTTCTCATACAGGATCATAATTTAGATATCCTGTTTTTGACGGAAACGTGGCTCACATCGAGCTCAGGGGTGGATATTGTACGGGCCCTCCCCCCAGGCTTTTTAATACACTATCAGAACAGGCCTGTGGATCGAGGGGGTGGCATTGCCATACTATATAGGGATTCATTTGTGTGTAGGGCACTGAATAGCGGGGTGGTGGACTGCGAGAGCTGTCAGTTCTCTTTGCAGATTTTACCTACGGTTTCTGTGTCAGGTTTATTGGTGTACCGCCCACCGGGGTGTGCTGGCAATTTTGTCAGCTCTCTGATGGAAACCGTCACGGTTTTGGCATCCACTACTACCAACTTTATGACGTTGGGAGATTTTAATCTCCATTTTAACGACCCGGCGGACCTGGTGGCGGCAGACCTACAATGTGATCTTAAGGCCTATGAGGTGGGCCTGATCAACTCTGGAGCAACACACAACAAGGGCCATTTGCTCGATCCGATCTTTGCCAATGTGCCCCTTTTTAGGGCCATGCCTTCCTACCCTCTCCCGTGGTCAGACCACTTTTTGGTCCCTTTCACCTGGCAAATTGAGTCCATGGCTACATCTCTTCCTAGTGCTCGTACTTTGGAAAGGGCCTGGTCCAGGTTGTTGGTTGAGAATTGGATCCTTAAACTTGAACGTTCGCGTCCCCCCCAGTCTTGGACCCGGTAATGGCAGATGCGAACCTCGGTAACTGGTTGACCAGCTCACTCGATTCCATCCTCCCGAAAAGAACAGTCTCAAAAAGGGAGAAGAGAATGGGCTCGGCCCCCTGGTATACGCCTGAGCTGAGAATTCTTAGGAAGGGCTGTAAGAAGCTTGATCGCGTATGGAGGAAGGAGTGGGGCGAATCTAATAGAAATGAATACCGCTCCGCGATAAGGGCGTATAAATCTGCTCTTCGCCGTACTAAGGCGCAATTCTTTGATGAAAGAATTAAAAACTCTTTGAATTCCTCCAGAGAAACCTTCCTAGTGGTTAAGGAACTATTGAGAGTTCCCGAGCCCTCTTTAGCTCACGACAACCCAGGCGACAAATGTAAGGATCTGGCGAACTATTTTCACACCAAAATAGAGAACATTCTAAGTACCCTGCCCCAGATTGACCAGAGAGCAGATTGCCAGTAGG
Source organism: Lissotriton helveticus (assembly GCF_964261635.1). NCBI lineage: Eukaryota > Metazoa > Chordata > Amphibia > Caudata > Salamandridae > Lissotriton > Lissotriton helveticus. Next base: position 369,828,003 of record NC_136057.1, on the reverse strand, counting down.
CAGCCAGTTGGAGCCCCTGTCCACCTGGAAGCCTTCGGACCAGTGTCAGTGGACGAGGTCCTTAAAGTGCTGGTTACTATTAAGAGCGGCTCCCCCAGCGACCCGGTCCCTATGAGGATCCTGAAACAGGTAGGAACTACTATTGCCACCCCTGTTACCGATTTAATTAACGCATCCTTTGCTCGGGGTCTGGTGCCACCGAGCTGGAAGGGAGCAGTTGTGAAAGCCCTCCTGAAAAAGCCTCACCTAGATCCATCGGATCTGGCGAATTTCAGGCCTATTTCTTTGCTTCCTGGACTCAGCAAAATCACGGAAAGGTTGGTGAACCAACATCTATCACACTTTCTTGAGTCCAATGGCCTGTTGCGTAATTCACAAACAGGCTTTCGGCCGGGTCAGGGCACCGACACCGCTCTTCTGGCAGTCGTTGAGGAAGCCAGAAGCATCTTGGATTCGGGAGGATCAGTGGCAGTGATCCTCCTGGATCTCAGTGCGGCTTTCGACACTGTTAATCACCAAGTGCTAATTCAACGGCTGTCAGATGTAGGAGTGACAGGGACGGCTTTGAAATGGCTCATGTCATTCCTTAGCGACCGGACTTACCAGGTATGGGAAGGCAGCGCACGATCAGCATCAATCCCCCTCCATTGCGGTGTGCCACAGGGCTCACCACTAAGCCCCACATTGTTTAATGTATATATGGCCCCCCTGGAGGATGTGGTTGCCCCATTTGGTATCAAAATCGTGAGCTACGCTGATGATACTCAGCTGGTGGTCGCCTTATCCCAGCTTGCTAAAAGTCCAGACACGCTGCACTCCTGCATGTCCAAAGTCTATACTTGGATGTGTGAATCGGCATTGAAGCTGAATGGCTCAAAGACCGAAATAATGCTTTTAGGACACAAAGGACCCTCTCTCCCTCCGACTATCTGGCCCAGTTGTTTGGGCGAGCTCCCGAGTCCAAAGGAGGAGATTAAGAGTCTTGGGGTCTGGCTGGAACAAGACCTCTCTTTCAGGACCCAAGCGAAAAAAAAGTCGGGAGTCTGCTTTGGTCTTCTCCACTCAGCTCGGAAACTTCTGCCCCTTCTTCCACCGCCATCCAGAAAACTGCTTATTCAGGGGCTGTTCGTATCAAGATTGGATTATAGCAATGCTATCTTTCTCGGTGCCCCTGAAGCAACGTTTAACAAACTCCAACAGATTCAAAACGCTGCAGCACGGCTTCTTAAGAGTACCCCAATGACGCGGTCAGCTAAACCCGCATTGAAGGCGCTGCATTGGCTCCCGGTGCGTGAAAGGGTCAAATTCAAGTCCCTTTGCATTGCGCATAAAATTCTCCAGGACAAGGGACCTCCTATCCTGAAGAACCTAGTTGTGCCCTACAAGGCCAATAGAGCCCTGCGCTCAGATCAGAAACATTTGCTCAAAATTGCTAAAGTTAAAAAGGCACGTACGGGGGGGAGAAGATTTTCAGTGAACACAGCGATTCTTTGGAATGCACTTCCCCTGAGTCTGCGATCGGAGACTTGTCTTCTCCGGTTTCGCAAACTCCTCAAAACGCACCTCTTTCCTAACTGATGCCTGTCAATACGCTTGACTGCTATCTTTCTGTTGTTCTGTGGTATATAAATAAATAATACCGGATCTATTTTTGACTGGATATAGTAATAACAGATAGCTCAATAAATAAGAGTCAAGATTCGAGGTAGTAGGAGTTTGCAGGTTTAATACAGCATAAGGACAGGAACAGGACAACCTGCACAGGAATAGGATGGCAGCGCTGCCGGGGACAGGATCGGTGTTGGCGTAAAGGATAACATTTAATAACAGTGCACAAGCATATATACTAAAACAGTTGCATTACAATACATACGATAGGTGGAGCAGTGGGTGTGGTCAATAGCAGTCGCGAAAGATAAGGGTGAAAAGAGGTGTAACAGGAGGCGTATACATAGACATGTGATGTAAACGTAACAGAATATGTCATAAATGGGGCGGAAACATGGAGGGGGCTACCTAAGGAGCCGGGACCTCTAACCTAATGGTGCGCGCAAACTGACAATGACGTGTTACTAGGAGAAGCTGGGGGCTATGACTTCTGCGCTAGGAGCAGAGACTGAAGTCTGGAGAGTCAGGGCGACATGTACCCAAACACTATCTAGTATCTGATGTTTGGAGAACATGTTGATAGAATCCAAAAGTTATCGGGGTAAAGGCTAACAGACTCTAAGACTGGTGCATGCATTATTCTACATGTAGTGCGTGTTGAAGAATATGAAATGACCATAAATACAGTATTTCTCTTACATGGAGACGTAAAGGCTAGACCATGACGGAAACTATGGATGCGATTCAGTAGCTTAGGAATGCAGAGAAGGAGGGCTGGACTGATAACTAGAATCATAACATACTTTTGGCAGACTAGCAGGCAGAGCCAGGCCGAGCCGGGCACTGTGAGGCAGGAAGTAAGTGAAGGGTCAGGAACACAGGTGGGGGCTGTATCGCTCCTCAGCGAGGGCTCAGGAAACAGGAGCTGAATCTGGTGTCCGGGCCCTTTTGAGGCCTAGAAACGGGGACTTTTCAATGAAATAACGTGCACACTGAGAAACGTGGCAACGTAACTTTACATAGGCCTAATACTCGTAGCTTTCACGAGAACTGGAAACTGGCATACTAGAGATGGACACAACTGTAATTGCGTCTTTAATTGAACATGGGGAATACATATGCATATTAATCATGCACACATAACATAAGATGGGGGACACGTAGGGACACAGAACATGGCAAAATTTACTTTTCCACAGTTCTGGAACAAGCGCTGGGATGCTCTAGGGTAACTACGCGCTATACAAAATTCGAAATAATCCCCTGTCTGGCCTCCTCATTGCACAAAGTTTCCTGGGGGAAAACTAAGCTGTGCCTCTTGTTTTCCTGGGTCCCTCCATTTTGAAGTTAGATTTGATAAAAGCTTACCTGAGAAACTCAAGAGTAAGACTGGCTGCTCTTATTCTGCTCCATTCTCCATTAGTGGTATATGCTGAAGAGTGCATAGAGAAATGCCTAAAAACAGTGGGGCAGATGTACAAGCCCCTTGCGCCCCTTTTACGCCGCCGTTGCGTCACTTTTGTGACGCAGCAGTGGCGCAAAAGATGCGCCATGGTGCGGGGTACTTACAACGTGACGCATCTGGGAGATGCGTCACGTTGTAAAGCCCTGCGCCAGAAGGAGGCGTTCCTGTGCAGGGGGGGGGGCGTTCCGGCGCAGGAACGCCTCCTAAAAGTGGCTGAGTGAAATCTACAAGATTTCACTCAGTCACTTTGGGGCCCTTGCTGTTTCAAAACCCTGCGCCTGCTAGAAACAGGCGTAAGGATTGACGCAGCATTAACAAGATAGAGCCCCCCAGAGCCTTGCTGGAGCTGCGTCGCGCTTGCGACGCAACTCCAGCAATGCGCCACCTTTACGGCACAGATGCGTCACGCATCTGTGCCGTTTTTGCCCATTGCTGCGCCGCATTGTAAATGCAGCGCATCAATGGTGGCGGAGGCATGGCGCACAATAAGTGGCGCATCCCTGCTAATATGCAGGGATGCGCCACTTTTTGTGAATCTGCCCCAGTGAATTTCCATTATCGAGGTGAGAAGAAACAAAGGATTGCACAACTGTTTTACATGAGGCTGTTGGAATGAAGGGAAGAGTTCACACCAGATTCTGAGTATATTGAAGCAGGAGGCAGCCACATGATTGATTTGGGATTAAAAGGAAAGTTCAATGTTGAATAGAACACCAAAGTTATTTTTGCATAACTGACAGTAACTGCAGGCAATCCTTTTTTTCAGTCCACCATTGGGGCTTCACAAAAGGAATTGTTTGCCAGAAAGCAAGACCTTAGTCTTGTCTCTATTGAGTAGGAGACAAACTTGGCTCATCCAGTTGACCACAGCTTAGTTGAGTTTAGTGGTCGTGTGGCTTTCTGAGATACATAGTAAATTGTGTCATCTACATAGAAGATGATATGAAAGCCAAATTCTCTGACCAGAAAAGATAATAGAGAGATCTAAATATTAAATAGGGCAGGACTGAGGTATGAACCTTGATGGACTCATCAACAAAGTCAAAATGGCAATGACTGATAGAGAGAATAGGTGACAATCTGACGTCTGCAAGAGTGGAAGGAAAGAAAGCATTTAAGGACCTTAAATCTTTATTTATTTATTTATTTTATTTTTGCAATTTTTAAAGCGCAACAAATACCCATACGGGTGTCTCGGCGCTGGTGATCTCAGAGCTCACTAAAGTATGACGGGGGAGTTAGGAGGAGGAGAAGAGCCATGTTTTAAGGTTTTTCCGAAATGTAAGAAGCGTGGGTGCGGATTTGATATGGAGTGGGAGGGTGTTCCACAGTTTGGCTGTGGCTGTCGTGAAGCATCTGTCTCCCCAGGTGGCCTTTCTTGTCCGAGGGACGTTCAGCAAGAAGGCTGCCGAGGATCGTAAGGTTCTGCGTTGCTCCGCATGGCGGAGGGCTTCTTTTAGAAACCGTGGTCCAGGGTTATTCAAGGTCTTATAGGCTATACACAGAGCCTTAAATTTGATTCGACTCCTGATTGGGAGCCAATGGAGTTTTCTGATGTGGTGAGAGATGGATGTGAATTTAGGAATGGACAGTAAGGTTCTGGCCGCCGCGTTTTGCACGGTCTGTAATTTGTTAAGCACTCCTTCCTGGGCATTCAAAAGAAGTGAGTTACAGTAGTCCGTTCTTGAAAAGACTAAAGTGCTGATAAGAGTTTTGCCGGCTGACTGTGGTAAGTAAGGGAGAAGTTTCTTAATTTTTTTGAGGGTGTAAAAAGCGGATGATACGATGGCATTGGCGTGGTGGTGGAAGGTCAATTTATTGTCAAAGGTGACTCCTAAGTTGCGGACCTTTACCACTGGTTGGGGGGGGGAGCCCAACTCAGCTGGCCACCACTGCGGGGACCATGATGGGTGTAAGCTCCCGAACGTCATCACCTCCGTTTTGTCGGAGTTGAGTTTGAGGCAGTTTGATGACATCCAGGAGCTTATCGCCCTCATTCCCTCCTGAAAATTGGCTGCAACACTGGCTCCGTTGTTGTACACCGATAGTATTAATTGTGTGTCATCGGCGTATGTTGTAAGGGCAATTCCATAAGATTTTATCACCCTCGCTAAGTCCGAAACATAGATATTGAAAAGCGTCGGACTTAGCGAGGAACCCTGAGGGACGCCGCAGGGAAGTGAGAAGGTCTGGGAAGTGAAATTGCCCATCTTGATAGTCTGGGGGCGGTTGGCGAGAAATGATACAATCAGATCTTTAGCTGTACCTCCTATTCCCATGGCTGAGACACGGTCGATCAGAGTGACATGATCGACCGTGTCAAATGCAGCGGAGAGATCTAGGAGTATCAGGACAGCCGCTCCGCCTTTATCCATGGTTGTTCTAATTTTGTCTGCGGCTTTCAGGAGTGCTGTTTCCGTCCCGTGCCCTTGTCTAAACCCGAACTGGGTATCATCAAGCAAGTTGTTATCATTGATGAATTTCGAAAGTTGGGTGTTCATGGACTTTTCGAAGATCTTTGCTGGGAATGGGAGACAAGCGATAGGTCTATAGCTTGCGGGGATGAGAGGATCCAGAGTAGGTTTTTTCAGCAGTGGCTTAATTATAGCCTCCTTCCAGACTGTGGGGTAAATGCCTGTTAAGAACATGGCGTTGCAGATAGTAGACAGTGCGGGGGAAATTGCTTCAGGGATGCGGTTCAAAATAGAAGGGGGGCAGGGATCGAGGGGGGATCCAGATTTGATGCTGGTTATCAGGCGTTGAATGTGGTCCTGATCAACAGGGGTAAAGGTTGTTAAGGTGGGCTGAGTGTCCATAGGGAGTGTTGCCGGTAAGGAACGGGGGGCTGAGTGAGAGAAAGTTTGGAAAATGGAGCTGACTTTTTCCTCGAAGAAACTGGCCAAGGAGTCTGCCAGTGCCTGGGAGCTTTCTATGCGTGGAGTAGGGGGGTCGGATAGAAAATTGACTACCCGAAATAGTTCTCCTGCCGAGTTCTTTGCAAGATTGATTTGAGTGGTGAAGTATTGGCTTTTCTCAGTGATTATCAGTCTTTTATAAATGGAAATGGCATTTTTATAGTTGATTTTGTCTGCAGGGCTGTAATTGCGACGCCACTGTCTTTCCAGGTTCCTGCAGTATTGTTTTTGCATGCGCAGGGGTTCTGTGAACCATGGGGCTGAGGGTATTTTCCTGTTCCGGTGGGAGGTTTTTGTCGGTGCCAGTTTGTTACAGGCCATGTTTAGGTTTGTCAAGTAGTTGGAGGATGCTTTAGTGGGGTCATGCTCGTTGGGAATATGGTTATCTTGTATCATCTGTGCTAGTTGAGTTAGGTTTATGTTTTTCCAATCTCTGTAGGATGAAGGAGCTGTTGCATTAAGGCTAGGTTTGATGGGGTTTGTTTGGACTGTAAAGCAAATGGCTGAATGGTCTGTCCAAATGAGTGGAATTATTTGGGTGACATTTACCCGAGGGCTATTGGTAAAGATACCGTCTAATGTGTGGCCTGCCTGGTGCGTAGGGGAGGTTATTAGTTGCATTAGGCCTGCAGCTGAAAGGTCTGTGAGAAGCTGCGTAGTGTCGTTGTTGTTCAGAGTCTCAAGGTGAAAATTGAAGTCACCTAGTAGCGTAAAGTGAGGGGCGTCCGCCGCAGCTTCAATTACGCTGCCTATCTTAGCTAAAAACTTTGCTCTTGACCCTGGAGGGCGATACATCAGCATGCCCTTGAAGGATGATTTGGCTGAGAGACATAGTGTAAAGATAAGAGACTCGTATTCTGGGCAGGTAAATGGTTTCGTCGTGAGTTTAAAGAGGTCTTTGTAAATTATGGCGATGCCGCCGCCTCTTTTTAAAGGCCTGTCTAGTCTACATACATTGTAATTGGTGGGGGTGGCTTCTCTGAAATCGGGACCTGAGGCATCGTCGCCCCAAGTCTCGGTGATGAACAGGAGATCCAGTTTGTGTGCGTCGATGAGATCGGCGATTTCTAATTTGTGTTTAGGAAGAGATCTGGCGTTTATTAACGCTGCTTGGATCAACGGAGGGTCATTTGTAGAAGCTTTCTCCGTGAGATTGATACAAGTGGGACATCGGAGAGGGCCTAGGATGTGATTAGAATAGCCCAGATGCAGAGGTGCATGGGGTAGAGTAGCGAAGTGCCTGAGTTTTATTAGATCGATGGTGGAATAGGTTAGTCTCACCGTTTGGGTGGGAGGTCGAGAAGTAGAAGTCGCATGGGGGTTGGCCGTTGGCCCGTCCTCGGCGCGGACGAGCGCAGACGAGCTTGCCTTATGCGCGCCTTCGGCGCGCAATCGTCGCGCCCGCTGCGCTCGTCCGCTGCGCTTCCGGTTGCAGCACATGATTTATTGTGCTGGCAGTGACCTGGAGTGGGGGTGTGGCCAGCGCGTGTGGGCGTGTCCGCCGATTGGGAAGGCGGCGTTGCCCTGGCAGCAGTGTACCGCGTCAGCCCAGAATCGGCTTGGCGGTGTGCTGCTCGATCAAGGTGCCAGCAGGGAAATCAGCGATTTAAAAGGTTAAAATACACAATTTATACAGTCTAAAATGCTAACTCCCGGCTTTCCGCCTCAGGAGTGGAGTTCTGAGAACGCTCGCTCTTACTCAGCGCATGCCAACCTGAGGACTTTAAAAAAAAAATGAGGATGCTGTTTTCTTCATTTCTATGCTTATTTATTTTGGTGGTAGTACAACGTGCCTTGGGGATATGTGTAAGTATAAAGTCATGTCTTCTCTTCTTCATCTGCTTTGCTTGAGCGTAGTTCCTTCTGTTGTGCAAGCCGACGCGTCTCTTTTCATAATTCTCTCGGAAAGTCGTATGTATTGGAGACAGGGTATGATACCCTCAGAAGAAAAGAAAGCACCAGATAAGTGGTAAGCTCTTTGTACATGAGAGATTCTCTTATCTATTCTTTTCTTGATTCTGGACTGTATCGCCTTGTTCCCCTATGTCTTTAGTACTTCTCTACTGAAATATATTTTGGGTCCAAAGAGAGTGGAAACGATGTGGAAAGTTAAGAACAGCAGAGGCCAATAAAAAAAATGGTATCCTGCTACTCCACGCCTTTAGTTCAGGAGCACGTCACCCACCTGAGTCAGCCATTCCCCTCCTGGATCATGGCGGGAGCCGGGCACCTCCTCATTCTGGCTGGCGGACAATAAGCACTGCAGCTGACTGCGGTGTCTTCCTCTGTCCCTCTCTTGCTTGCATGTCCTCCTGGATACCTCTGGCTCCTCGCAGTAGACTGACTTCTGAAAGGCTTTCTGTATTGTAGAATTCCTCCTACTGTTCCAAGTATTGGCGTTCTAAGAAGTCCGGGGGGCCTGCCATTAGAGTCTTCCTCTTCCATATTACCACCAAGAAGGGAAAAACAGTATTCTTGTGTCTCTTTACATTTGTTTCTTCTCCTCTCTCTTCTGTAGTCCTTCCCTGGTAATGCTTTTGTTTTCTTTTCTATGATGTGAGGTGTCAAGAGAAGTAAGAGGAGGAGTGAAGGCCATATGTAAATCCTCTTTTTCTCACAGGGCCTGACCACAAATGCCAAAATCAGCCAGTGTTGATATCAGCAGCTGCCAAAAATCTAAAAGAAGGAGGCAGTACAGCCTTGATCCAAGATGATTCTCTGTTCATCTTAAATTGCTAGTATTCAAAATACAGTAATCTGCAGTGACATAAAAAAGGGCACTGAGTAATCTAGCAAGGAACTTTCCTCCAGAAAGTTCAGAGTGAACAGCTTTTTGAATGTTTTGTACACTAGATTAAACTTGTGAATGTCTTAGCCCTGCTTCTGTAATTTATTCATGTAGTCATTTTCCTGTCTCACAATATGTTTTTACCCCTCTTATTTTTTAATCATAATTGCTTGTGCCATGATATCTTTTGGTGCACGCATTGGTTTGTGGCAGTTTAACACGTGTTTCATGCAATTACTATTGACTCATGCTTGTTAACACGGCCAACGCCCTGCCTCAGCTATAAATAGATGCACATCGTTTTCTCCGCACTTGACTTCATTTTTTAGGTCTCGCGTGCGAACACAGCACATGGGCTGTTTCGCTAGCGAGACTATTGTTGCCGCTTTGGTGGTGGAAGGGAGACAGGAGGTGGCACGCGAGGACAGGAGATGTGCACTCCGTACGCGTGCACATCTCCTGTCCACGCGTGTCACCTCCTGTCTCCCTTCTGCAGAGAAAGCGGCGGCACAGCACGCGCATCGCGTGCTTTCGCTTTTCCTCCCCCCCGTCAGCTCAGCTTACAGTAAATTACCCCTGATGAGATCTCGAAGCTGGACATTCCAGGGCGGGTGCTTTGAACGGGGTTCTAGCGAGCCGTCCGTGCTATTCAATAGTGTTTGGTGCTCAACACGAATGACTTTCAGAGCCTTGTTGTCAGGAAAAGAAGCACTAGATACGGGCCTAGCGAGCATGTACACGATCTTTATTTGTCCTTAATTTGAAGAGCATAATGTAACGTTGATTGGCTCTATTCCAATTTTAATACGACACTTAAAATAGTTCAAGTACCGTCATACTCGTCCTTCTTCACTGTGTATGGCCACAGAGGCTGTTCTCAGGTGCCGGTGCTTGTTATGAATTAACATGAAGAATAGGGAATGTATTGGCTGCGCGTGACCGAGGGAAAGGGCACGCCGTCCGTGTTTAATATCTGCTGCTCACATCACCAGAGGGCACCCGGAAGTGCCTTGCTTTGGTTACACGGCGTGCACATGGCCTGTAATTATACATGTATAACTTTGAGTATTTGAACACTTCCTTCATCCGTGACCCCGCCCCTGACAAACACAACAAAGATGTTTCCCGGCACGCCAGGCCTGTTCTCTCCACTGTGACTAACAACTCGGTTCTCCACTGCCCACCCGTTTTCCAGCACCCCACACACTTCAAGGGCGTTGGGGTCGCAGAAGGGAGCCCTCGTGGCGGGGAGATTCACCTGCAGGTTGATGCAGATGGGAAGTCGGCAGGGCTGGCTGGCACCAGCATATTATGAGGACTGTTAGCTGCATGTCAAACAGCAACTCACATGCGGCTGACTGTACCAATCCTACCAGCCTTAGAGAGACACTACTATAAGAGGCACTTGCTGTAGGCCAGCAACCCGCATGAGATGAGTCAAGCACGGATGACTGCCCGAGGGGACCATCTGTCAAGGACTGTGAGACACAGGAAGCCAGAGGTTACAGAGAGAGAGACTTCAGCAGGTAAAAGTACTGAAAGGCTGGAGGAGCAGCAAAATGTCAGTCATAATAATATGTGGGCTGTCTGACAGCTAACTGTCCTCCAACCCTAATGTTCTTTCTTTTTTAAGGACAATTTTTTTATTTTATATTTTAGAATGATATGGAATGTTAAAACACTGGCTGAAAAATATGCAGCAATGGACAGTAAATGACAGTACAATGTCAAACATTGTGTCGGTGTCGGCGGCAGGGTAGGTGTAATTTCCTGGAGCGATTCTTTCGCCGGACCCAATTGGTGTCTTTTTACCGCCAGCCACTGTTGCATACAATGTTGCATACAGTTTAGGTCTACTATGAAAACAGTGGGGTATGTAGTTTTACACTTACCTACCAGTGTAGATAGTATGACATTTTGATCCTGAAGAAGTGTCTAGATCTTTAATGACTGTGGAGACACGAAACATGTTGATCGTCTGAGAGTAGGTACCTTACAACTAGGCACATCGCGACTAGGTTGGGCCCCTCTCCACCTTTTAACTAGGCAGTTTACCTACGGAATAAAAATTTTGGATAGGACTAACTGACCTATTTTAATTCACATTTTCCACATCTACACTTACTAGGCCCCTCATCCCCACTGCACCCACCGGCAGGAACAGTAGATCCCCGATAAAGAGCCCCGGTTTCGGGTGCCCGTCAGGTATTGCAGCGCCGACCTGGCGAGGGGCAGGCTCAAATGATGAAGCATGACACCTAGCTTGCTGGGTGTGTGAGAGCCCTAGTTCCGTAAGGAGGATTCCCCCTCCTCCTCCTTCTTGCACACACTAAATGCCCCTCCTTTTTGAGACCCTTTAACCGGTTCCTATTACCTTTTTTCAACTACTTGAGAGGAACTTCGTACCATTCTTGACAATATAGCACCCTGGGGGTACTTACGCTGGACCTCGTTAAACTGGCCCCCAGACCCTCTCTTTGTTCAACAAACAGGATAAGCTGCTTTAGGCCCAAAATCTTAACTAAGACATTTGATATAAAAAACTGAAAATATTGACTAAAAGGGAGGGAAAATGGAGGGGAAACGGGGGAACAGGAGAACAGGGATCTAAAAGTAGGAGGACTAGAATTTACAAGAGAGAAGCGAAAAAGAAAGAAATAAACAAATAAAAAAGGTTAGAGGGAAACGGTGTGGGAGTCCTCTGGGGATAATGTAGGGTACTGGCGCACCTTAAGCCGTCTTCAGGTTCAGTCTTTTTATCATGACCATAAAAGGCGCCTCTGAGTATCCATCCTTAGATCCTCAATCCACCAATATACTCAAATGTCAGTGATTGGTTGCTTGCCTTGTAACTCTGTGTCTCGAGAGAGGGTACAGTCATCCTTCCTGACACCCATTCCCTGTGCTAAGAGTACCTTGGAAGTCTGACAAATCATGCAGTGAAGCCAATGAGGAAGAAGAAAAATTTTAACCGAATGGGCACTTTCAGGTTTTCCCATACCTGGCTCCTGTATGCAGTAGTGCATTGAAAGAACACAGTATATGTACAATGTCAGAGCCCGACTGCCATGCATCTCCAATGGGACAGCGCGCGGACACAGATCCACCCCATGCATTCGCAGAGAAGACCGATGCCACCTATATATATCAACTGGGCCTGGATGAGCTTAAATTATGCCAGCATAATTCTCGTAGTTTTGGGAATTTTGCAAAATGCGTGTTATGCAAACATCCTGAAATGATGGCAATTTGACATAGTTATGTGTTATTCGGAGTACAAATCTACCAAAAAATTGTGCCATTAGCAGTAAAAATGACTGCGGTCGCATGCAAACAATGGTTGGCTGTTGTTTGCGAAGCTTTGCTTAAATGCATTCACTGTCAAGAATTAACGCGAGGACACGTTACACATCAGGAAATGACAGATTTGCATTTCTCATAATTATGTGCAATTTCTCCAAAGTTTTGCGTAATTATGCAAAAGGACATTATGAGATTTTCACACACCCCCATATCAACTTTCAAAAGTCATGTTTCAGGCCTTCTTTTCTTGAGGCTTCGAACATGTAATGACAGCAGTTCAGACTCTTGACAAGTTCTTCTCAGAGAACAGGGTCGCCAGTCTGTTCAGGCAGGATATATCACCAGACTGGATCTTTTTTGATTCAATTGACGTTCTTCGAATATGAAATAACATATTCCTAAATAGGTCCACCTATGCGCTCGATGCCTTCAAATAAACAGAAATCGGTGAGCTCTAGAACGAGGTTGATGTTGTCTCAAAATGGAGTATTTAAATACAGCAGGGCTCGGACTTATGAGGCTTTGTGTACCGACTGACATGAGAGGAGCATGGCGCCCAACATGGGGTTGTAGCCTCATGTGGGGAATAGGAGGTTATTTTACTATACAAAATCTCAGTACCCTTTACCTGATGTACATAGTTTATGAGATACTGTCTTCCTCATCATATGGTCCCAAGCTGCTGCAGAGTACTCACCTCTTCCAATATTTAGGTCGAGCCTGGGAAGCGCATGCACTGCTCTGCGAGCCATGCTGTACTGGAGTATGGAAAAGAAGCCCCGCCCTCTCTTTGCCCATATTTGTCATTGGCTTGTGTCATTGTCCTTCGTAAATGCCGGCTTTAGATTCGTTTATAGGTGTGTTAGTCCCGCCTTAGTACCACCTTGTCTTCATTAGTAACCTTCCATGAGGACTGGACCTTTTACTTCAGTTGTTTTTTAAAAAAAAATTTTTTTAACTCTTTATTTAAGACTGATTGCATCAAGGTGACCTTTCTACATATTAACACATGTAGCTTCCATCAGTCCCATTTTTATCTTTTCACCCCTCCCAAAAGCTGAAGAGTCAATCATCTTAACTGTCGCAACCGTGTTTACCTTCTTCCCCACAATATGTGGGGCTGTCTCAAAGTTTATGAACCATCAATAATAAAGTCCAACATTCTCATGTTGGTGTACCATGCTGGCACTATGGGTACAGCCTGCAGTAGTCTTGCAGCTCCACTAAAACATATCAAGGAGAAAACAGCCCTTATCTCCCTCCCTACCCTCCCCAGCAGTCCCACCCAGTCCCACCCTCGTCTCCTGGTCGCAGTGAAACAGCTATAGTGCAGTGTCTTCTGATTCTTCACGGAACTATGCAGATCCTAACGTAGGCATACTTGTGTCCTGTACGCTACCCTGGTTGCCAGAATAACTTGTCCAACCAACTCTAAACTCTTCGTAAATATCACACCCTATCTCCTTGTGACAGTATAAGGTCCATCCCCTCCAGATCCATCAGCATTACCTCCCAGTCCTGTGCTATGGGATATTTCCTCTGTCCTTTCTCTTGCTCTTTCCTCAGGGCTGACCCCTCCGCCCGGCCCTATTTCACTAGGTCTGTCTGCCACACAGACATTTGGGGTGTCCGGGGGGATTTCCATCTCATTGTCAATGCCCTGACCGCTAATAAGAGTGACAGATCTAAGAATTTCAATTTGGCCTTCAACTGTTTGGGTCTTTTACGAAGCCCCACTAAGCAGTATAGGGCTTCCTCTGGTACCGGCATCTGAGTAACTGTCCCCAGTATCTGACATATCCCCGCCCAGTATCCCCGCAGGCGTGCACAGGCCCAGAGCATGTGGACGCCTGCGGCCTCTTCTTCCCCGCAACGTGGGCATGTGTGTGGGGAGTTCGGGAACATCTTATGTAGTCTCTTCGGGGTCAGATACGCCCTGTGCAGCACCATTGCTTGTATGAATCTAAATTTAACATTCCGTGACACTCGCCTGGGGTGCTCAATGATAATCTGCCAGGCCTTATCAGTCAGTACTTCGTCTGTGGCCCGGGCCCACGTATCTCTGAGTGTGTTGAGTGGGATGGCTGCATGTTCCCTGATCCCTGTATAGAACCATCTTACCAAGTGTCCTCCTGTTCCCATATTATATAATAAGTGAACTAACTCGTGTTGTGTAGGCTGGAGTCGCTGTGGCGCCCAAGTGTTCCGGATATAATGAGATATTGCGGCATGCAATAAATACAATCTGGGGGGTGCGCCTGTGATCTGTTGAAAGGACTCGTGGTCTAGCAGGGTCCCGTCCCCAAAGAATGCACCCACTTCCTCGATCCCATTCTCTATCCATGGGCGTAGTACCTGCCTTGTGGTCCTGCCTTGCGGTGTCGGAATACCCAGCAAAGGAATGTTCGTCGCGTATGGCTTTGCCGATGAGATGTATGCCAGTGCTCTTCTCCAGCATAGCAGGGCCGTGTGGAGAAGCGGGTGACTGTCCGGGGGGATCCTGCTTTTCGGCAATAGCATTGTGCCTCGTGCCAGTCTCTCTGGCGTGAATTCAATCTTGTGGAAATTCCTACCGGCTACCCAATAGGAGAGCCATTGGAGTTGACTGGCGTAATAATACCCTCTGAAGTCAGGGACACCCAATCCTCCCGATCTGGTACCCAGTTGCAATTTCCGGAGACTGATACGTCGTCGACCGGAGCCCCATATAAGATTAATCAGAATGGTGTTGAGCATGTTAAATATCTGTTGGGGGACTATCACGGGCAAGTTTACGAAATAATACAATAGTCGGGGAAGCATGACCATGTTAGAAATTGCGACTCTCCCCATAACAGACAGTGGCGAGGACGTTCCGAAACCCACACTGCTCCTGAGGCGTGTTATAGCTCACCTAAGATTGCCATCTAAGGTATCCTCCGGTGTTCTGTATATCTGTATTCCCAGGTACTTAAACGTGGTCTGGGCCACTGGTATGCAATACCTTCCAAAGCTTATGAAGGCGGGGTGTTGCGCGTCCAAAAAATAGAAGCCGTTCGACTTTACAGGGTTGATTGCCAGACCGGATAACTCTTCGAATCGGTTAAATATTTCATAAAGTACCGCGTGATCTACCTCTAGGTCTTTCAGGTACAGTAAAATATCATCCGCGTTTATAGATATTAAATTATGTACGCCTCTGACCGGGATGCCCATCTAAATTCCATGCGCTCGTAGAGCTATAGCCAGGGGCTCCAGGGCAAGTACGAATAGGAGCGGAGAAAGGGGGCAGACTTGTCTTGTGCCCCTATGCACCGGGTAACTATCAGACACATGCCTACCCATCCGCGCCCTGGCTGTAGGATCCGTGTATAATAACCTGATCCACTGTAGTAGGTGGGCAGGAAAGCCAAACCGTTCTAAGGCAACAAACATAAACGTCCATGACAGGGAGTCGAACGCCTGTTTTAGGTCCAGAGCTATACAGCCCGCCCGGGGATAGTCTCGTGGCGTAGTTGTCATAATTGCATGCAGCCGCCTCGTGTTCAAAGACTTACTCCTGCCCGGGAGAAACCCACATTGGTCTCGATGTACCAGGGTGGGAAGGTGTGACTGTATACGTAAGGCTATTATTTTGCTGAGAATCTTATACTCCGTGGGAAGCATAGACAGAGGCCTGTAGTTTCCCATATCTTCAGCATCTCTCCCCGGTTTAGGTATCGACGTAACTAGAGCCTGCATCGTCGACACAGGTAAATGTCCCTCCTCGAACGCAGTCTTATAAATCTTTCCAAGGACCGGAGCCAAGGTATCCGCATATATCGAATAACATTCCACCGGAAGCCCGTCTAAGCCCGGTGTCTTGTTGCGGTTGAGAGACCTGATGGCCACACGTATTTCCTGCTGTGTTATTGGCCCCTCCAGTTCCTTTCGCACATCATCAGACAGCGTCAGGAAGGGGAGGTCCTGCAAAAACTCAGACACCCTTTCCGGGTCCTCATGACCTAGAGGAGCATAAAGTGTTCTCAGATGGTCGTGGAACGCTCTGTTAATCCCAGATTGTGATCGGATCAGGTTACCCGCACTATCAATAATCCGTGTTATCACTGGGGTGTCAGGTTGGTCACGTATCAGGCGGCCCAGCAGAGTGCTCGATCTGTCAGCCTCGGCATGTTGGCGACGTAGGTAATCCTTGTAATCAATGTTCCTAAGTGTTTCCAGTATTTCTGCGTGTTTAATATTACCTGCCTGCAACTCCCCCCTTTTCTCCGGGTCCACACTAGCCTTCCTCTCAAGTTTTTTTAAACAGTCTTCCAACTCACATAATTTTTTGTGCACTTCCTGTCTCGCTCCCACCAGTTGGCCTATGGCTGCTCCCCTTACTACTACTTTCATGGCGTCCCACACCACTAAATTCGAGGAAGCCGTGTCCCAGTTGTCCGTAAAATACTTAGCCAGAGTATCTGACAATGTCGCCCGAAAGGGGGCATCCTCCAGGAGGAGGGGATTAAGCCTCCAGGTAGGCACCGGAGTCGGCACTCTGCCCCAGAGGAGGCTGAGCGTAAGGGGTCTGTGATCTGAAAAGGTCTTGGCCAGGTACTCTGGGTTTTCCACCGTGTGTATTAGTGTTTGTGAACATATGAACCGGTCAATTCTAGTGTGTAGGTTATGTATGTGTGAGTAATAGGAATATTCCTTATGGGCAGGGTTCAATATCCGCCATGCGTCTGCCACCACCCAGCCTTCCGCCCACGCTGTGAACACCTCAGACAGACGGGAAGCCCCGGCTATTTGTAGGGGAGGGTGTGATCTATCCAGATCCAGGTCCAGTACCATATTCCAGTCCCCACCCAGGACCCAGGGGATGCCCGTCCAGTCTGCAAGCGCCACACCCACCACTTGTAAAAACTTATCTTGATCGAAATTTGGGGCATAGATACAGCCCAGCACTATCAATTCACCATCTAAGGTGCCCTTTACTAGGACATACCTCCCCTGATCGTCCACCTTCTTTTCTATTTCTACGAATGGTGTCCCGTGTCTAATCCAGATGGTCGCCCCCCTAGAAAATGCTGAGTAAGTCGTGGAATAGATGGTTCCTCTCCATTTATTTCGTAGTTTCTGGGACTCTGACGCTATAAGGTGGGACTCTTGGAGGAATGCAATCTGGGTATGGTGTCTAAGCAAGAAGGAGTGGATCCTATGACGTTTCTGTATAGCCTCCAGCCCACGTACATTCCACGTTGTGAAACGATAAGACCCCACTATATTAGCCATGACCATCTTTAATTGAGTGTGAGTGAATCTGCATTGCAATATCACAATTCTTCATACCTACCGACCAGGACACTACGTACCCTGAACTCCCCTTCAAGAACAAAACAAACTTGGCGCAACAATACAACCTTGCTGAGCCCAACATAATAACAGAGAACAATAGGGTCCTATCTACAGAGCCTACGCCAATGGAGGGGTGGCTAGACACTATTTCGGTCATCTGATCGGTCGCTCCCGGGTGCTCCTGGCTCAACGGCATCCTGCCTCGGGGGCTCTAATGTAGGATCATACAAATAATCTATGTCTACAGGCCCTACTTCTGTATACTTCAATGAGTCCATCTGGATCTGACTACCCTTCAGTATCACGCTCCCCGCCCGAACAAGGGGACAGCAACAATTCCCACCAATAATATAATCAGTTAGAAGCACACTTCTCCGCCGTCCATCCATGCTCACTAGCAGGGGAAGGGTACATGGAGCCTCCAACAGTATATATAACATAAAGGATATCAGTAGATACAATCCAGCCAGTCTGCTTTAAGTGGAGTCTTCCTCTTTCTCAATTTTCTAGCATGTCATCAGCTGCTCTGGGCGTAACAGTAGGAAACAGAACCACACTATGTTCCGAGTCAGAGTGGACCGTGTTGTCATCCGAGTCCGTTGCAAAATTTTCGGAATCCTCACCGAATGTGCCCACCATCGCCAATGCTCCTAGCTGGTCTTCCTTCTGTTGTTCCGGTGACAGGCTGCGCCGTCCCATTCTGTCCTCCGGCCTCGGCGATCCTCCCTCTTCATGGTCAGAGCCGCCTCTCGAGCCACCGGTCGCAGATTCCTGGGTAGCATCTTGGCTCGCTTCTATGCCCATGACCTCAAGCCATTCTTCCACGTCCGCAGGGCTCTCAAAGAAGTGCGTTTTTCGTTCATGGACAACCTTCAGCCGGGCAGGGAAGAGCAGCGCATATTTCAACTTGGCCTTTAGTAGTCGTTTCTTCACCGCCACATAAGAAGAGCGTTGTTTTTGGACCACGTTGGTGTAATTCGGGTACAGGGATATTCTGTGGTTCTTGTAATGGATAGGGGTGTTCTCTCTAGCCTTTTGTAATAAGCTGTCCCTATCCCAGTAATTGAGTATCCGGACAATCAAGGGGCGGGGTGGGCGGCCCGGCCTGGGCCTCCCCATCGGGATCCGGTGCGCCCGCTCGACACAAAAATATGGGGATAGCCCCTCCTTGGCAACATGGTCCCTGAACCACTGCTCCATGAAGTCCGCGGCACGGTCACCCTCGCAGCGCTCCGGAAGGCCTATAACGCGTATGTTATTGCGGCGGTTACGGCCCTCCGCGTCCTCTACACGATCCACAAGGGAGTTGATCTGCTGCTGCAGTTGTTGGATAGAGGCGGAGTGGTCGGACACCGTCGGTGTGAGGTCGGCAATGGCGAGTCCCTGGTCTTTTACCTTGTCTGCTAATTTCCATGGTCCGCTTTCAGCAGTGATAGGTTTGTCGTGAGGGCCCCCAACTGCTGCTCCATTGCCGACCTGGAGTCCCTTATTTCCTTCAGTATTAAGTCCAGTTTGTCTGCCTGTTGTCCCTCGGAGCAGTCTGATGCAGAGGTGCCAGGCTGAGTCCGTCCTTCCCCAGCATTCCCTGCCGTGCGTGTAATTGCAGGGTCTCCCAGTCCATCTGGCCCCTTCACCCACTTACGCACCATGTTCAACTGCTACTCAGCAAGTCCGTTCGCAGCAGGGTGAGTGAATGAGTGACCAGCCCCGGGGGGGGGAGGGGGTCCCCCCAGTTGTGTTCACAGGGCACCCTCCTCTGTTCCCTCCACGTAGCCGACACCAGCGGGGGGCAGCTGTTCGCAGCGTCGGGCCAGCCGGTGCCAAGGGGGGCTCACCACAACCCAGTCCAGCCAGAGGTAAAATGCGCCATGCCCCGACTCAATCCGGGGCCACGGGTCGTGTGTTGCAGGATCTCAGTCCCACTGTCCGGTCAGCACTCCTCACATGCCTGTATCTCCAGTGGGTCCCCGTACTGCCAGGCTCGCACTCACCACCCCCACCCCGTAGTTGTGATAGAGGAGGGGGAAACAGAGGGGGGTGAGAAGCCCCCTCCTCCGGGCCCAGGGGATAGCCTTCCAGAGTACTTGGTCCCAATCCCAGTGGCCGGATCTGCAGGCTTCGCGGGTGGGGAGGGGGGAGAAGAAGATGGCGCCTCTCGCTGTCCCTTCCGGTCCTTATCAGGAGAGTATCCGTGGCCAACCGTGCGCTGGCTCGTATGTTCTTGGGGGGGGCGACAGGGGCCACGCACCAAGTCCCCCTTACAACCCCCTACCTCCGTATAGCCAACAAGGAGCCCCAGGACATTCACAGGCCGGGACAGGCTCAGGGCACCCGTTCGAGCTCTCCTCCGGGTCCCAGCTCCTCCAGCAGTTGAGTAACGTGTTCCGACAAGCCTCCGGTGTGGTGGAACACCCCCCGCCAGCCAGGGGGGGGTTGCGTGTCCGGCACTTCCGGTTTCAATGTCCCGGCTGCTCCGGGCTCCGATATCACTTTAGTCCCCGACGTCTGGCCTGCCGATGCAGTTGCAGGCCCGGGCTACCTCCTCTTCGAGTGTTAGGGTCGGCGGTCACTTCCCTTGCGGATCGCAGGATCTCCGCCGGTCCCAGACTCAGCCTCCGTGTAGCTGCCCATGACAAGAGCTCATGTAGGGTCCCGAAACAGGATCAGGCCCCCAAGCGGACCCGGAGCTCTAGAGGCAGCCGACAGCAATCGTGGCCAGCTAGCCACGCCCCCCCTACTTCAGTTGTTACACAGTGAGTCTTTTTAGTTCGTAAGCACTAGTTTCATAAGTAGTTTCTCCTATTGCAGGCACGACATGCTTTCATTCAACATTCACCCGGAACACTGGGGGCCACTTCTTTTTTTTTTTTTTGTAAGACCTTTATTAACCACAATCATTTTTACACAGCCGTGAGCCTACAACCCGGGGGCCGGCTGGCAAAGTATGAGTAGTCAGTACACAAATGACAATAATAATAAGATCATTCTCATCAAAACAGTTGAGACCGCCGCCCCGGTCAACCTCCATAGATCTCGCGGCTAGCACCTTAACATGAGTCTCACATTTTGTAATTTTATAGATAGGAACAGCGAAAGAACCCAACTTAAAGACCTAACATTGAGACCTTCTACATTGGAATCTGCGATCAACATAACTGACCCGGTTCTCCCCTCAGGACAGTTAAATGGACGTGTTCAGCCTGTGCATAATTTATTAACACCCTTGACTGTACAGGCACATAGTTTACACCTCTGTGTCTACCTCTAGTGAGTTGATATAGTCTGTTAGGAAGCACCAATAATCCTTGGGCCTAGATTTTGCAGGGAGGTTTTCTTAGTATGTCATCAGTTTATCTCTACAGACGGACATGTCATGTAGCCATGTGGATTTCTTGGGTACCTTTCGACTATGCCAGCACTGTGCGACCTGTCTTTTAAGCAGTAATAAAGAAACAACACAGAATTTACGCTTTAGCGCACGAAATTGGGGGACAATACCAAGGAGACAGGTTTGTATCGTGCATTCCACCTCCTCCTCTAGCATGATAGTGAGCGTGGATGTAACGTCTACCCAGTAATCTGATATCTTGGTGCAGTACCAAGCTAGATGTGTAAAGTCCGCACCTTCCCTGTTACATCTTTTGCATCTATCCTCGTCTTGAAGTCCGAATTTAAGTAGTTTTGTAGGGGTATAGTATGCCTGATTAATGTATTTGTAGTGTATAATTCTCAGGTTCCCATTAGGTGTGAGTATTTGTGTCAATGCACAGGTCCGTTGCCAGTCCTCATCTGATAACGGATTCTCTAGCTCCGAGTCCCACCGTGCTTTAGCCTTTGCAGCTGGTTGTGCTATCTCGGACTGCGCTGCTGCATATAATCTAGACACCAAGTGTGATAAGTCCTGTGTGGTAATACTTAGCTGTAGTGGCGCTAAGCAATCCGGTTCCACGGGGAATGACGGATAGTGTTCCTTCAGTGCGCGTGTCAATCTATAATACGTGAAGCGGAACATTGGGGTCATGTTCTGAATATATGTTAAGTGGTCGATGTCCAGGAATGCGCCCTCTTGAAACAGATCCCCCATCTTGGGGGGCCACTTCTTTGCATAGGTCTCACATTTACAAGAGTTTGAGCTATTTGCACTGTACATGACAATGCCTTTTATTTGTGTTAATAATCAAAACATAAATAAAAGGCATTGTCATTCACAATGGCAATAGCTTAAACTCTCGCAAATGCGAGACCTATTGCATTGCAAATGCTTATCTTCAACTGGGATTAGTGTCTTTTCCCAGCAACAAATCAAGACGCCTTCCTGAAGACCCGGCTCCAACCTGGGACAAGGACGTTTCAAGTTCAAGGAGATAAGTCCTTTTCCTTTCAAGACTTTTTCTTTTACCTCTGTTAATGACTACGAGAACAGCCTTCAAGACACTGTCACGAAGCTTTATAAAGAATATTATCTTTGAACTATAGTGTCTGTGAAAAGAGTCAAGACTTTCTTGTTTAAATCTTTTGACCTATCACCTATAAAAACCCTGCTTGCTGAAAGGTCGCTTTATTTTCATGTTAGTAGAATCATTTGAAAGGCACTGTTTATTGTGAATTAAGGAATGCTGAAAGGTCACTTTATTTTCATGTTAGTAAAATCATTTGAAGGGCACAGTTTATTGTAAATTAAGGAATCCATTAGACAATTGGCACCATTTAGTGATATGTAAAAACAAAGCTGAAGCATTTGTGTTTAGTTATTTGTTGATGAGCACCAGATTCGTGTTAATTAAGAAAATATCACCAAGGACAGAAAAGATAAAGTCAAGGTAAGAATCAAACTAGTCATTAATTATATTTAAATTTAGCCACGCTATCTAAAAAGAGCTGTTTATGAGTAAATGTTGTTTTCTGCCTGTTGTAGATTCCTTCCAACTTAAGAGTGCAAAACAATTCTATTTCTGGAAATAGAACAATAAGGCCTATTCAATAAAAAGGTTGAGAAGCCTTGATACTTCAGGTGATTTTGTTTAAATCCTAGTGTTCAAACCTTCTGCATAGTTGATAGGATTATTATTACAGCTCATTTGCATTTGTGTCTAGGCAAATTAGAAGTAGATGATTCTGTGGTTAAGAACCCGGCTGGTCCTGGTAGCAGAGTCTGCAGTGTCTTTTTATTCTTGTTTTGTCGTCCCAAAACCCCTTCCCTCTTGGAGTATCTGCCAGCATCACGGTTTACTAAAAGTGAGACTGAGAGATAGTCTAGGAGGGCTGGACTACTTTCATCGCTCCTGCTGACAACCTGGATTTCAGGTGAGTGGTATGACCATCATAACAGTTGGTCAATTTCTATATACGCACAGAAATGTCTGGTTGGGGCCTCCGAGCAATGAAGGGGCTACGTGGTCAGTTTTGCCTGGCTACATGTTTGTTTCTCATCCTGACAACATGATACAAGATGAGGTGGTAGGGATGTTAAATTACAGAGTCACCTTATACAGGAGGCTTGTGCAGTTTGTACAACGTACTTTGGGCTCCAGACCTGCTGTCACAGCAGGACTTGCCACTTCCGCACAAATACAAACTAATAGTCCACAGGCTATTAACGCAAAAATGGGAAAAGCATCCATGAATCGCCATGAAATGGCTTTCTGGATGGCTTATAACATCAATCAGTTAGAAACAGTGTATCCATACTCCACCCCTAAAGATAAACACAGAATATTGATTGTGTCTCCTTCTTGGGATGGTGCCTCCTCTAGAGGAGTGTATCACCTGGGAAAGCATCTTTGTATGCATTTACCCCATGGTTGAGCACGCATTGCCCATTGCGATCAATTCTGGAGCACGCGCAACGTATTTCCATACCTCCTCACGCCAATTACGGTCACCACAGATTGAATTCATGATGAAATGAATGAATGAAATTAAATGAAATGGGTTCTTGTAAAGCGCAAGGCTACCCGGGAGCATCCCAGCCCCTAGCAGAACCAGAGAGAGCGACCAGTTTATGGGAAGAGCCAGGTTTTCAGATGATGCCGTACTCTATCCCGCAACGTGCCTAGCCCAAGTATGTTTAACAAGTAAGTCCAGCTCTGTTGCTTGCTCGGGCTGTCGCCCCACACAATGGCGGTTTCCTAGCCTTTGTCATCTTTACGTTTAAGGCAGTTATCATCAATGCCGAGCCCTGCCCTTGCGTCGACTAATTACAAGACAAGTCTTCACAGCCTTTCAATCTCGGTAAGGCTCCTCTGTATGTAACATACCGCTTGGCATGAACAATAATTTAAAGTCCGCAGCTCATGAGGTATTTTCTTCCATTTTAGTGATTGTATTATTACCCCTCAACAACCATCTGCGACTTTGACTCTCCCTTTTTCTATCCTCTTTTGATATCCCACAGTAAGTCAGTTCAAGCACGGATCCTTCACTTACGCCATTCTTTACTTTATTGGTTTCATGGTTACTCTTCATATCTCTTTATCTTGTTAGATTGCAGCTTGTTTTTTCCCCGCGGCTTCCAACAGTTAGTGAGCTACGTCTACATATACGTGCAATCAGATACAGGTGACATTTTTCATGTTAGCAGGATAGACATCAACCGCACCAGGCTTTAGGTTGATGCATCAGGGGTCCAACACTATCCCTGCATGTGGGCACATTCCATCTACCTACATTTATTCACTACCTCATATTTTAAGGGGTTCACTGCGAAAAATACTGCAACAGCGACAAGTTTAAGCCTTATTTAGTCTCACTTTTACCTGTCAGTTTTTAATAACAGAGCACTCGGCATGAATGCCCCTTTATCACTCTTGCACAATGCTATTAATCTGTTGGTGTAGTCACAAATATTCATTGTATCCTTTAGACAAAACACTTATGGACATCAAGTATTATCAAAGCATATGGTCAGCAAGTATGAGTGTGAGTATGTCTGCAGAATATTCTTTTTTAATTGTCATTTTGAGCACTTTTCATTAAATAAATATTTTCTTACTTTTTTTTATAAAAACGCAATTTTTGACATGATTTGTTTTTTGTTTGTGATTTTTTGTATTATTTCATCCGTTCAACATTGTTGAGTTTTGTGCCCACAATTTGTTTGTATTTTTACTTGCTTAAGACATTTTCTTAGAAATGTATTTGCTCTATTCCCTGCTCTTGGCATGTTATCCTATTGCAGAGGGCCCCTTCATTTTAAGCTATTTGTTCCCACAGCCTGTCTGTGCAGGAGTATTTCTCAATCTATAGATACTGCTATCCTGTTTTACACAGTTTGGAGTACTTTCTCATCGAAAACTACTCAGTAACCGATCCATCACTTTCTCACGTCTGCTGTTCTACACTTAGGTGGTGATATCTTTTACCTTTCCTTCATATCCTACCCTCATTTGATCAATACATCCCTGTGTTGTTTTACCATGGCACATCTACTAACCGTTGGATTTTCTGACGAAGAGTTTGCTTCCCTAGTAGGCAACTCAGTAAGTTTTGGACATCAAACTATATCTCAAACTCCAGATACAGAGGATGTCCACACGTTAGCAGGACTTACGAAGAAAATAAAACACATGGAATTACATGGTAATTCAAGGCTAGAATATCTGCGTGGTTATCCCACGAGGCCTAAGAATTAAAAATATCCCATGCTTGTTTGTTCAAGTAAAGACATTTCTAGAACGTTGGTCTATGATTGCCAATCGCTGTTCAAGAGACTTAATGATGCTAATTGTTGAGACAGCAAAAGAACTAGTACTAACACTCATGGCAGAAATAACAGAACTAGAAACTAAGATCAAAAGCACACTAGCGGCTACGCGAGCCGACATGGCGGACGCGGCTTAGAGGAGCTCCGTCCAGCCCGGCATTTATCCTGTGACATATCCTGTTCCCCCCGTTCCCATGAGACCCAGAGGGGTGGACTGGTGGTCGGAAGTGGGCGACGAGCCTCCGGTGGCAAATTGGGCGCCTGGGGGTGCCCGGTGATCGGAATCCCTGAGTCGCACAGTGTGTTGCCTGGTAAGGCTGGGGACCTGGCGGTTGGTGAGGAGGTAGCACTGCGGCCACTCGAGAGCAGAACAGGTCTCCACGCCAGCGAGGCCCGCAACCGGATCCTGAGTGGCGGCCCTGTGGGGGGGCCCCTCCTTCCTGGTGCACCGGGGCTTTGGAGCAGTGAGGCCTAGTCTCGGGCCAAAAGCCGGGGGCTCAAGTCTGAGGCAGCCCCAAGGGCGGCATCCGGCGGCTGGGCATACGGGGGGGCGCATCGGCCCTCGGAAGAGGCATACAGTATGCAGCAGGGGTGAGGTTGGCCCAGAGTGGGGTATCCTGTCCCCTGAGGAGGGGAGCGAGCCCAGGGCACAGCCGGTGTGAGAAGTTGAAGGGGACTCACGGAGTATCGTACGGCAGCTGGATCATGCCGCGGTGGTGGTTCGAGTGGCGGTGAGGCCAAGCAATATCCTGCAGCCTGGAGTGGACACCGGCCCGTATACTGGAGGCAAGTGACAAATACCGGGGGCGCAGAACAATACAGCAGGCCCTGGCCTGAGGGTGCCCAGGATCTGGGCGGGAGGTGCCTGAGAGCATATTTTGAGGCCCTGTGGGCAGTGGAATACTGAGGCCTGGCGTGGACGCAGGACCGCCTTGCTCTTGGAGCCGGGGGTAGGGGGCGAGGGGCATAACTGGACGGCAGGCCTTGGTCCAAGTGTGCCCTTACTTACATTGGGAACTGCCTTGAAATATATTCCCTTGGACAGACCCCTACAACGAGCGGCCATGACGAGGGACAAGGGAGGTAGCGGGACCACGAAACATGGGCCCATCAACAAGTTCACGGGACCAGGTGGAAGTGCGGGGGCTGCAGGCAGTCAACAGAACTCTGGACCGGACAACACAGCACTGATGGCCACCATAACCCAGTCCAGGGACATGCTGGATGCGAAAATCGGCGCCGTTGGGTCGGACGTTACATTATTGCGCCAGGATTTGCGGAACGCTGTGTCTCGTATTACGGAGGCAGAAACCCGGATCTAGGGGGTAGAGGACGACGTTGCAGCCCTTAAACGTAAAGTGTCCAGCATGGAGGGCATCCTAAAGGGCCTGGCGCTGTGGGCCGAGGATGCGGAAGGACGGGCCCAGCGGAATAACCGGCGTTTTGTCGGACTCCCGGAAGGTTGCGAGAAGGGCAATATGGAAGGCTTCCTGACGAAGTGGTTGGAGAGTTGGCTCCCCCCTGACTCCCTTTCTAAATTTTTTTGTGATAGAGCGGGCGCACAGGGCTCTCGCGCAGAAGCCACCGGTGGGGGCCCGCCCTAGGCCTGTAATAGCCAAACTGCTGAAGCATCATGACCGGGACGCTATCCTGGAGTAGGCTAGGGCCAAGGAACCCCTGTTATTTGAGAACCACCGTATCCTGATTTTTCCGGACTATATACGCTTGGTGCAACAACAGCGGCTATCCTTTATGGCTGCCAAGGCTCGTCTCCGAGACCTTAAACTCCCATATGCCTTGCTTTTCCCGGCCCGCCTGCGGGTGGTCTTTCAACCCCGTACTCACTTTTTCGATACTCCGTAGAATGTAAATGGACCGATGAAACGGTGAAGGTGAGGGTGCACACTCCGCCGAGACAGGAATCGGATTCATCCTTAAGCGAGGCACAATCGCAGACATCTCGGGGCCAGAGGAGGAGAGGGGGCTGGAGATCTAGGTCCAGTCGGCGGTCTGCATCCGGTGGGGCCCTGAATGTGAGAAAGGACGCCCCTGTACATCAGACTGTGGACCCCTGACCTCTCTAAACCGGCGGACATGAGGCAATGGGATAGCATTGTGTTATGTTAATATGTGCTGTTGCTGTTATTGATGCGAAGGTGGGAGGTAACTGGCGAGTGGTTATGAGTAGGATCGTGAGTGCATGTGGGTGGTGGTGGGGCGGTGGGAACAGTATGGTGGGCGGACTGGGTTTTCTCCCCTTAGCATAGGGCTAGTTGGGGGTGGCCTAGGGATACGGGTTGTTGTAGGGGGGGATCCATTGGTGTAGGCGGCCTCAGGTCCTGCGTTTGGGGCCAAGAGTCTTTCACGCCGCGACAGGTACTTCAATGTTCTTGAGGTATGGGGAGGGGGGCAGGGGGTGGGGGGGACGGGGTTGTTTGTTCCGGGGGGGGTTTGTTCAGGTTGGGCATGAGTCGCACAGTCACGTGAAGGTCTTGCTGATTGTTTTCTATACACCTACATGGTCCAGGGTCCGGGCTTCCGCACTGAAAGTTCCCTAATGATGAATCCCGCGGGTCAGAGCGCAGGGGCCCGGAGGCTCTCTTTGTGTCCTTAGTTGGAATGTGCGGGGAGTCCTAGACAAGATCAAGAGGGGGCAGTGCTAAGGCAGGCAAAGAGGGCTGGTGCTGATGTCTTGATGCTACAGGAAACTCACTTATTAGGAACAAAGACACTGTGTTTGCAGCGGTATGGTTACCAACAGGTTTTTCATGCAGGCTTTGCTAGGGGATCTAGGGGGGTGGCCATATTAGTACATCGTAGACTTCCGTATGTTCACGCCGCTCAATGGATTGACAAGCAGGGACGGTATGTGTTTGTTAAGGGGACGGTCGGTGAGGAGACGTTGGTGCTGGGATGTGTGTATGCCCCGCCCCCCCCTGCAATGGTCGCTGGTGGAGAAGCTGTTTGGGGTGTGGGCTGACGTCCCTGATGCGTTAGCAGTGATAGGAGGGGATTGGAATGACGTCATGGATAGTCTCCGGGATAGGTGTAGACCCGAGGGGGGGTCAGGTAGTGGGTCATTCCACCAAACTGGGAGACATGGTTCAGGGCTTGGATTTGGTGGACACATGGCGGCACCTACACGGCAACACACGGGGATACACATATCTCTCAGCTGTCCATAAATCCTTCTCTAGACTGGATTATATCTTTGTTCCCAGGGCAGTAATTGGCAGGGTGGAGTCGGCGGATATACTACCGCGTGGGCTCTCAGATCATTCCCCCACTACGGTTGACATTTCCTTAGACCGGGGACAGCAGCCGTTCCGATGGCGCCTATCAGTTTGGCATTTGCAAAATGAAGACTACCAGAAACATATGGGCGAGGCCATAGCTACATATCTTGTTGAGAACGTGGGGTCTGTCGCCAGCGCGGGGACGGTGTGGGAGGCCCTCAAACCCACGCTATGGGGGTAGACATTGATTGGTGTGCGGCCGCCCAGAGGAGGCGCAGGACGGAATTGGTAAGGGCCGAGGCTGAGATTGAGGCGCTGGAGCGTCAAAGCAGTACCGACAGCCAGGGACAGGTGGTGGGGCAACTATTACTGGCGCAACAGCCCTATGCTTCTCTGTTGATTGATGAGGCGCGGCAGATATGGTTGGCGACGCGCAGCAGGATATATCAGTGGGGGGGACAAATCGGGAACGATGCTACACCGGCTGTGTCAGGGCACCTTTCACGTGCAGGCACTACCGGGAATACTAGACGGAGCGGGTGATTTCATCACAGATCCGAAGAAGTTAGCGGAGGGCTTCGCTACATATTGTGCGGAATTATATGCCCCGAATGAATGTCTCAGTGAAGAGATGGTGGACAAGTTTATTGCCGACACGGGAAAAGCCCCCGGACCCAATGGGTTTCCTAGTGAATTTTTCAAGAAATATCACCTACAATTAAGTGCACACTACCGGACGGTCCTGGAGGAGGCCAGGGAACGAGGTAGCCTTCCCCCAGATTGGAGCCATGCTGAAGTGGTGGTGTTCCATAAGCCGGGCCGGCCCCCGGAACATCACGCGTCTTATCGCCCGATTTCCCTGCTCAATGTGTAGGCCAACGTCTTGGCCAAAGCATTGGCTAATCTGCTGTTGCCCCATATCGCAGCGCTGGTCCACCCGGATCCGGCTGGTTTTATGCCCCGGAGGGCGACTAGACACAACATTCGGCGAGCACATGTAGCAGTGGCGGCGGTCCAGCGTACAGGGGAACAAGCAGCACTCCTATTAGCGGACGTGGATAGGGCATTTGACTCGCTGTGTTGGGTCTACATGTTTGCACTCCTGCCCCGGCTTAATTTAGGGCCCTATTTTCTTTCATACTTGCGACTTCTATACACAGATTTGACAGCCTCGGTACGAGTTGCGGGAGCCATATCTTCTAGATTTTCCATTGGGCGTGGCACCAGGCAGGGCTGTCCCCTGTCTCCGTACCTCTTTGCTCTAGCTATGGAGCCGCTGGCGCCATGGGTGCGTGTAGATGCGCGAATGCGGGGATTCGAGGGGGAGCGAGGACTGTCACATAGGATTGCGCTCTACGCAGATGATGTCCTTTTCTTCCTTACAGACCTTAATAGGTCGGGCCGCGCCTACTGCTAATCATGCAAATCTTCGGAGAAGCATCGGGACTCTACATGAACCCTCGTAAATCGACTCTATGGATGCTGGGGAAGCACTCAGGAGAGGGGGACTGGGCATCTACACTGCAGGTAGCGGTGGGCGGCATTAAGTATCTGGGGGTGTTCATATCCGAGGTCCCTACGGTCGCCTGGGAGCGGAATATCGTGCCGGTTTGGGAACGGGTCAGAGTGGATATTAAGACATGGTCCCGCATGCCGCTGACCACATATGGTAGGTGGGCCATATTTAAAATGGTGGCCCTACCCAGACTAATATATCAACTGCAGAACCACCCATACCCTATTCCGCCCCAGTCGTTCCGACAGGTAAACTCCGCGATGGGGCAGTTTCCTCTGGGCCGGGGGTCCTGTGCGAGTAGCGCTGCGCACCTGTTTTTTGTCTACTTATTGTGGGGGCCTTGCAACCTCGGATTTTCTTTCTTAGTATCAGGCCTCCCACCTCCTAGTGCTGAATGAGTGGTGGTATGGTGACAGAGGGGATCCGGCGTATGCCTTGGAGCGCAGCCTTATGGAGCCTCACACGCTCCACACTATTCTCTCTGTGGCGCGACTGCGAAAGCTACTGCCGCCTGCATCGCAGGCTGTGTTTCTGATTTGGAGGCAGGCCCTGCGTCGCATGGGATGGTGGAACACCCTGACAGGTGAAACCCTCCTGTGGCACAACGGGCGGCTCCCTGGGCTCGCAAACTTGCAGGGCTTAAGGGGATGGGACAGCAGCATTGGAATTTCGACACTGGGAGATGTGCTGTCAGGTACGACGCTTAAGTCCTTTCAGGACCTGTGTAGGGAATTTAGCATGCCTCGTTCTCAGTTCTTTAAGTATCTTCAGCTGCGCCATGCCCTCGCCCCGAGCCTGGAGGGCCTGGAATTCCTCCCCGAGTTTAGCCCCCTGGAAGCAAAGGTGTTTATGGGGGATCTAGAGATAAAAAAGATATCACGCATATACCAAACACTAGTCACACATTCCAACACAACATTGCAACAGCTCAGGGAGTCCTAGGAAAGGGACGTGGGTGCCTTGGAGGAGGAGGATTGGAGGGAGGCACTGGCAGCTCCCAGGGGCGCAGCCATAGCGATGCGCTTACGGCTCATCCAGTTCAAGTAGTCTACTTCACGAGGGAGCGGCTATGGCGAGCGGGGCTGATTGCATCCCCAGACTGTCTTAGATGTGGCCAGGAAGTGGGGACATTTATACATACGGTTTGGAGTTGTGGCTCACTGGAACGGTTCTGGAAGGGGGTGCTGGATTGCATGTCTGAGGTCTTGGGGTGGGAGCTCCCTCATACACCGCGGCTTAGCTTATTGCATGTAATGGATGAGGTGGGTGGTAATGTCTATAAGAGGCATCTACTGCTGTTTGGCCTTACATTGGCTAAAAGAGACGTAGCCAGAGCGTGGAAGGACCCGCGGGCTCCCTCTGTGGTGGGATGGAAGAGAGGACTACATTTCTGTATGGGGATGGAGCAGCCAATTTTTGTAGCCCGGGGATGCCCACGAAAACACTATAAAATCTGGAAACGATGGGCTGACTATAGGGGCCTGTGGCTGGAGGCGCCGGTAGACCGGGAAGATCTTCCGGAAGTGACATGAAGGGACCAGGATATAGGGACGTGCAGGTAGCCAGTTTACTGTTTAATATGGAGGAGATGTGTGACGGACTTAGTGCGACTTGGGTGGGTGGGATCCGGGAGGGGGGAGTTGGAAGGGGGGGTGGGGATGTGGGGGGTGTTTAATATTGCATTGCTCATGTATGTATTCCAAAGAACAGAAGGGTTGCTCGCATTTCTATTGATGTGGTATATTTGTCCTGCAGATGTCTCTGGTATGCAGAGCTCTGCGGAATGTGTGCAATTTTTCAATAAAATCTGTTAAAAAAAAAAAAGCACACTAGCACTTGAAGAAGCATAAAAGAAATTGGAAGAAAGGGAAATGGCCTCATTTACTGATTACTTGACAACAAAAAAACCAGACAAATTAAAAAAAGATATCCGATTTGCTATAATATAGAATAGAGAATACATATCCCTACCTAGCAGAAAACTATAGCAAAGGAGAATATCAAGTAACAGATCAACATTCTTCCAGGCAATTCAATCGCAAGATCACAACATTTTCAGATATCTCTGATTCTGAGAATGAGGGCAGTTCGAACCAGTTTGACCAGAGAGGGAATAGAACTGCACTGAGAGGACACTTTAATGGCCAGCCTTTTTTAGTCAGGCGCAACAACCGCAGGGGTCAATGGTGACCACAGTATCAACCCTGATATCGGGGCAGCCAGCAACTAGATCACAATTAATATCAAGTCATGAACAATGCCCAATATTGGAGGGAATTAAACAGATTCCTATTTTTAATCTTGCTACTTCATTCCTTGATATCTTCTTACATTCTTTACTTTCCAAAGTCCTTTCTTTTGTGCCTCATACTGGTCTAAATACCTTTAAACTATTCACAGATCTTACCGCATTTTTCAGGAAAATTCGACTTCGGGCATTTTTCAATTCTAAGCAACCAGCCATTTCAGACACTGCCAACAGAACAGGCCTAGCCCCTTTGTCCACCTTTACGCCTATCCTAGATTAGGTAAGAACTGAATTAGCTATCTTTGAACAGGTGGTGTATAAAAAATTCATAACAGCTACTCGGTATATTCCTAAGACTCCATACAATCCTAATTACCACAAATTTGCCGCCCTTTCAGAGCTCAAACAGACCCCCACTTTCACAATTAAGAACTGTGATAAAGGTGGCGGCATCGTGGTATGTGACACCAAATGAAATATATCCAAAATGATGGATCTCCTGCAAGACACTACAGACTATGTGACGGTGGCCTCTGATCCGACGTCAAGAATTAAGACCAAATTAGAATCCCTTACCGCCAGAGCGCTCCGCAATGAGTACATTCGTGAAAAAGAATATGCCTTTTTGAATACTAGACACCCCAAGATGGCCAGTATATATGGTGTTCCAAAAATCCACAAAAATACCGATAAACCCCCATATCGTCCCATAGTGACTACGATAGGTTAAATTACAGAACCATTATAAAAATATATTGATACTATCTTAAGACCTTATGTATCAAATATTCAATCGCATGTCCAAGACACCAGACATATCATCAACATTGTCGAGGGACTCCAGTTCAACCCTGACCTTGATCTAATGATCACCTTATATATTGAGGCCTTATACAGCAACATCCCCCAACAAGGAACCCTAGATGCTGTCTTATGGTTCATCGACACTTTTCACGTAGATTGTTCCATCATCTTCATCCTCAACCGTCTCAAAATCGTTTTGACGGAAAATACATTCAAATTTAATAGCACGCTTTATAAGCAAATAAAAGGTGTCAGCATGGGAGCATCTTGTGCGCCTGCCATAGCCAACATTTTCATGGCAAAATTTTAGACTACATTTATTTTCAATGAAGTTGCTCCATTTTCATAATCATTCACCAGATGGTCCCGATATATTGATGATATCTTTTTTATATGGATAGGCCTTTCTGACACGCTTTTAGAATTCATAGTTTGGCTCAATTTACGTGATGAAAACATGTATTTCACATGAAGAACTTGCACTGAACTGGTAAAATTTCTTGACATTATCATTAAACACAGAGCTAGCCAACTAGAGGTCAATTTATTTGTAAAACCCACAGTACGCAATACTCTTCTACATTTCGATAGCTTTCATCCCTCCACACGTAAAAAGAGTATACCATTTGGACAATGTTTACGTTTATGCCGAAACTGTACCGACCTGTCCGCTTATGATATAAGAGTTAATGATATGGAACTTGTTAGAGACTCATACAAAAGTGCACGCTTATATGAATGCCAAAATCTACTAACAATTAGAAGACTCAAAGAGACACCCAAGTTAGTATTAGCCACTCAACACTCTGTACTTAATGAAATGATACACCAAATTGTTTGTTCCAACTGGCACATTCTTAACGCAGATAAAGAGAAGACACAAAAAATACTGAGACCAATGTTTGCTCACCGACGCAATAAGAACATAAGGGACCAAGTAGTCAGATCCAGACTCCACCCAAGCACACGATTTATCCAAAAGACCCTAGATGGCAGCAACCCTTTAGTGGGTATCTTTAAATGCAAAGCATGGATCAAGCACTAGAAACAGACAAATTATTTTTCAACAGTTATAAAATCAACCTCAAAACTTTCTCCAAATGCAAAACTAAAGACATAATATATCTACTCATTTGTCCTTGCAAGTTAGGATACGTGGGAGAAACCTCATACCCTTTCAACTAGATTCACTGAACATAGATCAGCAATTCAGACAAAGAAACTCTCAGCTCCCTTGACCCAACATTATCTGGACCTAGACCACACACCCAAAGATATCAAATGGATCTTCTTAGAGAAAATACAAGTGTGACCGGGTATCGATCCAGAAGCAATCAGGAAACACTGAGAGGTTTTTTGGATTTTTTTCTCACAATACACACATTTAGGGTCTCAACAATGAAACACCTTGGGAACAAGCCATACGTTTTGACTACTAACTATATTTGAATTGTAAGTTGCACTAGTATTTTTTCAGAAGTTCCATTTACCTTGTACTTCATGCCCTATATAAATGATCTTTGACGTGGTCCGTTTTAACATCTCGGAATTTTAGACCTTAGCGACTTATTAAACAGGTGAAGCCTATTGCCCCATCATTCCCCGTTACTTTTTCATTTCACTTTATATTAATTTTAATGATATCTTTTCCATATTTCTATATTTCATTGACTGTATTATGTCTATAGACAATAAAACTTCCTAAATTGTATTCTCTCTCTTAGAAATATTGCTATACCGTTTTCCTTTTCCAACCTGGCACCCCATTTTTCTCATGGTTGCGTACTCATTGCCCATAACGATAATTTCCAGGGCACGCATTTACATCCCTCCTCACGCTAATTACGGCCGCCATGGATTGAATTCATGATGCCATACTCCATCCCTGGACGCGTCTAGCCCAAGTGTGATTAACAGTAAATCTAACTCCGTTGGTTGCTCGGCCTGTGGCCCCACATATTGGCGGTTTCCTCATCTTTATATTTAAGGCTGTTATCATCAATGCCGAGCATTGCCCTTGCGTTGACTAATTTAAAGTCTGCAGCTCATGAGGTAGTTTCTTTAATTTTAGTGATTGTATTATTAACCCTCAAAATCCTTCGGGGCCTCGACTCTCCCATTGTCTATCCTCTTTTTATATCACGCGGTACATCAGTTCAACCACGGATATTTCACCTATGGCCATTCTTTACTTTATTAGTTTCATAGTTACTATTCATCTCTGTTTATCTTGTTAGATTGCAGCTTGAATTTTCCAGCAGCTTCCAACAGTTAGTGAGCTACACCTACATATATGTGCAATCAGATACAGGTGACATTTTTCATCTTAGCAGGATAAACATCAACCTCAACAGGTTTTAGGTTGGTGCAACAGGGTCAAATACTATCCCTGCATGTGGGCACATTTCATCTGCCCACATTTATTGGCTACCTCATGTTATAAGTGGTTCACTGCGAAAAAAACTGCAACAGCGACAAGTTTATACCTCACTTAGTCACACTTTTACCTTGCAGTTTTTAATAACAGAGCACTCTGCATGAATGCCCCTTTATCGCTCTTGCACAGTACACATTCTGTTAAATCTGTTGGTGTAGTCATAAGATGGTACACAAACCGTTTTTAATTGAAGACTAGCATTCTTTGTCTGTATCATTTATCTTTTTGTGGGCACATTCTATCTATAAGAATAAACCAATATTTTGCTGTTTGTTTACAGACATTTTCCTGACGACTTCCTGATAGAGGCATTTTGCCGAAACAAGCGTAGCAACATATAAGCCCTTCAGAATCATGTCTCATGGTTATTATTTACCCATGAATGAGCAATATTGATTATTAGGAATATTATGTCCAATTTTGTATTACTCTAGATTTAAATATTCATTGTATCCTTTAGACAAAACACTTATGGACATCAAGTACATGATGTCAGCAAGTATGAGTGCGAGTAGGCCTGCCGAATATTCTTTTTAAATTATGTATTGTTATTTTTAGTACTTTTCATTAAAAAAAATATTTTCTTACTTTTGTTATAAAAAATAGTCATTGACATTTTGTTTTGTTGTTCACGATTTTTTTTATTATTTCATTTATTTAACATTGTTGAGTTTTGTGCCCACAATGTTTTGAATTTTCAATCGCTTGACATTTTCTTAGAAATATATTTACATCAGTATGCCTTCATTGGCAGTCCTCCCTGATCTACTTGACAGTACAAAATGAGCATGGAGCTGCAGTAGTTTAGGACTTCTTAATAAAGTTAATGAGGAACTTCTCTACAGCCTCCTAAGCAATATTAAGAGATTGGCTTCATTTCTGGCTATTCGCCAGAGACTTGAAGCAGATCCTGTTCAAGACAGTGAACATGAACTATAAAAAAATAATTGTCGAAGTTTATACCACTGTAAGTCATGATACTCTGGGTAATCGACCCGTTAAGCCATATTTAAAACATAAAAATGACACTGAGGGTTCTGTTAAAGAGAAATCTGCAAGGGGAGGGAGTAAAAAACAGAAAGATAAAAGACAGACTGGATCATCCGCCTCTCGGAAATCCGGCAGGGATGTTTATAACTTAAGAGAACACAAAAAATGGAAAAACCTGACTGGTATCTGTATTCTGATAGCCACTTTTCAAGTGCTTTTCAGGACACTGAAGGTAAAAGAAAAGAGAGGGGAACACAAGACTGAAATTAGTGTCAAGAGGGCGCAGAAGGGGGGGGCGTGGCTAGCAGCCAACGAAGATGGTGGCAGCCTAACGAGGCTCCCGAACCCACCGCCCGTAATCCGCTAAATTATCCTGTTTTAAAACACCCGAGAACCCCGTGAAAACTCGGGTGACCTCGGCGATACACTGCCGCCTGCTCCGGTGCTGCAGAAGAGCCGTTTCTGACACCAGGAAGGACGTACTGCCCTGCAAACGTCTGGCGGCCCTGGGACGCAAGATGACAGCGGCCCCGTAATCCCGAGAAGCCGAGACCTCCGGCGCAGCCCTGAAGCCTGACTGAGAGTGCCGACGAGCGGCCCGGGGAAGAGCGGAGGAGACCGCCCGACGACGGACCCCGGTGCCCTCTGCGACCGAGAGGAGAGACCATTGCGGAGCTGAGCTAAGCGCCCCTCTGGCCCTGGGGCGACTCCTCTCTGCCCGGGAAGCCAAAATCGAGACCCCGGCGCCGCCGAGGCCTACCACCCCAGATGTGAGTGAGCGCTCCTGACCGGCGCGGGGGCCCACGACTGCTGCTCCGGCGCGGATGGCGCCCTCCTGGGTGAGTGCATTCCCCACACCGAGACCTTAAGGCCACTTGCCCGACACCCGCGGCGTGCGCCCGAGGGGTGGCACCGGGTGGCCCGGGAGAGTAACTTATATGTAGTTGAGCTTATATAGCGCACAGCTACCCACAGTGGGTTTCCCGGCACTTGCTTAGGGAACCCTTCCTGGTATTCCCCTGTGAGATAGCAGGGTATCCACAAGGTGAAAGTCAGGCATCCCGCCGCGAGGGGCCGTTGTGGAGATTAAGCAAGCTATTGCCCAGAGTCGCAGAGTGTGAACCCGTGAGTCGAGGAGGCACCGGGGCGAGAATTATCGAGTCTGTGGAATTTTTAGCCCAAGACCCCGCCGAGGCGAGGAATTGAACCCTGGTCCAGGACCGATCTCAGCTTCCGGGTCTGCTGCCTCTAACCCCTGAGCCACACTTCTCCACCCCCATCCTTGGGGCCAACCTGAAGTGCCCAGCCTTTGCTGGTGAGCGCAGACAGGGCTCAAGGGGGCCGGAGAAGACCGAGAGAGCGCCGCTGAACCCTGGGCGGTGCGGCTACCGTACCGCGCCTCTGCTGCCCTGGAGGGCTGAGACGACCAGGAGTGCGTACGCCGGCCTGACTGCGGGAGTCCCACGGTGGAGACCCGACCTGACCGGACTTCGCTGGGACCCGCGCCTGGTGGCGACCTTGTGGGGGAATAGCGCTTGTCCAGAATAGGGGAACCCCCCCATCCGAGCCGTACTCGCCCCACTGGAACGATGACCCACCGTGCACCTGGAGCCGCGCGGAGGGTCTAGTGGGGTTGGGGGCGAACACGAGCGCCAGGCGCCTAACAACCGGGCGGGGGAAGAACCCAGTGGTGAGAGGCGGGTCGCCCTCCTTGGAAGACAGCGACGTGGCCGTGAAGCGCCGCGGGGCGAGCCCACTGCCCACGCTCCAAACCAACGGCCCCTGAGGCAGCGGAGAGCGCGACTGGCTCCTCCGACTACTTCCGCGGCGGACTCCCACATCTGCACCGCATAACGACTGCCGGGCCTCCCCCTCACTCACCACTGCCCGGTTCTCCTGCCATCACGCCACTATGGGGAAACCGAGGGGACCGAAGGAAGATGCCGGCCCCACCACGGACCCTCCGGAAGACACTCCTCCGCCACCCACGGACCTGCAACGCATGCAAGACACGATCCTCCAGGCGATCACGGACACGAAGGATGCCCTACACCGCGATATTGCCCAAGTATCAACAGGCCTTGGTCTCCTTCGTGCGGACCATGCAAAATTGGCGGATAGGGTCAAGGAGACGGAGGATTCCATTGCAACCTTGGCACCGGCGCAGAAATCAATTGAGGGACGATTCACCGAGGCACTGGACCGCATTCAGGCCCTGGAGAGGCGGGCTGAGGATGCCGAAAACCGCAGCCGCAGGAACAACGTGCGCCTAGTGGGCCTTCCGGAGAAAAAAGAAGGCACAGACATGGTGGGCTTCCTCGATGACTGGTTCCGCACTGCAGTGGCCCCTGAGGGTCTCTCCCCCTTCTTCACGTTGGAAAGAGCGCACCGTGTCCCGTCCAGACCCCCGAAACCGGGCCTGCCTCCTCGCCCCGTGGTCGTCAAACTGTTGCACTACAAAGACAGGGACTGGCTATTGCAACGAGCCAGGGAAGCGGGACCCTTCCAAGTAGACAACAGCAAGGTAACCCTGTTTCCGGACTATACGTTTGAAACGCAAAAACAGCGCGCCTCTTTCCTCTCCATCAAGAAGGAACTCCGCACGGAAGGTATCCAGTACTCCCTGCTGTTCCCCGCCAGGCTCAGAGTAGAATTAGATGGCAAAGCTCAGTTCTTTATAACTGCGGAGGAGGCCTGGGCCTGGTGGGACGCCTACAAAACAGGCACGGATGGGGCGCTTTTCAGGGCTGAGGAGGAGCGCCGAAATCAACCTGTACGGAAATCACGGAGGCTCCGAAGGCTGAGACGGCGCACCGGAAAACCGACGCAGTCCCAAACGGAAGGCGAACGACAAGCGGCGCTCCAGGCGGTGAAAGATGTCTCGGGATCCACTCTGCGCCGATCGGAGAGGGAATCGGGCTCAGAGGACCGAGGCTCGGGATCAGAGACTGAATTGTCGGAAATGGGCAGATATGGTGGTCCGAGGCTCACGCCACAAACCTCGGAAGTTATAATTGGCAGCTAACCTCCCGAACGTGGCCAATGGACGCCTGGCGATGACAAGCCGATAGATCTCTGCGCACACCTGAGCAGGAGAATGTTAGACTGCAGTTTCGTAAGTTGCACTGTGTATGGCGGGAAGGGTTTGTGGAGACGACATTGGACAATACCAGTAACTAGTTCACGCTCCCCAGAGCCCATAAGGCTTCCATGATACTAATCGCGGTCACATAGACGTTTTGAGCACGATTGCTCGCCTGTTTGGATGGGAGCTACTCTGTCGCAGTTAGGTCCTGTTCTGGGGGGGGAGGGAGCCTGGAGTAGTTGGGGGCACTCGGGGCACAGTTTAAGGGGAGGGATTGTTGGGGTTGTTGGGAGGGAGGGAGAAGTTGTCGAACCTATTGTCTGGTTGCCAACCAAGCTTGAGTTGACTCGCACCCAATGGGACTATGGCTAACATGGGTTCATTGAACTGTGTGTCCTGGAATGTGCGGGGGTTGAATACAATGACGAGAAGACACAAGATCCACTCCTATCTAGTCCGTAGGGGGGTGCACATAGCATTCCTGCAAGAAACCCACCTGACACGGAAGGAGGGGGTGGCGCTGCAGCGTAGGTGGAGGGGCCACCTTTATTACACTACATACTCGGCCTTCGCTAGAGGGGTGTTAATCTGGATCAGAGCAGGTGTCCCTTTCCAGGTTACTAGACACACTGTGGACCCAGATGGGCGGTTCGTAGCAATCGAGGGCCTGCTTAGGGGCCGACACATAGCACTCGCTAGCGTATATGCCCCGAATGTAGACCAAGTGACATTCTTCACGAAACTCTCTCGGACTCTGGCTAGCTACTTCACTAGTCCGCTGCTGATAGGGGGGGACTTCAACTCAATAGCGGACGTCTCCCTGGACAGATCACACCCACCACTGCAGACATCCCCAGTACATAGACTAGCAAAGCACCGAGCAGACTGGCAGGGAAAATGGGACTTATCAGATGCTTGGCGGGTACAACATCCAAGGGACAGAGACTATTCATTCTACTCAAGCATTCATGATCTCCATGTCCGTCTCGATGTCTTCCTGAGCTCGCAAACGGTGCTCCCGTCTGTGACCCGAACTGAATATTTAGCGCGAACAATATCCGACCATAACCCCTTGCTCCTTACACTGAACTGGATGAACGAACCCACACTTATCCCGACGTGGCGGCTACGACCGGACACGCTCGATGACCCGCCTTTCCGCGAAGCGTTGGGGGAAAGAATTGAACAGTACTTCGCTGAGAACGAAGACACTGCCTCCTCTAGGGCTGTAGAATGGGAAGCATTTAAAATAGTGGTGAGGGGACACTGTATAGGAAAGTTTGCGGGAGCGCGCAGAACGCTGATAGGAGATCTGGATAAGGCAGACTCAACACTGAGAAAGGCGGAGCGGGAGCGCCCCACCCGTCCTGAACTCCAGGATATGGTCAGTAATGCGCAGGAAGCAGTGGCAGTGGAAGTGGAGCGCCTGCGTAGCTTTGATTATAAACTGTACCTGACGAGAACCCTCGCGGAAGGAGATAAACCCAGTGCGCTCCTGGCCTGGCTAGCGAACCCCAGCCGAAACAGTAAGCCTATTCTATCTCTTAAGGGGAGCGGGGACTGTATGCTCCAAACGCAGCCAGAGATACTGACCTGCTTCCGCTCCTATTACGAACGGCTGTATCAAAGCAGGCTGGTGGACCAGAGCGCGGCAACGGACGCCTTTCTGGCGGACTTGCACTTGCCCCAACTAACTCGTGAAGACGCCGAGTCCCTGGGCAGCCCGGTAGATTTAACGGAAATAAGGGGTGCAGTAAAACGTATGGC
Source organism: Lissotriton helveticus (assembly GCF_964261635.1). Lineage (NCBI taxonomy): Eukaryota > Metazoa > Chordata > Amphibia > Caudata > Salamandridae > Lissotriton > Lissotriton helveticus. The sequence goes on along the minus strand of NC_136057.1, from coordinate 369,786,820 downwards.
GCACAACAAAACGCCGGGACTGGATGGACTGCCCGTTTAATTCTATGTCAAATACATTGACCAGCTGGCCCCGCGCCTCCGCATAATCTATAATGAGGCCAAGGAGACGGGCTGCCTCCCTTGCTCAATGCGCGAGGCCATAATGATTCCCCTCTTAAAACCTCGGAGAGACGGCATGGACCCGGCGTCCTACTGACCGCTCTCTATGTTGACGACGGATTACAAAATCCTCAGTACCATTTTAGCCACCAGATTACTGTCCCACATGCAACAATTAATCCACAGGGCTCAGTCGGGATTTATACCCTCGAGAAACACGACGCATAACATACGCAGACTCCTCAGATTGATAGATAACCCCCCTCCCGGAGCACAGTCCCCCCTGGTGCTCGCGGTCGATGTAGAGAAAGCATTTGACAGCCTAGAGTGGGATTACCTTTATAGAGTAATGAGAGTCTTTGGACTGGGTGAGGGGTACATAGCGTGGACGAAAGTACTGTACGCGTCGGCGAGAGCCAGGGTGAGAGTCGGAGCCTTGGTATCAGAAAGATATGAGGTGAACCGGGGAACCAGACAGGGGTGTGCACTTTCCCCCCTTCTATTCGCACTCGCAATGGAACCTCTGGCGGCAACTGCCAGACGGGGCGACCACTATTGTGGCCTGGACTCCGGGGAAGCCCGCCATTTTATCTCCCTATATGCAGATGACCTGCTCCTCTTTTTGGAGAATGCAGAGGAGGCAGTGGAAGGTGCCGAGAGGCTGCTAGACTGCTTTGGCGACATCTCTGGTTTGCGGGTGAACTGGTCGAAGACCTGTCTCTTCCCACTGCGCAGAGAGGGGGCGCGTCCCTCATCCCATTCGCTGGTGAGATGGGAGCCCAACTGCCTGAATTACCTGGGAGTGCACATTTACCATGACCCGGCGGACTTGTTGGTCGGCAATATCGGACGCTGCATCAGAGCCCTGCAGGGCAATATCTCCTTCTGGGCAACCTTGCCCCTATCCATGTCGGGTCGAGTACCACTGCTGAAAATGATAGCCCTTCCGAGACTGCTGTACTTTTTCCGGACCCTCCCGATATGGATTCCGGGGACAACCTTTAAACGGCTTAGGTCATTGGTAGTCTCCTTCTTATGGGGATCGGGCAGGCGTAGAATCGCTCTAACGACGCTGACCCGCTCGAAGGACGAGGGTGGCCTGGCGGTCCCGGACTTTGAATTATACTACCTGGCAGCCCAATTGCAACACTTTACGCAAGAGGTTGCAAGAGCCTACCGAGGTCCGGAACAGGAAAGGGACACCGGAACACCCCGCCATGTTCTAGCGTACATTACCATGCAACAGAAATTAGTCCTTAGAGGACTATCCCTGGAGGAACGAACACTGCGGCTATGCTGGAACAAGTCGCAGAAGCGAGCGGGGCTGAAGCACCCGTACGCGCCCGAAATTCCATTGGGCATGGTGACGGCGCTGCCACATGGGGGGGATTGGTCGGGGCTGCAGGATTGGGAGGAAGCAGGCTTGCAAATGATAGGGGACCTTTATGACGACGGCGTTCTGGTACCATTTCAGACTCTTCAGGAGCGCTACGATCTCCGAAGAGGCGACTATCTAATACACGCAGCGGTAGTGCGGGCCATACAAACGCACTGGGGTGAGGGGCTGACCGAGCCACAGACAACACTGGTGTGCCAATACGCGATGATGGCGGCAGGGACATTCAAGGCAGTCACGTGCCTTAATTCCCGACTATCCTCAGAACACATCCAACCCCTCACTTCACTCAAAATGAAATGGGAGGCTGATTTGCAGAAAGAAATACCCGACACAACGTGGTCCCAACTTGTACGCAGGGCTAGGAAAGGTACCAGGAATGCGCGCTTTCAACTTATACATTTGTACATCCTCCACAGAGCCTACTTAACCCCGAACAAAGTGGCAACATATTTCGGAGTTACAGATGCAGCGTGCCCCAGGTGCGGCCTGGTGCAGGCAGATCTACTCCACATGCTCCGGGGTTGCCCTCACATACAGGAATATTGGAGTGAGATAGGCGACACTTTGAACACAGTAACGGACAGAGAACTACAATACGATAATGAGGTTGCACTACTCCACTGGTTCCCACACACACGTAAAAACAAGCTAACAAGCAAATTCATAGACATGGGACTGCTCTTAGCCAAACGGGAGCTAACCAAGGGTTGGAAGTCAAAGAAGGCCCCGACACACAGGAGATGGCTCTCCGAATTCTTAAAATGGGCGACTGCCGAGAGCACGATTAGATACCAATTGGCCCGCCGCAGCTCAGACGAGAAAGCGCAGGACGCGGCGGGAGCATGGGAGACGTTGGTCCAAGCTCTGAGGGACACTACACTGGAGGGGCTAGAAGACGAAGAGGTTGAGGGCCCCCCCTACTCCTTTAGCACCCATCGCCCGCCCAGCACCGCCACCAGGCGCACACACACAAGAGAACATATGAAACTCCTTCGGCATATACCATGGAAATGGGCGCCAGCACCGGACATGGGTACAGACACACAATGGGGGAGGGGGGGGGGAGCGCAGACCACCATAAGCACTGCCGGAATCCTACGATCGAAAATAGAAGCAGAACGGGGAGAGGAGGATGTAACCATAAAGCAGAAACTGATTGAACTATCCTCCTTATACATAGCCTAACACACCTACGAACATACCTGACCCACATGAACCGCCGCCCGACCTCCGGGTTGAGGGCTAAATGGCTGTGTATCATACTACGATGGGAACTGTGATTCCAACAATGGTGTGTGAACTGCTACTGCATCTAATGTATGGCTCTGCAATAAAAATTGTTTTACAAAAAAAAAAAAGAGGGCGCAGAAATGATTGGACTCTAAAACCCCAGTATAAAAGAAGAAAGTAGAAGAACTTTCTAAAATATATGCCAATAGAGCTGCAAGTCCTCCTGCAAAACAGGACTTGGGCAAGAGCGCTCCTAGACAATAGTATGCTTCAGAGGTTTCTGGATGCGAATCCAACTGGTGACTTTATACAGCTCGAGACTCCAGATCAACATTTAAATTCTCCTGATAAGGTTTACAACTTCAACATACAAATTGAAGGGGACATACCACGTATAATCAAATAGGTCTTTTGGTCATAATTATCTGATGATTAAAACATCATCCCTGTGGAAGAAGACTGGCCTGCAACCTTTATGAGGGAAGCACCCCGGGGGCAGTTATTCATAAGAGTAGCCTTTTCTCCCATAGTATCTGAAGATATCAGGGAAACCTATGCCAGTTAATGTGCTTTAGGACAAGCTCCAGCCTTATACAGAAACCAAGCATAGTTAGATGAACATTCTAGTCCACATGTCACTGCCTTACGCAGTGAACCACAAGCACAACACCTTTTCAGCCAGAAGTAAAATATTTTATAAAGCAATATTAGGTCAGTTGCAGTATCAGGGCATCATTAGCGCCTTGCCTCTCACCAATGAACAAGCCCCTTTTTTGTGTCTCCAAACCAGATGGCTCCTACAGAACCATAGCACAGGTTTAATGACCAACCTGGTGTGAGAAAAATACAGACCGACCCTGGATATTTCCAATGGGTTTTTTAGTAAAAACTCAGCACCTGAGTATCTAACTGCTTTCAATTTCAACAGAGTGCAATTTTCATTCCAACGTTTGCCCATGGGCTGTAAGAACAGTCCTGGCTTATTTTCAGATTGAACCATGGATATCTTACAACCAGATCCTGAGGTATTGTCATACATTGATGATCTCTATATTCACGCCTTAACCCAGGCGGCAATTCCACCGCAGTGCAGGCGTTCTGAAGGGTGGGCAGGGTTGCGCCTGCCAACGGCCGTTCGCAGCACCTGGGAGGGTGTGCTGGCCGACGTGAGCACGGAACGGGTTAATGATGATGATTTGAATCTGCAACTGATTAAGGTAGACAGAGTGGTGACCATGTTAACATTGCATGCTTTCAAAATTACTATTTTATTTTTTAAATTGAAGATTGCCTACCTGATGGTGACCTTCCTAGCACACCAGTTATCCAGCAAGGGTAAAGGTTTAGCTTCAGACTTCATTCAGAAGTGCGCTACCTTGCAACCTCTCGACGCACTTAAAAAGTTGCAATCCCTACTGGGATTTCTTAACTGTGGATGTACTTATTTGCCTCACTACGCTGAAAAGAGTGAAGCCGTTGTATGACCTGATTTCTCCCACATTTCAAACAATGGCTGAACAGGCATACTGATATCATGCATGCTCTACAAGCAGACATGCTTGAGACTAAATATTTACAAACTAGGGACAACAAAACAACCTAGTTATCAGTCATACCCAGTCTCTATGGTTACACTTATGTGATCTCCAATAAAGGACAGACAGTCCCTATTGGCTACAAGTTTCATTAACCCTATTAACCCATTACCCTATTAACATGGCCCCATTAACGTTTGCTGCAGCCCTTACCCCTCTTTTTAATTTATTAATTGAAGCAGGTAGGATCCCAATTAGTTGGAAAACAGCCTCTTTGATTCCTCTTCTAAACAAATCTAACCTAGATCCCAAAGATGTTCATAATTTTAGACCGATCTCCCGCCTCCCATTTACGGCCAAAATGCTGGAAAAATGGATTAACAGTCACTTGAGTAGTTACCTTCAAGATGCTGAGGTACTTGACGGTACCCAATATGGCTTTCGGGGGGGCCATAGCACAGAAACTGCCCTCTTGAAGTCCACCGATGAGATCAGGAAAACTTTGGACCAGGGTGGCAGAGCAGAAATGATTATGCTGGACCTCTCCGCAGCGTTTGACACGGTCCACCATGTTCTTTTGATGGACCGTTTGTCAGCCTGCGGAGTACAGAAGGCCGCCTGAAGGGTTTTTAAAATGTTTTCTCTCCGATCGTCAGCAGATAGTGGCCTTAGGTGATCTTTGCTCCCCTCCTTTCCAATTGCCATGTGGGGTGCCACAGGGGTCATCTTTGAGTCCTACCTTATTTAATGTTTACGTATAGTCGCTGGCTCCATTGATTAGATCCTTTGGTTTCCATCTTACCTCCTATGCAGACGATACACAGATAGTAGTATCACTTCTCCCGGGATCTGAAAGGAATATAAGCCACAAGCTACATGACTGTATGGAGGCTGTCGGTTCCTGGATGTCCAGCAATTGCCTTAAATTAAATTCAGGCAAGACTGAAGTCATCCTATTTGGGAATGATCTTAACCTGTGGACCCCTGAATGTTGGCCTAACTCCTTGGGGCCCCTTCCATCTCCTTCTACGCAAGTGAAAAACCTGGGAGTGTACTTAGATGATAAACTGGACATGAAAAGGCAAGTTAACACCATTGTATCATCTACTATGTTTACTCTCAGGACCACTAAGAAAATTCTTCCTTTTTTGCCTAAGAAGAGTCGGCAGACGGTGGTCACGGCATTGATTATGTCACGCCTGGACTATTGCAACAGCCTCTATTTAAACATGCAAGAGAGTCTGCTGCATAGACTCCAGATGCTGCAAAACACCGCTGCTAGGCTGATATCTGGCATACGAAAATTTGCCCCGATTTCTAATTAAATCCGCAGACTTCATTGGCTGCCAGTAAGGCAACGAGTGTATTTTAAATCCCTATGTCTGGTTTTTAAATCACTTCATAATCAAGGACCACGCTACCTGCAGGAACAATTCTAATGGTACATACCTTCTAGGCCGCTACGTTCATCGGCTCAAAAATTGGTTAAAGTCCCACCTGTAAAAAAAGTTTGTTGGGGTGGGAAAAGCTTTGTGGTAGGTGCTGCAAAGATGTGGAACCAGCTTCCCTTTTTCCTGAGGAACAGCACCGATTTGCTACGGTTCACGAGAATGCTTAAAACTTGGTTGTTCTAGTCTCCTCCTCAGCCTCTCCTCTCTCCAGGACAGCAGTTAGCGCCAGGACACCCAAGGGTAACAGACGCGCTTAATAAAACAATTAACATTACATAACATAACATAACATAACATAAAGTATACCTAACAAGTTAAAGACGCACCATTTACAGTCAGTGACAGACACTCCACCTATTACTTGGCTAATAAATACACTGTATTATTTCATTCCCCATTAAAATCTTTCATTTTCATAACTGTTAAAAATATATATCTATCAGCTGGTATGAAACCATGCACAACCCACAATTGTTTCATTCATGGGAATTTTCTTTTTCCCCACAACTATTTAACTGAAAATGATAATGAATCTGTGCACATAAGTACAGAAAATTGCCGAAAGCCTTTTGGACACTCCCTTCTGTGTGACAACATATAATTGCACGGAATGTGTGGTGTGTTTATGCAAGGGTTTAGTTGTGTTTTATCTGTTTCCCTCATTGCATCATTTCCACACATCATAAACTTCTGAATAACGGTTCTCATTTATTATTAACAAATGTTACTTGCTGTGGGTTGGGACCGGGCCAGCCATGCCTAATAACAGTTTCAGAAACAATACAGTGCTGTGGAAGGAACGTGTATCGTCCACCTTGAAATAACATTGGGAACAACCCTTGACCTAGTATAAGTATGAAATCTATGAGTGTTGATGATTTAAATAAAATTAAGTCTCTTGACTTGAGTGGTTGAAGTTTATAATCTGCAGACAACCAAAACTGCTTCAGAAATTCATAGGCTGTTACACATGCAATACTCAACACATTTTGGAGATATTGTACAAACGATATATAATTTGTGGCAACTGGTGTTGTGCATCTTTGTAAGAGCATTGGTTCTGGGCTGGTGACTGGATTTAAAGCAGTATTTGGACTGATTCTATAATTCTTTTCATTCTCTGTTCTCTAGACTTTTTGGAGGATTTCCAATCATCATACTGCTAACCAGCTGCGTTTTTTTCATCTTTCTCCTGTTCTGACAAGGAAATCGACAACATGGAGTACACGTATCCAGCTGAACAAAGCTGCAGAGAGAGATTCTAGCATGCTACATGGGACATGCTTGGGTATCTGAACTCAGCGAGCACTGGATGCTCACCTTTTGTAAAATTAACGCTACACAACTGAAACCTGTGTTCTGGTGCATAAACTGTCTGACTGAAGTCATCTTGAAATTAAATCTGGAACAGCTCTGGTGGCTTATCTTGATATGTAAGTGATTATTCAACCTCTACATAAGCAACAGAAATATTGCTGATCAATGCATCTGTCTCTCCTACAGGATGCCACCTTTGACAGAGCATTATCACTTGTGGCACTTTTTGACTCCGCTCTTGAATGGCCTGATTCGCTGTTATCGTTAGAGCCTCCTGGAGAGGAGCTTCAATTACATTTGAGTGTCTCAGATGAGCAGCCAATGCTATTCTATCAAATACACAAACTACACGAGTCGGCAAACAAACAACGATTTGCTTTCTATTCCACAAAAGCCGGAATTTTCTCAGAACTGAAGAAAACTCCTTTTAAAGACTTTTTTTAATAAATATTTGCTTTTATTTTTATACCACATATTTTTTATCTGGTCTATTCCATATAATCACATGCATAGAACCCTTTTAGATAGACTACAGTATTAATATATATTGATCATTTAAAACAACACAAGGCTTGAAAGTATTCGTGCTTCGCTGTACTTATTATAGGTATCATTTTTGCCATTTACATATTTGATATATTGATTGCCTTTGTTTTATGCTTCATTCATATGTTTAATATTGCATGATTTGATATTTATTATATTTTACACACATAGTTTGATTAGGTATATATTTTGCTCTGGATATTTTGGACCTCTATAATTGGAGAGCATGGCTTTCCCTATACATTAGATAAAACCCTATTTGTTAGATACACCCCTATGACGTCATATTCAGACATATAAGCTCATAAGGTTCAGCTCCATCTTTTTTAGGCCCAGACTTTATCTTGTCTAATAGAGGTTGCCATGTTTCCACTCTGAAACAATGGAATTCGCCATCTTTCCAGATTTATGAAGAATCATTTTCATGTCTGCCATTAGAAGCAAATGTTGCCTGACCTTATCTTTCTAAGATCTGTGAATGCATCAAGGCATTCATTTACTTTATTAAGTAAAAGTTGCACACCTTCTTGCATTGAGCGCTTTCTGTGTTTCAAAAACAATGTTTTCAACAGTTGACAATGATTATTATGCAGTGTGGGGCACAACAAAAACATGCTCTAAGCTTTGTATGAAGACTTTTCAGAGATTACACAATCTGAACTCTGAGGCCACGCCAAATCATGCTCCTGTAATAATTCTTAATGGTAAAATATTTATTTGAAACAATACAAAAAAATGACAAATACTATGTTCCTAATTCCACTTTAAATATGGTTTAGGTTGAACCCAAGAACATGTGAAAACTTTTACCTCTATCTTCCCTTTTTTTCCTACATAAAATCATATCTTGTTCCTTGAAGTAATCTTGATATGTTTTAAAAAATTCTTAAGGGCAAAGCATGACATAGCCGTAAGGTCAGCCCTGTTCAGACTGAAGTGCATTATTAAAATTCTTAAGAAGGGTGCTGACAGACCTGCATTGGCCAAATACTACTAAAGATAGTAAATTTATAAAGAAATTATTTGTGCTAAGCAAAAGCTTGTGGCTCCATTGAAGGACGTTGGCCAGTTCTTTACCATAAATGCTTGGGAGCCCCATTTCTAGGCGTGAGGCTTCAAACGGAGCAAGGGTATTTATACTGCAAATTTCAAAACATAAGTTCCGCTCCATTTTATGCGGAATGTTCCAATATTTCAAATCCAAGATTTCAATGGCATAAAGTAAAGTTGAAGGGAGTTTTACATTTTACACAGACAGTAAGTGGGTAAAGGTTCTGTGGCCAATAGCCCTGTAAAGTGTTCAGAGTGCATTGATATGTGCCATCAGTTTACCTGATCAAAGCGAGCTATATTCTGGCACAGAAAGATTGGCAGAGAATATTTTGTCCAAAAAAGGATATGAAGTAACACATTCAAACTCGCACATAGCATTTCTCGTCTTTCTACCCCTCTTAGCTCGAATTATCCTCACTTTACTCTTACTGATGTTAATATTTAAATAATGGTCATCAGTAAACCTCTGCCGTTATTATTCAATCATAATAACTGGAACAGTTACCCCACATTATTTATGCCCAATGAATTTCTGGCAATATTGCCCTTCTTCAGGGGAAATATGGTAGATGCCGGGTTCCTGTTTCTTATACTGTTGATGGTGTTTAGCCGATTTGTAGAGTTCTGTAAGAAGCGCGGTGTTTCAGAACGCGTCTTACAGAACTCTACAAATCGACTAATCACCATCGACGGTATAAGAGACAGGAACCCGGCATCTACCATATTGCCCCTGAAGAAGGGCATTATTGCCTGAAATGCATTGAGCATAAATAATGTCGGGTAACCTTCCCAGTTATTATGATTGAATAATAACGGAAAGAAAGAACATCCCAAGATGTATCTATTTTTGAAAGAATGAAGAATACATTGCAAGATTAAAATCCAGAGTTTCACAATCAAGTTCTTTACCACTGGAATAACAAATTGAACTTTCTTTTCGAGTGCATTTGGGAGACACTCTTCTTATCCCAAGGAGAGTGCCTATTTTGTATGCTTATATTATCCTCAGACTCGGGAGGATCAACCCGATTACACTACTCACCTGTTTAAATTTTTTATGTTTACCACCTAGGAGTGCGTCGTTCTGCCTTTCAACTTCCGCCAGTTGTCCTTTATGGGGAACACTGTCTTCACGCCTCCACTAATAAAGGCAGCATTTGCTGTCAACAAGGTATGCAATATGTCTATTTTTCCCTAAGAAACTCTGGACTGCAAGTTGCTCTGCCTTTCACACTCTCATAGTATAGCACCCATAAGTAGGCATTAGGGTGTTAAGTTCTAGCTAACATTTAATGACATTATAACAATGCTAGGAAGTACATTTTATTCTCGTTATTAATAACGTCTCATTGCTGTTTTATGATATTCTGTGTATTTGTTGTAGATGTACTGAGAAACAGATTATTCCTGTAGTAATAAATACTTTTAACATAAAAGAGTTGATTCTTCATAGTACAGTGTGTGTGATACTGTGAATAACAAAATAAGGTTTGTTGCTGTTTCCACGGTGCCCCTGATCCTAACATGGTATTGTTACTAACCCAGAAGCAATGCTTCTATCTCAGTTACACCTTGAATAGTGTTTACGAGCTACAATAACCGGTCTTTCCCATCCATCGCTGATGCATTAACCAAGTTCAAACGGGTCTTCTGTGGGCAGGAAAATGAGGCATAATCATGGCCTTTTTCAATGAGTATGTAATCGTGCTGGTTGCCACGGAAAGATTACACATGTTAAAAGGAATAGGGCTTATTTTAGTAATGGCTAACAGCAAAATGTTGGAGTAGTATGGGGGAGGCTGTAATGAGGTACCAGATTTGAGAGCATGTATAACCTCAATGACCTTAGCCTCTGACAGGGATGAAAATACTATCAGGGAAAGAAACAAACTCAGGAAGAGATAAAAAGCTGTAGCTTTCAGAAGAGGTGGAAAAGTCCATATTGATTTTTTTTTCTTTTAAGAATGTTGCCTGGTTGTCATACAAAGACTCTGTGGCAGAGATAACTTTTGCCAGCCTCATGACTGCTAAATTGTTTTACTATAGGAAATAGTTCACAAGTAGCATTTTATCTTTAGTTTTCATGAAGGCCCTAGGGACTTTATTTAATTGTACATTATTATTATAGCTATCTAGCATTGAGCTTTGGCTTCTACATCATCATTTTTCATCCACTGGTGCTCCCAATTTTCTACAATGTTATTTGGCCTCTTTGAGATTATTCAACACCCACGGAGATGTGGGGTTTGTCTTTTCAGTTTTCCCACTTAAACTGAGATGATGGTGTCTAAACTTGTATTTATACAGCCATTAAAGTTCTTCACTAGGTTGTCATTAGAACTAATGCCATGTACTGACATTATACTATTTAAAAATTAGTCTGGTTGGCTTTAGTCCATCGATGAGTTTTGTGCGCCAGGTTTAATTTCTTAGTCCCTGATCTGACCATGTCAGTGGCATAGATTATTCAGGCTTGATAACATCATGATTAACAAAGGCTGGGTCAAGAATATGATCTGCGAAATGGGTGGTGAATTTTACCAGTTCCTTAAAGACAAGCACAGTCAGGGAGGTTAACAGTAAAAGAGTTGGTGAGATCATCTATATAAAATCTATATAAAAGTTAAAATCACCCAACACTGAAAAGTTATAAGCTTTTAGGAAAAATAGTGGCAGAAGAGAGCAGGCTGCATTACTAAATGATGTTCTTGTGGATGGAATTGATAATTGAGAACCCCAGAGAAAGTGGTGGTAAACATCAATCCCTTGGATAAGGAAGGTTAGCTTCTAGAATTCTAAAAAAATGTCAGTGAGTGGCTCCTGTTTTATCAATATGTTTTCATCTAGCAATAAGTTAGCAGGGGTAGCATCTGCTGTATCAGGACCTGCAGTTGGTCGTCACGAGGTTTCCATTTCGAAAAGTAAATCTGGCTTTAGGTATCAATAAAGTTTTTTTTTTTACTAGTTTGTGCCTAGGGAGAAATTGATGAGTAAGCCAGAAACCGATCTATGTAAAGGTGGTAATAGGTTAGATGGTCTGTAGGTTCAAGGCTGGGCTAGTGAGACTGATGCCCACAGATTTTACATTTCAAAATAGAATCTATGCTTAAGCCAATAAGATTATGTAGAGCCTCAAGCCTACTTGTAGACTGTAAACGCCATATCTAGTCCCCCGAACATGATAAACATTGGGTAGTATGCAGGCCAGAAAGTTAAGAATCCCTGGTGAAAGGCGTGATCGGGCACAGATGGGCTTGCTTTTGGGCTCTCCTTCAGATAACATTCCCTAGGTATGGCCCACCATGCATAATGAGCATGACTTGAGTATTGCTGCCTTTGCATAGTCTTGAAATCATGGAGAAGGGAGAAATACAAATATTCAAACTGGAGCCCAACTGCTCCATATTCACCTAGAAGTTTCCCCTGCTAATGAGGTTTCCTGGAACGAAGGTCAAAGTTAAAATATAAACTGAAAACAAAGATATAATACAACCTAAAGCCAAGCTAATAAGAAGGCGGCCAGCATTTTCCCAGTAGGAGTGTACAAGGAAATAACATGGTCACTTGGTAAACACCAGTAAGTGTCATTCAATCAGGAGAGCCAGTATGTGTCATCCAATCAGGAGAGTCAGTGCTCCCAATGAGGCTGGATATTGATTGTCATTTTACAGGTATTGTGTTGCTCTATGCAGAGGTGGACGCTAAAAGTATAGTGTGGCAGACGCTTACTCCAAAGATAGCACTATCTTAATTTTAGACCGTTTTGGAAGGACGAATATGCAATATTTAAAATTTTAAAGGACCTAAAAATGGTGATGTGTTCTTATATTGAAGTCTAAGGCATTTAATAGGGATCTTTCAATAACTGGTTTGTAGATGTGTCTAGGAACTAGTCTAGAGAACAATTAATAAATGCGAGAGGGGATTCGCAACTTAACTCATCGTTTTGAAAAAAGCATGTTGCCAGTTTTGTGATATTTTTTTAGTTTTAAATTGGCTACTCTACTAATATGCGAAATGTTTGCTTATAAAATACTTAGTTACTATTAATCGTTTTTTTACTTTAGTTATTTTTTTCTTAAACAGACAAAATCTGTTACATAATTAGTGACCTGGGCGTTCCTTATTACACTGACCCTAACTGATGGGCAGACATTGCTTAATTTGTCACCAATGTTTTACAGTGATGACATCGGCACTTAATTGTCAACACTGGGGCTTGTAACAGTCTGCTACATGGTGGCGCAGTCTGTCTGATTTAAAGATTAGCACAACAACAGTTGTTTATTAATTTAATATACATTGAACAGGACCATCGACTGACACCAAAGCCATTCTTATAGCTCTGAGGGCCTGGAATAGACTAAATTGACACACTTATAGGAGTGTGATGATTAGTAATTGTGTTGGGAGGGGCAATGTGAGTGTGCAAGCTGCAGTGGCCTCTTGATGAGGGCCCTGGCACTTACTTTTCTACATTTCAATACACAAAACGAGAAGCACAGGAATATATATTTAGTGTAGAGAGATGATCATAAGTCTTGAGTGTTAATGCAGAATTTTTCTTTAATATAGATTTCCAAACAAGCGCAGTCAACACATTCCACCTTACAAAAGGCTTCATCAGGGCCAATGATCTGAACCACTGTGAACGCAAGTAAAACTTCAGATACACCACAATCTGTGTCAGCGTTCTAAAATGCACATGCAATTCAAAATTAGTTTTGGGTCAAAAATATGTTTCCTGTCTAATTCAGGCAGTGGAGGTTTCTTTATGGGGGTACGAGGGCATCGTTCCCGTTTTTTTTTTTGCCATATTAATTTTTTTAAATTAAGTTAACACTGTTTATTCCATCTTTTTTGTTTGCCACAGTTCGCGTTGCAGCATTACCTGGGCAAAGAAGTTTAACAAGAGGGAGGGGGAGCCTCTGCTCTGAGCCTGCTTGTTGATTGGCAGGTGCTGAGGTGTTGATTGGTTAAGTGCACCTTGTCGGGTTGGACAGGTGCCGCGCTCCAACCCGCCCAACATGCTCACTTGAACCCTCTCCAGGCTCTGCAATGTTGGAGCCGAGGGGATTCCTGTCGCAGCCCCCAAGGCTCCAAATGAGCGTTGGCAGCCCCTGACCCAGCCAATAGCTGGGTAAGGCTGGGTCAGCGGCTGCCTACGCTCATCCAAGCCTCGCGCTGCTGGAGTTGCGGGGGTGGGACTAGGCCTGACCCGAAAAGCATTGGGTTTGACATAAAGCATGTTGTTTGACTAGAATGATGGAATCATGAATTTAATGATTGAATTAATAAAGGAATAAATCCACGGAATAATAAAAAATTACTTTTGGAGAAACTGAAGATGAATGGATATTGAATTTGTATAGCGTATTATTGAATCAAGATAATAAACGATCTGTTTCATTAAAAGGTGCACACATCTAAGGGACTGGCTTCGCTTGACCCATACAGTTTTCGGTACGTTGATGGGCACTGTCAGACACAACGAAACAGATGTAGTAGCACAAAATAAATCAACAAAAATTTGAATTAAAAAGTGAAATTGGAGTGCACTGAAAATTAAATTGTGATTATTTATTTGGTAACCGCAATTTGAAGCATGACTTGATTTGCCATTATCTGTCTGCACAGGATGTGTTCTCTAGATGTTCCATCATTGATCTGCAGAGGAAGTGACATCGTCTTTCTCCCTCCCAGAACCTACTTAATGGAGGACACGCAGTGGACACGCAAAGCAGTTTTGCTGAAAGCACGCCAAAGGCATGGCCGTCTGTGCACAGCGCCAGGAATCCTGGTCTTCGCTCCCTCATGCTGCTACGACCCTCTGCATGTTCAGCCCTAGCCGCCCCTCCACATGCTGTTGAACAATACAACACCAAGGGAGCTTTCTCCTGAGCTACCTCCAAGTTTTGATGCACTTACCCACACTCACTGCACTTGCACCAACAGCACCCTTTGGCATCATAGTCGATATATGGGTAATGGCTGGAACATGAACAGTATTTTGAAGATTTATTGATACTGTGAGCAGGATGAAGGATTGAGGTCCACAACAATAGATGTTTGTGAGGTTTTTATTTTGTATACACGTCGGGATGGTGTTGCCAGGGTTTGTTCTGGGGATAATACCTCTTATCCAAATGTTGTCTTCTTCGTATCGTCAGGTTTCGGGGCGTTCTGGCATCCCTTGGGGAAGTCTTCAGGTTTCAGGCTTCCCTCGAAACATAAGGAACAAATGGAGTGTTGGTGAAAGGTTCCGTATGTACGCCTTCACCAAAGGGGAAAAGGAGTGAGGAGACACCCGATGCTTTACTAAAAAAGGCTTGAAGAGGCTGTGCATGTGAGAGGGGAGGGTGATTGGGACGGGTTAAGGACGTGGGGAATCGCTTGGCTTTTTACCGCCGACCTTCTCCCACCTCCCGGCCCCCTGCAAACTGTGCACGCACCTGTTAGAGCCAAGCTCCTCCTGGAGCACGGCTGGGTGGAGAGTGGGGACGTTGGCCTCCTGGCTCTCCTGACACTTCTGGAACTTCTCCCTTGGCTGCCAATATCGGGACCGGAGCGTCTTCTCCCGCAGCTCTCGTCTCCACCTCGCGGGCTCTGCTTTTGGCGTTCTCTCTCCTCCAGCGTCTTCCTGGGTCCGTTCTCTCCTCTTGTTCTCCGTCTTCAATTGGATCGGGCCTATGACAAGTGGCCGAGGAAGGGAGGTGGGGTCCTCCGAGAACAGCTCCCAATTAAAGGGACCATCCGGAGAAGCAGGTGAACAAATGTCCTGACGGGGATTCCGCAAAACAACCTCTCATAACAAACGGGGGGAAGAGGGTCAAAGGGACATACAAATATTTAGAGACCACTCCAGGTTCGAGTCCCCAGCTCCATACGTGATACACCAAAAAGAACACAGGGGGTCTAAAGCAGCACAGTGTGTGGCTAGCTATCCTTGACTCCAATAAAGCTAATGAGTCGGTGCCCTAATCACCCTAGATAGCTTGAGAAACAGAGTACAGAATTGCAATGGATCTGTGTGCATGAGATCACGTACATACAGTGCCAATTTACTCAATCCCAATAGCTCATGAGTGGATCACCATCAAAATGAACTTCGTGATCAGTCCTATCATCTGGTTCACCAATATCACGTGGTTGGTCCCTTGATCATCGAGACCAATTACCCACGGAATTGATAGTGGAGCAAAATCGAGTCCATAGGCACTTATGGACGGACATACAATGGCTGATCATTAATGGTTGTGAAATTAGTGAAAACGCAGTGCAAGCAAAACAAGCATTTACAATGCAATGGTTTTGCCTTTGTTAAAGTTTGAGCTGTTGGCAAAGCTCTTGACCTTTTTTTTTAACATAACTAAATGGCATTGTTATTTGCAATGGCACTAGCTTTATCTTTTGCAAATGACACCCACAAACACCTACAGAGAGCCCCCAACACACACCCACACTGCGCCCTTCCCACACACACTGCGAGCACCACCACACTGCGAGCCCCCCCACACACACTTTGAGCTCCCTCCACAGACTGTGAGCCTCTTCTATAAACTGCGAGTCACCTCCTACAAAGCCCCCTCCACACTTAGAGCCACCCCGCTCACACACAGAAAGCTGTCCCCTTGTTTGGCAATGTATAGTAAGCCCTTAGAGTTCTATAAATCTTTGGAGAGTTATTTTCAACTTTTTATTATGAAGAATATATTTTTAGGTAACTATACAATGGTGTACAATATATCTTATTGAAGCCACTCTTAGATGGACGCAGGCAGATGCTTAGAAAGTTTTTGAAACACCATATACAAGGAGGTCAAGGTCTTAGAATGTGAGTGCATGTATTGTTGTAAAACATTAATAAGGTACATGTGGATGACACCGAACCATGCAGAGGCACAATATTGCACAGTGACTTTATTAATTTAATAAACCCTATAACTTCTGAAGAATATGAAGATTGATGTATTAAAAGTTGCATGGATGAATGGATGTGTGAAAATGTGGGTGGATTATTGATTGTTGGATGGATTGAAATGTGGATGTTGAAAGGATGGATGTATGGATGGAAGGATGAAAGGGTGGAGGGATGCAGGATGCATTGTTGAAAGTGTGGATGAATAGATGCATGGAAGGATGAAAGTGTGGATGGAAGAAAACGTGGATGTATGGATGGATAAAATGTTGCATGGATGAATGATAGATGTGTGAAAAGGTGTGTGGATGTGTAAAGGATGGATGTATGGATGGAAGGATGAAAGGGTGGATGGATGCAGGATGTATTGTTGAAAGTGTGAATGGATGAAAGGATGCGTGGAAGGATGAAAGGGTGGACGGAAGAAGGACGGATGTAATAAAAGGTGGATGTATGGATGTATAAAATGTTGAATGGATGAATGATGTATGGATGTGTGAAAAGGTGGTGTGATAATGATGGGTGGATGGATGAAAGTGTGTGTGTATTGATGTATAGATGAAACGTTGGATGGATGAAGCATGTAGGATGGATGGATGGAAGAATGAAAGGATGGATAGTTAAAATGTTGCATGGATGTATGATGTATGAGTGAAAATGTAGGTGGATAAGTAATGTGTGGCTGGATGGATGCGTTGATGTGTGTATAGATTGGGGAATTAAATTTTAAGATGGATGTCGAAAATGTTGCATGGATGAATGATTGATGGATCGTTGAAAAGGTGGTTGGACAAATGATGAGTGGATGGATAGAAGGGTGGATGTGTAAAGATGAATGTATGGATGGAAAGCTGAAAGTGTGGATGGATGTATTGTTAGTAGAATAAATGGTAGATGGATGTATTAATAAAAATGTTGCATGAATGATGGGTGGATGTGTGCAAATGTAGGTGGCTGTATGATGGGTGTATGGATTGAAGGGTGGATGAGAAAAGGATGGATGTATGGATGGAAAGATGCAAGTGTGGATGGATGAATAAAAGTGTGGATGAAAGGATGCATGAAAGGATAAAAGGGTGGACGGATGAAAGAAAACATGGCTGGATGTATGGATGGATAAAAATTGCATGGATGAATGATGTATGTATGTGTGAAAAGGTGCTGTGGTGAATGATGGGTGGATGCGATGAATGATGTGTGGATGGATGAAAGGGTGGGCGTATTGATGTATAGATGATAGCGTGGATGGATGAAGGATGTATATCACATATCATATATCACAAGGATGTATATACACATATCCCGTGTAGAAGCCTGCTGTGAAACATGCATCATAAAGCACTGCACGAAGATTTACCACCATGGGACACTATGAATTGCAACCGCAAGACAAAACACGTACAAGGAGCGTAAAGGCCTCCCTGTCCGGGGAACGAGTACTGCACAAAGTGATAAGCAAGGCACAAGTCTGGCGATTATTAAGTCCCCAAGATCCGAGACAGAGACCATTTATGCAAAACGTACCAACATAGGATACAAAGTCACGGGTAGAGTAAGTTACTTGCCCAGAATGATGATGATTTTGCCGCGACTCGAACCCAGTTCACCAGGGGGAGGACAATCGCCCCAGCCGTTAAGCTGAATCCACTCCCCTCACTGGCTGGATGCAAACCCTTGCTCCGTGAGAAAGCTTCATCACAATGGGAAACACAAGCAGGAGAGCTGAATGGAAGCAAAGCCAGCAATGGCCTGCCACGCAAGTATGCGGTACCAACACCAAGCCAGATTCAGAGGCAGCGAAAGAGAAGGGAATTTTGGAG
Organism: Lissotriton helveticus; assembly: GCF_964261635.1. Taxonomy (NCBI): domain Eukaryota; kingdom Metazoa; phylum Chordata; class Amphibia; order Caudata; family Salamandridae; genus Lissotriton; species Lissotriton helveticus. The sequence goes on along the minus strand of NC_136057.1, from coordinate 369,768,452 downwards.
AGCAAGTACGCTCACCACAATACATAGGACACGAGCCGAAGAGCCAGAACCCAGTCCCCGCTCTAAGCAGTACAGCCACCCGCCGGGGAACCAACAAGACGCCCAGCATAGGCAGGCACCCACATTCTGGCTGCAACAGATAAAGAGCCCCTCCTCACTGGGAGGCAATCAGTGGGTCGCACATGAGACTCAAACCGTGAGTTTGAATACCCGAACGGCAGTTCCGACACCGGAAACAAGGGCACAGAAAGTGAAATGGCAGAAGAACCACACAAACGAGCATGGCCCGGCGCAAGTACCGCTGAAGTACAGCGCACACCACAGAATGCCCAAACCGATTCAGCCTCCAAGAGGCAGTAAAACAAAAACGCACCTGATCGCTCAAGGGTAGGAGCATTAAAAGCACTGCATGTAGGCGGAAAACGCCACCAACCCAGCACTGCCGCACCCCAGATGCTCAGCAGTGCTGGGGTAGCAGAGAGAGAGATGTGTGTACGTCATTGCTGGAGTAGCAGAGAGAGAGATGTGTGTGGGTCAGTGCTGGGGTAGCAGAGAGAGAGATGTGTGTACGTCATTGCTGGAGTAGCAGAGAGAGAGATGTGTGTGGGTCAGTGCTGGGGTAGCAGAGAGAGAGATGTGTGTACGTCATTGCTGGAGTAGCAGAGAGAGAGAGAGATGTGTGTAGGTCAGTGCTGGGGTAGCAGAGAGTGAGATCTGATTCTGGGTGAGCGTTGTTGAAGGGACATGGTTGGTGCATCGTGACGCTGCAGCTGTGTGAAGGAGGGACAGCTGTGCAGCCGTGCTGCTCGGGGGTTCTGCGTGTTTGGGGTTCTCTGGGTGGGGTAGCAGGCTGCGGGTCAGATGTGGGGTGCTGCAGGTTATAAGGGAGTTGCTTCTTTCCCTTCAAGGGCCCTCGGGTGTGTCCGTTTATTGTTGGTCTGACTTTGAGGCCTTGGAGCAGAGGTGCAAATACTTGACTCTTTTTAGGGGGGCGAAGGAGTATGCCCAAGTTTGCCATCCTGTGAGGTTCTTCACGGCCTACTGGAGCAGAGGGTTGCCGGGGCGGGGTGTGGGGTCCCCACAAACACAACGTCCCCTGCCCTGAGCTTTCACTGCCCCCTTGCACGCCCGAGGGCCCCTGAAAGCCGGGAGCCTAGTGAAAGCGCCCCCAGAGTGTAACAAGGAGCACAAAGTCCGGGAGGGCAGAGAGAAAGGGATTAGCAGCGAGAAGCAGCTTTTAAAAATCTGTTAAAGCCACATTGGCGGACGGAGAGTCGGCTTAAGAGAGGCGGGAGATGGGGGATCAAAGCCCCCGTCCAGGCCTGCTCCCAGAGAGAGAGGCATGCAGGTGAAGTGCCCCCTCCCTCCACAAAAGAGCTTATTAAATATCTTGTCAATGCTGCGGGCTGATCTAATCTTCGCAAATCCCATCTGTGTGTGTGTTTGTATATTGAGGACCGAAGGGGTGCGGCCAGCCCCCTAACCCCCGCGGAGCGGCATGTTTGTTTTCTTCAATACACAAAGCACAGTGTGGTGTTTTACAGGGCAATACACAACGCGGGGCAACAACAACACAAGCAAACAGTATCATGACAAAGGGAGAGCAGGCTCTGTCCTGTACAGAGCCGAGGCGCTGCCGCCGCGTTGCCTATAAGAGCAGGCTCTGTCGTGTACAGAGCCGAGGCGCTGCCGTCGCGTTGCCTATAAGAGCAGGCTCTGTCCTGTACAGAGCCGAGGCGCTGCCGTCGCGTTGCCTATAAGAGCAGGCTCTGTCGTGTCCAGAGCCGAGGCGCTGCTGTCGCGTTGTCTATAAGAGCAGGCTCTGTCGTGTACAGAGCCGAGGCGCTGCCGTCGCGTTGCCTATAAGAGCAGGCTCTGTCCTGTCCTGGCGGAAAACGCCACCAACCCAGCACTGCCGCACCCCAGATGCTCAGCACGGCAGTGGAGGTGCAAAAGCATTTAGAGATGCCGGGCAAAGTGGACAGGCAGCCGCGCCTAGCGCGGGAGCAACGCCAAATAAAACCGCCGCCCAAATCCAAACATTACAACAAGGAAACCCGACACGTCAGCAAAAAAAAAAAAGGCAGGTCCCGGCAATGCCGGACCAGATTCGGGGGCGTTCCCGGCTTTCGGCTGACGTCGCGTGACGTCGGCAAAAGCCAAAGAATCTCGGGAACGCCCCCGAATCTGGTCCGGCATTGACGGACAGGCCCCTCGTCCAATGGCTAGGCTCCATTTATGGAGCCAGCCAATGAATGACGAGGGCCGACCCAAACCCACACTACAGTTCTCATCAGGTTTTCGCCTGCGCGAAAAAGATGCGCAGAGCGCATCTTTTCGCCAGGCAAAACCTAAAAAGGGGTGGTGAATGTAAAATAGAGTGGGATGTCCTAGAAGAACTTTATTAGGCAAAGGAGAGACCCCCTAATTAAAAACAGAACAGTGCAGGCGACAGTAGAAACAAATAACTGTCGTTAAACAAGGCCAACATGTTTCTGCCTAGGGGGCCGAAAAAGTCCCCCAGCTTTCATCAGGGCCTCTGCTCTTGGTATATTGCTACTGCTATTGAAAGTGATATAAATCATATGTAAAACACAAATGTCATAGGTTGGAACCAATACAACCTGTCGAAAGCTTATCCTCCTGATCAGTGGATGTATAAGCACATCTAAAAAGATGCAAAAAACAAACAAATCAACATCTACATGATAGATGTACTGGATGTAAATGAAAACATGCACCATTCCCACAGTTCAAATTGTGAAAAATCTTAAAATAAAAAACTTTTTCTCACCCAGCTTGACCGGGGACTGGACCTCACCTCACCTGGACCGTGCTCAGGTTTCACGAGGCCCCGCTCTGATGGTCAACAAACAAGAACCAACTTCGATATTCCAACTCTTGAATTTATCAAAGCACCTCATGGTTCCAGAAACGTATCTATTGACCTCTTTCGAATCCGTCCGTAAGGGCATCGCCCTCCCAACTCTACATAACCCGATACTACATCTAAGTTGCATACCCATTGTGTTTACAAGCAACTCAAACTTGCAAATGGTTATCTATGCATTCCGAAGCTGTTGTAACTGGTGCAATCACCTTGTGTTTTACAAGCAACTCAAAAATGCAAATGGTTATCTATGCATTCAGAAACTGTTGTGACTGGTTGCAAACTACTATGACATCAGACAATCAACATCCTTATCTCACTGTTCACTGATAAGTGCTCAATTATGCTGAGTTGCTAGAAAGCTATCATTATTCACATTTTTGTTTTTATTTTTAACACGCAATAGTTCACGCTTGCAGATTAAACAAGACCACACGGATAGTCTACAATACTTGCTGTTACTAAATCATGAGGAATGCAATGGTGTCCAGAACAATGCTCCACCCTCGTGTGTGAAAGCCCTTAGCCCAACTAAAAGGCCAAGAAAAACATTGGTAGCGATGTAATGTGCCCAAAAGTCGACTAAACATTATCAATCAATCAATCAATCAATCAAACCATTTGTTGTTGAAAATTAGTACGTTTTGGTGAACATTATCTGCGCCATCTTGCCTCTTCCCCTGATGCCACACTTTTGTCGTGCGCGCCCGCCATTTTAAGATGCCCCGATCAGAACGGACCCTTTTGCATGCCGCTGGCCCCTGACATAGCCCTTCGCCTTCACTAAGCCTGCACGCTGACTACCCCCTGCTTGCACCTGCCTTGAGTCATAAACCCCTCTTCGGCGCTGCTCTGCCCCAGGCCCTCATCCTGTTCCCAGCGCGACACCTCCCTGCTCTCCTTTCATGATCTCCGGCCCTTAGATGCAAACCCCTTTTTCCCCGTGTGCCCGTTTTGTCTTCCCCGTTCCCAGGCTGACACCCAGCTCTGCCGATACCATCCCTTGCCCCTCCCCGTGCAATAGAAAGCTTCCCCCATCAAAGGATCCCCAGGTTGATCAAAGCCCCCACCCCATGAGATCCGATCAAACCCCCCACATTCCGTGAATCGGCGGATTATCCAGCTGCACGATGCTCGTCACCTGTTGTGACTAGGGTGGGGACTTCAACTGTAAATGTGTGTGGGAACGGGCCCAAAGGGGAGTTCCGAGAATGTCTTTTCCGTACATCAAAGCTTTAACATGTATGTGTAATCTACAATAAAGTCATAAATGTGGGTATAAGAGGCCAGGCCTCAGGAATACAGTTAGAGCACCTCAGAACGATACCTTCTGTCCGTTTCGTTGTGTTCTCCTCCGGAGAGAATAAAAAAACCCTTGTTTCCTGCTTTCCAGTCTCCAGCGCCTGCCTCATCATTTATTTAAATAACTAGAGGGTCACAGAGGCAATACCGCCGGGCAACTATCGATTGTCCCCGACCCGATTGAACTTTTTACAATTGGCGTCCCAAGCGTGGGGCCCATCAGCGACTCATGGATCCAGTGGGAGAGGTCCCGACGACAGAGTGAACGACTGCAACGATCGGGAGAGCTCTTGCCCAATAGACCCTCGTCTGGCAGCCGATCATCCGAACTTCACTAGTTCCGAACAGACCTCTCTCGAGTGATCTACGGTCCTGACTGGGAACCATCAGGAGTGCCGTGAGAAATACGAGAAAAAGAGGACGATCGGGCGCTGGATTCGGAAGACAAGAAACTGTCCACATGGTCCGGGTAAGGTCGTGTTGCCACGACAAGTTGCGAAAAAATTTGTTTGATTGCTTGATTGTTCAAAAATACTAGTATTGCTCGTTTTATTTTTATTTTTTTTATTTTGAGATTCACTGTCTGCAAACGGAGAAACAACAGGCTCTCTCTCTTTGCAAGCAGTGGAGGATAGGTAGGGTAGCAGCCGTGCTTGTTTTCTTTCTCCCCCACTTAATAATTGCTTGAAACTGAACTGTTGTTCGCAAAAATATTGTTTCCTGGAGATTCCCTGTCTGCAAACAGGGAAGTGACCACCCTTTTTGCAGATAGTGAAAAGGGTAGGTAACGCAGATCTTTGCGGACCTACTCATTCTCCCCATTGTTATTTATTGGTCTTTTGGTTTTGGTCCATGAGGTATTCACTGCCTGCAAACAACGTAGAATAGAAATATTCTGTCTAGTCTTTGCACCTAGTGATAAGATAGGCAGTGCTGACTTTTTTTAGTCCCTCGTTACGAGCCGTCATGTCTGTCTTCTCCCCACTGATAAATAGCCTGTTTAGCCCGGACCGGGTGTTAGAGGTGGACCATATAGCTCCACTAGAAGGCACCCCTAATAAGGACATGTTCATAAACTATGGGTTAGTCACCATAGCTTATAATAAATTATGGCACAGGTATACCGAAGAGAGTCAAGACAAACAGAGGCCACTGGCAGGATCCTTTGACCTTGATAAAATAGAAACGTTAGAAATAGCCCTTCGAAATAATAAGACAACGCCAATTATGCTCGACAGTCTCGGTATGTGGCGCAGAGAGGCTACGAAACGACAGAGAAAAGACGAGGACAAACCAAGTAGAGAAATATACCGACAGGACAACCCCAGGACACCGCTACCCACAACTTATCCCCCGACACTATGCAAAGGACGACCAGACTTAGGGTCAGACCAATGCGCTTTTTGTAGGTATGTCGGACACTGGAAAGCCCAATGCCCGACTCTACTGAGCGTGAGTAAAGGCAAAGGGCCGACAAGAACGACAGACCGACAGTACGAGAAAAGGCGCGAGACAAAGAAGAACCCGACTTACATAGACAGACCAGACAGAACTACCACGTTTGATTATGCCCGATGGCACAGATTTCGCCAGGAAAATCTCAGCGGCATGCTCAAGTTCTCCTAGGTCGGGCAATGTCAAGACGGGAACCCAGCCTCGTTTAAAATTCACAGACGGAAAGGGATAATTATGACCAATAACTGTTTTTATATTTGTCTTGGGTCTTTGTATGTCGTACTTGTACTGTCCCCCGTCTGAGTTTGTGTGTATGTAATGTACAAATCTGCGTCATCCCTCTACACGTGTTTCCGTGTTACTCGACCTCTGTTAGCAGAAACTTAGCATAAAAGCAACCTGGAAAGAAAGAAATGGTAAAACAAAATCCGTAGACCATTAATGAACTTGAACTTTTAATTTAACACAACAAACAAGGAATAATAACGATAAACTGTAGAAAATGAAAGTCAAACAGAACATTCGCCCCCCCCCCATTCTGGAACCTTCCAAAGTAGGGCAGGGTTACGGCTACGCCCAACCAACGGCAACCCATATAAGGCGAGCCCGGCCGCCAACTCTTGGTCAGGAAATCTTAACGTATGGGGGAGCCGGAGGAGAGGCAGGAGCCCGCAGCCTGGGCATTTGCAGGTAGTCCCGCCACATGTCTCCTTGGCCGGCCGCAACGGGCCTGGAAAGACTAAGGTAGTCCCGCCACATGTCCAGAGGAGAACGAGGCACCTCTTCCTTTTCTCTTCCGTCACAGCCGCAGCAGTCCTGGACGGCGGGATGTCCTGCACGTACCTCCACAACAATTTGTCCAAGTTGGGCTGGGAGGGAGAGGCGACGCGGACGAGCCTCTCCCACCTCCACCGATAGGAGGTTTCCCAGCCCCCGGCCCGACGCCGAACACCCCCAGTCAGGCGATGGTGCCAATACTTCCACAGCACCGAACGTACAATGGTGGCACCCCAGTACTTGCGCAGCACCGAACGTACAATGGTGGCACTTGGGGAACACCGGATGTGGAGAGACCTTCATGCGGGGCGATGAAAAGGAGCGGCATGGAGTGCACCGGGAGAAGGAGACGATGTGAACGAGTCTCCCTCGCCCCCCCAGGTGGGGGCATCACAGCTGCACCCCAGCCGAACGTCCCGCTCTCACAAAACAGGGACCTCTTCCTTTCACTCCGAAGGGTCTCTTCCACTCTTGCAAACTCGACGGTAGTGGCCCCTGTAGGGCCTCAAAATGGCGTCCGGGTCCGCTGGAAGGCGGGCCCCGGCCACTAGAGTAACTTTGACCAGCAATATAACTCGAACATTTGCCCCCTGGAGCACGAGCCCCCATCTCCGACAGCATCTCCGCAGCCTTGAAGATCATACAAAGGTCCCCGGCGGAACCTTCGGCCTTTGCAGGTTTCCGGTAAGGGACGGCTGCCTTGATCGCCAACGAAACAAACATGACATTGCCACACCTTCTGTTAGCGTGAATTCTAGAACTGCCGAAAAGGACTCTGGTCCAAACTGCCAGTAATGGAAACATTTCCCCCTGATGCTGCTTCCGGACTGTGCCGGCCCCGCCCAAAATGGCGCTGGTATCAATCGGAACTTACGAACACCTCGTGGTGTTCCTTCGCACTAATATAAACTTGATGTTCTGAGATTTTATATGATCCTTTGTACACTTGGCTAGAAAAGACAAGGAGAACTCACACGACGAACAGTATGAAAGGATCCCCGTTACAAATGTTGATTACAAATGTACAATGTATTATATTTTTATAACTGATGTAAACCTCATTTACGACGCTCACGTACGGTATGCATATAGGAAATCTGATTACCACTATTATGATTATGCTTCTAAATTATGAAAATAAATGCCCCCGAACCCCCAACCAATTAATAGACGTTTTAGTTACTTACAAATGAACGAGTAAAACTTTCCGATGTTTTTATTGCTGCAAGCGAAACCCCCCACTGTATGCACTTTAGCCATTGCCACGACCGGCCAAATACGACCGCACCCTCATAATCCATATGCTGAAATGATTTTGCAAAATAAAGTCTTTGAAACTATGGACGGGTATTGCATGCTTTATTTTAAGAATATGGGATCGGTGGGAAAGTTCTTTTCTGTGCACCCTACTCTGCTCTCTCTTTAAGGTTAAAAGAAGATGGTTGCCCAGCCCTGGAGGACGGATCGGATCGACAACACGACACTCCGCCTTCAAAGTACGCGACCGACCCATGAACTCTCGCGTAGAGGAAGACCTTGACTTCCAAGGATGGGTAAAACGAACGGTGTAAATGAGGGAATGTAAAAGGAGGGTGAAATAAAATAATGTAAATGTTATAAAGTACAACGTTCCAAAGTATCAGGGAACGGAGCTGACCCAAGAACCGAAGAACCTTAGAACGCCACAGCGTTGAAAGAGGTTTAAGGATCCCGATAGTAAATTACATCCTCTGACTAGATACCTCGCACTAGGCACCTCTGGTTTCCTTTTTACGTTTCCCCGCACACGACCTATATGGACACACTACCCCCCCTCGACTCCAGAAACCATATCCCCGGGGACCCTGCCCCAAGGAGGAAAGACGAGTAAGAGGTAAGTAAAGGACTTATGAATCCATGTATTTGAATGCGCGCGAATGCTGTCTCCCCCACCCCCCCCCTTTTTTTCCTCCCTCTGCAGGTTACATCAGAGATTACAGCCAAGGTGTGGCGAAGATCTGAGACCTTGCCATGTCTAAATACACGAAACGGACTAGCGCCGCAGGGTGGTGTCTAAGCACGCCTGCAAACTACTCACGTATCGAACAAACCCGAAAAATTAGCACAACCTGATAAAAAGTGATCACCCTTAAACCAGACCGGACGAATGAACCCATGTCACGTATGATGCGAAACTGTGAGGGAATGTGTGTGTGTGTGACTGAGGCGTTGACCCAACTGGTCAAAGGACCGAGAATGCGAGAAAGTGCGACAAAATGGTACCTCCTTTCTTCTTTCCTTTTTTCTCAAAGCATGTCCCCTCTACCCTGTCTAATGCTCAAACTGCATGATTACAAGATCCTAACGCAGACCCGTGAATGCCCTTTACTGTGTAATGCACTAAATAGCCTTTCTTGAATACACTGCCACCCTCTCTGTTGCACGTGTACTATTTAGCCTGCCGTTGCACTCTCTCTCTCTCTCTCTCTCTCTCTCCCTCTCTCTCTCTCTCTCTCTCTCTCTCTCTCTCTCTCTATTTCTGCACTCCCACTCTTCCGAGTGGTTAGCCCCGAAATTGGCAGATTGCCACCCCTAGCACACCACCTAATTGGCTTCAAATACCGTCAGTATTTGCACAAACACTTGTCTTTAATACAATCACCCTGAGGCCGCGTCATTACCTCTCCTTTTCCGCTAGAAGTCAATGAACCCAGGTTGGGCCGTAAGGGAAAGGACAGGTAAGACGACAGAGGTTCCCTAATCTGACCCGAAATAAGGGAACTACATGTCAACGGCTCCTATGGTATAAAACAAGGACCTCAGAATACGCGACCCTCCCCTCCCCGAATTGTCGCAATACCCAAGCCAAAAAAAATGATCACCCCCGTTACCTCCCCTGTATATGTCCCTGGTTGTTTCCCATAAAACCCCTGTCCTTCCTGATTAAGTAATCGGGCTGTAAAAGGTTACGTAGGATCCAGAATGATGTTTTACAAGGTTAACAGATTAGCCCAAGGTAAAGAAATCACCGAAATGAACCCCGTAGTAGTTTAAAAGCAGGATGCATCTATAGAAAGGAGATGTTTTAGCCATGTTCGCCTCTCAGCAAAATACCTGTGTAGTACCATGTTGATGACTCACAGTACCCTTTGTAAATGTAAAACTCTAGGGAACAGCATATCTTCGCCAGGTTCGTCTCACGAAGGTGGGTCACCATCAGATGAACTGTCGTGAACTAATTATGAAGGAAAGTCATAAGTAAATCCAACAGGCCCGTCACCGGTCATTTCATATGCCAGTTGTGAGAACGAGCATTTTCATTCTTTGCCTGGAGCTGGGAGAGAAATAGACTTTTTTGATTATCTCCATCTGCAAATTTTCTAAAGACTGTCTTTTCAAACTTGTTTAAGGGTACTGCTGTTGGAGGAGAGAAGGACCGGATGTGGGAGCACGAGGCCTGACTGCAGACTAAGGAACACCTGCGACATTAGCCAAGGCGAGACCACGACAGAAAAGAGCTGCAGGACGAGGCACTGTTTTCGACAACATGAGAAGAAAGGGTCGACCTGATGCCCCTGCTTGGTGTCCAGTGCCTGTCGACAAGTCCCCGCTCTCTGAATTCGGTCACATGCTCGCCTATTTGAAGTCTCTCGTTCCCCTAGTTTGTTCCTAATTTGGCCTTGCTCCATCCCCCTTTTCCTCTGACCTACCCTATGGACTGTTTTGTACGCTCTTCTTCCATCTGAACTTTCTGACTATCACCTCAAAGGACACAGGGCGAAAAGGACCTTCCCGGCCAGAAAACGCGAGGAAAGGGTCGTGCCCTGCAACGCAGAACTTAGAACAGAGCTGGACTTGTAGCTCCACCGCCGGTGCTCAACAGCGCCAACGAAAGACCACAAAGAACAATGAAAACTTCGAACATTTGACATCCTCAATCACCGTTTTTTCTATGCCTCATTTCTCTCCCAGCCGCCATTGTATTGATCCTGCTCCAATCCGAATCTGAAATATGTATTAACCTGCCAGTTATGTACTTGCTGCTCGCCGTTTTTGTATTACATTCCTATGACTTTCCTGCTGAACAAGTTTATCAAAGTTTATCAAATAGGCCCACCTCCTGAAAACTAGAAATGTTAAAATGTATTGTTTACAACTCTTTTTATCAAGGGTTCCTACCATTTTCCTTCTCATGCCCACCACAATAGAACCGAGTAGAAAATGAACCAGCAAGATGTCTTGAATATGTTAAAGGGAGGACTGTTGAAAATTAGTACGTTTTGGTGAACATTATCTGCGCCATCTTGCCTCTTCCCCTGATGCCACACTTTTGTCGTGCGCGCCCGCCATTTTAAGATGCCCCGATCAGAACGGACCCTTTTGCATGCCGCTGGCCCCTGACATAGCCCTTCGCCTTCACTAAGCCTGCACGCTGACTACCCCCTGCTTGCACCTGCCTTGAGTCATAAACCCCTCTTCGGCGCTGCTCTGCCCCAGGCCCTCATCCTGTTCCCAGCGCGACACCTCCCTGCTCTCCTTTCATGATCTCCGGCCCTTAGATGCAAACCCCTTTTTCCCCGTGTGCCCGTTTTGTCTTCCCCGTTCCCAGGCTGACACCCAGCTCTGCCGATACCATCCCTTGCCCCTCCCCGTGCAATAGAAAGCTTCCCCCATCAAAGGATCCCCAGGTTGATCAAAGCCCCCACCCCATGAGATCCGATCAAACCCCCCACATTCCGTGAATCGGCGGATTATCCAGCTGCGCGATGCTCGTCACCTGTTGTGACTAGGGTGGGGACTTCAACTGTAAATGTGTGTGGGAACGGGCCCAAAGGGGAGTTCCGAGAATGTCTTTTCCGTACATCAAAGCTTTAACATGTATGTGTAATCTACAATAAAGTCATAAATGTGGGTATAAGAGGCCAGGCCTCAGGAATACAGTTAGAGCACCTCAGAACGATACCTTCTGTCCGTTTCGTTGTGTTCTCCTCCGGAGAGAATAAAAAAACCCTTGTTTCCTGCTTTCCAGTCTCCAGCGCCTGCCTCATCATTTATTTAAATAACTAGAGGGTCACAGAGGCAATACCGCCGGGCAACTATCGATTGTCCCCGACCCGATTGAACTTTTTACATTGTATAGCGCACTACTCACCCGGGAGGGTCTCAAGGCGCTTGGGAGAGGGGGTGTGCTACTGCTCGAATAGCCAGGTCTTGAGTTGTTTCCTGAAGGCGAGATGGTCCTGGGTCAGCCGAAGGTGGGTGGGGAGGGAGTTCCACGTCTTGGCAGCCAGGTAAGAGAAGGATCTTCCTCCGGCGGTTGCTCTTCGGATGCGTGGTACGGCTGCGAGGGCGAGGCTGGTGGACCGTAGCTGGCGGGTGGGCGTGTAGAAGGTCAGGCGGTCGTTGAGGTACTTGGGGCCCAGGTCGTGGAGAGACTTGAGGGTGAGGAGCCGGAACGTGATCCTCTTGTCGACGGGGAGCCAGTGCAGGTTCCTCAGGTGGCTGGAGATGTGGCTGCGTCGGGGGACATCCAGGATGAGTCGGGCGGAGGCATTCTGGATGCGCTGGAGTCTTTTCTGTAGCTTGGCTGTGGTTCCGGCGTAGAGGGCGTTTCCGTAGTCCAGTCGGCTGGTGACGAGTGCATGGGTGACAGTCTTCCTGGTCTCGGTCGGGATCCAGCGGAAGATTTTGCGAAGCATACGCAGGGTGTTGAAACACGATGAGGAGACGGCGTTGACTTGTCTGGTCATCGAGAGGGAGGAGTCCAGGATGAAGCCCAGGTTGCGTGCGTGGTCGGTTGGCTTTGGTGCGGTGCCCAGGGCTGGGGGCCACCAGGAGTCGTCCCAGGCGGAGGGCGAAGATCCCAGGATGAGGACTTCCGTCTTGTCCGAGTTCAGTTTCAGGCGGCTGTCCTTCATCCACTCGGCGACGTCTTTCATCCCTTCGTGTAGGCAGGTTCTGGCGGTGTCGGGGTCTCTGGTGAGGGAGAGGATCAGCTGTGTGTCGTCGGCGTAAGAGATGATGTTGAGGTTGTGCTGGCGTGCGACGGCTGCAAGCGGTCTCATGTAGACGTTGAAGAGAGTGGGGCTGAGTGAAGATCCTTGCGGGACGCCGCAGATGACTTCGGTGGCCTCGGAGCGAAACGGGGGGAGGCGGACTCTTTGTGTTCTTCCGGCGAGGAACGAGATGATCCACTCCAGTGCCTTCTCTTGGATACCGATGCTACTGAGGCGCTGGACTAGGGTGCGGTGGCAGACAGTGTCGAACGCCGCGGAGAGGTCCAGGAGGATGAGGGCCACTGTTTCCCCTTTGTCGAGCAGGGTCCGGATGTCGTCGGTGGCTGCGATGAGGGCGGTCTCGGTGCTGTGGTTGGCTCTGAATCCGGATTGCAAGGGGTCGAGAGATCCGTTTGTCTCGAGGAAGGCGGTCAGCTGTCTGTTGACGGTCTTCTCGATGACTATAGCAGGAAAAGGGAGGAGCGAGATGGGGCGGAAGTTCTTGAGGTCGGTGGGGTCCGCTGTAGGTTTCTTCAGGAGGGCGCTGATCTTGGCGTGCTTCCAGCCCTCCGGGAAGGTGGCGGTGTTGAAGGAGGTGTTGATGATGTTCCGGAGTTGGGGTGCGATGGTGGAGTCGGCCTTGTTGAAGACGTGGTGTGGGCAGGGGTCGGTCGGTGATCCGGAGTGGATGGTGTTCATCGTGCGGGCTGTGTCTTCGGTGGTCACCGTGGTCCAGGTGCGGAGGGTGGCGGTGGGGGGCGTTGGTTCGACGGTTGGGTGCGTGGGTGGTGCGCCGAAGCTGTTGTGGATGTCGGCGATCTTGCGGTGGAAGAACGAGGCGAGGGAGTTGCAGAGGTCTTGTGACGGAGTGATGTCGTTGGTGCCGGTGCTGCGGTTGGAGAACTCCTTGACGATGGTGAAGAGCTCTTTGCCGTCGTGGGCGTTGTTGTCCAGTCGTTCCTTCAGTGATTTCTTCTTGGTGGTACGGATGAGCTGGTGGTGCTTGCGAGTAGCGTGTTTGAGGGCGGTCATGTTGTCGGTGGTCCGGTCGAGGAGCCAGGCTTTCTCGAGGGTGCGGCAGGTCTTCCTTATGGACAAAAGGTGGGGAAAAGGAAAAACTCTGTCTTACCTGTCCGTCGGTGCCTGAAAGCTCAAGCCTGAGTCTTTGGGGGAGGCACCGAACGGCGGTTTCAGGCGTATTTAGGGTAAAGCAACAAAGGGCACTATTTTGTATCAATGCGCTCCACTTGCTCTCGATCTCCTTCGTTGCCAGTACAAACATGCATAGATATCGCCCTCTATATGGCTGAGCAATCAATCAATATAGAGGTTTAAATCTGATACTGAGACTCGCTTTAGTAAGCCTCCCGATTTTTCAGGTCGGCGGAATGTTTCTAACACCCAGTTCACACGTCGAACTACAGAATGACGTCAAAATGTCATTCCTTGTAGTTCAGACGTGTCAGTACTCCCTTCCTGATACGGGCCATTCGCAAAGGACTACGAAGTGGCGTCAGAGCGTCACCTCAAGTAGTTCAGTGGGCGGCATCCGAGCTGCTCTAAAACTGAAATAAAATTGAAATAGGAGTGGTATAAGGGTGGTTTACATAGATATGCCCCCTGAAAACTATCCTCGATATGGTTAGTAAGTGACATCAGGTTATGCCCTTCACTTTACCTGAAGTGATAATCCCCATGTGTGTCAACCTTTATAACTCAAATGTTCATGAATCAAATAAATGTTGGTTACTTCCAAGTGTGCGCTCCTAGTTACCCATTCAGTTGCCATTACGGGAGAGGCCCATTTGACAATGCCAATATACTATATGTTGTAAAAAACAGCCTTCAAAGCCAAATGTGGCCTGTGTATCATGAATATCTAGTGCTGGTTCAGCGTCTTAGAGGTCAATCAAATCTCTCCAGTATCTACTAGATTAAAAAAGTGATATGTAATAGGGAGTGAAACTACCCGCAGATAGGGGTTATAAACACACCTTGTACACTTAATAGGGTAAGAATCAGTAGCAGTTTCATAATTCTGTGTCTAAATCGGACCTTGTATGGTGGCCCATCAGTATGTGTATAGGTGACCTGCTTCAAAATTATTCCGTGTGTGCTTAGTTAGTGCACCATGATAACTACAAGGACAATATTCACGTGCATTTCGGTTTTTACAGAGAGACCCACGGTATGTCGTCGTTAAGTCCCACCACATTCGTCCGAAGCTTGTAGATCCATTTCTGTTCCCTCCTGAATAGATATTTAGAGACATCGCTAGTATGTGATGGAATCAGCGGTTTTTCTAAGACAGTCCATTGGAAGTCTGCTTTGCTGTGCTGATTATCCAGAAAATGTTTGGTCAAGCCAGTCATTGATTTTCTACAGCGGAATGAACTCTTATGTTCCAGCATGCGTACTCTCACTTTGCGCATAATCATGCCCACATAATGAATGGAGCATGGACATGTTAACAAATAAATGAGGTTCTTGCTGTTACAATTAGTGAAGTGGGTCTGTACCCACGGCCGGTCTGTCCCAATATCAATTTGGTTTGAGTGTCTGGTTTGAGGACAAACAGAGCAGGTCCCACAGGGATGATATCCTGAAACTGGTGGCAAATCCCATAATGTTCCAAGTGTCCTCTTGGGTACCTCCTTAAGACGGGTGTGCACCAAGCGATTCCGAATACTGCTTGATTTTTTGAAAAGCGAATAACGGTTGAGCAATTTTGTCGCTACCGTGGTTCAAAATGCGCCAATGTTGGCGAACTATCTTTTGAATCTGGTTGCCTCTGGTGTTGAATGTGCTAACCAGTGTAAGTCTCTCCGAAGGAACTTTGCTGGTAGGAGGTTCCAGAAGCGATTCCCGATTGTTGTTCCTCGCCCGTTTCCGGGACCGCTTGACAAGAGAAAGCGGGTAATGTCTCTCAAGAAGTTGTGTAGATAAGTTGTTAGCTTGGATCTCAAAATCCCCTCTGTTAGAGCAGTTCCTCCGTATTCTGAGGAATTGCCCATAGGGCAGATTATCACGAAGTGCTTTGGGATGGTGGCTTTCGGAAAGCAGTAAGGAATTTCTGGCTGTAGGTTTTCTGTAAAGCTCACTCTGCAAGCCTACAGGTGTAACAAAGATGGAAAGGTCCAGAAAGGCCAATCTTTCTTTCTCAAATTCAAATGTGAATTTCAGATATTCATTCCTGCTGTTCAGCCATTGATGGAAAGCTGCGACCGACTCCTTATTGCCTCTCCACACCACTAATACATCATCGATGTATCTTTTCCACCATCGAATCGAGGAGTGGAATGTATTAGTGGATGTGAGCACGTGCTGCTCTTCAAATTGATGGACATTGAGGCATGCCAGGCTTGGCGCGAAAACGCTGCCCATGCTCGTCCCAGAGGTTTGCAGATAGATCGTCTCTTCATAACGAAAAAAGTTCTCTTTCATGGCTAATCTCGCCAGAGCCATGATGAACGGTACAGGTGTTATTGTGTCTAAGTCCCCGTGCTTCCAGAATGGAGGTAACCACCTCCAGAGTCTCATCCTGGGGGATGGAGGTATAAAGGGACTCTACGTCAAAGGAGACCAGAAGGTCTTGGTCCACATCGAAGTCAATTTCAGGCAATGCTCTCAAAACATCCTTCGTGTCCTGAAGGTATATAGGAAGCATTTGGACAATGGGCCTGAGGAAAAAGTCCACGAACGTGGATAATGGTTCCAAAACTGAACCTATCCCGGAAATAATTGGTCTTCCGGGAGGGGGCCTCTGTTGCTTATGAACTTTCGGAAGGGTGTAAAAATATGGCATAACTGGGTTTTCGATTATCAAAAATTGTGCTTCTTTCGAGGTTATCCATCCTTCTGCCAGTGCCTCCTCCACTAGAATGTGGATCTGTCTTCTAAGATCTTCAGTGGGATCTTGCTTGAGTGGTCTATAGGCTTGTCTATTGCCTAGTTGCCGCAGACATTCAGATCTATAGTCAGAGGTGTTCAAGATGACTGTCGAGCCCCCCTTGTCTGCTGGCTTTATAATTATGGACTGGTCTTCAGAAAGAGTGTTAAGTGCAGGATGTTCCTCTCTTGAGAGGTTCTTGAAAGATCTCTCCTTCGTTTCCCATATCTTTGCCACATCATCCAGCACAGCCCTCTCAAAGGCTAAGACCTGAGGGGGGGTTGCATGTGCAGGAGGCTGGAACTTAGATTTTAGTTTTAGTCCCGTATTTGCTCCGGGTGTGTCCACCTGCTCGGTGTCCTTGTCCTTGAAGAAGTAGTGGAGTCACAATTTACAGAAAAATTGACTGAGTTCACATTGAAGGAGGAAAGGGTCTCCATCACTCGTCATCACAAACCCCAAGCCTTTATTGAGGACCCGCTCTTCAATCTCGCTTAGTACTCTTGTAGAGAGGTTGACTATGAGGGTTGGTTCCCTGATGGTCCCGCCTTCTGCAGGTTCTTGCTCGTCTAACTGCGAGTCCCTGAGGATGGGCCTGATTGGTCTGCCCAATGGACCCCTGGCTGTTGACCTGAATGATTTCTGCCCCGCGTCCTGCGCGGGCCATACCCTAAAAAAGGCTGGTTGTGGAATTTGTTTGGGAAACCGTGAAATGGCCCTAGTGGTGGTGGATAGGCTGTTTGATGTTGCGGTTAACCCCATGGTGCAGGAGGCCACCATTGTTGAATTTGACCTTGAGGAAAATTTACACGAAAGGATGATCTATTTGATCGCCCTCTCCCCCTTCTGGAGAAGGAAGGTGTCCCAGTGTTATCAGGATCACTACTATCAGAGCTAGAGCCCGAATAGTTGGACCCATAGCGTTTGCCATTCCCTCTGAAGTCTGTTGGGGTATATGTATCACTGGTGTAGGGGTACACACGTTCGTGTTTAAACTTGGACAAATCCTTCTTGAATTTATCTAGCTTAGTCTGCAAAATTGAGTCATTAAATTCTTTCGAAATCTTATTAGACTCGTCCTGTTGTTTTTTAAAAATGGGTCCAGTAATGGTGGTTTTGATAGAGGCTTCTAAGATTTGAATTTCTATTAGTGTATTATCAGCTATTTTTTGGGCAGTGCTGATAATCAAGATTAGCCAATCCCTCGTGCACCGCCAGGCTATGAGGGACCAGTCTTTCAGAAATGATCTGTCCTGCAGAAAGAGACGTGGGGCATTCGTGACGATCAACCCAGGAGGTGCACAGCTGGCCCTCAAATATTCGGCCATTGATATACCATGCACCAGAGTGCGTGAGTATGACTTCTTTAGGGTTAAGACCTTTGCTCAATCATCCTGAGTGCCGGTGGTCACAATAGGAAGTGCTTCAAGCATACTAGGCATACTGTCTAAGATCGACTGGTAGACCGTGTCATCATATGCCAAACCACTTATTTCTGCCATGATGTTAAGTGTAACGACAGACAATGTTGAATACAATGAATGTTGAGGTTACTTTGAGGAATGGGAGGTACCTAAGAAGACGGACTAGAACAGAGTGTAGAGGTAGTTCTAGATAAAGTAACTATGAATACTGACTATCTACTCAGTATAGTCATCACAAACATATATGACCCGCAGCCTAACAGCTGCTCACAAAATCTCATAACAAACGGGGGAAAGAGGGCCACTTGTGGGACACCCCCGCGCCGCACGGCCACCAGCTGCTGCGTGTGCCCCTTTTGCTGTGCCCTCTGCCTCGCTGCCTGCCTCGCTGCCGGCTGACCCCGCTGTCGTTGCTCTGTTCTGTTTTGAAAATCATTTGTGCTTGTTTTTCCTTCGTTGTTTTTGCCCGTGTTAAGTCTTTTTTTACCATCATTTGTGCCTGTATTTCGTAGTTTTTTGCCCGTGTTAAGCGTGTTTTGTTTGCCATTTGTGCTTGTTTCCTCCGTAGTCTCTGCCCGTTCTCCTTCGTGTTTCCCGCCTTCCTCGCCGCCCCCCGCTTCCCGCCACCACCGCTGACCCCGCCCCTTTTTTCCTTCTGTTCCCTCCCCGCTCCCGCCTCCCAGCTGCTCCGCCCACCCGCGCACTTCGCCTTAAATGGCGACCGTGCGAACGCGCAGCGGGCGCGCCGATTGTGCGCCGAAGGCGCGCCAAAGGTAAGCCCGTCTGCGCCCGTCCGCTACCGGATCGCGACCAGCGCCAGGACCCCTGGCCCCCATCGACGGAAGCCGACCCGACGAACCTACAACGCCGCCGATCTCATCGCACTCAACACCGGCCGCATCCCAGGATGTCATCGCGCCGCCCCGAAGCACACCCACGGACCCTTCAGCTGCCACGCCTGCAAGTTCACCTGCATCCGGACTCATCCTGCACCAGCACTCGCCAAGCCGAACATCAGCAGCAACCACCTCAAGTGCATCCTGCTCAACACCCGCTCCGTCCACAGACACGCCGTAGAACTCTGGAACCTCCTCGACACCACCGCCCCTGACGTCGCCTTCCTCACCGAGACCTGGATGAACGCCTCCTCAGCCCCGGACATCGCCATCGCCATCCCGGAGGGCTACAAGATCATCCGGAGAGACCGCACCGCCAACCTGACGGGAGGAGGCATTGCCATCATCCACAGAGACACCATCCGCATCACGACCAACACCGACGACACCCTAACCACCGCTGAACACCTGCACTTCCAGATCCACACCAACCCGAAGACCACCCTCAGAGGCACCCTGATCTACCGACCCCCGGGTCCACGCACACGATTCAGCGAGGACATCGCCGACTTCGTCAGCCCGCATGCCCTCCCCTCCGCCGACTACATCCTCCTGGGGGACCTCAACTTCCACCTGGAGAACAACAGCGACCGCAACACCATCAGCCTGCTCGACAACCTCGCCAACCTCGGACTCAAGCAACTGGTGACCACCCCCACCCACCTCGCCGGACACACACTCGACGCCGTCTTCTCATCCAGCAAAGACGTCACCTTCAGCCACGCAACAGGACTCCACTGGACGGACCACAGCTGCGTCCACTTCAGCTTCAAAAGAACGACGATCCACCACCACCAGCAACAGGTTGCCCGAAGAAGCTGGAACAAGATCACAGCCGACCAGCTCACCGCCTCCCTGAGCCAGCACCCCCCCGCCAGCTCAGCGAACCCCAGCCAGGCCGCCGACAACCTCACGAAGTGGATCAACAACGGCGCGGACGAACTCGCCCCTCTGAGAACCCCACCCAGCAGACCCTGCAGCAGGAAAACACCATGGTTCACCGACGAACTCAAGAGCTCCAAGAAGAACTGTCGAGCCCTCGAGAAAGTCTGGAGAAAGGAACCAACTACGGACAACATGACCACCCTCAAGCTCGCCACCCGGAAACACCACCAACTGATCCGGGCCACCAAGAAAAATACATACAAGGACCGGCTGGACAACAACGCACACAACTGCAAGGAACTCTTCAACATCGTGAAAGAGCTCTCCAACCCCAACGCCGGAAACAATGACATCACCCCGTCGCAAGACCTCTGCAACTCCCTCGCGTCCTACTTCCACAACAAGATCGCGGACATACACAACAGCTTCAGCAACCAACCAACGCAAGCCACAACTGCAACAACGCCACCCACCACCACCCTCCGCACCTGGACTCCGATCAGCACCGAAGACACCATCCGCACAATGAACTCCATCCATTCCGGATCTCCGACTGACCCCTGCCCTCACCACGTCTTCAACAAGGCCGACGCTGTCATCGCACCCCACCTGCGGGACATCATCAACACCTCCTTCGACACCGCCACCTTCCCTGAGAGCTGGAAGCACGCCGAACTCAGCGCTCTTCTCAAGAAACCCACAGCAGACCCCACCGACCTCAAGAACTACCGTCCCATCTCGCTCCTCCCGTTCCCGGCCAAAGTCATCGAGAAGACCGTCAACAAACAGCTGGCCGCCTTCCTCGAGACGAATGGATCCCTCGACCCCTCACAGTCTGGCTTCCGAGCGAACCACAGCACCGAGACCGCCCTCATCGCTGCCACCGATGACATACGAACTCTGATGGACAACGGAGAAACAGCGGCCCTCATCCTCCTGGACCTCTCCGCGGCTTTCGACACTGTCTGCCACCGCACCCTAGTACAGCGCCTCGGCAACATCGGAATCCAGGACAAGGCACTGGAATGGATCACCTCCTTCCTCGACGGAAGAACACAGAGGGTCCGCCTACCACCGTACAAGTCAGAGGCCACCAAAGTCATCTGCGGCGTCCCTCAAGGATCCTCACTGAGCCCCACCCTCTTCAACGTCTACATGAGCCCCCTCGCGGCCATCGCACGCCAACACAACCTCAACATAATCTCCTACGCCGACGACACCCAGCTGATCCTCTCCCTGACCAACGACCCCGCCACCGCCAGAGCCAACCTGCACGAAGGGATGAGAGATGTAGCCGAATGGATGACGACCAGCCGCCTGAAACTGAACTCGGACAAGACGGAGGTCCTCATCCTGGGATCCTCGCCCTCCGCCTGGGACGACTCCTGGTGGCCCCCCGCCCTGGGCACCGCACCCAAACCGACGGACCACGCACGCAACCTGGGCTTCATCCTGGACTCCTCCCTCTCCATGACCAGACAAGTAAACGCCGTCTCCTCGTCTTGCTTCAACATCCTGCGCATGCTACGTAAGATCTTCCGGTGGATCCCCACCGAGACGAGGAAGACGGTCACCCAGGCCCTCGTCACCAGCCGACTGGACTACGGCAACGCCCTCTACGCCGGAACCACCGCCAAGCTCCAGAAGAGACTCCAGCGGATCCAGAACGCCTCGGCCAGACTCATCCTCGACATCCCCCGACGCAGCCACATCTCCGGACACCTGAGAGATCTGCATTGGCTCCCGGTCAACAAGAGAATCACCTTCCGTCTCCTCACCCACGCTCACAAAGCCCTACACGACCAAGGCCCGAGCTACCTCAACAACCGGATCAACTTCTACACTCCCAAGCGCCTCCTCAGATCAACCAGCCACGCCCTCGCCGCCGTCCCCCGCATCCGAAGAGCGACAACAGGAGGAAGGTCCTTCTCCTACCTGGCCGCCAAGACCTGGAACTCACTCCCAACCGACCTGCGCCTGACCCAAGACCACCTCTCCTTCAGGAAGAAGCTCAAGACCTGGCTGTTCGAGCAGTAACGGCACCCCCCCCCCCAACTCAGCGCCTTGAGACCCTACGGGTGAGTAGTGCGCTCTATAAATGACCTGATTGATTGATTGAAAGGGACATACAAATATTTAGAGACCACTCCAGGTTCGATTCCCCAGCTCAATACGTGATACACCAAAAAGAACACAGGGGGTCTAAAGCAGCACAGTGTGTGGCTAGCTATCCTTGACTCCAATAAAGCTAATCAGTCGGTGCCCTAATCACCCTAGATAGCTCGAGAAACAGAGTACAGAAATGCAATGGGTCTGTGTGCATGAGATCACGTACATACAGTGCCAATTTACTCAATCCCAATAGCTCATGAGTGGATCACCATCAAAATGAACTTCGTGATCAGTCCTATCATCTGGTTCACCAATATCACGTGGTTGGTCCCTTGATCATCGAGAACAATTACCCACGGAATTGATAGTGGAGCAAAATCGAGTCCATAGGCACTTATGGACGGACATACAATGGCTGATCATTGATGGTTGTGAAATTAGTGAAAACGCAGTGCAAGCAAAAAAAGGGGTGGTGAATGTAAAATAGAGTAGGATGTCCTAGAAGAACTTTATTAGGCAAAGGACAGACCCCCTAATTAAAAACAGAACAGTGCAGGCGACAGTAGAAACAAATAACTGTTGTTAAACAAGGCCAACATGTTTCTGCATAGCGGGGCAAAAAAGTCCCCCGGTTTTCATCAGGGCCTCTGCTCTTGGTATATTGCTACTGCTATTGAAAGTGATATAAATCATATGTAAAACACAAATGTCATAGGTTGGAACCAATACAACCTGTCGAAAGCTAATCCTCCTGATCAGTGGATGTATAAGCACATCTAAAAAGAGATGCAAAAAATAAACAAATCAACATCTACATGATAGATGTACTGGATGTAAATGAAAACGTGCACCATTCCCACAGTTCAAATTGTGAAAAATCTTGAAATAAAAAACTTTTTCTCACCCAGCTTGACCCGGGACTGGACCTCACCTCACCTGGACCGTGCTCAGGTTTCACGAAGAACTGTGGAGCTAAACTCTAGAGGGGTATTTAGGAGAATAAGCACTAATCAGAAGAGATATTTAAAGTCCTAGTTAACACTAACTAACACTACTTACACAAAGGAAACTTGGATTATGTGAAATCTAATCTGATAACTAGAAGAGAAGCTAAGAAAATGCCGGAGCATTGCCATAAATCATGGGGAGCCAGCAGGGATTCTTGAGTATAAGCCAAAAACGAAACCTGTGCTGTTTCTTGAATAGCAAAAACGACTGTTCAAATGAACAGATAAATATGGATTGCATTTTACTGTGTACAAAATCCGGTCTCCAGCACTGGGACTTCTCCAAGTTGAAAAACAAAACACAAATAAATAGAGTTCAAGAACTGACCTCTGAACACCAGCCAAAACAGTCTGCAAAATAAATGAAGATACTAGCTTTGAAGTCCATTTAAGAAAAATGAAGCAAATAGTTCCAGTGGCAAACCGTAAAAAAATACTGCTGAAAAAGAAGTAACTATTGAACGTATGCAGTAAAATTAGAGCTGGTTTTCATTAACGAAAGCTAGAGGATTAACTTCACAATGGAAGTTATTTTCCAGCTGTAACAGATTACCCATAATGAAGCTGAAGTGTTTGACAAACAGCTTTTCACTAAATGTTCTACCCAGAGTGCTTATCTTGACCACCGGACTCTACGGGGAAAAGGATGCGACTCATGACGCCATACACGGCGGGAACAGAGCGACAAGGACCCTGGATCTAGAGGCATCTACAGCTGCTTCTTGATTGATTACTAAGCCTGGGCGTAGTTTGCGTAGCAGCACTACATATAGCTTCACGTAGTACACGTAGCGTAGCTGATGATACTGTGTACTTGTCTGCACTGTGAAGAAATTACAAAATAATTGCAAATGGCATCCTGCACAGTGCCAGTTATGATAAAATAAGTATCTCTATCTTTATATGCTAAAGTACATATAGTACTTTTACACAAGTGAAACTGAAAAATTAGCAAGCAGTGAGAGAGGTGATGATTTTGGGATCCTCCCTAACCTAGGGGGAGTAGTAAACAGATGCCTTGAAAACAAAAAAAACACATCTTAGTGGACGATTTGGTGGTGGTCCCATCCTCTTAAGACCACCACAAGCACAGTTATTGGCAAAAAAATACCCAACCAAAGGCCCTGCAAAGCATTATGGGATGAGATTAGCAGTGGGCAGTGAATATTATATAGTATCCAATATCAAAATAATTCTACAAAGAGCTGCAGTTCAACTGGTGGTTACTAGATGTCCCTCACAAGTCAAATACAAATGCTTGATGAAAGGTTTTCAATGGTTTTGCATTTGACTTGTGAGGGACATCTAGTAATGACTAGGGGAACTGCAACTTGATGTAAGAATAATTTCAATGCTTTGCATTTGACTCGTGAGGGACATCTAGTAACGACTAGGTGAACTGCAGCTCTTTGTAGAATTATTTTGATTTTGGATACTATATTATTCACTGCCCACTGCTAATCTCATCCCATAATGCTTTGCAGGGCCTTTGGTTGGGATTGTTTTTTTGCCAATAACTGTGCTTGGGGTGGTCCTAAGAGGATGGGACAACCACTGAAGTTCAACAAAATGTGCTTTTTAGGTCTCGCGTGGCGTCTGGTGCGCACATGCACACTCGAGCTCGCGAGATTTAATGTCTTTGAGTAGCGAGGTTAACCCCGCCCCTCTTCTCCATTGGCTGGCCTCCTAAATGGCGGCCAGCCATTGGAGAAGAGGTCCCAGTGACGACATTCTTTCGCTCTAAGCCCCATCCTTTCGGATTGGGGGGCGTGTTTTTAAGTTTCTTTCTACCCTCTTCTCCATTGGCTGGAATGTAAACAACAGTCAAAAACACGCCCGCCCGTTGTTTACATTCCAGCTAATGGAGAAGAGGGGAGAAAGAAACTAAAAAACATGCCCCCCCAATCCGAAAAGGACGGGCTTAGTGACAAATGGCGAGCGCTTGTTGATTTTTCAGTCATGGCTCTTGCAAGCTAATCCCAAAACTCCCTGGTGTTCAGGGAGGCGTGGACTTGTCACAGTTGCTTCCAAAAGTTTGCAGTGTAACACAATTGCACAATGAACACGGGCATTTCATTGACCCTTTTAAAATTCAAATCCTCGCTTGGGTGCTCTTTTTCTACTTCATAGTTACAGGCTACAGCCGCTGTTTCTAGAGCTATAGAGACGCACGAAGTGGACATAGTAGCAGGAAGCTCTATTTAACAAGCAACGAACTGGTGTTCACTAATGCTACATCCCAAATAGCGCAGTACTGGGCTTTTGAATCCACGGCGCCGCACAAAGCACCCCGCGCGAACTCAGCGCCTCTCTTTACTTAAGGCATGCCCTGTCTTCCGGCAAACTGCTACATGGTCATCAGCCATCTTCTCCCTTAGCAGGAATAATCGAGCGTTGCATCACACACAGCCATGTGACGTTTCTTACATCCGTCGAGATGCCCCCTCGCTCCACCAGTGTGCCCTAAAATGTGTTCCAATGATTAGTTCCAAGTCAGATGGAGCTGACAAATGGCGCTGTTACATCAGTTGACATTTGTATTGCGCTTTCAGCCACTGTTCAGGCGCCGTAGCGCCTTCTTCATCTGGGCGCCCTTCAAAGCATCTGGAAGAAGTGATTAACCACGGTTCTATTCTGCCGAATTCCTGTGTGTACACACACACACCCACCCCACCTGTCACCTCACCCTGCCCCGGCCCCAAATAAATCAGAGTGGGACTCAGCTTCCAGAAGTGCAGCATCTTCAGTGAGGCCCGGGCCCATGATCCCCAGGGGCCTATTGCTCCTCAGTTATGGTTGCTCTTTATTTCCTAACTTGGGAGCAGGGAGTCCATTTTCATTCACTGCATTGGGCCATGGCACCCTTTCAAAACCACTGAAGTCAAAGTTTATTTCGGGTTAGTTTCACAAGTCTTGCCTCTGCAACCTCAACCTCGAGATACAGGAAATAGCAATGCTTTGTGGATAGTTTGTCCCCCAAGAACTTCCTTACTGCACTCTGGCAACAAAGCCGGTTGGCAGTGTATAGAAATCACTTACTAAATCTACTTTAGTATGTGAAGGGGAATTTTGTCGAAACGAGTTAGCTAAACCTTATGTGAATCAATTGTGAAAAGGGGCAAAGCGGGTAGAAAAGAAAATGAATATCTGTAAATTTAGTACACATCACACTACTTGGATTAAGCGGGCGCCACTATCGTTATTCACAGTACAAACATGAAACATCAGTCGAGAAGGCCCAAGTCGTGTCAGTAAAATAGTTTAAAAGCTTAAATGTTATGGCGTCGATCCAACGTGGCAAACTGTTATCGCTGCGTTCCTTACAGATTTAGTCCTTCTACACTGTGGAGAAGTGTGGCTCAGGGGTTAGAGGCAGCAGACCCGGAAGCTGAGATCGGTCCTGGACCAGGGTTCAATTCCCCGCCTCGGCGGGGTCTTGGGCTAAAAATTCCACGGACTCGATAATTCTCGCCCCGGTGCCTCCTCGACTCACGGGTTCACACTCTGCGACTCTGGGCAATAGCTTGCTTAATCTCCACAACGGCCCCTCGCGGCGGGATGCCTGACTTTCACCTTGTGGATACCCTGCTATCTCACAGGGGAATACCAGGAAGGGTTCCCTAAGCAAGCGCCGGGACACCCACTGCGGGTAGCTGTGCGCTATATAAGCTCAACTACATTTACATTTACATTCCCTCATAGTAGATCTAACTGGCTCATGAACTCCTCGCGAGATGACTACATTCTCCTTCATCATGTGCTCTGATTCACCAATCATCACTCAGAGCACATGCACAGTCTCTCCACGTGATATGATGGAGTCCTTAACTGTGTCCTATCCATGTCATTGTGTCTTATTTGCGGTCATATCGCCGCGCTCATCGCTTAATGGCAATTACATTCTCTAAATGCAACTAAGCTCTAAACTATAGGTCGAACTTAATTATAACAATAACCCTAATCAGAAATACAAAATGGCTACCTCATCAATGTTAGTAAAATATGCCCCATCCACATTACTATGTTAAACAGATTTCAATAAAGCAAATAAAAAAAATGATATTCAAAACTCGAGTGAAAAACCGAATCTCAGCACGAGTGAAAGTCAAATACAACTAAAACATTATTAGTCTGATAGATTATAGCAAGCATGCCAGTTCTATACGATCATTCATTCTATGTGGCTGCATGGAATTCAATTTCCTGATCCAAAAAAATTCAGCTCTGAGTAGTTGTTTGTGAGGGTCCATATCATTGCGTTGTTGAATAGTTTCAAGGATCGGGAATCTGACTTGTGCTATTTGGTGGCCAGATTAATGCCAATGTTTGGCTACTGTGGACTTCATATTTTTCAATCTGATATTACTCTTATGTTCCGTCATTCTGATCTTTACTTTTCTTTCTGTCTGTCCTACATATATTTTGCCACATAGGCATTTAATGTTGTATATCACATTTCTGGTGTCACATGTGCTCGAGTGTAACAATGATATCTCCGTGCCTTTGGTCGGATGTATTATTTCATTCCCTCAAATTACATTATTGCAATGAATGCAATTCTCGCATCTCTGCATACCTTTGAATGCTTGTTGCTTTTGTTTCCTCCTGTTGTGAGATAAATATTCTTTAAGATTCTTTGACCTATTTTTTCTTCAAACAATGGTTTTAAATCAGGTTCCTGTTGTATGAGTGCCCACTGTTTCCTGATTATATTTTTGATTCTGTTAGTTTGTGTGGAATATTTCAACATGCAAACAGCCGGTGTTCTTTCTTCGGACGGTTTGGTGATGAGTAAAGTTTCCCTGTTCAAATTCCCAACTTTCACAATGGATTCCTCTATGATGTCCCTCGGATATCCTCTTCTCATATATCTCATAGCTTGATGATTGATGGTAGTTGTTGCTTCTTCCGGATTGGACGTTATTTGTTTTAACCTTATGAATTGTGACATTGGTAGCTGTTTTTTTAAAAGATTCTTGATGGAAGCTTTGGAAATGAAACAGTTGTTGCAATCTGTTGCTTTAACATACACATTAGTTTTGATTGCATTGTTCTCAATAGATAATAGAAAATCCAAGAATACTATCTGTGTCTTCTTTATTTGATGGGTGAGTTTAATGCGTTCATGGCACACGTTGAGACATGAGATGTTATTTTGTAGTACATTCCTCTCCCCTTTCCAAATGATGAAAATGTCATCTATATATCTTTTGAATAGTTCTAATCCTTTTTTCCACTCTGGCTTCTGCAAAATCTGTTCATGTTCGAACTTTAACATTAAGATATTCGCGTAGGATGGAGCCCCCGCGAATCCCATGGATGTACCAATACATTGAAAATAACTGTGGTATAGTGCGAAGTGCATGAGTTCTAGCAAAAAACTTTATCCACATCATCCATGTAGTTTGTGAGTAAAAAACATTAGATGGCTTCTAAGCCTTCATTGTGAGGGATTGATGTATACAGAGCGGTGACATTCACTGTGCATAACTATCAAGGAGTTCCTCGCACCCGGCAGCGCGGTGACAGCAGCGTTAGACCATCACGGAAATACAGACATCAGCCGGCGGGCTTAGAGAACTACAGGCACCAGCATGCCTAGCGCGACCAGCGCGCGGATCGAGAACGCCCATAAAAGGCGTACACGATCAAGGAAAGGCATTGGATATTGCGATCCTTGCCGGCCTTCCTGACCCACTGTTTCCTGTGGACCCGTGTTCTTTGCTCCTGCTCCGTGGACCTTGATTTCAGTTCGAGCGACGTTCGTGAGGTAAGATAGAGCGGCTGCTCTCTTTACCCCTGTTTTGCCGAGTCTCGGTCGAGTGTTGGTTTCTACGCTCCCGAGTAGGATTGGGCAGAGACGCACACCAAGGAGGTGTTTGCCGCGTCTCTGCTTGGGTTGATAGCGACATTTGCCCCTGAGAGATAACAGAGCATGTAGGTGCATCGGACTCCCGGGGCTCTACACAGGAATTACCCCTGGCGTCCTTTTCTGAGGTTCAAGGCACGTAAGGTTGAGCGGCTGCTCCCATTGACACCAGATTGAACACCTCTGTAGAGTGCCCGGCTGGGCATTCCCGCGGTCACCTGTGCAGCACCAAAGCCTTATTACACACGCGCTGTTTCCAGGTTCCAGAGGCAAAACCCCCCCATTAGCCACATTCGAACGGTATTTTCGGCCGTTGCTTTGCACAGTGCCCTCCGTTGGGGAATACCGGGACCGGTATTCATGCGGAGGTGGTTGGAGCAGAAACCCTACCAGAGAACACTGGTGGCTAATGGGTATCGTTATCTAAACTATATTACTTTCATCCCTGGTGAACTATTGGTCGTGGGGTTACCACGCAATAGCGAGACAGTTGTTTTCTGGTTTATTTTACTTTCCTTTTACCTGTGAACCAATAAATCTATATTGGGGGAAACAACCATTGGTTTAGCCTTGTTGTAGAGTTTTCTACTGTCTCCCCCGATCCCGAGAACACACGGCAGATTACACAATATCTGACCCGAACATCATATCTTTCTCCCGGTCGGGGTGAAGGAGTATGGCCACCTTGGAAGACGTATTGGCGGCTTTGGCAACTGTCCAAGTTGAACTCACAGCATCCAGGCAGGAAACCGCGGACTTACGGTCCCGACTAGACACCATGCAAAGGAACCACTTTGACGCTGGGACTCCCTCAGTGAACCCTTCTCCTGCGGTGGTGGTGGAGATGCCCGTCTCCATACCCTTGGCCACACCCGAAAGGTACAACGGAGATCCCAACACCGTGCAGGTCTTATTAACTCAAGTGGCATTGCACCTGTCGTGCAAACCCAAGGCATTTCCCACCAGCCAAGCAAGGGTGGCATTTCTTATCTCTTATCTGGCGGGGAACGCAGCGCAATGGGCTGTCCCATTGGTGAGTCGGGACGACCCTCTCCTCTGCGACTGGGGAGCTTTCCTCGAAGAATTCCTGAAGGTGTTCGATAGACGCACTGATTCTTATACAGCATATAGGGAGATGGAGCTCCGTCAGGGCAACAACGATCTCTTGCAATACCTGAACGCGTTCCGCCGTTTGGTAGCAGAAACCAACGGCCAGATTCATCAATGTCCCGTTTTGCGAGTCCTTAATAGCGATTATTAAGGAATCGCTATTAAAGACTCGCAAAACGGGATTCATGTAGAAATCGCAAACAAAATTGCGATTTCTACAGCTTCCTTATTTGCGATGAATGGGGAGTCAATCCTTATTTGCGATTAGCAATTTGCTAATCGTAAATAAGGATGCGATTTCAAGGGTGCCAGGGGTGTCCAAAGGACACCCTGTAGCACCCCTGAAATGAAAATGTAGCCTGATGTTGTGCACACACATGTCCAAAGGACATGTGTGTGTGTAACATACAACTTAGAAAAATGCACTAAAGTGCATTTTTCTAAGTTTTCGCTATTTACCACGAAGTCAGACTTCGCGGTAAATAGCGGACAGAAATTGCGAATTCGCAATTTTTAAAGGTTCATGAATTGCATTTAAGGAATCTCTAATTGAGATTCCTTAAATGCGATTCTTCGCAATTTTGCGCTTTCTGTAACAGCGATTTTTGCATTTGGGATGATGAATCCCAAATGCAAAAATAGCACTCGCAAAGGGCCGGATTCTCAGATTCTGGCCCTTTGCGAGCCGATTTTACAATGATGAATCTGGCTGCAAGTGGCCAGTCTCAAAACAAACGGCGCTCTTCCATCAAGGGCTAAGCGATTACCTCAAAGATGTTGTAGCACAGATTGACCCGCAGCCCAAAACATGTGAAGGTCTCATCAACCTGGTTCTGCGCCTGGATCATCGCTTGAATGAACGCAAGGGAGACCACAAGAGAAAGGGGAGGCCTCTGCCTTCTTATGTGTCCCAAGGAACACCCAACACCAATACCACAGCTAAAGCTGAACCCATGGACATTGGAGACATTAGAGCCAGCCTAACCGCTACCGAAAAGGAATCACGCCGCAAACAAGGCCTCTGTTTGTATTGCGGCAAGAAGGGGCATTATGTGCGTGAATGCCCGGCCAAGCCGAAGAACAGTCGATTCAGGGCCAGCCGATCCGTGACGGCAGCGGTTGATGTCCAGGCGGAAAACTAACGGACTCCCGGAACCGTGAAGGGGCCTTTCGGAGTCGTTCATGTATCCCTTCCTTATCACGCCTTGACCAAATACGAACACAACACCTGTATATCACCGTTCAGGTGTGTGTTCGGTCTCGCTGGATTCCTGTGGTGGCCATGGTAGATTCAGGGGCCACCGGACTTTTCATGGATCAGGAGGAGGCACAGCGATTGGGAATTGCCCTCATACCCAAAGAGCACCCAGAAGACGTTTATGCAGTGGATGGGAGGAGGCTGGTTACAGGCCCTATCGGACATCACACAGGAGAAGTTCCCGTGAAATACGGGGAACATCACAAGGAGGTGATTTATTTCAGTATCATCCGGGCTCCCCAGTACGGGTTCATTTTGGGTCTGCCCTGGCTCCAAAAACACAACCCCTTCGTCGACTGGGTGTCTCACGAACTACTGATGACGTCCCAGTACTGCCTCCGACATTGCGGCATGAACAGCGGTTCTCACGTCAACATCCAGGGGTTGGTTCACACGGTAGCTACGGCGGCGGAGAAAGCGGTTACCCTACCTGAGGATTATCGAGGCTTCAGGGACGTCTTCGACGAGGTACGGGCCGAGGCTCTCCCTCCACACAGGGCGTATGACTGCCAAATCGATTTGGGTCCGGGTGCAAGTATTCCCAGCGGCAGGCTCTATGCCTTGACGGAGCCTGAGAACAACCATCTGCGCTCCTACCTTGACAAGCTCCTAGGGCTGGGTTTCATACGACCATCCAAATCCCCAGCGGCATCGCCTCTCTTCTTCATCCCTAAGGCCAATGGGGAATTGACGGCATGTGTGGACTTCAGGGCTCTGAACGCTATCACCATAAAAAACCGGTACCCCTTGCCGCTTATAAGCGTCCTGTTAGAGCAGGTGAAGAAAGCCCGAGTCTACACAAAGCTAGATCTCCAGGGGGCATACCATCTCGTGCACATGAGGAAAGGCGACGAGTGGAAAATGGCCTTCAAGACCCGTTTTGGTCTCTTCGAATACCTCGACATGCCATTCGGACTCTGCAACGCCCCTGCGGCCTTCCAATTCTTTTTGATGAGGTGTTCCGTGAAGTTCTGGATGTGTACGTGGTTGTGTACATAGTTGATATCCTCATCTACTCTGACACAGAGGAAGACCATGTACGACACGTAGCAACGGTGCTCCAGAAACTCAGAGAGAACATGCTGTTCTGTAAACTCAGCAAGTGCGACTTCCATGTCACGTCCGTGGAGTTTCAGGGAGTAATGCTTAGCCCGGACGGTCAAGAGATGGCGGAGCGCAAGGTCAAGGCATTGGAGGACTGGCCTACTGCGCAGGGAGTGAAGGAAGGGCAATGCTTCATCGGGTTCGCCAATTTTTATCGGCGGTTCATCGATGGGTTCTCCGGACATGTGGCCCCGATCACTCAGCTGTTGCGAAAGTCACAGTCGTTCGTGTGGAATCCAGAAGCACAGGCTGCATTTGTGGCTCTGAAGAAGGCATTCGTTACGTCTCCTGTACTGGCTCATCCCAACCCGGAACTGCCATACGTGGTGGAGGCGGACGCGTCAGAAGTGGCTCTAGGGGCCATTCTGTCACAGCGACATCAGCACACAGGTATGCTGCATCCCGTGGCCTTCATGTCCAGGAAACTGAACGACGCGGAACGGAACTACCACATCGCGGAGAAAGAGCTGTTAGCCATCAAGGACGCCTTCACAGAATGGAGACACTTGCTGATGGGAGCCAGGCATGTGGTTACCATGTTCACGGCCTCGGCAGTTGAGATGGATGCTCTTCTTCTCCGGTTTCCATTTCCACATCACCTACCGGCCTGGTATGGAAAACAAGAAAGCCGATGCGCTTTCCCGGCAGTCCTCTGTCCCGGAGCAGGTGCCCACCTCTGTACACTCCATCATCCATCCGGATGTAGTGTTGGGGGTGATACAGCCGGATGCGTTCCTCAAGGGTGTCCAGAGAGGGATCCGCTCTTTTTCCTGGAAAAGGTGGCTTCAGTGTCACAGGGAATGGCAGATCAAGGATGGGATACCGGTGAACGGTTGCCGCCTGCTGCTACCGACTCCGCAGCTCCGGAAACAGGCCTTCAGCTGGTGCCACGTGTCGCCCTGCGCGGGCCATCTCGGGCAGAAAAAACGGTGGCCAGCCTGGGGAGGCATTTCTGGTGGCCGTCCATGAGAGCGGATGTCCGGAGGTGGGGAGCCGCCTGCGAGACCTGTGCTGCCATGAAAACGGACCATAGTCGCCCGCAGGGCCTACTACAACCCCTTCCTACGCCCTGCAGACCGTGGGAGAACATCTCCTTGGATTTTGTTGTGGGATTGCCGGTGGACCAGCGTTGTACGGCGATCCTGGTGGTGGTCGACTACCTCACAAAAATGGGGCACTTCACAGCCTGCAAACAGGTGACCTCCGCTGGCCAACTGGCACTGCTGTTGCTGAGAAACGTGGTAAGGTAGCACGGGTTGCCCAGC
This sequence comes from Lissotriton helveticus, assembly GCF_964261635.1. Lineage (NCBI taxonomy): Eukaryota > Metazoa > Chordata > Amphibia > Caudata > Salamandridae > Lissotriton > Lissotriton helveticus. The sequence goes on along the minus strand of NC_136057.1, from coordinate 369,735,234 downwards.
CTGATCGTGTCGGACAGGGGTTCGCAGTTCACGGCCCAGTTCTGGAGAACGTGGTGTTCTGCGTTACATGTCACATCAGCCATGTCCACGAGCTACCACCCTCAGACGGACGGCCAGATGGAACGTTTGAACCAGTCCCTCAAGCAATACCTGCACTGTTTCGTTGATCAAGGAAAAGAGGAAGGGGAGGATCTCCTATGGATTGCGGAAATAGCCTACAATAACGCCATACATAGCTCCACCAGGGCATCCCCGTTCTACTGTAATTATGGGCATCACCCACGTTTTCTGCCGTTCCTACACCCCATCAAGGACCATAGAGTACCGGAGACGGCCAAGAGGGTGTTTCACATCAAGGAAACACTCCTGCTGTCTCGGAAGTGCTTGGAAGCAGCCAAGGCAACGTACAAGGCCTCGGCCGACAAGAGGAGGAGGACAGGTCCGGTATACACGGTAGGAGATTACGCCTGGGTGTCCACCAGGAACCTGCGGTTTCACAAGCACAGCGTGTTTCATCCCAAGTACATCGGCCCTTATCGCATTACCAAGTGCATTAGCCCTGTGAACATGAAACTATGTCTGCCTAGGCATATGCGGATCCATCCGGTGTTCCACGTTTCCCTGCTTAAACCCTCATCTGCTGGCCGACGGGCTCCGCCCGTACCGGTGTCGGTGGATGCCGATGTCGAGTATGAGATGGCAGGTATAAAAGATTCCAAGTGGAGAGGGGGTAAGCTGTGGTATCTTGTGGCCTGGAAAGGGTATGGCCCGGAGGAGCAGTCGTGGGAGCCTGCGTTTGGTGTGCATGCACCTAGGCTAGTGTCATCGTTCCACAAGAAGCATCCTGAGCGCGCGGGCCCCGTGTGATGGGGCTGACAGGATGGGGATGTACTGTCAAGGAGTTCCTCGCACCCTGCAGCACAGTGACAGCAGCGTTAGACCATCACGGAAATACAGAAATCAGCCGGCGGGCTTAGAGAACTACAGGCACCAGCATTCCTAGCGCGACCAGCGCGCGGATCGAGAACACCCATAAAAGGCGTACATGATCAAGGAAAGGCGTTGGATATTGCGATCCTTGCCGGCCTTCCTGACCCACTGTTTCCTGTGGACCCGTGTTCTTCATTCCTGCTCCGCGGACCTTGATTTCAGTTCGAGCGACGTTCGTGAGGTAAGATAGAGCGGCTGCTCTCTTTACCCCTGTTTTGCCGAGTCTTGGTCGAGTGTTGGTTTGTACGCTCCTGAGTAGGATTGGGCAGAGAAGCACACCAAGGAGGTGTTTGCAGCGTCTCTGCTTGAGTTGTTAGCGACATTTGCCCCTGAGAGATAACAGAGCGTGTAGGTGCATTGGACTCCCGGGGCTCTACACAGGAATTACCCCTGGTGTCCTTTTCTGAGGTTCAAGGCACGTAAGGTTGAGCGGCTGCTCCCCTTGACACCAGATTGAAAACCGCGGTAGAGTGCCCGGCTGGGCATTCCCGCAGTCACCTGTGCAGCACCAAAGCCTTATTACACACGCGCTGTTTCCAGGTTCCAGAGGCAAACCCCCCCCCCCATTAGCCACATTCCAATGGTATTTTCGGCTGTTGCTTTGCACAGTGCCCTCCGTTGGGGAATCCGGGACCGGTATTCATGCGGAGGACGGTTGGAGCAGAAACTCTACCAGAGAACACTGGCGGCTAATGGGTATCGTTATCTAAACTATATTACTTTCATCCCTGGTGAACTATTGGTCGTGGGGTTACCACGCAATAGCGGGACAGTTGTTTTCTGGTTTATTTTACTTTCCTTTTACCTGTGAACCAATAAATCTATATTGGGGAAAACAACCATTGGTCTAGCCTTGTTGTAGTGTTTTCTATTGTCTCCCCCGATCTCGAGAACACACGGCAGATTACAATAACCACCAATCCCCTATATCCTTTGTGTCCACCATTTTTAGCATATTCAAGAAGGCTGTGGTATCTTTGATATAGGTTTCATATTTTTGCACCAACGGTTGTAGAAACCAATCTAGATATTTACCAATGGGTTCCGATATGGGACCACATGCTGAGACAATTGGTCTGAATGGTGGTGTCCTGGCATTTTAGTGCACCTTTGGAAGCATATAAAATTAAGGACGTCAAGGATATTTGATGTCTAAAAACTTGTACGTTTTCTCTGTAATCCATTGCATTTGTAAAGCATGATCTAAAATTTGCCGAAGTGTGATTTGAAAGCAGTTAGAGGGATCTTGGTCCAGTTTCATATATGTCCCAATGTCTTGTAAATGATTAGTGACGCTAGTTTCATAGAACTCCGTGTCCATCACGATGAAAGCTCCACCCTTATCTGCTTTTTGAAAAGTAAGATCTGCATTATCCAACAGGCTTTGTAGTGTGCTCCATTCATTTTTCGAAAAATTACAATGGGTGCCTCTGTTGAAAATGATTTTTTTTATTTCAGTTTGAATGACTCTTTCAAATGCATCTATGGTTTTATGTGATACAGGGGCGCAAAAGTACTCTTGGCTCTAAATTCCTTCACTCCAGATGACTCTTCATTGTCAATTGCTGGTTGTATAACACTAAAGAAATATCTTAATCTGAGTGATCACAAGAACTTGAAGATATCTACTTCTGTCTCTTGTAGATTGCTTTTATATACTGGAATGAATGAAGTGCCTTTGTTTAATAATGCAAGTTGTGCGCTGGTCAATTGTTGACTTGAGATATTCAAAACTAGGTTGTCTTGGTCATGCTCCTTGTGACTCTCTTTCTTCTTCTGTTGCCTTGCCCCCTTCTTGTTTTTCCAGCTGAGGTGCATTGTTGGCCGCCGGGCTTATGGACAAAAACACAGCTTTTTATTATTGAATCAAGTATAAAAAACGATCTGTTTCATTAAAAGGTGCACACATCTAAGGGACTGGATTCGCTTGACCCATACAGTTTTCGGTACCAAATAAATAATCCCAGAAAGAAACTAATTTCATTTAATAAGAAGCAAACACCCAAGAGTGGGGCAAACATTTCTGAAAGTTAAAAAATAAGTGAAAATCAAGACCTGGTGCCTGATTCACAATGGTAACATACTTTTTAGTATGTTTACAGTTTGGAGTCACTTCACGACTTTCAGTATTCAGAGTGTAAACGTATATACAAAAGTGTACGTCACATGTCTGCAACCCAGAGTAATGCAATTAGCTTAGTTTTGTGTGGGTGGGCAACATCCGTCCCTCACTCTCCCTAAACCTCACTTCCTCCTTGCCATTCCATTCCCATTTGTAGTAAGTCTGCCCCTTTTCCCACCCACTCCCTCCAGTCCTACCCACATTTACTGCTAAAACGTATACTTAAGTGTGCAGAGACTCCCCAGTTAGGGTGAAGAACTCCACACACATAAGTTTAGATAATGCAGAAGCATAAATCTTTGCATGCAATGTGTGAATTGCAATTTATTGTATGTTTTGTACTACTACAAAGTGCAGTTTGTGATTCAGGCCCGTGGCTAGATATTCTGTGTTTGTCTGAGCAAGGCTCACTCACCTTTGTCTGCGGTGCTTCGTACCACTCAGAAAGAGGCTGTGGAACCTTCTTCGGACATCATTTTTAACTTGTGCCTAGGAGAGATTTGTGTACCCTGATACACTTAGCATAAGAACCCATCAGGAAAAGCCTGCGGTGTGGAACTCGTGAATGTTCATTCCGGATCTGGCTTGAAACTTAACCTGCCAGTGAAGGTACAAATTCCTTTTTCCAGATCTCAGAAGTGCGACTCATGCCTGCAGGAAGGAACTTTGGATGATGGGAAAAGAACACCCTAGAACTGGGTGTCCCTCCTCATTGTGCTACCCAGCAGATTTGAAGCCCAGTCCTATATTTTCTCTCTTACAGACGTAGCTCAAGGCTACCTGATTTACATTTAAAAAGGGAATGACGTAGTGTGAGGTCAAGAGGAATGAAGTATTGTGAGGGCAAGAGCTGTTGACTATACGCCTCACAACACTTATATCCTTTTATATCCTCCATGAGGCCATACCACTAGATCGAATGGTCTTAATTCTTAGAATGCTGAAAGAGACCTTGCTTTATTCATCTGTGACCCTCCCTTGTGGATTCCTCTATATGCTTACTTTTCCTTTTCCCCGAATCAGGCCCGGACTGGCCCTAGCGGGCACCGGGCAATCCCCCGGTGCGCCGCAAGGGTGGGGGCCGATTTTGGGCCCCTGTGGGCCGTTTTTGTTACAGGGCTGGTTTTGCTGCATAGCTGCAAAATCGGCCCTGTAACAAAATCGGTCGAAAACTGGCCCTGGCAAAGAGCTCGGGGGTACCCCCAACCCCCCTCTCCCCCCCACGGTGGGGGAGGGAGGGGAGGTAGCCGGTTTTGGTTCTCAGTCCGGCCCTGCCCCTAATTACTGAGAACCCCTCTCTGCCTCCCTTCCTTCCTGCCCCTGCTTTTCCCTTTCCTGGTTTCTAGCATTTTAGCACTGCTGGTTGAGGTGGTATTTTTCCTATGTTGAGTGGTGGTCCCTTCTCTTTGCTGCATGTACAGCCTATCTTGCTGACCAGTTTTGTAAGATTAACGTAGATGCTTTCTTCCTTTCAGAAGGTTTTGTTGTATGACTCCCTTTACTGGGCCATGCCTGTGTGGCTAATACCAGAACAAGCATTGGCAAAGCAAATAGGTCCCACCATTTTGATCTATTGACTTTGCAATTTGTTTTCAGCCACACTACACAGCATTGCTGATGCTGTGCAGCGTGGCTAAAAGAAAAAAAGCGTGGCTAAAAGAAAAAAAGCAATAGCCTTTGACACAGCCACCCAAGTCATTTTGTAGATGCCTGCACCGTGCATGTGCGTATCTACAAAATGACAGGAGTGATTTTTAGGTTTTGCTGCTGTATTCAGGATATGCAATGGTGAGCAAAAGAACGATGGATTTAACCCAGATCCCTTGACTAGGGGTGAATGTATGATTTATTCAGCATTCCATCCATCATTTGTTTGCGTAGCACTTTTCACCCTAAGTGGGATGGGTATGCCCAGACGTGGGTCCCTTGCTCACTGTGCCACTAGATTCAAGCTAGCATGGCCGATGAAGGGTAATACCGAGAAACCGGTCCCAGGATGCTTGTTTCCTGTCCTGTGAGGACCTGGCTTGGCAGTTCGGTCTGGACTGTTCTCTTGGGGCACAGGGTCAAGACTGATTTGCATATGGCTGGGTCTAAACTGGGATGGCAAATGGATTTAACCCAGATCTCTTGACTGGGGGTGAATGTATTATTTATTCAGCATTCCGTATATCACTTGTAGCACACTATTCAGGATATCTTTTTAATTGGCTCCTGTCACTGTCCTTTGTAGATGGTGGCTTTTCATTGATCATTAGACTTAATAGTCCCTCCTTAGTAGCGCCTTTTCTCTTCTTGTACCTTCCAATCAGGACCCCCCCGTAACATGTGTTGTTACTCAGTATGCTTGAATTACAGCCTCGGAGCACTAATTTCTAAAATGGGTTTCTCCTGCCTGCTGTTGCAGGTAGGAAACGCTCTCCCGTAATGCTTTTTTTTTTTATTTAACCAGTGCGCATGCCTCAGCTTTTATAATAGAGGGCGCAATTTATTTATTTTTTGTTGAATTCTTATTTGACATTATGCCGCGCTTTCACTTTTACAGTAGTGTGCATACCACGATTAATATGTAAAATGGCTGACATGCTTTTGTTTTCTTAGGCGCGGCTCACCGAAAACAACTTTCCAAACATTGATTTCTTACTTTTTAACATAGTGCCATACCATGCTTTCACTTTCATAGTAGCTGACGCACTGTCCCCACACTCACAGCACCCCTTCGCCCCACCCCCATTCACCCCCATTACTCATCAGCGGACGCCAGGAGCAGTGACGGTGCCACCCAGTCACAAGCGCAATCTTGTAGTAAGAAGAGCGGTCGGCAAGGTAACTGGCACTGGATCATCTAAATGCCCTTTAAATGCAGCTTGTGCACGTGAAGAAGCGTTTCTTCGTCTTGCTGTAGATATGTCGCTTTCCACTGTAGTTCTAGAAGGCTCCAAGTAACGTGTAAGGTTCAACAGATACCAGGGCACAGCCCTAAAAAAAGAAGTGGGGAGACTAACCTAGTTAGTCAGTAAGCAAGTGGCATCACAGCGCGTGACATCACGGCGTGTGACATCACAGGAAGTGGCATCACAAGAAGTGACATCAGATCTTAAGCCCTCACATACATTTTTAGCGGCTGTATCATGATTACATTGGAGCACATGTCAAGTATACTGGTAAACTCTCCTGAATTAAGCAGAAGATTCACATTTTTGTACGCTACACATAAAACAATGTTGCCTTTTGTCAGCGTAAAGCTTCCACTAGCCATAGTGCTTTAAAAGAAACAGTAGTGATATTTTAATTATTATACCTCCTCCTCAGGGGTAGTAAGCACCTTATAAACACTATGGGGCTATTTACAAGCCTCTTGCGCCACTTTGCATCATTTTTAACATGGGAAAAGTGACACAAAAGTGGCACAAGGGGCTGTGAAGAAGCCCATATATATGTTGTGCAAATACTGGGAAAGACCAACACATCTGCCATTCTTACTGTGCATGCATATCTATTAAACAGGGCCTGAACAAAGTAAAAAGCTGCCTCTCTTAAGTTTATGTGAAGTGCTAACAAGGTGTGAGCATTTGTTTCTCTTCTGCTGCATTTGCTTCTGGGTGTGAGGCTCCTGACTGCTGACAGATACTAATCTAGGGCCAGACATGAGCAGTTCCCACCTGCACCAAGCAAAGACGCAACCTCAAGAGGCAAACGCTTCCATAGCAGCACATTTCCTCCACCAGCAAGGAATCGTGGGAATATTAATTCACATTAATTTCATTACAACATAGGAATATAGAAAAACATTAGGCGCACTGGTTCGAGTCCCAGCGAAAACCGCCACTCTTCTCCAGAGGTTCAACCTGCCATTGATACTGTTCTTTGTTTTTGTTTCGATGGTCCCATATTTTGAGGCACCTTTCACTCACTGCGCTTGCGCACCCCTGTCTCCTAGGAAGTGATGATTCCGTGTGCACACTCCCCACTGCAAGTAGTAAATGTAGTTTCTTTGTAAAACCCTACATTAGGATTTTATAGAGAATTTAAGAAACTTTGTATTCCACTGGTGGCACTCTTCAGCTAGAAATGGTAGCATGTAAGATTAAAAATGAATCACAGCAGAGTATACAGTTTTATTTTTTTACAACGTTTTATATAGCGCAAACTTGACCAAAAGGTTTCAGGTATCAGAGCGCTTTACATGAGCACCAGTTGCGTTACACCAGGGCACATTAATTTTTTTATTTTTTGTTAGCGACGGGGAGATTAAGTGATTTGCCCAGAATCACAAGATGTTAGGCGTCCCTGCCGAGACTCGAACCTGGTTCCCCAGCGCCTGCTCTAGCCGTAAGACCACATCCTTTTCCCTGTTTTACCCTAGGCTGTGCCTTGATATAGTAATGTATAGCATGGACTATGGTTTAGTTCATGAATATCCTGCCCCTAACAATGGTAGATGCGGGACCTATGCACTGTGAAGTGTTTGGCCACTAAGAGCAGCATTGCCACTTGCTCATTTCTCAGTCAGTTTAATGGACAAATGGTGGAACATCTGCGGAGTGTGTTGGATGCAGGTCAAACGGCAGCGCTTATTCTATTAGATCTTAGCGCTGCCTTTGACACAGTGTCCCATCGCATCCTCCTACACCGCCTGGAGAACATTGGCATTTGTGGCCTCGCTCTGCAGTGGTTCCGTTCCTTCCTCAGCGATCGTTCCTTCTGCGTTGCCACCCCTCCTTTCCAGTCCAAATTCCATCAGTTGGACCTGGGGGTCCCCCAGGGCTCCTCGCTGAGTCCCACGCTTTTCAATCTCTACGTGCGGCCGCTGGCTGATGTCGCCAGGCAGTGGGGCCTTACTATGGTCTCATATGCCGACGACACACAGCTAGCGGTCACGATCAGCGGGGATGCCGAACTGGATGCCCCCAGGTTCCGAGATGGGCTGAGAGAGGTGGCCAGCTGGATGAATAACAACTGTCTCCAGCTGAACGCAAAAAAAACCGAGGTGATGATCGTGGGAAGAGGAACGGACTGCTGGGGGGACAATTGGTGGCCTCAGGAGCTCGGGCCTGCCCCCATACCGGTGATGGAGCTCAGAAACCTGGGAGTATGGCTCGACCACACCTTATGTTTTACCACCCACACTAAGAGAGTGGCAGCATGCTGCTTTGGTGTTCTGCGCGGACTGAGGCCGGTGCTTAAATTTTTTGATGCCCCGACGAGACAGTTGGTCATCCAAGCGACGATCATCTCCCGGCTGGACTATGCCAGCTCGCTCCTGCTGGGAGCTAACCAAGCTGAGATCGTCCGCCTGCAGCGCGTCCAGAACGCGGCTGCGAGAGCAGTGGTGGGCCTGCCGAGGTCATGTCCCACGTCCAACACTCTGAGGTCCTTACACTGGTTACCAGTGAAAAGCCGAATCCATTTTAAGGCACTCAGCCTTGCTTTTAAAATTTTAAAAGGATCGGCACCTGAGATCCTCAATAACCTTATATCCCCCTATGTCCCGACTCGCTCCCTCAGATCCCTAGGGCAATCCCTTGCGGTTACCCCGCGTTTCAGGCTTAGCCGGATGGGCGGCCGCTCCTTCCGTGTGAGAGCTGCGGCTCTCTGGAATTCGCTTCCTTTGGAAATCCGCCTTTTAGAGGATCTTCTAGCATTTCGCAGGGCCGTGAAAACCCACTTGTTTTAATTTTCTTATGTTGACTTCTCACCTATTTTTTCCGCGTTGTGTTATGTTCACCTTTTCCATGCGCCAGGACGCTCCTTCGCTGGAGCAGCTGTGCGCAAAATAAATGCAGCTAACATAACATAACATAACAGTGGATGAAAAAAGAGACACTCATCAGGCTGGTATGGACCTGCTTAACCCCTTATTGCTGGTAGGTTTGTTTTGTTTTGAATTGTGGCATTTGGTTGTGGATGCACTATTATGTAGTAGACACCGTTGACACTTTGTGGTGTAGTGGATTATGGGTCCATTATGATATGGACCTGTGCACTTTAGGTGGTGTTATTTCATTTCTTTCTCTTTTTCTAAAAAAGAATGTTGCCAAGACCTCGAGAATTTTTCTTCTCCTTGAGCTTTAGGGGCACCTTTGGGCGCTCGTGTCCGTGACTATAATAGTCATAGATGTATATAGATATGTATTTATTTTTATTATTATTCTTTTGTAGGTAATTTTGTACTTGTAGTCCTGAGGAGGCCTTAAACTGTTTTGATAGGCCAAAACGCGTCGACATTTACCATAATCCGACACCATACAAATGTGGAATTGACTGTGAAAAATCCTACGAGAGCTTTGCAAAAAAAAGAAGCATAAAGTTATTTCAGCTTCCTAGGCTCTATGACTATATGGTGATTGTGAAAAAAGGAATTAAGGCTAAAAAAGATTATGCCATGATTTTCCTTTTGTAAAAAATTGGGCTTCATTTCAACCCGGGAGAATAAGGGTATAAAAGTGTGGTTTTCGTGCGTATTGTTTGTCTTGTTGTACAATGTATATAATGTGGATAGATACATGACGTCTGGATATTTATGTATATAAAATGAAACAAAACCAAAAAATCTAGTGTAAAGAAAATTTGGTTGACTAAAACAAGTAATCTAAACCAATTTCTTGTGTTTGTGTATAACTTTGTTGGTATAATGTTTTCTGATAGCGATTAGATGAACAAAGAATATTAGGTGGTAGATTTATTCTGTGTGTAAATTAATACCCATGGACAGACAATTTGTAGTATCTGTCCTTCAACTAGAAGGTTCCTTAAAAGAAATACCAGAGGCATCATTGTACTTATTTTGTTGTAACGTCCCAGATGCTTTGTGGTTTATTGGTTTTCCCCTGAGATATATATAGATTTAATTACACTTTTTTAAGTGTGAGGGTTTGTTGAGAATTTCTATCTTTGACCCAGGAGTTGGGTCTAATTATTATTTTTCCATCCTGTTCATCTCTGGCTATTGGTGTATATTGTGTATACATATATGGAGATTATTCGTGTTGCGACTAGGTCAAGTTGATACACCTAAAGCTTGGAGAAAAAGTTAATAAGGTAAAAAAAGATATGTCAGAACCTATTACGGTCACTTATAGTGAAGAGGAAATAAGTGCCCTTGTATCTAAAACTCCCTCACTGTTGAGTGGGGATAAAGGAGAGGCTCTCATTGCCACTGTAGATAAAATAGAGAAGCTAAAACAATTGAAAAAGAAGAATATTCGTACACAGTTACACGCACAGGTACTTTCTAAACACTATTCCGGTTGGCCTTCAGGTCAAAAATATTCCGGTTTTATCACTGACAAAACTTACTTAAATAGATTTGGCGACTTAGGCACAAAATGTTCAATAGATTAGATGGCCCTCTCAGTTGAGACGGCATTAAGATTGAATGATGAAGAATTAAAAGCTATTGAAAAATTAGAACAAGAGATCTTAGGCGACAGCACTATTAAGGATGCAAAAAAATTGTTGGAAGCGGTTGAAAAAACAATTGCTGATTTCGCCATTCATAATACCAACCTAAAGATCTCCAAGGTAGCGAGGGATATTAAAAATTTCAAGGTCGAAGAGGTATATCCTTATTTGAAGGACGACTTCTTCACCACTAACAATCCGAATTCATTGAACCTACAGTATCGTGGTAGATCTAGAAATAAATGCATCACTTTTTCTGACACCTCTTCGGACTCGAGCCAAGGGTCCAACAGTGGTTACTACCCCTATCCACAGTATCCAAGATCAAGACCTCCTTTTTTCAAGAGAGGAAGGTTCAGGACCATGGGGAGGGGGTCCCAGATGGAGGGGATACAATTATCAAGTGGAGGCATACCCACCCCAGTCAACTTTTCAACAACGGGACCAATATCAGAATCAGGAATCTGAGCCATTTCGAACAAGGAAAAGGACCTACAGACGATAGGATTACCTAACCAGAGTAGATTAGAGACAGAATCTATCCCGATCTACAACTTATCTGATCATAATCCATCTGAAGAAGAGATATCGATTTTGTCCAAGGGACTTACATTTGTCCCAACAAGGTTACAGAACCCAATAGACACAAAAACTGAGATCTTGGCTTTTTTGAGAAAAGTAAGATTAAAAGCCTTCTTCTTAGAACAAGAAGATGTTACCTTAACTAATGTTAGTGGTTTGAAGAATAAATCCAAGTTTTTACCAGAAAGTACCCGCTTACCTTCAGAAATATTAGTTTTTGAAAACCATGTTTTACGTGATTTGGATCAACTTCAAAGCAAAAAATTTTACTATAAGTCCAACTGTAGTAAAACAGAAATGCTAGCGCTAAACAATCTATCTAAGAATCTTTCCATAACTGTTAAACCAGCGGATAAAGGGGGAGGGATAGTTCTGTGGGATACAGTTAAATACGAACAAGAAGTTAACAATCAATTGTCGAATCGGCACTTTTACAGGCCACTTGACACTAATCCTACCCCACGTTTGAAAGAAGAAATTTGAATTATCACTCAAGAAGGTCTTGATTCCGGATGGTTGTGCAAAAATGAATTTGAGTTTTTGAATAGCGATCAAAAGAAAATTCCCAATATGTATGTATTGCCAAAAGTCCATAAGTCTCTAAATAATCCTCCAGGGAGACCCATTGTGGCAGCATGTGGATCCCTGTTGGAACCTCTCGCACAATATGTGGATATATTTTTGGTTCCACTGGTTAAAGAAATACCTGCGTATATTAGGGATACCATGGATTTGATATCGAAGGTGGAGGGGTTACACTTTGACCCAGATAAACAACTACTCTCCACCTTCGATATCGAATCCCTTTACACCAACATACCTCAGGATGACGCCATGAGTGTGTTGGAGTTTGTACTAGAGTCGAGGGTCCGCCCACATCAAGTGCCTACTAAATTTATTGTCCAACTAGCCCAGATTTGCTTAAAAAATAACTTCTTCAACTTTAAAGAAAAACTATACCTTCAAATCTCGGGGGTGGCAATGAGTTGTAGTTTTTCTCCGGAAATTGCCAATTTGGTGATGGGCCAATTTGAGCTGAGATGGATATATAGCGACACCAACCCCTTTAAACATCAGGTTGAGTTTTGGTGTCGCTATATAGATGACATTTTTATGATCTGGAACGGAGATGTGACAGAACTTACTGAGTTTCACAATTGGTTGAATCACCGAACACAAGAATTATACTTTACGATGTCGAGTGACCCCCATAAAATCAATTTTTTGGATGTGTACATCGAGCAAGAGGACGGGAATTTGTGTGTCAGCTTATACACCAAACCTACAGACCGCAATACCCTACTGCACTTCAGCAGTAATCATCCCCGTACCCTAAAAGAAAATCTGCCGTATGGACAATTTCTCCATATAAGGAGGAATTGCAGTAATAAACAGTAATTCTTCTTCCATGCCAATATTTTAAAAGAGAAATTGATTACACGAGGTTACCCAAAAAGATTAACTAAAGTTGCGCTCAAAAGAGCTTGGTACACCCCAAGAGACATCCTGTTGGTACCTAAGGATAAGGATAATACCAATACTCCACTAACGTGTGTACTAACGTTTGATCCAAGAGCTAACAAGGTCAAAAAGGTGATTCGAAAAAATTGGAAACTGTTGGGTGACCTAGATATACCCAAACCCTTGTTTGCGTTTAAGAAAGGGCAAAATATCCGAAGTCAGCTAGTGAGAGCCAAGAGTAACACTGGAAAGTTAATGCCGAGAGACACTAGAGATCTTCTTGGTTTGCCTCCGGTGATTGGTCATTTCAAATGTCATAATTGTGTGGCATGTGACCTGGCGAAGGACTCAAAAGAAATTAATATCAATGGCAATACACACATTCAAAAAACATTCTCAAACTGTAATTCGAAAAATTTGATTTACTGTATTAAGTGTCCATGCGAAAAATTTTACATTGGACAAACTATTCAGGCAGTGAAAACCCGGATTTTACAACATACATCCAGGATCAAGTGTCAGACAATAGGGGCTCCATTGGTCAATCATTATTTTACACACAACCATTCATTTACAGACATGTACTGGTCAGTATTGTGTTGTGTGACGGCTCTGAGTTAAGGAGAAACAGAGTTTAAACTCAACCACCTGGAAGCGAGACTTATTGAAAAATACCAAACATCCAAAACAGGGTTAAATGATAAAGATGAGGTTTGGTCACTACTTAGTTGAATAATGTATGCGATCACAAGTATGTAAACAATTTGACCATAATATGTAGAGAGGCTTTGTTTCCCTATATATATAAATTTTTTGATCTGTACCTGCTGATAATGTGACTGTGTGTTTGTATATTGAATTCTTTTATTGTATATTCCGTCCGTCCGTCCGCGCCTCGGCCGTGACGGACGCAGGACGGGCTGCCCTACAGCCTCGGACTGTTCCCGGCTCCACGTTTAGGTACACAAGCGAGCAGCTGCTATCTTTGCGCTCTGAGGGGTGCCTGAATGTTGGTGGTGTCGTGGGAAACTGCCCTTGGCTTGCCCCTTGCCCGATTTGTGGTTTCTGCTGTGTGGATACACTTCCGGCCCCCTCTCCCCAGGAGCTGACCCCTCATGTTTTCTCTGCCGCCTTAGTTAACGCGCGCTCGATGTGTAAACATGCTGCGGATATTTTTGAGCTTCTTGTCGACAGCTCGCTCGACTTTCTGTTTGTGACGGAGACCTGGCTCACTGCGGCCAGTGCTCCAGATGTCGAGTTAGCTGTCCCTCGTGGCTATAAAATATTCAGGAAGGACAGAGCGCTAGGAAGAGGAGGAGGTGTCGCAATTATTCTTAGAGATTCACTGACTCTCCAGCTTGACCCTCGGGAAAGCCTAGATGGTGGCGAAGCGATGAATTTCTCAGTGGTTCTTTCCCCTCACTTCACTCTTGGAGGTACTCTGATATATCGACCTCCTGGCTCATCCGGGGCTTTTCTTACGGCCCTGATTGATCTTATTACCCCACGAGCCCTTAGATTCCCCAGCTTTTTACTTCTGGGTGACCTTAACATCCACGTGGAGGAGGTGGATCTCCCAGAGAGTAAAAACCTGCTCGATTTCTTGGAACTTGCGCACTTGTGTCAGTGGGTCTCCCTACCCACGCACTCGGGGGGGGCACATTCTGGATGTGATTTGTTCTAATTTTTCTATCCAGGTTGAGGCCCCTCAAGCTCTGACGTGGTCCGACCACCAGCTAATCAGATTTGCTTGGTCAACTTTGGGCACCCCCACCGCGAGGGTAAAAACACTATGTGCTAATAAAATCAACAATGAGACTCTGGCGGCCTCCTTGATTGGGAGTCGGCCCGCGTTAGGTAGTGACCTTACCACCGCGGTGTCGTCTTTCAATGACTGGTTGGTCACGGGGGTTTCGGTTTCTTCTAAAGGGAGGTGTGGCAGACTGCGCTCTACCCCCTCTAAACCTTGGTTCTCCCCAGAGCTGCGCGCCCATAAGCAGACCTGCACAAAACTAGAGCGGGCTTGGCGTCAAGTTTATTGCCCTTTGGCCAAGGAAATACTACGTAAAGAACAGAGAAATTATTATGCTAGTATTAAAAAGGCCAAAGGCTGCTATTACGCCAATCGAATTGCTAAAGCCAACAATAGCAGTCGAGAGATTTTCTCTATCGTGAATAGCTTTCTCGCCCCCTGCGCGGAGCAGCGGATAGTTCCAGCTTCAAAGGCTTGGTGTGAGAGTTTGTCCGGGTTTTTTGAGGACAAAATAGCTACCATTCAGTCAAATTTTGCTGCCATCAGTCTATCTAACACCTCGCCGGATCCCTGTCTCCCTTCGAGGGTTTCATTGGCCAGGCTGACGGAGTTTGTCCCTCCTACAACTACTGACACTCTGGCTGTGATTAAATCTTTGAAATCTGGGTCACCGTCTGACCCATGTCCAGCAAGAGTGTTGGCTGCTGTTGCTGATGTGGTTGTGCATGAGGTGACACACTTAGTCGGCCTTACTTTTAAATCAGCCAGTTTGCCTTCAGAGTGGAAACAAGTTAAGCTCCTGCCTTTGCTCAAAAAGGCCGGGGCCGATCCTGCGGTTTTGACCAACTACCGGCCTATATCATTGCTGCCCGCCCTGGCGAAAATCGGTGAGAAACTGGCGTTTCAGCAGCTCAATGAGTTTGTGGAAAAATCCGGAGCCCTTCACGAGGCCCAATCGGGGTTCCGTGCTGCTCACAGCACGGAGTCGGCCTTGGTGGAAATCTCTGAAGCAATTAGGGAGTGTCTGGATGGTGGCGGCAGAGCGGCTCTAATTTTATTAGACCTCTCTGCCGCGTTCGACACGGTTCCCCACCAACATCTCTTGGCCAGGCTTGCCGACATTGGTGTCAGAGATCTTGCATTAGTTTGGCTAAACTCTTTTCTGACCGCAAGATCTCAACAGGTTTGGCTCCCTCCTTTTTCATCATCGGCTAGACCTCTCTCGACAGGGGTCCCTCAGGGCTCGACTTTGAGCCCTTTACTTTTTAATATATATCTGACCCCCTTGATTGATTTAGCCGAACATTTGGGAGCCAAAATCATAGCATACGCGGACGACACGCAGTTGTTGTTCACCTGGCCAGGGGAGGCTCTGGAGACAGAGCAGATTCAGAACTGTCTGTCCTCAGTGTTCAATTGGCTAGCGTCATCGCAATTGAAGTGCAATGAGGACAAGACCGAAATCTTGCTCTATGGCCAGTTCCCTCCTGATTTTAGGATCCGACTGTGGCCGGATGGCTTTCCCATACCATGTGCCTCGAACACCTTGGCTAAGAACCTGGGGGTCTGGTTTGGGGAAGACCTTCGATTTGAGGGGCATATTAGGAGGCTTACTGGTGGTTGCTTCAGGACTCTGAAGTCTCTTAGAAAGTTTTTTCCTTATTTGCCCGCTTCAGCACGCGAGTCAGTCGCGAGAGCTTTAATCCTCTCGCGCCTGGACTATGCCAACGCTTTGTTTAGTGGATCTCCGGCTTACCTGATAGGGCGGCTCCAGATTATTCAGAACACTACCGCCAGACTACTGGGGAATATCTCCAGGCGGATCAGCGTTAAGAGTTACCTGGAGAGTCTGCATTGGTTGCCAGTGCCGCATAGGATCACTTTCAAAATTCTGACTCTGGCCCATAAGGCCATCAACGGGCTGGGTCCCGCTTACCTGATGAAGCGATTCATTCGGTACTCCCCCAACCGAGATTTGCGTTCTGCAGCCCAACATCTGTTGCTGGTCCCACGTTTTCGGCACGTCCGGTTGGGTGGACACTCTGTGGCAGTGAGGGCCGCTCGTGCTTGGAATGCGCTCCCGGCTTCTTTGCGCAGTATTGGTGACTTTATGGCTTTTAAGAAAGCGCTAAAAACTTACTTGTTTAGATTGGCTGTCTAGATTTCTGTGCTGGTTCAGGGTTCTGCTATCATTACTACTTTCCTTTCTTCTCGCGCCAGGATACTCCGGCAGTAATTGAGCGCGCTATAAAACAGCTTAATAATAATAATAATATATTCTGTAATGTATATGAAACTACCTTAGATTGTAAGAGGCTCTGGCAACTAACTGGGATATAAGGTCTCTTTATTACTCATTTGCGACAGATATTAGAATTAGTTTGTTTTGCTTTTATATTTTAGTTATTCCTTTTTTGTATGATCGCAATATATACTTTTACATCACCACGTCTTTAGAATAATGATAATGATGATTGAAAGTTGCTTAGACACGATTGTTTGCCACCATCTTGGATCAGGCACTGACTTGGATCCTAAGCACTGAGTCTGTTTACTCTTTCAAGTTTAGAAATAGCCGGAATAGTCTGTTGTTTGTTTCCATGCACTATGTAGGTCAGGATATAGATAGCTGGGGTTATACGTTTCTTCCAGTAGCGTGAACGAAAGGCGCATTGTAACGGATGTACTAACAGAGTTGATTACGGCAATTGAAAGGGGCTGTATCTGTTTTTGGAGCGACTCGATAGTATTTGAATAATTGACGCCATCTCGTTTCTCCAACTAGATGACTTGACATGTAAGTAATGGGGCACGCTAGAGTTCCTTGTGCCATTTCCAACCTGAAGCAACGAATATATGTGTTTGTAGTTATAATAATTTAGTTTATACCCTTTTTTTGATTCTTGTATTTAGAAAATTGGATAGCAGAGTATTGTCAAGTTATAACGTAGCACTACCCGAAGTGGTAGGTGCAAGAGATCGATTTACCTCGATTTTGAGAGGTAGAGGACGATACTGGCACCTTTGGTACTAAGAGGTGGAACACAGCTTATTGCTGGTAGGTTTGTTTTGTTTTGAATTATGGCATTTGGTTGTGGATGCACTATTATGTAGTAGACACCGTTGACACTTTGTGGTGTAGTGGATTATGGGTCTATTATGATATGGACTTGTGCACTTTAGGTGGTGTTATTTCATTTCTTTCTCTTTTTGTAAAAAAGAATGTTGCCAAGACCTCGAGAATTTTTCTTCTCCTCGAGCTTTAGGGGCACCTTTGGGCGCTCGTGTCCGTGACTATAATAGTCGTAGATGTATATAGATATGTATTTATTTTTATTATTATTCTTTTGTAGGTAATTTGGTAGTTGTTGCCCAAAGTCCTGAGGAGGCCTTAAACTGTTTTGATAGGCCGAAACGTGTCGACATTTACCATAATCCGACATCATACAAATGTGGAATTGACTGTGAAAAATCCTACGAGAGCTTTGCAAAAAAAAGAAGCATAAAGTTATTTCAGCTTCCTAGGCTCTATGACTATATGGTGATTGTGAAAAAAGGAATTAAGGCTAAAAAAGATTATGCCATGATTTTCCTTTTGTAAAAAATTGGGCTTCATTTCAACCCGGGAGAATAAGGGTATAAAGTGTGGTTTTCGTGCGTATTGTTTATGTCTTGTTGTACAGTGTATATAATGTGGATAGATATATGACGTCTGGATATTTATGTATATAAAATTAAACAAAACCCAAAAATCTAGTGTAAAGAAAATTTGGTTGACTAAAACAAGTAATCTAAACCAATTTCTTGTGTTTGTGTATAATTTTGTTGGTATAATGTTTTCTGATAGCGATTAGATGAACAAAGAATATTAGGTGGTAGATTTATTCTGTGTGTAAATTAATACCCATGGACAGACAATTTGTAGTATCTGTCCTTCAACTAGAAGGTTCCTTAAAAGAAATACCAGAGGCATCATTGTACTTATTTTGTTGTAACATCCCAGATGCTTTGTGGTTTATTGGGTTTCCCCTGAGATATATATATAACCCCTTCGCTGCGGCATGAATTAGGCCGCGGCACGTGCGGGTGGGGTGAGCGCGGCGCTTCGGTGCTCCACACCGTCATAAGTCACGGGCGGCGTGTGCTCATGACGGCATGGTTCCGCCATGACCACGCCCTCTCATTAATTCGCCCGCACAGGCGGGGAATTAGTGCTGCGTGGGCAGAGCGGCATGACGGAACCACGCCGTCATGAGCACACGCCGCCCGTGGCTTATGACGGCGCGGCGTAAAACGGAAAGCCAGACCAGGTTAATGTAATATGTTTATGGGAGCTCTGTACATAAGGATAAAGCTTGAAGCTCCTTCAGCAGGAAATAAAGTATTTGAAGCGCATGCGCAAGGCAGCTGATGCCTTCCTCCACACTTCTTCAATTCCGTAGACCCAAGACTTCTCCGGTTCTTGAAGTACATCGCTCAAGGCTGTGCACTGTCCGCTATTAGTTGTTAGCTCTACACATCTTGAGGGCTTTGAGAGCGCACGTCTGCGCCCATGGATTAATTCTGTCTGCGCCAACTTTAGGCCTTTTCCTGGGACTTCTTTGAAGCAGAACTACCGTGTTTTCCGTTCACTGTCTTAGGCATGGATGTACAGAGGAATGTTTGATTACAGGGTAACTGGTTAGGTGGCAAAATCCAGATAAACGTACTCCACGGACACAAAAAGTCCCTTTGGGCATACATTTTAGCTACTTGCAGCAGTCAAGAGGTCTGCTCTTCGATGTACTTCTTGACCGACTTAAGTTTGAAGTGCCTGCAGGGCACAGGTTGCTCTTTCGAAATATCTTAGATTTTTCACTTAGAAAAGCATGTTAACGGTCTTGGTCCGTCAACGCATGTTTAGTAACCCGACTCGCTGATGGGAGGAAAATATATTTGTGAGGTCATAATATACCCTTATAGCCCACCTTAGCGGACTATACCGGCTATTAAAGGCTCGCTCTAGCGATAAAGGCCCACCCCCGAAAGCGAGGGCCTTTAACAAGGGAGTGGAACTGTAATAGCCGGTATAGCCCAGCTATGAAGGGCTATAAGGCTATTAGAACATACAGCCACTAGAGGGCAGAATGTTCTAACAAATTAACCAAAAGCCTCTCGGAGCCCGAGGGGATTGAAATCCCCTCGGGCTCCGAGAGGCCTTTGTTTAAACAACATTGGAATGTTGCTTTGCGGACCTATACCGGCATGTAGAAGCACGGAGCACTCCATTGTCTCCATTGTCTCATCTGCAAATGCCAGCGAAAGTGATGTTGCATCTCCCACAAAGGACACATAAACATTTGGCTCTCTGTTTGATAGGAATAATTTGTCCTTTTTCCAAAACATGATCAAATTGGAATGAAAAACATTGTTTTGTTTTATTTTCCTGCTCTCACTGAGCACCATAGCTTTCGATGTGCTCTGTCAGTGTGATCATATATTGATTTTTAGTGGACTTATAGAGCTTTTGAATTTGAATGCATCTTTTTTACATATAACATGTTTTTAGAGGTTTTTAGACACTGGTTTTATGACAATGTTTTTATGCGTTTTAGTAGGCTTATTTTGGCATTAGGTGACCTTGTCGACCTTCGGATAAGGAGTGGGTGTTATGTTCCCAAACTTAGGCCTAAGTAGCAAAGCGACCTTTCACCTACATTTGTCCTACCTTGCAATGCAGAATGGCTCTAGCACTGACCTTTGACCCAGTTATGTGCTGGATAAATGTTTATTGGTTTCCTTGAAACCAGCCTCATTTATTATGCATGAGGATTCTTCGTAAAATCCCCAGCACATGATGTACATAATAGGATTAACATAATCAGCACGAAAGTCATGGCTATCTTAATCATAGGGCGACAGAACTACTTTGCATAGTTCCAATTATTGGTTTAGGCTCATTTACATAATCGTACTCCCAACATATTGATTGTGGTAGGAACTCTGAGGCTATTGTGGTATAAAAGAACCGCACATTCATTAGGTAACTAGAGGGGATGCTTCTGCAAGACACTGAGGTCCCTGCACGCTAAAGCTTCAACACGCAGTGGTCTGATATCCCTTGGGGGTGTCCAGCTTGTGACCTAAAGGGGTCCTTGATTCTCTCCCATCAGGTAATGAGGTTGGCTCTTTTCTAGGGGATTCTTGGCTTTACACCCACATACGTGCTAGGTACACTTAGGTAGGGTTTGCACTGTCCGCATCGTAGGAGTATGCTTGATTACTGTCATGTTTATATGCCTGCATATATTCACTGTTTTAGCACCATGGTAGAATTCTACCTTCTATTTACTCTGTTGGTGCTTGTAATCTTTTACATTTGATTCTGTCTAATGATTATCGCAGCAAACATGTTTTATACTAGAATGACGATGGTTCAATAAATGCTTATTGAAAACATCCCCAACGGTCATTCTGTGTATCTCTCTCAGACTAAGTGAGCACGATTGACTGAGCGAAAAGTACTGTTCTGAAGGGTCAAGGGTTGTCAAGTTCGATGGTCGTCAGACACGATTCGCTCCTTGATAAGGTTAGGGGGCTTATGTTGGACATTCTCTTGTCCTTGATTGTATTTTGCTTGTATACTGTGTTCCATTGATACTTGCCTTGCTCTTGCTCCTGTAAAGCGCTTTGATACCTCCGGGTCTAGCCTGCGCTATATAAAACCTTTAAAATAAAATTATGACACTGTGAGCTAGCTGGTCTATGGCTGACATATCCTTTGGGGGTATCTGGAATCAGTCTAGACATCAATCCCATAGTTTACCTACAAACATGCAGATGCTATTATTTTTAGGAACTACAAGACAGTACTGTACTGTTTTAATCATGATCATGTATCGACCAGTGGTGGAGTTTCTCACTGTTTAGTAAGATACACGGCCATGCTTCTGTTGAGTGATCTGAACATCTGCCGCCTGGAGGTCAGTGTTCCTGGCACAGCTTTTGTCTACAACAAATAGACATCTATCAGCCAGTTGCCTGTTAGTTGTATTCTGGTTTTTGATTGAGTCCATTAAATTTACCCACACGTGTTAAATCTCATTAGACAGATTGGTGTTTTGTGTCACCCTTGTTCAACTGCAAGCATTTGCAATGCAATAGGTCTCACATTACTGAAAGTTTCAGCTATTGGCGTTGCAAATGATAATGTATGTCATTTTTTTTGTTAAACAACATCCCACCAGTAGCATAAGTAATAAAATTAAATCCACAAAGCAAGAAAAGGGTGCAGTACCACAGGCTGTTACTCGGTGTCCCTGTGGAGTTGTAAAGGGACCTATATTAGCCACATAAGGTACTGCACCCTTACTTATGCTACTACTGGGATATTTTTTAACGAAAAGAATCTTACAAACATTATTTGCAACGCCAATAGCTCAAACTTTCAGTAATGAAGACCTATTGAATTGCAAAAGCTTGTTTTTTTAAAGTTACAGATTCAAATTGGTTCTGTAACTATTAAGAAAATAAAACTCACTTATTTTAAAGTAGGCCTGTGGAGAGAGCTGAAATAATAGTATAAGAGGGTGGGCAGAACAGCAAAGCAACACTTAGGAGGATGAAGGATGAACGGTGAAGCAACAGGGGAGGGCTCAGAAGCAATACAGGAGGGGACGAGAAAGCAACAATGGAGGACTAGAGGAATCATGAAGGCAAAGAGAAGTCGGCAGGAGCGAAAGCGACATGGGAATGAGGGAAAGCGACACTGCAGATGCAGGTGGGGGAAGCAAAGGGGAGAAGCACACAGGTGAGTGCAAGAAGGCCCGGGCAACAGAGGGCAGCACGGAGTGCAGAGGGAGAGACGTAGATGATAGAGATGGCTCCAAAAAAATGCACCCTGTTTGAGTGCTTCACACAAAAGGGAAAAAAAGTAGTTATGGAAATGCAAGCAGTGGAAGCAGCAATGGCCGCATACCAAAAGAATTTGTAAAGAGGCAGTACTCAATGGGAGGGACAAACAAGATCGACAAGCTCGGAAACAAACAGGAACCAGGCAAATTAGAGTGACAAGGAAAGCCAACCAATGGTAAGCAATGGGTCAGCTCCAAGTATCTCTGTGTTCATGGTGAGCCACAGTATATCTTGCAACAGACAGTGCATGCGCTGTCTAGTAGGCTTGAATCAAAAACAGATCAGTACCTTCTGCCACACTTTGTAGTACAGTTTTGCCCAAAAAGTTGTCTGATTTAGTATATAACTCTGTAAGCTTTATTTAGGCAGAATATGGAGGTGGTATAGCTGTGCCAATTCATCAACGGATACTGGAAATTCCTTTTCTGTGGAGGAGGAGGAGGAAAATAATCAGTATTAGTCTATGTTATGACATGTATGCGTCTGGAATCCATGACATACTTGAGTCCCCTCAGGGTTTAAAAGCGGTAGCAAGAACTGTGGCTGATTCCCGTGGCAGATGAATGTGATGTTTAACAATTGGTCATGGCAGTGTGAAATATGAAACTTTGGGGCATATTTAAAAGAACTTAACACCAGCAGTAGTGTTAATTTTTTGTCATTACAGCAGCTTTTTTATCGCCTTATTTACAAATTTAACTACAGTTAGCGGCACTTTTCCAGCATAAATGTGAATTCTCAGGATCACCACTTCTGTTAGTGGGACTTAACCAAAATGAAATGCAAGGTAGGCATTCCTGTAAAAAACACTGCGGCTAACCACATTTCGCAATATTTACAATGAAATTCCCATACGTTGATAACCCCCCCCCAAACTGCTGCTAAGTTCCATTAGAGGCATTTTTTTAAGATCAGAAAATAGCTGGTGCAAACACTTGGGTCCTCATTTCAGAGGTTTTGGTGCTGGACAGCACTGCAAAGAATGTTGCTGCGCTGCCCTGCGACAAAACAAAAGGGCAGGAATGCACCCTATCAATAAGATAGGGCGCATTCCTGGGCTTCATGCATGAAAAGTGTTGCATCGCTGCGATAAAACAGCGATGCAATGCTTTTCACTGCACCCTTCTTGCGACACCATGGATGCGCTGTATACTCTGTACAGCGCTCCTTGTCGCAAGGTATGACAGATACATTAGGAAACCTAACATATCTTTTGGTGCTAAAGTCACGCATTGCAGGAGTTGTGTCACAAGCATCACGCAACTTCAGCAAGGCATGGGGCAGGCTGATCCCTATGGCACTGCATCACCCTTACGCTTGGTTTTGACGCAGTGGTGTCCTAGAAGTGTTGCAGTAAAATCGCATAGAATTCACTGCGATACTCCTACGAGGCTTTGCTGCCAGTAAACGCCCACTCTGCATACATTATACCTGAAGCAGGTATAATGTGGCAGCAGGCGGCTCCCTAGAACTTGATAAGACTGCTCCAAAACAAAGAATGGGGACAGTGCAACTACTGGCAGTAGATCACGCAACCCTGTCTCAGTACATCCCACTGTCTCAGCTCCTTCTGCTCCCTCGGGCAGACCCACTACCTGCATTTTGTTCTACCGGGAGTGGCACTCCTCATCCTCAGTTCTTCTTTCTGGTGACGTCAAAGCTGCTGTACCTCCAAAGCTGCATTCCAGGTAATAGGGTGGACTTCGGACAGTTGTTGCTTAATGTGTTGTACCTTGTCAGTTAGCTTGCGATGATCTGCGTGCTCCAGGGTGAAGTCAGCTGTGATTTTGTCGATGAGGCCCTCAAGCGAAGTGAGCATGTGTTCGAGGGAGGTACCTATTTTCTCCACAGCTGCGAGTACAGACTCTTCTTTGGCATCCAGGGTGTCTGCTGTCACCTGGCCTGGCGGCCAGCGACACCCAGCTGCTCGGTCCACTGACACGGAGGAGCTGCCAGGTGCAGACGCAGTTGGAGATCCATCAGTGGAGGTTGAGCACTGCACTGTTGGCGTCTCTAACCGTTGGCAGAGTGGTCATGCTGAGGGAGTTGACAAGAAGTTTTTTGGTGGCCTTGATCCAGCTGCGACAGGGGGCAATGATGACGGTGGTGTACGGTGGGCATGGTGAAGGTATGATGTATACAATGATGGTCGGTCCAGGAGAGTGGTGTTGTGGCTGTGGTTGAAGTTCCCGCTGGCAGAGAAGACGGGGTCAAGCGTGTGTTTGGCTATTTGGGTTGGTAGGGGACTAGCTACTTGAGTCTGATGTTGGCGAGATTCTCCAGGAGGGTGGTGGTGTTCTGGTCACTGGGGTTGTCCATGTGGAAGGTGAGGTCTACGATTAGGATGTAGTCAGTGGATGGGAGAGCCTGGGGTGCAATGAGGTCTACGATGGCATCAGTAAATGGTGGGTCAAGGGCCTGGGGCCTGTAGACGAGGGTGCCGCGGAGGGTGGTGTTGGCCCGGATCTCGGACTGGAGGTGTTCAATGGTCGCCATTGGGTCATTAGAGTGCGTGGACAGTCGAGTGTGCTTTTGTAGACAATGGCAATGCCTCCTTCTGGGCGGTCGGGATGGTCCTTCCGGGTGATTTTGTAGCTGTCAGGGATGCCGATGGCAATGTCCAGCCCGGAGCAGCGGTTTGTCCAGGTTTCCGTGAAGAAGGCTATGTCTGAAGAGGTGGCGTCAAGGAGGTCTCAGATTTCTGTGGCATGTTTGTGGAGGGACCGCATGTTGAGGAGGATGCAGTTGAGACGGTAGGGTGCGCTGTTGGTCTGCTGGGCGGCAAGATGCGCTGGTTTGTTGATGTGGCAGAACATGCGTTTGCAGTTTCGGGAGCCGAAAGGTGCAAGACTATTCTTCAGAGATGCTAGTTGGCAGGTGGCGTTGGCATCCAGGGTTTAGGGCGAGGAGGGTGCTGACGTCATAGCAGTGGAGGGTCCCTGGCACTGGGTGCGGTCCAGGGGCGGACAGACGCAGACGGGCTTGCTTTTGGCTTGCCTTGGCGCACCAGTGGCACGCCCGCTGTGCATGGCCGCACAGCAGCCACCATTAAGTAGTGCTGCGGGGTGGGCTGGACAGCTGTGAGACGGGAAACGCGAAAAAGGACACTGGAGGGGAAGGAGTCACAGCGGATCGCAGCGGCAACGAGGAGAAGGAGAGTAAAAAAGTAACAGAAAAAAAGCACAGGAAAAACAAATCCAAACAAAGCAAAGAAAAAAAAGCCAAAGTTAGAAAAGCAATAGAGAAGAGTAGAAAGATTGACGGGAACAGCAGCAAAGAGGGACAGGAGGGTAGTCAAGCAGCAGAGCAGTGACCCTCTACCACTGGACCACCAGGGATGAGGCGCAGGTGGAGGAGGGACTCGAACACCTGACCTCCGGGTTAGAGGAACCAGCAGCAGCAGATAGGGGCAGCATCTACCAGACGGCACAGCAAACTCCCACGGGATGAGAAAAGGAAGCATCACCCGGTTGCCTCCTCCGATCTAACTGTGGTGACCAGATTCTGTGTTCCCCAGTGAGTAATGGAGGATCAAGCTGCATACCCAGGGGCCCTGCCCTGCACTGCGCCCTGTTCGCCTGGCACCCGCTGCACCCAATGCCCGATTTCAGTGACTTGAGCCACTTAGTGGAGTCCCCCACCAGTCTTGTGCATTGTCCTCAGCAATGTTGGTTCTCCACAGTGCAGAAATTGCTCAGGGATCAGTGTGCGCCACCCACAGGTGCTAAGCCTGGGCCCGAAATGACCCCCAGTCCTCCTCCGCTCCCCGTCTCAACTTATCCTCACTTAGACATCAATGCCGGGGCTCAATTCACTGCGCTCTCTCTGAATCTGTGACTCAGCCAGCAGGAGCCTCAGCCAGGTGGAATTTCACAAGCCTGGGTAAAGCAGTCATCGACATGTCCGCAGGGGAACCTCCTGATGCAAGTAATGCAACAGGGCCCCCTTAGGCATGAAGTTGCAGCACTCCCAACACACAAGTTCGGCACGTCTCTAGCGCCCCACCCTGCATAGCCTCCAGGCAGTGCCACATCCTCTAGCCTGTGATGCAGAGAGGCGCAGCCCACCATTGGCAATCTCCTCCGTGCACCCTGGTGTAGTAGTGGTGGTGTGTGCTTTGCAATGCAGACCTCCCTACGTTGGTGTGCAGGAACGACTTAGCCCTGACTTTAACGGGGTATTTATAGAATGTGTGACATAATATTGACGTCAAAAATATCAGAGGCGGAATATCGATGTCAATAATATCAAAGTCCTATCTACATTATGGTAAGTAGAAAATATTTAAAAAAATATATTGTCAAAAATATCGTTAAAAATATTGTTTGTTTAAAAATAATGTACAATTAAATAAATAATACAGATAATTAAACATAGTTAAAATATGTTTAAAATTATAAGTAATACATATAATGTAAAACAAAATTACAAATGTACATATAAAATATATATATATATATATATACATTTACTCAATAATATTTACAATTAATTATTCTAATAACTTATAAATTGTTAAAAAATATTTTATAAATACATATATACACATATAACATTAATATAAATAAAAATATCAAAACTATATATAACAAATTATAAAACATTTTTTTAAATAAATTATACACTACATTAACTAAAACAGTAAATATTGGATAGCGTAGGGGTAAAAATGACTATTCCAACTCCAGAGAGTGCAACAGTAGGGAAAGTGTTGGATAGCGTAGGGGTTAAAATTACTATTCCAACTCCAGAGAGTACAACAGTAGGGAAAGTGTTGGATAGCGTAGGGGTTAAAATATTTTTGTAAAAAATAGTAATTTAAATTATGATAAATTAATTAACTATACCAATAAATAATTATTTAAAAATATTTACCAATTAATAATTAACAATTAAATTGATGATAAATACAATTAAATAATGATTATTAAAAATGTATTACTAAATAATAATAAAATAAATACTTTCTAATACTAAAAAACAATAATTATTAAAAAACCTTTAGCAATTAATAATTAACAATACATTATTGATCAATACCAATACATTATAAATAATCAAATTGAATTACCAAATAATAATTAATTAACAATATATCAATTCCCCCCAAAATATATTAATTATTAAAAAGGTATTACCAAATAATAATTGATTAACAATAAATTATTAATACTAACACTAAAATAAATAATTACTTAATTACAATTAAATTACTTCCCACTCTATTGCCCTATAATCTCACAACACACATCAATAATAAATTAATACACTTAATATAATTACCAATTACTCAATTAATAAAAATAAATTACCAATTAATAAAAATTAATTGCCAATTAATAATTATTTAATATAATATTAATTATCAATACCAATAAATAAAAATTAAATAATTACTTAATTACAATTAAAATACTTCCCACCCTATTCCCCTATAAACCCACAACCTGCTACAGAACTAAAACGCAAAATGTATTTAAAAGTATTTACTAATTCCTAAAACACATTAATTTACTATAATTAAATTACTTCCCACCCTATTCCCCTATAAACCCACAACCCACTGCGGTACTAAAACGAATAATTTACTCTTAAAAATGATTACTAACTTCTAAAAATATAATACAAATATTATAAAACTAGTACATTAAACAAATTATAAAAACAAACATATAAAATACATATTAAAATCCCTAATACTAATATTAATATCGATATTAGTAATATTGATTATTTTTGCTATCGATATTACTAACTTCAATATTAACAAAAACATTATTTCTTACCTTGAGGTCGATATTCTGGTCGTCGATATTCTTGATTTCGATATTCTGTCCTTACCATATTTCCAACTCGATATTCTTGTAGGTCGAAATAAAAAACTCGATATTTAGACTGTTTACCGTATTTATAGGCTATTTTTATCTCAAGTTGCTGAAAAGTGATGTTGGGCTGGCTACCGTGAGTTATTGCCACTAATTGGCCTTTCATCACTTTCCTATACCTAACGTCAAATTTTTTATTGCCTTGACACTAGTGTTAGTGCCAGTTTTCACCAAGGCTAGCTGATACTATCACCATGTTGCAATGTACTGTATATACGTCGGTACCAAGGCGATAGTTTTCGACGATACGTGGCGGTAAGAAAAGTGCCTCTAACTAACGCTAGTTAGTGGCAGTTCTTGTAAATATACCCCTTTATGCTCTCGGAGAGAAAACAATTGGCCATTTTATCCACCAAACTCTTGTTAGAGTTGCCTTAAAAAGCAAACTAGCTTCAAATAAGTATCAGAAGCTTGTCAAAATCACCTGGAGGAAAAAGATCAACATTTCAGAGGTTTGCCTTTTGTCTCTACCACACTTTTTCACAAAAAGGTGGTGATGTTGGTGGCTGTTGATTCATGACTGCTAGAAGTATTGGTGATTCTTGAATGGCTGGGCAACTGGCATATAAGGGATGTATCCCAGGGCCGACTCAATTGATGTTCCTGCCATCTTGAATTTTTCACAGCTCAGATGTGAAATTAATTACTGTGAAGACTGCATTTCTGCTGCCCGCAACATCATGGCAGAAGGGTCAGTGAAGTACAGCCTTTGTTGACAAGATTCTGATATGCACAGGATTTTGAATAGAAAAGGTAATCTTGAGAGTAAAAACCATAATTATGGCCTAAAGTGGATACAGAGTTTTACTTGAGTCAGTTAATTCAATTGCCGTGTTTCTTCCCTTTGCTATATCGTTTAAGGCAAGACTTGATTGCCTGGACTGGATGAGGAGCGTAACCATTTCATGATGGGGACTGATTTATATTGAATGGGCAGAAAACCTTTTGATGCTTCCAATGGAACTGCCATAACAATGGATACTGCCTCTATTTTTTATAGTAACAATTACACAACCACCAAAACAGACATTAATTTTTACACCAAAATGACTTTTCGTTTATGGTTAAGTGAATTAATTACTGTGATCTGATTTATTCTTTTTTTTAACACTTTCTCTTAGTGTATTTGCAAACTTTTCAACAGCATTTATAATAAAAAGTAAAACACAAGATGAAGAAGTACAACCAAATTGCAGAATAACAGCCAGATTCATGAACCAAAATTGTGATCGCAATAGCTGCGAATTAGCTATTGCGATCGCAATTGACAGAAAAGCAATTCATTATTGCAAAAATACAGATTTTGCCAAATCGCAAAAAAAATTAGCGAATACGCTAAAAAATTCGCAGAATCTAGGAGGAACCCCTATAGCGAATCGGATTTTGCGATAATCCATGGATTCTGCGAATTCTTTAGCGAATTCGCTAAATAATTGCAAACGCTATTCATGAAAAATAGCAATTTGCGAAATAGCTTAAAATCACTATTTGCGAGGCGCAATTTAAGGAGAACCAAAAGCAGGGGGTAACCATTAAGGAACAGTCCTAAACAAACACACTTAAGGAAACACAGTAGTAGCATGAGGACTCTCACAATGCCAGGACTCTACATGGTGGTCAGGCGGCGCAGGCTCCAGGCTACAGCACGGAACAGACGCAGGATCCAGGAGCAAATATTCCGCCTGCGGGTCACCCTGCTGGACCAAACAGCGGAGTAAATTTACTCCAAGTACCGCCAGAATGGCCAATGATCTTAAAGCTGATCCGGGACCTAGACCCCCTGATGCAGCACCCAAAAAGGAGGACCAATGCCGTGCCCACCCATGTCCAGGTCTTGTGCTGCCTGCACCTACTGGCCTCCGGAAGCTTCCAGGGGATAGTCGCTGTTGCTGGGGGGATATCCCAGAGCACCATGTCCCGCTGTCTAAAGAGTTTCCTGGAGGCAATGCTGACCCGGCTACAACACTACATCTCATTCCCGATAACCCAACAGGACTTGAATGAGACCAAGCTACAGTTCTACAACGTGGCGCAATTCCCACATGTCATCGGATGCATTGACTGTACCCACATCCACATCTGCCCACCAGCACAAACGGAATACATGTACCGCAACCGCAAGTCCTACCACTTCCTCAATATCCAGATGGTGTGCAACGCAAAGACCTACATCACGGACATAGTGGCACAATACCCGGGGAGCACACATGACTCCTTCATTTTCCGGCACAGCGGCATTCACACACGACAGGCGAGGGGAGACTTTGGCGAAGGACACCTACTAGGTAAGTACACACGCCCCCATATAGTACACTGTGATCATGTAGCTGCACAGGACATGCACTCACCCTCTGCTCCTTTCATTC
The DNA here is from genome assembly GCF_964261635.1 of Lissotriton helveticus. Taxonomy (NCBI): domain Eukaryota; kingdom Metazoa; phylum Chordata; class Amphibia; order Caudata; family Salamandridae; genus Lissotriton; species Lissotriton helveticus. The sequence continues at coordinate 369,704,778 of NC_136057.1, read as the reverse complement.
AGGTGACAGCTCCTACGGTCTCCGTGAGTACCACCTCACCCCAACCCTGCAACACCACAGCAACGGCGTTACAATGCAGCACACATCCGCACTAGGAATTGCATTGAGAGGACATTTGTGCTTTTGAAGAGCCGCTTCCGCATACTGCATAAGACTGGTGGGGCCCTCAAATACGAGCCTGAGATCTGCTGCCGCTTTGTTGCCGTGTGTGCAATACTACACAACATTGCTACTAAGCGCAGGATACCTGTTGAGATATCTGGCAGCGAGTCGGAAGGGGACAACCGCCCACCAGCACACGCGCGTCATGCACGTGGGGAAAATCCAGCTGAAGGACACAGACGCCGCAACCAAATCACAATTAACTGTTTCTAGTGCACCCACTCCCCTCACCCAACACTTCACTCATGCATGACAAATGAAATAATGACATGAGTCTGATGTACTGTTATTCAATAAATATTATTGTTGTTTTCACAATAATATTGCATTATTTTCTCAAGATACATTTGAGGTGTATTGCGTCATACATCTCCTGATTTGTTGGAGGGCATGCTTTTCTCATCAGCATGTCCCTGCATGATGAGCAAAAATGTCAATGGCGTCTCCGGCCAGAGGCTCCGATTGGCCTACACATCTTCCTCCGGATTCCCCCGTGAGACCGCAGTGGGCCTGCTGCTGCGGCGGGGAACTCTAACCGGTGGCAAAGACAGGCTGCTGTGGCTAGATGTTCCCTCACTAGCGTCATCCCCTCCTGCCTGGCCGTGGCCGGTTGCCTGCAGAGCCTGAACTGCAATGGTTGCCTGCTCAAGTGCCCGTGCCACGTCCTGGCAGCATTGGACCATCTGGATTTGCATGGCCAATGATCTGCAGGACATCTGGGATGTTGCGTTGCCAATTATATAATTGGAGCGCGTGTACGCCGAGAGGCGTGTTAGGAGCTGGCGGTGGCGGCGCCGGGTGAGGTCCCTCTTGGGCAGCATGGCCTCAGTGTTTGCCTCCACTGCTGTGGTCATGCGCTCCATCAGGTCGGACAGCTGGCCAACATTCCTGGCTGTACTGTGCAGCTGTATTGCTGCAAGGTGTCGTGCCTGTTGTTGGTGGACGCGCAGCATGCGGCGCTCTAATGAGAGATCCAGCACACGCACAGTCACCCCCCTCCTGCCGGCGTGTGGTGTAGTTTGGTGCCGCTCCCTGACCTGTCCGCTGGACTGGGTGGGCACAGTAGGTGTGCCTTGTGTTGGTGGCCTGGCGGCTGCTGGTGTTTCCGATGCAACTGGCATGGGTCACACAGTTGGCGTTTGTGGTGCGCCTGTTGTCGCTGGCGTTGCAGGTGGTGGTATGGCTGCTGGCGCTGGTGCTCGCACTGATGGACCAGGTTGTGTGGATGGATGTGCTTCACCCTCAGAATCCTCTTGATTCTCGGCAATTTGCAGCCCCTCACTGTCGCTGCTGGTATCTTCAGCGCCACCTGTGATGTAAAGTGGACGTTGATTAATAAAATGTATCTTGCACATGGAAGGTTGCTACATGCATGCAGGCTAGCATTCCCTGACTGGCTGTTGGATTGACTCTATTAGGACTTGTCTGGCTGTATGGGGCTGAATGTAAATTGTGGTCAGACTACATGTCCCACTATGCAATAGGGATTTTCTGGTGTGCATGGGCTGCATGAGTGGGGTTTCTAATGGGTAGCTCTGGGGTCATGGCCATTGTTAGGGGACAGGGTCTCAGTCGCATGGCACTTACCTTGGCTTTCTTGGGTGGGTCGGGAGGAGTCCAGACGGGTTACCCCCACGCATGCCTCAGGTTGCAAGGTGTCCTCAACGAGGTCCTCCAATGGTATGTTGGAAGGGACAGTTGGCTCTCCCCCTCCTGTAGCAACACGCTCACCCAGCCTCTCGGCGATCCTCTCCTTGGCATGACCTCGGACGTCGTACCACCTCTTCTTGAGGTCGTCGATTGATCGCTGGATGACTCCAACAGAATTGACTTTTGCGCAGATGCGCAACCATATTCGCCGTTTGTCGGCCTCTGGCACCCTCCTGGAGTCCTTCCCAAACAGTCTGTCATGATCTCGACTGACTCCCTCAATCAGATGTTCAAGCTCCTGTTCGGAGAATTTAATTTTTCTCTTCCTCCCAGTGGAACTGGCCCCTGCTGCTTCCTGTGACATTGCTGCAGTGGGGTGTATTCTGAATCAAAGCTGGAGGTGGGTTAGAGTGGAGCTCTTGGCAGTGCTGCTTCCAAATCAGCCTCAGTATTCAGAATGAGGGAGGGAACTGCCTGCTTCCTGGTTGTGAAGTCATCACTGTGCTCGAAATGCGACTTCCCGTTTTTTGCGATCTCGCTAAGAGCGAGATCGCAATTTCAACACGGAAATCGTCCGATTTAGCGATTATTCTGCGATTTAGGGAATATCGCAATCAGCTTTTGCGGCCGAATGCGAATCGCTATTTATTTTCGCAGATTTTCATGAATCCCATTGCAATTTAGAATTTGCAGAAAATGGGTTTCATAAATCTAGGGGTAAGTGTTTTGCAGTTCGAGGAAGCTTTGGAACAATGTCGGAGACACAGAGGATGCGCTCAGGCTAAAGAAGCAGAAGAAAGACTTTTGAAGGAAGACTATGGAGTGATTGATCACCGCTTCCTATTTCAACTGCTAGTTTGGAAAAAAACAATCAAAGTGTATTCATAAAGAAATTGCTTTAAACAACCATCATCAATTTATGAAGAAAGCAATCATGACTGATAGGGATGTTCTGCCCCCCAAAAATGTGTCCACAAGTTCAATCCTTCCTCGAACTGTAAAATACTAATTCAGTTATTTGTTGGTACTTCTTTAACTTGTGTTTAAATGTTTATGATATATGCTGTTGAAATGTTTGCAAGGGCACAAAGACCTAAGGTGTAAAAAAAATAATAAAATGGGATCTGTTAGAAATGGGATTTCTGGTTGACTAGGGCACGGGCCGAAGCCAGGCAAAATTCTCCACTCTAGTCAGGATAAGGGAGTTACACTCCAAAAATAACCCCTGCTCACCCCCTTGGTAGCTTGGCACGAGCAGTCAGGCTTATCTTAGAGGCAGTGTGTTAAGCATGTGCACAGAACCCACAGTAATACAGTATATGCACTATAAACGGACACACCAGTTTAGATAAAATATCCAATATTTTTATATAATTAAAACAAGACCAAAAACGACAAAAATCCACAGTACTATATGAAAAAAGTCTGTTGTTACCAAAATAAATTTAAAAACAAAGTTCCTCGATGTCGGTAGCTCAGTCTGGGCGTCGTGAACAACAAATCCAACAGTTCTGGCAGGTCGCGGGCCAACTACGGTGTCGGGAAGACCCGCAAACAGTACCTGTGAGAAATGCAGGGTGATGAGGCCCTTGAAGTCACTCGCGTTGTCAGGTCGAGCTCCTCTCTGATGGAATCAGGAGCGCTGGCGTCAGCAGGCGTTGGGTGCTGCGGTGCGAAGTGCAGAGGTGCGGTGCCACCAGGTTGTGGTGCCAGCAGCGGCTCGGTGGCGGCGTCAGGTGGCGTAGTTGGTGAGACCAGGTTCACAGGGCGAGATGAAGACGGTGCTCGTCACGGTGCTGGCAGGTCACGGTGCAAGCAGCGTCGTTGTTGTTGCTGAAGCGCTGTCATCAGGCTGACGAGAAGCAGTAGATGGTGTCGGTGGGCCAAGGCTGAGGTGAGGGATGAGGGCGGTGCTTTGTGTGACTTACGAGCGGTGCCCTCGGACCACGGTGCTAGCAGCGGCATTGATTTAGGCGTGGAGCGGCAGCATCGGGGAGGCCAAGGCGTCCTCGTGAAGCAAGGCTGTGCCCACAGGTCGCAGTGCGAGCAGCGGCTCGGTAGTGGCGTCAGCAGGCGTTGTCGTGAGACCAAGGTCGCGGTGCAGCATTGCGGCGGTGCTCTCTGCGGTGCCACATCTTTGGAGTGAAGCGAGGCGGTGCGAAGCTCACAGGTCGCGGTGCAAGCAGCGGCTGTGTGGCGGCATCAACAGGTGTCGTCGGCGAGACCAAGGTTTCGGTGCAGCGGTGCCCTCTGTGGTGCCTTCAGGACACGGAGTCAGCAGCGGCATCGTAGACGTCGTCGAGTTTCTGTTCTTCTGATGCAGCACAAAACACACAGTCCCCAGTGCTGCGGGCAGAAGAGCTTGAAGTCTTTGCTGTTCCTGAGACTTCGTGAACAGGGGGCAAGCTCTACCTCAAGCCCTTGGAGCGACTCACAAATTAGATTGCAGAAAGTCCAGTCCCGGCCTTTCACTGCCCAAGACAGAAGCAGCCACTGCAGGTCAGTCCAGCAAAGCACACAGCAAAGTGGTAGTTCCTCCTCACAGCTTCTCCAGCTCTTCTTCTTGGCAGTCTTCTGGATCCAGTTCTAAAGTTCAGGGGTCTAGGACCCAGTATTTATGTCCAAAAATCCTTTGATCTTTCAGGCAGAGGGTGTCTGTGCCCAGCCAGAACCAGTTGGGCCTTCTCTGGCATGAATTCCTGGTAGGAGGTAGAGGCGGCATTTGTCAGAGGCAGACCAGGCCCTTTGATGTTCAGGGAAATCTCCTCCCCCTTCCCCATTGTAGCCCAGGTCTATTCAGCCCTTTCCTGACCTACCTAGACTATCTAGAGCCCCTCGCCCCCCAGCCTTCTGTCATCCAAAACCCAGACAGGCAATCCACATTCCAGCAGAGGCACATGGGATGACTGAGCAAGAAAATAACCCCTTTCTAAAAGTGGTATTTTCAAATGCAGAATGTAAAAATCACCTTCACTAAAAGATGCATCTTTAGAGTTCAGGCATACAAAATTTTCTTTCTTACCGAATTCCCAGGGCCAGTTATGTTTATAAGATGTTATAAACAACCCTCCCATTCTATCCTATCGGGAACTGGTAGCCTTGCAAAAGTGAAAACAGCAATTGGCTTTAATTCACTATTAGGACACGCCACACACATCAAATCTAATGATACTCTTCATATTCTTTATATCTGGGTTGGCAAATTCAGGGTACTGAAAGACCTTGTCCAGGCAGAGCCACTGATGCACTCAATTTATGTTAAGATTATTATCAATAATACCCAAAGAGCTTAATGTTAAAAGTCACAACTAAGGCAGAGAGCATACCATTATTTCTACATTCTAACATTATTTATTAAAAAAATGACTTCTTTGTCCTTTTCATTAGGAAAGAGCTCATCCAACAAACATTCAAAGAACACAAATATGTATTCCCAAATTAGTAACAAATAATGTATTACTGTGAACATTAAATTGTATCCTGAAAACCTTTAAACAGTTTATTAAAGAACAGACCAACTAAAGTGTTTCCAAAATACATTACATAGGCATCCTAGATACAGTGATGGTGGTGAACAACTCATAAGCCATTATTTATGATAAAGAAAAATGACCAGTATGACAATATTACTTAGCTAGCTGAAATACTGAATGATGGAGCAGGGGATTACCTTTACTTGAGCACAATAACCATTACGACTCCAGTGATAGATAGGGAATAACAATATGTTATGGTAAGTAAATTTACTAAGCACATTTACAACAATGCTGCTGGGCACTGTTGAATTAACATGACATACGTTAACCACACTGGGAGCATGTCTCTAAAAGCTAAAACTACTGATTAACCCCCTAGCTTTCAAACAGTGTCGAGCCATTGTTCTGAAGCATCGGGCACTTTGTGCTTAAACCTTAATAATATTTTTTGCAAAAAAGGTATCCAAATGTGTGTAATTTTTCTCCGGATCTTAGGATGGTAAAATTACAGTGTTTGTGGATTCTCCTGTAGGTAACTTAGAAAATAGCCTAAATATATACAAATATAATTTTTTTTTATTGTTGAACAATGGAAGGAAAAAGTGCTGTGTTAGTAAGCATACATTTTTCGAAAACAAATGGCTTTAGTAAAGGTTTGCTGCGTTATGGTCACCAGCTTTCGGGAACAACCAGTGTTTTTGCATTTATCTAAGTGGTAGTCAATTTGTTAAACATTTTTATGGTTTGAACCTACTACAGGTTTTTGGTGTAAACAGTTGTGTAACTCACAGGTCAATTCATAAAGCTATACATCTCTGAAAAGTTGACAATTCTGATTTCAGTAAGGGGTCACATATGTAGATAACGTATAGTTTTCCCCAAAACAATTAGTGTTAAAATAAAAAAGAATAATGAAATAAAGTAAGAAAAATAGCAGTAGGTGGCGTTTTCATCTATAATTTGTTGCCCCAATGGCCGGTTTACTAAAGTAATATACTGTTACGTCTGTCAAACCCTTCTAGCCACAGGGGTTTAGAGGGTTTGTTGGTTGTTCAAAAAACATTACAGCACCCAGAGCCAACAATGAGCTGTGGCTTATAACGATTTTTCATTGTACACCGACCATGCAGCAATTCCTATTGTATAATCTGGTGAATCAAAAGTGGGTATGAAAGAAACCTATGATTTTTGTTTATGTGTCCAAGATACTGAGTTTAGGAATAGTGGTTATTTGAGCAGCCCTGAATTTGTGCATTTGCAAAATGTGTTCTTTCTTGCATACTGACTTAGGTTTGGGAGCCACATATTAAGAGAAATTCAATGGATAATAAATGTTCTACTCTTCTGTATTCTCAAACATTTGCTAACAAAAAAGGTACCCAACTACAGTGGCTGGGCCTATCGTTTACAACAAGGAAAGGTCCCAAAACGCAACCGAGAAACATCAAATTTGTGTCATGAAAAATTACCCATTTTGGTGATGTATATAGCAGCGCTATTTGGGCTTGAGGCTGGACCTCACCCAGCGGAATCTACTAAACCCAGACATATTTGAAAACTAGGCACCCAAAGGAATGGATTTTAGGGGTTCAGGGTAAAGGGAGGTCAGGAGATTTTAGAATTCAGGGGACAGTAGGGGTAAAGCGACATAAGGTGTTTTTAGGATTCTGGGGCGGATTGAGGTAGAGGCAGGGTTTTAGGCAGTCAAAACACTTTGTGAGTTATCAAGCACAATGGGAAATATAGAGCCTTTAATCAATTGGACATCCTTAGTGTGCGCGGATTATTGTTAATAAGACAGTGGTGAAACTATATTTTAACTATATATAGTTTTCCCACTTTCTTATAAACAATAATCTGTGCACTCTCAGGATATCCGATTATGTACATATATATATTCAGTGAAAAAAACAAAGGTTAAAGTAACGTTATAGTTAGCTGAATTTCTCAGTGATGACATTAACATTTTTAAGTTTAAAAAACACAGAAACTCTACAGTTATAGTTAGCAGCACGAACTATAAATTGTGCCCCTGCTATGAACTGCTTATGACTTCACGTATGACATCACTCATGACATGTTCTATGACATAAATCATTTTTAAATGATTTTCTGAGATTCCGAGAGGGGAAACACACCCTGGGGAAGTTGTGATTGGTTGATATGGATGTTTTTATTTGCAAAAGGTAGATACTATCCTTTTGGTTTATTTTCCTTTTGGAGTTTGCTGTGGGTAGACCTTGTTGCTTTGCTCTGAGTGCCTTTTTGTTTTGGCATAGAAAATGTTTTCCTCTGAATCTGATGAGCAGCCTGGTGCTGTAGAACCAGCTAAGACACCTAAGCCTGCCAAAGAGTCTTTATTATTGCACTTATTTTACATGAAGTCTGTCTTCGATGACAAGCATAGAGACTAGGGTATAAAGAGAGACTGTCGGGTCGGGTCAGCTCAGACACTCCCCAGAATAACAAGTGTGTAGTAGGCTATGGATAGAGACAGCTGTCTCTGTTCACACCTTTCTTCATGGTGATAAATACCCATAGTAAGGTATAGAAATAGAGTATCCTCTCTGCTGACAACTGTGACTTGCTCAACTGGTGTAAATGTAAATGTAAATGTAGGTATACTTATATAGCGCAACCTGTCACCACAAAGGGCATCCTGGCGCTTGCCTAGGGAACCCGTCCTGGTATTCCCCTGTGAGAAGCCCCGACAGGGTGTCCACAGGGTGAAAGTCAGGCATCCCGCCGCGAGGGGCCGTTGTGGAGATTAAGCAAGCTATTGCCCAGAGTCGCAGAGTGTGAACCCGTGAGTCGAGGAGGGACCGGGACGAGAATTATCGAGTCCGTGGAGGGGAATTGAACCCTGGTCCAGGACCGATCTCAGATTCCGGGTCCGGGTGTGTGTATTTGAATGTGGGGACATACTAACCTTTGCCTCAGATGTCTCCCAATGAGGACTGGCATACGTAGTAGAGTGTGCATATGGACATGCCTCTACGCACAAATTCTCTTCAGATTGACACACATTTACAGTAACATGTGCAAAAGAATTCAAGTTTACGCTACCACATCTCTAGTAGTTGACAACAGTTCATAGTAGAGTATGAGGATGCAGTGGTCTGTGTGCAAACACCTCTCTTTTAAGAGAGGTCCCCATACTACAGTGTGGACAAGGACTGATCTCTCTACTCAGACCTCACTCTTGCATGACAAGTCAGCATAGTAGGGTATTCAAATAAGTGGCTTCTCCATTACCAAGTCTCTGTTGCATAAACCTTGTGCGTAGTATTGTATAGACACATGCAGGAATACTTCTACAATCTCTGAAAATTGACCTGCCAGTTTCAGTTAACATTGCAATACTGCAATAATATAAACACCATTTGATAATTGTTAAGCAAAGAAATCACAACTAACATTACACTTTTTTATTATAACAAAATTACTTAACATTACAAAACTAAAAAAACTATATTAATAAACTATTTGAACAACTATAAAACAAAGAAAACAATCAACTTCACTAATTTATAATGTGTTCGTCAAATTATGATGAGCAGGCTGGTGCATTTGTAACACCTCAGCCTCCCAAAGAATCCTACATTTAGAAGTTTTTTGTTTTGAGGCTAGCTGGCAAAAAAGTCTCAGTGAAGTTTATTATGTGGACAGTTTTTAAAAAAAGTTCACAAAGGATAACTTGGGTAGAGTTAGCTCGTGCTGCTGAAATGCAGAGCATTTCATGTGCTTCTGCATCTTTCTCAACCTAGATACACTGTGCCTGTGCAAGTGCTTACTGCTGAACAAGACAATAATCCTGCTTCAGTTAAGAAGGCTCTTTCTACTGCTTATGGAAACAGATGTTTTCATTAGAGACAAGTGGACCTGCACAGGACAAGGTTTTGCAAGACTACAAGTTAACCCCTAGGCAGTAAGAACATAATCAATTCTCCAATTATTTGTTTTTCCCTGATTTTCCGCATAGCTATTGTTTCCTATTTCTTTAAAAGTGAACAAGTTTTATTTTTCCCCTGCATATATTGTTTGTCATGGTAGTTTTCTTTTTCACAGTCCGTGTTTTCCATTTTCCTCCTACATAAAGACAAAATAATCAGAAAACTAAAACTACATACTGGTCAATAATTGATAACCATGATTCATCACTATATTCTCTATATTTTTCTGCATCTTTCACCCACAATCATATATTTATACCTAGTGTACCACTAACTTGTTATTATTGTCTCCTGAAAAATTCCACACCCTCAAGCTGTGCATTTTTTTCACAATTAACTACAACATGCCATTAACCCTGGTTCCATAAAAGTTTATAAAGGAACACATTCCTCTTGATGCATCTTTCCTAACAGTTAGCACTGTGTTTTATTCTAGAAATGGTACTAGCTCCACACAAACATTTCATAGAAGTAATATATGTGAACAGTAAGGTTCATAAAATACTAGGGCTTGTATTAACAGATTGCAGATTCTTTGTTTTATCATTTGAGAAACACTGCCTCTTTTAATTACATACAGATTGAACAGATCATTTTTTTACACAACATGCAATACTTGCTGATATCGTTCTACATTTTAATGCCTCCTTCTCAAAAGATATATTTAGAAATCTACACACAACTTTTCATTCAGGAAACCTCATGTAGAATATGTTTACCAATAGTAGTGCACTTACTGACACTTCTCCACAAAGTTTGTAAAATATATAATTAAATACCTGAACTTGGAGCTGTTTCTTAAATGCAGCTGAAAGCACCAGTCTAATTTGATTCCAAATTAGGTCACCTCATCTGAGCACAATTCAAAGAGGATTTTTTCTCTTCCAAAGCACCAAGGACAATCTGAGCTATCTCTGGCTCTGCAGCCAATCACATCACACCATTTCTTCAACTATGTAACTTTTTTAAAACTTTTTAGGTCGAGGCTACCGTTGCACTGCGTAAGCAGTGGGCGGAGCCGAAGATTTTATGTTGTGTAGTATGGGGGCTTGAACCCGCCCCTCTTCTCCATTGGCTGGCCTCATAAATGCTGGCCAGCCATTGGAGGAGAGGGGCGTCACTCAGTTCAGGCCCCGTCTTGAGCAGATTCGGGGGTGTTTTTCTCTCTTTTTTAAGCCCCGCCCCTTTTCTAGTGGTGGGGGTTACACCCTCCCTCTCGCCGAGGTCCATGGATTCATTTTTTCTTTAATGACAGACAACTTGCTCTACTTCACTGCATAAGTAGATGCGGGGCTGGGTGACGACAGATATCTGTCCCCGGTTGAAAAAGATGGACCCGTTAGCCTGCATAGTACATGGGTTGTATTAACACTGCACTCAGAAGGCTTTGCCTTTCACCGTCTTGTTTTAAAAGGTATTCTCAGTAGCACTGCAAATTCGTTCTCACTGTGATGTCTGTTCGAGGTGTGGTTTTTTTTCCCGAGCGTTGGTGTAATAATGTAAAACATGTTTTAAGATTACTCCAATGATCTGTTTGAGCCGAAATGGAGACAGAAAGTGGACTTCCGCCTCAGACTACATAAGAATAAAGCAGCCATCTTGTAAAGGACATTCTTCAAACAGGTCACAATTGAAAAAAAAAAGACTTTGGACTAAAATCGAACAGAAAGACAGAGTCCAATGGTATTGAAAATATGCCTCATTCTTGCCTTTCATGCAAGATTATAAAATATTAATAAATATTTTATTTATAGGTTTGTATAGTATTCTGGGGGGGGGGGGAATAACGACGCACCGGTATTTAGTATAAGCCTTCATAGGTCTGATAAAACAAGAGTTTCATTTCGATTTAGCCTTCGCATTTACACGAGCGCCGTTATACATAGAGATGTGACGTTGCATTTTACAGGAAGTAATCTCTAACGGAGCACTTGAAAATGTACCCTTAATGTCCCATGGATGCAAAAGAAAACCACAATGGATGCTGTCCTGTCACGTGACTATGACGAGCAGGCTCTGCGAGCCGTCTGGTGCACGTGCAGCTGCGGATGCGCCTGCGCCGCATGTTGCTTCCTGTCCATCCAGCAACATGGCAGGGATGGAGAGCTGGGTTTGCAGCCTGGTGGAGGAGTTTGGGGTTGGGCAACAGGACAGCAAAGCTGCAGAGGTGGCAGCAGGTACGAGAGGCACAGGGGCATCGTGCCGATGAAATGGCATTCAGTCGATTAACGCATGCCTTACTTGCAGGCAAGAGCAGACTGCACATGTTTCCCAAACACAGTGTGTTGATTCCTTTCTCAGGGATGCATTTCATGTATGGGCATAAAAGTATATGCTTTGTTTTCACGACCGATGCACATCACCTTCTATTTGCCCGTAACGTATTGGCACGACTTATCATTTTAATAAGGTATGCTCTACAGCGGTTGCAGTTAAGTTGCATGTTGAGTACAACTTGTTCATAACCTATATAATGGTTGCGCACTGAGTAAACTATGTTTTTAGCGGATTGCTTGTTGAGTGCTTGTGAATAGGATCCCTACATCCCACTCGCCCTCCTAAGTGTCCAAGGGGCGTTCTCATGAAGCCTGGACGATCCATTTCAATTCTAATTCATATGAATAATGTTTTGGTGGCAGTGGAAGTTTGTTAGCAGGGAGACCTTATTTAGGCCTTAAGAGTGTTTTGACTTATTTGATGCTTGACGATGATCCCACGAAGGGTACATGATATGATGTCTGAGAGTCTTCGTGGCAGTCTGTCTCAATGGCAGATTGTTGTGGATTAACTTTGGTTGGTGTATGTCTATGGAAGCTTTGAGTGTTAACATTGACTGTAAAGTGCATTGTGCCATGCCAAATAACTGTGGATTCTGCATGCTGTATTCTCCATGCCTACATTAGATTGGGATGAATGTTGAGTTTTCTTTTCACAAGGCAACTTTGGTGGCCCCTAGAATGGGTGTTGCCCCATTATTGTTGTTTTGCAAAAAGAACAATTGAGGGACAGAATGCTGAACAATGTCATACATTCACCCCAGTACAGAGATCTGGGTCTAAATCCATCTTTTTTTTTTGTGCTCGCCATGCCATTCCATTATGATAAAGCTTCAGAATTAAAAGTCAGTTCAATAAATAAATAATCAGTCAAAGCAGAGCTTCTCACAGGAACATAGAATTATTCAGCCACCAACTTCTAAGACTGCAACTATGTCTTATTGTGTAACTATTTTGTCAAAGTTTTCATGATTTATACCTGCATTCAAGACTATATTTCCACGCGTGAAACTTAATTTCTAACCTTCTAAATAACAAGTTTATTTATTATCTAACACTGGTCTTTTTGCAAGTTGAAACATCTATATAAGTAAAAAGAAAACATTTTTGCGCATCAACCATTCATTGCAAGAAAGCAAGTCTGTTTGAAAAGTCAAGATCATGTTTAAATGCTGAATTTACGATTTCTTAGCTCTTTTAACCTTAATATGGCAATGTCTCAGAGTATTAGGCTTAGCACTTTTAAGTATGATTGCCTAGTGCATTGGTATGTTTCTTATGGCAACACTCCGCCATATTACAGCAATTTGTTTATAGATTACATTTTTTTATTTAAAAAAAAAGCAACATCTAATGAGGGAAAGAAAAATGTCAGGAAGGGGGTGTGAGGAGGACCAAGAGCCCCATGGAGGCAAGAAAGGAGACTATCAATTATGTAGAAAGCTTATTCCATACGTCGATAGATGTCTTCTTCTAGATTTTCTGGATTGCGACATCTTGACTCCCAACGTGTGCGGCTCTGGTTCATTCCAGCCACTGCCCGGTCACGTTTAACTCTCTCAGGTCCACTGCTTCTCTACTCTCCAAATGCGCAGCTCTGTAATGCTGCAAAACGTGCACGGTGTGCAAATTTGTTGTCTTAATACGTGTACGACTTGCAGATTCAGAGTGGTGGCTGCTTCTCGTAGTCACGCAGTTCAGTGTCACCCTGTTTCTCTGACTTTAGCCGTCTCTCTGTATTAGCTGCACTCTACCCCTTGATTTCATTCGGTCTTTCTGTGTCGTTATCACTGTTGGCCTAAGGCCTTCCCTGCCCAGGCCCTAAGTATGTTTCACTCATAGCGCCTGCGCTCTGCATTGTGTCACTCGACTCTTTTCTCGCATCAACACTTGCGGTGTCAGTCTGTCTATCCGTGCAATGCTGCCCCCCCTCGTTGCTTGTGCTTGCTGTCCTGCCCCCTCGTTGCTTGTGCTTGCTGTCCTGCCCCCCTCATTGCTTGTGCTTGCTGTCCTGACCCCTCGTTGCTTGTGCTTGCTGTCCTGCCCCCTCTTTGCCGGAGCTTGCTGTCCTGCCCCGTCGTGCTTGCTGTCCTGCCCCCTCGTTGCTTGTGCTTGCTGTCCTGTCCCCTCGTTGCTTGTGCTTGCTGTCCTGCCCCCTTGTTGCTTGTGCTTGCTGTCCTACCCCCTCCTTGCTTGTGCTTGCTGTCCTGCCCCCTCCTTGCTCGTGCTTGCTGTCCTGCCCCCTCGTTGCTTGTGCTTGGTGTCCTGCCCCCTCATTGCTTGTGCTTGCTGTCCTGCCTCCTAGTTGGTTGTGCTTGCTGTCCTGCCCCCTCGTTCGTTGTGCTTGCTCTCCTGCCCTGCTATTGGCATTGTAAATGACAATGCCATTTATTTATGTTTTAAAAACAAAAACATAAATAAAAATAATGTCATGAGCAATGCCAATAGCTCTAACTTTAAGAATGCCGAGACCATTGCATTATAAATGCTTGTTTCTACTTCTCTCCATACAATCTCGCAAGACTCTTGCTGGATCGTAAAACACCTTGAGGCAGGCTGAGTAATATTCCATGTGGGTCTCTCGAAAGTCTCACATGACTGAACGAGCATCATGCAGCAAACTTCACTCCCTGAAGTTAGCGTTCTACTCTTTCAAGATCGCGACAGTATTATACGGAAATAGTAGTATTTGGAAAGGACGTGCCTCTCAAATGACAACCCTCACTTGCACAATGGGTGTACATACTAGGGTGTGAGGAGGGCCTACCTTTCCTTTGAAACATTTCTCTTGGATGACAGGTATGCATAGTAGGGTGTGTTGAGGGACCGGCCATTCCGCTGAAACCCCTCTGTTGGATGACGGGTGTGCATAGTTGGTGTGGGTAGGGACTGGCCTCTCTGCTCAGACCTATCTCTCAGATAATAGATGTGCATAGTAGTGAGTGGGAAGAGACTGACCTCTCCTTTGAGACCGCTCTCACATGACAGGTGTGTGTAGTATGGTATGTGGTTTGACTGGCCTTTCCTTTGAGCCCTCTCTCGGATGACGGGTGTACATAGTAGGATGTTTGGATGCACTGGCCTCTCCTTTGAGACCTCTCTCTTAGATGACAAGTGTGGGTAGTAGGGTGATTGGTGAGCCACTGGCCTCTTCTTTCAGACCTTTCTTTCAGATGACAAGTCTACGTAGTAGGGTGAGTGGTTGACCTGGCCTCTCCTTTGAAACCTCTTTCTCAAATCACAGCTGTGTGTAGTATGAGACCTCTCACATGACAGGCGTGCATAGTAGGATGTGGAGTAGGGCTGGCCTCTCCTTTTAGACCTCTCTCTCAGACAACAGGTGTGTGTAGTAGGGCATATGAAGGTTCTGGTCTCTCGGCTGAGACGCCTCTCTAATATGACGGGTGGTCGTAATAAGGTGTGCTGAGGGACTTGAACCTTTAGTTTTTTGGGAACTTTTGTGAAGATTCGTCCAACAGTGCTGAAGTTATTTGCAAACCAAAAAAAGCTCTTTCTATGGACTTTAAGATTTCTTGGGATCGGAGTTCCATAATACTGCACGGTATCAAGTAATATTTCTGAACCAACCTCACTTTGGCAGATTTCCTTCAAACAGTTGTGTGAATCACCATTAAATGAATAGTTGCATGCATATATAAATTCTTAGTCTTTGCAACAAGAACATCCCTGCTCTCTTTCCGCTTTTGTGATATTCTGTTAAAATTATACAAGGTTGAATTTGTTTTCACCACTTAAAACATATTAACCCCTTTGCTGCGGGGGTAATTCCCCCACAGTGCGGGGGAGGTGGGGTCCGCGGCACCGCGGTACTCGTGACGAGCCCAGCTTGTCATGACTCGCAGTGGAGCTGCGCTCATGATGAGCTGGGCTCGTCACAACCCCGCCCACTAATTAATTCTCCCGCACAGGCGGGGAATTAATTGCACGTGGGCAGCGCGCAGCCGTTATGACGAGCCCAGCTCGTCATGAGCACAGCTCCACTGTGACTCATGACAAGCTGGGCTCGTCCTGAGCACCGAAGGAGTTATGGAAAGCCCTGTATAAGGTTAACTCTCTGGGATTGTGTATCTTTGTACTTTTTATTATTTGTTTTCATTTCTTCATTAACCATAGCTTCTTCAAGGATGTATTCACTCATTTTCTAGATCATTGGTTTCTCTCAATTTTGATTAAGCCTTAGCAGTGCTTAATTTGCAAAACAAGTGCTGGTGCCTAACGTTTCTCTCAGATGCCACACCCCAGCCGGTTCTGATGAATACAGTCATTGCCAAATACCTTGGCTGTATAGTCGGGATTTCAACTCATGCCTCTTTCTTCCACTACCATACACTCTCTCTCTCTTTAGTTCACTCTTGAAGGTTCTTTTTAATCCCTGCTTTATTCATTTGTCACTGTTTTTCTGTCTTTTTCTCCCTTCTCCATTTCTCCTTTTGTGTTTTTATCTTTCTTGCTCAAGGTCAAAGTTTGATGAGGGAATGTAAGTGACGGCCCCCAAAAATGAGAACATGTGGGCCCCACCTACAACTACTGGTTCAAGTTAAGCACCAGGCTTGCATTAACATGGTTGGTGCATTCCTTAATGTACATATCTGGCTCAGTTGGTGTCCGTGCTGGATTGCAAGAATATAACTGAAATGTGTGCGTGTTTTCAGTGCATGCGCGTAGAAGGTGAATCTGTTTACCCCAAATGGATCCTATCTCTTCACATCTACCAGACTAAGCTCTTCAGGTGCACAGGGCATCAATAATGTTTCAGAGCATAGTTGAAATACTTAATATTGCCTCATTAACCTCTACCTCAGTTTTACTTTTACCCGAGATGACAAATTGTCTTTGCTCGTTTACTCTGCTGTGATTTTTGTAGAAAGATTACCTCTCCTATCAAATACAGAAGAATCTGAACACCCAAACCACGTTTTCCGTAGAGTGGAGTATTTGAACACCATTTTCTGTCTTTATCTGATGTGCAGTAACTGGCTTGAATGACCGGCAGTTGGAACCCAGAGCTTTTGCATGATATTTGACCTTTGCTTTTATGCCACTTGCTGTAACTTGAAAACTAACAACAAAAGAGTGCTACTTAGTGAAGGACACAAAGATAGCTGAGCACTAGAAATCAAACAACACCCATTAGGTGTGTTAAGAAAGCCCTCACTCACCGACCTGGTCGGTGACATGCTTCATCATCGGGCCCCACTGGGTGTGACCGAATGTCACCCCAGTGTGCTTCAACGCCAGATTTACTGCGGAGCGGGTAATGTGAAGGTGTGAAGGCTTAGTGACAAGTTCAAGTGAATAGAGTGATGTGGTGATTTAAAAATGGCTTGAGTGTATCAAAAATTAATTTAATGGTTGATCACCAAGGACATATTAAAAATGTGTTGGTAAACAAGGTCAACTAAATTGGATGGCCTGTTTCCAATAACATTACGTGAGCGGTCAACATGTTTCTGCCAATGTTGGTATAATTAACCTGGCATTCGTCAGGACCTAAAGTGACTAAACCCCGGCGGTATGGTCACGCTAAGGCCCACCCTACCAAAGGACGTGAAAGTTAAAATATCTGTCGGAGTGCTCTGTGAAGGTGGCTTCACCGATCAAAAAACGGGAGGCACAACCCTTCTGGTCTCAAAATGAGAGACTCAATAATCAGATGCACCTGTAAAGGTAAAGGGTACAAACAGACATGAACAGACAAATTCACAATTAGTTATTGTTCTGCAGACCAACAGACACACAATGGTGACTAGTGCTCAAATGTACAGGCAAGTGCACCACACATGACTATTTCGCAGAGGTGTGTGGTTCTGCCTGTGGCTATATCTTATCGTACTACATGATAGCGTTATCGGTGAAATATCATTATCACGTTGTGCCAGTGTTGATGGGCGAACACAAATGTGGCCCACCAGTGAGCATGTGTCATTACATGTGGAGCGTGGAAACTGCGTGGTATGGTGGGGGATGGGCGTTTCTCAATCTAAAACGCGTTCTTTGATAGGAACTAAGCGATCAATGGGCTAAAGGCCTGTGACCAATATCCCCCGAAAAACGAAATGCTCGTTTAATGGTTCTCACTTGGAAGGAGAGAAAATATCACCCCATAGACTGCGGGAGGGGGGTGACGGCGCATTTGGCACATCCTGTAACGTAGAGAGACAAACAAACACGAGACAAACTTAGTAGGGAAGCCTCGATGGTACTTAGCTCATGCCGAAGGAAGCAGAAGAAAACCGGGACCACACTCACGCCCACGACGCCAGGCACCCGTGTGTAAACCTGACCAGCCCTCAAGACCGCGTCTCGACGATCAAGAGCCGATGTGGTTGAGCTGTATATGAAGCCGGGGCTCCGTCAACAGCGCGCGCTCTTCCTGGAATGGGCGTGGCCGAAGGCGCGTTTGCGTGTAGTCGACCAATGAGGAAAGGCGGTCGGCGTAAAAGTTCAGTCATAGACATAGAGAGACTACGACGTCTCAACTACTATCCAGTTGACTGAAAAGGTGACTCAAACTGACGAGGTAATTTTAATTAAATAAAACAGTAAGAGTAAAACTGTAAGAGAAAATCTACAGTAAGTTAAAATTCTCTTATCGACTATGAGGACGGGGAATGGGTCGTTTCATCTACCCACCCAGGGACCCTCCGCAGAAGTTCCCATAATAAGTCTAATCTCGGGGGAAAAACAATGAACAAGCTCGAAAAGCAAAAACAAGTTCAAAAAACAGCGGGGTCACAGTGGGGGTTAATTTTGTTGAAGGTAAGCTTACTAGTTCGATTAGCAGGTGTAAAAGAAGTATTATTTCGAAATATATTTCGAAGCTAGGCTAAATCCCTTCAATAACGAATGAGAGTGAGGTCATCTGTTAAAGCTGATACATAGCATGGATGCCTGGTATAATATGACCGCCGAACCAATGGACAGAGTTCATGCACATGGGAATGTTTATTTTCTGATAGTCCCCCAAGGAATGTCATCATTCATACCACTAAGGTGGGTGCCAAGCCGATACACCCATCGCTGCTCTTTTTCAAATAGTCTTTCAGCAATATTTGGGCCTTCAGAGAGCTGTTCAATTACAGTCCATCTTAGATCGTTGGTGGTATGGTTAGCTTGCAAGAAATGATCACTCATCTTGGTGGTGGTCTTCTTGCACCTTATATTACTCCTGTGTTCACACACCCTCTGCTTGACCTTCCTCGTGGTCATGCCCACGTATCGGTAAGAACAGGGGCACGTGATGAGGTAGACAACGTTGGCTGAGTTACAATTGGTGTGCGATCTTTGCCACCAGGTTTTGTCCGGTTCCAAGGACAACGATTTCGTGGCCGTTGTCAGATGGCACACGGAGCAATTGGAGCATGGGTAATGTCCGGTGACCCTTGGTAGATTCCATGCATTAGTGATACTGCGTGTTGGCAAGGGAGCTGGTTCTTTAGGTCTGGTATGCACTAAGGAGTCTCTTAGACTACGACCTTTTCTAAATGAGAAAAGGGGTTTCTGCCAATCCTTTTTAGTGCTAGAAATTATTTTCCAGTTTTTGTTCACAGATTTTTTCATCAGGTTGGACAAGGTACTGTAGGTAGTAACACATGTAAGGGGAGGTTCCTCCATAGTTCTCAGTTGTGGTTCCAAGAGGACTTCACGGGGCTGATTACGTGCCCGTTTAAATCCCTTATTCAGGATATGGTTAGGGTAACCTCTTTGTTGTAATTTCTTAGTCAAGTCAGTTGATTGTTCTTTGAAATCATGTGTACTACTGCAGTTACGCCTAATACGGAGATACTGCCCATAGGGCAGATTTTCCCTCAATGGGCGTGGGTGAAAACTGGAAAATTGTAGCAAGTTGTTTTTTGCAGTCGCTTTATAGTGAGTTTTCGTGGTTAGAGTTGTTCCACTGTTAGTTATCACTATGTCAAGGAAAACCACCTCAGTGGTACTTACAGTGTGAGTGAATCTCAGATATCTGTTGATGGTATTGATCCATCCGAGAAATTCCATTAGACGTTCCATACTCCCTTTCCAAATCAGCAGCACATCATCTATATAGCGCTTCCAAAAGAATATATTTCCAGTGAAGGGGTTCGTAATGGATTGGATATTCTTTGCTTCGAAATCAGACACATATAACCCCGCCACGCTCGGGGCAAAAGTACTGCCCATCGAGGTGCCAGAGCATTGGAGGAACAGTTGTCCCTTGTATGCAAAAAAGTTTTCTTTGAGTGCAATGGTCGCACAGTCTATTATAAATTCTTTGGGGGTGGTGTACTCCCAAGAGACTGAGTTGAGAGCTGAACTTAGAACTTTGATCGTCTAATCTTGAGGAATACTCGTATACAGCCTCTCTATGTCTAGGGTAGCCAGTATTATCGAGTTAGTGTCAAAGGACATAGACTGTAATTGGTGGAGTAAACTCTTAGTGTCCTTCAAATATGTAGGTGTATTTTGAACGATGGGTTTCAAAAACTGATCACAAAAGGTAGATAAGGGTTCCAAAAGAGACCCAATTCCAGAGACTATAGGCCTACCCGGTGGTGGCAGTTTATTTTTATGGGTCTTCGGAAGAGTGTAAAAGTAAGGAACTATGCCTTTGCTAGTGGACAGGAAGTCAGCCTCATTTTTTGACAGGTCTCCCTTCTGCTCAGCTTCCCTGACCATGGTGGTGATTCGATTTTGAAGTTCTTCTGAAGGGTCATGAGTGAGAGGAATGTAATTGTTGGTATCATTGAGCAAGCCTTCACATACTTTCTCATAATCAACGGTATTCTGGATGACGATACCCCCGCCCTTATCGGCCGGTTTTATGGTAATTTTGGTGTTATTCTTCAGTGTCTCGAGTGCTTGATACTCTTCAGCCTTGAAATTCCCATATACCTCATGTTCTTGACAGGTTTCCAAATCAAGGAACACTGCTTGTTCAAAAGCGGTAATAGCTGCCGGTACTGTATGGGGGGGCGGTGTGAATGTGGATTTCAATCTCAGACCCGTATCGCCCTTGCGAAGGTCTGCATTAGGGTCTTCCTTTCCTTCAAAGAAGGCTTTTAATTTCAATTTCCGGAAGAAGTCAGTTAATTCGCAATGGAGCCTGAATTTATCTGGGCGGGCTGATGGCACGAAGCCCAGTCCTTTTTCAAGCACTTGTTGTTCGGTGTTTGTCAATTGTAGATCCGAAAGATTGGTAATTAGACTTGTTGGTTGCTCGTCCCTGCTTGTGGTGTCTTGCTCCTGGTGTGGTTGCCGACTGGGTCCTCTGTCTGCGAGGAAACTTGGTTGGTTGTTCGTCTGCTTTTGCCTCTTCCTCTCCCACCCCTCCCTAAAAAAGGAGGCTGGTATTGATTCTGAGCGGGTGGT
This sequence comes from Lissotriton helveticus, assembly GCF_964261635.1. Lineage (NCBI taxonomy): Eukaryota > Metazoa > Chordata > Amphibia > Caudata > Salamandridae > Lissotriton > Lissotriton helveticus. Next base: position 369,683,889 of record NC_136057.1, on the reverse strand, counting down.
GGTTGGTGCCAGCCTGGATTCCACCCCATCATTGGGAATTGGGGATGGGGAAAGGGGAAAGGTGGGGGTCCATAGCCGGCAGGTGGTACTGCTGGCCAGTTAGGAGCATGGTTGTAGAATTGCTGATTTCCTCTGTTCCCTCTGTTCCCTCGTCTCCTTCCTTGTCTGTTGGAGCCTGTACTGGATCCGCTGCTGTTGGAGGAGTTGTCATCTGCGAGGTCTGGATCGTTATTACTTTTAATTGGGACCACGAAGTTTGGGTCAGCAAAAGGATACATTTTATTAAATTCGAACTTTTTTAAGTCCTTTTGAAATTTAGTTATTTTAGCCTGCAACAGGTTTTCTTTGTACTCGTTGAGCTCCCTATTAATCTCATCGAGTTTCTTCTTATAACCGGTCACTGTTGTCCTGAATTGCTGATTCAGTTTCTTGGATCTCTATTAATAGAGCCTCGGAAAGACGTAAAGCAGTTTTTATTATAAGAACGAGCCAATCTCGCGTGCAATGCCATGCGATCATGGCCCATTCTCTACGAAACGTGGCATCATTGAGAAAGATGCGCGGTGCATTGGTCACCAAGAGGCCTTTCGGTGCAGAGTCCGTTGACAGGTATTGTTTCATGATGGTCCCATGTAATATAGTTCTGATTCTATCCCGTTTTTGTTCGGTCAGCTTCTCCCAGTCAGAGGTATGTGCTATGGCCTGCGAGATAGATGGATCTGCAAAGAGGGTGGAATCGGCCATGATTGCTTCGATTTCGGCTTCTGAGTAAGTAAGTCCCAAGTTTGCCATGTTTGCAAGAGATGTGCTAAAAAAGGGGAAAACAGGACGCGGTCCTGAGCCTTAAGTATAAATATCTCTCACAGATGTGCGCTGCAAATTGCGAGTCAACAAAAAGAGACGTAGGGTAGATGGAGCACTCTTACTCCCCACTCTAACTAGAAAACTAACAACAAAAGAGTGCTACTTAGTGAAGGACACAAAGATAGCTGAGCACTAGAAATCAAACAACACCCATTAGGTGTGTTAAGAAAGCCCTCACTCACCGACCTGGTCGGTGACATGCTTCATCATCGGGCCCCACTGGGTGTGACCGAATGTCACCCCAGTGTGCTTCAACGCCAGATTTACTGCGGAGCGGGTAATGTGAAGGTGTGAAGGCTAAGTGACAAGTTCAAGTGAATAGAGTGATGTGGTGATTTAAAAATGGCTTGAGTGTATCAAAAATTAATTTAATGGTTGATCACCAAGGACATATTAAAAATGTGTTGGTAAACAAGGTCAACTAAATTGGATGGCCTGTTTCCAATAACATCACGTGAGCGGTCAACATGTTTCTGCCAATGTTGGTATAATTAACCTGGCATTCGTCAGGACCTAAAGTGACTAAACCCCGGCGGTATGGGCACGCTAAGGCCCACCCTACCAAAGGACGTGAAAGTTAAAATATCTGTCGGAGTGCTCTGTGAAGGTGGCTTCACCGATCAAAAAACGGGAGGCACAACCCTTCTGGTCTCAAAATGAGAGACTCAAAAATCAGATGCACCTGTAAAGATAAAGGGTACAAACAGGCATGAACAGACAAATGCACAATTAGTTATTGTTCTGCAGACCAACAGACACACAATGGTGACTAGTGCTCAAATGTACAGGCAAGTGCACCACACATGATTATTTCGCAGAGGTGTGTGGTTCTGCATGTGGCTATATCTTATCGTACTACATGATAGCGTTATCGGTGAAATATCATTATCACGTTGTGCCAGTGTTGATGGGCGAACACAAATGTGGCCCACCAGTGAGCATGTGTCATTACATGCGGCGCGTGGAAACTGCGTGGTATGGTGGGGGATGGGCGTTTCTCAATCTAAAACGCGTTCTTTGATAGGAACTAAGCGATCAATGGGCCAATATCCCCCGAAAAACAAAATGCTCGTTTAATGGTTCTCACTTGGAAGGAGAGAAAATATCACCCCATAGACTGCGGGAGGGGGGTGACGGCGCATTTGGCACATCCTGTAACGTAGAGAGACAAACAAACACGAGACAAACTTAGTAGGGAAGCCTCGAAGGTACTTAGCTCATGCCGAAGGAAGCAGAAGAAAACCGGGACCACACTCACGCCCACGACGCCAGGCACCCGTGTGTAAACCTGACCAGCCCTCAAGACCACGTCTCGACGATCAAGAGCCGATGTGGTTGAGCTGTATATGAAGCCGGGGCTCCGTCAACATCGCGCGCTCTTCCTGGAATGGGCGTGGCCGAAGGCGCGTTTGCGTGTAGTCGACCAATGAGGAAAGGCGGTCGGCGTAAAAGTTCAGTCATAGACATAGAGAGACTACGACGTCTCAACTACTATCCAGTTGACTGAAAAGGTGACTCAAACTGAGGAGGTAATTTTAATTAAATAAAACAGTAAGAGTAAAACTGTAAGAGAAAAACTACAGTAAGTTAAAATTCTCTTATCGACTATGAGGACGGGGAATGGGTCGTTTCATCTACCCACCCAGGGACCCTCCGCAGAAGTTCCCATAATAAGTCTAATCTCGGGGGAAAAACAATGAACAAGCTCGAAAAGCAAAAACAAGTTCAAAAAACAGTGGGGTCACAGTGGGGGTTAATGCCAGTATTATCGAGTTGAAGGACACTAAGAGTTTACTCCACCAATTACAGTCTATGTCCTTTGACACTAACTCGATAATACTGGCTACCCTAGACATAGAGAGTCTGTATACGAGTATTCCTCAAGATGAGACGATCAAAGTTCTAAGTTCAGCTCTCAACTCAGTCTCTTGGGAGTACACCACCCCCAAAGAATTTATAATAGACTGTGCGACCATTGCACTCAAAGAAAACTTTTTTGCATACAAGGGACAACTGTTCCTCCAATGCTCTGGCACCTCGATGGGCAGTACTTTTGCCCCGAGCGTGGCGGGGTTATATGTGTCTGATTTCGAAGCAAAGAATATCCAATCCATTACGAACCCCTTCACTGGAAATATATTCTTTTGGAAGCGCTATATAGATGATGTGCTGCTGATTTGGAAAGGGAGTATGGAACGTCTAATGGAATTTCTCGGATGGATCAATACCATCAACAGATATCTGAGATTCACTCACACTGTAAGTACCACTGAGGTGGTTTTCCTTGACATAGTGATAACTAACAGTGGAACAACTCTAACCACGAAAACTCACTATAAAGCGACTGCAAAAAACAACTTGCTACAATTTTCCAGTTTTCACCCACGCCCATTGAGGGAAAATCTGCCCTATGGGCAGTATCTCCGTATTAGGCGTAACTGCAGTAGTACACATGATTTCAAAGAACAATCAACTGACTTGACTAAGAAATTACAACAAAGAGGTTACCCTAACCATATCCTGAATAAGGGATTTAAACGGGCACGTAATCAGCCCCGTGAAGTCCTCTTGGAACCACAACTGAGAACTGTGGAGGAACCTCCCCTTACATGTGTTACTACCCACAGTACCTTGTCCAACCTGATGAAAAAATCTGTGAACAAAAACTGGAAAATAATTTCTAGCACTAAAAAGGATTGGCAGAAACCCCTTTTCTCATTTAGAAAAGGTCGTAGTCTAAGAGACTCCTTAGTGCATACCAGACCTAAAGAACCAGCTCCCTTGCCAACACGCAGTATCACTAATGCATGGAATCTACCAAGGGTCACCGGACATTACCCATGCTCCAATTGCTCCGTGTGCCATCTGACACGAAATCGTTGTCCTTGGAACCGGACAAAACCTGGTGGCAAAGATCGCACACCAATTGTAACTCAGCCAACGTTGTCTACCTCATCACGTGCCCCTGTTCTTACCGATACGTGGGCATGACCACGAGGAAGGTCAAGCAGAGGGTGTGTGAACACAGGAGTAATATAAGATGCAAGAAGACCACCACCAAGATGAGTGATCATTTCTTGCAAGCTAACCATACCACCAACGATCTAAGATGGACTGTAATTGAACAGCTCTCTGAAGGCCCAAATATTGCTGAAAGACTATTTGAAAAAGAGCAGCGATGGGTGTATCGGCTTGGCACCCACCTTAGTGGTATGAATGATGACATTCCTTGGGGGACTATCAGAAAATAAACATTCCCATGTGCATGAACTCTGTCCATTGGTTCGGCGGTCATATTATACCAGGCATCCATGCTATGTATCAGCTTTAACAGATGACCTCACTCTCATTCGTTATTGAAGGGATTTAGCCTAGCTTCGAAATATACTTCGAAATATATTTCGAAATAATACTTCTTTAACACCTGCTAATCGAACTAGTAAGCTTACCTTCAACAAAATTAACCCCCACTGTGACCCCGCTGTTTTTTGAACTTGTTTTTGCTTTTCGAGCTTGTTCATTGTTTTTCCCCCGAGATTAGACTTATTATGGGAACTTCTGCGGAGGGTCCCTGGGTGGGTAGATGAAACGACCCATTCCCCGTCCTCATAGTCGATAAGAGAATTTTAACTTACTGTAGTTTTTCTCCTACAGTTTCACTCTTACTGTTTTATTTAATTAAAATTACCTCCTCAGTTTGAGTCACCTTTTCAGTCAACTGGATAGTAGTTGAGACGTCGTAGTCTCTCTATGTCTATGACTGAACTTTTACGCCGACCGCCTTTCCTCATTGGTCGACTACACGCAAACGCGCCTTCGGCCACGCCCATTCCAGGAAGAGCGCGCGCTGTTGACGGAGCCCCGGCTTCATATACAGCTCAACCACATCGGCTCTTGATCGTCGAGACACGGTCTTGAGGGCTGGTCAGGTTTACACACGGGTGCCTGGCGTCGTGGGCGTGAGTGTGGTCCCGGTTTTCTTCTGCTTCCTTCGGCATGAGCTAAGTACCTTCGAGGCTTCCCTACTAAGTTTGTCTCGTGTTTGTTTGTCTCTCTACGTTACAGGATGTGCCAAATGCGCCGTCACCCCCCTCCCGCAGTCTATGGGGTGATATTTTCTCTCCTTCCAAGTGAGAACCATTAAACGAGCATTTCGTTTTTCGGGGGATATTGGTCGCAGGCCTTGGCCCATTGATCGCTAAGTTCCTATCAAAGAATGCGTTTTAGATTGAGAAACGCCCATCCCCCACCATACCACGCAGTTTCCACGCGCCGCATGTAATGACACATGCTCACTGGTGGGCCACATTTGTGTTCGCCCATCAACACTGGCACAACGTGATAATGATATTTCACCCATAACGCTATCATGTAGTACGATAAGATATAGCCACAGGCAGAACCACACACCTCTGCGAAATAGTCATGTGTGGTGCACTTGCCTGTACATTTAAGCACTAGTCACCATTGTGTGTCTGTTGGTCTGCAGAACAATAACTAATTGTGCATTTGTCTGTTCATGTCTGTTTGTACCCTTTATCTTTACAGGTGCATCTGATTTTTGAGTCTCTCATTTTGAGACCAGAAGGGTTGTGCCTCCCGTTTTTTGATCGGTGAAGCCACCTTCACAGAGCACTCCGACAGATATTTTAACTTTCACGTCCTTTGGTAGGGTGGGCCTTAGCGTGCCCATACCGCCGGGGTTTAGTCACTTTAGGTCCTGACGAATGCCAGGTTAATTATACCAACATTGGCAGAAACATGTTGACCGCTCACGTAATGTTATTGGAAACAGGCCATCCAATTTAGTTGACCTTGTTTACCAACACATTTTTAATATGTCCTTGGTGATCAACCATTAAATTAATTTTTGATACACTCAAGCCATTTTTAAATCACCACATCACTCTATTCACTTGAACTTGTCACTTAGCCTTCACACCTTCACATTACCCACTCCGCAGTAAATCTGGCGTTGAAGCACACTGGGGTGACATTCGGTCACACCCAGTGGGGCCCGATGATGAAGCATGTCACCGACCAGGTCGGTGAGTGAGGGCTTTCTTAACACACCTAATGGGTGTTGTTTGATTTCTAGTGCTCAGCTATCTTTGTGTCCTTCACTAAGTAGCACTCTTTTGTTGTTAGTTTTCTAGTTAGAGTGGGGAGTAAGAGTGCTCCATCTACCCTACCTCTCTTTTTGTTGACTCGCAACTTGCTGTAACTTCCCACAAGTATTTTTTCCAAATTATATTGCTCTGGTAAGAGGTGGGAACCAAAATGGTTATAATCTGAGGGTGATTCACAATTTCATGACATTAAATATGGAAAACAGTTAAACATTCTGGGAAACTTCAATTTTAGGCAGCAAACATTGCAAGTTAAGCACATTACTTCACTCTCAGGACCACACCTGCCAAACCAGAGCATAATATAAGTATTTATCATTCGAGACAAAATATTACAACCTTTGGATGTGTGATTAGTGACCACCATTCAGGAGAACAAGAGATATGAAAAGGCAACTGCAGGCCCACATTTCGCTCATTAGGAGGCATTAATATGTTAAGACTTAATAGAACACACTCATTTGTACACTCTGTGGCCCAACACTCAATGGCCCACTTAGCGGTGCCCAGAGTTCTTCGACAGATGCGTCCAGACACAGTATTGTATTGACTTTTTTATTTGGGCAGTTTTATTTAGCGCAAACTCGACCCAAATGTTTTGGAGCACTTTACATGAGCACCAGCTTGTGTGTTAAACCAATTAATATTTTATGTTACGATGGAGTGGTTGAATGGAGCGTCAATATGTTTTTGAAGTACATACCAGCCTCCATATTTGATCACTTCTTTTTGCAGTTTTATATAGCGTGAACTATATTGGAGGTATTGGAGCGTTTACATGAGCACCAGTTACGTTACACAAGGACACATTGATTTTTGTTAGGGAAAGGGAGATTAAGTGATTTGCCCAAAATCAAAGGATATTGAGCCAACGCCAAGACTTGAACCTGATTCCCTGGCTCCAAAGTCGTCGGCTCTGGCCGTTATGCCTCATTCTCTCCCCAACTTAATATGTATCTCTTGAAACTGGAGACTGTGGATTCTCTAGAGAGGGAACAGGAGCTACAGAAGCCTGGCAGTAGCAGACTCAAACACCACGGTGCAAACAGCTCAATATATCATTCCAAGAAGATGGTGACCATCAGCAGCACTTCCAGTCCAAGATGGTGGAACCATATATACTTCTATTCTGTGCACCTGAGAGAGGTTACTCGGAGTTCCCTTTTATACAAAGCATACTGGGATGTCGGGAATATGTCTTGAAATCTTTGATGGTTCCGTAAATGTCTTGTCTGAAAATCTATCAACAGGGAAGAGGCTACCTCTTTATTCTGACATCTCTTGTGAATTGTAACTGCTGATATAACATAACTCAGATTTCGATCCCAGACTGCAATTAACGGTTGGGAGAAATTTAACTTATAATTCCTCAAACATTAGGTAAAGGTGTGTGGCCTTGCCTGAAAATTAATTGGTCAGTCGATTCCTTTTGTATCATTTTATCCCGTGTTCTGCTGTTGCTACCACTGTTGAATCTATAGTTATTGTACTTGTTCTATTGCTTTATACTTGTTCATGCTTGGTGTATGGCACAAAGTGTGCTGGAGGTGTAGTTGGAGGACAATTCTGTGGTGGTGCTGCCTTACCATTAGGTGCTGCCCCAGTACTGTCCTGTCTTCAGCCTCGTTTCACACACAAAAAGAAGGGGAGAGAGGTACAACTCCATGCCCATCCTCCCTGGAAGATCCACATATCAACACAACTAGGGGAAAGGAGGAAGAGAATGGGGGTACAATACGTGCCCCCGTCTCTTCACAGCATCAGTGGGAAAGCAAAAGGCATCCTAAAAAACTGCCCTCATCCACTAGATAGAGGCATGCTTCATCATAGGGCTGCTACAACATCCCGGCACTCACTAACGCCTGGGATGGAGCAAAGAGAGGGGAAGACAAAAACAGACAAAAGTGTTGGGATCTAGTGCAATAGAACGTGAGACAGTGTGGTGTGAAGTCTTAAATCTAACTCAGAGATACCTACTGTTCAACTTTATTCTGAGGTTCCCTAGTTAGGATAAAATAAGAATAGGTGGAGAAGGTTTTGGGCGAAGAAATTAGGACCCCCTTCTTCTCCTATACTGCTTGTTATGTCGACATGTTTCAGACGTGTAAGTCGCCCCACCTGTTTACAGCCTAGTCAGACGTGTGCCAGACATGAGCAAGGGTCCCAAAGCTACTGAAATTAAAAGACTCCAAAGCTTAGAAGACTGCTCAGCCTGTAGCATGCAAAAACAGAAAAATACAGTTATGCATAGCTTTAAATTGACGGTAGCCCATTCCAAGGGAAACATATAAACTGAACAGTGGGACATCCCTGCCCCTCCAATGTACTTCTTTGTCTTCTTATTTCTTCCGCATCAGTCTGGGTGGACTTTGTGATTGGCTATTACAATATTCCTTGCATGTAGTGTTTGTGTGGAAACCTCGGTTTTTTACCTTTCACATTTATTGCCATGTCTGATTTCACGAGATGTGGTTTCAGGAGCCGCGGATGTGACCGCAGTAGAACGTTAGGTTTTGAAACGGGGGAAGGTTAGGCACAGGGTTGGTTACATCTGGCGTGCAAACGCAAGTATGAAATAAACTTCGAAGGGTTTTAATCATACCAGTGTACTGATCACACCACGTTTGGCCAAGATTGTGTACTCACGGCGGCCGATCGAGACGTCATCGATTTCATTGGATGTTCGGCCCGGATAACTGTCATGGTTGTCCACAAAGACCCTAAATTAACATCAGCTTTAGTCTATAGGTCCCGTAAGGAAAGTGGGAAATTACCTACTGACGTCGTCACTTCTACGTCGTGTTACGTAACGCTAACGAATTGAGGTGACAGCACCATCGAATTGTATTCCTGAGTGGCGCGCACGCTCTAGTCGGCGACGTTCAAGTCAGGCAACGTCGAATTGGGTCTGCCTGTGCGCACATACAATTGCGCAGAATTGACGCACAACTTTCACAATGTCAGGCTGTGGGTTGTTTTCCGAGCAAAACGAATACATCTGTGGACCTCGTCTGCAAGAAACAGCGGGACCATTACCACAGTAAGGATATTGTAAATTTTAGTCAGGATTCAAATTTTGAATAACACATTTTGAAATGTAGTCAACCTCTTATTGTTGAGATGAGTTAGTGTTTACGTTAAATTATTCTCGTGCTACAAAGCAAGAGCTTGTCTCGTGGTCAGTCACCAGGTGTGACGGTATCTGAATCCAATATGTGGTAGTTGAAGCTCGGGAACTTCAGTACAGTTGGCGTCTTGAAGTTGGAAGTTTAAACCTACTTCTAAATAAGTACTTATTTCTATTGGATGTTTCTACCTCATGACTCATCACCTTTTGAATATCTCGGGTGTCAGGCTGGACTCAGAAACTTTTCAATAGCTCTCCCATACTATTAAGGAGTGCTTGTTCCATCTTGTTGCAGCACGCAACACCTTGTGACACAATGTTGGTTTTCAGATGACCTGAAAAGGGATAAACTGACACTTAGGCGTACGTATGCCCCAGAGGAGAGAATTGCTTATGTAGCTCTGCAAAAAAACTATAAAAATTCTATTCTTCAGACTAAGACCACTTACTTTTCCTCAAAAATTATGAATTCAGCTACGAAAACCAAAGACATCTTTGCAATAGTTGATGAGCTTGCGCAACCTGACAGAGTGATAGCTAAATCTGTCTCCTCACAAACACTATGTGATTCCCTGAACTCTTTCTTTATCGATAAAATAATTTCTATCAAAAGCAATATTCCCACTTCCACGCTTCCAGTCACTCCTCCAATCACATGTAAAAATTCCCTCACGCTTGACCAAATTCCCCTTATCTCTAGAGAGGAATTTCTTGCCCTCCTAAAGAAGGTGGGATCTGGTTCCCCTAATGATTGCTGTCCACCCCACATCCTGCAAGAGGCTTTTGCTGCCTGCCCTGATCCGCCTCTCTCACTCCTCAACAACTCCCTTAAACAAGGTATCGTTCCGGACACTTTTAAACACGCCGTGATTGTCCCGATTTTGAATAAACCAAACGCCGACCTATTGGTCTTGAGCAATTTTCGTCCAATCTCCCTGCTCCCATACCTTAGTAAGTTACTGGAGACGCATGTCGCGAACTGCCTGAGCTCATTTATTGAGCATTCGCAGTTCCTTGACCCTCGGCAGGCGGGTTTTCAACCAGCCCATTCTACGGAGTCCGTCATCCTAGCAGTGATGGAGGAGCCGAGAAGAGGAGCCGATAAAAACACCACCCAAGCCCTGGTACTTTTAGACCTATCAGCCGCTTTTGAAACGGTCGATCATGATCTTTTGATCGACCGTGTCAGTAATGCTGGCATCCAGGGTTTGGCCCTTAGATGGGTTTCCTCTTTTTTGCATAAACGATTCCAGGCAGTTCACCTGGCTAACTTCTCGGCCAAGCAATCCAAGTTGACCTGTGGAGTCCCTCAGGGCTCTTCCCTGTCTCCCCTTTTGTTTAATTTGTACATGCAACCTTTGATTGTTTCTTTACGTAATAGCCCAGTCATAACCTTTAATTATGCCGACGATCTTCAGTTGGTATTCAACATTGACCCCTCCAACACATCAGTCACCAATTTCCAATCCACCATGACAGCCATCGCCGAATGGATGTATACCAATCAATTAAAACTCAATCCTGACAAGACGGAGCTGATCTTGACTGGTGGAGCGGCCAACCCCTGGGACTCCAATTTTTGGCCCCCGCTCTTGGGCAGCTCCCCCCACCCTGTGGATACTGTAAAAAGCCTCGGGGTCATAATCTGCAATGATCTGTCTCTGAAACCCCAAATTAACGCAGTGGTTTCTTCTTGTTTTTACCGTCTTCGCAGATTTTGCAAGATCTGCAGATTTTTTACCACCGGAGCTCTCACTCTTGTTACCCTGGCTTTAGTCATTTCTCGTATTGACTACGCAAATTAGCTCTATGTTGGTATACCAGCATACCAACTTCGTTGTTTACAGTTAGTCCAAAACCAAGCAGCCAGGCTCATTTACCATCTACCTCAGTACCAGCATGTCAGTCCTCTGATAAAGAGCCTTCATTGGCTCCCGGTGGCCAAACGCTGTGTCTTTAAACTTGGCTGCACCATCTTCAAAGCGCTCGCAGGCCAGGGTCCTGCTTTCATTTCTTCTATGATCCATCGCTGTGTTCCCATACGCAAACTTCGCTCCTCCCACCTCAATCTGCTCACACTCTCCCGATAGTACTGAAATCTGTAACCAGTTACACTCAATGCAGAACACTCCTCGAAACCCTTTTGTTCCTACAAGCATATCAGTAATGTTCCTGTTCCCCTCCGCCGCTGTCCTTCTCTCCTAGCGCCATGAAACCGCTTGGTGTAAGCGCGCTTTACAAATATTTTTAACATAACATAACTATAGCCATAAAGCACTCTCATCACAGTGTGCTGATATCATTTCCCTTTTGACCATCACCATTGACGCATTTGGATCTCTTCAAGTCTCCTAACAGACCAATTTATTATTCAACGTTTTCTTCTTTCTTGTTCCAATTAGGTGCCATGTTCTGTCGGGATTAAAACCTTGCTGGGACGGTGACAACCAATTGTCTATAACAAATCCTTATGGCATATGCCTGTGGTGCCTTGGATCCAATGTCATGGCCTGCGAATCATGCCAGGAAATGCATCCAAAAGCTCTCAAGGAGTGTAAGGCTAAGATGTTTTTAGTTCGATTGAGCGAGTGATGAATGTCAGTCATCAAAAATCCTGTCCTCTGTCCAAGTCCCCTACGCCCCCATCTTGCAAATCTTCCAAACGGAAACACAAGAAGAGAGGACACACATCTCGACGCCATACCTCCCAAAGCAAGTTGCCTAGGCCTTCGACGAATCTTCAAAGAATCTGACACCTTTGGCTCTGGCACACCCAGCGCTGGTTCCAGACACAATACTGCCTGCTGCGCTGATGCCAAGGCCCCAGACTGGTTGTCCATACCCAGAGTTCCAAACACTTGAAACACATCCATCTTCATTTATTTTTTTTAAACAATTTTTATTGAAACAATTTGCATAGCATTCCAAGGACAGCACATTTTGCATAGCATGTATATACACATCGGTAATATTCATAAAGTTATTAATAAGCGTCTCATAAAACACAGCACCCATGTCCCTCCTCCGTATGCCCAACCCACCCCCGGACATGCCATTTTCATTTTTTAACGCAATGTTAAATTTGTTCAATTGAACCATGGTCCCCTTTGTTAGGCTGCTGGTCTCATGGGTCTGTTTGTCATATTTGCTAGGTGGAATGCCAACACCATATCTACCTCTTCCACAAGTATCCTGGGCAAATCAGAACCTGACTCCACCATTGGGTCCGCAGACAGAGTTGACGTAGCCTCCATTGCTTGTTCCGAGTCCTAATATTTTGTCACCGGACTGAACATCTCTGTGGCATCTCAATCGACTACCTCAGTGCCACAGATGATGCTGGCGGTTTCAAAGGCCTCCAGCTCAACCCACGTCTGCTATAATATAACCCCTTTCTCCGACCCCACAACTACTTCAAGCAGAGAACCTTCCTATTATGACCCACTGCTCCCGAAGAGAGACTCAAAGGCTAGTTGAGGGGGCATATACGTCTTTGGGGACAGTGGCTCACAAGAAGATATAAATGAACGCAGTGATGGAGATGATGAAACTGGAATATTCACGGATTTTGAGGGCTTAAAGGATGCAAATGGACTTGACACCTCCCTGCAATGGAGGCTCCTATCACCCACAGGTAACCTTCCACCAGAAGTGACTTTGTACCATATTCAAATGCTTGATCTATCGTCCCCATCCTCTGAGGTAGAATCTAATATCCTTACAGAGGTCTTGCATGCCTCCTCTCATGCAGCGGAACTCCTCCTTCCTTTCACTGAAGCCCTCTTGGAACTTATTTTGGCTATATAGGAGAAACTGACCTCTTCAAAAACGGCTTTTCAAGGGTCATTGCTAGGAAATATAATCCAGCACCTGGAGACCCAGTCTTCCTCATGGCTCATCCATCTCCAGAGTGTTTTGTCGTGCAGTCTTCTTGTTCATCTAAGACACCTCAAAAAACACCTTCAGATTGTGAGTCAAACAAAATGGAGCAGTTCACCAAGAAGATTTTCAGGGCAGGGAGCATGACGCTTAAATCATTAAATGGCACATGCCTGTTGGAGACATGTGCACATGCCCCTCTTGATTCGGCACAGGCAGTCATTCCACCCTATCAGAAGATCTTTGCTCTCATTTTACTGAGCTTATTGGGGATATTCATGCAGCATCTAAACAAGTTATCCAATCAGTGCTGATTCAGTGGCAAGGGCCATGGTGACATCGAACTCCCTAAGAAGTAATGCATGGTTACGCAACTTAGGATTCTTGAAGGTTGTCCAGACCACACTAATGGACCTGCTATTTAATGGATCCCACCTCATCGGGGCTTTCAACAACGTGGCTTTCAGCAAAAATAGCAGACACATCTTTTCAATAAGCAATATAGAGAGCCTGGCAAAGGAAGGCAGCGTTCCCTACCTCTTCCTACCTCATCTTCTCCCTCCTCCTCGTCCCCAGCCACTGCAGGGAAGTAGCCCTAGTTCCTTCTTACCCAGGCACACTCAGTCCATTGCAGGACAGCGTTTCCACAAACATGGAGGACCATTATTTCAGGCCTTAGGGTCTTACACATTGCAGAAAGATGATATACCTTATCCTTCTAACAATCACCACCTCCTATCTGTGCCCAACCAGAGGTAATCCTAGAAGACAGTGCAAGGTTAAGGAGGGTATTGATACTTCTTGATCCTCAAAAAGGAGAGCTTCCTTCATCCGATCCAGGAGTTCAGGATTTTAAACTGGTTAGTCAAAAATGAAAGGTTCACAGTGCTGTCTTTGAAGATTAGAAGGTGTCTTTGCACCTGCAGGATGCTTAATTCCGCATCCTAGTCCTAAAGTCTCACAGGAAGATCCTTCACTTCACAGGAGGATTTGAACTGTCCTTCATGAAAACGATGCTGGTGCTTGCAGCCCATCTCAGAAGAACAGGAATCCCAGTATTCCCTTTTTCGGATTAATGGCTCAAGAAACCCAGCTATCTAGATCGTGGTGTCTCACGATTTTCAGGCAACAACACAATTGTTGTTTGACCTGGGCTTTTCAATTAATTAAGTCAAATCTCACCTAGTGCCCTCTCAGGGCATCCTGTTCATAAGAACAGCACTGGACACCACAACGAATTGAACCTTCACTCCCCCTCACAGGGCTCAAGATATTCAGTCTATGATCCTGATGTTTTAGGATGGAGCGACCATTCCAGTCCCAACCGTTTTAAGTCTGCTAGCATCCTACATTCCGGTGGTCACCCAAGCACACTGGCACCTGAGGGCCCTCCAGTGGTGCTTCCCCAAAAACAGTGGCTCCAACACAGAGGGAATTTACAGGCCTGTATCAACATCACCAGGGACCCTGCAGTGGACCTACAATGAGGGAGGAGTATGAACAGAAAACTGTCTCAAGGAAAACATTTTCACCCTCATCTGGTGGCAACAATGATCATGGATGCTTCCATTCTAGTATTGGGAGCTCATCTGGAGGAACTGGATATCAGTGGCTCGAGTCGCCAGAAGAACAGATTTTACACATACATCTGTTGGAAATGTAGTCAAAATGTATGGCTCTCAAGGCCTTCCTTTCCCATTATGGTTGATAAGCCCAGATTTTGATAGACAACACAACAGCAATGTGAAACATCAACAAGCAAGGGAGAGTGTGGTCGCATTTTCTCTGCAAAGAAGATCTATGTCTCTGGTCCTGGAATCAGGTTAATCAGATTCGTGTAGTGGCAGATCACCTGGCTGGAGTGCTCAATGTAAGAGTGGATAATCTCAGCCAACGTCATCTTGCTGACCATGAGTGGTGTTTTCATGTGGGGATAGTCCAGAACATCTTTCAACACTGGGGTACTCCTCAGATGGATCTGTTTGCCACACAGGAGAATGCTCACTGCCCTAAAAATTCTGTGTCCACCTCCAGTATCTGATGTAGGGAGCATTGAGGGATGCGTTTAGCTTGAAGTCAAACTTTCCACTTAATTCCCATTTCTTCTGACACCCTTGATTCCTCGTGTCTTGAGAAAGATTCACCTTGACTGGGCCAAAGTAATACTAGTCACTCTGGAAGTGCCACAAAGTGTGTGGTACGTAGACCTTGTTCACCTCTCCCTATGGCCTTCGCTCCATCTCTCTTACAGGGTAGAACTACAGGGGCAGGTTCTACACCCCAGTCTCCAGAGTCTCCACCTACATGCTGGGAGATTGAGTGGAGCAACCAGAGGTTTTTTTCCTTACCTCCTTTAGTGGTGGATGTTATTTTATCTTCTAGAAGACACTCCATCAAAACTGTCTATCCTGGCAGATGGGCCAAATTTGTTTAATTGTGTACAGACAACTCCATAGATCTTCTTCAAGCTCATCTGGCTAATGTTCTCATTTTGCCCTCTCACTAGCCCAGCAGGGCTACGCAGTTGCCACAGTCAAAGGTTATTTGTCATCCTTATTGGCTTTCTTATGCCTTCCAGATCAGCCACCTCTCTTTAAATATCCCAATGCTCTAATATTCCTCAAGGATCTCGCAAACAAGTACCCACCTACTCTTTATTATGCCATAATGGGATCTCAATTTCGTTTTTACTTGCCTAATGTGTTTCACGTTTGAACCTTTCACAAGTGTCCTTACTGTTACTGACGTTTAAGGTTGTTTTCCTAACTGCTATTACTTCAGCAAGGCAACTCAGCAAATAACAAGCCTTGAGTGCGAAGCCTCCTTTAATTTCCTTCTTCATTGACAAGCTGGTGTTTCCCAACGGTTCATTGGAAAAGTAGTTGTTATATGTTAATATTGGCTGCTGTTAAAATAAAGTGAAGACTTCCATTTCCTTTGCTTTTATCTTCCTTTTTAGTCGGTTTTGTTACTCTGGGGTTCTTATTCCTTTTCTTTTTTCTTTCCTTTTCTTCTCTGCTCTCTCCTTTTCCTTTCTTTCCTTTTCTATTTTCTTCTCTCTATTTTCTTCTCTTATCTTATATTTTTACTCACATACTCCTTGCTTCATTACCTTCTAGATCATGGAATCATTGCTATTTTTTCTTGCTTATGCCATATCTTTCGTACAATGTTCTCACATGCACTATGTTTTATTTATCAATTCCTTCTGATGTACTCTCCCTCCATTTGTATATGCATTTGAATTTTCATCTAAATTTTTTCAATAAAAAATTTCAACACAAAAAAAATAAAGTGAAGAGAGAAGGCATAATCCTCGCCTCCAGTCCTGACATAGAATTGACTGCATTTCCTTCAATTATTTTCTTTATTGGTGTAATATAGGAGTGTTCTGTATAATTTACTTATGTTGTTATTTAGTTTTAGATTGTATACATAACTTGTGTTGTTAATTTTTTTAATTCTTTTTAACAATTCTTCGATTCATAGTATTGTTTATTTTGTTTTAGGTTTAAAGTATTTTATTCACACATAAAGACAGACAGATGATACAAAAGACATAGCAGGGCGCAGTGCCAGAGTTCAAAAGCGGCAGCAACAAGTAACACCCTGTGAAGTCCGATCACTCAGTAGCATAGTACAAATGTCGCCTCAATGTGCCATGACATTTCCAACAAAACCCCCCCCTCCCAACTGCCCCCCCAACTCCCAACCACCCCCCCCCCCACCCCTCGTCCAGTGCACAGTTCCTAAATCGTGACACACATCAAAGCCTCAGTATCAACGACGACCAGTCCATAGGGAGATCATGAAACAGAGCCCTCCGGAATCGGGAGCCTGAGAAGGCGGAGATACTTGGGACAGGTGAGCTCCCGAAATTCAGTAAGCAACAGGGAGTGAAAGGGCTGCCAGAGTTCTCTAAACTGATCCACATCCCCCGCCACTGTAAGAGACATTTTCTCCATACCCAACACGTGCCACAATCTGTGAAGCCAGCCAGTGATAGACGGGATCGTGGCCGTGTGCCAGTGTATTAAAATGTTCTGGACTGCGGAACCCAGGGCTATCGCAATCTGTCTGCCCCTGCGAGATCGAAGGGGGTACATTAGATCGTTCGGAAGCCCCAACAGAGTGTAGGCAGGGAAGCGGGGCAATTCAATTTCGAAGCTAGAATCAATTTCATCCAGCACTTCCCTCCAGTAAGGCTCCAGAAGCGGGCAGTCCCAAAGTATGTGAGTGAGAGTACCTCGGAGCCCACATCCTCTCCAGCATGTATCATCCTTACTGCGATCAAACTCTCGCACTCGTTTCGGCGTGTAATACCAGTAGGTAGAAACTTTCGTTAGTGTATCCGTGAGCCCCATGTGATAAGCGGAATGCCTCGCTCTGTATGATATGTGTTCCCATTCTTTATGGCTTAGTGTCCTCCCCAACTCCCGTTCCCATCGCTCCCTCCCGGGGTGATAAAGGTGTGTCGCTGGTGGCTGCAGTAGTTTATACAAATCAGAGATCAGTTTGGAGTCCGAAGTCCGCGTCATGAGCCAATGTTCATAGGGGAGAAAAGGCCGGTCGGCCGCTCCTCTCACCTGCGGCTGAAGAGCCCAGTGGCGAGCCTGCAGATAATGAAGTCGCTCCGTCTCCGGAAGCGAAAACTCCTGACGGAGTTGGAGGAAGGGGTGAACCCCTTCCGGGCCATATAGATGACATAAGGCCCTACATCCCGCCTGACGCCATTCCGTAAAAGCCCCCTTTTCCATCCCCGGGGTAAAGTCCGGGTTGTCCACCAGCGGGGTGAGTGGAGACGGAAACGTGGTAAGACCGCGCAGAACGCCAGTAGCGTCCCATACCCGCAGAGGCACTCTCGTGACAAAGGAGGCGTAGAGGTTTTTAGGCCGGTGTGGGCGACGCAGGAAAGGGATCTCCTGCAAGGGCCTCCCCGCTACCGACTGATCCTGAAAAAGCCAATGCTTATCAGATTCCCATTTACTCCACTCTACTAGGTAGCGCAATTGAGCAGCTTGAAAGTATTTGCGGAAGTCAGGGATACCCAACCCACCAGCCTCTGGGGCCAGCAACGAGAGGGCTCGACGCATCCTAGGCTTCTTACCCTGCCAGACAAACCGAGATACGTCCGCCTGGAGCTGCGAGATCCATCCCACCGGTGGCTGGAGCGGCAGAGCCCGAAAAAGGTATAGTACCTGAGGCAACACCGTCATTTTGACAGCAGCTATCCTGCCAAGCCAGGAAAGAATGCCTCGGTTCCACCGGCTCAACTCCTCCCTAATCTTAGCACCTAGAATCCGGTAGTTTGCTGAGACCATGGCCGGCAAGGTAGGGGCAATCTGGATCCCCAGATACGGCACCGCTCCCGAGGACCAGAGCATAGGGAACCGTTGCTGCAGATACAACCTAGTGTCCGGTTCGAGGGAGACATCCAGCGCCACCGATTTCCCCATGTTCATCTTGAACCCGGACACGATGCCAAAAGAGGCCAGTTCCTCCATACTCGCAGGCAGGGCCACGCGAGGCCGGTCAATGGTCAAAATAACATCGTCAGCGTAGAGGCTAATAGCGTGGTCAAAGCCCCCCATTCGTATGCCAGTCACCATTGGGTTATCCCGCATCCGCTGGGCTAATGGCTCCATGTACAGCGCGAAAAGCAGAGGCGAGAGCGGGCAGCCCTGCCTGGTGCCCCGCTCAATGCTAAAGGAGGCTGAGGCACACCCATTGACCCGGACCACCGCTGACGGGCGATTGTAGCAATTGAGAATCATGGAGCGGAATTTCTCTCCGATACCTGCTTTGAGCAGCACCCGTTCCAAGTAAGGCCAGTGGACGCGGTCAAATGCCTTCTCCGCATCCACTGCTAACAGCATCCGCTCCCCAGGAAGCCGAGATGCTTTCTCCAGCAAATGTACTACACGTTTCGTATTGTCCACCGTTTGACGTCCGGGGACAAAACCCGCTTGATCGGGATCGACCAGTCCGGGTAGGTGGAGTGCCAGTCTAGCTGCTAGAATCCCTGTATATAACTTCAGGTCAATATCCAAAAGGGAGATCGGCCTATACGATCCGCACTTTGTCGGATCCTTACCGGGCTTAGGGATTACCGAGATGGTGGCTCGGAGCAGATCAGGTGGAATGGCCCCATGTTCCGCAAAGGAGTTGAACAGACGTGTCAGGACGGGAGCCAGCGTAGTGCAGAACGTTTTGTAAAATAGTGCAATGTAGCCGTCCGGCCCTGGTGCCTTACCATGCTTGAGCCTGGCAATAGCGGAGATCACCTCCTCAACCCGGATATCTCTGTCTAAGTGGTCCGCCTGTACCGGCTCTAGGGAGGGCAAGTCAACCGAGCCCAAATATGCATCCAGGGCCTCCTCACTCGGGGGAGTCCCTGAATAAAGATCTTCATAAAACCCGCGGAAGACAGCCGCAATCTGCGCGTCATCAGTCTCCAGTCGCCCCGATGGGTCAGTGATGCCTTTGACAAGCTGAGATTGCCTCGCCGCTCGGAGCCTATTTGCCAATAACCGGCCACACCGGTCCCCACCGGTGTAAAAGGTGTGCCGCAGCCGTAACGCTGCATACTCGGCCCGGTCGAAATCCAGGGCTGTCAGAAGCTTTCGGGCCTCCTTGAGCTGCCGCCAAATTCGGGGAGCCCCCGTCCTGCGGTGGATCTGTTCCAGCTCTCTCACCCGATCTGTAAGTTCCTCCCGTTTGGCCTGCCGCGCCCTATTCTCCGCCGATGAGATCGCAATGAATTCCCCTCTGACAACCGCCTTCAAGGCCGCCCACTGCGTAGCCCGACTAGTGTCAGTGTTGTCATTATGAGACTGAAATTCTTTAATCACCGTCTCAATGCGAGCCACTACCTCCTTCCTGTGCAACAGCGTGTCACGAAGGCGCCACGTCCGAGGGCGAGGGGCCGTCGGAGGCATATCAAGCAGAACCTCAACCGGAGCATGGTCCGACAGGGAGATCACCCCCATCTCCGCTCCCGAGACCAGCGTCTTTACTGGGGATGTAACCAAAAGGTAGTCCAACCGTGCATACGTCTTGTGCGCGTGGGAGAAATATGAATAATCCCTATCATTCGGGTGTAGCTGTCTCCATAAGTCAAGGAGGTCCACCTCCGCGAGCTGGGCTCTGCGGTCCGCAGAGAGTTCCCCGACCTGGGGGAGCGCTGCGCCGACCTATCTAGTGCGGAGTCAAAGACAATATTAAAGTCCCCCCCGAGTATGATATGCCTATCTTGCGTAGCAGGGACCTCTTCGATCGCAGCCTGCAGAAAGCGGTCCTGCCGCTCATTGGGACCGTATAAGGACCCGATTGTAAACGGAAGACCCCCTATCCCAAACCGATAAGCCAGTAGTCGACCCTTTTGTTCAGTGAATTTGTGAAGAATTTCCCCTTTGAAGTGGCGCGCCACCAGAATCGCCACCCCGGCCGTTTTAGTGGTGCAAGAGGAAAAAAATTGTGTAGGAAACTTGTGGGACTTGAGTCTGTGTGTGTCCTGTGAAAGCAAGTGCGTCTCCTGTAAGAGACAAATGTCTGCCTGTGTGTTCTCTAAGAGCGAGAGGACTGCCCGCCTCTTGACAGGATTATTCAAACCCCGAACATTCAGGGTCACCACCTTACATGTGGTGGGAGGCATGGACAACAGCGGAGCAAAAAGCAGCAAGGTCCCCCGTCAGCCAAAGTGGGAGGACAAAGGCCAAGCACGGCACAGGGCGCCGTAGAGCATAAAGCAACACACAGGGGCATGAGAAGCAGTCCGCGCCATGCAAACCAGTGAGCACACCATCCTGCCACCTACCCACCGCCCTCGAAATGCATCGCACCAAATGCCCCCCGCCCCTCCCAGTCACACAGAAGCCATGAAGACAAGCCAAGCCATAGGCGCTGTAGCTCAGAGGAAGCAACCCAAAAAGTACGGACACTGCCAGAGCAACCAGAAACCTCAGGGTGCACTGGACGACCCCCCTTCCCCATTGCCAACTCCCCTGAACCCCCTCAACTGAACCCCGGTCTCCCCACCCATCCTCCTTCATCCTGTCCCCTCCCACAACTGAGACCAGATCAACAACTTCAAACACCCCTCCCTCCTCCCCCCCAAAAAACTGTAGATCCATTGTCCCAGTCCGGTCCTTATCGGACAAGCCTGCGGAAAGTCAGAAAAAGTGGACGTCCAGCCACCACGCACCCCTCCGCTCCCCCCACCCCCCCCAGAACCCTCAAACCTGCAGCTCCATCATATCGATGTCGATCTCCCCCCGGAGTTCACTTAAGCTGTGAGCGCCACCTCCGATGCATTGGCAGTTCCATGTTCGTCCTGCACTGCAAGGCCCGACTCTGCCCGGGCCGTGGGAGAACCCGGCTCCGTCATGGGAGCAGTCGATCGTCGGCCGGGGATTGTCTGCCATCCGTCCCTGGTGATACGGCTCCTGTGCGGCGTGTGAGCTCTGTCCTCAGTGGCAGTAATCCCCAACACACCACACGTATCCTGAAGCGAACGCAGCTGGTGCAAGGTCCCATTCCACCTAAAGATGAGCCGGAAGGGATGTCCCCAGGAATACTGAATGCCGTGCTCCCTGAGAAAGTCGGTCGCAATTTTAAAAGCTTTGCGCTTCTGCAGAGTGGACGCCGCCAGGTCCTGATAGAGCGCTACCCGGTGGCCTCTGAACTCCAGGGATGGTCTCCTCCGAGCTTCCCTCAGGATTCGTTCCTTCAAGGGGTAGTCCGGCAAGAAAGCCAAGATGTCGGGCGGAGGCGCAGAGTTCCGGCGTTGCAGGCCCACCCTGTGTGCTCTGTCAATTCGGATAGTGAAATCAGCCGGTTCCCCCAGCACCTCTCTGAACAGCTCGCCGAGGTAGGCCGCCACATCCTCCCCCTCTTCTCGGGACGGAATGCCCCGAACGCGGATGTTGTTTCTCCTGGAGCGATTTTCGAGGTCCTCCGTGTGCGATTGCAGGTCAAGGTGCTGTTCCCGGAGTTGGATGACCTCCTGCTGCAATTGCGTGATTTCCTCGTCCCTGGCACGGCCCGCGTCTTCCACCGTGGATACTCTGTCCCCCAAACCGTCCACTTCCCTCCGTATCTCTCGGACCTCACCCGCGACCTCCTGTTTGAGCGTCTGAAAGTCGTCCCTCAATGAGCTGAAGAGGGACTCCAGGAAGGACCTCGTGACCGGGGGTTCTCCTCCATTCGCTCCCTGGGCGGTACTCGGGTGGGGTGGGGATGGCTGACCTCGGTCTTGTCTCGCAGCGTTCCGGTGCAACATCTCCGGCAACGTGCGATCTCCCTTCCGATTCCCTTTGTTATTCGACATGCTAGCCACCGCTACGTCCCTCTTGGAAGCTCTGCAATTCACCCTGGAAGCAACGTAGGAGCCGGGCTGATGATCTGCCACACCGTCCCCAAATGGCCTATGGGGCCGGGATGCCCCACTGATCAGCGATCTGCTGGCCACTGTCCATTCCCCTAGCTCCACTCCGTCTGGCAGCGCACCCTCCTCACACGCCACAAGCCCCGCGGCCTCGGGCTCGGCGTCACCAGTGCCAATGTGGGATCTCCCTCCAGGCCGGGTCTCAACGGGCCTTCGGGGACCACGTGGGGGCTGCGACAACGCCCAGTCTATCTCCACCTTGCCCCACAGTCAGACCCAAGATGCCACCAAGGGGGTCCGGTCCAGTGCCAGGCCGGTGGTCAGGTGCAGTGGAAGCCCGAGACTCGATAGCCCTGCCCCCAGGCCCCCGCGGTTCCAGGGGATGTCGATTGTAACTCTCCTCCCCAGGGGCCCTCCGTCGCCGGACTCACCGCAGGGTCTCCGTCGGTCAGGGGATCCGCTCCAAGCCCCACAGTCTCGACCGGCAGGCCGGCAGCACACTGCTACGCAGCGCCCTCGAGGCCCGGGGCACAGGCCAAAAGCCCCGACCTCGCGTAGCAGGGGGCCCCCCGAGACCGGCTCCTCCTTTCCGGCTCCTCCGCTCCAGCTGATCCACGCTCCGGGAGGGCGCCGCTGGGCTAGGCAGGACCATCCAGGCCCGGCCGGTAAAACCCACAGTCCGTCACCGCTCGCCTAGAGTCCGCTAGGGTAGGCGAGGCCCAGGACTCAGGCCCGAGCCCCGGCCCTGCGCGAAGACCGATGCCGGCCCGACGTCGGACTCTCTGCGGCCCCGGATCAGGCAACCCCGGTGCCGACCCCCACAGCAACGAGGAGCGCAGCGGTCCGGGATAGGCGGGCAATGCAGGAACGCAGCTGCTATCACCAGGGCCGGGCGGGGTCCGCCTCTCCGCCGGGCCGTGTGCTGGGCCCCACTCGGTCTCCACAGCGGTGCCGCCTCCGGAGGCCGTCCCACGTTCCGGGGGCCGCCAGCAAACGTTTGATTGCTCCTCCGTGGCACCACTCCCCTGCACCCTGAATCGCGGTGTCCCGGGGGGAGAATCCGTGCCTTCAGAGCAGGATCAGGGTTCAGGGACGGCGGAGCTCACGGTGAGTGCGACCACTCAGTCCGCCATCTTGGCCACGCCCCGTTTATTTTGTTTTAGAAGGGGAAAGATTATGTTGTGTTTAGATTGTAGTCTTTCTTCTGTTGCATTTCGCGACCCATTGACTGTGATCCCACGAGCCATGTAAAGTTACAGAAGCAGTAGAATGTTATGTTTTGAAATGTGTGGGAGTTAAGCACACGGTTTTTGATGCTCAGCTGAGGGCTCGTTGTTGTTCTGTTGGATGGCGTGTGGTTTCAGATTTGGTATAAACGTAGATGAGTTTTAATAATACCGATGCAGGGATCATACTTTCACTCCCCTTTTAATGTTGCTTCGGCCCTAAACTTTGCCCCAGGTCACATGCCTTCCTCCCTACCTTTATACCAGCTCAGATTGTGTCATCTGGCCCTTCTTTCTTATGTTCTGTCCTGCATCTTGGAATCCTTTCAGCTGTTGCTAATAGTCACTATCCATAATCGTGACTGGGCTCCAACTTGGTTTTGACTGGCATCCAGTTTTGGATCTATACTATTTCTTTTGTGTCTACTGTCCAATTTGTGACATGGTCCACTCTCCCTTTTATGATTATGAATCACAATTCTTTTATTAGTTGAGTTTACAAATTCCACAGGACTCAAGCTATACATCACTGCCGAGATCTATCTTGGCCAAAAACAGTCTTTGATTGCTTTTGCTCTCATTCATTGGAGGCCTGGCCTGGCGACATTAGATAGAATGTCCCTGTTGGAACAGGAAAAGGCTGATTTGCATATGGTTAAGATTAATTCAGTCATTTCACTCATCGCTTTTTTGTTTTCCCTAATGTGATTCTCTAAGTGTGCTCGGCATGCACAGGGCCCAGTGCTCACTGTGCCATAGGATTTAAGCTATATCTCACTGATGAGGCTTAATTAGGCTGACACTGGTCTGGAGTTGCTCGTGTTCCTTTTCAGAGGAAACCTGGTCTGGCAATTTGAGCTGGACTCATACTGAAGCTCATATTGGAGCAGGAACTAAGCTGACTTGCATACTGCTGGTTTCTGTCGAACGTAGCATAGTGGGCAAAAAACAATAAGCTTGGATGCAGTCCTGAGTAATTAATTTCCAGTGGCTGGGATTAATTCAATCATTCCACCCATCCCCATAACTTTTTTTGTTTTCTTCTATAAAATTAGGTATAGAATAAAATATTTAGTTGATAAACTTTTAAAAGCAGAGGTTCTGTCTCTAGAGAGTCCACCCAGTCTTTGCTCATCATTCCGTTCACTCCACTCCCACCACACTTCATCTGACAGCCCACTGATGCCAGGAATCGTGGTGTGGCATTTAACTTATTGCTCAATTTCTCCAACCACATCCACTTTCCAGTGCATTCTAAATTTTATAGCACATTTAATGCTGCTAAAGCATTTACCATCTCACATATCAACTAAATGCTTTTTATATCTTGTTTATATGGTTTTATATGCGTTCTCTAAAATAGCTCTCTCTAAATTTGAGCAGTCCATGGTCTAATCAAACTTCACTTTTGAAGCCAATTTTCCTCAATTAACTAGCCTCTTTTAGCACTATGTCTCGTATTACTTCAAAGTTATATTTTTGTGTATTGACTTTAAATCCACTAATGGCCCAGCTTCTCTGTAGCATTTTATCATAGTCTTCATCCATCCTTCATTCTAATTTCTTTGGAAAGCTCAAAAAATACACCTATTCATGACTCCTTTTTTGCTCAGAATCTTGTTCATGTTTCCTCTGTCCTCCCAAAGATTTGAATACACTGCCTCGTGCTACCCTTGTCTCATTTGAGGGGAGGCTTTTCTTGTAGATATATGTAGAATTGCCACCTCCTTTATTTTGTACGCTGTATTTTGAACTCCTTCGTCCCAATTGAGTTTCAACCCTGTGAAGAATTTTCAGTTGATGAATGTGAGATGAATTGGCTCACTGCATATCCAGGCTGTTTTGGATGTTTGATCAAAGAAAATGAAATCTTTTAAAAAAAGGAACATCTTTATTAAACTATTCAGTCATTTACAGAGGGACCCTCGTTTACAAACCCCCCAGACCCTGTCCACAGTTCAGCGACTCCATGGCCGACTTCATCAGCACACACGCCCTTGCCTCCACAGACAAACATCCTCCTCGGGGACCTGAGCTTCCACCTCCAGGACAACAACGACCCCAACTCTTTCACCCTGATCGACAACCTCACCAACCTCAGACTCAGACAACTCGTCACTACACCCACCCACACCGCCAGCCACACGCTTGACCCCATCTTCTCAGCAAGTTCCCACGTCTTCTTCAACAGCACCACTGAACTCCACTGGACAGACCACCGCTGCATCCACTTCACCATCCGAAAACCTACCACACACCATCGCACCCAGCAGATGCCTTGCTGCCACTGGAGCACAGTCACCGAGGACCAGCTAACCACCGGCATCGCCCAGAGCCCACCCGCAGACCTGACTGACCCCGACGCCGCAGCCCATAGCCTCAGACAGTGGATCGACAACTGCGCCAATACCCATGCCCCACTCAAGAAGCCCCCCAACGCCCACACCAGCAAGAGAGCCAGCTGGTTCACCGAATAGCTCCAGGCCTTCAAGCGAACCTGCCGAAAACTCAAGAAAAACTGGATCTGTGAATGAACACCAGAAAGCTACACAGCTCACGAGAACGCCACCCACAGACACCACCACCTCATCAGATCCGCCAAAAGGACCTCCTTCAAAGACCACCTAGACAACAACGCACACAACAGCAAAGAGCTCTTCAACATCGTGAAGGAACTCTCCAACCCCAGCGCCAACTCTAACGACATCGCACCGTCATAAGACCTGTGCAACTTGCTGGCCACCTTCTTCCATGGCAAGATCGCAGACATCCACGACAACTTCGCTGCCGTCTCCACCCCGGCAACCGCTGAAACCCCCGCCCCCACGACCACCACCCACACCGACCGCCTGCTTGCCTGGACCAACATCACCGACCTCGACACACCACATCTTCAACAAAGCAAGCAGCACCATTGCACCCCATCTCCAGAAAACCATCAATATCTCCTTTGGGACAGGGACCTTCCCGGAGAGCTGGAAGCACGCAGAGATCACCGCCCTTCTCAAGAAACCCAAGGCGGACCCCAAGGACCTCAAGAACTTCCGACCCATCTCTCTACTCCCATTCCCGGCAAAGGTCATCGAAAAAGCCATCAACAAACAACTGACCAGCTTCCTCGAGGAGAACAGCATCCAGTCTGGGTTCCACAGCAACCACAGCACCAAAACTGCCCTCATCGCTGTCACCGATGACATCATGACCCTGCTCAACAACGGAGAAACCGCGGCCCTCATCCTCCTGGACCTGTCAGCCGCCTTCGACACGGTCTGCCACCACACACTACGAACATGCCTCTACGATGCAGGAATCCAAGAGAAGGCCCTGGACTGGACCACCTCCTTCCTCTCCAACAGAACACAGAGCATCCGCCTCCCCCCTTTCGCTCCGAAGCCACCAAGATCATCTGCGGCGAACCCCAAGGCTCATCCCTCAATCCAACGCTGTTCAACGTCTACATGGCACCACTCGCCCACGTCGCACGACACCACAACCTCAACATCATCTCCTACGCCGATGACACCTAGCTGATCCTCTCCCTCACCAAAGACACATGTACCGCCAAAACCAACCTCCATAAAGGAATGAAGGTCGTTGCCAACTGGATGAGAAACTGTCGACTGAAGCTGAACTCGGACAAGACGGAGGTCCTCATCCTCGGATCCACCCCCTCTGCCTGGGACCACTTCTGATGGCCGACTGCACTAGGAGCACCCTCCACAACCACCGACCATGCACGCAACCTAGGGGCCATCCTCGACTCCACCCTCTCCATGAAGAAGCAGGTCAACGCCGTCTCCTCCTCCTGCTTCAACACCTTCTGCATGCTTCGCAGGATTTTCTAGTGGATCCCCACCGAAACAAGAAAGAAGTTCACCCAGGTCCACGTCAGCAGCAGACTGGACTACGGAAACGCACTCTACGCAGGAGCCCCGACCAAACTCCTGAAACGACTCCAACGCATCCAGAACGCATCCGCACGCCGGATCCTCGACATCCCTCGCCGCAGCCACATCACACCCCACCTGAGACCCCTGCACTGGCTTCCCATCAACAGGAGGATAACCTTAAAACTCCTCACCCACGCACGCATGGCTCTCCACAACACTGGACCAGCGTACCTCAACAGCCGACTCAGTCTCTACACTCCCACCAGCCAGCTCTGCTCCGTAGACCACACCTTAGCCACCGTCCCCCGCATCCGAAGAGTAACCACCGGAGGCAGATCATTCTCCCACCTCGCCGCCAAGACATGGAACACCCTCCCCATCCGCCTGCGGCAGACCGAAGACCTTCTAATCTTCAGGAGTCTCCTCAAGACCTGGCTCTTCGAACAGTAGCAGCTACCCCCCACCCCCTTCCCCAGCACCTTGAGAACCTCACAGGCAGGTAGTGCACTTTATAAATGCCATGATCGATTGATTGATTGAATTTTGATAATATTTGATATTAAAGTATTTTAAGCACTAGTCATGTCTACCTCCGGCTTCGGCTAGGCAAAAAGTTGGGAATGTGAAACAACAGAAACAAATATAAAGTTAAAACAGCAGCGACTCAATCGTGTAAACAAATGCATAACCTGTTATGGTGCTATTATTAATAGGGCAAGAGCGCATAACAGCAGGAAGTCACAACCTGCAGTTGCAGATCCTGCACACCCTTTATCTAGAAACTAATGCAGTATAAAGCAACAGTGCTGTGCAGTATTACCAGTAGTCACTATTGACTCATATGAAACCTCCCCCAAGGCTTACCTTCATAAGCTCATGAGTGTAGCTTTAGAAAATGAACAGGCTTAAGTATATTTGCAAAATAAATTAAAGAACATACATCTTAGACAGTATGCCTTTGGAGCCTGTTATTTTTAATGTAGCAATATTTTGCTTTTCTTGAAAATAAAGAAAGAAACTTCACATTGATCTCCTTATTAAGTTGGGTCAGCAGTATCTTGAAACATGAATACCATATTCATGAATGTTCAGGCTATACACATCACTAACATGTAAAGGATTGCCACCGTTTATTTGCATATAAGAAGAAGAAGAAAAAATACATGATACAATAGTGTAGTCTCATCCTGTACCTGAGAACATAGTCTGGAGCAGTGAGAAAAAGTTTCAATCTCCAATCAACAAGAGGTGTTGCTCTATTTAGTTGTTGGACAATAGAAGACTAATGATATGTTATGTTCTTTCCCAATCAATAAAACTCCCAGATTTTTAGTTCTGTTTACAATATACACTAATGCCATATTTCAAGGCTACATTTTTAACATTGTATTTAAAACACAGCCAAAGCCACTATGTATTGTTGTATAGTGTTTTAGGACCCTAGCGTAATTTTCCTGATTCATGCCCATATATAGGTATAAGTCACCCTATCCTTATATAGGCATAGAAACTATAACCATATTAAGACATAGCTGAAGTAGTCCTAATACGGCTTGGCTACTTCCACTAGTTCCGAAAATCGATTTCTTGGAAAAACCCGCCTTCAGCAGTCGGGGACTTCCCCCTGCATGAATATTGATGTATCCAAGAACTCATGGAGTTTTCAAAGAACTGAGTCTTTGATGACGTTATTAAGTCCAACCTTATGTCAAACTCAGCACCTTCAAGGTATAAATATGCATACACTTGCCCAAACAGACACACGGTGGTTTGGAGCAGTTCGACTATCTACTTGCCCGACGCGCCCTGCTGCAGCAAGTGCCGAAGGAAGCCGACCCTCCAGCAGACGCAATGAGAGACGCTGTCTTTTCTCTTGCCGAGAAATGCAGCTCCAGTGTTTCCAACCTACCCTTGCGGGTTGTTGGGAAATCGAGTCCTGGGAGAGAGATACCAGACCTCCTTCATTCTAAACCAAGGTACGCAGCTGATTAAACCCTTAGAGAATTCTTGAATTAGATTCTTGGCAAAAGAATACTGAAACTAAGCTACACATCACTTACTTCTTCCCTTGTACTAGACCTAGGTTAGGTACACCGGGGTAGGCGTATTTTAGAAGCACCAGTTGAGTACTTTTTAGTCTTTATTTATGAATGTATGTATTCTATGTATTTTATGGTTTAGAAATCATATCATGCTTTTACAGTATTATTTTATAATACTCTTCGTACTGTACGCATTATACTTTGCAACCAGTATTACGATTGTAGCAGTTCATTTCCTCTGCATGAGAAAGAGGACTGTTCAATAAATACTCTTTTATTGAAAACGCCCGTCTCTCTATTTCTCTGCACCTCTGGTGAAACGAAGCATGCACGATTGAATGAGTGAAATAACTATCTATTGTTTCCACGACTCTAGAGATAGATTTCTTATTCTTGGGAAACAAAGTTGTCATGTTTATGCGGTTATCAGAAACTAATCCCTTCTTGTATATTTGAGAAAGTTTCTAGTGATCTCTGAGCTATCTGGCACTCACAATTAAGTCTAGTATATTCGGTAGACACCTAGTCGACTTCAGTCCTATGTCAAATCTATAGGATATACTATTCCAATGCGCAGAGCCTATTGGGAATATAGGAACTACACTACATGGCGCCCAACGTTTTGTAAGGCGATAATTTACTGCTAGATACTAAAGTAGCTCAGTCGTGCTTGTCACACAGACCCCTTTTTCCCATAAAATACTCCAATAGACGTCTAGAATGGGTTAAAGGATAAAATATCCGCCATAACTGAGTAGGACGAAAATCCTATGTAGTAGTTTTTGGTTTGTTCAATGTTGAAGGATACAGTGTTCCAAAATATTGTGCACCTAATCTTTGTTTCCTTGAAACTTGCTCTGCAGACTTTCGGTCAACAAAATGACGGAGAGTGACGACGAAAGGGAGAGAGCTGCAGCAGCAGCTCGGGCAGTCTTAGACGACACAAATCTCCAACAAAATAACGCAGGTGCTATACTTATCCCGGCAAATATAAGGAAAGCAATCACTATAAAACGTATAGAAAATGGAGTATCATCGAGAGGTGGTAAAGTATTATTTGTTATAAAGGCACATGAATATCGGCAGACAGAGGTATTCTATTCATGGACCCTGTTTCCTGCAGCAAATGCAGTAACACACGAGTTCCACTACTACAAAGTAGAGGAACCTCCAGCGGACCCTTCTCAATCCGGCCTCATCCCCGCCACCGACGACATCAGGGTCCTGTTTCTCCCTTGATGGACAAGGGAGAAACAGCCGCCCTCCTCCTCCTGGACCTATCAGCAGCCTTCGACACGGTCTGCTACCGCACCTTAGCAGCACGCCTCCATGACGCCGGAATACAAGAGAAGGCCCTGGCCTGGACCACATCCTTCTTCTCCGGCAGAACCCAGAGCGACCACCTCCCACCCTTCCTCTCAAAAACCACCGAGATCATCTGCGGCGTCCCTCAGGGATCCTCCCTCAGCCCGACGCTGTTCAATATCTACATGGCACCGCTCGCCCATGTCGCACGACAACATAACCTCAACAATATCTCCTACGCCGACGACACCCAGCTGATCATCTCCCTCACCGAAGACCCCCACACCGCCAAAGCCAATCTCCACAAAGGAATGAAGGCCGTCGCCGACTGGATGAAGGACAGCAGACTGAAGCTGAACTCAGACAAGACGGAGGTCCTAATCCTCGGACCCACCCCATCAGCCTGGGACGACTCCTGGTGGCCCACATCGCTAGGCACTGCCCCGGAACCCACCGACCATGCACGCAACCTGGGGGTCATCCTCGACTCCGCCCTCTACATAACCAAGCAAGTCAACACCGTCTCCGCGTCATGCTTCAACACCCTCCGAAAGCTCCGCAGGATCTTCAAATGGACCCATCCCCGACACGAGAAAAACCGTCACCCAGGCCCTCGTCACCAGCAGACTCGACTACGGGAACGCTCTCTACTCAGGAACAACAACCAAGCTCCTGAGACGACTACAACGAATTCAGAACGCCTCGGCACAACTGATCCTCAGCGTCCCCCGACGCAGCCACATCACACCCCATCTGAGAGGCCTACACTGGCTCCCCGTCAACAAGAGGATCACCTTCAAACTCCTCATCCACGCACACAAAGCGCTACACAACACCGGACCTACATACCTCAACGACCGACTCAGCTTCCACACCCCCACCCGCAGCCTCCGCTCTGCCAGCTTCGCCCTTGCCTCAGTTCCTCGTATCCGGAAAACCACCGCCGGCAGCAGACCTGGAACGCTTTCCCTACCAGCCTACGACAGACCCAGGACCTGCTGGCCTTCAGAGGACTCCTCAAGACCTGGCTCTTCGATCAGTAGCAGCCAGTGGGGATTGCACCACACGTAGAGGACTGCGACACTTGGGGTACAGTCTTTGCTTCAATCTACACAAAATCACATTGTGTTCCGTCTATGGCGGTAATACCAGACATCCTAAGACAGATTCAAAATGAATACGGACCAGAACCTGCTTTAAATCTTGGTATGAAGTTACTGAAAATTTTCAAACAGGTCTCGGCTATACTATTAGCCAACATTAAAGGTGAAGCAGCATCCGTGGCGATCCGCCAAAAACTAAAAGAAACAGATATTACTGAGCAACCATATGAGTTTGCCAGAATTATTGAAAAATCCTATGAAGAACTAGGTATAGATAGTTTGGGTGGAAAACCAGTAAAAACCCAACTAACTGAAAATCCTGAAAAAGTGTTTATTAAAAATAATCTCATTACTCCTAAAACCTAAAAAGAAGTGGGAAAACACTAAACACACACTTCCTAAAGAGAAGCGTTCCCAGTCCAGAGGAAGGTCTACTCAACAGGTGCCCTCTGAAAAGAGATATAACCTCAGAAATAGGGATAATTTGCGAAAACCTGATAGATATCAAGATATTGATACACGTTCCTCTCGTACCTTTCAGACTTCCTCGCAGAAATCCGAAAGAAGAGGACGATCAGAACAAAAAGAACGCGTGAAATCCAAAGACGAACAGCACTTTCCAAAAAATAAGAAAACTCAATTCACCAAGAAGAAGATCAGCCATGCTGAGGATTTTGAGGACACAACTCAAGAACGGGGAGTGGGCCCAGACAATGCTAGACAGCGTAGCAGAGGTCACCATAGCTCGCAAGATCCTGAAGGATCATCTGGAGACAGTGGACTTGAATGAATGCATTCAGGTTGAAACTGCCGATACCAGGGTTAGTGTACCCCATAAGTTATATGAAGTAACACTCCGGATGGAGAGGGACATAACTAGGAAAATAAAAGCACTCTTTTGGGAGAAGCTATCTAAGGGTTATGAAATTCTTCTAGCTGAACAAGACTGGCCACCTGAAGTTGTCAGGGAGTGCCCACATGGTGAAGAGATAATTATGCCAGCCTTCTCAAATCACATTCCAATTTATAAAAAATACACCTATGGCAGGAAATGGGCTGTAGCCCAGGCCCCAGCATTATACAAAATCATGTAGGATATGATGAGGATTCCCCTCACCATAAAATCTAGTTGAAAACTCAACCAACAATGCAAAGGCAATATCCTGTAAAACAGGAAGCTAAAAAACAAGTCAGGGAGATTTTAAATCAACTTGAATACCAAGGGGTGATTAAAATATGCACCTCATCCATGAACAATCCTTTGTTTCCTGTCACCAAACCAGACAATTCATATCGTCTAGTTTTGGACTACAGACATCTAAACTCTTATTGCAAAACTTTTGCAGTACAAAATGCACACAGTGCAGCACTGATGAATAACATTGTGCGCAAAAAATATAAACGACCTTAGAAATTTCAAATGGTTTCTTCTGTCAAAACATTGCACCAGAAAGCAGGTATTTGACCGCTTTCTCCATCATGGGGACAAGGGGTCAATTTTGCCGTCTCCCCCAGGGATTCAAGAATAGTCCAGGTTTATTTTCAGCCAGAGTAACAGAGTTACTACAAACGGTTGATGATGAGGCATTATCATATGTCGATGACATCTATCTTACAGACGATGATTTGGACGTGCACTTGAAAAGAGTGAACACCATAATACTTGGGTTGGGTTCTGAAGGGTACAAATTCAATTTTAAGAAATCACGAATTTCCCACCTCAGCGTCCTATTCTTAGGATACAAGTTATCAAGTGAAGGCAAAAAGCCTGGCAGCCAAGTTTCTAGAGAAATGTGCGCTGCTTCAACCTCCAAAAACGCTGAAGAACTTACAGTCAATTCTAGGTTTCCTGAATTTTGGAAGAACTTATTTTCTAAATTACGCAGAAAGGGTTAGACCTCTCTACGAACTAATAAAACCTGATTTCAAATCAACCAATTGGACTCAAGAACACACAGAAATTTTGCGTTCAGTACAAACTGACATGTTAGCAAAAACACAGTTACAGACACGCGACATTGTGCGCAATCTTGTGATCCGAATCATCCCAGGGAGATGCGGATTCACATACCTAACCTTCAACGAAGGTGAAAAGGTACCAATAGCTTACAAATCACACTTGTACACACAAGCCAAAATGAAATTCACTTCAACCGAAAAAATTCTGACAGCGGTAGCACAGGAGAGAGCCCTCGCACAGGCTAAGCGCATTAAAATCGTTACACCTGTACCTGCCTTAGAGCCAGTAACAAAGGCAAGCATTCCAAATGCAAAAGCTCTACATCCAAGATGGATGCAATGGTTTAATTCTCTTGCTGCAACAATATGCTGTATGACGTTGAATACGTTTTTGACCCCTATTTGAAAACACAAGAATTTCTACAATACGAACTAGAATGTCCTCTGCCGACTGATATTCTACCTCTAGAACATTACGGCTGTATAATCTATACGGATGTATCAGCACAGCCTGCAATTGGGGGTAAACAAGCGTATTGTACTGCGTGCGCGATTGTTAAAGGTCGCTGGCACGAAGGTAAATTTAGACCTATGGTCACTAAAACTTAATCACTCGGAGACTGTACATCTTAGCGAGCTGAACTACAGGTTTTCAAGATGGCCCTTGAGAATACCGATTGCGAATTCCCCACACTCATAGTGTGCGATTCGTATTACTGCGTCCAGTCTTACAATGAATATCTGCAGACCTGGGTTCAAAACGGTTTCAAAGACGCTAAAGGTGGCACAATTTAGCATAAAATGCTTTGGGAACAAGTAGTTATTTTGCAAAAAGAACTACAAAAGACTCACATGAGTCATCAGCGTGATGGCGTTCACGTTGCAGGGAATTCATTGGCTGATGAGGCCGCGAAGGCAGCTGTGCAAACGGCTTCCGTAGCTGCAATCATTCGTTCAAAAACAAAAATAGACAGCGAAATAATGCAAGCTGTCACCACTTCAGTAAAAGACAGTGGTAAGACACTTCCAAAAGGCTTTCCAGTAAAGTACTCATATATAACTGATGCAAATAATCTTCCCTTTGCTCGAATCCCTGTAGTGGGGGATAGGGCAATCCCAAACATGGAACATAGGTTAGGACTAATCTTAGCAGCACATGAAGGACTCGCCTCTGCACACGCAGGAGTATCCGCCACCGTATCATTATTAAAACATAGATATTGGTGGCCACGCGTGAGGAAACAAGCTAGAAATTATGTTCTAGAATGTGAAATCTGCCAAAAAATGAAAGTTTCTACAGTGAAGCGACCTGCGCAGACGCCCCTCCTAATTTCAGATAAACCATTATCATGTGTTTACCTGGACCACTGTGGTCCCTTACAGAGGGATGGCAACTATAAGTATATCATGGTCGCGGTGGATTCCTGCACAAGATTCATTTGGATATGGCCCCAGCGTTTGGCTGATGCCAGAACTGGTCTAAAAGATTTGCGAGTCTTTGTCGGCACATACGCAATCGGCACGCTACATTCTGACCAGGGTGCTGCGTTTAACTCTCGAGCTTACAAAGAGGCCATGGCTAGCTTGTGCGTTGCATAGCGGTACTCAAGTCCATTCCATCCTGAGGGAAATGCGGTAGTAGAAAGAAAAAACCGTGACATAAAGCAATCTACTACAGCTAGGGTATTAGGTTCGGGTGACGGATGGGTCAAACATCTAATAAATGTCCAACGTAGTCTTAATAATCTGCCAAGAAATTCTCTGGGGGAATCACTCCATATGAATTACTATTTGGTACTAGAATGCTCATCTAGGATCTTGATTGTCAAACTTCAGTGGTGGAACAGAAACCCTTTGATATCGAAGACCGTTTGGCTGTTTTACAGGACTTAAATGAAACAAGAAGAAGTCTGAGTAACACAACACAAAAGCCAAGAAAAGCCACCTGTCCCAGCAAGGCCTGTCTGGATTCCAAAGATTGGGGATCTAGTCAGGGAAAAGATCACGGTAAAGAAGGAATTTGGGCCTTCTTACAGAAAAGCAGTACCTGTCTTAGCAATCCTTGGAACAAGATCAGTGTTACTACCGACGCTTGCTGGAAAAAGGGAGAACAGAATCGTGTCCATTGACCTGGTAAAACCACACCATGTGGCCGATAATAAGTAGTAGGCCCAGTGGACTCCCAAGATGTAGCAGACGACCAAATCTTGCTACAATCCAAGAGGTTCAAACTGAAAGACTTATCACCTTTGATAAACCTACAGTAAGAAAAGAAGGACTATGCAACAAAGCCATGCAACTTGTGCCTCTTGAAACCCAAATAACAGTTCGTCAAGAAACACCTGTCTACAATGATATAGCCTCTGACTATACTAATATGACAAAAGGAAGAAACAGCTCCAGCGATTCCGAAAAATCCGGATGCAATCCCAACAATTGACAGAACTGCCTCTGGCTATTTCATCAACTTTGATATATTTTCTGAGGATCCCAGTGAACCTGAAACTACGCCAGCAAATAAAACCTTCAAAGAAAAAATAACAGAACTCTTTCATCGACTTGAAAAAACATATCTGGTTTCACCATGGGTTGAATTTTGGATTGTGTTAGGTGTACTTTTTCTCCTGCTCTGGCTCATTCTTGTTTTAAGTTTGGGAAAAATGATAGATGGAAAATACAGTACAATGGACACAGCAAGTAAGAACATCAACTTGCTCCTGCAACCTTACAAGTCATCTCATCGTGAACGAAGAGACCTGTCATCAGTGAACATCACAGCCGTTCCTATACCTGGTGGTATAGCATGGGACACAACTGATTATGACATTTATGGCCCGGTGGGACTATTGAAGATTCTACACCAATTTAAGGCTTCTTTAAGTGATTTTGTCTCACCAAGCACATTATCTGATGATTGGGACTTTGAAACTGTTAATAACATGATGACAGATTTAGAATTGTCAGCAAAATTTACAAAACATGAACACTTAGAAGGTTCATCAAGTGATAAAGAAATGTATTGTTATAATCATTATGGTCACCATTATTTGCACAAATCTGCAAACCCTAGAAATGTTTTTACTTATAATCAATGGGAACATTGTCCAACACCGCCAAGAGGCAGCTCGAAAACATTTTATGAAAAGTTTCTATACTTCTCAGGGTTTAATGTCACAAATCCAGAAACGTTTTATTTCAAAAATGACAATAAGACAGGAATGAAAAACATGCTGACTAATACTAAACAAATTTATTCTGCGAACGTTTAAAAAAAAATCTTATTATTAAGATAACAGGCACTATGACCGTTACATACCGTGTAGCACTTGATGGCAGGTGAACATACATGTGACAAAGAGATATACAATATTCAGTTTGAACATTACGGTCAGCATAATCAGTCCTCAGATCCATACAGCACATCAGCTAGGCATAGAAACAGTTTGAGTATCCATCACCTCCCCCCTATACATTCTCCACACACCCCAAATCTTTTCCCACTTCTTGGGACATCCCCAGCTCTTATATATCACTTTTTCAGCCCTTTGGCACCAATCTAGGTCGCGTCCCCATTCTTCCACACTTGGCACCACATCACTGCCCCACAATCTGGCTATATTTATTTTGGCGACCATGCTCGCCAATGCTAACCAGGCCTCATCCCATTTGGGTCAGGTAATGTCACTTGTCACTCCCAGGATATGCCAGCAGGCCTCCAGAGGAACCTCCGCACCAATCACCTCGGACATGACGCTCGCCAGGCTGGACAAGTACGCCCGGATCCTGGCACAGTCCCACAAAATGTGGAAGAAGGTACCCACTTCTCCACAGCCTCGCAGACAGAACAGTGAATCAACATACCCGATACGGTATTGAGTCGTGTGCGGGGTGTAAGAGCGATGTAGGATGCACAACTGAACCAGCCTGAACCGGGCACGAATCGCCACCTCCCGGGGGCTATGCAGGGCTTCTCTTCAGTCATCCTCCTCTAATAAGCCATCTTCGAACTCCCACTTTTCTCGGAGAGGCCCCAGGGGATCAAACAGATTGTTGATAAGCTTTTTATATGTGAGGGAAACGGCCTTGTCTATCATCGGATCTAGCAACAACCTATCCTCCAGTGAGGCATAATCTGGCAACTGATCGCCTTGATGGATATGATGGAACATGGCATGTCGTAAGTGCTGGTAATGAAGAAACTCCCCACTCCCCCATCTGAAATTCCTCCTGCAAGATGGAAAATGACAACAGGTCCCCTCTTTTCAATATGTCCCCCAACACATCAATACCAATTAGACTCCACTTGCGAAGGCCCCGCAGTTTTGTCACCTCAGAGAGGTAATTCCCAGTCCACAGCGGGGTTTGGGCAGTAAGTTTTGCCTCCCACCCTAACAATTTTGTCGCCTTTCTCCACGCCTCCACAACCGCTGCTGTCTGAGGTGGCATAGCTGATCTGCACCCACCCCTGCGATACAGCGCATCTAAGTAGGTACCTCTGCCCAAGACCATACGGTCTGTCCTATACGCCGGTTCATCCATCGGGGCGGACACCCACCCGTTAATGTTTACCAACTGTGCCGTCCAGTAATAGAGCCTAACATCAGGGGCAGCGAATCCTCCCAGGTATACCCCCTGTTGAAGCTTCCTCAAGGCGATTCTCGGGCATCCCCTCCCCAGATCAGAGTACGCAGCTCCGAGTCAATCGCCCGGAAGACTCGCTCCGGGACCTGGAAGGGAGTGCTTTGCAGAACATAGAGTAGGCGGGGAAGGGCCATCATTTTGAATAGGACGGCACGTCCCATCAGGGAGAGGGGGAGAGTCCTCCAATGGGCAGCATCCCCACGTAGCCGCTCCACCTGGGCCTGTACATTCAAACATAGGAACTTCTCCGACGACTTCGTGATCCAGATACCCAAGTATTGGAAGGTCTCCTTCCATAGCAGCCCTTGACATTCCATAGCTAAATCCGGAGGAGGCCCCGACAGGCAGATGGCCCAAGGACTTGCCGCAGTTAATGCGGTACCCCGAGTATTCGCCAAACAAACGCAGGATCAACATGAGTCGCCAAATGGAATCAGCCGGGTACTGAACATACAGTAACACGTCATCAATGTATAACGATATATGTTCCTCCCAACCGCCCCCTAAGTCAATACCTCGTACCATGGGATCGGTCCGTATCCACGCTGCTAGTGGTTCCAGAGCCAGGGAAAATAACGTCGGGGAAAGCGGACAGCCTTGACTCGTGCCCCGCCCCAGTTGAAACTCCTTAGAGAGGGTGCCGTTTACACGGACCCTAGCAAGCGGTGCAGTATATAGCAGCCTCACCCATGAACTGAAGATCTCTCCAAAGCCAAGTCTGGCCAAGACCGCATAAATGTATTGCCATTCCATACTGTCAAACGCCATATGGGCATCCAATGACAGTAGCTCTCCGGCAACAGTCTTGTTTGCCTCCTAGAGGGTACAGTGAGATCTAACAGAGCCCACATTCTCTTCAAAATATTGATCCACTCGCTCCCCAAACCGTTCCTGAAAGTCCTGATCCTTGAACAGAAAAACATCCAATCTAGGAGGCGTAGACCAATCCCGCGCGGGGCCCCGCAACTCTATTCCTACCGGGGAATGATCGGATATACCTCTGGCTTTGTGACAACCATTGTGGAAGAGGCCCATGTGTCCCACCTGTGTAAAGAGGTAATCAATCCTGGACCCCAAGCCATGTGCCGCGGAAATATGTGTGTACTGTCGAAGGTGGGTATTATGCGCCCTCCAAAGGTCCACCAAACCCATCGCATGTACAAAGTCCCTGAGTTGGCGTCCCTCCCCCCGCCCCGGAGGAGTCCCGGACCTATCCATTTCTCTAGCCATCACATCGTTCATGTCTCCCCCTATGATCAGGATTCCACCCGGCATGTCCAGGAGCAGTTTCCCAATGTCTGGGAGTGTGGTGCTGTGCAATTTCGGGGGGATGTAAACAGAACAAAGGTTGATCGTGTAGCCCTCCCACCGTCCAGATATCGCCACATATCGCCCCAGGAGGTCAAGCCATGTACGGCCA
Source organism: Lissotriton helveticus (assembly GCF_964261635.1). Lineage (NCBI taxonomy): Eukaryota > Metazoa > Chordata > Amphibia > Caudata > Salamandridae > Lissotriton > Lissotriton helveticus. Next base: position 369,643,919 of record NC_136057.1, on the reverse strand, counting down.
ACCACCAATGGTAACGAGGATCCCGGCCCCCTAGAGCCCGTAGTAAAGCCTGCGTGGGCCTGTAGTGTATAGCCAAATCAGTTAAGGGCCTTATAGTGGTTACCCATCAGGTGTGTCTCCTGAAGGAAGACTATGTCTGGGGCGTGTCTGTGATGGTACTGAAGGACCATGGTGCGCTTGATTTTGTCCTGCAGACCATTAACATTCCAAGACAGAAGATTAATCCCCTGTGTCTTCGGTATATGTATCATATTTCGTTAAGAAAAGGGAACTAAAAGACTTTTGTCCACCCATACCGCCACCCGCATGACCATCAATAGTGCTAATTGTGCCCATCGAACAACACTCTGTATAAACCAAAATACAAAGATCGAACATACAACTACCCTCCCCAAACCCCTGCCCCTTCCCCCCTCCCTGCTACCCTGCTCCTCAGGCCAACATGACCCGACTCACCCCAACCAATGTCGCCCATAAAACGATAACTTTGGGGGGGTGTGCTACAACCAGTCAGGCATCCTGAGGGTCCCAACCAGCCCACAGTCTACATATCTAGCTGCCAAAACATCCCATCTGAGGGCAGACAGGTCAAGTAATATCAGTAAGGCAGTCAGAGATATAAAGCAGTTCCTCCCCCCCCTCGTGACACATGCCCGCACCGAGAGTCAAATCGGGATCAAGTGTCTCATCTCTCAGACAGTCAGGGTAAGTGCCTCACTTTTACAGCTAAGTGCCAATTTGTGGCATATTTATACGTTACGTGTGCATCAACTTGGCCCTCCAGGCCAGGGCTCCGTCCACAGTCTCATCCAAGGTTGGGCGAGGCAGATAGGCTCCGCGCCCTAGCCCCACCAAGCCTCCGAGTCCCCCCATGTCGCCGTCTCTCTCTCTCCGTCGAATCAATGGAGGAGGCCGGAGAACGCACCACAGTGTCTCTCCAGTTGTCTCTCGGCCGTTGACTGTTAGGGCACTGCACATTTTCCTCCAGCCTTACATGGGCGTCCTCTGGGGATGTAAAAAAGAAGGATTTGCCATGCGAAAGAAGCTTGAGACGCGCCGGAAAAAACATCATGTACTTGATGCCACGATTTCGAAGCTCCTTTTTGATTCCGTCGAACGAACGGCGCTCCTGCTGGACCTTGACGGTGAAATCCGGAAAGAATCGGATGGTGGCGTTGTCAATCCGTAGGCCTCCATGTTGTTGGGCGGCCTGTAAGATGGCATCTTGGTCCCTATAATTTAGGATCCGGGCAATGATCGTTCTAGGGGGAGCACCAGGACGAGGCGGATGCACCGGAGTTCTGTGTGCCCTTTCAATGCCGAAAAACTTGGAGAGCCTCTTAGACTTAGGAAACAAATCGACACTCAGCCCCTCCATTCTCTCCGGCACTCCCACTACTCGAATATTGTTTCTTCGGGCCCTCCCTTCCTGGTCCTCCAGCCAGTCCTCCGCTTGCTTCTGCTGTCGGGTTAATTGCTGGACCTGGTCTTTCAGCTCTTTTTCGTAGTTTGTTTCAGGTCAGCGATCACTGCGGCGTTATGAGTGGCTTTCTCCGAGATCTTATTCAGGTCCGCTCGCTGGAGGGCCATTTCGTCAATTTTAGTTTCCAACGTCGCTCCCAAAGTTTGTATTGCCTGCATCATAGAGGCCAGGGACGGCTCCACAGTACTGCTCGATCCTCCAGGAGGGGCCCCCTCTGCCCCCCCAGTCGACGCCGTGTAATTGTCCATAGTATTGGTTTGAGTGGTGGTGGACCTCTTAGGCTTCATCTTTGCCTCAGGGGAGGTCTCCGACAAGTAGGCGTGGTGGGGGGATCTCACCTCGAATGCACCCCCTGCACACATGCTGTTGCTCCGTCCAGTTGTCTGGCTATAACCACTGGCGCAACTGTTGCGTGGTAGGTGCGTCACCACATAGAAAGGGCTGTCGCCACCACAGAAGCGCCTGTCTCGCTGGGCCACACGCGCTGCTCCACCGCGCCTCTCAATGGAAACTCATGCCCGTGGCTCCCTCCTCTCCGTGGGCCAAAGTTTAATGTCCAGTGGGCCACCTTCCGGAGACCAGACGCCACCGCGGCCCCAGACTGCCCCTGCTATGCTCTAAGTTGTCGTACACCAGTCATTTTGCGGCCAATCTCTCGATGTGGGGGCGCCCCCTCCTTGGTGCGCCGGTGTCCTTCACCCCCCAGGACTCCTGCTGGAGGTCAACTGCGCAGGGTGACGGTGCCTAGTTCCTTCTGGCCCGGAGTTTGTCTGTTGTCGAGGCCTGGCGTCGTCAGGGGAGCCTCCCCTCGTGATCCGCTTGGCGTACCCCCAGGATCCCCAGATCCGGGGTATGCAGGATTGCTTCTGCCACCGCCAGGCGCACCTGGACCCTGCAGTCGATCCCCTTCAAATTCTGGCTGGGTCAGAGCCGAAGCGGGCCACCTCCAGCAGCCGCCAAGCGGGTCTTCGGCCGTTTTTACGATAGGCCCGTCATCCGTGTGATGCGTGCAATGAACGATATCCAAGCCAGCAGGCTCAGTGCTGCCAGACCGGGAGAGGTCACGTTTGGGCGGGCCCCACCTCAGTATGCCCGGGCCTCCACGCTCCCTGTTGTCGGGCGCCGATGCGACCCTCCTGCACCAGGCCCGCACTGACACGCGAGGCCGGTGCTTCTTACCGCGTGTAGGCCCCAGGGGACTCCTCTCTGTCGGGTGCTGCTGCGGCGCCGTATGTTGCCGGAGAGAGGTCGGGATAACGCCCTCCGACTCCGGAGCACTCACAGCTTCGGAATCCACTGATGAATGAAAGTCAGCAGCAGGATGAGTATAGGATTTTTGGGGCTTTCGGTGCATCCTCAGCTGCTCCGCAATGTTATGCGGCCATCTTGGTTGCCGTCAGGCCACGCCCCCCCTATACTGCGAACTTTTATGCTCAGCTGTCTACATTAGGTTTTAACTTTTGGAATGACAACATTGAGACAAAAACTGTCTGGGGCACAAAAGACTGGCAGGTAGGGTTTAGAAGCCTTGTTCAGAGCCTGCATTATTGTTAAGACACGCATTAGAAGAAGGTGGTTCTCCCGGAAGCCTACCTAGGATACAGAGACGTATTCGATGACAACCAAGCGGAAACGCTCCCTCCGCATAGGGTATACGACTGTCAAATCGACCTAGTCCCGGGAGCTACGATACCTGGCGGTCGGCTGTACGCTTTGTCCGAGCCCGAAAACCTACACCTCCGTGCCTACTTGGATACGATGCTACGACTAGGGTTCATCAGGCCTTCTAGATCACCTGCGGCATCACCGCTGTTCTTCATCCCTAAGACCAACGGGGAACTCCGCGCTTGTGTGGACTTCAGGGCGCTCAATGCCATCACGATTAAAAATCGATACCCACTGCCTCTCATCAACGTGCTCCTTGAACAAGTGAAGAAGGCACATGTGTACACCAAGCTCGATCTGAAAGGGGCTTACCATCTAGTCCGCATGCGTCGCGGAGACAAGTGGAAGGCGGCTTTCAAAACGAGGTTCGGCCTATATGAGTACAGAGTCATGCCATTCGGGCTGTGTAACGACCCTGCAGCGTTCCAGTTCTTTTTGAACGACGTACTAAGAGACATCCTGGATGTATACGTCGTAGTATACATAGATGACATTTTGATTTACTCGGACAACACGGAGGATCATGTGAAACATGTGGCGTCGGTGCTACAGATCCTCAGAGACAATTCGCTTTATTGCAAGCTCAGTAAATGCGACTTCCACGGTGGAATTTCTAGGGGTCATGTTAAGCCCCGAAGGTCAAACAATGGCGGAGAGAAAGGTGAAAGCGGTAACAGACAGGCCGGCGCCCAAGAACATCGAGGACGTGCAGAGCTTTCTTGGCTTTGCCAATTTCTACCGCCGGTTCATAGAGGGGTTCTCTGGGCTAGTGACGCCCATCACGCAGCTGTTGAGGAGGTCGGTGACTTTCATGTGGTCGGACGAGGCGGAGGGGGCATTCCGTGGATTGAAACAAGCCTTTGTGTCTGCTCCAATCCTTGCTCACCCTGACCCGGAACAACAATATCTGGTGGAGGCGGCCGAAAAGGAGCTCCTGGCCATCAAGGACGCCTTTGCCGAATGGAGACACCTGTTGATGGGGGCCAAGCACGTAGTGATGGTATACACTGACCATCGGAACCTCCAGTTCATGACTGCCGCTAGGCAATTGTCTCCTCGCCAACTAAGGTGGATGTTGTTCTTCTCCGGCTTTCACTTCACCATCACTTATAGGCCAGGAACCGAGAACAGGAAAGCAGACGCTTTGTCTCGGCAAACCACCGAGGCCGTGCGTCCCAAACCGACTTTTGAGTCCATCATAAGTCCGGGTGCGGGGGTAGGGGCGATCCAACCGGGGGCGTTCCTACGCGACATCCAGAAAGGAGTCAACACCTTTCGATGGAAAACATGGCTTCGGAGACACGAGGAGTGGCAGGTCCGAGACGGCATTCCAGTGAGGGGCAGTTGTGTGTTGGTACCTACCACACACACGTCTACAGAAACAGGTCTTCGTGTGGTGCCATGAGTCGCCTAGTGCTGGGCACTTCGGACTGGAGAAGACGGTCGAATACGTATTGCGACAGTTCTGGTGGCCGACGTTGAGGGCGGATGTTCGGAACTGGATCGACACATGCGCAACCTGCTCAGCCATGAAATCGGATCACAGACGCCCACAGGGCCTACTGCAACCGCTACCGACTCCCACCAGGCCATGGGACTGCATCTCCCTGGATTTCGTAGTGGGGTTACCCGTGGACAAAGGATGTACTGCCATTCTTGTGGTCATCGACTACTTAACCAAGATGGGTCGCTTTATTGCATGTAAGGGAGTACCCACGGCCGGACAGTTGGCGGTCATGCTTCTTAAGGAGGAGGTAAGGGCTCACGGCCTCCCCAGCGTCATTGTTTCGGACCGGGGATCGCAGTTCACTGCAAGGTTCTGGAAGACCTGGTGTTCGGCGCTACACATCACCTCCGCGTTGTCCACCAGCTACCATCCGCAAACCGACGGCCAGACGGAACGTCTCAACCAAACGCTGAAGCAATACCTCCGGTGTTTCATAGACCAGGGAAAGGAGGAGTGGGTGGACATGTTGTGGCTTGCAGAAATCGCGTACAACAACGCCGCGCACACCTCAACCAAGGTATCGCCTTTTTACCCCAACTACGGGCACCATCCCCGGTTCCTCCCCTTGTCACACCCCTCGACGACGTCGGGCGTTCCTGAAACCACCAGAAGAGTGGCCCACATCAGGGATACTGTGGTGAGCGCAAGGAAGTGCTTGGAAGAGGCCAAGAGGAGATACAAAGCGTCGGCGGATAAACAAAGGAGGCCGGGCCCGCTGTACCAGGCAGGGGATTACGTATGGGTGTCTTTAAGGAACCTAAGATTCCGTAAACACAGCGTTTTCCATCCTCGTTTCATAGGGCCATACCGCATCAAGAAATGCCTCAGCCCGGTTAACGTGCGGTTGGAGTTGCCAGACAACTTACGGATTCACCCAGTGTTCCATATCTCCCTGCTCAAACCCTCCTTGGCGCCCAAACACCCTGCTCCTCCACCGGTGTGGGTGGACGGAGAGAAAGAATACGAGGTCCACTGCATCAGGGATTCTCGCTGGCGCAGGGGTAAACTGTGGTACCTTGTTGCGTGGAAAGGATACGGGCAGGAGGAGGAATCCTGGGAGCCTGTCGCTGGGATTCGTGCGCCGAGGTTGGTATCCGCGTTCCACAGAAAGCACCCAACCAAGCCCGGTCCGGCTGGTGGCCCCTGACGGGAGGGGGATGTACTGTTAAGACACGCATTGGAGCCCCGCGTAGGTGACAAGCGCTAAAGAAGACTACAAGACCCAGGAGCACGCCCGCCAGAACTACCAATCCCAGAAGGCATTGCGCGGCAATCGCACTAGGAGGGCGTCACCTTATAAACAACTCGGAAGCCAGCAGTCGGCGTCAAATATTTTGAACAGTAGACGCGAGTCCGTGTGCTGCAGCTACAAGGAAGGTGAGCTCCGTTATACAAGTGGGAGTGGAGAAGGCGCCGTACGCATTACCGGTGAGGAACCAAGCCGCTACCCGATACTGTGATTCATGGGCTTCGCGACCCGCCCTGTTACCTCCGTTTGTCAACGCTCGAGAGTTCTCGAGAGCTGAGGACTCACTTCCTTCTGAACAGTTAACCGTCCCCGCTCGAGGGTTATCGAGCGTTTAGGACTCCGGTCCTTTCTGAAACATTACCTGTCCCCGCTCGAGGGTTATCGAGCGCTTAGGACTCCGGTCCTTTCTGAAACATTACCTGTCCCCGCTCGAGGGTTATCGAGCGCTTAGGACTCCGGTCCTTTCTGTACATTTAACAGTCCCCGCTCGAGGGTTATCGAGCGCCAGGACGCAGTCCCTTCTTATACTTTGGCAAGTCCCCGCTCGAGGGTTATCGAGCGCTTGGGATTTTGTCCCTTATTTTGACATTGGCCAGTCCCCGCTCGAGGGTTACCGAGCGAGAGGAAAAGACCCTAATTCTTTGCGTTGTTCTTTGTGTTTGCCCTCCGTTGGAGCGTGTCAGGACTGACACGAATGCGGAGGACGAAGCTAACGAGTTAAACGACTTATCTGGCTATTAACGAATTGAGTGGCATTTTCGGCCATTAATTAGCACAGTGTCCTCTGTTGGAGGGTGCTAGGACGGGCATCCGTGCAGAGGACGGTTAGATCCTCTACCGTGCCAATTAGTTATAATTCTTCGCTTACGTTTGCCCTTTGAACATGCCAAAATTAAGAGCTTGTTCTATCATAAAGACAAGTCTGTTACATCTTTTGTGAGGTTCAAACAGGGGTGTTTGGGAGTTGTCTGGGTTACCCGATCCCGAGGAACTCAGGATTACAATTATCCCAGAAAAAATTATATTTTTAAATGACACTGTTCAACAAACATCATGTCTTGGCATAGCTAAGATAAAAGATTTAAACAAACCGTCGATACCTAAAACCACAACTGACAGTAATTTAACTTCAGATGAGGAGGTAGACGTAAAATATATTTTACAACAAAACAGAACTAATCCTGATTGGAAAAAATGGTTAATCTGGCCCACAGACACGAATAACTGTCAAGATAGATTCCTGAACAAAACACAAGGGTTCAAAGTAACCAGGCCAGACCCAAGATATTCCCAGAGACAACATCCAGGGATAGTCACCACATACAGTGTAGGAAAACTATGCCTTGAGTGGCTACAGAAATACCACACTTCCTGAAATTAAACAACACTTAACTTTACTTAAAGAAGGCATTGACTTGCGAGACTTCTTACTAGGGCCTCGTAAACAACGTTAAAAAAACGTTTCATATATGCCGGTATATATTCTGCTTACAATGAAGCATGGAAAATCACGCAACTGGAAACTGCAGAAAAAATACGAGAAATTGATTGTATTAATTTAGAGAAAGCTCTCTCTGTAGTGGACAATGGGTTAATGACTCTGTCTGCCAGAATTTATTCTTTGGACAGCATTGTATCATCTGCCATTGACATAATAGAGCAGGACTTGCTAATGTTACAATATGGCCAGTCTCAATTACGTTCTATAATGCTGCTAGGCTGGACGTTACTAAATCTGCGTTCAGGCTACGTGCTATGGCATCTAATCAATACCACATCATTGTTTACTGTCTTTAACCTTACAGATAAACAAATCTCTTTGGCACAAAGAGGAGAAGACTATACGGTGCTGAGCATTGAAAAACTGGAAAGATTACCATTAACTGTTTCTGAGAAACCAGTTGTAAAAACCAGTTTAAAAATGGATAATACATGGCACCATCACGATACCAGTGACGATTTTCCAATTTCAGTATTGTCTACAGCACATACCAGCAGGCCTGTTTGAAAGGTTGGGTAAAGGATACATTAAGTCAACCTGGAATTTACCATACACACACAAATGTTGGAGTGGGGGAAAGTAGGTATTTCTTAGTACTAAAAATTGTTAAAACTCACTAAGCGGTACACTTTTACGGGAAGGTATTAATCTACACTGAGCCTGCGAAGTTTCTTCAAATAACCTCTCTTGCCACCTGCACGGTTCACCAGCAGCATTGATAGAACCAATTTTCAGGCAGCTTTCCAATGGCAGCTACGTTATGCTCAATGATCACAGCTGTTGAGGCATGTTGCCAGGCAAAGCGTATCTAGTGTGTCAGCCGGGGTCACTTGTTGTATGCAAGTATTGTATCCAAAAAGCAAGACAAACAGGGAGTTGGCGTTATGGCCTTCACTGAATAACTCTTCTATACGAATTGATACTTTAAGCAGAATGAAAGCCATTCTTTTGCAAAAAACTGTGCCACTGACCTCGTCTAAAGAAACGTAGGATCTGCAAGTTGCAAGAACTTCTGCAGAGATACATGCCTTATTATCAACCAATTGCCCAGTACATTTCGCAGAAATGTTAGGTCAAATGTTAAACATGTCTGATACCAGTGGCATCGCACATGTATTTAAGACGATTTTTTCGGGACTGTTAGCACCCTTTGAAGCAGTCCTCGGCATTTTTCCAAATTTTGTGCACTCTGTGTTCAGCTGCCTGCCTCTCATTTTGGGACTCGTAGCAGGAATTCTATTTTTGTTTATTCTGCTCCGATATGGCAAGTCCAGTCACCAACGATACCTAGACTACCATGGAACAAGCTCTCCTAGCCATGCGGTATCGTGACAGGATTACACAGATTCTTTGCTTGGCGCGTTTAAGAGATCTGAATACCACTTGGTTTCTTTCGCTCAGACCAATCTGGCAAGATTGTATCTTACCTGTTCTACGAGGCCTGCTTTGTGGAGAAGAATGCGTGTTAGATGTTTGTCTGACACTACCATCGGTTGCGCCAACGGATGCAGACGAATTACTGGGTCCGGTAACGGCTCACGTGTTGTGTTGCTCCCAACGTCTACCAATCCTGATGACGGCGTTCATTGAGATCTCACCAGCAATTCCAACTGGTAGTGAGATACGAGGAACAACAGGAACACAGCTACCATCTGATATGAACATTGCTAACGCGGCAACTGACGGCGATGCTTCTCACCTGTGCACAATTGATCTACTTGATGAAGTAGTTCCACTTTCACCTACTGTGGTAGACGATTTCTTTGCCAGCTTAGACGATTTGATGTTTTCTCCTGACACCGAGAATAACTTTTGAAATCTGCACACAGCGTTCCATGAACTCTAAATTTGGTCTTCACTTTTCATAAAAATCATTCCCAAAAACTTTGGAACTCTATTTTTCTACAGCTAATTTTGACTTTTTCCCAAAGAACTTAAAAGATTTTTTTTTTTTTGGCACAAAGTAATCTGCTTAAAGTAGAACTATTCTTAGAGAACAAGAAATTCAACACTTCCTAGAGACAATATTTGACCTTGTCCTCTGAAAAAAAAAAACAATAACAGTTTATATATATTGTACTATGGAATGGTCTCGACTTTTTCTTCTGTAAACTTAGAGCCATTTCATAAATGCCATTACATGATTCATTCAGTTAGCTTTGCCAACATCATACTGCATGCTTTGAATGACGCCTTTTGCTTTTATATGCGTACTATACAAATGCTCATTTTTTCGTGTGCAACCTTATCAAATGCATTTTGTGTATTGTGGGGTAGGATTGTGAACACATGCTTATGTTATATTTTAGATGCTTACGGATTTAGTAATATTAGAGATAATACGTTGAGTGGGTGTTGTATAGTGTTTTAGGACCCTAGTGTAATTTTCCCGATTCATGCCCATATATAGGTATAAATCACCCTATCCTTATATAGGCATAGAAATCATAACCATATTAAGACATAGCTTAAGTAGTCCTAATACGGCTTGGCTACTTCCACTAGTTCCGAAAATCTACAACGATTTCTTGGAAAAACCCGCCTTCAGCAGTCAGGGACTTCCCACTGCATGAATATTGATTTATCCTAGAACTCATGGAGTTTTCAAAGAACTGAGCCTTTGATGATGTTATTATGTCCAACCTTACGTCAAACTTGTCACCTTCAAGGTATAAATATGCCCACACTTGCCCAAACAGACACACGGTGGTTTGGAGCAGTTCGACTATCTACTTGCCCCAAGTGCCCTCCTGCAGCAAGTGCAGAAGGAAGCCGACCCTCCAGCAGACGCACTGAAAGACGCTGTCTTTTCTCTTGCCGAGAAATCCAGCTCCAGTGTTTCCAACCTAGTCTTGCGGGTTGTTGGGAAATCGAGTCCTGAGAGAGAGATACCAGACCTCCTTCATTCTAATCCAAGGTACGGAGCTGATTAAACCCTTAGAGAATTCTTGAATTAGATTCTTGGCAAAAGAATACTGAAACTAATCTACACCTCACTTACTTCTTCCCTTGTACTAGACCTAGGTTAGGTACACCGGGGTAGGCGTATTTTAGAAGCACCAGTTGAGTACTTTTTAGTCTTTATTTATTAATGTATGTATTCTATATATTTTATGGCTTAGAAACCATATCATGCTTTTACAGTATTATTTTATAATACTCTTTGTACTGTACGCATTATACTGTGCAACCAGTATTACGATTGTAGCAGTTCATTTCCTCTGCATAAATACTCTTTTATTGAAAACGTCCGTCTCTCTGCACCTCTGGTGAAACAAAGCATGCACGATTGACTGAAATAATTATCTATTGTTTCCGCGACTCTAGAGATAGATTTCTTATTCTTGGGAAACAAATTTGTCATGTTTATGCGGTTATCAGAAACTAATCCCTTCTTGTGTATTTGAGAAAGTTTCTAGTGATCTCTGAGCTAGCTGGCACTCACAATTAAGTCTAGTATATTCGGTAGAGACCTAGTCGACTTCAGTCCTACGTCAAATCTATAGGATATACTATTCCAATGCGCAGAGCCTATTGGGAATATAGGAACTACACTACAGTATCCAACTTGAAATTATCGTCTTCACTCCTATAATGAAAAATAAGCCAGCGAGAGATTGCTCATATGTCATATCCAACCTAGGTATGGATTTCGCTGCATGCATACAAAGGTAGATTGTCATTAGACTCAAAACAATTTTAATGTTGACAAGCTGGTGTATAGGTTTTGCAAAATCCTTCCATAAAGGGTAGGTAAATGAACAGTTAAACCTCATGAATGTAAAAGTGCATGCAGAGATTTACATTTCCACACAAATGTACTTTAACGTTTTTTTTTTTTCTTTTTTACAATTTACAAACGTTCCTAGTAGTACACCTGGAAAGCTGCAACGGGCTTTGGTCTCCAAGCATGCTACTGGAAATGTCATGTGTCATTTCCTGTGGGACCCTATTCAGTGCTAAAGTCTTTATAGAGCATATTTATGCACAGGGGGAATGAAGTCTGCTGTGCAAATGCCTGTTTCCTTTCTTTGTTTATTTATCTCCGTCATAAATGCAATTTTCCTATGACAAGCAAGTCCTCCCCAAATCTATGGATGATCCTTTCCCCTGTCCATCTCACCCTGGGGTTAGAGCGGAGTTTGTGAATGCTGGCTGAGTCACATATTTGTGGGCGTTCAGAAATGTATAAGGCAAGCAGCACCTTTTAACACACATTTCCCACCACTTGCACGGGATTTACTACTACAGATTTTTCTGCACTCTTGGTGAAATCCTCAGTAGCAAATTTATGTATGCCTGTTGGGATCCATTTGCATTTGTGGCAGCAGTAAATGGAGATATTTTCAGCTGTACATATAAATTTATGAGCTAAAATACCTTTGTGAATTGGTCTCCATATGTTCGAGGTCCCCTTTAACCTCTTGAAAATTCCAGCACATGTTCTAATTTAATAACGCTAGCCATGGCCCAGTATGATCTGTGTATAGATGCCATTACGTGAATAGATTTATGGCTCTCAGTCTGATGATTTCCATCTTTGTGAATGGATGATAGTGGCTATTGGCTCCTCTGACAAATGGTTTTGTAGAACCAACAAACATGAAACTAAGGGGCATATGTATCAAAATCCGTTATTGCGATTCTCAATTAGCGATTTTTGAGAATCGCTATTTGAAAATCGCAAATCCGGATGCATTTCAAAATTCACAAATATTTTGCGATTTCTTGTTATTCCTTAATTGCGATTAGCAAATTGCGAAATCGCAATTAAGGAATACCTTCCCGTTCATTCTTATGGGCCTGGAGGCCCATAGGAATGAATGGGAAGTCATTCTCAATTTGCTATTTGCAATTAGAGAATCGCAAATTGAGAATAATTTCAAGGGTGCAAGGGTGTCATAAGGACACCCTGATGCACCCCTGAAATTAACATGTGTGAGCATATGGCGCACATACATGCCAAAAAGTGAATTTTTCAAAGAAATCGCAAATTACCACCGACTTGAAGTTGGTGGTAATTTGCAATTTCTTAAGGAGAAATTTCACAACTTGGGTGCTTGTTACATAGCATTTAAGGAATCGCAATTTGCGATTCCTTAAATGCTTACGCAAAATTAAGGAATCGCAAAATTAGCGATTCCTTAATAATGCGATGCGAAAATGGCTCATACATCGCGTTTTGCGATTTTGTATTTGCAAACACTGTTATTTTGCGAATCGCAGTGTTTGCGAATACAAAATCGTTTGATACATATTACCCCCTCTCCACAGCATTGCAGCATGGTTATTTTTGTCAAATTGCACAAGTCCACTTTGTGTATCTGTTTGCGAATACAAAATCGTTTGATACATATTACCCCCTCTCCACAGCATTACAGCATGGTTATTTTTGTCAAATTGCACAAGTCCACTTTGTGTATCTGTTAGAAATGGGGGTCTCTAATTGGCAGATGTATGCACCTTTGTCCAAGTAGATACCCTTGCTTCTAGTTAGGGTAAGGGCGTTACACACTTCAGATAAACCATGCTTAACCCCTTGGTAGCTTGGCACGAGCAGACAGGCTTATCCCAAAGGCAATGAGTAAAGTTTTTGTATTCCAAACACACAGTAACACAGTGAAAACACCATAAATGGACACCACACCAGTTTAGAAGGACAAAGTATCTTTATCTAAACCAAACAAGACCAAAATGACAAAAAACTAACATACATGTATCAAGATATCACGTTTAGAACAGTTTTTAAAAAAATAGCACTTGTAGAAACACATAGCTGCCCCTGGGGCTATTGCGATGTTGTTACAGGCATACATTCAAAGTATGGTTCCAACCACGAGGTGCGTGGTGTCGGGCATGGAGTGGCACGGACCCCCAAACAACAGCATCTTGGAATCGAAGTCTATGGACGATGCAAGGCGTCATGAAGGTGAGGAGTTGGTGCCGGAGCAGACTTGGTTCCCTGGTTGCTACGAGGGAGGCAAGGCGTCGAGTCCATTAGAAGGCGAGGTGTTGAATCCAGGACAGGGGAAGTTAGGTGTGTCGGTGGTGAGGCATCAGTTCAGGCGATCCGATATAGAAGAGTTTGTGAAGTCACCCCCGCTGGTTATCGGCTCTGCAATAACTTGATGCTGGCGCTGGAGGTGACGGCGTCGGTGCGAGCGCTGGTGTCAGGAAGGCTGATAACTGTAGGCGTCTGCAGGAATTGAAGGGCGTTAGAGCTGTGGTGCTGGTGGGGCAGTGCGTTGTGCACTTCACAAGCAGTGTCCCCGGCCTCGGTGCCGGCTGCATCATCGCTGACGGATTTGAAGTTGTTCTTGCTTTGCAGCACCAACCACACAATTCTCAGGGCCCTGGAACTGGAATTGGTGCCCTTTTGAATACAGGAGTTCACAGAGGAGTCCAGGTGCTGGTCAGTGGGTTGCAGGTGAAGTCTTTGTGTCCCTGAGACTTCAAAACAGGAGGCTAGCGCGCACAAGCTCTTGTAGATTCTTCGTCAAGCAGTTTCACAGCAAAGTTCTAGTCTTTGTCCTCTCCTTGGCAGAGGCAGCAACTACAGGCCAACCCAACAAAGCAACACAGCAAAGGGGCAGTAGTCCTCCTTATAGCTCTCCAGCTCTTCTGCTTGGAAGAGGTTCCTATTGAGTCCAGAAGTTATCTAATTCTCTGGGGTTTAAGGTCCAATACGTATACACCATTTTTTCTTTTTTCTCTTTGTGGCAAGGGTCTCTGAGTCCAGATCAGTTCTGTCCTTTCTGGTGCAGCATGACCACATAAGGTGGAGACAGCATTGTGTAAAAAAGACACAGCCTATTCAGGTGCAAGTGAAACTCCTCCCACCACTCTAAATGCAGCCACGGTCTATTCAGCCTAGCTATGAGTCACCCAGGAAAAGCAGGACCCCCCCATCACCCATTGTGTCTATGTACAGTGAATGCACATCCTCAGCCCGTCACTCCAAAACCAGACATCCAATACACAAACAGCAGAGGCACACAGAAAAAACATCTTTCTAAAAAGATGTGCTATTAACTTTAGTTTTCTATCTTGTCCTGAAGAAACGTTATAAAAGTAAGATGTTACACATAAACTCCCATGATTCAATAGTGAAAAACGAAATAGGTAGTATTTCACTATCAGGACATGTGACACACACCAATACATGTCCTACCTTTCACCTACCCGTCACCTTGCCAATGGGGGTACCTTGGATCGACCTGAGGGGTGACTTACATGTAAGAAAAGGGAAGGTTAGGGCCTGGCAAGTGGGTGTACTTGCCAGGTCAACATGGCAGTTACAAACCGAGAGCAGACACTGCAGTGGCAGGTCTGAGGTACCTTCACAGGGCTACTCATGTGGGTGGCACAATCGGAGCTGCAGGCCCACTAGTAACATTTGATTTACAGGCCTTGGACACATACAGTACACTGTACTAGGGACTTACCAGTAAATCAATTATGTCAATCATATGAATCTTGCGCCCCCCCTGAGCCACGTTTCCCAGCGCCAGGATGTCTGCTAGGTGATAGCGCGCTATATAAATTGAATAAATAAATAAATCATGGGTCACCAATCATGATAAAAATGTACACAGAGAGCATGTGTACTTTAGCACTGATTGGCAGGTCAGGAAAATAGAAGGAAAGAAGGGCCATTTCCAACAGTATCAGAGAACATAAACATTTTGCAAAATGTGCAGAGAAATTGGAAGCCCATATTTGCACTTGCATGTTCTTGTCCATTTCTCAGAGAAATTATTCTCTCTCTCTTCCAAATAAGGAGCTGACCCAACAGGGGCAAGTGTCAAGATCTCATGGGCTGTTTGAGAGCAGATGATGAGGCATGCAAACTTCATTCACCCTTTGACTGACCTTCAGTCAGAAACTACTACAGGTGTGTTGGAAAGGAGACTGAGAGACAAAGACGTCAGGAGCCGCTAAGGAGAAAAAAGATCTTTTAGAAATGGGAACGGAGATCATTGCAGTAAAACTCCATCGCCCTAACCCCTGAGTGGCTGTTGCCTGATAAATGGGAATTACCTACAGAGTCAGAAAGGCTTAGACCAAAATAGCTTAAATCCAGTCAAGGAGAAAGGATAAAGGATTTACTAGGAAGTACGCAAAGTCCAAAAAACCTGCCTAGTGCACAAAAGAGAAAGGCACACAGAGAAGAAGGGGAGTGTGAAGAGAATCACAGTGGTATTAAACTGTCTAAGAAGTAAACGGAAAGCAACATGGAAAAGTTTCCAGACATCTTTCCTAAGTTCCATCTTACATTAAATAGTCTATGGTACAGTTTCATCTAGAGCCCCTTGCAGAGTATGCAATAAACTTATATGTGACCATTTATCTCGCTTCTGGCAGTCATGCATTGTCCTTCTGTTCTACTGCATAATGTGTTTATGAAGATGTTAGCCATTTTGAAAGCCTTCTGTAACAACTCGGTTTGCTGTGTTGCTGTACTTCTGCATGACCTCTCACTTCTGCTCAGAGTCTTGCACATGCCAGAGTAGAAAGTACAGGCTCTCCACTAGGGCAAAGAAGACAGACTATTAATAAGATTAGGGGTGTGCTTGGAAAGCATACCTGAAACTCTGAATGTGGGGAGAACAGAAGATGAGTGATTTTGTTGTGGAGCGGTTATTAAGTTCGGTTGTGCCTGTGGAGTGCGACGCCTGAATCCAGTCTGAAAGGGAACCTTGCAGATTATAAATGGTGGAGACGGAAGTAAAATGAATAAAATCTAATTGTTTAGGATGTTTTTAAACAATGGAAGCAGAGAGGTAGATACAGGAAAGGTTATAGCACAGAGTCAGCGCTCTTAAATGTAATTGACGACATGCACAAATCTCTGGACAAAGGCCATTGCTGCCTACTCTTACTCCTGGATCTATCGGCAGCCTTCGACACGGTTGACCACAAACTACTCATCAAAGCACTTCAAGAAAGTGTAGGAGCAGACGAGGTGGTCTAACAGTGGTTCACGTCTTTCCTACAGAACCGCACACAGAGTATAAAAATCAAGAACTTTTCGTATGGCCCACTCCCCGTGGGTAGTGGTGTCCCCCCAAGGATCAGTACTCTCCCCACAACTTTTTAACATCTTTATGGAGCCTCTCACTTCCATACTGAAAAAAAAAAACATTCCCTTCCACCTCTATGCTGACGATACACAAATCTATCTGGAAGCCTCCTCCTTTGGAGACATCAAAAGACTGAACGACACTCTACGAGAAATCCAACACTGGCTCTCTCGCAACCATTTAAAGCTAAATCAGGGCAAAATGGAAATACTCCTCATCTCTAACAAAGAGGAGAACCCTCAAATCACAGAATGGATAAAAGCCATTGAGGATCTCAACCACAACCTCACCCTAGCTGAGTCTGCGAAAACGCTGGAATTTTACTCTGGACCCCAAACTAGATATGAACAAACACATCAAAAACTCTGCAAAGAGCGCCTTCCTCAACCTTAAACTACTCAAAAAAATAAAACCATTCATCCCTACGGGTGACCTCAAACAAGCTACACAATCCCTGGTACTGAACAGACTGGACTACGGAATTGCAACCCTCACGGGAGCAGCAAAATCCCATCTTGTTCCACTCACTTCAACTCTGAACGCAGCAGCCAGAATGGTCACCGAAGTAAAGAAATACGATCACATCATGCCTGCACTAAGAGAGCTAAAATGGCTTCCTGTTGAAATGCGTGCCAATTTCAGAACCGCCTGCCTCACGCACAAAGTGCTGCACACAGGTAAACCCGCCTACCTAGCTGCTAAACTTCAGAAGGCCGGTCAGTCAAGAACCCTAAGGAGCTCCAACACTCCACTCCTTATCCCACCGAAATCTCGCAGACATAAAACCGCATCGCGACCCTTCGCGGGAAATGCGCCGAAAATATGGACCTCCCTTCCAGTCCATATCAGGATTAACCCCTCCTACTTCAAATTCAAAAGGCAGCTCAAGGACCTCCTCCTCACCTGATCTCGCCCAAATGGATAGCTATAAACCATAGAAGCACATGGCCACTCGGTCATCAATGACCTCTTCCTCACCCCCCCACCGGTCGATCCCTTCCAGGAGTCACTGGATCCTCAACAACCACCGAAGCGAGGCGTCATTATTTCCCGGTACATTCTACTGTGATAACGGTCATATGCTCCCTGTACATTGTACTGAAATAACTTACTTTACGTGTAACATTTTGCTCACCACGTCGATATAATGTGATGCTTCCCGGAACATTGTATATAACAATTGGCCTAATGTATCCTACGAGTGATTCATGCTGTAAAGCGCTCCGATACCTTCGGCTCTGGCTAGCGCTATATAAAACTCATAAAATAAATAAATAAATAAATTGGATTGGGAGGAAGGGTCATCAGAATTCTTAGTTGTTTCTCTATGTATTAGAAGATGCGAGTGGTCTTAAACATCTTCAGATTACCTTAATCTGATCTTAAAATATGCATTGTTCGTTGTATGTAGACAGTCGTTTTCTATTATACATTTATCACCTTTTTATTATTAATTTTGCAATAGATTTGGCTTTTTTTGTCTGTCTTTAGTGTTCCTCCAAGACCAGGTCTAACAGTACAGGACGTGTAGGATGTGCTGTAGCTCTTTTTTGTTCTTCACTAGGATGTTCAGGTCCTCTGCATCTTACAAGCATTTTACATCTGAGTCTTTCAGTATCAAACATGTGGCTTGTGATTCATCTAGCCTTGGTGCCAAGTCGTTGATGTAGATGTTAAACATAGCTGGACTGAGACTGAACTCAGTTTACCTTCACCTTGTAGATGATTGAGGCATGCGTTGATTTTATTATTATCACACATTTTCCTCCCACTCCAGCCAGCAGTTATTTTTTATTTAGTCCTGGGTGCCAGGCGGGGTCAAATGCAATTTTTGTAAGTCTATGAAGCTAGCACATATTTTCTCTCCATTTGCGTGTTTTTATATGGTTACTGATTAGGGTCTTGAACGTGAAGATATGATCAGTGGCTCCGTGTTTTGGAAGGAATCCTGCTTGGCTCTTTTTCAAAGACTTTTTGTTTTGAAACCATGTCTTGTATTCGTATTCATTGGGGTTACAGCACTATAGAAAGGATTACTCCCCTTAACTTAGACCCTTCTACCACCGTTATTATTTTCATCTATCTCTATTTCAGTGATCAGTCTTTCTGGATAAGGGAACTTTTTTGGATGCAGTTGCCAAGTTGTATTAGAGCTTTTTTTTTTTAAACCAACACAGATCTATGGGCCCGATTCACAGAATGAAATTAAGACTCAATCCTAAACTTACTACTATTTTGGTATTCACAGAATGCACTTACTACTTTTGGCATTCACAGAATGAATTTACTACTTTTTGTATTCACAGAAGTTAGGATTTTGTCTTAAGTATGTCTTAAGTTTGTCTTAAGACAAATTTAAGACAAAATCCTAACTTCTGTGAATAGCAAAAGTAGTAAGTTCATTCTGTGAATGCCAAAAGTAGTAAGTGCATTCTGTGAATACCAAAATAGTAGTAAGTTTAGGATTGAGTCTTAAGTTCATTCTGTGAATCGGGCCCTATGTTTCAGCATCCATCTGAAATTAGCTGGATTACAATGTGTTTTGGATTTTTGGGGTCCCTTTTTTATTAATTCTTACATTGTTGCTAGCTTGTCAGTGATAAAATGCTGATATCACACTACTCTTCTCTCTCCCTTGCTCACCTGAAAACTCAGGCCTTAACACAGAGAATAGGCAAGTTGTAGGGCTATGCCTCTCTCACCCGAAGGGGCTCTTCTGTGAAGACTGATACCATTGTCAACTCAAAGTACATACCTGGCTCTAGCTATTCAGCTTCCCTTCCTTACACCACTTATTTAGCTGTGGGCCAGAAGGCGGAGACTTGCATGAGTACTGTTGGGCAGGAGGAGCATGAGGAAGTGTCTAGATCCGCCACTGCCAGGGATTCTTCCTAGCCTGCTCAAACATCACTTGATTAGTGTACCATGCAGTCTATCTTTTGTAAAGCCCTGACCCTCTCCCTTTAGAGCCACAATAATCTCTTATCCCCTTTCCGCCCATCTTCAGTGCTGACAACCAGTTGCCCACAAATCATCGGTCAGTGAGATACAAGAAGACATCTCCATCCATATGGTTTGCCCTCCGTTCCCTCTAGGTTATCCTTTCTAGTCTCTCTTTCCATCTCTTGTCTGAGGAATATAGACCACCATTAGGGTGGTAGAAATGGTCCAACCAGATTTCAGAATTAACCATACTTACAACTGAGGGATGTGAAAGATGGAATTGGGTGGAGAGCGCAGGTAAATAGGTATTTGAGTAAGGGTGCAAGCTTAGGTTAGAACTGTAGAAAACAAGCATTGGCATAGCCTATAGGTCTCGCTTTTGGGACCTTATAAGTATTGAGTTATGCAGCACAAAATCCTTGGTGCAACAACATTAACTGTTGCATGGCTAAACACTTATAAGGTCCCAAAGGCGAGACCTATTGGCTATGCCAATGCTTTTTAATGATAGTTGGTGGATTTCGCATGGGTTCAGCATGGGCCAGAAAAGCTAGCCGGTTGGAGTGTGAGGAACTCTGCACTGCGAACACGAAGATAGGTCCTCTTCCTCTGCTAATATGGGGATGGTAGAGGCGGAGAGAAGCTCAGTTTCTTGTGATTTATGCTGAGGTGCAATGTTGTGGTGCCAATAAGGAGAGGCACCTATCTAGGGGTAGATGAAGCTGTAGGATTCAGAAGTGTGGAGAGAGGGGTAGCGGAGAGCAGGGGTAAGGGGTCAGACAGAACTAATATCTGGGACTAGCAAGCTCTCTGTGATCTGTTGCGTTGTGTGCGGCTCTATGGTGGTAGCAGTGTTCTTGGCAGTGAGAGCCATGCCACCTATAAGAGACAGCTTTTTGAAAATGGTGTCAGCTCTGCATGGTTCTTTAGAGCTCTTCCTCACCTGAATTCTTTGCCTCAAAATGCTGAACCCCACCAGAGACCTAGGCTCCATCCAAAGCATTCTCAGAAAATATCTAACACCAGGAAAGGGGAACTCCAGCGTGGGTCAATCATGTTTTGTGAAGGAGGGGGGAGGGGGGGCTAGCACATACGTAGGAAAATGACCAATGGCTCGCAAGGGTCGGGGTTATCGAGGGATCAGGGAGACAGAAAACTGGATTAGAATGGAACGAGGCTGGACTTTCTTTTCAAATACTATAAACATGAATATGCAAAGTAAAGCATTCAAAAAGGGCCGGGAGATGGTTGTATAATCACTTTATAAAATGGGTCCTTCTGACTAGTGTTGCTAACACAACAAATACCACAAGGTATTCAGAAAAGTAATAGGAGGGGTCAGCCTCCTTCAGGATGGAGACAACAAATGTTTTGATCTCTTGCGTATCAGCAAAAATTGGGGACCCTGAATGTGAGATGGCCTATAGAAAAGAGAACCTGTTGTGCTTTTAAGGGGGTAGCACTAAAGCCGGCCCTGGCCATACCTTCACCTAGTGATATGAATTTGCTGTCAGAGATGGAAATACACACTCGGAGAAATTCATAATATGAACAAAAAGCTGGGCAGTTAACTGCAGTTTCACATATAGACTTCTACAATGCCCTCCCTGTACAATTGTGTAAAAGTAGAGTACCTTCTAATTATTGGAGCCTCAGCAAAAGAGGATCGGTGTAGTATCCTTGACAATGTGAGCACGTGGGTGCTGCATGATACGTCATGTTCTCCGATGCTTCAGTCTCCATGGCAATTTGTGGCACCGTAAGACAGCATTGCGGTCAAGTGCGCCATATTTGATATTGACGCTGACTGCCGCGCGCGTCCTGAAGGTGCCACTTTGACAGCAACAATGTGCGGTGCAGCAGCGAGTCGGCCTCAGGAGCGACGAGAGGGCACGGCATGGGCGATACACCCACCACATGGGGCTCAACCCTCTGTCGCCACTAGCATACCAAACCGTAGCCTAATAGGACATATGGATGGCTGAAGGAAAAATGTGCCAAACAGTGGATGCAATCATTATTTTGTTCTTCCCCAATTTAAACATCTGCCTATTTGAAAATTATGATCTCATATTGCCATATTTTGAGATTGCTACAATGTGTCTCTGACTCAGGCTGTCGGAAGTTATTGCATGTCTGGGTGCAAAGCAAAGCGGGGCCCACCGAACGCTTCGTCCCTTTTTGGCAAGAGTTGCCAAGTATAAGGAGAAAACATGGCCTGTGGCACCATCTAGTGGAGGGGCGGCATAAGGCGCCTCATGCGAACGGGAGTTGTTAGCGCGCGTGCGAAAGTGAAAGAGATCACGTGTGCTTGTGCACATGAGAGTAAGCTGGTCGCCGCTTTGGAAACACTTCCAAAAGCCAGTTACTAAATGTCTCGCTGACAGTGCATGCGCGCTGGATCAGCGAGACCTAAAAATGGAGAACCAACTAAAGGGGTGGGGGGTATTTTAAAGAATGGTTCGAGACCAGACTTAGTAGGGAGTTGAATGAAAAGATGTAAGGTACAGTGTTCACTTTTTTTATTTATTTATGCAGAGTTTTTATATAGCGCGAACTAGAACCGAATCAGTTATCAGAGCGCTTTACATAGCACCAGTTACGTTACATGAGGACACACTTTCATTTTAGGCACGGGGAGATTAAGTGATTTGCCCAGAATCACAGGGGGTTTTTGGCGTCGTTACCGAGACTCGAACCCAGATCCCCAGGTCCGAGGTCGAGCGCCTTAGCCTCTCCCCAACAATGTTCTCTTTGGAGTACAAATGCTATTGATCCAGAAGTTTTGAGAAAGCTTAAAATATGCCTTAAAGACATCTTAAACATTGCATAGCGAACTACAAACACACAGGATAAACTCAGAATAAATAATATTTCAACAACTGCTGTACCATGTACTAAACTAGACTCCAGCCTTTTTGTTGAATGTTTTCCATCTGTCGGTTTAGTTTTTTGGGGTTTGAAATTGTGATAACTTGTTGCGCATGGGTTTAATATGCAGTGCATTTTTTTATTTTGTTAACCTCTGATTAAAATTTTTCTTCTAAACATTGAACATTCATGTCTAGATTTCAAGTCATTGAGGGTAAATCAAATTAGGTATTAGGAAAGGTTTTAGGTCAGAGGCTGAGAGGGAGCTTGAGAAAGCGGTGCATGGAAGTAGGGCAAGGCTCAGTTTATGGGTGTATAAAGAGGAAAGGACTCTGTAAGGCAAACTGACCGAGGAAGCTTAAATTAAGAGGAAAGTACATACATTCCTCTTCTCTTCCGTGTATACAAAGGCATATAGGACACCTAATTTCTCTACCTCCCAACTACATGGAGGACTTTATGGGATTTGTAAAAGAGTAAGGACTCTGCATCCTGTCTTAGGGAACACCCCTCAGAATTGGATTTAAATAGAACCGACAAGTAACGTTCACACAGTCTAAAGGTCTAATGACAGTCTAATGGAATAGTGGATGTCAACTGTGCTGAAAACCATTAATATTAGGGCTCCAACTCCACCGGCATCGGACTCATCCTAGATTTGACTAGAACCAGTAACACCACACTGCCAGTCTGAACAAATTTACCCATAGTAGAATGAAGGATATCTGAATGAGACAATCTAGGTGTTAAATGTTACTATATAACAGGGCATGAAAACTAAAGAAGTGATGTATTTTCATGCTCCGTACTTTCGTAACTGGTTCTACAGTAATAATTTTTGAGGGACAGGAGGAAAACAAAATGATATGGGGATGCGACTGTGAACCGCATTTAAGACGACAAACCCACAAATTAAGTCAGTAATGTGGCCTGCTGAATCTGTAGCAGAATGTACCATCTCACGATTCAAGGTAGTTTTATTTGCCAAGAACCTTCAGCTAGGTTATGGTGGGTGAGCCCCAGCTATTTTATTAAACAAACATGACTAGAAAAATACTTCTTCAAAGTAACTAAAAAAACTGAGGGGCATATTTACGAGCCTTGTGCGCCACATTTGCGTCACTTTTGTTACACGGCAGTGGCGTAAACCATGCGCCACGTTGTGCCCTATTTACAAAGTGACGCATCTAGGGAGATGCGTCACGTTGTAAAGCCCTGGGCCACATGAAACCTGCGTCAGATTTCATGTGGGCGTTCCGGCGCAGGGTGGGTGTTCCGACGATGCACCATGTTGAGTATTGGCCAGGTTGGAACAGTGCTGGAGTTGCGCCGCACCCGCGACACAACTTCAGCACTGCGCCAACCTTACGCCGGCAGATGCGACACGCATCTGTTTATCCTTGCGCCATGATGCGCCGCATTGTAAATGCGACTCGTCTGTCGTGGCGCAAGGGTAAACTAGCGTCACACATCCTTCCTGGCGCATCCCTGCTGATTTTCAGGGATGCGCCAGGAAACTTACATCTGCCCCTGAGTGAGGGAAAGTGTCAGTGGTTGACAGGCAAGAATAAAGTAAATGTATGTAATTTTTTTAGTGTTGAATAATAGCCATCAGAATATCCCTTCCTGGAAACTGACAACTAGGTACCAGTTTAAGATTTGATGCTGATCTTGGCATTAATGTTTTTGCAGGCTGGAGGAGCTTGAGATCCTATGACCAGTGCATACACCTCTGTAGCCCAAGATTTAATACGTAACAGATCAATAGCAAAATACATGGCCAGGTGAGCATTCTGAGCAAGTTGGTAAATCTATATTCAGGCTCACATGGTGTTTACACATGAATAGAAATTCCACATAGTGATAAATTACCACACCCCTGGAGATTTTTTCTTGCACACATTCCTACGGGCATGTAAGAGAATTTGCATAAAAAACCAGGTTGGTATTGGTAAAAATGTGTGTCTGTCTTGGGTAAAACAGCCGATTCTGCATCATAATCCTCATTCCAACCCGAAAAACTTAGTATAAGGTGGTAAACGCGCTCACGACCTGGGGAAAAACGCAAGGCGTATGAACAGATTATCCACAGGACGATTTTAGTAGACAGCACTTCTGTGGGACTCAGCATAAAGCCTGTTAGAGTGTTGTTAAATACAAGTGCATTAAACAACTTTCCACAATGTGGCTTTTCATTTGGAACATTAGCGTTCCTTAAGGTGCAGGAGGTAAAAATATATCCCTTTACAACAAGTTCACAATACTTAAATCACTTTCCAAATGTGAGGAGCTCAAATTTAGAAGACACTCACCTGAGTAGCTAAAAGGATTAGGCATTGAGGAGCAAAGAAAACAGCTGTTAGAAGCAGACAGCCACAGAAGGCTTGCCTTAAGTGATCCTTTGTCAATCACCAGCACATCTGCGCTTTGGTTGCCAATTGGAAGGAGGGATCATAGAGAACTTATTCATCTGAGGAATAAGGGGGAAACACTGCCCCATAACATGCTACTCCTGGTAAGAGAGGCATAAATGAGAGAAATAAAAAATAAATCTGGTAATACAAGCTAAAACAAAAAGTGAAATCAGCTAACAAAAACAGGCTAGGTTCCTCAGAATATACAAAGAACACAATGGTGATCAAAATCTAATTATGTAACTCGGGCATCTTAGAGGAGGAACTGTGTCATCATATATATTTTGCCTTATTTACGTGTTTTAACTTAAGCCCTCTAGTTTGTGCATTTGCTCATTTACCTAAACCATATGCCATTATACATTTATAATGGCTGATGCATTTATTTTCATTGTTGTACAACAATGTGCCTTACCTACGACACATTTTCTGTGTGTTTTGGTATTATGCTTCTACTCATATATGTATTCATTTGAATAGATGAGAAAGTATTGATATATATTTTCTTATGAGTGATCAAGATGATTCTCCTATTATTTCTCTTACCATATATTACGATCACAAGGTTTATTTTTCTCAAAATCAATACGCAGAATGGTATATAGTAGTTGTTAACAGGCCTCTCAACTAGAGCTATTGGGATTTTAATATTCCAGCCACCAACCCACCATTACTGCAAGACGAGCCATACAATGCCATCTGAGGCTATTTATCTCACAACGTATTTTCCAACAGAGCTATAAATTGCCTCCTTTTGTAGATAGCCCTGATAACAGGGCTTAAATTAAAAAAAAAGCGAACTGTGACATGGAGTCAACACTGTCAATTTAACAGTGCTAATTCCTTTAGCTCGGTGGTGGCTGCAGCATCCCTCGGATAAGTCTCCTTTACTAGCAGGCAATGACACTTAGGCACAAGTAGGCCTTTCAATCCGGTGTGCTGTAGACACTTTTACACAGCAAGTGGGTAACTATATGTGACCCATCAAGCACCTTGTCATGCTCTACAGGGCACGAAACACTATGTTAGAAGTCTTGCTCACATCTCTAAATGGATTTTTTATTAACATTACTTGTCCGAGTCTTGCCTATACATTGTTCACAGGCCAAAGACACTAGATGGTGCAGAGATTGCACCAACTCAAGTGTCTTTTACTCTTCACTTACAGCAGCACACATGAAGTAGCTAAAGGCCCACAAAGGGTCAAACAGTCACCTACAGACATGTAGTCACAGCAGACCATGACCTGCCTCCACAAGACCTCTGCACACATACACACTGATCACTTGTTACGACCAGTCTCGCCTACATGGAAATCATCAACAACACTGCCTCAGGGGGGAGGAGCCAAGATGGCGATCGGAACAGTCGCATAACCGCCTCGCTCCGTGATTTCTTCCTCCCCGCCACCTATCCTGTATTTCATCCTGTTCGGGGTGTTCCGAATTTGGTCACCAAGGAAGAGCCTTCACTTACCATCCTTGTCCGGGGCTCTGGCGTGCAGTCATTTCGGCGTTCTGCCCTTGTTGCCCTGCTGGCCTTCCCGGCCCTGACGCCGGGGCCTCGAGTGCTGTGCTTGCCCGGAGATGTTCGGAGTACCGGCGGTCCGGAACCGGTGGAGAGACCCGATGCTGGGAGCCTGAGAGCCGCGGGCCGGAAGCCCTGGAGCGGACCCACCCCCGCGGGTGGGCCACCCCGTATGTCCGATTGCCTGCCGGCCCGAAGAAGAGAAGCCGTGCTGTCCGGCACCCCTCAAGTGGGTAGCCCACTCCTGTTGCTTGTCCCGCCCGGGGTCCGGTGCTGGGCTCCCCCCGAGTGTTGTGGGGAGCACGCCCGTTCTTCTGGTGACTCTCCTTTCTCTGCCGAGCGCCATCCGCCGCGGATCGGTTGTGTGCCCTGGGGCCGCCGGTGCTCCTGGTGGACTTGGAGGCGCCCACGATGATGGCGGCGGGCGCTGTGCTTAAGATGGCGGATGGCCCCTCGGAGAGTCTTTCTCCTGGAGACAGGGAAGTTGCTGCATTTGTTCTCTCCAGCCCTCGTTTGATTCGGGCGGCCCCTACTCGGAGTGCTGTCTTGTCTGCCCTGGCTGCTCTGGGGATCGACCTGTCCTTGAAATGCCGAGACTTGGAGTCGCGGATCTCCGCCATGGCTGCTCTGCCATTTTGTGACGCGGTGTCGTCTTCCCGAATTGTAATGGTTGCAACTTCTCCGGCTGCTGTGCTGGGATCTCCAGCTGGGTGTTTGATTCTATGGGATCATGTGGACCCGGTGCCGATGCTGCAGTGTTTCCTACATCCTGATTTCTCTGCTTCGTGCTGGACAGCCCAGATATTGTGCTTGGCCACGTGGATCGTTGAGGTACTTTTGCATTCTGACTGCTGCCGAGTTCTCCTGGTTGCTTCTTGTTGGCCGGGACGGTGTTTTGCGGAGATCCCACTGGCCTTCCTGGACTGGTATGGACCCACTGTATCATTCTGCTTTTCGGCCGTGGCGGGGTCTGGAAGCTCGACTCTTCATAAAAGTGGACAGGGGTGATTGTGCCGGAGTACCTGTGGGACCCTTTTAAATGGCATCTCCAGGCCTCATTATTTTGGTTAGTTCTTGTTTTTCATCCTTGTGTGGGCTTTTTTCAATGTCCTTTTCGACCTCGATTGGTGATCCGTTGTTGCGGGTGGGGTAGTATTCCATGTTTCGATCGCTGGCTCCTCTCCTCTCCTGTCCTTCTTTTTCCTCTCCTTCTCTCTCTTTCTTCTTTCTCTTTCTTTGTTATTATTCCCTTTCTCTTTCTTCTATATTTCGGGTGACTCTGGGCGACAGGCACGCTGTTTAGTGGGGTAGGCCGTAGCCATTACAGTGATGTAGGGTGGGGGGGGTGTTTGTTATTTTAGTTTGTTTTATTCTATGGTCCCTTTTTGCTTTTTCAGGGGGTGGGCTATGTCCCTTTGTTTTCACTCCTTTGTTTCGTACGTGTCCGCACTTTCTCCTTTTCCGGGGCGGGAAGGCTGTACATGTGGCGTCCACGTTATTTGTTTGCTGACATTTGTCCTTTATTTTTGAACCTTTGCTGGGCGTGGGATGTCTTTGGGCTTCGCCCTACTAGGGTTATTTGATTGCGTGGGGGGCTTCTCCCTCCCGCCCCCCCCCCTCGTTTTCTGTATATGTTGCGTGACGCCCGGTAGATATGGTTGCTGCCTCCTCTATAAAATGTAAAATGAAACCTTTTTTATCCTGGCGCTGACTGTTTAACGTCTTTATTTCACGTCTATCCTGTATTCATTCTATTGTACGCATTGATGTTGCCTCTTTTTGACTCTCCTGCTTTTGCGGCCGGCCCCTGTGGTTGTAGGCCTGCGCTTGTACTTCTACGTGTCTTTCAATTAAGGTTTTTAAAAAAAAAAAAAACAACACTGCTTCACCAAGTGCTTAATTTGTAAAAATTAAAAGTGCCAGGGCTCTCATCAGGAGGCCAATGCAGCTTGCACAACACCTTGCCCCTGCCATGCTGCCAATGATAGTAACAACACAACTACTAACCATCACACACCTACAAGCGAGACAATTTGGACTATTTCAAGCCCACAAAGCTATAAGAATGGCTTGAGCATCAGGTAGTAGTCAGTTTTAATGAATATTGAATTAATAACTAGCTGTTGTTGTGGTCATCTCTAAATAAGCCAGACAGCTCCACCTTTTGGCAGACTGTCACAAGCGCTGGTGTTGCCAATGCCAAGCACCGCAAACCACCTGCTGAAATTAAGCGCTTGCTTCACCAGGTCAAGCATCTCAAATACTCAGTCTTGTGCTCAATACTAGCTAGGGCACAATGAATGCATGTTTTCCTGAAGCTGAAACAAAAGCAATTGCTATCCACTAACCACTTGCTTAATTAAAAATATAACAATAATAATTGAAAGGACCCAAAGTTTTTCTCAGCAGCTTTCCATGGGAGATGCCGAATTATGTTGTTGCCAAATACCAAGATTGCTTAGTCTTGATTCCACTGCACCCTACACTTTCTTTCACTCTTGGAAGTTCTTTTTAAATCCTACTTTCTCCTTCTGATACTATTTTCGTATCTTTCTCTTTCTTTTTCTGGTATTTTTTCTCTTGCTGTGGGCCAAAGTTTGATGGTGAAAAATAAGTCAGATTTGAAACGCTGTCTTACTTGTAGCTATTCCTCATAGGTAATGTCGAAAGGTGTGATGCAGTTATACCAAATATTAGAAATGTTGCTCTGTCAATGTAGTAAAAGTATCATTTGTTTCTTAGGACAGCATTTTTTCAACTTGGTGTGTTGTCAGGCACTCCCTGATGTGGCACATGGTAGACTATGGCACTGTGAGGAGGGTGGGATGACAAGAATTGCTCCAACCAAATACTCCGTTTATGTCTTATTCAGCTTTTTGTATAGAAAGAGCCAGATGAAGCCCAGTGTACTCGAAAAGTTTTTCCAAAAGTATTTGAAGACTGTATACAAAGTTAACTTCTGCTGCATGTACAGTCTGTGAAGCAGTCTCGGTCTCAGCTCATATTTTGGATCTTGCATCAAGTCGAAGCACTGGCTCAGCTCGACCTCTTTCGTATCATCCTTATTACGTGCATTGAGTGATCTTTGTATAAGACACAGACTGCTGCTTTGCTGATTACGAGATTAATTTTTGGGGGGGACCGTGACAGCCCATTTAATGCATTGATATGCCCTTGATAGTTGTGTACCATATTGTTGCCCTCTGGTATTTATGTATTGGGTTGGGTTTTAAAAGTACTTTTACTTTTTTGCAAAAACACTGTCTCGACAATTATGTATTGGCTGCTAGCAATAGGTTTATTTATTTATTTATTGAGTTTTATAAAGCGCTGGCTAGACCAGGAGGTATCAGAGCGCTTTACATGAGGAAGAAACATTGTTTCTGAGCATGGTTACAAAGTTACGTCAGTTACTGGAGCATAGTAACAGGAATTACATGAGTACAAAAGCATAGCATAAACATGAGGAAAAAAATAAGCAAGAGGAGGGAAGATTAGGGGAGAGAAGGAAGCAATAGGGGAGGTAGACGGAGGATAATGGAGGGAAGAGGAGGGGGAGGGTGTAGTAGGCACAACGGGGAGACGTGGGAAAAACAGTGTCCGATGTCTGGCTGGGTAAGTGACGGCCATGGGCGTTAAGGCGCACAGGAGGTCTGAACTCTACTCAAGACAAAAAGTGAATCCGAGCAATAGCCGCCTTGGAAACTTGCGCGTGCAGAACTGCTGCCGTTGAGAGGTCTTGGTGGTGGCATCAAGCTCCAACCAAGGATCTCCCCACTGTGGAAAGAGACCTTGCATCACCTCAGGATGGTGTCTCACCATTCGTGTTCTGCTAAACATCTACGACTGAGTTGGTCTTCCAAGGCGTTCAGAGAGCCTACCAGGTGTTGGACCACCAGGGAAATGCCATGCTGTTCCAGCTATGTCCAGAGACGCAGGCCCACTTAATAGGCACCATATTACAGTGGTTTTGTCCGTGAACACCTGCACTAGCCTTCCTTTGATGAAGGGTCACAAGGCTTTCAATGCCAGCCAGATCACCTGGAGCTCCAGAAGGTGGATATGGAGTCAGGATTCCGCCAGAGACCAGAGGCCTCTGACCTTCACCTCTCCCAGATGGCCGCCCCATCCCAGGAGAGACACATCTATCCCTACTGTCAGATCTGGTTGGGGAAGGGAGAGGGGCTATCACTTATCCAATCACTGTTCGTTAACCACCACTTCAGATCTTGTGCAGTTCCCTCGGAGATCTGGACCATGTAGAAGAGATGTCCCTGGAGCAGGATACAGGAGGTCATGAGACCCAGCACCCACAGTCAGTCTCACGGAAATCCAGGATAGAGGCTGAAACATCTGCATCATAGCCCAAATATCTTGTACTCATGGTTCGGGAGGATAAGCCAGAAACCACACCGTGTCCAGAATAGCTCCGATGAAAAGGAGCATCTGAGAGGGAGGTAGGTGTGACTTTGGCACATTGATAGTGAACCCCAGAGAATGCAGGAGGTCCGCCGTAATGTGGAGATGGGAGACACCAGCCTGGGGCGAGCCCGTCTTCAACATCCAGTTGTAGAGCTAGGGGAAGACTGGCATACCAGACCTCCGCAGATGAGCTTCAACCACCCTCATCACCTTGGTGAACCCCCAATGGGTGCTGGTGAGGCCAAAGGGGAGCATAGTGAACTGAAAGTGCTCGCGGCCAATTGTGAATCACATGTAATGCCTGTGGGCAGGCAAGACAGGAACGTGGATGTATGTGCGTCCTGCTCGTTCAACACTACCATTCAAGACAAGACTCGAGAGTGTGAGCCTTTTGAACTTCTTCTTGAAGGGCAGGTCAGGGCTAGGATAGGAAGGCAGCCTCTGACCTTCTTGGGTACCAGAAACTAGCCAGAATAGGAACCACTACCTACTTCGGACGTCAGCACCTTCTCTATGACTTCCTTGGCCAAGAGAGGCGTCACTTCCTGGCAGAGCAAGGTAAGATGGTGTTCCGTCAGGCTGTCGCAGGCAGGTGGCACAGAAGGGAAAGTCACAAAGGGAAGGCAGTAGCCCCTTCGGACAATGTGAAGAACCCATCAGTCTGATGTTATAGTCTTCCGGTGGGTCAAGTGATAGCATGTCCTGCCTCCCACTGGGTGCCCATGAGAGCAAACTATAAGGGTGTAAAGGCTATAGCTGGGGGTTGAGGGGATTGGCTCAACCTTTGGCTGCCTGACTCACGAGGCCTGTGTGTACAACATCCTCGGCTGGAAGCCTCTTCCGTGGTCATGAAAAGAGGGAAAGGCGGATTGGGGTTGACCAGGGGCCGGAAAAGGCCCATGAACCTGGTTATAGCACTGCTGTCTTTAAAGCGCTCCAACGCCAAATCAGTCTTGTCCCTGAAAAGACAGGAGCCATCAAACGGCATGTTCATAAGTGATGTTGTTCCTGTGTTGCTCATGGGTAGGTTTCATAGATACTAACTCAAGTAGACGCAGCAATCTAGTAATCTAAATTTCAAGTGTTCGAGGTCTCACTCGTCTTTGCGCCATCCCACCCCTTGTCTCTACAGTGTACGACGAGACCAAAACACTGCTCTGGCCACACAGTTACAAGACCCAAATGCTTCCTTCATAGTCCTTAGACAAATTCAGCACTCTTCCAACCAAGTACTCTCCACCGTGTAGCATGCCATCTGTAAGTAAATGAGCATTAGAGCTTCATCAGAGATATATAAATGCAATTACAAGACACTTCAGTTCAACGCATTGCACCATAAGCTTGGCTGTTGTGAGAAGAGCTCACCTGGAGAGGGCTACATTGACCTGGGCAGGTTCCAGAGACATCCAAGAGTTGGGAAAAGCAGTGAAAGGCCAGGCAGAGCCACTCGTGATTAGTCTTCTGGGTAAAATCTGTTCCTTCAACATCTACAAAAGCTAGATACCTGTCCGCTGATGTCAGACCATTGTGCATGGCTGGTATACTTGTCAATGGGTTTCTGCTCACACCCTCCTAGTCAGTGAAACTGCTCTCCTCCTGCACAGCTCCACCAGCTAAGTGCTGCCCCTGAGAGCGCTCTGACCTCTGTGTCAGGGTGTTCGAGGCCCTCCTCCACCCGCAGGCTCCCCGCCTGGGCCTCATCCCTGGTGGTCCAGTGGGACAGCATATCGATCTTCTGCTGTTCTGCCCTCTGTCTTTCTTCTCTGCCTTTTTTTTCCCTATTGCCTTTTCTCCTTCTCTGTGCCTTTTTTTCTGTTTTTGCCTGTTTTCCTGTTTTTCCTTTTTAACTGTTTCCTTTTTCTGTGCCCCCTTTTCTTTTCCCCTGCACCTCCTGCGACCTTTTCCCGCCGCTTCTGACCCCACGGCCCCTCCCGCCCTCCATTGTGCCCTTCCCGTTCCCTGCTTCCTGCCTCTCAGCTGACCCGCCCTCCCCCTCCTTAATGGCGCCCGCTGTGCAGCAAGAAGAGCAAGCCCACTGACGTAGTCAGTGAAACTGCTTTCCTCCTATGCAGCTCCATCAGCTAAGTGCTGCCCAGAGCGCGCTCTGACCTCTGTGTCAGGGTGTTCGAGGCCCTCCTCCACCCGCAGGCTCCCGCCTTCGCCTCATCCCTGGTGGTCCAGTGGGAGAGCAGTCTGCTCTTTTGTTGTTCTACCCTCTGTCTTTCTTCCCTTCCTTTTCTTCTTCTCTGTGCCTTTTTTCAGTTTTTGCCTGTTTCTCTTTTTTTCCTGTTTCTATTTTCTGGTCCCTTTTTTGTTTTCTTCCACACCTCCTTCACCCTTTTCATGCAGTGTCTGCCCCTGCAGCCC
Source organism: Lissotriton helveticus (assembly GCF_964261635.1). Lineage (NCBI taxonomy): Eukaryota > Metazoa > Chordata > Amphibia > Caudata > Salamandridae > Lissotriton > Lissotriton helveticus. The sequence goes on along the minus strand of NC_136057.1, from coordinate 369,610,887 downwards.
CTCCTCATTCCATTGTGCAGTTCCATGCTTCCCGCCTCCCAGCGGATCCGCCCACCCTACTTAATAGCGGTCGGTGTGCGGCCACGCTGCTAGCCCGCCAAAAGCAAGCCCGACTGCGCACGTCCGTGCTCCGACCACACCCAGCGCCAGGAACCCAGGCCTCCTAAACCGCCTCCGCTACAACTCCAGCAGCCTCCACGATCTCAACCCCAGACGCAACAACAACTGTCTGCTCTCGATGCTGAACAACACCCCTAGCCCTCTCTCCTGCCTTCACTGCTGCCGCACCTTCACCCACCTCCGTACCCCAGCTCCATCACCCAACCAACCCTCACTGCACTCAAACCGCTCAACTTCATCTTCTTCAATGTACGATCCCTCCACAAACACGCCACAGACTTCTGGGACTTCCTCGGCGCCGCCTCACCTGATGTCGCCTTCCTTACGGAAAACTGGACAGACGCCAGGTCAGCACCAGACATCGCCATCAGCTACAAGATCATCCGCAAGGACCGCCCGAACCAGCCCAGAGGAGGCATTGCCATCGTCCACAAAAGCACCCTCCACCTGACTACCCACTCAGATGACACCACAACCCATATAGAGCACCTACACTTCCAGATACAGACCAACCCGAAAATCACCCTCTGTAGCACCCTCATCTGCAAACCTCCAGCCCCTGTGCTCCATTTACTGACATCATCATCGAACTCATCACACCCCAGGCCCTCACATCCACAGACTACATCCTACTCAGAGACCTCAACTTCCACCTGGACAATCATAAAGATCCAAGCACCCTCTCTCCTAGAGAACTTCGCCAATGTAGGACTGAAACAGCTAGTTACTGCCCTAACGCTCACAGCAGGGCACACAGTCGACACCGTCTTCGCCGCAGGAAACAGCATCTCCTACAGCCACAGCACAGAATTATTCTGGACAGACCACCACTGTACCCATTTCTCCTTCAACAAATCCACCACACCCAAGCACGCCAATCATTTCCCCCACAGAAGCTGGAACAAGGTCACCGAGGACCAGCTCACCACCGCCCTCAACAGCACCTCACCACCATCAACCTCCGACGCCATTACTGCAGCACGCTACCTTACCAATCGATCGCAAACTGCGCTGACACCCTGGTCCTCCTCAAGAAAGCCAACGTACACACATGAAGAAAGCAAGCTGGTTCACGCCTGCTCTCCAAGAATACAGACGTTCCTGCAGACGACTCGAAAAGACATGGAGGGACCACAAGCCCACACTGCCTTCAAAGCAGCCACCACTGCACACCACCACCTCATCAAAAACACAAGGAAGAAGGACCTCCAAGACAGAATCAACACCAATGCACACAACAGCAAAGAATTCTTCACCATCATCAAGGAATTCACCAAACCCAACAGCGAAACAACAGAAGTCTCACTCTCCCAAGACCTCTGCAACAGACTCAGCAACTTCTTCCACCAAAGATCAACCAGGACCACCCCAACACACCAGCAACCTCTTCCCCCAACAGGCTCTGCTCATTTGGACCCCAGTCACTACGGACGACACCCTAAAGACCAGGAAAAGCATCCACTTCGTAGCACCATAGGACCCCTGCCCGCTTTGCATCTTCTACAGAGCCGCCATCGCACCCGAGCTACGCTGAACCACCGACACAGTCTCCTTCCTCGACGACTGGAAATATGCCAAAATCAACCCCCTACTAAAGAAATCCTCTGCGGACCTGGCAGACCTTAAAAACTTCAGGCCCATCTCCTTGCTCCCCTTCCCAGCCAAAGTCATAGAAAAAGCTGTCAACAACCGACTAGCCGACTTCAATAAAACAAACTACATCCTGGACATCTCCCAATGTGGTTTCTGAAGCAATCACAACCCCGAGACCACATCCTTGCCGCTACCGACGACATTTGCTCCCTTCTCGACCAGGACAAAACCACGGCTCTCATCCTCCTGACCCTCTCTGCAGCAGTCCACAACATCTCCCACCGCACCCTAACCACTAGACTCCACAACGCCATCATCCGTGACAAGGCCCTCAACTGGATCCTATCCTTCCTCACAGGCAGAACACAATGGGTCATACTTCACAAATACCTCTTGGAACTGACAGAGACCACCTGGGGAGTGTCCCAGGGTTCCTCTCTCAGCCCCACCCTCTTGAACGTCTACTGGGCCCCCCTCGCAACCATCAGTGGTAACAACAGACTAAACCTCCTCTCCTTTGCCGACGACTCACAGCTGATCCTCCCTCTCACCAATGAACCAAACGTCACCAGGCACAACTTCCAAAAAGGGATGAAATTGCTTGTCACCTGGATGAAAAACAGCTGCCTTAAGCTCAACTCAGACAAGACAGAAGTCCTCTTCCTGGGATCCACCCCGTTCGCATGCAACGATACCTAGTGGCCCTCTGCGCTAGGAACTCCTCCCACCCTGACGGATCATGTTCGAAACCTCAGCATCATACTAGGCGCATCACTCACTGTGGACCATCAGATCAACTCAGTATCCTCTGCGTGTTTCAATACCCTTTGCGTGCTGCGAAAGCACCTCAGATTGATCCCCACTGAATCCAAAAAGACCGTCACTCACACGCTCATCAGCAGCAGACTCGACTGCGGCAACACAATCTAAACCGGCGGTACCCAAAAAAAACTCTGCAAGCTCCAGAATGTCCAGAACGCCGCAGCCAGACTGGTCCTTGACCACCCCCGGCACAGCCACATCACTCAACACCTCTGTGAACTTCACTGGCTCCTGGCAGACAGAAGAATAACCTTCAAACTCCTCACCCACGCTTACTAGGCCCTCCACAACGCCGGCCCAGCATACCTGAACAGCCGCCTCTCCTTCCATGCACCAACAAGACACCTCCGATCTGCCCAGATCACCTTGGCCACCGTCCCATGGATCCGTAAGACCAGAACCGGAGGAAAGTCCTTCTCTTTCCTCGCTGCCAAGACCTGGAACACCCTACCCTCCACCTCAGACTATCTCCCACACTACCCCAGTTAATGACCTCAAGACCTGGTTCTTCGAATGACCCCAGCACTTAGACAGACCGGGCTCCCCACCTGCCCCCAGCACCTTCAGACACTCATAGGTGAGTAGTTGGGCTTTACCAAGCCTTGATTGATTGATTGATTGATTTAAGATGCGACTTGTCTTAACAGGAAATCCAGGGCTTCACACTAGGACCATCCTCTCTTGATGTTATGATGGCAGACAGATTTCTACAGGCCAACACGAAGGCTCACATGCTTTGTCCTAACATGAAGAAAGGTTAGTGATTGTAGACACCATCAACGAGGGGTTGACGTCATCAAACAAACAAAGCTAAACACACATGCACAACATGTGAAAGGGCAATGAGGAAGCAAATTGTACGCAGTCAGGTAATTGCACAATGTTATGATTGTAAAAAGCAAAAGAGTCTGTGGTTGGGTAGGTATTTGACCCTTCAGCAGGCCAGTACAACAGCCAAATCAGTGGGGAATTGTCAAGCATGCATACATGAAGTGGCAGAGAAGATCAAAATAAATGGAAGATATGTGCAAACATAATGGACTGTTTTGTTGTCTATACGAAAAGGAGGTGTTTAGTTTCCTGTGTGTTTGCATTCCCTGAATGTTTAGGCTGGAGTCTCAAATACTGAGAGTCAATGATGTAATGCAGAATTTGTGTGGATGGAAGCTAGGGAAGAAACAGTTGCAGGAAGGAGGAATGGAGCCCTGACAGGACCTCCCTGCTGTTGCTGTATCCTAAGGTCTACCATGAAATACCTAATGTAACTCCTCCCTGAGTAGCTCCATACTTTTGTACGAAGAGCCTTCCCTTCAACTACAATAGAACCACACCACAAAGAAAGTAACGTCAGTTGCATTGTGTAAGACATTGGGTTATCGATTGAGGGGGTGAAGACCCTACTCAAGCAACAACCACAACCCGCATCAGGGCGAACCACAAAAGTTACTAACTTAGCCTGTGCTTAACCTTCTAGTAGCTTGGCAAAAAAGCAGGCAAGCTTAACTTAGTATTTATGCAGCTCACAAACAGTAATAAAGTAAACACACAACACGAGATATCCTACGTGAATTTAGAAATATAGATTAAAATGTAATAAATTAAATTAGATCAACACAACAAAAATCCAATCAGTAAAACAAGAGATAATAAGTGAAAATAGCGCCAAGAAGCAGAAACCACTAACTGTGGGTATCTTATTGCACTAGACGGAGACAAAGTTCATGCCGACCTGATGGATTATGGGCTAGATACCTCGACCAGGTTAGTCCCACTGAAAAAAATTACCTTCTCAAAGCCCGGCACTCAGAGTTCAGAACTTCAGGATTTCACAAGAGGAACTCCATTGATGCCAGCCAAGGGTTCAGGGCCTTGGGAGGCACCTCTTGGGGATCAGGAACTCACTCCAACAAAAGCCACAGCAGGGCTCGGGCAGGGCCTATTGCGGGAAGACCTCTAAAGCTTGCTGTGTCCCTGTAGCTCAGAAAAGAAGATCAGCCAACTGACCCTTGGAGTCACTCAGGTCTTCCTGGGAACAAAGTGATGGTTCAGTTTTCCTTCAGCAAGGGAGGGGGGGGGTCCTCTGAAGAAAAAGGTAGGCCTCAAGCAGTAGGCATTCCTCTGGAAAACAAGGCAAGCTACAAGCAGCAAGGCAATCCTCTGGGAGCAGCAGAGAGGTGCTCTGAGAAACAAGGCAGCTCTAAAGCAGCAGGGCAGTCATTTGGAGTACAGGGCAGTCCTGAATACTTCCACAGGTTGAGTAGTGTACTGATGAGTGGCTCAGAATGTCCAATACCACCCTTTGAAGTGGGGTTAACTTTTAGTCTTCGTCACATCTGGTTCTGGAATGTTCCTTCCTTCCTCTTTGTTCACCTGCCCAGGCTCCATCAAGTCTAGGGTGACAAAAGGCTGGTGTCAAGTTACTTTGTGGGTGTGCTGGAGACTGACCTCTGAAATGTAAGTGGGGCAGGGGATAGCTCAACACCTCCCTTCCTGGCTTGATTGCCCTCTTTCAGCTACATCCAGGTCCTATTGTTCACTGTCTGGGCCCAATATGCATTCCTGGTGGGGGAGCAATGAACAGGACCAGGCAGCTGGAAACTCCTAGAAGGCCTCAGAAAGTTTACGGAAGGAAAATGACAACTTTCTAAAATTGTAACAGAAACAATGGTTCCAGTAGAGTTAGGCTAATCTATAATAATAATCAAATGCCCAATAGCAATCACAATAAGGTGATGTCAGAAAGAAAGAGGGCCTTGCAGACTTTATGTTCACATTAATTCTAAGTCATTGTAACCAGGCAGACGACCGGAGCAGTTTGAATTGACAGATTCATACCAAAGAGTAACACTATCCCCGTGGCAGGATTGGTCCCGTGGCTGGTTCAATGAAATTGAAGAATCTGCACCATCACTACTACACTAAGTGGGGGTCATGTACTTCTGCCATCTACCACGATTGAGCAACCTATGATTTAGACTGTCAGTCCACCAGTTCATCTCTCATACGGGGCACCCGACCGGGTCCCCGTGTGAGTATTGCCTTTTCCTCTCTCACTTATTTCACTGTCTCACGAGGATGAACAATCGCCATTAGATTGTCCCCATAGCCCTTGGTCCTGAAGAGACCCTGCACTGTTAAAGGGTCTACACGCCGTTGACTGTATTTGACCAGTTTAAAAGCTCTGACTATTGTACACAGAAGCTGGAATCATTACTAAGTTAATCTTTGGTCGCCTTTTTAAAAAATTGTGGAACCCAAGCTGTACACGTTACATGTTTTTCACGGTTTGTTTTATGGTTCCATTTCACTTGGGGACACAAAATTACTATTGATTTTTCTTAGTCTGTATATATCAATTTGAATTTTACAAATCTGATTAAAAGAATTAATGTGAACATAAAGTCTGCAAGGACCTCTTTCTTTCTGACATCACCTTAACCCATTTTTGCGATTGTGCATTTGATTATTATTATAGATTAGCCTAACTTTCCGCTGGAACCGTTGTTTCTGTTACACATGACATACCCTTGTTTTTGTTTTCAACTTTCTAAAAGTGACATTTTCAAAATTGTAATCTAAAATCCAACTTTACCATTAAAGAGGATTTTAAATTACAATTAATTTAGAGTCCAAACATGACATTTTTACCTGTTCCCAATTCAAAGTTAGAACTTATTAAATATAATAAGGTAACCCTAATGGAAGAGGTAAGCCAAACAGTAGTCAATAATGGATTTGGGAATTTTTCACTACCAGGACATGTAAAGCTTAAAACCAAGTGTCTTATTTTTCAAATACAATGTACCATGCCCTGTGGTCTGTTAACGGCTTACAATAGGGGTGTAATAGTTGTGACATATGTATTAAAAAGAGGGGGTTAAGCCTGGCAAAATGTTTATTTTGCCAGGTCAAATTGACAATTTAAAACTGAACACAAGCTGCAATGGCAGGCCTGAGAAATGTTTTTAAAGGGTTACTTTAGTGGGTGGCACAAAAAGTGCTTAGGGCCACCAGTAGCATTTAATGTATAGGCCTTGGGCAAATGTCGTACCACTGTACTAGGGACTTAAAGTAAATTAAATGCGCCAATAGGGTTTTGAATGGGAGAGCACAAGCACTTTAACACTGGTTAACAATGATAAATTGCATAGTCGATGACAACAAAAACGAATTTCAGCAAACAGGAGGGAGAAGGCAAAAGGTTGGAGGGAGACCTTACCAAGGTTGTAGAGTCAAACACATGGCAAACTTAAGAGGGCAGAGTAAAATTATTTTGGTTTAGCGGGTTGCTCCAGCATGTTGATGTCCTATGATTGTCAATTTGGATGGTATCGCACTACAAAATTACATTCTGCCACCCACAAAATCAGTTCTCGAGGTCACCAGCTTTGTTTGTTTGTATGTGCATGAAACATCAGCTTTTGATGTGCCAAACTGCAATAGGGTTATCCCAAAGATGAAATATGAACAGAGTGAGTTGATCCACAATCAACTCACTCTGGCCCATCTGTCTTGGCCCCCCCCACACCTAAAGACACTATAAAGAGCCTTGGCATCTGGCTGGATAAATCCCTCAGTTTCAACTGCCAGGCAACCAAAATTTCAGCTATGTGTTTCGGGCTTCTCAGGCTTCTCCGGAAGATCCTTCCCCTTCTGCCCTTTCAGGCAAGACAGATCATGATCCAAGGTCTACTCCTATCCCGTCTTGATTTTGGAAACTCCCTTTATCTAGGAGCCCCTCAAACCACCCTAGATAAGCTCCAGATCATACAAAACTGTGCTGTCCGAACATTGCTTCAGATCCCCCGTCGCCTCTCAGCCAAGCCCGGTCTAAAAAGCCTTCATTGGCTCCCAGTCAGGGAGAGAATCGACTTCAAGACCCTTTGTATCTCACACCGAGCATTCTGGAAAACGGGGGCTGCTATCAATCACTCCCTAATTATCCCCTACCACCGTTCAGCCTCCTCCTTCCTCGCCACAGTCACTAGGATCAAAAGATCCAGATGCGGAGGCCGGCTATTCTCATATAACGCAGCCAGGCTCTGGAACTCCCTCCCCCTCCACCTGAGATCCGAGCCCAACCTACTCCTATTACGCAAACATCTAAAAACTTTCCTTTTTAAAAAATCGGAATAAACAATGTCTTCAGTTGTCTCATCTGCAAGTTGCTGTTTACTTAGTGCTAGGACGCCTGAGGGCAGCCACCATGCTTTATAAATCACCTTTTCATTTAATTTAATTTCATTTAATCAGGAGCTCTCAGACTGGAGCACTGTGCTGAGGGGGCCCCCTGGTGCGTGGGGGCCCCCCGCACTGCTGGGGCCTGTGTTACGCCTGTGCGTTTCTAGTGTCTTTATAGAGGTGCAAACCAGGCATAACGGCGTTTGTAGATAGTGTGTTGGTATGAATAGAGTGAAGGTGGATTGTTAGAAGTGTTTCTGTAAGGTGAAGAGGAATTACAGGGGATATACCTATCAATTTCATACCAGCACAAAGCGAAGGAAATGAGGGCCTGTGATAATGAACATGCACAAGGGTGCACAAGGAATGTTGTGTCCTAGAAGGAAATCATTTTATTTCCACCGTAAAACCTAAGAAGCTTGTGGAGTAATAATTTAGTTCTCAACAGTGTGGTACGATTTGTGAGAAAACTGTGGAAGGTAGGGCCAATTGTAGCTGGTTGTAGGAAATGAGAGCGTACATTCTCATTCGCTGCCGGTACAGTTAAAAGAATATGTAAAATAGGATTGTTGTATGATCAAGGATATAAACCATAATAAAACACCTATTTTATGTAGTTGTGATGTTATTGTCCAGTGTTGTCAATGCAGCTTAGTATTTTGGTGAAGATCAAATTTTTTTCTTGATTGTGATGTATCATAATGTATTGCGTACAGGGATCAGGTGTTGCTGTGATTGGATGCTATTCGGGAGGTAACCCTGTAACACTCTAAAGTACAAAGTAGTGGAGTTGATAGTTGGTATTGAACTAGAAGGGAGGTAGAGGGTGTGTGTGATGGTGTGCTTTTGCTCTGTTTGAATAATACCTGCTATATATTTCCACCAACACTTAGATTGTTTCAGTGATTATCCATACCTCCTCTAGGAATTGTTGTTGACTTATTACGAACTGCACCTGTGGATTTGTAAACTGTTGGTTATCACTGGTTCAGTAACAAATCGGTCTACATACAGCCTGTTGTGTTTAGTATGTTTATTTCTGTTTAAGAACTCTCTTAGATTATGAAAAATTATCGACCGATCTCCCTACTGTTGGTCCCAACTAAGATTTTGGAGACCTACCTTAACTCCCATCTTAGTACTTACCTAAAGGTTCACTTACTACTTGATGTCACTCAACACAGATTTAGAAGCCACCACAGTACGGAAACAGCACCAACCACCGTTTCTAATAACATCCGTACTAAAGTGGATGCTGGGCATACCACTCTGCTCGTTCTACTTGACCATACCGCTGCCTTTGATACCCTGTCTCCCGTGAGGATGGTTGAACGACTCAGGAGATCGGGGGCTCGGCTTTGAGGCTTCTTACCTCCTTTCTTAGTGAAAGGGCACAGACTGTTAAATTTGGCCAATTCTACTCGGCCTCTAAATCCTTATCATGTGGTGTGCCTCAGGACTCCTCCCCGAGTCCAACGCTTTTTAACATCTATGTTGCTCCACTGGCAAAGGTTGTTAGATCCTTAGGGCTGGAGGTGTTGTCCTATGTGGACGACACCCAAATAATGGACTCTGCCCTTAATTTCAGGAATTGCATGCAGGCCGTCTCCTCCTGGATGGTGGAAAACTTCATGAAATTAAACAGACAAGACTGAGGTCCTGCTCTAAAGAACGGTGATGGATTAAACCCAGATCTGTTGACTGGGTGTGAGTGTTTGATTGGTTCAGATGCTCCGTCCATCACCACCCCCTTTTGTACCACTTTGTTTGCCATAAGTTGGCAGGGTATGCTCAGACGTGAGTCCCTTGCTCACTTTGCTACTGGATTCAAGCAAGCCGGGCTGAAGACGGCTGAAGTGCCAGAAACCGGTCCTCGGAAGCTTGTTTCCGGTCCAGGGAAGGCATGGCTTGGCAGTTCAGGCTGGACTGTTTTGCATATGGCCATGTCTGAACTGGGGTGGCAGAGTGGGCTAAAGAACGGTGATGGATTAAACCCAGATCTGTTGACTGGGTTTGAGTGTTTGATTGGTTCAGATGCTCCGTCCATTACCACCCCCTTTTGTACCACTGAGGTCCTGCTCTTCGGCAATAAATTGGAGATCTGCTGACTGGTGGCCAGACAGTCTTGGTACTTGTCCCTGTCTGGTTTTACACGGAAATAATTCAGGGGTCATTGTTGATAATTCGGTCTCTCTGGACCTCCAGGTCAGAAGGACCGTATCCACCTGCTTTGGGATCATTATGATCCATAGAAAAATTGCTAATTTTCTTTGTTTTGAAGCACGCAAGCAGGCTGTTGTTGCATTGGTAATGTCCAGACTGGACTACTGGAATGCCCTTTTTTTGGACATTAACAAGGGTCTAGTGCGACGTTTGCAGATGGTGCAGAATGCTGCGGCCAGGCTGGTGATGAATATCCCGCCTCCATTAGGTCACTGCATTGGTTGCCTCTGGACCAAAGGATCCTGTTTAAAACTCCCTGCTGACTCATAATGCCTATTATGGCTCAGGCCCAGAGGGAATCAAGGCAATGTTCTAGCAGTATGTTCTCAGTAGACCACTTCGCTCCTCAGATAAAAACCTGCTAATACTTCCTAGGTTTAAAAAGTCCAGGTGGGGAGGTAGAGGCTTTTCCTTGGCTGCAGCCAGGTTGTGGAACTCCCTCCCGGAAGAGCTTTCTAGTCAGGTGTCTCAGTCTCTCTTCCGTAAAACTTTAAAAACCAGGCTCTTTCCACAGATTTCAGTATGAGTATGTTGTTTGGTCCGCATCCCTCCTTTAGTTTGCATAAGCGCCTTGACGCCCTTGGGCTTAGTTCACGCTCTACAAATTCAATACTTACTTACTTACTTACTTAATCACAATCTTCATCAGTCTCACTTAATAATGCATCTTGTCTCATGTTTTCCTGGTTCTTAGGTGCTGAAGAGGAGTTCATCCTTCTTCGTCCGAGATCTCCACTTCCAGGCCCCTGGAAATAAACAAAGGTAAGTCAGGGCTACCACTCATAATTACAGAAAATTAGACAAAATAAAAGACGCCTTAGTTTATGTTTTTTCCTATCTTCTCTCTCAGTTTACTTCTTTCGTCTTGTCTCTGTAGTTTGTTTCTATTGCTGTTACAGATAGAGCCATTACATTTCACTGGGGAAGGTCCGACGCCTCTAGACTGAGGGATACTTTCCCTTTCAGTTCTTAACTATCGTCTGCCGCGAGCCCATTAGCTCCCTGAGAATATCGGTAGCCCTGTCTCAAGTTATCTTCCCTGGGGTAATGCCAGCCTGACTGGGTAATATGTGTTAAGTCAAAAAAAACACAAACAAATATGAATACAGTAATATTAAAAATGGAAATGGGTGGGTTGCATAGTGTAACACTTCCTGTAAAACAACACAAAACTTTGGGAGGCCCACAAGTCTAACGTGATTTATGCAAAAATAGACAATATGCAAGTGTAGGTGGCTGGCTTAGTATATGATGCACACTTATTCAAGTGGTGCACCTTGCACTAATCCAGGCAACCCTTATGGTGATTTTAGTCAGTGGCATAGCTAGGTCTTTTGCCGCCTGTGGTGGTCCAAGCCTTTGCCGATTGCAGCAACTGTAAGAGGGGAGGGGGCATGAGTGCTGGTGAACGAATCCTGCTCCGACCGCCCCGCGTCGCTGCAGGTAAGGGAGGGAGAGGATGCCACCACCCTCAAAACTCGAACCACCCGGAGCGGGCTGCCCCTTCCCACCTCACCTTGCTACACCACTGATTTTAATGTTCTTTAATAATCATAGAAAGCTCTCAATGTGGTAGCTGTGGAAAGCAGCCTTCAGGCTTACATTGAAGGAGTGTTAAGCAGCTTGTTTTACCAGTTTAATCTTATAGTGCAAGTTAAATGAAAAAGAACCACACAGTGTTGATATAAAAATACTTCTATTTAATACACAACATTCACTAAAACATTGGTATATCTCCTACCAGGAGATGTCAACAAAATATACAGGAATACTTCAATTGCAGTAAGGTAAGTAGCACAAAATACAGTGGTCTCCAGGGGGAAACCAAACAAATACACTAAGAAAGTGGAATGCGATATGCACAAGAAAACGGGACTTGGACCAGAAGAACCAGAGGAGCCTGGGACACAAGGAACCACACAAGGTAAGTACCGTGGAACCTAACGGAGGCTGTATGCAGAGTGGAAACAAAGCCGCATGCCTAATGGAAGTCCCTGGAGAAGTCAAGGTTGCAGTTTTGTAGAAGAAGGACCCTTCCCAGAGGACCCCAAAGAATTCCTTTGGAGGATGGAATGTTAGAGAGCCACCCTGCCCATGGATGCCCTGGGAACCAGGTTACCTACACCAGGAAAGCCAGGTTCAAAGGGGTGAAGAGACGTCGGAAACCTCCGTAGACGACAATGGAAGACTTGGAAGAAGATACCTCTGGAGAAGTTCAGGAAGCAGTCCGGTGGAATCCAAGGGTGGATTCTGGAAGTGAAGAACCTGCAAGCAGAGGGGACAGAGTCTATGACATTTGGACATGACCAGGAGGCAGAAAGACAGAATTCCCACTGATGTCGGGAGGTTCAGAAGAGTCGACGGAGACTTTGTCGCTGCAGCTGTGAGGACAAGGCGATGCTGAGGAAGACCAGGAGGCATGCATGAGCTGTCCTCCATTGGATGTCGGTGACTAGGCTGTCAGTGTCCGGTGGGAGCAAAAGTAGCCGCAACTGGTGTGGAAAACAAAGAAGGAGCAACGTTGGGACCAGCAAGGTCCAAGGGACTCGTCAATAGCTGGAGAGTCAGAGCAGGCTACGAGCAAGCAGGGGAGCCCACTGAAGCAGTAGAAGACCCTCAGCAGGACCCTCAAGCCGAAGCCACAGGAGTCGCAAGAGGACCGTGAGCAGCTCAACAAGGATGAAGACTCATGGTGCAGAGGATGCAGTGAGGATGCTGATCTTGGAGGGAAGTGATGCTGGAGGATGGAGCTTCTTGTAGCCTGAACATCTCTGGAGTGCAGAGCCAACAGGCCTTGGGAACTGCAAGTCAATGCAGTGCACAGGGGTTCAGTCCCAGCAGTTCAGACAAGGGATATTTATTATTATTTTCCTTTTTTATTAAGGAGTTTTATACAGCGCTAGTCTGACCCGAGGGCTCGGAGCGCTTCACAACAGTTTTTGAGCAAAATTCATACAATAAAGCAGTCTTCTACATATAGGCTCGGAAGGTCAAGTGTGCTGAGCAGCATTGAGGTAGTACGTGAGTCCTGAGATAACCTCATAGAGTGCACGTTCTCTTGGGGTTGATACAATAAAGCAATATTCTACATATAGGTTCGGAAGTCCAAGTGTGCTGAGCAACATTGAGGTAGTCCGTGAGTCCTGAGATAACCGCATAGAGTGCACATTGTCTTGGGGAGGAGCAGTTCGGGGTCAAATAGCAGGGAGGAGATAAGTCCTAGAGCTACAATGTCTAGGAGAGACGACAAGCAGGGATCTGCGTTTAGATTGTGGCTATCCATTCGGGAGGGAGCGGTTGAGGCAAAGGACGTTTAGGTGTTTTTTTTTTAATTTTGTGAAGGACGAGATTGTCCTGATACCGACTGGGATGACGGTCCAGATTTTCGGTGCATTTCCGGTGCAGGACAGTGCAGCAGTTTTTTGTTTGCGTGTTTTCATAGGGATGAGTAGTAGGGTGCTGGAGCTCCTGAGGTTCCTTGTCTAACCAGCCCTTTTTGGGGTTTGCCAGCCAAATACTCAGGTTTTTCTGTGTGCAGGTCTTTGTGTGTGAGGCAGGCAGTTCGGAAACTGTCACGCAGTTCGATTGGGAGCCATTATAGTTCTCTGAGTGCTGGTGAGATGTGGTCGCATTTCCTGATTACATTCTAGCTGCTGCGTTGAGAGTAGTTTTGAGGGGAACTAGGTGAGATGTTGTTGCACCAGTGAGGGTGGCATTCCCATAGTCAAGTCTGGATAGCACCAATGATTGGGTGGCTTGTTTGAGGTTGTTGGTTGGGATAAATGGTTTTATTTTGTTAAGTAGCTTCAGGTTGACGAAGGCAGTCATTGCGGAGTCCTTTTTTTCTTTTTTTTGTTTCATTGCTCCACAGTAGCATACAGTACCATACAAAAACAGTATAACTCATTGGTGTGACAATTTCACAAATTCATATGGTCACAGAAAGCCCCCCAAATGCTCAGACAAATCTTGCTTTTCTTTACCCCCTTCACAGAAAATAAACTCAATTCTAAATTAAAGAGATTATACATTTTAGCCCGCCATAACTCGAATGTGGGGGGTTCAGTTTGAAGCCAATCAGAGGCAATACAAAGCCGAGCGACTGTCATTGCAATAAAAATCAAATGTCGATGTTTATACAATGGTGTCCCCTTATTAGTGTCTGCCCCCATCCCTAATAACATTATGGCAGGTGTAATCCTCATCGTACTCCCAATAATTGTAGACAAAAATGTATCAATATCCACAATAAATCTAAACAGTTTGCTACAACTAAAGAAAATATGAAGACTGTAGGCATTATCACCCCTACAACGAAAACATTTTCCATCATACCCACCCCCCCACTTAAACATATGAGCTGGAGTATAGTACAGATCAAAAAACAGTTTTGAAAAATTGCACTTTCAAATTAGTCGAAATTAAAACACCCTGAGATCTAGCAATAGCATTCTCAATAGATAGGTTATGTTCCCCCAAAGTTATAGATCATTTAGCATTGTGCTTTCTATACGATAATAGAATCTTATACAACACCCCAATTTTCTCCTGTCGCCTTACAGCCTCTACAAGTAAATTAGGTGTAAGCATAGCATTTGTCCTTGATAAAAAGTCCAGAATTTGAAGAAATTTGAAAAACTGAATATTAGGCAAGTTATATTGTCTCGCAAGTTCTTCAAAGGACATGAGAGGCCCCCTGTGGCAAAAAAATCCCCTAGTTTTATAATACCTTTGTTCCTCCAGCCGTGTGCTACATTATCCCAAAATATGGGGGGAAGGATCTTTACAGCATTCATAGGGGTGTAGTATGATAATTTCTCCAATAAGCATAATTTTCATGTTCTCTTCCACACTTTAAAGGCACCTTCCACTACTTTGAGCCTTGTCCGCTTAAAATAACTGCCATCAATTCCTTTGAACAGGCATTGTCGAGCCTCAGATCCCAGCAAGATCTCAAAAATAAAAGGGGCCTCTGCTGTACCGGCCACTCCTTCCCCAGTCAATAATACCCGCATTTTTAACAAAAAGCATACGTAGAAATATAAAGCAAAATCAGGTATGGCTAGACCACCTCTCTCAACTGGTAGTGTAATAAATATGGTAGCTCGTCTTGATTTACCAGGGGCCCAAATAAACTTCGCGCACAAGGATTGAAGATGTTGCAAGTGAGCTCCTGCCACTTCCAAAGGTATTGATCTAAAAAAATAGAAGACCTTGGGTAAAATATTCATTTTTTATGATGTTACTTCTACCAATTAAAGTAAGATATAGTCGTCTCCATTTGTCAAGAGAGTCCTTGAAACTATGTAACATTGCATTCCAGTTAGCATCAACCACCTCAGACATCGATGTCCTTATTTTAATGCCCAACTATGTCACCTCTTTTAACACTCTGACATCATGCAAAACAATATTCTCTGAACAAAGCATTTGTGTTTTAGTCACATTAAGTTCATAACCAGACACCTGGCCAAACGTTGTCGCTAATCGCTCAATCTCTTGGAGTGCAAGGGATGGGTCAACCGAAGTCACAGCTATGTCGTCACCATAAGCAAAGACTGAGAATGGAATATCATGTACATAAAAAGGCTCGATACGGGGGCTGTTACCCAACTGCTCAACAAAAGGATTGATATATAAAGCAAACACAAGTGGGGGGCAGGGGCAGCCTTGCCTGGTGCGGTGATCTTAGCCATCGTGACGTATATAATACGTGCAAAGCGGTCATAAATCTTTTCCCAAACCCAATTCGACACATCAATTGCCATAAATAATCCCACTCCACCCGATCGAATGCTTTCTCTGCGTCCAATAAGATTAATCCTAAATCTCATTTTTCAGTATGGACAACATCAAAAAGTGTCACCACTTTATTTACGTGGGTAACAGTCCCTCGAGATGGTATAAACCCATGTTGGTTCGCGGAGACTAATGTGCTGATAACCTTAGATAAACAATTTGCCAAAATCATGGACTATATTTTACTGTCACAATTTAACAACGAAATCGGGCGATATGATCCAACCAAATCCGTCTCTTTGCCGTTTTTACAAAAAACCACAATAGTGGCTTCTGACCATGATTTGGGGGTATGACCCTCCTGTGCAGCCCTGAAAGTATTCAATATTTCATCCTTTAATTGATGAAAAAAAAGCTTGTAAATCTCTGCATGTAGCTTATCAGGCTCAGCCGCTTTTCCTAAGGTAACACTATTAACAGCCATTTCTAGTTCTGTCATTGTAATTGCACTATCCAGTTGTTCCGACTCAAGAGGATATAAATATGATATTGCCTCCTCAAAGAGTACACTATTATCCACACCTGCCCCTTCCTGTTGTGTATACAATTCAGTATAGAACTGATGAAAAATTGAAAATTGCCCATTCTTATCCTTCAGGGACACGATAGAGCGGGATGATTCTTTCATGCGCAGCCGTAATGCCAAGCATCTGCCAACTGTTTCCCCATATTCATGATTTTGCTTTTTATAAACTAAATACTTTTTAGCATTCTCCATGTTCCACCAGCCGTGAATTTTAGTCTGAGATCTAGCGACGGAGTTTTCTAGCTCCGCGATATTGTTACCTGTCTGTGCAATCGCCAAAGTTAATTTGCTCTCAAAGCTGCATATAGTTCCTGTACCTCTGATTTAATTTTTCTTTGCTGATCAAGCCCGAAACTAATTACCCCCCGAAAACAAGCTTTAAACTTATCCCAAATAGTTGCGATATTGTTATCAAAAAAATCCTTCATCCAACAAATCATATGTTCTCTAAATTCATCGTTTAAACAAAGTTTCCGATCAAACGAAAAAGCCTTGGGTAGCCCCCTCCAACCAGGTGCGATCAATTCTAAAACAATTGGGCATGGTCAGACGAGATCCTAGGATATATTTGGACTGAGACACCTACTAAAGAGGCAGTAGATGCAAAAAAAATCCAAACGAACTAGCTTTTTATGCGGAAAAGAATAAAACGTGTAACCCGGGTCCAAAGGATTTAACTTACCCCACACATCAACTAACCCATTATCATTCACTAGATAGTATAAAGCATTAAAAACCTGTGGTTTACGACCTTTATATCTTCAAGGCCGATCCTGCAATTCTTGATTAGCCAAATTGATATTTATATCCCCTCAGATTAACAAAGGTTGTCCCCAAGTAGCCAACTCTAAATTTAACTTCTCCAAAGTTTCTGCCTCATCTAAGTTGGAGCAATAAATGGTGCACACAGTGAATTTGCTATCCCCAAGTCTGCACTCCGCTAAGGCCCAACGACAAAGCTTATCGGCCAGGGAACGTCCAATAATCTGTACATTTGATTTAGCTAAGATAGCAACCCCCCGAATCATTGAGGATTGCTGACAGGCCATAATCAGCTTAAACCCAAACTCATTTAAAATATGCCGTTTAGGCCAGGGTATATGCGTCTCTTGAAGACACACCAGGTCTGGCTGAATGATTCGCAATTCAACAGCTACCCTCTTCCGCTTTTTCCAATTGTTAAGGCCGGAAGCATTTAACGAACACATTTTTATACCTTTAAATATCATTGTAACATTACAAAGAGGCTCCCCATGAATGCCAATTTACATGTAATACCATAACAGAACATACATACTCCCTTTGTGGCCATATCAATATTTTATTTTTATTTATATTCTTCCGGATAGTTACTACTGTGGAGTTTTCCCCCTTTCTACCCCACCTAAGTGTGCCCCCCCCTGCCAGCCCCGGTGTCCCACTTTCCCCCTCCCTCCCCCTGTAACAAGGGTTTAGGACCCATGGTCCTGTAGATGCAAGCTCCCGTGAGTCCCCTACCATTACTCGCGGACCCCTCCACTCGAGGGAGAGGAAAAGTAGCCTCCCCCCAAAGTTAGACAGGAGAAAACAGCCCTCAATACCAATTTAAAAGGTTATAAGGAGTAGAGAAAAGAATATGTCCACCTTCACCCAAGACAAAAGGAAAGAGAATAAGAGAAAGGAGACCTGGAGAGGAAATTAGAATAACCTGTACATCAAACAGATAGAAGGCAACCTCACTAAATAGAGCTTAAGAATTCCTTAGCCACTCAGCTGCTCTGGTTGGGTGTGGGGCTGACTTGGAAGGTTTTACTGCACTTTGGGACTCCTGGAGAAGAAATGCACAGTCCTGTCATGAGAAAGGAGGGAATGTGGTTTGGCGGGAGAGGGGGGGCGGGGGGATGAAGGGTGGTGGCTGATGGTTTTATGTGACATGCTTGTTGTGTTTATGTACTGTAAAATGCAAATAAAAATATATATTTTTTAAAGAATTCCTTAGCAGACCCTGCATTCGTGAAAAAGTGGGTACGCTCATGAAAAATCACTTTTAGCTTTGCAGGGAACATTAAATACGCTTAAGCCCCCTTAGCTTGGAATTGTGTGATCAACTGCCGAAGTTGCCAGCGAAGCTCAACAGTATGTTGGCAAAGATCCGGCCTCACGAAAAATTCAATATCTCCCCCTACTCTTTTCTTGTCAGGTCGCGCTAGCTGTAACACCGCCTCTCAAGCCAGGAAACTATTAAATGAGATAAGAAGGCTCTGGCTCTGTCCAGCTCTGAGACGAATATTAAAAGGGAACCAGTGAGCACGTTCGATCTCTCTGTCCCAATCCCACCTAGTCAACTCAGGAAATGCTTTTTTAAACACATCTACAATGAATCTGCGTGGGTCCTGCCCTTCCTTCCCCTCTGGGATCTAGAGTACTCTCAAGTTATTTCTCCGTGCCCGGTTTTCTATCTGCGCCATCTTCCATTGAGTGTCCTCCCTAGTAGCTTGAATCAAATCAGTGGCAAGTTCATCCTCTAGATTCGAAATTTGTGCTTCAGCCTCGTTGAACCTAGAGATAAAGTTAGCGTGGGATTTAGCCATGCGCCTACCGAGTTTTGCAAATTACGGCATAAATTCTGTACTCTCTGGCTTTCCTCTCGGGTTTCATCCCGGTGGGACATAATTGATCGATATATTAATGATAAAGAAATTTCTTCCCCGTTGCCTTGTGCATGCTTCACCAGGTGTTGAGCCTTTACAGTGTCACCTTTATTAGTATTCAGCTCCAATTTTTTCCGTACAGTGTGGGGCTGACCCTCTGCAAGCTCCCCTGACTCAAGCTACTGTGGTCACTGCCATCTGCCATGCTCAGCTGTGCCATATATTATACTGCCAAATTTTCACAGGATGATATGGATTGCCCTGAAAGGGAATAAAAATCCCCAGATTCTGCGTCAGGTATATGTAATTGATCACCAACTTGGGAGTTTATAAGCAGTTTAGAGAGTTGGGTTCCCCCTGCAGCCCCGCAGTCTGCCCCTCCAGTGCCAACCGAAGCCCCACCAGAGTCTTCCGAGGACAACGGAGTGACACGAGGAGAACCAGCGGCTGCGCTTGAAAGAGGTCCCATACATCCCGGGAAAGTGTCTTCCATAGATAGTGAATCTACAGTTAAATTCAGATTTACCACACTCGAGAGCCCCCCCGTCACTTGACTCAACCGGGTCTGCTCCCCCTTCTAGTATAACTTCAGCCTTTCTCCCCTTCCGCTTATCCTTAGCTGCAGAGAAAAGAGCTGGTATCTTTTTTCCGTCAGGCCCCTCTTAGCTCTTGTGGCAGCGGCATCGCCTTTACTGGTCTTGCCCGAATCAGCCGAGCTGCCCGGGGATTTTGATGTGTTTGGCCATGTTGAGTTTTGAGTCTAGGGTGATTTCTAATGATTTAACGGAGTGGGTCAGAGTGTGATTGTCGTTAAGAGCATCCAAAGCTTTTAGCCATTCTGAAATATGAGGGTTCTCTTCCTTGTTGGAGATGAGGAGTGTTTCGGTTTTATCTTGGTTGAGTTTTAAGTGGTTAAGCGACAGCCAATGTTGGATTTCTTTTAGAGTGATATTTAGTCTGTGAATGTCATCAATGGAGGAGGTTTCTAGATAGATCTGGGTGTCATCTGCATAGAGGTGGAAAGGGATGTTAGCATTTTTGAGTAGGGTGGTGAGGGGTTCCAAGCATATGTTGAACAGTTGAGGTGAGAGTATTGAACCCTGGGGGACTCCTTGTTGATGGGGTGTAAGTCGGAGGTAAAGTTATTTATTTTTATCCTTAGTGAGCGGTTGTGTTAGAAGGAGGAGAACCAGCGTAGAACCACCTCATCAGCTCCTGCCCTTTCTTGTAAAGCTTTGATGAGAAGTTGGTGATCAACCGTATCAAAGGCTGCCGATAGGTCTATGAGAATGAGGAGGCAACATTGGTCGGTATCGAGGGATTTGTCGATGTCGTCTGTGATGTTAAGGATCGCGGTCTCTGTGCTATGGCCTTTTCTGGAACCTGATTGGTGGGGGTCAAGAAGATTGATGCTATCCATGTGCTGAGTCAGTTGTTGGAGGACACATTTTTCAAGGATTTTTGATAGGAGGGGGAGATTGGAGACGGGTCTGAAGTTATTCAGCTCCTTGGAGTCAAGGCCTGGTTTTTTCAGTAGTGGCATGACTTGGCCAACTTTAGATATTCCGGTATGATGCCGGTTCTCAGGGAGCTGTTTATGATCTTGCACCAGCACGGGACTATGTAGAGTTTCAGTTTTTTGGTCAAGTTCGGTGGGTATCGGGTCAAGGATGTGAGAGGCTGGTTTGGAGGTAGAGATCAGTTTGAGGATCTCAGTTTCCGGGATGGGGTTGAAGGACTTCCAGGTTTTTGTGGGGTGCTTGGGCATGCTATCTACTATCACTAGGGGCAGGCTTTTGCAGACTGGGTTGACGTCAATGTCCAATGAGAGCTCAATATTGGTGATTTTTTTTTCGAAGAAGTTGACAAAGTTTTCACACAGGTCCTTGGAAGCTTGTAGGGATGATTCCGGGGGTTTGGAGGTTTGTTGCCTGATGATTTTGAACAGTATGTTGGGCCTGTTTTGTGCGTTGTCCAGGGCGGCGCAGAAGAAGTTGGATTTTTCGCTGCTGATGTGTTTTTTGCATTTCCTACGGGCTGCTTTGAGTTGTTCGAGTAGGCTTGAGGAGGGGTTGCTCCTCCATAGTCTTTCTGTAGCTCTTAGTTGTCTTCTTTCGTTGTTAATGACCGTGTTGAACCACGATCTGGATGGGATGTTCCTGTTTTTTTTTATTTCAAGGGAGCTACTTGATCTGGAATGGATGTCATGGTTGTGTTGTAGTTAGAGGTGAGTTTTGTTGTGGATAGATCATCCGTGGAGGCAGTAAGAAGAGAGTTAACCCTTCTCTCTAGGTCAGTCATGTTAATCCGAGTGAAGTGCAAAACACACAAGATGATGGACGGAATGTTGCACAATGGCAAAACATTCACCCCCAGTCACAAATCTCGGTTTAATCCATCGTTATTTTGCTCACCAAGCTACCCTAGTTCTGACATGGCCATATGCAAATCAATCTTGACCCTGTGCCTCATGGGAACAGTCCAGCCTGAACTGCCAAGCCATGTCTTTCCTGGACCGGAATCAAGCATCCTAGGACCGGTTTCTGGCTATCAGCCGTCTTCAGAAAGGATAGCTTGACTCCAGTGGCTTAGTGAGCAAGGGACCCACGTCTGGGCTGAGAAAGTCAGTTTGCAGCTATGAGGAGTGTTAGTCATTTTGGAGATATTGAGTTGTGATCTGAGGCTGGAGTTCCATATTTCGGGTCTTTCAGTGTGAAAGATGAGATCCATTTTTAGGTCGAGGACCGAAGGCTGCGCTTGCGCAGTCTCCGGTAGGAGATTTAATGATTTTGAGTATGGGGGCTTGAACCCGCCTCTCTCTTCCATTGGCTGGCTTCCTAAACGGAGGCCAGCCATTGGAGGAGAGGGGCGTCACTCCTTTCAAGCCCCGAATCCGAAATTTTCGGACGTTTGCGGCCGCCATTGTTGCCCGGAACTTGCCTATGTGTACAGATGATCACCCAATCACTGAAGATGTCACTGCGTTTTCTTACTGTCAGGTAAAGCCATATCATCCAATAAACAGCCGCGCAACACCAGAATCTATTTCCGAGGTCCAAGTCCATTTCCTCCAATCAAGGGCCGCGTCGTCTATGTGCCATCCGTAAGTTCCTATACGGAGCGAGACTCTGTCACTTTCTCGTCCAATGGTAGAGCTCTCCTGTTCCCAAGCCCCCACTCTTCATCTGTGTGCGTGTATTGCTACCGCCATGTTAGTGCAGGCTCGAGCGTTTTTGGTGCTGTGGGGGTCGTTCGCAATGCCGCTCCGTAGGGCAGGCGGCACGGACTGAACGCGGCAACTCCCGTCTAAAGCTGGGAGCCGAGTGCTGTCTGCTGCCCGCCATGAGCCTCCCCTCCTCGGCCAGGGGAGGCCTGGGCTCGGGGAAGGCGGGCGGCAGCGGGAAGCACGGCGGGGCAGCCGCTGCTGGCGGGGCGGCGGCAGTGGCCGGAGCGGCCCCCTCAGTAGCAGGGATTTTGCCTTCCCTGGTACAGGGCGCCTCGGCCGCCGCCGCCGGTTCCTCCTCGGCTGGGCCCGCCGCCCTGCCTGCTCAGGCCGCTGAGCTGACGGCCCTATTCGAGTGCCCCGTGTGCTTCGATTATGTGCTGCCGCCTATTCTGCAGTGTCAGGCTGGACACTTGGGGCCCGATTCACAGAACTAACTTAAGACAAAATCCTAAACTTACTACATTTGGTATTCACAGAAGTTAGGATTTTGTCTTAAGACAGACTTAAGACAGACTTAAGTTAGGATTCTGTCTTAAGTCTATCTTAAGTCTGCCTTAAGTCTGTCTTAAGACAAAATCCTAACTTCTGTGAATACCAAAAGTGGTAAGTTTAGGAATTTGTCTTAAGTTAGTTCTGTGAATCGGGCCCATTGTGTGCAATCAGTGTCGCCAGAAGATGAGCTGCTGTCCCACCTGCAGAGGCCCGCTCACCCCCAGCATCCATAACCTGGCCATGGAGAAAGTGGCTTCTACTCTTCCCTTTCCCTGCAGGGTGAGTTTCTGGAGGTGGCGGAGGGCAAGATATTGGAAAAAGTGGCAATGCGGAATAGTTTGGATCAGAATTTAAGATGTAGGGCATTAAGTTGATATCTTAATTCTCATGAGACTGAAATCAAACTTTTTACAGAAAGTATATATGCGTATGAAATTGTCTGAACAGAAATATTGCACGCTAATTGGGCTTACCTGGATGGTTGGCCATAGAACTGACCTAGTGACTTATGGACACGTTAGCACTGTTGGAATTTAACGACGGATCCACGCCCCACTCCACCCAGTTCTTAAAAGAATCCTCCAAGAACATAAACATGGTGAAGCGCGACATTGGGACTCAAGTACTGATATGAGACCTGATGTTCGCCCCCACAAACCGCCGAACCTATCTATGGAAGGAACGGTGTATGCATAGCAAGGTATCCGTGTATATTGTCTAGGGTAATAAGTGGCGTGACACCGTCATCCACGAACAGCTCAGTTATAAATCTCGTTCTAAAACTGGCTTAGTCGGGGCTAAACAGGTGCAGGTGCTATTTGGAAAGCAACTAGTGATAGGAGTAGTGTTAAATTTGTCTAGATACGCCCCCTGACAACTTGTGCGTACAAAATGACAGAACGCGGAATTGTAACAGGTTTACGTTTTTTTTTCACTTTTGGGTATTTATTGTGTAAAAGCAGATACATGACAATAATACGAAATATAAATAAAACTATAACATTATTAAGGTAGACTCCCCACGATTCACTGTTAGGCCACTCTCAATATACTCGTTCAACTTTAGGTGTATGACAGATACTGCCCACCCTTTCACAGCAAGCTTGTAGCTGCTGTTACACCTTGTAGGATAACATTTTATGCATAGTCGGTCATGTATTTGAATATATGCTAGCATTTGGTTATTTTGTATCATACCCTTTGTACCACATTCAACATGTGGCATAATAGTGTTGAGAGGTGAATGGCCCAACCTTTATGACTCAGGCTTGCCTTAACTGCATTCAATAGTTAGTTGCTTCACACTGGACTCACACCTATGGAATGCTCAGTATCGTTCTTCCGTGGACTCCTGAGGGGCATCTGTCATGGCACTTGCTCTGAGTCCTCCCAGAATTGGCAGAGAGCAGTCCATAGAAGTAGATACAGTACATCCATCCAGCCATAGTTTGTGTTCCTGGGAGCTAGTCCAGCATTGTGGATACAATCCATCTACAACCAGCCTTAGTATTAAATTTGAAAAGTAATCATAGGAACAACTCAAAGAATCTTCACAACATGCACAAATTCCAGGTATTATGCAGAGAAGTTGGACAGAACGAAGCTGATGTATGTGTGGTGTCAGATAATTGGCCTGTTAGTCTACTTAGAAGTAGTGCTAGCGTAACAGAGGTGAATATTAGAAGATTAGGACCTGAAGGAGTGGGTGTTGATCTTTCTTTAGAAAGAATGCATGTATGTTACAGGACAGGAGAAGAAGGAAGGAAGGAGGTGAGGTTTAAAGGAGGTTTTGGGGGGACTCTTTCACTTTTTACTACTCGCTCTCTAATACTCTTTACTAAGAACTCTTTCCTACTCACTATCAACTACGCACTCTACTACTTACTCTGTGTGTGGATGCTAATGCAATAGGTCTCGCATATGCAAACGATTAAGCTATTGGCAATGTAAATGACAATGCCATTTATTTATGATTTAAAAAAAAAAAAGTCAAGAGCAATGCCAATAGCTCTACCTTTAATAATGCCGAGACCATTGCATTGTAAATGCTTGTTACTTATCCTTTGGAGGTGCAGTGGTAGATGTCCATGAATAGTGATTCAGGATGTTATCTGATCAGTTTTTGTTTAAGGTTTTTTTTCGCTTTGGGTGAGAGGTTAGGGGGGAAACTGATTGAGAAGGAGTTCGGGCCATGCGGTTTTAAGTGGTTCGCAGAGGCAGGGTTGGAGTAGGCTGACGTGGTGGATGGCATAGTGACTAGGTGGGATGGGGGGCAGCCACACTAAAAGAAAGGGTGGGCTAGAGTTTCCAGAGTTGCCCTCTGAGGGTGGAAAGTGCAAATAGTAGAGAGATTTTGTGCTGTCTCTAGGGCTGGTCGTTGACTGTCCGGAGCATAAGGCTGAAGGTGACTCCTTGGAGGTCTCTTATGGGTCTAGTTAGTGCCCGCTGTTATTCGCTATGCCTCTGTGCTGCGGGAAGCCCCAAAATCTTTCAACCATGGTGTTTGTTGGTTTGTGGAGGAGACTCGGATCGTATATCATGCTCGTTGATTGATTCATTGATAGTCGGATGTGTTTTCTGGGGAAGCTACCACGGCTGTCCCAGCCTCCGTTGTAGTTCCTAACTGACCTTTTATTAGGGACTGTGTGGTGCTGTGAGTGATCATTGGTGCACTTATAGAAGCTTCTTTGTTTGCATCCCGTAATTGCTTTGGGCATCACTCACTGACTATTAAGATCCAGCCTGGCTGTATTCAAATTGATCTAGCCTCTCTAGTTGCATCTGCTGGGTCCTGTATATGCTCCCTCTGATTTCTGACAGAATGGGCCAGGGGCAGACACTGCGGGCGAGGCCACAAGTCTGATGTAGGGACTTTCAGTGGAGGACAATGCTTCAGAGACTTTAGGCGGGTGCTGCTGCCTTGTTATTCATGGAGCATCTCCACCAGGTGCCATTTTAAAGTTAGGCACCCTCGCCGTGGTCGCAACGGCACCGGGATCTCAGGCGCACGTAACACTGGCAGCATTACAGCAAGACTGGGGGCCGGTGTCTTTTCTTTTCTTCATAAATCACTGTTTATAATTCACTCTCATCGGCTCACAAAGAGCATGCAGTGCTGCCGCGGGGGAATGTCCGGCAGCACAGGCCTCGCGATAGAACCCCCTATCTCGGTGCCAATCCCAAAATGGCGGCCGCAACACTCGTTCCGAATGGGCACTGTAGAAAAGCTCACCCGGCTGTTATTACTCGTGCCAATCCCAAAATGGCGGCCGCAACACTCGTCCCGAACGGACACTGTAGAAAAGCTCACCCGACTGCTGGCCACGGGCGCCAATCGCTCGCAACAGGAGCCCCCACCTCAAACAATGCGAGGAGGACTCCATGCAAGTGTGGGATGGCCCAAAGGGGACGCCGGTTCACTCTTCGTCCCAGGTCCTTGCAGCAAGATGGCGGAGGAAGCCCCCAGTCTTCATTGCCGGGACGATCGCTACAGGACTCAAAGATGCCCAGAAGAGTGATCAGGCGGCTCAAGGACTCCTCCGGTGAGGGTCACGGCATCATTAGAGATAATATCCGCCCTGGTGTCAAGAAATATGCTGAGAAAGGCAGCCATTCCGGAGCTCCACGAGTTCACGTCTCACCCCTCCCAGCATCCCTTGTGTGGATACTGGCCACATAATTGCAGAGAGGACAGGTCAGGCCTCGAGGGTGTTGCAGAACCACCACCTGTGTTGCTGAGCCTTGGGAAGTCCGTAGGACGGCAGGAACAGCAGACCTGTCAGCTTTGTTGCGGTGCCTGCACTCCAAGGGAGATTACTTTGGGTGTCCTGGATGCCCACAGGTCCGTTGAAGAACCTGGAAAAGGCACAGACAACGAGGCAGTCTTGAAGAAAAGCGAGACCAGGAGCAGCAGGAGTCTTCCTTGGCGCACTCTTGGTTCCAGTCGAAGTCCAAGTGTCCAGAGAGTCGAAAAGCAACGTAGTTTCAGGCTTTCAGGACCCAACCACAGGTAAGCCCTTAAGTACCCAAAGAAAAGGATTGGAACAACTCAGGGGTCCCTCCCAAAAGAGGGGCTGGGCAAGGGCTCCCTGAACTGGTTCAACTGGAGTATGCAAGGAAGGCTCCAAATGTGCCCTTCAAAGCAGGCTGGTGATGCTGGCAAGCACCCCCACCCCAGCCCAATACACTGAATCCTGTCTAGGAGGTGGTCACACCTCCCTGTGACAGGATACCTATTGTTCTACTTTCCCCTGCTCGAGCACAGCTAAACAGCTGGAGTGCAGAATCATGTCTGGGGTTGGCTGCAGCACTAGCTTTCTGGCAGACCCTTAAACATGTGTCACCGGGAGTAGTGAGGTACTTCAAGGGAGCAGCCGGGGATACATGGACTCATATTTCCAACACTGGAATCGGTGTTGGGGTATGATTACAACATGTTTGATACCAAACATGACTGTGTTTGGTGCAGCCACTATAAAGTTACACATGTCGGAATGGTTGATGTCCACTATAGGTATTAAAAGGGCTGATCACACTTGCAAAGCCTGGAGAATCAAATCCAGGGTGTGTAGGGGTGTCATGCAGGGGCACCCTCACACTTATAACCAAGCACTTTGCCCTCAGGATTGAAGAGCCTACCATGGGCGTGACTTATAGGTTTTAAGTGCAATTACCTCAGATATAGGGAAACTTATCTATTGTGAGAGGGGCAAGCACCAACTCACATAGGCTGCAATGGCACGCCTGTAGTCACAGTTTAAGTGGACTCCCATGGGTGGCACAATACATGCTGCAGCTCATGGGAGACCCTTGGTGTACCTATGTCCTAGGTACCTAAGTACCATATACTAAGGACTTATAAGGGTACACCAGTAGCCAATTGTGGAGGTACCAAAGTACTTACCATAGTCAATTTAAGGGAGAAAGCACAGTGACTGGGGTCCTGATTAGCAGGATCCCAGTCAAACTAGGTCAAAAACACACTGACACCAGGAAAATATGGGGGGTAACCATGAAAGCAGATCCTACTTTCCTACAGCAAGCAAAATAATAAATGACAAATGTAATTTCAACAGACCACAGCATCCTCTCAAAATCCAGTTGAAGCACATATTGCTAAAATCCATACATCCGGTGTAGTTTTACACTTGCCTCTCAATTGCAAGTAAATGGAGTGAACATCTGATAGAAATTTGTTACCTTAACTAGACTAGCTAATGAATAAGAGGTAGGATCTTTTCGTGAGGGGGAATGCAAAAATCCTTCAAGAGTAGCTTG
This sequence comes from Lissotriton helveticus, assembly GCF_964261635.1. Taxonomy (NCBI): domain Eukaryota; kingdom Metazoa; phylum Chordata; class Amphibia; order Caudata; family Salamandridae; genus Lissotriton; species Lissotriton helveticus. The sequence goes on along the minus strand of NC_136057.1, from coordinate 369,582,998 downwards.
AAATCTATAAACATAATGCTGAGCCCAGTACTTCCAGAGATTAAAGCTTCTTACTTTCAGTATTCAAAGCGAGCCCACAAAGAATACAAGATGCAGGGAAAATGTGCATTGCACAACACTGAGTAAAATGGCTCCTAGGCCTCAGAGACACATGAAAATTTTACTGACATGTTAAAAACAAGCATTGACAATGCAATGGTCTCGCCTTTGCAAAAGTTAGAACTATTGGCATTGTAAATGACAACATTTTTATGTATGTGTTGGTTTTGAAAACAGATAAATAAATGGCATTGTCATTTATAATGCCAGTAGCTTAATCTCGCGCAAATGAGAGACCTATTGCATTTGCAATGCAATAGGTCGCGTATTTATGCGAGTTTGAGCTATTGACATTGCAAACAATGCGTTTTATTTATGTTTCAAAAACCAAAACATAAATAAAAGGTCTCTCACACTGCTGTCTCTCTCAGACTGCTGTCTCTCTCACACGGCTGTCTCTCTCACACACACACACACAGAGCCACACACACACAGAGCCACACACACACAGAGCCACACACACACACAGCCACACACACACAGAGCCTCACACACACATAGAGCCACACACACACACATAGAGCCACACACACACAGAGCCACACACCCACAGAGCCACACACACACACAGCCACACACACACACACAGAGCCACACACACACACACACACACAGCCACACACACACAGCCACATACACACACACACACATTATGCACATTGTTAATGATGTAAACAAAATGAATAATAAACTAAAAGGTAGGCTTCCCTTGGATGATCTATGCCACACCTACAGAGGGTATAAGTGATGTGTCACCATGAGCCCATGGTGTCATCCCTGTGTGTTGGGCACTACTTCGGTTCTTGTAAAAGCAAGACTCCTAATATCATTTGACGAATTGTTTATTCATTCATCTGCATCATCTTAGTGGCATTTGTACAAAATCAAATCAAGCTTTTCGCGACATGAATACAGCCGGTTATTTCACTGCTCCAATGCATTTCGGGCAAGATATGAATGGATATCGTGAAACCGACGACCGCAGCCGCCGAACACAACACACTGAAAGCTCCCCGAAGAAGGGCATATCATGGGCTCATGGTGACACATCACTTATACTCGCTGAATAGACGTGCCTAGGACGGACACGTCACCTGGTGGAGCACCCAACCATCCTAAATTTAAACTTAAACCAGTTTCACAAACACAATCTAAAAAGCTGTGCGCCACCGACTTTGAACTTAATTACACCTACAGAGGGGCCTGCATGTTGGGGCCCTTGTAGTATTGAATGGAAGATGTTGGGAGTATGCGTGTACGTGGGGGGGCAGGGGTTAGTCTTCTCGCTCCCCACCTCGTGTGCTATGCTCCACTCCATAGAATACTAGCTCATCCATGGGCAACTACAGCTCTTCGTGGAAAGATCTGTGCAGAGGTCGGGGGGGGGGTTCAACAGCTTCATTCATCAGACTGCCAGCCTTCCCTTGGAATACTGCGGCCTCTGATGGGGCTCGAATATACTACCCACAGGCGAGGAGGAGTTGGGGGGTGGTGAATGAGGGGGTAAAACCGATGACTGGGTCCTTTGGGGCTGAGGGTTTGCGATTCAAGAGTGAGTGGGGACTCTAGAATTGTCACATCCCCAGATCTTGAGTTTGAACTTGCTAGGCAACCAGCAAATCCTTTGGGTATAGCACCCTCGAGGGATTGCACATAAATGTTAAGGAGTTGCTTGAGGTGTTGGGGTTTTCCATAGAGAACGGAGGTATCCCATTCCATCCTAAGATGACTATACTTACCAGATCGCCAGCCGGTCCTTGGGGTACCGAAGCCTCTCGGTGCAGCCCAGCGCCGAGGGCAGGGATTGGGCGCTGTTACGGGCGAGTAGAGCTAACATGACTGGAGGGGCCCGCAGAGGGGACTCAGGGCTCCATCGCTCCTCGGGGAAGTACCCCGAGGCGGCACCGAACAGGAGCAGCAGGAGGCCGTGCAATGGAGGCGCTGATTGTGGGGGTCCACGGGGACCCGCAGGAGGGCACACTGCAGAACGAGGGCCGTTCAACACACGCAGGAGTCTCAGCTCTGGAACGCGTTACTGGGGCAGATTCCTACAGCCACCGAAGAGGCAGAGAGCGGCGTGCATTCCTCGCTACCCGCGTCCTGTGCCGCTACTGACACTCACTGCCCAGCCTGCCCTGCCCTCCGACAGCTGCAGACCCGTGCCTTAAAGGGGATGTGACGATGAGGGATGTATGACGTTACAACTCATACTTTTACAACGCATACCATTACAACAAAATTTTTACAACGCAAAAACCATTACAACGCATGTATTTACAACGCATGTTTTTACAACGCATGTACCTTTACAACGCATACCATTACAACGTAAGTATTGGTAAGTATATATTAATTTTTTTAATTTAAAATAATTGATAATAATATAATTTAATTTAATTTCATTTCATTTGATTGATTTAATTTACATTTAATTTTATTTTATTTTTACCCTGTACCCCTGTACCCCAAAAACCCAAAACTGACCCTGAACCCTAAAAATACCCCTTTACCCAAAAACTGAAAACTGACCCTGAACCCTAAAAATACCCCTTTACCCAAAAACTGAAAACTGACCCTGAACCCTAAAAATACCCTTTTACCCAAAAACTGAAAACTGACCCTGAACCCTAAAAATACCCCTTTACCCAAAAACTGAAAACTGCCCCTGAACCCTAAAAATACCCTTTTACCCAAAAACTGAAAACTGACCCTGAACCCTAAAAATACCCCTTTACCCAAAAACTGAAAACTGACCCTTAACCCTAAAAATACCCCTTTACCCAAAAACTGAAAACTGACCCTGAACCCTAAAAATACCCTTTTACCCAAAAACTGAAAACTGACCCTTAACCCTAAAAATACCCCTTAAAAAAAACCAAACATATAAAATTTAAAATATAATTATATACTTACCAATACTTACGTTGTAATGGTATGCGTTGTAAAGGTACCTGCGTTGTAAAAACATGCGTTGTAAATACATGCGTTGTAATGGTTTTTGCGTTGTAAAAATTTCGTTGTAATGGTAGTGCGTTGTAAAAGTTGCGTTGTAATGGTTGTTTCCCGACGATGAGCGCTGCAGGCACCGCCTAGCATAGCATCTGCAGCCTTGCGCCTTTAACCGATTTTACTGACCGCCGACAATAACAGCTATGAAAGGGAAGATGAGGTGAGCCTATCAGAATGATCGGAGGTCGTGAGAGACTTACATTAGTGCATCGTGCAATAAGGAAAGACTTGTGAACGGCAGATCTTTTTAAAATAATCTTCCCACAAATGCAATGAACGCGCAAGTAGTTTATGTGTTCTAAAAAAGTCCCATTGAACAAAAGGAACAATTCAAATTTCCTGTGACTATTGTGCTTTACAGTGGATATTCTGAAAAAGATTTTTGTCTTATGTATTTATGTTTTGTCACCCGTAACACTGAGTCACCCGTCACAACCTAGACACTTTGTTTATTCACAGCTCATGTATTCTATGTATATTGGACAGCATATCGGATTTATTGCAGAAACCAAACACTGGAAAAGATTGAATACTAAAGACGTAATTGTTCCTTATGTTTGTGGTCAGTGTGTAAATTATTGCATATATCCTTCATGGGGTATATGGCTATATTCATGTATTAAGTACTATGTTCAATTGAACCGTGATCCGACTCAACCATTGTTGTTTGTTTAATTACCCACCCCGGTTCTGAGATTTACAGGGTTACCCCATTACACTTAATGGTACATGGAGAAAATGGCAGAGTGCACATGACTGGTTTGGTCGGCACAAAGAGTCGGACCCGCAACATTGGGCTAGTCACTCCTCCCCTGCCCTCTTGCAGAACCGCCCACCCACCCGCCGCAACCAAACCCTTCTGCTTTTTCACAGTGCGAGAAGCAGTAACACAAAATGGTATACCATTTTATGTTACTGCTTCTCGCACTGCAAGAAAGCAAGGGGGGCAATGCTCCTCCGCCCACATGGAGGAGCCGCCCCTGCTTCCCACAATCTGCTTTCACCACCATTCAGCGTCCTCATCCTAAATGGACTCCTCCAACCTCGACCATTTCCCTTCCAGGTTTTGCTGGTTCAAAATTTAGATAGCTTATGGTTGTATACTAAAGATATAAATAAGAGAACAATTTAAACCTCACTGAACTCTAATTATATACACAAGAGAATCATACCTATTGATATATATATGTAGACCCTACAGGACGTTGTCTCACGCATGGAATAGCGTAGCACTCAAACGAAAGTATCTATATATTTTTCTTCAACACTTCATAGACACAGATAAGAATTCTATAAAGAAAATATATTTATGAAATTAGCTACTGTCTAGTGAAGTTAATAATAGTTAGAGAGCTATGCCAATAAAGACCCACCTAAACGGTCTAAACTTTTCTGAGAAGACTCGTCAATACAGAATACAAAATCCCTTGCTGATGTCCAAAGATCATGGCAATGGAAAATCTATGAATAAAAAGATAAAGTTTGAATTCTAGACATATTACCTGTATGTGATGAAAATTTACATACGATAAATAAATCTCCCCTATAAATCAGGTCAATGAAGCAATTTATAGATTTATTTGCTGCCAAATGTAAGGTGAATCGAAGTGAGTAATGACTTCTCCAATTTCAATACTGGCTGAGGAAAATTAAAATACTATACGAGTCTAAAGCAAATAATAGTCGAAGGGATAATTTAGATTTTTTTACAGCCTGCTGGGCAGAAAATCTACATTTTATTAAAGACATGGAGGCTAACATTATGCAAATTCTCCTTCATTGCCACAGCTCAGCAGTACCAATGAAGATAATATACAACTTGTGAACATTCTAGATGTATTATATAAACCATGAGTACACAGCCATCATCCTTCTTTGTCCAATGCTGCGAACCAAAAGAATAAGGTCAACAAATCTCAAACTTCAAATATGACGTCGAACGAGCCATCTCCATTAACCAAACATAGGTATTCTTATTCTGAAAAGAAGAAGATAGAAAAAGTTAAAAGATAAAACCCTTAGGGAGGGTCAGTTAGTGGAGGGATAATAATAGCCTCCGCGTCTTTAATAAAATCCAGATTTTCTGCCCAGCAGGCTGTAAAAAATCTAAATTTCATGGCATGACACGGAGGCACACATTATGCAAGTTCAAAGTGAATTGAGAACATTGTCAATCACATTATTGATTGGTCTAAAATAACACTTTTTAAACATACTTTCATTAGACCAGTCAGCGGCTCTTAGGATATCTTGGAGCCCTCCACCAAGCAGTAAAGCTTTAGAAGCTGATGCACCCCTAAGAGTGCACCAAAAATAGAAATATCGATACCACAGTCACTCATCACTTCTTTCACCCATCTCGCGAGAGTGGGAGAAGAAACTGGTTTGCGAGGAGATCTATGGGTGATCAGGAGTTGTGTTTAAGTACCTCTCAAGTTTACAGTCCTGTTTTCATATTCTTTAAGATATTTGACAACACACAAACTTTCATTCTCAGGAAAGAAAGGATAGAAGATAGAAGAAGACATAGTTTTGATCCTTTTCTTAAGATAAAAACAAAGTCCCTCAGGCTGAAAAGCTCTGCTAGTAACATCTAAGGCCTTAACATCCGAAGTTCACCTAAAGGAAACCAAACAAAGTAAGACAGTAAGTTTATAAGAAATACGTTTGAGAGAGGACATCAATATCTCCCCATGAGGAGATAAGATGCAATATGTTTCTCACGTACCATAAGGCTGAATATTTAGGAGTTGGAGGATTGAGAACCCGCATGCTTCTCATAATCTTTTTGGTTAAGAGATTTTGACCAACAGAGACACCATCGATTAGGGAATGTCCTGCAGCTATTGCTGACCTATAGACATTAACGGTTCTGTAGCTGAGGCCAGAAGCAAAAAGCTCTGAAAGGAAATTGACTACGTGAACTAAACCAGTTGAAACGGGATCGTAATGTCGTTGAAGACACCAGTGAACCCATTTGTTCCAGATGCCCAAGATTCAGATATGAGTCGGAAAGCATTGTGCGCAAGGCCAGGGATTTGCCAATGTTGCCTGAAATCTTCCAGGCTGTCAGGACCAAGATGCCTTGGTCTAGGAGGGGGTGAGATTTGCCCTGAGGGCCCAGGAGAAGACGACTGAAAGATGGAATCGGGATTGGAAAATCCATGGTCATCTCCAAGATGACCGGGAACCATGCTTGAGACCTCCAGAGGGGGGTTATCACCACCATACTCTGTAGCTATTGGCGAGCGTGTAAGAGAAGACGCGGAAGCATTACAAACGGCGGGAAGGCATATGGACTTAAGCCTTGCCAGTTCTGGAGGAAGGCATCCACTCCTGATACCTGAGGGTCCGGCCTCCAACTGAAAAACCTCTCCATCTGAGTGTTTAATCTGTCTGCGAAGAGGTCCGCCCCGAAGGGGCCCCACTGGTCTTGAATGATCAAGAATATCTCCCTGTACAATTTCCAATTGCTGGAATTCCTGAAATTTCTGTAAAACCAATCTGCTACACCGTTGTTCAAACCTGGGATGTGTTCCGCCGTGACTGACGGTCCCTTGTTCAAGCAATAGTCCCAGAAAACTTTCGCTATTTCGGTTAGACCTTTCAAATACAGTCCCCCCAACTTGTTGACATATTTTACCGCAGAGACATTGTCCATGCGGTGCATTATAGAATATTTAATTGTTTTCTAGGTAAAGCTTCGAACTGCAAAGGAACCAGCTAAAAGTTCCAGGCAGTTGATGTGCAGTTTCTTCTCCTCGCGTGTCCACCGCCCCTCAGTGGAAAGGTTGGCCCAAGTGGCGCCCCAACCCTCTAGACTCGCATCCGACTCTATTATCAAATCCGGGGTGTACCCGAAGATGACTTTGCCATTCCAAGCTTCTGCAATTTTTCAAGCCACCGAGAAAGTTCTTCTCTTGAATCTACATCCAAGGAGGTCATCTGGGTATAGGAATGAGTCGATTTCAGAGCCTTCGCTTTGAGTCTCTGTAGGGCCCTGTAATGAAGAGGGCCCGGAAAAATCGCTTGAATGGTTGAGGAGAGGAGACCCAGGATTCTTGCTGAAAGTGTCAAGGGGAAGCCTTCCAGAGAAAGTATCTTTTTTAACTCCTTTCTGAGTTTCTTTATCTTTTCCTTGGGTAACTTTAACTCTCCCGATAACGTGTTTACCATGAACCCCAGGAATTGGGTTTCTTGGGAGGGGACAATGCAAGATTTCTTTGTATTTATGACGAAGCCCAAATGTTCCAGGAGGCGGGTATTAAGATCTGTGTGTCGAGAAACTGTTGCCTTAGACTGAGCCATGATAAGAATGTCGTCCAGGTAGATTATTAGTCTCACACCCCTTTCCCTTAGCCATGCCACTACTGGACGTGGGACCTTGGTGAAGCACCAAGGGGCTGAGGACAGTCCGAATGGAAGGCTGCAAAATTCCCAGAGTTTTCCTTCCCAGGTGAACTGGAGGAACTTCCTGTGAGGGGGGCAAATAGGAATGGTCATATAAGCGTCCTTTAAGTCCAGGCGTGTTACCCAATGTCATTTGAGATGTCATCAGTGATGTCACTGACCATGTCATGAATGATGTAATATGTGACATCATCAGCAGTGGATTGCGGGCGCGCGAGTTATAATGAGTCCAACTAACTATAACGTGGGAATTTCAATGGTTTTGTATGAGTAAAATGTTCAGCTAACTATAACTGGTGTGAAACCTATGTTTTTTTCAGTGAATTTCAAAGGTTTTTTAAATGCTAATTCCTAACTATAACGATTGTGAAACCTATGTTTTTTTTTTAGTAAATTTCAAAGGTTTTTTAAATGCTAATTCCTAACTTTAACGATTGTGAAACCTATGGTTTTTTCAGTGAATTTCAAAGGTTTTTTAAATGCTAATTTCTAACTATAACGTTTGTGAAACCTATGGTTTTTTCAGTGAATTTCATAGTTTTTTTAAAAGCTAATTCCTTTGTATATCGACTTTGTAACCTACGATTTTTTTTTATTAGCTGGTTTTTATAACTATTAATTTTTTTTTTATTTTTTAATAAAAAAATTATTTGTTCACTGTATTTTTCTTTTTTTTAATCATTTTTTCCTGGTGCGCTCAGGGTGCGCGCACCGGTAAGCTTACCCGTACCATTTTGTCTTGGAGCGCTCAGGGTGCGCGCACCGGTAAGCTCTGCCAAGAGCGCAGCGAGAGCGCTATTTCTGCGTTCGTAAAAAAAATATGTATGAAAACTAAATAATAATGCAAGACATTCAGTACCATACTTATAAAAGTAGTATTTTTGATTTTCCGAATGAAAATGATTTTACATTTCCGTAAAGCTACCAAAACGTCACTAAGGCGCGCCGAGTAAGCGCCCCCGGAAGCGCCTACGTTCGCACCGCGTAAGCGCCCCCGGAAGCACTCCGGTGCGCGCAGTGTAAGCGTGTCAAGTCATGTGACCTTAAAATAACTCTTTTCATTGGTTGTTAACAGTTTTTTGTTTACAACTAATGAAAACCCCACCCTTTTCCTTCACTTCTTCTTTCACTTTGGTGAGAGCAAGACCTCCTTTTTTCTGTGCTAACAATTTGTGGATAGAATGGCTGCCAGAGCATCCAGCAGCAGTGAGGAGTCAGATGGTTTCATAGATTAAGAGCCTCCTCAGCCGAAGTTGAAAGAACATTTTATTTGGAAAAATTGTTCTATACCTGAGGGACATAAAAAAGTAAATGCTCCAAAGGTGGAGTGTAAGATCTGCCATACTATACTTTCCCGAGGAGACCCCAGAAGGAAGTATAGTTTTGGTAATTCAACTATGATACGGCACGTCCAGAGGAGGCACCCCCAGAACTATGCCCGTGAGAGTGTCAGGGCTCTGGCACGAGATGCTCCAAGGGATGGTGCTTCTACTTCAACTGGAGGAGCAACTGCATCGGTGAGGGGGCGACCAGAACAGCTGATCCCAAATATTTAGCCTGTTTTTAATGAGGCCACAATGAAATGCAAACATTGTGATGCTCTACTTTGTTACGGGGAACAAAGTATTATGATCATTGTTCGAGCATTAGAGAACCACCGCTGCCGTCCCCAGCCCTAATTTTGATTATTTTTTTGCTCCTGTTGAGCAGTTTGCCATTCCCTGTTTTTGTTTTTGTTGAGAAAAAAACGAAAAAAGAAGAAAAAAAAAGTTATTTTAAGAACTACCTCCAATTTTCAAAAAAGAGCTGTATTCTTAAAAAAATGAAAAAGAGTAACTGAAGTAGAGTGCAGTGAGAGAGGAGAGGAAAATGAGTGAGAAAGCAAAGAAAGGGACGAGAGGGGAAGGGAAGTGAAGTAGGGGGACTGAAAGAAGGTGAGTGTGGGGAAGGAGAGTGAACATGGGGAATGAGGATAAGTGAAGAAAATGTAGTAAAGGAACGGGGGTGTGGAAGGGTAAGAAAAGAGCAGTGATGTTTAGGAAAGAGTAGAGATACATACTGAATAAAGGCAAGTGAGTGTGAGACAAGGTGAGTAAGGGACTGAAGAGACAGAGAAAGTGAAAGAAAAATTGAAAATAGAAGACTGAGGGCCTCATTTATGAGGCCATGCGTCACTTTTACGCCGCCGGTGCGTCACTTTTTGTGACGCACCAGTGGTGTAAAAATGCACCTTGTTGAGTCATATTTACAAAGTGACGCATCTAGGTAGATGCGTCACTTTGTAAACCCCTGCGCCACATTATACCTGCGCCAGGTATAATGTATGCAAAGGGGGCGTATTGACGCAAGGAAGGGTCGTAGAAGTGACGCAGTGAAATCTATGAGATTTCACTGCGTCACTTTTAGGACGCCGTTGCGTCAAAATCTTGCGCTTGCCTCACAGCAGGCGTAAGACTGATGCAGGCCCTTTCACATGGGGCTTGCCCCATGTGAAAGGATGCATTGCTGGAGTTGCGTCACTTTTGTGACACACTCCAGCAATGCGTCACTTTTGCGCTTACAGATACGTCAGAAATACGGACGTATCTGTAACTCCTTGCGACATGATGCGTCATACATTAAATATGACGCATCAGGAATGTCGCAAGGAGAGCGCACTGAGAAGTGACGCATCACTGCTTTCACGCAGTGATGCGTCATTTCTCATAAATGAGGCCCTGAGTGAGGGAGGAAAGAAACATAAGTGAGGGAGTGTGGCTGTGTTATAGGGAGTGAGCGTGATAGAAGAGGAGTGACAGACTAAGGGGTCAGAGAAAATGAGGCTAACAGAGAGAGAAAGAGGGAAGGGGAGTGTAGAACTAAGACGACAGAGGGAGTAACAGAAGGAGTCAGTGAAGTGGAGTAAGGAGAGTAAGGGAAGAGAAAAGAGTGAAGGAGCAAAAGAAGGAAAGAGACAGGAAGGAAAGTAAAGGTTAAGGTCTAAAAGAAGGTGAGTGTGGGAGTATGGCTCAGTTATAGGGAGTGAGCGTGATAGAAAAGGAGTGAGAGACTAAGAGGACGGAGAGAATGTGGGTAACAGAGAGAGAGTGAGAAAAGGGGAGTGACTTAGTTAGAGGACAGAGGGATTTAGAGAAGGAGTTACTGAAGTGGAGTAAGGGGAGTAAGAGAAGGGAAAAGAGTGAAGGAGTAAAGGATGGGAAGAGACAGGAAGGGAAGTAAAGGAGAAGGTTTCAAAGAAGGTGAGTGTGGGAGTATGGCTGAGTTATAGGGAGTGAGCATGACAGAAGAGGAGTGAGAGACTAAAGGGATGGAGAGAATGAGGCTAACAGAGAGAGAATGAGGTAAGGGGAGTGTAGAAGTAAGAGGACAGACGGAGTAAGAGAAGGAGTTAATGAAGTGGAGTAAGGAGAGTAAGGGAAGGGAAAACAGTGAAGGAGTGAAGGAAGGGAAGAGAGAGGAAAGAAAGTAAAGGAGAAGGTCTGAAAGAAGGTGAGTGTGGGAGTATGGCTCAGTTATAGGGAGTGAGCATGACAGAAGAGGAGTGAGAGACTAAGAGGACGGAGAGAATGGGGGTAACAGAGAGAGAGTGAGAGAAGGGGAGTGAGTAAGTTAGAGGACAGAGGGATTGAGAGAAGGAGTTACTGAAATGGAGTAAGGGGAGTAAGGGAAGGGAAAAGAGTGAAGGAGCGAAGGATGGGAAGACAGAAGAAGGAAAGTAAAGGAAAAGGTCTGAAAGAAGGTGAGTGTAGGAGTATGGCTGAGTCATAGGGAGTGAGCGTGATAGAAAAGGAGTGAGAGACTAAGGGGACAGAGAGAATGTGGGTAACAGAGAGAGAGTGAGAAAAGGGGAGTGACTAAGTTAGAGGACAGAGGGATTGAGAGAAGGAGTTACTGAAGTGGAGTAAGGGAAGGGAAAAGAGTGAAGGAGCGAAGGATGGGAAGAGAGAGGAAGGGAAGTAAAGGAGAAGGTTTCAAAGAAGGTGAGTGTGGGAGTATGGCTGAGTTATAGGGAGTGAGCGTGATAGAAAAGGAGTGAGAGACTAAGGGGACGGAGAGAATGAGGGAATGGGAGTGTAGAAGTAAGAGGACAGAAGGAGTAAGAGAAGGAGTTAATGAAGTGGAGTAAGAAACTGCACATTTTAATTGGTTGTACTTTTGAACACTTTGAAAGTCACATAACATTCACCCATCCCCCATCCCCTGTTACCATGGTAACTCCCTCCTCACCCAGCACACTGTTCAGAAGTTCATCATACTATGTTGCAAAAAAAAAGCAGCAAGGTGTTTGACCACTCAATGTACCAGCTAATCATGTGCAATGTTTCTTGAAATTAATTTTCCTCAACCATTGAAATGACTTCTTTCAAAAAACAAAAGGATTCACCCTAGTTTTCAGTGGAGAATGTTAAGAAAGCACCAATCATTTTTTGTTTTTCAAGTGCACTGAATCTCAACCACTTTTTTACATAACTCCTACTTTCAAACTGCCATTTCATTTCCACAACTCATCTGAATACAAGCAAGATGCCAAAAGTCTGGTTTGTGGGTCATAGCTTTGTCCACTGGAGTCAAAAATACGCAGCTAACAGAGGTATTTACAACCTTGATTTACCAAATGTGGACATTGTATGGATTGGACAGAGAGGATTGATAAGTCACCAATTGATACCATTGGTAAAATCCTTTATGCATTTACCACACCCTGACCTTATAATTGTGCACTGTGGTGGAAATGACCTGGGCACTTTGACTGGGGTAGGTCTGGAAATGCTTTTAAAGGACATCTTTGGGCAATTGATGTCGCTTTTTCCCAAAACTGCCTTGGTAATTTCTAATATATGCCAAAGGCAAAAATGGAACTGGTCCAACCAATTTTGTCCACAGATTGAGAAAGCAAGGAAACATGTGAATACATCTGTTTCTGCTTTCCTCAGAGACTATGGTATGGGTTCCATTTACCACAACAACTTGCGTTACAACATGCAAGACATCTATAGGAGAGATGGTGTGCATTTTACAGATGAGGGGAATAGAGTTTTCCTCTTGAATATAAGACTCTGCATTGGTACCTACTTGTAGGTACAAAAACACCCACATAACACAACAGCTCTTTTCAGAGCTACCCTACCTCTAAGCACTCTAAATTATTTTTTTACTATAATTTTTTACACTGTTTTTCCCTGTGGTGCGCTCAGGGTGCGCGTACTGGAGCGCGCACCTGGGAACACACCCAGCGCTTACCCTGCGAAAATTTCAACACTTCAGGGTCCTTCTAGGCCCCCCTCAGAAAACCTAGGGGGTCAGGATGTGTCTACTCTGCCCCCTTTTAATTATATCCCCCTTTCTTTTTCACCTCTTGTGTCTCGATTCTACCGCGACACAAGATGGCGGACTCTCCGGACTGTTTAGAATGTTGACAGACACCCGACAGCCAATCAGCTTTCCGCTCGCACACTCCCGTAGCACGCCGGGTGCGCTTCCGGGTACGCGCACCTGTGAGCGCTCGGAGAGCGCTTATAGATATATATGTGTTTTTGAAGTTAATTTTCAAAAAAACCACTGGAGCAATTTTCACCAAATATAGCAAAGGCACATCTGCGTACCAGTCCCTACAATTTTGCCAAGTTTGGCGTAATTCCGTTCAGCAGTTCGGGCTGTAGACTTGTCCGACCATCCTATGGAAATTAACATGGGGAAAACACGTTTTGGGACCCCCCTTTTTTCTCAGCCCCCACTTCACGAATCCTTCCGAAACTTCCAGGGAAGGAGCGGAGCTGAGCTAGCCAAAATTTTGGAAAATTACACACACATTCCTCAAGCGGCGCCAGAGTTATTCCCAATAGAATGTTGCGGATTTCCTATGGTAGCCAATCCTAACTATAACTACCTACTGGCGACCGCCAGTAGGTAAAATATATATATATATAAATATAGATATCAAAAAATATATATAATAAAAAGTAAAACTTTAAAGTACCATAGAACAACATTGGCCCATAGAAAGCATAGAGGGAGAGTTCACTTTAGTAACATATCCCTGTCATTATAATAGTCCACATTCCAGCCAATCAGGCTGTAGCACCCTCTAGAACCTTCTCCTCAGAAGCTGAAGCCCTCAGATTTTCGTAGCACAAAAGTGACCAAGAGTGCATGAGGAGAAGAGAGCCTCTGATGGGAGGAAGGGTGGGTCGCATGTGAATCTATGAAAGACACCAATACTGGAGAACCACAGTTTACAGTAAGTAACTTTTGTTCTTCTCCAGTATTAGGGTGTCTTTCATAGATTCACATGCTTGAATCAGAATAGAAAGCAGTAAGCCATAATAAGTAGAGTCATAAAAGGCAATAATGAAAAATACAATCATATAAATACACATTGGTAACATGGCAGTATTTGCACAAAAAAACCTTTTATGACCGGAGGCGGGAAGCAACAGAGGCTCACCTTTATTTGAAGAGATTTCGTAGCACTGCTTGACCCACAGCAGTGTCCACAGCATTAGCTGTCTCCAGACAGTAGTGCCTCCCGAACGTGTGCCTGCTGGAACACGTTGCCACCCTGCAGATCTGATGTAGAGGCACTCCAGCAAACAGGGCAGTAGAGGATGCTACTGCTCTCGTTGAGTGTGCTCGCACCGGAGCAGAAAGAGGCTTGCCAGCTCGTTGATGGCAGAAAGAGATGGCAGAAGAAATCCAATGAGTGATGGTCTGTTTAGTGACCGGATGTCCTTTGCGCATCCGCCCATAGGCCACAAAGAGTTGGTCTGACCTGCGAAAGACAGCAGTGCATTGGATGTAGAATTTGAGGCATCGCTTCAGGTCTAGGGAATGAAGAGTACGCTCAGCGGGGGATTGAGGATTAGGGAAAAAGTCTTGAATATTACAGGTTCGTTAAGGTGGAAGTCAGATGGAACCTATGGTATAAACTTAGGGTTTGTACTTAGTACAACAGCGTCCTTTGAAAAACTGAAGAAAAGGTGGCTGAATGGTAAAGGCTTGTATGTTGCTCACTCGCCTGGAGGACGTAAGTGCGAGGAGGAGGGAAACCTTCCAAGTAAGGAATTTCAAATCCTCTGAGTGGATTGGTTCGAATGGAGGCTTGAGAAGCTGGGCTAAGACAAGATTCAGGCGCCAAGAAGGTGGAGGACGCCGGATAGGTGGAAACATCCGGCACAGACCTTTAAAGAACTGGCGAATGATCTGAGAGGAGTACAGAGATGTGGAACAATCATGGCGAAAGCGGGAAAGTGCAGCCAGGAAAACCTTGAGAGTGGAATGTGAAAGTCCTGACTTTGCCAAAAGGAGGAAGAACGGCAAGATTTGCTCAGGGGTGGCAAGCATAGGATCAATGTTTTCCGAGTGGCCCATACACAAAACCGTTTCCATTTCAATTTATAGGTTTTGATGGTTGAAGGAGCACGTGCAAGAGCAAGGACCTCTCTACAGTCAGGAGCAATATTTAGATGGGCGAACTTGTGGTACTCAGGTTCCAAGCGTGAAGCTGGAGAGATGCCGGGTCTGGATGGCAGATCTGTCCGTGGTTCATGGTGAGAAGGTGAGGCAGGGGGAGAATTGGGATCGGATCGCACTGAGAAAGAAGAAGAAGATCCGTGAACCATGGTTGACGCGGCCACCTGGGCGCAATTAACAGGATGTGACATGGTTGTGCTCTCATTCTGTGTAGGAGGCGAGGTATAAGAGGGATCAGCGGAAAAGCGGATGCAACTTTTTTCGACCAGTTGATCGAAAATTCATTCCCGCTCGACCCTTTGTGGGGATGCCAACTTGCGTAGTGTAGGCATTTTCGATTGAGTGGAGTCGCAAATAGATCCAGTTCCGGCTGGCCCCACATGCGAAAGACATACTCCAGAGTTGGCTGATGGAGTTCCCACTCGTGGTTGTCCGTGACAGATCTGCTGAGAGAGTCTGCAAGGGCATTGGAGATGCCCGGTACGTGAACTGCCGTCAAACAGACTCGATGTTGTATTGTCCATTCCCAGATCTGCTGTGCTTGTCTGGAAAGCAGAAGAGATTTCGTACCCCCTTGCTTGTTTAGGTAGTGCACACTGGTGGTGTTGTCCGTACGCACAAACAGTCACTCTCCTTCGACCAGCAGACCGAAGGATTTCAGGGCGAGAAAAATGGCCAAGAGTTCCAGGCGATTGATGTGCCACCTGCCTTGGTCCGCTGTCCGTTTGCCGTTGACTGACAACCCTTCGAGGTGTGCGCCCCAACCCTCCAAGGAAGCGTCCGTTGTAAGGGTAAGCGTGGGGGCTGTCTCCTGAAACATTCGCCCTGTAGCGATGTTGGGAGGGTGAGCCCACCATTTCAACGCTCCCTGAATTCGAGGTGTCAGTGAGACCTTGTCATTGAATGTTCCTGAGACTTGCCGCCATTGTTTGTCCAATTCTTCTTGGAATACTCTCATGTGTAACCTGCAGTTGGGGATCAACGGTATGCAGGACGAGGTCATGCCAGAAAGGATTTCAATATTCGGACAGAAACAGACTTTCTTGATTGTAGAAGAGCCACCAATTTGGAAATGCGAGCTTGGCGCTCCAGTGAAACAAACACCTTTGCTAGATTTGTGTCTATTAACACTCCCAGAAAGACTCTTTGCTGTGCCGGAAGGACACGCGATTTCTCGTGGTTGATGGAAAGAAACAAGTTTTGGAAGACTGACAGGCAAGTCTGAGTGTGTTGTTGTGCTGCGAGAAAGGTTGGGGCCTTTATCAGGCAATCGTCTAAATAGGGGTACATTTGTATGCCCTGTAGGCGTAGATAAGCCGCTACTGGAGCCATGATCTTTGTGAAGACCCTCTGAGCGGAACGAAGGCCAAATGGCAGAACCTTGAATTGGAAGTGCTTTGTTCCTACTTTGAAACGGAGGTACTTTCTGTGTCTGTGATGGATTGGCACATGAAAGTAGGTATTTTGGAGGTCGATTGTGGAGAGGAACTCCTCGGGGTTTAGGAACTGTAAGATTTCCAACAAAGTCAACATTCGAATGTTTATGTTTGGGATTTGAGGTACTTGTTGAGGGCTCGGAGGTCTAATATCGGGCGCCACTCTCCTGATTTCCTTTTGATGAGAAAAAATCTGGAATAAAAGCCCGTCCCTTGCAATCGAGGAACCACTTTGACTGCTCCTTTTTGAATCATGACTGCAACTTGTGCAAACAGTTCCTTCAAGTGCGCTGGAGATGGACCAGTTGGAGGGCGGTTGGGAGGAAACGTGAGAAATTCTAGAGCGTGGCCTCTTGAAATCACATCCAAGACCCAATGATCTGATGTTATTTTTGACCAATTGTAAAAGTGTTGGGAGATTCGACCTCCAATCTTCAGAGCAGGATAAGACTTGGTTTTTCGAAAGTCATTGTTTTTTGGAGGAGTTACCTCATCTGTAGATGGATTTTCTCCTATATGGTCTGGAATCAGTCTGTCTAGTCTAATTCTGGTTGGAGTAACGCTGTCTGTTAGGAGCGGTACTGGGAAGAGCCTCGAAAATTGGAGGATGTGCCCCTGCCACGTGCTCCCACGAAATGGTCGCTTCCGATATTGGAGAGAGCCTAGGGCGCGAGCAGTGTCCGTATCCTTTTTGATGGACTCCAAGTCATCGTCCACATGCTTGCCAAAGAGGGACTCTCCATCAAAGGGCAAGTAGAGTATTTTTGCTTGCACCTCCGGCCGAAAGGACGTAGCCTTAAGCCAGCCCTGCCTTCTTAAGGCTGCAGCACCTGCCAGTTGTCTGAAACCTGTAGAGGAAATATCGATGGTGCAGTCTATAATTTCCGATTACATTTTCTCACCCTCTTGCAGGATCTTTTGTGCCTCCGCCCTGGAGGATTCAGGAATCAGGTCGACCAAGGCTGCGATCTCCGACCACATTTGTCGGTCGTAATGGCCGAGGATGGCTAAGGAATTTGTCGTCCTTACTGTAGTCGCAGCCATCGTGGAGAACTTTTTGCCGATGGTATCCAGGCGGCGACCTTCCTGGTCTGGCGGGGATGTTAAAGGAGAAGCCGGATTACGTGATCTCTTTTGGGCAGCCTGCGTAATTACAGAGTCTGGCTTTGGTTGAGAAACAACGCAGGCAGGGAAATCTTCTGGTGCCTTATACTTTTTGTCTATGCGTGGGAGTGCGGCCGGAACTGAATTAGGCCGTTCCATGAGTTTGACTCCTTCCTTCCAAATGAATTCTATAATAGGAATGGCATGCACCTGTTTCAGAGGTTGGTCTTTAAAATCATAAAGAAAACAATCCTCTTGTCTGATGATCATAGGCAAGTGGAAACGCTTTGCTGCTCTCGCCATCAAAAGGTGAAAACCTCCAATGTCCACTGGAGGAGATGCCAGAGGAGAGGCAGGAGGAGGGGACGGAGTCTGAGCCTGGTAGTTGTCCCAATCTGCTAGGACAGCGTCATCATCCTGGTCTGTATCGTTATGATTGTCATCATCATCATTACCAGGGTACTGAGGAACTGGTGACTGGGCCGGTGCAACCTGAAGGGACGCCTGTATTGAAGGAGGCGGCGGGGAGGCCTGTGAAGAAGGTGGGAAGCGATGATTATAATCCTTCAGCATATGTTGAAGATTTGTGATCAAAGTCATTGGTAACTGAGCCATAGGAACATCATGGCCATCATCACGTGTGTCATCTGGAACTGAGATGTGTGACTCCCGGTCATCATCATCATCATAGTCTTGGCACTTGATATGTAGCTCTGACGGGCTACTTGCAGCACGAAAGGTGTCATCTGCATATGAGTCATCTGCGGAGTCCTCCTCTGCAGACGCAAATAGTTGAGCAGGTGGACCTGACCGATGTTGTAAAGGGCTCAAAACTAGTGGAGCTGGACGTTTAACAGTAGTAGCTGTCACTACTGTGAAGGTGGTTGCAGTCGCCAGAGAAAAGTGTGCCATCGACGAGCTCGTCGACGAAGTCGTCATCGAGGGCTTCGTCGATGATGTCCCTGGCGTCGACGAAGATGTGGTTGCTGTCGACGAAGCCAAGGTCTTTGTCGACGAGGACACTGGCGTCGACGAAGATGTTGCTGTCGTCAATGAAGTCTTCAGGGTCGACGGAGCCATCGTCGACGAGGTACTTGGCGTCGACGAGACCACCGTCGACGGAAGAGGTAGCGTCGACGAATGACTCTTAGGATGGGTCGTCGACGAGACAGATTTCTTTGCCGACGACGAGATCTTAACAATAGACGAGATAGGCCGGACCTCCTGGACCATCGTCGACGATGTAGACGTCGTCGTCGACAGAGTGCTGGTCGTCGTCGAAGTAGGTATAACGTCGACAGATCTCTTCATCGTCGACGGGCGAGTCGACGAGCTGGCACTCGTTTTAGAGGACGAGGGCACAGTGTGGATCTGCGACACCAGAGAACTAGGTCCCGCAGGCATAGAGGCCGGCAGATCCCGTGCGGAGACAGACTTCGGAGCGTCCACAAGCTTCTTTTTCAGAAAAGGAGAAGGAATCTCAGTCTCAGACCAACGCTTCAGAGAGGTCTTAGAATGGCGAGAAGACACACTCTCTATATCAGACACAGAGTTGTCTGAGGTCTTCAACCTCTGTAGCCACAGAAGGAGACAGGCCTCTCTATCTTTTAGGGTCTTTGAAGAAAATGTTCTGCAAATTTTGCAACTCCTCACCTCATGGTCCGGGTACAAGCAATAGATGCATTTTATTATGAGGGTCCTCAGAGAAAAGACGAAGTTTCCCACAGGCAGAACAGGGCCTGAATAAAGACTTTTTAGTAGAAGATATGTTCTTGAAGTTCTGAAGGTTTGAAGATGAAGAAAACTGAGCAGAGCCCAGGGAGACTCCCTTCACACGACGTGCGGTAGAAAATCTGAGGGCTTGAGCTTCTGAGGAGAAGGTTCTAGAGGGTGCTACTGCCTGATTGGCTGGAATGTGGACTATTATAATGACAGGGATATGTTACTAAAGTGAACTCTCCCTCTATGCTTTCTATGGGCCAATGTTGTTCTATAGTACTTTAAGGTTTTACTTTTTATTATATATTATATATATTTATATATATATATATATATATATATATATATATATATATATATATATATATATATATATATAATGTATATATGTTTCTTACTACTATTTTATGTACCGTGGGACTCCCACTTCGACGACGGGGAATTATACAAGCATCTGAATCTATGAAAGTCACCCTAATACTGGAGAACGAAGGCTGCGGCAGACAATAAGGGTCAATCTAAATTGAGGAGGCATTCCATTAAAGAAATGGAGAGCAATAGAGGGAAAAGAGGCATTCGAATCAAAGAAGCATTCAGGCCATTAAAGAAGAGTAAACAATCGCATGATAGGGTCAATTGGACCCAGGAATGCGATAATCAAACAAAAATCAAACAAACATATGCATTGAGCAAGCGCAAATGAAAGAGGTACTTATCTGTGTGAGCAGCAGCAACAAAGAAGGATGATGGCTGTGTACTCACGGTTTATATAATACACCTAGAATGTTCACAAGTTCTATATGCTCTTCATTGTTACTGCTGAGCTGTAGCAATAAAGGAGAATTTGCATAATGTTGTCCTCCGTGTCATGCCATAAAATCAACTTCAGGTATGTATTGATCTCACCTGGCAACCCATTTGGTATTGCTGTATAAGTACACCTCTTGAGCGTGTTTAATTATCTCAAGATATGTTGGATCAAGATCGATTTATTGATGAACTCTATCTAGTAAAAGGTATGAAAGTCAGGATATAATGCTGGAAAAGGAGTGTTTATCAAAACAAATCTCAACCTTATTTTCTCAGTATACTCTAATGAAATGACCAAAATAATGGCTCTTTTTTTATACATGAGAGAGTATAGGTTACATATGTATGCTCCTTAATATTATTAGGAGACAATATAAAAGGAATGAATGCTAATGTCTCGCCCACCTATAGACCCGGTATTTGGCAGAAAATACATAACTTCAAAATCGAAACGCGGAGGCACTCACCGTTCCTGAATTAAGCGACCGTCAATCTCGTTGACCAATGTACAAATGTGTTAAAAGTTCCTTACTCTTCACAGGGTCCTTTTATACACAAATTCGTAATGGAAAACTGCATTTGAAGACTACACCTCTGCCTAGAAAAGAACCTAATACAAGCAAACACAGCAGCCATCTTGGTGGTATGTTCGGTGTACGTATCGTGGCGGCCATCTTAGAGTATGGAAATAATACGAATACAATCTCTGAACTAGATACTAGAAACATAAAGCAGTCTTTATGACTTAACATGATAGTGTTGCTCTATACGTAAAACATATACTAGGTCTTATCCTTGTAGTATTGATAGCTCCGGCCCATCGTATTAGCCATCTTGAGGATATCCCATTCTTCCCTACTACTGGCTTGGCAAATCGGACTGGACTGTTCCCATGAGGCACATGGTCAAGACTGATTTGCATATGGCTGGGTTCAAACTGGAATGGCATGGTGAGCAAAAAAACAATGCATTTAGGCCCAGATCTCTGAACTGGAGTGAATGGATGACATTGTTCTGCATTCTGTCCATCAACTGTTGTTTTTGCATTTGTCACTCCGAATGGTATGGTTATGCCCAGACGTGGTTTCCGTGCTCTCCATGCCACTGGAATCAAGCCATCCTGACTGAAGAGAGGTGAAACCCCGAAACCGATCCTAGGATGCTTGTTTCCAGTCCAGGGAGGACCTGCCTTCAGCTGTTGTTTTTGCATTCTTCCCTACTATTCAGCCCATTTTTGTGTGTGTTAAATTTGGACATAAAGAATTGTTCTTTTCTTTATGTCACTAAATCTCCGCCTCTTGTATTTATTTGCATTGCCTCAATAATGCCCCATTTGAGATCATCTATTGTATGTCTCATCTCCGTCCAATGGTCCACTAGAGGAGCATTTTTCAGTTTTGTGCGGATGGCTGATTTATGTTCATTTAGTCTTGTTAATTTTCTCTTGAGGTTTCTTCTATGTATCCCTTGTTGCAAGGGCACACAATTAAATAGATGACATTCTTTGTCCGACAGTTGACCAGATTTCTCAGATGGTGTGTAATGCCATTATATACAACAACAGAGCCCTTTACTACACTGGCACAACTATTGCAAAATCCACAAGGAAAATTACCCTTGTAACATGAACCATCAATTATACTAAGTTGTTTACTTTCTTTATGTGTCCTATAGGTATGTACCAAGCAATTGCTTCTATTTCTTCTGCATGAAAAATAGGATTCTGCAATGTGGTTGTATTATTACAGTTAAGAAGATGTCAGTTCCCATTAATAAGATTTTACATTTTATTACTTATGTTACTAAAATTGGTGCCAATGTAATTTGCTGTTTGTTGTCCCTACTTCTTACTTTAGGTTCGAAAAAACAATCCCTATTATAATATTTGGCTCTTTTTAAGCTCTCTTTACTAACTGTATGGGGTAGCCTCTATCAATGAATTTGTTTATCAGCATTTTTGCACGATGTTCATAATCTCTTAGATTTGTGCAATTCCGGCATGCCCTGAGGTATTGACTGAAAGGGATGTTATCTTTCTGGCTCAAAGGGTGATTACTCTCATAATGTAACATCGTGTTACGGTCAGTCGGTTTCGTGTACAACACCACTAACAGGGCACCGTTATTGTTGTTAATCCTAATGTCTAAAAATTCACAGGTGTTATTATCGACTGATGCAGTAAACTTTAAATTTTCTTCAGCCATTGAATAAATGCCTCAAGGGACTCTCTAGGTTGCTGCCAGATAAAAAAAAACATGTCAATGTATGAAGACCAATTAATCACGTTCTCATAAAAAGGGGCTAGTTCATTTAAAATATGTTTATCTTCAAAAGAAGAGATGTAGAGACATGCTAAGCTGGGAGCACATGTGGCTCCCATGGTAGTCACATTGACTTGATGAAAATATTTTTCATTATCAACAATATATTATTCTTGAGAATAATTTCGACACACTCTACAATAAACGCCGAGTGTGTAGATAGATCACTCTCTTTGTTTAAAAAGAGGCCCTTTACCATCCGAATCTTGTCGTCCTGTGGTATATTCGTGTAAAGGGCCTCTATGTCTAACGTGACTAGCCAATGTTTTTCGGCATCAAAAGGAACATGTTCCACTTAGTGGATCATGTCCATGGTGTCTTTAATGTAGGCCCTTTGTCCTATTACTAGGGGTTGCAGAAACGTATCAACATACTTACTTAAGGTTTCTGTCAAGTAATCTATCAAGACTATCGGCCGCATAATATTAATTTATTACCAGGTTTTATGGTGATCTCTTTGCACTGTACTAAATCATGCAGTGCACTACGCTGCTGTTGGGTAAGATTGTTATTTACCCATATTTTCCTGTCCAGGAGGTCTTCAATCCCTTTTTCAAAGATCTCTATTTCCTTGTTAACCATCTGATTAGACGGAGTCCAGGTAGATTTGGGTTTCAGCCCAGACGTACTCTCTGAGGGCATTTTCTCTTTACCTTCAAAAAACTCAATTAAGCACTTTTACGAAAAAAACTGCTCAATTCTCTTTCAAAGTTAAATATATCAGTGGAAGAAGAGATAGCAAAACCTAATCGTTTTTCTGAAACAATTCTTTCTTCATCTGTTAAAACTCTAGTATATAGGTTTATAATTGGGGCTTTATCCTCTAATCCCAATGTTTTGGACTTCTGGTCTTCATGTATGTCCGTTTTTGTGCCTGATTCTGGGGATAAAACCCTCCTCCCCTCTTCTTCCGCCTCTGTTGTTTTGGCCATAGTTCATCTGGCACTGTTCTAAAAAAGTAAAATTATCTCTGCTTGATCCAGGGGCTGATTCTCTATCTTCTCCTAACTGAGTATCTTGGATGGTATCATTATCTGAAACTGAATTGGTTTATGAAATATAAGAAAAGGTCACCCTTTTTTGGGGGACATTTCTCATGTTTGATTGCAAATGATTTCTATTAGAATAGTCCTCCTTTGGTGTGTCATAATAATGTTTTTGTTGATATGGATATACAAATTCGATATTATATTTGCGGACATGTTTTCTAAACTTGTTAGTTTTCTTATTCACAAGATTTTCCTTTTATCCATTTAAATCTACTTGTATTTCATCCAATTTTCTTTTGACCTCCTCTAGAGAAGTACTTTATTTCAATTTTATTTCAATATTGTCTATTTCTCTCTTTTCTATTACTAAGACTTCATGGACTGTTTCTATTATTAACACCATCCAGTCACGACTGCATCTATTTGCTATGAATGTCCAATTTTCTATACATTTCTTGTTTTTGATAGACATGGTTCATTTTTGACTTGTAAACCTTTCGAGATAATGCCTTTTTTGCAATACTCTATTAAAAAATCAGCTTGTAGTTCTGTCCTAATAACCTACTTTTTCATATTCCATAGGTTTCTCCACTGTTCTTCATCACTATTACCCATTGTGATGGTATTATTATTTTTAGAAGTACCATTAATTCTTTTATTGAACTGGTCTTCTGAGAAAACAAAAGTTTTGAAGGTGTCCATATTTAATTAGAACACACACAATATGAAGTGAATTCAAGGATAAATCACTACTGAAGCAGAAATCTCTCCAGCTAACAAGCTGTACTAGCAAATCACCAAAATGTAAGGGAGGCACCCTACTAATTAGAAAAGGGACGGGTATGTATAACACAAAGCAATAATTCCCTTTTCTTTGATCAGAAGACAACCCTAGTCTAAAAATTAATAACACAGGCAAACCAGATGTAAGGCTTATGTGATGTAGTATAAAAAGCTTCTCCCAAAGAGATCTTTTGATAGACTCAACATAAAAGAAAAAGAATAAGGAAAAAGTGAAAAAACTTCCAGATTGCTGAATTGTGAAGCAGTGATAATCAATACACTCAAAAATTCAATATAAAACATATGATCAAATATATCGTAATTTAAAAATGTCCATGAAACTGCTCAAATATTGACAAAGTGCAAATGCATAGATTAACGGGATCATGTCAACATAATTTAATCGATATACATATCATTAAAAAACAATATACTTGCAAATGGGTTAGAGATTCATAAAAACAACTGTTGATGCGGCATTTCGGTGAAAGTTAAATATTTTGTCACCTTCTTCAGGACAAGAAATGCATATTATCTAAATAACAATATGAAAAAAATAAGTGTATTAGAATAAAAAATATTTTTTTGAAATACATTTACATTGCAGAATACATACATATTACGGCAACCTGAAAGTCAAATCTGAGAGTACAAAAACGTTTATCAAAACCATTTTGAAGCCTAGAAATACATCACATAATTCATAACAATCCATGTTTTGCCGGTTCAAAATTTAGATAACTTTTGGTGGTATACTATATATAAATATAAATAAGAGAACAATTTAAACCTCACTAAACTCTAATTATATGCACAAGTCAAGGAAGACTGCTATAGATTCACTGATCTTACCTTCTAGAGTCAGGTTGATAAACAGGACGTCTATGTACCGCAGCCATACTCTCACATGGCTGCGGTACAGAGTGTTGGTCCTGGCTACTTGCTGCTCCCAGCTTGCCATGAATAGAATAGATTAGCAAAGCTGGGAGCAAAACAAGATACATAGACGACCTGTTTATCATCTGGGATGGTCCTGGCAACCTTGCAGAACTATTCATTCAAGATCTGAATAAGAATAATCTCAACCTGACTCTAGAAGGTAAGATCAGTGAATCTAGAGCAGTCTTCATTGACTTATCAGTAGATGCTTTTGAAGGTAAGCTGGCTATGAAGCTGTATAGAAAGGAAACTGTGGGAAATACACTGCTTCATGCAGAGAGTGGTCATCTCAAAGCACTAATCCGCAGTATACCATTTGGCGAGTTCCTCCGGGCTCGGAGGAATTGTAGACTTGATCAGGATTTTGTAAAGGAAGGGGAGTGCATGAAGGAACGTTTCAGGGAAAGAGGGTACAAAGAGACTGTCATAGATCAGGCATTCCTTAAGGCAAGTAAGATCAGCCATCTGTCAATACTGACTCCAAAAGATGAAAGTGTGAGTAACAAAAAGGAAACAATCAGATTTATCTCCACTTTCCACTCTAAATCATGGAAAGTTTTGAAAAACCTCAACAAACACTGGAAGGTCCTTGAGACTGAACCTACCTTGAGTGAAGTCTTGGAAGACAGGCCAAGTATAAGTTACCGAAGGGCAGACACACTCAGGAGCAAGGTCAGTCAAAATGAGGTCAGTACCATCAGACCAAGTACTAATAACATCTTTGGCTTCTTCACATGTATGAAGTGCAAAGCTTCTAGGTATAGCACAAATGTGAAGCAAGTACATTATCCAATAGAGGACAAGGATATCAATATTGAAAAACATTTGTCTTGCCTATCTGAATATTGTGTATATGTATTGGTCTGCCCTTGCCCCAAGAAGTACGTAGGGAGCACTATGTTCCCGGCTAAAACGCGGATCTTACAACATATGAGGGCAATTCAAAACAAAGAGCAGAACTCACCTGTGGCTCGACACTTTGAGGAACACCATGGGAGTAATCGCAACCTCCTCAAATTCTTTGTGATTGATAAATTGCCCCCGATGAAGAGAGGAGGAGATAAGATCCGGAGGTTGCGGCAGTTAGAGAATAGGTACATTGTTAATCTCGATACCCTGATCCCAGGTGGTCTCAATTCAGAGGAGGAAATGGTATGGCATCTGGGAGAATGAATTCTGATGCTTTTTGCAATCTGTGAATGTTAGGCAGATACCATGTCTGATATGTAATCAATTTTAACATTGTTCCGTAGTATGAAATTCTGTCTGCATCATGGCATTACTGATATTACCGAGCCTATGCGAGATAACCGTGGAATGTTGTTTTAACATTAGTTTACTTTTATCACATTTGAGCAAGGGTGTGGGCACTTTTTACAGGAACGGGTATTGGTCTTTTGTAGAAAGTGGTATGAAAAGTTCAGTTCTGACAGGTCTGCATTTCTTTCTCTTTTCTCCTTCACTTATGCACAGGACTTTGGAGGAACACTGTAGAAGAAAGAAAAAACCCTCAAAAAAAACCCCCACGTGAAGACAAGAAGAGTTTTCTATTGACTCTGTCCTTAATTTTCCCACTGGGGAAATATATGATTTATCTTTAACCAGTACTCTGATGGATAAGGATTCCTTACTGATTAGTGAAATTTATTTGCTTAGTGACCCTCAATCCACTTGGATTATATAGAGATTGTCACACATTGACGTATTATTATCATGTTATATATTATGGGCGCTACGTTCCTTTCAATTGATGTTCCAGAGATACTGAAGCCTTTGACAGCTCATATAGAAACTTTATTGAAGATGTATTGAATTGCTTGTGGGGTGATTATAGAGATTATTTTCTAAGTATAACAATTAATTTGTTACTCCAGCTAGATGTGTGTTGTAAATATTATGATTTTCCACTGGGAATGATATAATTAGTTGAAATTATGCAGTACTGGTGTTATAGTACGACTTTGTAAATACATAGGAAATATACGTATCAGTAGAACTTGAACAAACTCCACTGTAACATGGCCACCAATACCAAAGGCTCCATGACCTTTGTTTATGTTTATTTTCCACTGAGAAAGTCACATGTGCACTTTTTTGTAACTTGATTTAAATTGTTCATTCCCGTCACAGGAGTTACCCGTGACCAAGGCGAGTGTGTTTCGCCGAAACGCTTTGGGTTTGTTCCGTGATTCCTGGTGATAACATGCTGGAACCAAAAATGAATTAAAGTTCGTTTGAGCACACGCGCTTTTCCTGGTGCTTTGTGAGAGGCTGGAGTGGAAGTGCATTTGCACAGCAGCCGCTGTGCGCGGTGAAAAACCATATATATATATATATATATATATATATATATATATATATATATATAAATAAATAGGATTGCTTTCTGTACATAATGCATTCAAGAGATAAATAATTGGCTGTGAGATTTTAACAGTGCATTGCTTGAAGAATTGTTCTGTCAAGACAGACCCATACAAGGGATAGGATAAGGCTATAAAATAGTTGAAATTATTACTTGTTCCCAACCAGCAAAAAAATCAATTTAGCATGAGTCCACTTTCTTTTCCAGTTCAATGATCAGGGACTTTACATTAGCCAGGCCTCGTGCCCCAAATCAATCCCTCTTCATCTTGTCTAGAGTGGTTTTGTGTGACCATTAACCTTTGTGCCAGTTTATTCTTTGTCAAAATTTTGTGACATTTTGAAAGAAAAATACCCTCCTAACATGAATACGAAGTCCATGAATGGACTTAAAAGGTTTTTTCGTATGTGGAACAATGCTTGATATAGACATTCCAATATGGCGCTCATGTTATTGTCTGAGGGGCTAGTCCTATGTTGATATCACTGATTGTAAAAAACTTTATCAACATGGTGATCTTGAGTCAAAATTGACACGCTGACGAAGGCAGCACGCCGAAACGCGTCTGTGCAGTTTCCCCTAATAAATCATACCGTAAATTCATAACCCCTCCTTGAGTGCTGCATCTTTTCTTTGAGGACACGAAAAGTTCGAGCGCAATGTGACGCGGCGTCCCACGAGCCGCTTGTAGCACCCGTTCGAGAGTGAGCAGTTCCACGTAGGACACAAGCGTTTTCCGTAAGGAGTTATGCTGCGCACCGCCGCAACCGCCGGGGCAAAGATCTAACGAATCCGGAGAAGACGACGCTGAAGGGAAAGCGCTGGAGTTTTCTGGAGCCCCCGACGGAAGACGTCTTTCCCGGTGAGCCCCCTTACTTACATATCCATGTAAATCAGAGCGTGTCAAAGTGGCAGATCGACAAAGGAGGGGAGTGACTACACGGAAGAGGGGAATACGCACTGTTTAGCTGCGGAAATAAAAGCAGAGTAACACTTTCCAAGACATCATGTTTTCAGAGACTGAACGTAACACTGCGGCGAAGGACATGTTCAAACGGCGAGATCCGCCCTTAGAGACAGTAACTACGTTAACGCCAGCACCACAAAGCAATAAGCTCAAAGAGACGTTCATGAAGCTGGAAAGGCTTCATGAACGCGAACTGCGTAAATGGTGGGAAGCCACAAGCCTGACCAATTATGTGGAAGAACAGAGAGTTCCAAGGGGGTTAAGGGTCCACACAGTGCCCTCCTACGAACATCCAGATCCTCAATTATTAACAGATTGGTTCGAGCATACAGCATCTTATTGTGAAGGAACCCTCAAGATCTTGGTCAAATACGCCTGGAGTGACAGAGAGAAGGCGTTGGCTGAGATCAGATCAATTGATGAAGAGCTGGAGAAGGACACAGACCCGGCACAAAGCGCGCAGATATCCCAAATGAGGGATCTAATGAAAGCTAGGCTCACCAAATATGAGCAGAAAATACGATTGTGCAAACAAGAGAAATATGAGCGTGATGCCAACGATTATCTCACGGGCCGCGTACTAACGTACGCTAAGAAATACGATGCTCCACGCAAGGCTCTTCAGAAGGGAACCGGGACTGGCCCTGGTGCCAATATAACATCGGAAACAGAGGCTGTCACCTCGGAGTCTGATGTCACCGAAAATGAATCTGGTGACGAACGACAAGGACCCGGTGGCTCAGGAAAACAACATAATGCTCAAACCATACAGGGTGCTCGACCCAAAAGAACCCCTTTTCAGGAGGAATTCGAAATCATCAAAAAGTCCTGGCTGCGCGACGGGAAGAACAAACCGCCGGATGCAGATGTAACATCAGCAGGGGGATCAGGAGGACAAGGAGGACGAGGAGAGCAGGCGGCGGGAAGAGGAGGCAGAGCAAGTGCAAGAACCTCCTGCTGGACCAATCGCAACACGAACAAGAAATAATAAGAAGTGGGTGCGATGGCCCTTGTGATTCGGTCAATCTGATGGTTGTTAATTTGACCGAGAAGAAATTGACCGATGTGGAAACTGAAGTATTGAGTCTGGGCTTGACATTTTGCCCCACCAACGATCTGGAATATACGCAAACACGGATAGATCTGTTCCGCTTTACCAGAAAGCTCAAACTCCACACGCATTTTAAACTACGCCCCCACCTGAAAGACAGTAATAGGAAGGGTGCAAGATGACGGCGACAGACACCCTTAGTAGTAGAGACTTGCCAACAATTGAGGTCTTTGAGGATTTGCGATCAGAACAGGATTCCGACATCAGTCGATTAAACATCGCCCAACGAGCAATCCTACAAGGAGTAGAGCAGGAAAGGGATGAAAGTACATTTAAACCCATCTCAGTATTTGTACCACAATCGCCATGGGATGCTGTGTATGTATTTACGGAGGCCATGAAAAATGATCTAATGCAATACAGGAAAGCGGAGCATCGAGCTTTAAGGAAGAACATCACTGACGGACAACGAATGGCTTTGAAAAACCTGATGAGTGATAAAACCCTTGTGATCAAGCCCTCCGATAAAGGGGGGAATGTCGTCCTAATGGGTAGAGACCAATACACAAAAGAAGCACTGAGGCAACTTGCAGATGATAAATTCTATATGAAGTGCACTACTGCAATATATCAACAAAGTATCACACAATATGAGACACTAATTCAGAAGTGGTACAGTCTTCAGATGCTGGGTAAAAACGAACATCTCTTCCTAAGGAAAAACAACCCGATGACACCCACCTTTTACCACCACCCCAAGTTACATAAGAACATGGACTGCCCTCCATGCCGTCCAATCATCTTGTTCATCGGCAGTTTGACGGAGAATATGTTGCGTTTTATGGACAACATCTTGTTTCCCTTGGTGGTAAAACTAGACTCCTATATACAGGACACCAAGGACTTTTTAACCAAGATCCAGGATCTAATATGGAGTCCAGAATATCTGCTGATGGTGCTGGATATTACCAGCCTATACACCTGTATGGAACATAGACATGGCCTGGAGGCAGTCAGACATTTCTTAGATCAGCGCCAGATGAGATTTGCTAAACATAATGAAATGATTCTTGAATTCACAGAATTTTGTCTAACTCACAATATCTTCCTATTCGAAGACCAACTGTACATCCAAAGGTCTGGTACGGCGATGGGCACCTGCTTCGCTCCCAGCTATGCGAACTTGTTCGTAGGCTGGTGGGAGGAGCAGGTGCCCAGGAGCTGTGTGGTTGGGCAAAATAGAGGGGAGGCAGTATGCTGGCATCGTTACATCGACGATTTATTTATCGTCTGGAACGGTGGGACAAACACAGCAGAGGAATTCATCAGGGTACTTAATAACAATGACCTAAACTTGCATTTCTCAGGTTCGGTTAGTCCGGTGGCAGCGGAGTACTTGGACCTGAGGGTGTTTGTCGATGGGGACCATCTGCACACTGCCCTCTACAGGAAAGAAACTGCTGGCAATTCAACACTCTTTGCCAGCAGCAGTCACCCTCCCCAAATCATACGGAGCATTCCTTACGGAGAACTTCTCAGGCTCCAAAGGAATTGCTCTAGGGATTCAGATTTCAAGGCGGCTGCCTCAGAATGTTTAGCGCGCTTTTCCATTAGGGATTTTGGTGAGGAACTTCTAAATAAAACACTGAAGAAAGTAAGAAAGATCTGGAGGGTAACATTATTGACTAACAATAACCCAGGAGGTGACCGCGAGAAGAACGCAGTCGCCAACAAAGGGAAGTTTAGACTGATCACTCCTTACTCATCAGGTGCCAATGATCTCAGAGCAATGCTACATAAGAACTGGCATATATTGCAAACGGACAACACACTGAAGGAAGATCTACCTGCATATCCTTTATTAACATTCAGCAGAGCAAGATCATTGGGAGACATGCTGGTCTCCAGCCACTTAGAGAAACCCGCACCCAAAACTAATCCCTTAAAAGAGATGAGGGGATTCTTTCCCTGCGGGTGATGCAAAGCCTGTGCCGGCAGCAGAAGAGTCTTGTCATACACTATATCCGACACAGGGAGAACAATGCCTATCAAGAAATTCATAACCTGCAGCTCCCAGTTTGTTGTATACTGTCTGCTCTGCCCCTGTGGCCTTCGCTACATCGGCAGTACAATTAAGGAACTCAAACTAAGGATATTAGAGCACCAGTGGGCAATCGAAAAGGTGGATCCCGCCTATCCGGTCGCCCGGCATTTCGCTAAAGAGCATGGCATGGATCGTGAGAAACTCCAATTCTTTGGGTTGGACATTGTCCTTCCCAAAGTGAGAGGAGGCGAGGAGCCTGAGAAGACTCCGCAGGTTAGAATCGAGGTACATCATAGACCTTTCCACTAAACATCCTAGAGGACTTAACAGTGGAGAAGAGATGGCATTTCATCTAGGAAAGTGACACAGTAACAACAAGATTATTACCTAAGTAGGGACCCCTAAGAGGATACAATAGGAATTCCCCATTCTCATGTCACTACTGGACTTACTGTATTCGCAACCTCTTATCTCTGACTGGGTGAGGGATACGACATAAGGTATAACACATATATGTAGATAGAGAAGGGACATTGATTTCTAGTTCCTGCTTTTTGTTCTAATTAGCAAGGTCTCCCTTCGTTTGTTTCGCCCTTTGCTTTTTCTGAGGAACGCTCTGCACTTAACTATCACCTAAGATGCTATTGCAGGGCACATAGACTGCTAGGTTTATGTTACTGTGATTTGAACTGAATTTCATGAAAGAGAATTTTTTAGTAGAGAATATTACATTTATAAATTGAATTGACCTAAGAAATATATAGACAATGTATTGTGTATATGCTCGAATATCTTGATCCGATCAATGCTGATATTTGATGAACTGTGGTATTACTTTTAGTATGTTGCGAATGTTACATAATCATGATGGGACATCTTGTACATAGGACATTAGCCGATCCACGGCTTTATTCTTTGTCAAAATGTTGTGACATTTTGAAAGAAAAATACCCTCCTAACATGAATACGAAGTCCATGAATGGACTTAAAAGGTTTTTTCGTATGTGGAACAATGCTTGATATAGACATTCCAATATGGCGCTCATGTTATTGTCTGAGGGGTTAGTCCTATGTTGATGTCACTGATTGTAAAAAACTTTATCAACATGGTGATCTTGAGTCAAAATTGACACACTGACGAAGGCAGCACGCCGAAACGCGTCTGTGCAGTTTCCCCTAATAAATCATACCGTAAATTCATAACCCCTCCTTGAGTGCTGCATCTTTTCTTTGAGGACACGAAAAGTTTGAGCGCAATATATATATATATATATATATATATATATATATATATATATATATATATATATATATATATATATATAAAAATAGGATTGCTTTCTCTACATAATGCATTCAAGAGATAAATAATTGGCTGTGAGATTTTAACAGTGCAGTGCTTGAAGAACTGTTCTGTCAAGACAGACCTATACAAGGGATAGGATAAGGCTATAAAATAGTTGAAATTATTACTTGTTCCCAACCAGCAAAAAAATCAATTTAGCATGAGTCCACTTTCTTTTCCAGTTCAATGATCAGGGACTTTACATTAGCCAGGCCTCGTGCCCCAAATCAAACCCTCTTCATCTTTTCTAGAGTGGTTTTGTGTGACCATTAACCTTTGTGCCAGTTTAACAATAAGGCATTGTGAAGTTATATTTCCAGCGCTTTATTTTAAAAACAAACATTTAACAAGTCTATGTTAACCTTTTTAGCAATTATTTTAAACTTTGTGTGATTTAACATTTCTGAACTTTTCTCTCACTGCGACTCGTTAGAGGTAGGCTATTGTTAACCCTAGAAAACATATTTGTTTAAATGTCGGTAAGTGTTGTTTCTGTGTGTACAATTCAATAAACTGGTTCCATTTAAACGTTCCATCTAATTTTCAGTTTTTTTCATACTTAGTTTTACTTGCCTTTCCTTAATTTAGGATTTCAATGACTTTATTTCCTCAAATATGCTTTCCTCGTTTTAATTTTACCCTGAATTCAGGTACATCACTTTTGAGTAGCAGTTTAATTTAGACATAATTGTCATCCCTGGCATCATTATATCTCATCTGCAATTTACAAGTAAGTTAAAAAAACAAGCATTGACAAAGCCAATGGGGAGCATATTTGAGGCCTACTGGCTAAACCAGTGCCTTTTGGCAATGTTCTACATCTTTGGTCTTTTTCCAGATACTGCGCAGAATCATCCAAAAATAATGTGCAGCATACTAACTAAATAAATACGTTAAAAAAACCTGCTTGAAGTCGCATCATTCTACTGTGCGCACATGCGTGATGACATACTCAAAGGCATGCATGAGAATGCCTGTGGCACCAGTGGAATGATGCGGGTGCTGTTTGGTTCAACTTTATTTTTACTGATCCATTTGTTGTGTATCGATTTAGATTCCGTATACATATTCCCGATTCATGCCCTTACATCGGTATAATTCGTGTTGCCCTTACATAGGCATAGAATTCCAGTCCTTATTTAGGCATAGCCCAAGCTACCCAAATACAGACATGGCTACTTCCATCCGTTCATCTACTTCACAATGATTTTTTGGAAAAACAGACTCTTAATCAGAAGGGACTTCCCCTAGCCTGGATATTGATTTCTCCAAGAAACTCATTATTATGCATGAACAATATTCCTGAGGGGTTCATCCATGACGTTCATATGCCCGACTTTATGTCAATACAGGCATTCCTAAACACCTTCAAGGTATAAATATACCTTCACTTGCTATAGCAAAGCACGGTGTGGTTCGGAGCAGTTAGACTACCTACTTGCCCGACGCAGCTCGCTAAAGCAAGTGCTGAAGGAAGCCAACTCTCCAGCTTACGCACTGACAAAGAAACTGACATCCTCCTGCCGATAATCCAGCTCCAGTGTTTCTGACTCCCCTTGCGGGGTGTTGGGAAATCGAGTCCCGAGACAGAGATACCAACCTCTTTCATTCTAAGGTATGGAGCAGATTTGAAACCTTTGGCAATTCTTGGCAGAACTAAAACTTATGCTAAGTAGCACCTACTTCTAGGTTAGGTACATTGGGGTAGGTGTATTTTTAGAAGCACCAGTTGAGTATTTTAGCCTGTGTTATTTA
This sequence comes from Lissotriton helveticus, assembly GCF_964261635.1. NCBI lineage: Eukaryota > Metazoa > Chordata > Amphibia > Caudata > Salamandridae > Lissotriton > Lissotriton helveticus. Next base: position 369,548,382 of record NC_136057.1, on the reverse strand, counting down.
TGTATGTATTTTTACATGTCATAGCAACAGACAATGCTATTACAGTATTATTTTATATTACTGTTCTCGCTGTACGCCTTATAATTTGCATTCTGTCTAACGATTGTAGCAGTTCACCTCTCTTGCATGAGAAAGAAGACTGATCAATAAATCCCTTTTATTGAAACGCCCGACTCTCTATTTCTGTACAACTCTGTAGAAACGAAGCATGCACGATTGACTGAGTAAAATAGTTATCTATTGTTTCCACGACTCTGAAGATATTTGTTCCAGTCCTAGGGAAACAAAGTTGTCATGTTTATGCGGTTGTGAGAAACTAATCCCTTCTTGTTTATTCGAGAAGGTTTATAGTGACCTCTGAGTTAGTCGGCACACACAATTAAGTTTAATATACTCAATAGAGACATACTGACCTCAGTCCTATGTCAAATCTATATTGTGTATTATTCCAATGCGCAGAGCCTATTGGGAATATAGGAACTACACTACATTGTATTGTATTGTATTGTAATTGCATTTATATAGCGCTTACTACCCCTGACGAGGCGTCGAAGCGCTTTTTCGGCGGGTAGCACGTTACTCCGGAACTCAAAGGATTAGTGTTGAAAATTAGTATAGTAAAATATGAAGTAATTTGAGTAGTGGATATGTTATTCAGTTATTTGGAGAGAGAAGGGTAGGTGGCGGGATAGTGAAGGGAAAGAGGTTTGTATTTATAAAGCGCTTGCTACCCTTGATGGGGTAGCAAGACCCTTTTTCCCGTGATACTCCAATAGAGGTCTGGAGTGGGTAAAAGGGATAATATCCGCCATAGCTGAGTAGGACGAAAATCCTATGTATTAGTTTTTGGTTTGTTCAACGTTGAAGGATACAGTGTTCCAAAATATTGTGCACTTTATCTTTGTTTCCTTGAAGCTTGCTCTGCAAACTTTTAGTCAACAAAATGGCCGACTTAGATAATCCCGGGGCTAGTGGAGCTGCAGGCGAAAACGCCGTACCAGCTTTCAACCTAACAGGTTTCCAAGAAACCGATAAGAAAGCTATAATCATTCCTCCAAATTTAAGGAAAGCCATCACTATAAAACCTATAAAACATGGCCTAACATCAAGAAGTGGTAGGGCAGTTTTTGTGATAGAGGCACATGAATATCACCAGACGGAGGTATTCTATTCTTGGATAGTCGAGGATATAGAAATTCCACTCACATACCAGGAGCATGAGCTCTGGTTTAAAGGCACCCTAAAACATTTAAATCACATTATCAGGCTCGGTCCACTAGGTAGACCAGGAGCAACATGGCCGATGTTAGCCGGCTATACAGCACATCCTGACATTGAAGAAATGTCAGATGCGGAGTTACTAACTTAACTTAAAGAGTTAATCAAAATCTATAGACAATTGGTTCAATATGTCATGCGGACTCTCACAGTCCAACCTGCAATAGTGATTCCACAACATACATCTCACCAGGGGAATACACTAAAAATTACACCACAGACATTACACTCAGTCATTGGTAAGTTGCCTGCAAAAAGGGAACAAATTCCATTCTGGATAGCTCGATAAATTACTCAGATCGAGGCAGTATTTCCTAATACTAACCCTCATGAGAAACACAGAATTTTAACAATCTGTTTACCAATGGGATCACACCACATCTGGAGGACTGCACCACTTGGGGTACAGTCTTTGCTGCAATCTACACTAAAACACATGGTGGTCCGTCCATGGCAGTAATGCCAGAAGTTCTGAAACAGATTCAAAATGAATACGGGACAGAGCCTGCTTTAAATTTGGGTATGAAACTACTTAAAGATTTCAAACAGTAACACCGGTAAAGCCCCAGGACCTAATGGGTTCCCAAGCGAATTTTTCAAACGATATCATCTCCAGCTCGGACTGCACTATGGGGCGGCCCTGGAGGCGGCGAGGGAAGATGGCCTACTGCCAGCAGACTTGAGGCATGCGGAGATTGTGGTGTTCTGCAAGCCTGGGCGGCCCCCGGACCGCCATGAGTCTTATCGACCGATTTCCCTTTTAAATACCGAGGCCAAAATATTGGCCAAAGCGCTTGCGAATCGCCTCCTCCCATATATTACGGACCTAATCCACCCGGATCAGGCGGGATTTATGCCCCACAGAGCGACGAGACACAATATTAGACGGGCCCATGTGGCAATAGAGGCGATGTGTAGGACTGGGGACCAGGCGGCGCTGCTGTTGGCCGATATTGAAAAAGCTTTCGACTCTTTGAGCTGGACGTACTTGTTCGCTCTCCTGACACGGCTCAACCTAGGCCCACGCTTTATATCATATGTACGACTGCTTTACACTGATCTGACAGCCTCTGTGAGGGTGGCTGGACCGACTTCAGAGGCCTTCCCAATAGGACGAGGCACCCAACAGGGATGCCCGCTCTCGCCATACCTGTTTGCTCTCGCTAAGGAGCCATTGGCGGCGTGGGTCCGGGTGGACGCGCAGCTGAGGGGCTTCGAATGGGAGGAGGGACCGTCTGACAGAATAGCGTTGTATGAGACGACGTCCTGTTCTTCCTTACCAACGTGAATAGATCCGGGCCTAGGGTTCTGGAGGTAATGAAAATCTTTGGGGAGGTTTCGGGATTGTACCTCAACCCCCGGGAATCCACCCTCTGGCTGCTATATAACCACATGGAAATTGGGCCGTGGGCATCGCCACTGCAGATTGCAATGGGAGGTCTTCAATACCTGGGGGTGTTCCTGGCGGTCTCACCGACAATTGCTTGGGAACGTAATGTTGCCCCAGTGTGGGATAGGGTACAGCAGGATATGAAGAGCTGGTCTTGTATGCCCCTTAACATCTACGGCAGGTCGACCATTTTTAAGATGGTTGCCCTCCCGCGCCTATTATATCAATTACAGAATCATCCATATTCCATTCCGCTGCAATGGTTCCGACAGGTGAATTCGGCACTGGGCCGATTCCTGTGGGCCGGAGGAGAGGCACAAGTGGCCTTGCGTACCTGTTTCTTGTCCACGTATTGTGGGGGCTTGGCGACATCGGATATGCTGTCATACTATCAGGCTTCCCACCTTGTTGTTCTGAATGAATGGTGGTACAGCGATAGAGGGGACCCCGCATACGCCCTAGAGAGATATCTGATGGACCCAGATACAGTGCACACTATTCTGTACTCGGCAAGGCTGAGAAGGAGGCTGCCAGGGGCGACCCAGGTGGTCTTCCAGATATGGCAGCAGGTACTGCGTCGTATGGGATGGTGGGGGAAGCTGACTGAAGAGACCCCACTATGGCACAATGGGCGACTGCCGGCACTAACACAACTGCGGGGCTTTCACGGATGGGACCAGATAGGGATATCCACACTGGGGCATGTCATGAGGGGCACAACGCTTAAATCATTTCAAGAACTTAGCGAGGAGTTTTGTATGCCCCGAACACAGTTCTTCAGATACTTACAATTTAGACATGCCATCACACCCGCACTAGAGGGATTAGACACCCTGCCCGAATTCAGCTCAATAGAACCGAAGCTATTCATGGGGGATCTGGGAGAGAAGAAAATCTCCAGAATCTATCAGGCCTTATTTATACACTGCTCTTCTGATCTACAGACACTGCGTGATCGCTGGGTGAGAGATGTGGGGAAACTAGAGGAGGAAGACTGGAGAGAAGCCCTTGAATCCCCCAGGGGAGCAGCTATTGCCATGCGCCTGCGCTTTATACAATTTAAATATCTCCATCGCGCCTATTATACTAGGGAGAGGCTGTGGAGGGCAGGCCTGATTGAGTCCCCGACGTGTTTGAGGTATAATCACGAATTAGGGGAGTTTTTGCATACAGTGTGGGATTGTGCTGGTCTGGTGAGATGCTGGACGGGTGTGTGGAGCTGTTTGTCGGAAGTGCTGTGCTGGGACCTCCCCCGTACCCCTAAGCTAGGCCTACTGCATGTCCTTGAAGGGGTTGGGGGTAACATCTATAAGAGACACCTACGTCTGTTGGGACTTACGGTGGCGAAAAGGGATGTGGCCCAGGCGTGGAAGAATCCCAGTGCTCCCAAAGTGATTGTGTGGAAAAAGGGGCTGGACTTCTGTATGGGTCTTGAGCGGCCGATATTTGAGGCCAGAGGTTGCCCCACAAAACATTATAAAATCTGGAAACGATGGGCGGACTACAGAGGCCTGTGGCTGGAACCTCCGGCACCGACTAGAGATGTTGCAGGGGAGGAGGCGACGGGCACATGAGGGAGATGTTTAATATCTTACTGTCATGTATGTACACTAGCTGCAGAACGAGAGAGACGCCGTGCAGGGGATGGGTAGGGGAGGAGGTGGGTCAGGATAGGGGGGGTTAAGGGGCTGGGGGTTGGGGTTTCTTTTCCTTGTTTAAATATTACTGTAAACTGAATAGCTGATTATGCTGTACTGTAATTGCCACAGTTCCTCCGGGGTACGGAGAGCTGTATCTTCTATGCGATTTGTCAATAAAAAGAGTTGTTAAAAAAAAAAAGATTTCAAACAGGTCTCAGCAATAATATTAGCTAATATTAAAGGTGAAGCAGCACCAGTGGCGATCCACCAAAACTTAAGGGTATTTGATGGAATGGAGCAACCACAAGAATTAGCCAGAATAATTGAAAAATCCTATGAAGAATTAGGCAGAGGCAGACTGGGTGGGAAACCAGTGAAACCCCAACTGTCTGAAAGTCCTGAAAAGGTATTTACTAAAAACACTCCTACCTCTTCTAAAAAGAAGTGGGAAAATAGCAAACAAACTTCTAAAGAGAAGCGTTCTCATTCCAGAGGTAGGTCTCCTCAAAAGGAGCCCTTTGAAAGGAGGTATAACCTCAGGAATAGGGATAATTTGAGAAAACCTGATAGATATCAATACACTGATACACGTTCCTCTCGTACCTTTCAGACTTCGTCACAGAAAACCAAAAGAAGAGGACGGTCAGAAAGCAAAGAAGAACGTGTGCAGTCCAAAGACGATCAACACGTTCAGAAAAACAAGAAACCTCAATTTACCAAAAAGAAGGTAGCACATCTAAAAATCAGACATGCCGAGGATCTTGAGGACACAACTCAAGAACGGAGAATGGGCTCAGACAAGGTTGGACAGCGCAGCAGAAGTCCCAATAAGTAGATTTATTTCAGTAAGGTAAAATACAACCCTCACAGGTGCAATCCAGCTTCAAACTGCCAGTGTGGTAGTTCATAAAATGCCCAACCTAACAGAAGTAGAACACTAACCACATCATGCATTACACGGTGAATATTCCATGCAGCATCACATGTTACATAGAGAGTGTTCTCAAAAAAGAGTTCCAGGATAAGAAAACATAACACATAGGTTATATGAAATAACTCTCCAGATGGAGGGAGACATACCAAGAAAAGTGAGAGCACTCTTTTGGGAGCGACTTTCTAAGGGTTATGACATTCTTCTAGCTGAACAATTGTCAGGGAGTGCCCACATGGCGAAGACCTCATTATGCCAGCCTTCTCTAACCATATTCAAATTAATTTAAAATATACTTATGCCAGGAAATGGGCAGTCGCCCAAGCTCCTGCATTATAAAAAAATCATGTCGGATGGGATGAGGACTCCCCTTACAATAAAATCGAACAAACAAAATCAACCAACTGCACAAAGACAGTACCCAGTTAAGCAAGAAGCTAAAAAACAGGTCAGGGAGATATTAGATCAACTTGAATACTAAGGGGTGATTGAAACATTCACCTCGTCAATGAACAATCCTTTGTTTCCTGTCTCCAAATCAGACAATACATATCGTATAGTATTGGATTACAGACATCTAAATTCTTGTTGCAAAACATTTGCAGTGCAGAGCGCACACAGTGCAGCATTAATGAATACCATTGCGCGTAAAAAATATAAAACCACATTAGATATTTCTAATGGTTTCTTTTGTCAAAATATTGCACCTGAAAGCAGGTCATTTGACCGTTTTCTCAATTATGGGGACACAGCGTCACTTCTGTCATCTCCGTCAGGGATTCAAGAATAGTCCTGGGTTATTTTCAGCAAGAGTAACAGAGTTACTACAAACTTATGATGATGAAGCATTATCATATGTAAATGACATTATCTGACAGATGATGACTTGGATAGGCACTTGAACAGGATGAATACAATAAAACTTGGATTCGCCTCGGAGAGTTACAAATTCAATTTAAAAAAATCTAGAATTGCCCATCTCAACGTCCTATTTCTAAGGTATGAGTTATCAAGTGAAGGCAAATGCCTGGCAGCCAACTTTTTAGAAAAGTGTGCGCTGCTGCAACCTCCAAAAACGCTGAAAAACTTACAGTCGATTCTATGATTCTTAAATTTCGGAAGAACTTGCATTCTGAACTATGCAGAAAGGGTTAAACCTCTCTACGAATTAATCAAACCTGATTTTAAAACAGTAAATTGGACACAAAAACACACAGAAATGTTGTGTTCACTCCAAACAGACATGTTAGCAAATAAACATTTGCATACAGGCGTAAACGTATGCAATTTAGTGATCCGAATCATTCCAGGACAATGCGGATTCACATACTTAACTTTTAAAGAAGGTGAAAAAGTACCAATAGCTTACAAATCACACTTGTACACACAAGCAGAAAAAATTCTGGCAGCTGTTCAAACCGCTGTAGCAAAAGGAAGCGCCCTCGCACAGGGAAAAAGCATTATGGTCGTAACTCCTGTACCTGCCTTAGAGGCAGTGACAAAAGCGAGCATTCCAAATGCTTAAGCTTTACATCTGAGATGGATACAATGGGTTAATTCTCTTATTGCAACAGATGTTGAATATGTTTTTGATCCTTATGTGAAAACACAAGCATTACTACAATACGAACAAGAATGTCCTCTGCCTACTGAAATTCTGCCTCTTGACCCGTATGAATGTATAATTTATACTGACGGATCAGCTCAACCCGCTACAGAGGGTAAACAAGCCTATAGTGCGGCGTGCGCAATCGTTAAAAGTCGCTGGCGCGATGGCAAATTCCGACCAATGGTCACAAAACCTCAATCTCTAGGGGATTGTACAGCTCAGCGAGCTGAACTACAAGCTTTCAAGATGGCACTTGAAAACACGGATCGCGAATTCCCCACACTCATAGTGTGCGATTCGTATTATTTTGTTCAATCTTACAATGAATACTTGCAAAACTGGATTCAAAATGGTTACAAAGATGCAAAAAGTGGCACAATCAAGCATAAACTGCTTTGGGAACAAGTAGTTCAGTTACGATAAGGACTACAAAAGACTCACGTGATACATACACTGAGTCATCAACGTGATGGCGTTCGCATTGAAGGGAATTCATTGGCTGATGAAGCCGCTAAGGCAGCTGTGCAAACGACTTCTGTAGCTGCAATCACTCGTTCGAAAACTAAAATAGACAGCAAAATAATGCTGGCTGTCAATGCAACATGCAAAGGCAGCGCTGCATCGTTACCTCAAAATTTTCCACTCAAATATAATTGATGCAAACAGCGTTCCTTTTGCTCGAATCCCTGGAGTGGGGGACAGAGTAATTCCAAACAGGAAACGCAGGGTAGCTTTGATACACGAAGCGCATCTGGGAGAGGCTCTGATACATCTGGGGATCTCTAAGACTATATTAGAATGAAAAGAGATGTACTGGTGGCCAGGAATGAATGCACACATTCACACATTTGTAATTAACTGCAATGACTGCAATAGAGATCGTAGCACAGAACGCCGCCAGATTCCTGACTATAGCACAGCCAGCCCAGTACAGACACCATTGTTAGACAGCATTATACGGTCTACATGCAAACGTCCCTGTGGACAGATGTGGTCCCACAAATGTTAAGACAAGGTTCATTTGAATGTGGCCTCAGCGCTCGGCTGACGCTTGAACTGTTATAAAAGAGTCTTTATCGGCACATACACAGTTTGCACGCTACATTCTGACCAGGGTCCTGTGTTTAGCTCTCGAGCTTACAAGGAGGCCATGGCCAGTTTGGGTGTTGCATTGCGGTACCCTAGTCCATTCCATCCTGAGGGAAATTCGGTTGTGGAGAGAAAAAAACGGGACATAAAGCAATCTATAACAGCTTGGGTATTAGGCTCGGGTAACGGGTGGGTCAAACACCTAATATATGTCCAACGTAGTCTTAACAATTTTCCAAGAATTTCTCTAGGGGGTATCACTCCATATGAAGTCCTTTTTGGGACCACAATGTTGGTAGCGGACCTCGATTGTCAGACTTCAGTGGTAGACCAAAAAACATTTGACATCAAAGACCGTTTGGCTGTTTTTCAGGACGTAAATGAAATAAGAACTAAACAAAGCAATGTGTTTCTGAAGCCAACCAACACTGAAGAAAAACCGATCGTCCCAGCAAGGCCTGTCTGAATCCCAAAGCTTGGTGATCTAGTCAGAGAAAAGATCGCAGACAAGAAGGAATTTGGACCTTCTTACAGACAACCAGTACCTTTCCTAGCAATCCACGGATCAAGAACAGTTTTACTGCCGCCCCTTGCTGGTAAAAAGGAGAACAGGTTTGTGTCCATCGACTTGATCAAACCACACTATGTGGCCAATACTAAACAGTAGGCCAAGTGGACTCAGCCAATGTAGCAGACACCCTAATCTAGCTACTATCCAAGAGGTTCAAACTGAGAGACTCATCTCTTTTGAAGAATCTGCAGTGTGAAATGAAGGGCTAAGCAACAAAGCTATGGAACTTGTACCTCTTACAAACGTCAAGAAACACCTGTCTACAACAAAGTAACACGTGATCAAGTGATTCCAGCGATTTCAACGAATCCTGATGCAATACAAACAATTGAAAGAACTGCCTCTGGCTATTTCATTAACTTTGATACGCTTTCTGAGGATCCCAGCGAACCTGAAACGACGCCAGCAAAAAGAACTTTCAAAGAACAAGCAGCAGACCTTTTTCATCACCTGGAAAATACTTATCTGGTTTCACCATGGATTGAACTTTGGATTGTGTTGGGTGTGCTTTTTCTTCTACTTTGGTTAACTCTGGTTAATAACACAGGGAATGATGATAAATGGAAGATGTGTCAAAATGGACACAGAAAGTTAGAACATCAACTTACTACTCAAGCCACACAAATCATCTCATCGTGAACAAAAAGACTTGTCATCAGTGAACATCACAGCTGTTCCTATACCTGGGGTTATAGCTTGGGACAGAACTGATTATGTCATTTTTGGCCCGCTGGAGCTGTTGAAGATTCCACACTTATTCAAGATTTCATTGAATTTGAGACTGTTAATAATATGATGCCAGACCTAGAAATGTCTGCAGTGTTCACTAATCATGAATATTTAGAAGGCTCATCAGGCTATGAACAAATGTATTGTTATAATCACTATGGTCATCATTTCTTGCACAAATCTGCAAATCCTAGAAATGTATTAATGTATAATCAATGAGAACATTGTCCTACGCCACCAACGGGTAGCTCAAAAACTTTTGCCAATAAGTTTCCATACTTTTCAGGGTTCAATGTATCAAATGCTGAATCATTTTACTTTAAAAATGTAAACAAAACAGGAAAGAAAAGTATGCTGACCAATACAAAACAGATCTGTTCTGCAGCCTTTTATGCCCAATTGTCTAAACTAGGTTTCGACTTTTGGAAAGACAACATTGAGACAAAAACTGACTGGGGTACAAAAGATTGGCAAGTACAGGGTATAGAAGCTTTATTTAGAGCCTGCATCATCCCTGAGCAACTTATGTTTTTGAATGACACTATCCAACAGACGTCTTGCCTTGGGTTAGCCAAGTAAAAAGACCTGAACAATCCGTCCATTCCTTCACCTACACCTGATAGAAATAACACTTCAGAGGGGGAGGTTGACGTACATACAATTTTGCATCACAACGGAAAAGATCCAGATTGGAAAAAATGGTTAATTCGGCCCACAGACACAAACAACTGTCAAGATAGATTCCTGAACAAGACACAGGGTTTCACATTCACTAGGCCAGACCCAAGATATGTTCAAAGACAGCATCCTGGAATAGTAACAACATACAGTGTAAGGAAGCTCTGCCTTGATTGGCTACATAGATCTACACTTAAGGATGTAAAACAACACTTATCTTCACTTAAAGATGGCGCAGACCGTAGGGAATTCTTACTAGGATCAAGAAAACCGCGTCAAAAATGTTTTATATATGCCGGTATCTATGCTGCTTATAATGAAGCATGGAAGATTAATGAAGCATGGAAGATTACGCAAGCAGAGACTGCAGAAAGAATACGAGAAATTGATCGTATTAATTTAGAGAAAACTCTCTGTGGTTGACAATGGGTTAACGACTTGATCATCCAGGATATATTCATTGGACAGCATAGTATCGTCTGACATAGACATCATGGAACAGGACATGGTCATGCTGCAACATGGTCAGTCACAATTACGTTCTATCATGTTATTAGGCTGGACGTTGCAAAACCTTTGTTCAGGCTATGTTCCTTGGCGTTTAATCAATACTACGTCACTGTTTTCAGAATTTAATCTCACTGATAAACAGATCAAACTGGCACAAAGGGGAGCAGACTATACAATGCTGAGCATTGAAAAACTGGAAAGATTGCCATTTACGGTAGCAGAGAAACCAGCTACTGAATAGATTATACATGGAACAATCACTCTGCCTGTTACAATTTTCCATTTTCAGTATTGCCTAAAACACATACCAGCAGGCACATATGAAAGGTTGGGTAAAGAATACATCAAGACATTCTGGGAATTACCGTACACACATAGATGTTGGAGTTTTGGACGAGAAGTGTTTCTTAGCGGTAAAAACTGTAAAAACGCACTAAGCGGTTCTCTCCTTTGTCACGGTATAAACTTACACGGGGCCTGCGATGGTTCCTCCAACAACTTATCCTGCCACCTGCAAGGTTCACCAGCTGCGGTGATTGATCCAATTTTTGGACAACTTTCAAATGGAAGTTACCGCATGTTGAACGATCACAGCTGCTGTGGCATTTTGCCAGGTATACCATATCTAGTAACTGTGTCAGCCAGGGTCACTTCCTGTATGCAAGTATTGTTTCCTAAAACCAAGACAGACAGGGAGTCGCCTTTATGGCCTTCACTGAACATCTCTTCTATATGAATTGATACTTTAAGCAGAATTCCTAAACACCCTCAAGGTATAAATATACCTTCACTTGCTATAGCAAAGCATGGTGTGGTTCGGTGCAGTTCGACTACCTACTTGCCCGACGCAGCTCTCTACAGCAAGTGCCGAAGGAATCCGACTCTCCAGCTTATGCACTGACAAAGAAGCTGACATCCTCCTGCTGAGAATCCAGCTCCAATGTTTCTGACTCCCCTTGCGGGGTGTTGGGAAATCGAGTCCCGAGACAGAGATACCAACCTCTTTCATTCCAAAGTATGGAGCTGATTAGAACCTAGAGAAACCTTTGGCAATTCTTGGCAGAACTAAAACGTAGGCTAAGCAGCACCTACTTCTTCCCTGGTACTAGACCTAGGTTAGGTACATTGGGGTAGGCGTATTTTAGAAGCACCAGTTGAGTATTTTAGCCTGTGTTATTTATGTATGTGTTTTTACATGTCATAGCAACAGACAAAGCTATTACAGTATTAGTTTATATTACTGTTCTCGCTGTACGCATTATACTTTGCATTCTGTCTAACGATTGTAGCAGTTCACCTCTCTTGCATGAGAAAGAAGACTGTTCAATAAATCCCTTTTATTGAAACGCCCGCCTCTCTATTTCTGTGCAACTCTGTAGAAATGAAGCATGCACGATTGACTGAGTAAAATAGTTATCTATTGTTTCCACGACTCTGAAGATATTTGTTCCAGTCCTAGGGAAACAAAGTTGTCATGTTTACGCGATTGTCAGAAACTAATCCCTTCTTGTTTATTCGAGAATGTTTCTAGTGACCTCTGAGTTAGTCGGCACAAACAATTAAGTTTAATATACTCTATAGAGACATACTGACCTCAGTCCTATGTCAAATCTATAGTGTGTATTATTCCAATGCGCAGAGCCTATTGGGAATATAGGAACTACTACACATTGAGATCAAATAAGAGTGGGAAGAGCACGATAGCGGGGGAGAGACCACAGGGTAAGAACACAGAGTGCATGTGAAAAGAGACATGGAGAAGTACATGAGAGAGAATTACAGAGTGGGCATTTGGCAGAGCACACGGGGATGAGAAGGAGAGAGCTGGAAAGCATATGCACTCTCATGGAGCGTTTAACAAAAAAGGTTCACTAAAAGACAGCAATGGAAGTACAGAAGCCAGGCAATACGTGGGATGGTAAAGACTATGCTGTATGGGAAGGACTACACAAGATGGATAGGCTGGGACAAGAAAAGATACTGAATAAGACGTAAACACGAGTGACAATAAAACCAAGCAATGGAAGCAATGGACATGCTCTAAGCACCTGTACGCTTTTGGTAAGCCCACAGTGAGTCTTTTGCAGCTAGAAAGCTTGTGTTGTATGATAGGCTTGACATAAAAATGTCCCATCATTCTTGTAAGAGTAATATCCTTAACATAGAGCAGGAAAAGCACTGCAGTTGCTGTGTTACTTACATTATTTTTTGTCAATATACAACTGTTTTATCCCATTGAACTTAGTACAGAAGGAAGATTAAAAGTGAATATTGCTATATTTCTCAATGCTATAGATAGCCACTGTGGTAGCACACTAACCTTGCCGTTTCAACAGCGTTCTCTGTTGAACATTTGCAGTCGTCTGCACACACCGCTGTAGACTTATCCTCAACGTAAATATCCTACCAGCCACGATGTGCCAGTCTTTTCCATTTCTCGTCTGCTTTTGCTTTCCTCCAGGGAAATATATTCAATATATTTACCTTCGCTCTCAGTTAAAGGTACTTCTGAGTCCAGCAGTTCTCAAATTGCAGAAATCCCAGTTTAGAAACTTTGGATGTTTATCCTAACTTTAGGTGTTTAGGTGTTTAGCCAAATCTTTGTCCACCAGATAATCTGTGGAAGTTATTGGAAGTTGTCTTCTGAACATCGTGCAGGGCACATTCTCTTTGTTCAGGAAATAATTCTCCTGTTTAAATTGTATTGTTGAGACTGGTTAAAGACAATCACTTTTGTTTTAAAGATGTTTATTCTTTGTTTTACCACCTTTAGCAGAGCTTTCTGAGTGAATTAAAATAAAAGGGTATTCGAAGCTGGAGAAAACAAAGGCCAGACAGGCCGTTTATTCAACTGGGTATTTCCCCCCAGCAGGCTGGACCTCTTGGAGGCCGGTTTTCTAAGCCCAGGGCCACTCCTGGTCCTGCTGCCCGTTTCCCCAGCGCTTTGAGGTTAATTGCAGCAGGCATGAGGAGGCTTCTAGAGAGAGAGAGAGAGAGAGAGGGAGGGAAGGAAGGAAGGTAGAGAGGATGTGAACTGAGGGGAAGAAGGGAGAGAGAGAGAAAATGGATGGAGAGAGAGAGAGTGAAGACCAAGCTGGTGTTGGGATGGTGTGAGCATCTTTGCCATAACTGCTTTGGTTCTCCAGTCCGGCCCTGGAGAAAACCTTAACCCAGAAAACACCCTAAAATTGTGGGTGCTATGGGCTGAAACTGGGCAACCATAATCCCATTGCTATACATCCAAAATGGAGTGTGCGACATATAGCACCCAAATTTGCTAGTTCATATTAAACTTTCAAGAAGTGATTGATTGATTGATTTTCATTTTCAGCTTTTCATTTTTGGTGCCTGGTCTATTGGATACTCTTTTTAAAAAAAAAAAACATAATCTGGTTGCTGTATTACATACTATTTAATTTTATTATAATACTATTTATCCAATACACTTTAATCCATAATGGCATATTTTCCCAGTAATGATGACACAGGTACAGCTGGTAAAATTGACAAAGGCTCGCCCAACACATGTTTTGCCCTATTCTGCTGTTTAAGCTTTTTCAAGGCTACAAATTATCCTAATATTAATTAATCCTTATTGAGCAACTGTCACTAAATGGGTCTGTTATAAGACTGGTCGATGGACAAGTTCTTGAGTGGAAAAGAATGGGCTATAGTAATTTTTAGGTGCCCACGCAGTTTTGTCTTGTAGTGGTGAACTTACCAGCAAGCGTTTAAGTCCTAGATATGCTGTTGTGTGAGCTTTTTTTTAAGTTTTAGAAGCTTTATTGAGATATCTTCATCATGCAACGTGGGGCAGAATATAACAATATATAATAATAGACATATGTGATCAAGGACATGCCTAAAAAATAGCAGTAAGCGGTTTTCAATTTTTGGAACTACATGGGAAAGGAAAAGGGGGAAGGAAGGGAAAGGGGAGATATAAGATAAGCTTTACAATTAAAGATAAAACTGGCAAATAATACTCATAAGAATAAATACAGTTAACCTATTTTCCATGAACAGTCACAATATGAAGGGTAATGAAACAGAAGAAAGAAGGCAAATAAAGAAATAAAGAAAAAACCTATGGAGGTTGAACATTTTCTGACCAGTTATGAGAGATTCGAGAGTTAGAGACGTTATTTAAATAAACAGTCAGGGGTAACCAAACTAGATCTCTATTTATCTGAGGATTACAACAGCAGGCAATACAATATCCAATCTATGATAATGGCATACAGTATTCCACCAGGATTTGACTATGAGCTTATTTGAGCATTTACAATTAAGTGTGATTTGTTAAAAAGCTAAAGCCAACATAAGGTCAAACAGCCCATGTTCATAAGGTGATAAATCAAGTGATTCTGATAAACTACCCATGAACAAGAGGGTCTTCTATAGGGGAATGTATAGATAAAAAAATGTTAACATCCAAGGCCAAATTTGAGACCAAAAAGAAAGCTACAGGAGGACATGATGGTCACAGGACCGGCAAGATTTCGTATTAGAGTGTATACAATTGGCAATGGAAATGGGAGTGAAATAAAGTCTGTGATAGAGAAAGAACATAGATTTAGTAGTAATGGCAGATCTATATATTTTCAACGATCAAGACCATTTCTTGCTCCAGAAGTCAGTGCTTCAATAACAACAGAAATCAGATTCCCAGGCAAGTTCAATTTTAGTGTTAGAACATTCTGGGGCAGTAGAATTGAGATATTTGTAAATGAGGGAGGGCATTGGGGATACTGATAGAATTCTAAGAAGTGGTTCTGGAATAGATAGGAAATTCTCAGAAGGAAGGGAGTAAAAAGCTTCCAAAATAGCTTCCATAAGCAATGTGAACTTGTGTAAGACAGTTGAAGTTGGTTTGGAATTGAGGAAAAGAAGAAGGAGAAATACCATCAAAGATATCCTGAATCCAGACAATACCTCTAGATCTCCAGGAACCCCAATATATAGGTCTATTAATAAAGGTAATAAAACGGTTATGCTAAATAGGAAAGCCTAAAAACATATTCCTACAAATATTCTTCGGTTGACAGTAAGGCCTCAGTAATGAGCAGGGGTGTTTGAATAATGGAAGAGAAGTGAGATTAGTTTTGGCCTTAAAAGCCAGGACATCCAGGAAAGAAAAAGGGGAACAACGATGGTGCTCGATACTTACCCATAAAGGGGTGAAAGAGGAAGTATTTGCTTGAAGCCAGTAAGAAGCTTGTCTAAGGCAAAACGATGTATGATAAAATCTAAAGTTTGGAAAATGTACCCCACCTATGAGTTTTGATTTTCTAAGGTGAGATAAAGAAATTCTGGATTTTTTATTGTGCCATAGAAATTTGGAGAGAAGAGAGTCAATTTTTTTTTAAATAGATGGAAGGAATATGGACCGGAATTATTGAAGAATATATAGCTGTTAGACTTGCCATCTTTTGGCGTGTTTCCCCTGAGTTTTATCTTTCTGACCTCCCGGTTTTGACTCTGTTTTTGCTGGCTTAGTGTTCCTGCGCAGTTTTCTCACTGCTTATCAGTGGTAAAGTGCAAGTGCTCCTGTAGTAAATTGTGTTATGGATTGTTTCCATGATTGGATATTTGATTTACTTGTTAGTCGCTAGTAAATAGCACTAAGTGTGCCAGGGCCTGCAAATCAAATGCTACTAGTGGGCCTGCAGCACTGATTGTGCCGCCCACGTGAGTAGCCTGGAAAAGGTACCTCAGACCCACCATTGCAGAGTCTGCGCGTAGTTTGTAACTGCCATATCGACTTGGCCAGTGCACACACTTGCCAGTACCTCACCTTCACTTTTCTTACATGTCAGCCAACACCTAAGGTAGGGTCAAGGTACCCCTCTGGGCAGGGTGCAGTGTATGTGAAAGTTAGGACAGGCCTTGGTGTGTGTTGCATTTCCTGATAGTGAATTACGGCCAAGTTCGGTTTTCGCTATTGCAAGGCTACCTGTTCTCCATAGGACAGAATAGGGAGTTTGTTTATAACATCTTGTAAACATAACTGGCCTGGGAAATTAGGTGGGAAAATAAAGTTTAGTATTCCTGAACTCAGATTCTAAAGATGCATCTTTTAGTGATGGTGATTTTTACAATCTATGTTCGAAAATATAACTTTTAGAAAGTAGATATTTTCTTGCTCAGTCATCCCTTGTGCCTCTGCTGGAATGTGGATTGCCTGTCTGGGTTTTGGATGACAGAAGGCTGGAAAGCAGGAGTGGCTCCAGATAGTCTAGGTGGGTCAGGAAAGGACTGAATAGACCTGGGCTGCAATTGGGGAAGGGGGAGAAGATTTCCTTGCACCTCAAAGGGCCTGGTCTGCCTCTGACCATGCCGTCTCCTCCTCATGCCAGGAAGTCACACCAGAGAAGGCAGAACTGGTTCTGGCTGGGCACAGACACTCTCTGCCTAAGAGATCAAAGGATTTTGGGCTATAAATACTGGGCCCCCAGGCCCCTGAACTTTAGAACTCTTTTGGACCAAGAAGACTGCCAAGAAGAAGAGCTGGAGAAGCTGTGAGGAGGAACTACCACTTTGCTGTGAGCTTTGGTGTGTTGGCCGGAAGTGGCTGCTTCTGTCTTGGGCAGTGAAAGGACTGGACTGAACTTTCTGCAACCAACTTTGTGAGTTTCTCCAAGGGCTTGAGGTAGAGCTTGCCCCTGTTCCAGAAGTCTCAAGAACAGCAAAGACTTCAAGCTCTTCTGCCCTCAGCACTGGGGACTGTGTGTTTTGTGCTGCAACAGAAGAAAAGCAACCCGACGACGTCTACGACGCCGCTGCCGACTCCGTGTCCTGAAAGCACTGCAGAGGGCACCACCGCAATGCCGCACAGTGACCCTGGTCTCAGCGACAACGCCTGCTGACGCTTCCACCGAGCCACTGCTTGCTCCGTGACGTGTGGGCACCGCACTCCGCACCTCCTTGCTTCACGACGACGCCTTGGTATCCCCGACAATGCCGCTCCACGCCAAAATCTATGCCGCTGCTTGCTCCGTGGTTCGAGGGCACTGCTCATAAAGTTATCCGACGCACCGCCCTCATCCCGCACCGCAGACTTGGCCTACCGGCGCCATTGACTCCAGTTTGTCAGCCGACGGCAGCGCTTCAGCCACGACGACGACGCTGCTTGCACCGTGACCTGCCAGCACCGCGACAAGCACTGCATTCACCTCGCACCGTGACCCTGGTCTCACCGACAGTGCCATCTGATGCCGCCACGAAGCCGCTGCTAACACCGTGACTTTAGGGCACCGCATGCTGCACTTTGCACCGTAGCACCCGACGCCAGCGCTCCTGACTCCAACAGAGAGGAGATTGATCTGCAACGCGTGCGACTTCAAGGGCCCAACGACTCCTATGCCGACCTCCGAAACCGACGCCTGTGGACGCGTGCTTTCGGAAAAACGAGACGCCGCCGACGCCCTGCATTTCTAAAAGGTACTGTTTGTGGGTCTTCCCGACACCGAAGCTGGCCTGCGACACCGCAGTCAGCCAGAACTGTTTGGATCTGTTTGCTCATGACGCCGTGATAGCCCCATCCGGAGCTAGTGACATCAAGGAACTGTTTTTCAAGCATATTTTGATACCCGAAGATTTTTATGTATTGTATTGTAGATTTTTATCAAATTTGGTCTTGTCTTTAGTATATAAAAATATTGGATATTTATCTAAACTGTTGTGATGTCCTTTTGTAGTGCTTACACTGTATTACTGTTGGTTATGTGCCAATGCTTTATACACTGCCTCTAAGATAAGCCTGACTGCTAGTGCCAAGCTACCAAGGGGGTGAGCAGGGGTTATTTTAGGAGTGTAAGTCCCTTATCCTGACTAGAGTTGTGGTTTCTGCCCGACTTTGGCACATGCCCTAGTCGTGTATTCACAATAAAAGCTCCTGAAATACTATTTTCATGCCTAGAGGGTAGAGAGGATATTGGGTCAGAGTAACACCTCCTACTAAACTATACAATACCACGACTAATTACTCCAACTGACCAGGTGATGGTCACTCAGAAAGCACTTAAGAGGGAGGACTTGAAGAATGAAGTGTGAGGGAAATCGTGTTACTTCACCAGTAGGTGAGCAAGGAAGCAATTCCTTTTTGTTTAGTTAACCTCACACACCCTAGTGGTGTCATGCTTCATCATCGGGTCACCCCGATGCCCAAAAGACAGGGTGGGCTCGACCACAGTGTTGGGAGTTCTTTGAAGTTATAGTAGGCCAAGCGGACTATATAGATTAAAAAACCTCCGACAGATCCCCGGTTTCCCTTTATTGTTGGGTCTGTCAGGGTTATTAAAATTACATAAAAATAGGGTCAGCGTAGGAGTCAAACACTATGATCCAGCACTCCCCACAAAGAGATATTCAATAAAAGACAAGTAGATTAAACAAATATAATAAGGTATTCTAGAATCCGTTCTGTAAGGCTTTAAAAGTTCTTTATTCTTTTTCTTCACAAAATACGTAGCCAACGCGTTTCGTCCAAAAGGGCTTCTTCAGGGCAAACAGATTGATGTATTGGGCTTTACTGTCAGTCTTCCAATAATGTCCCCGAGAATAAATGTTCTTTAAGAACAGCACCTTACAAAAAGTCAAATCCTTTATGGACTTATTCACCCATTTATATTCGTGAATTTAGTTAGTCCTGGAATATATTATATAACCATCCAGTTCTTGTACGGGGACAACCATCTTACTATATATGACATGTGGTTAACTGTCTAGAATAAGATCCAAATCCGATCTCTGTGGTTTATCTGGTTCCCATTATTCTAGAAAGAGCGCCGTCATCTCAAATCGCGCGGGTGTCCTCAGAAGTGTTATGGTCCTAAGACCCTAGTGCCAACATGTTTCAGTCCATATGCGGCCGTAAAGGTCCTGGACTTTCTTCAGGGCTGAGGTTGGTCTCCCTAGGTAGCAGTTAAGGGCATTCCCTATCCTGTCAGTGATGAAAGGGCAGAGTAGCTGCTCCTTATGTGTTGGGATTAATATTTTATCTATCACATGTGGGTCTCCATCCAAATGTTATGGAGTATCTGTTTCTCAGGGGGCCGTGTGGCCATGTAGGGGTAGCTCTGTAGTCAAACCTTTATCAAGAGTCCTGCCCCGTCCCCGGACTTAGACCGAACAGGTTTGATGGCGGGGCAGGACTCTTGATGAAGGTTTGACTACAGAGCTACCCCTCCATGGCCACACGGTTATAGGAAGAATCTTTATTTTATCCGATTTAATTTTATAACCGGATACTGCAGAAAAATCTGAAATTTTTTGTAATAATAGGGGAATAGAAATATTTGGATTAGAACTAAAGAGTAAAATGTCATCTGCGTAAGCAGAGGGCTTCAGGTGTTTATCTCCATATAAGAAAACAGAGATAGAAGTATTATTGTGAATGCGAGCTAGAAAGGGTTCAAGGGAAAGAATGAAAAGAAGCAGAGATAGTGGGCAACCCTGTCTAACACCCCGGTGAAGTGAGAAACGATTTGAAACTAGACCGTTGACTATAGTGGAGGCTGTCAGTGCCGTATAAAGTAAAGAAACTAGGGAAATGAATTAAGAGCTGAAACCATGCCAACAAAGAGATTTGAATAAAAAAGCTTTTTCTGCGTCAATAGATATCGTGGCTGGAGAATCAGATAAAGTAGATGCTTCATTTAGAACATTAAAGAATAATCGCTAATTATCAGAAGTTAATCTACCCTTGACAAATCCGCATTGTTCTGGACTTATACTTCTTTAATGAGTTAAGAGAATTAGCAATTTCTTGAAGTGAAACGTCTGAGTCCAGGGAATTAAAGTCAAGATCAGTGCAGATAAGAGAGAGAATAGAACTTAAATAGGAGTCAATAAGAGAATTTGATGCAGGTGCTTCTGAAGTGTATACGTTATTATAAATGTTATAAATTCATCTAGGATTTAATGGTCTTTAAAAAAAGATGTTTCCCATCAGCTAAATGAATAGAACCTATCAGTTGTCTCTCCTTTCTAGATTTGAGATAATTGCTCAAAGTGATCCAACTGTATTACGACCTCCATAATATCGGCACTACTGCGAACAAGAATAGATGAAGCGTTATCAGTAGAGATCTTATTAAACTCTTATTTAGCACGAACAAGCTCCTGCAAGACAGAGTTAGATGAGGAAGTGTAAAATTGATGTTCTAGATGCTTAATAGAGCTTTATGCTGAGTGAGATTGTGTTTCTTTTTCTTAGCCACAAAATCAATAATAAAAGCAGGGGCAGTGGCTTTAAAGATATCCTACAGTAAAGCTGGAGACATAGAAGGACTTTCATTCAAAGAAAATAATTCTTCCACAAAGGAAGTGAAAGACGAAGAGAATGCCGGATCCTGTAAAAGAAAATTATTAAATCGCCATCTAGAAGATTTAGGTCGGGAACGGAGCAGATCAAAATCAACAATCACTGAAGCATGGTCTGAAATTCAAATGGGTTCAATCAATGATGAAATGAGATTTTGAGCTAAAGGTTTAGATAGGAAGATATAATCTAATCGGGATAGGGAACCATGTGGAGGAGAGAAAAAGGAAAATTCGGATTGGTCTGGGTGACATAGTCTCCAAGCATCTACAAGATGAGTCTGTGTAATTGGCTATGAAACTGTTTATGAGATTTGTGTGAAGCGTACATGTGATTTGCAATCAATAAAAGGGTCCATAACCAGTTACAGTCACCTCCAAGGATAAAAGATTCATCCTTATATTGCATACATTTATTAGTAATAGCAGGCCAGAAAGTGAAATCTGGTTGGGTTGGACGATAAACATTAAAAACAGTTTGAGAAATATTATTAATAAGAAATTTAGCTAAGATCCATCTCCCTTCAGCATCAATTTCTTGTGAAATAACAGAACAATTACATTGTTATGATCTAAAATAATAACACCATTGTGCTTTGTACTTGAAGGAGAAACAAAAACAGAAAAACCCAGTTACGCTTAAGGGCCTCAGTTTATGATAAATAAGATTTGTGTAAGCAAACTAAATCAGGATTGTAAGAGGCTAAGTGAGAGAGAATTCTCTGCCTCTTTATAGGATTAATGAAACCTTTTACATTCCATGTAACAACTCTGAATGAAAAAACAAGAACCATACACATAAAACAGTGGAATTAAAAATGGAAGAGTATAAGGAAAGTAATAGGTAAAGCCAGAGTTTAGAATAAGGATATCTTAGGAGGAGAGAGGGAAAGGAAAAAAGAAGTATGAGTAAGAAGAGACAGTTCATGTCAATTGACGACTGTAATACATACCTTTACGGGGAAACACAAAGGAAAAGATGAGAAGCGTGAACGGACAACAGGGATGGCACACCTAACAAAGGACAGCGAATCACACCGGGACATCAATAAAAACAGATAATGGGACTGGAACATGAGGTAGGTACAAAAGTAGGATCCAAAAAACCTGAAAAAGAATGAAGTCATGTAAATGAATAGGAATACAAAGTCAGTGAAACCTGTTACAGTAAAAGCAAAAGCAAATACATTTTAAACATTACAGAAGAATCAATAAAGTCAAGTTTGGGAAGGAGAACCAGAAATCTCCATCGAAGAAGGAGAATTAGAGTGAATGGATTTTCTGAGATCTGCAGGGTCCTCGAATGTAGAGGTTGTGTTCAAAAAGGTAACTTTAAAGAGGCATGGATGAAATAAGCCATAGCGTGCCCCCAGGGAGCGAAGATCCAAGAATTCCTTTCGCTGCTTGGCGGTAACTGAAGAAATATCTTGAGAATTAATTAATGTTGTGCCCTGCCATGCTTCTTGGACTTAGCTGTATTCAGAACCTGTAGAAGATCTGTGAATTGTAGAAACAAGAAGATTAAATCACAAGGTTTAGATGGAGCGGATGAATAGGACAAGCGTGGATCAAGTCTGTGCGCTCTTTGAATATTTAATTTGCTTGAAGTATGAATGAATGAATGAATACACATTTCTATAGCGCATGGCTACTCAAGGGCATCCCAGCGCTTAATGTGACACCTTCAACACAGAGCCGATCACAGAAAGAGGAAAGTTTTAAGCTGTTTTCTGAATTTAAGATGGTCAGATTCGACTTGAAATGATCCGGGAGCTGGTTCCAAGACTTGGCTGCACTATATGAGAAGCGCCAAGCTCTGGTTCGTGAGCGCTTGATCATAGGGACTGAGAGTAGTCATTTATTGTCAGATCTCAAAGTCCTATTAGGGCGGTATAGTTGCACCAACGAGTGAAAAAATGGGGGACCCTTACCAAAAAAAGATTTATGGACGATGCACATTGCTTTGAACCTGATTCTTTCCTGGATGGGGAGCCAGTGCAGCATAGTAAGGGCTGTTTGGCTGAGCTACGTTTGGGAATGCACATTAGAAGGCGGGCTGCACAGTTTTGAACAATCTGTAGTTTTTTAACTCTCCCCTGTGGCGCTCCCACATATACTGTTTTCGTGTAGTCCAGCCGAGACAGTATAAGTGTTTGGACCAAAATTCGTCTGGCAACAAAAGGAAGGAGATGAAGAATCTTCCTAATTTTCCTAAGAAGTCCATAGCAATTGGCTGTGACTTTACGAGCTTGTACTTTGAAATCCAAGTTGCAATCCAACCAGACTCCCAAACTTTTGATCTGTATTTTTGGTGCCAGTGGGGTACCATTGAGTTTTAGGAATGACTTGTCCATCCACTCAGAGACCTTCACAAGACATGATGTAAGGCCAGGCTCAAATTTTTCAACACAGCTGTAGGACGAGATTGCGCCGTTTGTGGTAGTTTCTCAGAAGGCTTAGAGGAATTATAGGAGAGCGCAGAATAATCAGGGGGTGACAATGATTCACTGGATTTAAAATTATTGGAGGAGTGCAATAGGTTTTTGCCTCTACTCATGAGAAGAGCAACCAGGAATCAAGAAAGCAGGCTAGTCCAATAGTGCAACAATCTTCCAATAAAGACACTCCATAGAAGAACAAATTTGTAACAAGTATGTGGGTCTTCCAACCAAGAAATAAGCATTAGCCAAGAATGTATTTTCGTAATAAGCAGAAAAGAGTAGAAATTGATAGTTCCAGGGGCATTATGACAAAAATGTGAGGAGAATATTGAAAAAAGGAAGAAACTAAAATTCAAAATGACGGCCGCTAAAAATCAGAAAGTGTCACCTGAAGAAAATATGCCTTATTACTAAATCATGGCAGATAATGAAGGTAGCCTTGTGTAGAGGAAGGAATCCGATTCAAGAAAATGCCCCATTATGTAGAAAACTGTGAAATTACCGCCGTAATGACGGCCGCGATGTCCGTAGCGGCGCGGAGCTCCAATGTCAAGCGGCCATCTTGGGTCGCGGTGCACGCGACTCCCCTCTGTGAGAGCTTTTTGAGCATGTGCAAGAAACCGCAAATTATCTGCTTGAACCAGTAGATGCACAGCGATATCTGCAATCCTAGAAATATCTTTTGAGGCAGCCGACATCTTCATTTGGAGAATATATATATATTTCCCCAACATTAGATCTTTTATATATTTACATGATTTAATCATTACCTGTTGTTAGTTTGGGAATCCTCGGCAGCTGTATACAGTGTAAAATGTACACCATACAGGGTAAAAGGTCACAGGCCTTAAACAAGATTGTTTATTTATTAGCACATTAACCTCATTTGAAAGAACCTAAACATTAGTCAATGAGGTATAAGCTTAAGTTCTGGCCTCATCTGAACCAGCCCTATCTTCAGAACTGAAGTACTGTGAGTTGATGTTAGGGGAAATTGTGTTGAATTCTGAGCTAGGGAGATCTTCGTACTTGACAGCCATCTCTCCCCAACTGTCACCATGGCTGACAGAGACAAGAAATCTCTTTTTAAGGCTTGGTTATCATTCCAAATGTACGTATTGCCTTGATCCAAATCATAAGGCATTCAAATATGACAGTTGTATTTGTTTTCATTTAAACCTCTTAATCTATTAATTGCAGGTATCCTCCAATAGCCAACACCTGCACCACCCACCCAGTGCATGTGTAGGCCACTGGCTGACACTGGGGAGGCATCATAAGGCCCAGCTATCTCTGCCCCTGAGCACCGATTCTAACGGGAGATGCATAGTTGGAAAGGGGAGAATCTTCCCTTTCCAATGGTACCTCAGCCCAATGGATCCCTGCTTGTGGATTGCTGCAAGAGAGCGACCCCAAGCAGGGATCCAACCTCTAGACACCAGGAATGAGGGAGCTGCCCCTGGACAAGGGGTTGTGTTCCCGGAACAATTATTTTACTTCAGTCTTTTTGCCCCGGGGGCAGACAGGGGCAATTACCCCTGACCTGCCTTCCCCAAGGGGGCAGAAGGCCCACTGGGCATCAGGGATTTGTTTTTTAAATAAAATATGGGGGTGGGACTGCCAGACATAGCTTTGCTTCCACCCCTAATAAATGGGGAAAATATATTTTTGCCCTCCCCCCATTGGAGCTGATGGGGTAATTACCACCATCTGACCCACGGGGGTAGAAAGCCCGCTAGAAGCCAGTAAAAGTAAAAAAAAAAATTAAAAAAAAAAATATATATATATATATTACATATATATATATTACATATATATATATATATATATATATATATATAGGGCTAGTTGGTCGGCTGACTGGCGGGCAGCCCAGCACAGATTCCGGTAAGACACTCCACCTGTTGCCGTGCATTTGTTTGAAAACACTCGTGAATAGTGGGTTGCGGGATTCACCTCCTGAATTTTGCCTGTAACGAAAAGTGAGCTCATTTGAGCAGAATATCGGCGAGATATATATGCGAACTTTGGTTTGAATGCCGAATACGAAACTCAATCATTTACAATGATATCCAGTGATGCGCTCAGAAACAGAGAAGCTACAGCCGAGGCGCGTTTTGATAGCCTTCCAGCTCCTGTGCTAAATAACACATATGCAGCATTAACGATTGCTAATAATGATGTCAAATCTTTGTTGAAAACATTGGAGAGACATCTTCGTAGTGAGCTCTCCAAATGGTGGGAGAAAAAATCCCTTGAGAAATATCGAGACGCTAACAGAGTTCCACGTGGCCTGCGGGTACTAATTGTACCCAAGTATGAGAACCCTAATCCCCAAATGCTCCAGGAATGGGCCGAAAACAACCTCACAAGCTCAATGAACATGATTCACATATTAATTAAATATGCAGAGTCGGACCGGGAAGCATTATTGGTGGAAATCGACCGAGTAAACAGTCTCCTAGAAGCAACTGGGGAGACTGATTTCATCACCAAAAGTAAAGCGGAAATTGATATTCGCATTAAATAATTAGAGGAAACTATTATTGAACGGAAAATCACAAAATTTGCACGGGATAAAAATGATTTTGCCACCGGCAGAATTTTCACCTTCTCCTGTAAATACGACAACTATAAACGCAAGGCACTAGTAAACAGCAGTCAACAACTTCCAAATCAGGCTTCAGAGCCTAATGGTACTTCTTCGATCCCCGCTGACAATATTGATGCTTTGTCCTTGAATTCACTCACCTCTAATAGTGATTCTGATGAAGGTAGGCAAGGAATACAACCTCCCGGCCTAGCCGGTCGTGAGAATTTTTCTTTAATTGAGGAGCTAAATTTTGTGAGCGAGGCTTACCATTAGGCTTCAGAGCCTAATGGTACTTCTTCGATCCCCGCTGACAATATTGATGCTTTGTCCTAGAATTCACTCACCTCTAATAGTGATTCTGATGAAGGTAGGCAAGGAATACAACCTCCCGGCCTAGCCAGTCGTGAGAATTTTTCTTTAATTGAGGAGCTAAATTTTGTGAGCGAGGACCGGCGATACTCCCTGCGTTCCCGCAATCCTCAATCAAAGCAAGGAAATCAAACAGCCAGCGCAGGCGCGCAAGGAAGCGGATCTGTAAACAAAAATACCACTCAAGGCAAAACAAAAAAGAATTGGAGAAAATAACCAGTATGACTGAAAATACAGTAAGTAATCTGACTGATCTTGTTTTAACTAAAGCTGAGGAACAGCTGCTTTCACTGGGGTTATCTTATTGTTCATCTAACAGGTTTTCTTACAATCAAACAAGGATTGATGTCTTCAAATTTATTCGTAAAATCAAACTGATCAAACATTTTCAATTAGAGTCTAAGCGTAACAAACCCTCTAATGTGATTTCACATGAAGATACTGCACCGGCTCTTCAGGTTCAAGACATCACTGATTTACAAAACCTATATGATTTGGCATATATTGATGACACTCAAACCACCCCCACTGTAAGCCAGGCCATTATTGTCAACAAACCAGTCACCAGTCCCTTCCGCCCAAAATCAACTTTCCTACCGTTAATGCCGAAAGATGCGGTGGACGTATTTAGTCACAGGGTGATAATGGAATTGAAAGCTTTAAACTTGAGAGTCATGAACCAAAACAAACAACAAAACTATAATAACAGTCAATACCAGCTACTCATGAGAAAATTACAGAACAACAATAATGTCATAATTAAAAATGCGGACAAAGGAGGAAATACAGTTCTTTGGCCATTGAAAGACTATGTAACTGAGGCCGAAAGACATCTATCGGACTCATCATGTTATTCAATGGCAACCCGATTTGCGATGAACAAAAGCAACGAAAATACACGCAAACAGATTGCTAACTGGAAACGACTTGGATTAATTTCTAAAGATGAGTCAACATTTCTAAACATCGAATATCCAATAACACCATGTTTGTCTTTCCTCCCAGGCCGATATCTTTGCTTCCTGCTCTTGCCAAACTTGCAGAAAAACATGTGCATAGCTCGATTACGCCAATGTACTCTATTTAGGACTCCCAGAGTACCTCTTGGCTCGCCTACAGACTGTACAGAATTCGGCCGCGAGGGCCATTTTTGGCCTAAGCCGCAGAACCCATACCTCGACCCTTTTTTTTTTTTTGTTTTTTTTTTTTCAAAAACCTTTATTGTGCATTAAGATGACAAAATACGGGCCCACAACCAACCGGCCGGCCACAAAAACTGTGAAAGCACATGCGCATACAATAGAGCGACACAGTAATACATCATTACCACAAGGGAGCATCGAGGACCACAGCTTAGATCAACATGATACCGTGACGAAGGAGCAATGAAGGTTCATTTTAAAAAAAATTCGTTGCAACAATAAAGGTCAGCTTTTCACTTGCAGATCAAAAATACAAATTATATATGAAGAAAACAGAATCCGTGTAGGCATAACAGCACCGAGTGACAAATCAACCCGACAGTTCAACAGCCCAAAAGTCAAGTTTCCCCAGGCGGCACGGCGGCTCAAAGTACGTGGAACTAAGGTAACAGAAGCAGCAATCAAATCAACGCACGCCGCCACCCGCCCGCAATAGTCCGACACACGGACCGAAAGAAAAAAGAAGAAAGACAAAAGAAAGAAAGACCAAGGCACCATAGAAACTAAAACCAATAAACTAAAGACCCCTCTCCCACCCCCCACCCTACACGCATGCGGAGGCTACGGCCTACCCCCCCCCCCCAGCAGTGTGTCTGTCGCCCAGCAAACCCGAAATATAGAACAAGAAGAGAAAAAGAAAAAGGAAGGAATTAGGAAAAAAACTAAATTATGAGAGTAAGAAAGGAACATCCCAATCTAAAACTCCCATAGAGCACCGAAACCCGGAGGAGGGTCAGAACCAATTATTCCCAGACTCCACAGCCCGCACGAAACCTATACCCCACCAAAAAGGATCAACAACAGGACAGATTAATACAACCTGAAGTGGGGGAAAGAAACAGTTAAAACAGCGCATTCAAACATAGTAGAAAGCGTCCCAGTCCGAATCATCGCCCGTAGAACAGACAAAGTCAATGAGAAGAACACCATCAGCCCTGGCCCGAACGTCGAAAGTCCACCAAACATGGCCACCGCTGGGAGCTCATCGAAGGCAGAACAAAGGGACAAGATGGCCGCCCCCCACCGAGAAGAAGCAGGAGAAGATGAAATGAAAGTCTCCATTGACCAATAAGTCCAGTGTCCAAAAATACCATTGTCCCCTCATGCACAGGATGAAAAACAGTCCACCACCTTAGAAAAAAGCCTTCAGAGGCAAAGGCGGCCAGGAGGGTCAGCAGCCGGGAAGGCGGTGAGCGAGGTAATGGGGACGAAAGCAGCGGCACAGTCACAATTCTCGGAGTGGGGGGAGACAATGTAACATCAGCTCCGTCAACCGGCAGATACAATCCGTTGTTGCCAGGAATCATCCGCTGTATCGAGCACGCATGTAGAAACATACTATCCATTCCAGGAGTGATAGGAAGCAGCAGGGAGCCGGATCGCATCGGGCGCCTCGGAGCAGAAATGGCGTCGTCAATCTTCCAACCCAGCTCCCGGGTGCATCGCAACCATGTGTCCCTCAAGCCGGTGAGCGCTGCCAGGATGTCGCCGTAAGTCAGGTCCCGCTGCGGTTCCAACCTGTCCGCGACGTAGGTAGTTGCCGTCGGGCCGTCACCACCCTCAAGACTAGGCAGGATAGCACCCCCGGGAGATAAGGAGGCATTCATCACCCCGTCCTGAAAAACCAGCGCCAGTACCATATCGCCGATGAAACCACAGTGGTAAGGGGAGGGCGACACGGACCCCGGGAGAAAGGCCGGGACGCCGGTAGAGACACGGCTTGTAGTACAGAGTTGTGCTTCAGGCGAGGAGGGCGACCCTAGGCAGGAAGAATGTCGCAAAATGGAGGCAGCTCAGCTCATCAGCAGAGGAACAATGGGAGGTAGTACGAGAGGGGGATCCCACCTCGCCGGTATACATTACAGCACTGAGGGAACTCGCCACATCCGTGAAGGATACACACCATCTCCCACTGCAGCCGGCAGCAGTACCGCAAACAACAGCGCCTCCCCAGATCGTCTCTCCGACGTCGGTAAAGCAGCGCCCAGCGGCGGCGGCAGGCAGAGGGTCCAGGGGCAACCATGAAGGAAAATCGGCGTGTACAAATCTCCGTAATACCAGCAGGCAGAGACTTCGGAGGAACGCAAGCGGTGTCAGCGCGTTTCAATCTCTGTTATACCGCAACACAGGCACAGGAAAGGAGGCAGGATATTGATGCAGGAGTGAAAGGCTCGCGGAGCCGGGCGCTTACACGACCGTCCCGACGGCCATCTTGGCTCCTCTTTCACCTCGACCCTTCTTGATTCACTCCACTGGCTCCCGGTGAGGAAGCGTATCATCTTCAAGACTCTGACCATGAATTTCAAATCTCTGCATGGTACTGGTGCAGTCTATCTTAGGAAACATGTCCAGTTCTATCATCCTTCTAGATCTCTACGCTCGGCCACACAAGCCCTGGCTGTTGTCCCAGCAGTAAAGCGTGCACGTATCGGAGGCCGCTCTTACAGGGCTCGCGCTCTGCAGCTCTGGAACCAACTCCCCCTTTCTCTGAGAAGAACAGACAATCTCCTGTCTTTCAGGAAAGGCCTTAAGACCTGGCTTTTTGGCCTTTAGTGTGCTATGATGTGTTCTGACTCCCTCTACAGATCTGTACAGCGCCGGGACACTCTGCCCGAGTAGCCGTGCACTATATAAATCATCATCATAACATAACATAACATATAACAAAGGTACATAAACAAGTTACACCTACTCCCGGTTGCCCAATTATCTCTGCAATCGGGAGTATGAATGAGAATATCTCCAAATACGTGGATTTTTTTCTTCAACCACATATGATCAATCTGACATCCTACTTGAAGGACACTACTGACTTCCTTACTAAGATCATGAATGTCAAATGGTGTGCAAACTATTTATTTTTAGTGATGGACATTGAATCACTTTATATATCTATCAACCACCACCATGGCATCAGTGCTGTTGAGTATTATTTGAGTAAACGTGATATTTGTTTTCGTGATCACAATACAATGTTAATTGAGATGATCAAAATCTGTCTTACCTCAAATTTCTTCAGGTTTCAGGGCAATATTTACCAACAGCTACGCGGTGTGGCGATGGGCTCGTGCTTCTCCCCCAGCTACTCATGCTTGCATGTGGGCTGGTGGGAGGAGCACGTGCTCAAAACCACACACCAACATTGGTTGCCCAATATCGTCAATTATTGGCGGTTTATTGATGATGTTTGTATAATCTGGAAGGGGACGACAGAGAAGGCACTAACAATTGTAGCAGATTTAAATATCAACACACTCAATTTGAAATTCACTGCTGCCATAACCACAGAAGTGGCGGAATTTCTAGATGTACAACTGTTCATAAAAGACAACAAACTAGAGACCCGGCTCCATCGTAAACCTACTGCGGGCAACTCAATTTTACATGCCCGGAGTGCCCATCCTGCACACACTATTAAGAGCATCCCCTATGGGGAGTTTATACGTATCTGTAGGATTTGCAGTGATAAAGTCTCATTGGATCTTTGTCTAAACCAATCAGTACATCGGTTCTTGAACAGGGGATATTCGAAGCTTGCATTGGAACAAGCTTTAACTAAAGCCAGATGAATAGATCGTAAATCCCTTCTTGCACCCAAAAACATTGAAACTACTAGATCAGAATGCTCAGTTAGACTGATCACTACTTTTTGTGCACAAGAGCGTTAAATTCGACGTATTATCTGCACAGAGTGGCCAATTGTGTTGACAGATGTCATTTTGGGCCCAATTCTGCCTAGTACACCAAATATAACATTCAGGAGGGCTCCTTCGATGCGTGATGCATTAGATAGACCCACACCTGAGGTTACTCCTAAAAAAACTTGGCTGAGCAAAACAGGATTCTTTAAGTGTACTTCCTGTCGTGCGTGCACATTTGCAAAAAATAGTACCCATTACATGACAGCTTTCAGTAAGGTTCCTGTCCCTATTCGAGAGTATTTAACCTGCAGGTCAGAATTCGTAGTCTACAAATTGAAGTGCACTTGCAATCTCGAATATATAGGAAGTACGACATTGCCCGTCCAAAAGCGCATTTTACAGCATATAAGAGCAATCGTCAATAGTGATAATAACTATCCTGTGGCGAGGCACTTTCGGGCTGTTCACAATAAATTATTGAAAGATCTTGAATACACTGTTTTATGCTCAGTACCTCACCCGAATGGGGTGGGGACCGTGAGAAACTACTCAGGCAAAAAGAGTCTCATTTCATACTATCTTTAGACACCAAGGCTCCTAACGGTCTGAATTTAACTGAGGATTTGAATAACTTCTTATGAGAATGAACTGTCTATAACACCTTTTCAGGTTATAATCATACTGTTGCATTTAAGTTTTATCGCTAAATTACGATGGAACAGATGTGTCATCGGATGATGACTAGTGTCATTTTTTTACATACATAATTAACGACTTTAGCGATTTATATAACACATATGAACTGTGATGGGCTGCTTAATCGACTGTGACTTGTATATATTTTCTTTTGTGGGTTGAAACCATGCATTTATTTTGTTTATTCTGCACTGCACTTTTTTATGCACTTTATTGACAGCAAAAATCTTAAACAA
The DNA here is from genome assembly GCF_964261635.1 of Lissotriton helveticus. Taxonomy (NCBI): domain Eukaryota; kingdom Metazoa; phylum Chordata; class Amphibia; order Caudata; family Salamandridae; genus Lissotriton; species Lissotriton helveticus. The sequence goes on along the minus strand of NC_136057.1, from coordinate 369,516,456 downwards.
ATGAAAGGTACCATTTATGTTTATTTATATTTGGTAAATTTTGAGCATTGATATATGGGGGATATAGTATAGCGTCAAAAAAACTATATGGGCTTACCTTATAATCTCAGGTTTCTGACACTTGTCATTTACTTAATAAGTAAAACTTGACTATGGCACTATGCCTTTAAGTCCTTTCCTGAATTTTTGGCTAAAATCTATAAGCTGAGCATTTTAGTTCAAATTAATATTGTTTGCGCTTTCTTGCTATTTTAGCATTTCTCCCTTGATTTAAAACTCAAAACATCAACAAAATGTACAATGTTAAATACATGCAATTTGAATTTGATATTTATTGCAAAAGACTGCAAAATGGTTTTTCTATTATTGCATGAAATGATTAGTACAATATATATTTTTGTCTGTCATTTGTTTTTATTGTTTGCACGTCGAATACGTGCACTGCACTAATTTGTCCCACCACTATGTTTACTATATATTGACACACCATTCTGAGCGTTTCATGTGATCAAGCTCCCTAGAGGAGTGTAACGCGTCGTGGATGGACACTGGTCCCTATGATTTTGATTGAATAAAATCTTGAACTCTGCTATCCATTTGAGGATTTGTACTTTCTTTCTGAACCACTACGGGCTACAGAAACGGAGTTGGCTTGGAGGTCTGCACCTGGTTTTGTTTCCGCCGTGCAGTGGCGGAACAGGAACATTGCTTTCATATATATATATATATATATATATATATATATATATATGCAGATGGGCTAATTAGTGTAGGGGTGGAAGTTGCCCAGATAGGGCATGGCCATGCCCCCACCCAGGGCTTTAAGTGTGGGGGGTCTGAGCCCCCCCAGTTTTTTTGGGGGGGCCTCAAAAGGGGGGTCTATTTTTAGGCCTCAAAGGTAGGGTGACCAGACGTCCTGGTTTTTGTTTGGTGTTACTAGTGTGGGTAACATGTCTTGATAGTGAAATACTGCCAATTCTGTTTTTCACTATTGAAAGGTTATCTTGCCCATAGGATAGCATGGGGAATGCTGTGTAACACGTCTACCTGCATATCTTCCCATAACGGCAAGATAGACATAAGGAATCTGGTATCCCTGAACTCAGAATTTAATAACACATCCTTTAGTGAAGATGGTTTTTAAATTCTAAGTTTGCTGATAGCACTTTTAGAAAGTGGCTGTTTTCCTGTTAAACCTTTGTGTGTTTCTGCCTGGTTGTGTATTGACTGTCTGGTTTGTGAGTGACAGGGGCTGGGTTCGGCTCCAGGAGGCTGGCTAAGTCAGCACAAGGCTGTATAGACCCAGCTGCATGTACTCTACAAGCAGATGGGTTTACTCTGCCAGCGCACCTCTTCTTTCTTAGTGAGTGTGGGCCAGGGCCATCAGACGCACCGCAGGAGGTGGAGCCAGCATTGTGGCAGGCAGGCACAGCCCTATTGAGACGCAGGTGCTCCTCCTCTCACCACTCTGGTGTGCTGTGAGTTGGCTGGCAAAAGGTAGAAGGTCTGCTGAAGAAAATTGTTGTGAGAAACCCCAGCAAAATAGACACAGTGAATATCTTCAAGGGTTTTGGGAAATCCTGCAATAGATTTCTAAGTAATGTAAATAATTTTTACATGTTTTAAAATGTTTGGTATTTTATGGCTTATACTCAATAAATATACCTTTTTGCCTATTTTATTATCCTTTGCTGGATGCGACTTCATGATTTTCTTAAGCACACAATGCTAGTTATCTTGATTTAGACCACGTCCCTACTCGGATAGGCCACACCCCTTTAAGAAATTTGCCACTCCCCTTTTAGAGCACCACCAGTTTTCCCCCCCACTTAAAGCCCTGCCCCCACCCCAAGTAAATGGGGCAACAGTCTTTCTACCCCTCAGGGGTAGATGGGTTAATTATTGAAAACTCACTAGATGCCAGGGAAAAGGTATTTAAAAAATACATAAAGGACTGGGGGCCACCTACCACCGGCATGGCTATGCCCCCTCACCAACTAAATGGGCAACATTCTTTTTGCCTCCCATGGGGGGTGTGGGGGCAGAAAGCCCAATAGCTGCCAGAGATGTATTTTTTTAATGCAGGGGTGAGGGCAACCCTGCATGGGCATGGCCATGTTCCCACCCTAAATAAATGAGGCAATAGTGGTTCTGCCAATCCCCGGGGCAGATGGTTGTAATTACCCCTGATCTGCTCCCAAGGGGGCTAAAAGCCCTCTAGATGCTAGGGAAAGTTCGGGTGGGTCTATCACGGCTCACCTGAAGTTTCCACGGGAACAAGAGACAGGAGACTGAAGAATAGCTACCAATTTCCCACTACCATATAGTCCACCCAACAAAGTCAAAGCAAGACAAGTGTACGGAGGAAGAGGGGAAACAAGGGGAGGAGAAACCTGAAGAGGGTCCCTCGGCACAACCTGGGCAGCGAGGATGCGTCATTGGATCCTGTAAACAAAGTATCGTCAATAGACTACTCTAATGAATGAAGGAAAACATAGAAATAGATAATCACTACATATACATCAATGATGTCTACCTGATGTGTTCCCCTCTTCCACTAGTGTCCAGTAGAAGTGCTTTCAGAAGTCAGCACTCAATTCTGCATAAAATAAATATAATCATAAAAAACAGAGACAGAAATCACTGAGGGTACACTATTTTTTGTATAATTGATTTACACTAAATGATGCTTACCAGTGTAGGTAACCTAGAAAAATAGCACATAGCACAAAAGTATCGAAGACCGACCCATGTGATAGGCCAGCAGTAAGGTAACAAAAATATGCACGAAAATGCAGGCTACAACAAACTGACCTTGTTAGGATCAATGCTTCATAGAACTATAAGCTGGTTGCTAGGAGATTAGAATGTTATAGTCTGAATAGGAGACAGTACAGAGGGAGCTGTGGAAGGAGCTGGAGGTCTCTTTACTTCTGACCATTAAAGAGTAACTTCAATTACTACTTCTGCATTGGAGTCATCTTTACATTGGCGACGAGGGCTAGAGCTCTGGCAGGGGACAGAGACTATGGTGTGACCTCCACCCCTGGATGATACCACTGGATTCTGTTGTGGTATACATTTTACTCCTCCAATTGGACTTCCTGTTTTCGTTTCTTATGTGTTGGTATGTACTTTTCCTTCTTGCAGTCCTAATATTACTGAGGAAAGACTGAACATTTTAAACAAGAATTAATATTCTTCTGTGGACAATTCGATGCCTGATGCATGAAAGCCGTTGTCTGAGCTTGCGATAGCGTGGTGAAGCGTTACTGACTATCTTTCACTGTGAGAGGTGCAAGCGTTTCAAATGCGACGTTGTGTGATATTTCAAATATCTCAAGAAACCTCTGCCGCTTTACTTACACGGCCGCATCTCAAGTGCATCATTTGAAGTTTCCTCTGCCTCGCCTGCGCGCGCTGATAAGCCGTTGCCATCGCTGAATCTTCAAGCCTTCCAGTCTTCTCCTCTCGAGCCTTCGTCATCAGCTGGGACGTCGCGTCGCTGATCTTGGTCGCGCAGCTTTGCAGGGTCAAGAACGTCAACGTCACTTGCGCGACCCCTGCGTGGAGGCCATCTTGGTATTCCTCGAATTAAGGTTTTGAAGTTTCCTCGTTTACTCGTTTCAAGTGTGCTCGCCTCACGGAGTAACAAACGACTTTTCTGTAACGTGAAGGAAGCGCAAATAGACTACTCACCTCTGAACAACATTCTACCAGTGGAATTTTGTATCGAGGAAGCGTAAGACTGCAAGAAACATTTTTTCTCATTTTCCTTAACTACTCCTTTTGTTGATTTAATTGATTTTGTCCATCATTATGAGTGATCAAGCTTTCTCAACGCCTCCTTCTTTTCTACCCTCTCCTGGTGAACCTTCTATACCTTGGAAAGAGTGGAAGAAATTATTCCTGACTTATGTCTTAGCTTCTGGGGCAGACAAATATGGTCCTGTTCGTAAACAAGCAATTTTGCTCCACAATTTAGGAGTAGAGGGTAGGAGATTATATGAAGATTTGCCTGAAATATCTTTGGGTGTAGGAGATGGGCAAGCTAGTAATGTATATGAAATGAGTATGTTAATGTTGGAAAAGAGGTTTATTACTAAGATTAATACTGTTTTAGAGAGGCATAAGTTTTTCTGTCGCGCTCAGAAACATGATGAAGACATTGCGACTTATGTAGCAGCTTTAAGAGGTTTATCCTTAAATTGTCTATTTAAAGACCTGACAGATTCCCTAATTCGTGATCAGATCGTCAGATGTACCAACAATAAAAGAGTGAGGGAGAAACTGCTCATAAAGGATTGCACTTTGGAAGAAGCAATTCAAATTGTTAAGGGTTTAGAGAATACTGACTTATGGATTAAGGAAATGGATAAATGCACTAGTTCCATTGTATCTAAGGACAGTACAGTAAAGGAACCTGAAGCTAATGCAAAGGCTCAAACTTCTGTTGATGAAACTAAAATTATTAAAAATGTTGGGAAGTTTGATGCCAAAACTGTAAGTAAGCCACCAGGTTACCGTCCTCCTAATTCTAGCCAACAGAACAACTCACGTCCAGTAAAATGCTATAGGTGTGGTTCTCCTGGACACATTGCATCCAGTCCACGTTGTGCAGCTAGAAATGCCATATGCAGAGGATGCGGAAAAAGGGCACATATACTCAAAGCTTGTAACGCTAAGACGCAATATATTAATGAGATTGACGATTGTTGTGAAAATGTTGAAAAACTCATGTTATGTGTAGATGGATTAGAAAACAGAGATTGCCCTTGCGTAGAAAAACCCATATGTCTAATTGATGTAGCTACAGAAAGTACTGATAAGCTTGAGAAGCCACATTGCTTGATACATTTTGACTGTAGAGATCCCAAGCATCCTCAAACTAGATGTGTCAACATGCTAGTGGACTCTGGAAGCTTATATACTTTATTGTCCAAGGATGCATATGTTGAAATTTGGGAGAATGATTGTGACATTGATTCTTGGAGTGCACCAGACATAAAAGCAGTGGGATATGGTGGCAAAACTATAGATATCCTAGGTCTCAGATGGATGGTAATAACTTTTCAAAATAACAAGGTTTTTGGACGAGTATATCTTACTAAACAAGGGTCTAACCTGCTTGGTTGGCGCCACCAAAAGGACTTAGGAATTGTCTTGAATCCCAATGCAATTGAACCAGTCTCTTCCTTTTCTGTTCTAAGTGTTGACACTTTTGAAACTGATATCATAAAAAAAATTCCTAATGTTTTTTCGGATAAATTAGGAAAGTTGAAAGGGTTTTCTCACAAAATAATCCTTAAAAAGAAGGCAATACCAGTAGTTCACAAAGTGAGGAATTTGCCACACTTAATGAGGGAACCTCTTAAACAAGAATTAGATAAGTTGCTAGATCTGAAAATTATAGAACCGATTGAGGCATCTGAGTGGCTCGCCCCCATTGTGGTCGCACCCAAGGATGGTGGGACCAAGATTCGGCTCTGTGTGGACTTGCGCGACTTAAATAAGAATATATGGGTTGATAGGCAACCCTTACCAAACATCTCTGAAATGTTAAGTGCCATGGGTGGTGGTATGTGTTTTAGTGTAATTGACATGTCTGCAGCCTACCACCAGATAGATTTGGATGAAGAGTCAAGACACCTCACTTCCTTTGTAACACCGCTGGGGGCGTTTCGTTATTGTAGAATGCCGTTTGGTTTGGCATCGGCCTCAGCGGTGTTCCAAAGAGTGATGCAGCAAGTTCTAGTTGGAATAGACAATGTTCTCTGTTTTCAGGACGATGTATTAGTAGTTGGAAAAGATTGTCATCACCATGATAAGATATTAACCGAAGTTTTGCAACGCATGGAAACCAATGGGTTGACGATAAAAAAGGAAAAATGCCAGTTGAAGCAAGATAATGTAACATATCTTGGTCATGAGATATCTGGTCTAGGCATTAAACCTAAAAAAAGTATAATTTCTGCAATCAATGATGCTCCCACGCCAACGACTAAAGACCAGTTAAGGTCTTTTCTAGGATTAGCTGAATATTGTTCGAAATTCATCAAGGGGTTTTCCAATGTAGTTGAGCCTTTAAGGCAATTGATGAAGAATGGTGTAGTTTTCGAATGGAATGAAGCTTGTGAGAATGCTTTCAAATGTGTGAAAATGGCAATCCTTCATGCACCCACTTTAGGTCACTTTGACGTTAAAGCCAGAACATTGGTTACCACTGATGCGAGTACTGTGGGAATTGGGGCTGTGCTCTCTCAAATATCTGATGGTGTAGAAAGGATTATAGGCTTTGCCTCTAGAAGACTTCAGGGTGCTGAAGTTTCTTATTCAGTTATTGAGAGGGAAGCTCTCGCTTGTACGTGGGGAGTTAAACATTTCAGGTATTTTCTTTGGGGTTTACCTTTTAGAGTACGGACGGATCACAAGCCCCTTGTGCATTTGTTTAAAGGAGGAAGAGGCTTGGAGGGAAATGTCACTCCAAGGATATCTAAATGGATTTTATCTGTGCTTGAATACAACTTTCAAATGGAATATGTGAAGGGAGAGAGGAATGTCATTGCAGATTATCTGTCTAGAATGCCTGTAGATTTGGTGGTTGGTGAGTCAGAAATCAATGATCCAGTGATTAGTTGTGATGAAATCCTAGCATTTGATAAGGGTCAATGGGAGACTGCCATGGCAGATGATCAACTAATTCCTTTAGTTATGGAAAATGTTTCTGGAGGATGGTCTAGGGAATCTTCTAATGATATTCGTTTGAAGGGTTTTTTTAATGTAGAAGCTGAATTGAGTGTTTCTGAAGGTAAGCTGTGGAGGAGGAACAGGTTGGTGCCACCGTGTAATCTCAGGTCCAAACTTATGAACATAGCGCATGAAGGTCATTTAGGAAGGAACATGACCAAAAGAAGGATCCGTGAATCGTATTGGTGGCCGGGTATGGATGGTGAAATAGATGATTTGGTCAGAAATTGTCATGCGTGTGCTGGGAGTGAGAAATCAAAGGTGGTTAGGCAACCTCCTCTTTCCTGTGTTGAATTTCCAGCACGTCCCTGGGAGAAATTGGCGATTGATTTCCTGGGTCCGATTTCCAAATTGGGTGCTCAGAATAGATTTATAATGGTCCTTGTAGATTATCATTCAAAATGGTTTGTAATGGAGTCGACGGAGAACATTGATACTAGAAGGGTGATAAGTTTCATGGAAAGAACATTTCTGAATGAGGGCATACCAAAAACTTTAATTTCAGACAATGGTGTACAATTAATATCAAGAGAGATGAAGGAATTTTTGGGTGGTATGGGAATTTGTCATGAGAAAGTTGCATTGTTTAGGCCACAAGCAAATGGTCTTGTGGAAAGAATAAATAGATTGTTGATGGAGAATATTCAGTTATCTTTGGCGAATGGTCTGTCGTGGTCTGACGAACTTAAGAAGATGGTCTGGTCATATAGAGTGACCCCGCATTCAGTCACAGGTGTATCTCCATTTGTTTCTCTGAAAGGGCGTGAGCCAGGGTTGAAGGAAGTTCCGGGTTGGCTGAAGAACAAAGAATGTGTCTGGGTTGACCGTTCTAGTGTGAAAGATGGTGTCGTCAAAAGACAGTGTGATTCTGCACATTCGTACAATTTGAGAATGAGGGTGAGAGATTCGGATATAAATGTTGGTGATTGGGTGGTGACGAAGAAAGGTGGTTTTGTCATAAAGGGGGAAAGTAAATACTCACGACCTAAACAAGTGAAATCGGTAAAAAAAAATGTTCTCATCTTAAATGATGGTTCAGCTTGGAGTTGTGGTAATGTTGCAAAATGTAATCCTCCTTAATTGTCACTTTCTATTTTTCTGTATTTGCTTGGATTTTTGACTTTTATTTTTATGTTGTATTATATTGTGATGGGGGAGATGTGTTAGGATCAATGCTTCATAGAACTATAAGCTGGTTGCTAGGAGATTAGAATGTTATAGTCTGAATAGGAGACAGTACAGAGGGAGCTGTGGAAGGAGCTGGAGGTCTCTTTACTTCTGACCATTAAAGAGTAACTTCAATTACTACTTCTGCATTGACAGAGGGAGCTGTGGAAGGAGCTGGAGGTCTCTTTACTTCTGACCATTAAAGAGTAACTTCAATTACTACTTCTGCATTGGAGTCATCTTTACAGACCTCCTTTAATTCAGGAGTCTGTGATGCTGACTGCTATGTTTTCATACAGCCAAGAATTACTGAAGGAATTGGGTCTCCTTTACTTCAGGAGTTTGTGATGCTGACTGCTGTGGTTTCATAAAGCTAGGAAATATGCCACAAAACAAATGCAGATGCCCATGTACTCCAAAGAGATCCCTTCAGATACGTAAATTCTTTTCTAAACCATTCTCAGACGTCTTTCATACACACAAGCGCAAGCGCGTTACAGCCTTTGAATAATTCTTTATGTTTTCTTATTTTGCAGGAGAGGCCCCCACCGAGGACGCTGTGCCGAGACGAGCAACGAGGAGGAGTACCGCAAGGAGTCAGGCGTTGGGAAGACGGACGCAGACGGGAACAGGAAGTGCTGACGTGACCTAGGGTATGACAGAAATACTCGCAAGAGCTGGAATGCGAACTGCTCCTTTCATCCAGATGGGGGAATTTATGCTGGCGTAGCTCAGCCCCTGCTGCATATTGCAGTAGGGACGGAGCATTTATGACAGTACACCCCGCCCAATAGTGCCTCCAACCGGTTTGGATTCCAGGGATACTTTCGATGAAAAAGACGAACCAAGCGAGTGGCATGGACATGTCTCACAGGTTCCCTGGTTGATCCTTGGACCCATATCCTATCCAGTGTACCAGGTATTGGAGCCTACACCGCACACGCCTGGAGTCCACCATAGTCCCTACTTCATATTCCTGTTCATCATTTGCATCTACAGAATTTGTCTGGATGGGTAGCACAGTTCCTTGCGTAACAGGTTTCAGCAATAACACATGAAAAACAGGGTGTATCTTCAGGGTTTCAGGGAGTTCTACTTTAATAGCCACAGGGTTTATTACTTTTATGAACTTGTAGGGACCTATATAACGAGGTTTGAATTTTCTGGCACCTTTGATTGTAACATGGCATGTTGACAACCAAACCATGTCCCCTACAGCATATTCAAGACCTGGGCGGTGATGAAGATTTGCACTTCTCTAGTAATCTGCTTTAGCTAAGTCTAGGTTCAATATAGTGGCCTTTTGTATTTCCTGAATCTCCTTGACAAATTCCTGTGCAGCAGGAGCTGAAGCAGAGGCAGTAGGGAGAGATAGCAAGAATCATTGATGAAACCCATACGCACAAAAAAAGAGGAAAAGATCAGTAGAGGAGTGTATACTGTGTTAACGGAAAATGAATCAGCCCACAAATACTTGTCCCAATCAGGGGTGTATTGTAACAACTGACACCGTATATACTGCTCTAATAACTGATTAACCCTTTCTGTTTGTCCATCGGTTTGTGGGTGATGACCAAAGGAAAACTGTACATCAATGTGTAAATGCTTGCCCAACCCCTTGCAGAAATTGGAAACAAACTGAGGGTCACAGTCAGAAATCATCATGGAAGGGAGCCCATGTAACCTAACGATGTGCTGTACAAACAAGCAGGCCAACTCCTGAGATGTAGGAAGGGACTTCAAAGATATAAAGTGAGACATTTTAGTCAACATGTCTACCACCACCCATACCACAGTTTCTCCTTGTGTTGTTCTGGGTAGTTCCACTATGAAATTGATAGAAATGGCATGCCAAGGACTAGGAGGAGTCGGCATAGGATCCAAAAGCCCAGCGGGGACTTGATGAGATCTTTTGCTTTGTGCACATACGTAACATTTCTGTTGGTAATTCTTAGTGTCAGTTGCCAGGGAAGGCCACCAGAAGTGGCGTCTTACAAGATCCACGTTTTTTTTCTAATATCCGGGTGAAATGAGAGTACATGAGCATGACTCCATTCTAGGGCCTGCCTTTGTAAATCTGTTGTGGTAACCACTAACCCTCCCTGAATGTATAGGAGGTTCTCTATTCTTGTTCCTTGATGCTTCTCTTCCCAAATGGTAATCTCCTCTGTCTTGTGCCACTGCCACCCTCTGTAAAATATCCGCTTCTGAAATAATGACCAAGAATACGTTCAGTGGCCATAATAGGAGGGGGATCCGACTCTTGTTCCTCAACCGAATACCCAAATCTGGATAAGGGGTCCGCCTTTTCATGTCTCTTTCCAGGATTCATTAAAAAACAAAGTCCACCGCAATTGCCTCATAGACAAAACCCTTGCTGATCTCAAAAACAATACATTTATATGATCAGTAAGGACAGTGATTTTATGTAAGGCCCCAGTAAATACTGGCGCCATTCCTCAAAGGCTCTCTTTATGGCTAATAGTTCTTTGTCCCCCATGGAGTAATTTTGCTCTGTGGAATTCAGTTTGTGTGCGAAAAAGGCAACATGATGCAAGTACCTGGTGGTGGCATCTCTCTGGGAAAGAACACCCCCTATTGCCATTTGTGATGCATCAGTTTCTACTGTAAAGGGGTGAGAAGGGTTTGGGTGTTTCAGTATGGGAGCCTGAGTAAAGGCCTCTTTTAGTGTATCAATGGCGTTTTCTGCTTCAGGGGACCAAAGGAACACTACCCCTTTCTTGAGCAGCTTTGTTATAGGGGAGGCTAATGCTGAAAAGTTCTATGTGAATCGCCTGTAAAAATTAGCGAACCCTAAGAAGCTCTGTACTTCCTTCACAGCTCTGGGTGATTGCCACTGCGTGATTGCTGTAACCGTTTGAGGATTCATGCTCACTCCATTTGGAGAGAGGATAAACCCCCAAAAAGGCTACCTGATGCATGAGAAACTCACACTTTTCTAGCTTCACAAACAATTGGTTTTCCTTCAGTTTCAGAAGTACTGATCATACGTGATTTTCAAGCTCAGCTATAGTAGATGAATAGACCAGGATGTAATCGATATAAACTATGGCGTATATGTCAAACATTTCTTGCAGGACCTCATTAATGAAGAACTGTAAAGCTGCTGAAGCGTTGCATAATCCCAAAGGCATTACCAAATATTCATACTACCCAAACTTAGTACGGAAAGCAGTTTTTCATTCTTCTCCCTGTTGTACTCGTACCAAGTGATATGCCCTTCGTAAGTCAAGCTTGGTAAAGAGTTTAGCCTTCTTTACCTCCTTCAATAAAGAGGGGATTAAAGGTAAAGGATACCTATTTTCTATGTTATTCTCATTTAGTGTTCTATAGTCAATGCAACATCGAAGACCCCCTTCCCTCTAAGGTATAATAAAAAGAGGAGAGGAGTCAGGACCTTGAGGGTCGGATAAACTCAATGCACAACATCTCATCTAGGCATTAAGTGAGATTTAGATATGGCTACATGGAATCTGGGCCCCAGGAATTAAGTCAATCCTGCAGTCATATGGTCTGTGTGGAAGGAGGACTGTGACCTTTTGTTTATCAAAGATTCCTGAAAGCAAGAAGGGTTTGTTGGGGTTCGATATTTAAACAGTGGTCTGTACAATAGGCAGAAGGGAAGGTTAGTATCTTCTGTCTCCAATCTGTGGCAGGATTATGCTGAGTTAACCATGGAACACCTAAATGGCTGGGAATTGTGGAGATTTAATAAAGTCAAAGGAATTAGTTTCTGTATGTAACTCAGGGATACATAAAGTCAATGATCCTGTAGAGTGAGTAACTGGACCTGATTTAAATGCACTGCCATCTATGGTCTTAACTTTCTCTATGGATCTCTCTCTTCCACAGGTATTTTCATGTTCCTGGCCCACTGTATGTCCATGATGTTCCCGGTAGCACTAGAATCTACCATGATTTGTATTTTGATAGATTGATCTTCCCAGAATAGACAGGACCCCCTCATACAAATGAGAATACTGTACTGTTGTGTTACTCTGAGGGATGTGTTGGGAGACTATTAACCCTGACCCATCTGAAACTCTTGTTCCCTTAGACTTCAGGCTCATCAGTTTCCAGAATCTGTATGCCTTTTTGGTTTAACTGGACAATCCCTTAAAAAATGCCCCTGCTTCCCACAATACAGACACAGTTTCATGTCATGACAACGCTGTCTTTCCTCATCACTAATGGGACCCTTAATGCTCCCTATTTGCATTGGCTCTGTTTGGTCACAGGTCTTTCTGTCTCAGCTTGTTTCTCCTTGTATACTACAATACGCGCATCAGTACAACCCCTTTCTTTCTTCTGTTCATGTAATCTATGGTCGAGTTTTACCAACAGATTTATGAGAGCCCTACATGTATCGGGGGGGGGGGGGGATCTACTACCTGAGCCAAAAGATCTTTTAATTCATCCTGGGTCCTTTATGAAAAAAAGGCACTTTGTTTAGCCATTGGCCAACCAGCCTCTGCAACTAGGCGATTGAAATCAGCAATATACGTTATCAAGTCTTTGGTTCCCTGTTTAAGATTTAATAGTTCTGTTTCAATAGACTCGATAAAGGAATGGCTATCAAAAAGTGTTCACCTTTAAATGAGTCCTAATCATAAAGGAGTGGATCATTAAAGTCAACCATTGGTATAGACTATGTAGCTGCTACACCACCCAGGTACGAAAGAACAAATGTTACCTTGGCTCGATCGGTCGGAAAACAGGCTGCCTTCCACATGAAGCGTAATTGGCATTGATTAATGAAAGATGCGAATCGGGATGGATCACCCATAAATCTCTCGGGGGGGCTAAAGTTATAGAAAGAAGGGTAGTAACCTGTATAACAGGACTCCCCGAAATGGGGGAAGTGGAAAAGGGAGAAAAGGTACCCTCAGAAGCCCCTAAAGCTGCCTTGGGAGGTATCCTTGGGAGGTATCCTGTGTAACATCCCTTTGTTTCGTGTCTGCTCTCAATGAAAGAGCTTGTGTCTCTAATTGCATATTTCCTATCATGTGTGCCAGGTCAGCCATGGTAATTTGGTGCTCCTCCATCTTGTTCAGGTGAAAAATCAACATGGGCTTCGCGTTCTATCACTTCTCATTACCACATAGTCCACCCAACAGAGTCAAAGCAAGACCAGTTTACAGGGGGAAGAGGGGAAACAAGGTAAGGAGAAAGCAGAAGAGGGTTCCTCGGCACAACCTGGGCAGCAAGGATACGTTACTGGAGACTTCTGTGATCCTGTAAACAAAGTATCATCAATAGACTACTTTAATGAATGGTGCAAAACAGAAATAGATAACCACTACATATACACCAATGTTTACCTGATTTGTTCCCCTATTTCACTAGCGTCCAATAGAAGTGGTTTCAGGAGTCAATAATCAATTCTGCATGAACATAATAATAAAAAACAGAGAGAGAAATCACTATGGATACACTATTCTTTTGTGTAATGGATTTACACTAAATGGTGCGTATTAGTGTAGGTAACCTAGAAAAATAGCACATAGCACATAGCCCAAAGTAATGAAGACCGACCTATGTGACAGGCCAGAGGTAATGTAACACGAATATGCAAAAAAGTGCAGGCTAAACCAAACTTAACTCCTTTAATTCAGGGGTCTCTGATGCTGACTGCTATACTTTCATACAGCCAAGATTTACTGAAGGAATTGTGTGTCTCCTTTAATTCAGGAGTTCGTGATGCTGACTGCTATGCTTTCATACAGCCAGAAATTACTGAACGAATTACGTCTCTTTTAATTCAGGAGTTTGTGATGCTGACTGCTGTGGTTTCATAAAGCCAGGAAATATGCCACAAAAGAAATGCAAATGCCCATGCACGCCACAGAGATTCCTTCAGATAAGTATATGCATTGCTAAACCATTCTCAGTCGTCTTTCTTATTCACAAGTGCAAGCTCGTTACTGCCTTTGAATGATTCTTTATGTTTTGTTATTTTGCAGGAGGGCTGCCACTGAGGACGCTGTGCCGAGGAGAGCGACAAGGAGGAGTACTCGATGTGAGGAGTCGGGCGTCGGGAAGTTGGACGCAGCTGCGAACCGGAAGTGCTGACGTGAAGTAAATGCTCGCAGGAGCTGGAACGCGAAGTGCTCCTTCCGTCTGGACGGGGGAATTTGGGAGGGAGGTCAGGGGGGGGGGGGTTAAAGCAGACCAGAAACTGAAGTGTGGAAAAGGCCGCTTTATTAGGAACAGGTGCACATTACAAAATCATAACCTCGGCAACGCCTTCCAAAACTAGACCTCACTAAATAAATAAATAAACCTGACCCCCGCTGCCACCCCTTCCCCTAAACTTTTTATGGCCCCACCCATGCAATACAACATTTGAAACATTATAACAACATTATAAAATATTACATCATCATTAATAAACATAACGTCATCATATCAATCCCAATAACTTACACATACCAGGCCCATCCTTAACCAATCACCTGCCTGCCCCTTCACCTCTGTCAAACCCCCAAAACATATGATCATCCAACCAATGACCAACTTATCCAATCCCTGTCGCTAACACAAACCTGAACAACAATCAACCAAAATCTGACACCAACTGCCCAGAAACAACTAGACCCCGCCACCCAGGAAGGAGGGGGGGCAACACTACCCACCCACCCCCTTTCTGCCCCCCCCAATAGGAAAAAAGGGGAGTATGAAACCAAAACCTCAACGCTGCACGGACAAGGCCCTCGCCAAAACCTCTCTTAGCTCCAACAAATACAAGTCCATGCCTATTCTGGATAGATGAACTCCATCGTCCCTAAAAAACTCAACCGACTCAAAACGAATCTCCCTGTGAGAAAGTCTCCCAAAACCCAGCTGTCGGCAAAAACGAGAAACCTCAGCATTCACCTTCTTTCCGGCCCTGTCAACTGCTCTCGGGTTCACGGCTCCACACCAAATCCTGCGGGGTATCAGTTCGGTCCAAAAAACATGGCAACCAGCCCAACGTTCCTTAATGAAACTCAAATCCCTCTTCATGGCCCGCAACAAAACAACCCCTTTCGTTGCACAGAGATCATTTTCGCCTAAGTGGATGACCAAAATATCTGGACAACAATTCCCAACTAAACCTTTGTTAAGACACGGAATTAATTCCTTCCAAAGCATCCCCCCTTTACCCTTCCAAACAATAGTGAACATTTTATCATTAAATCCCAACAATTCTCCAAAATAACTTTGGGCAGCCTGAACCCGGGCCCACTTGACGAACGAATGGCCCAACAATCCACACCGTCACCGCTTGGGATGGAGGCCCAGCCACAGAACCTGTAAAAGAGAAAACAATGAATGCTCAAGGAAAAGAGGATGACGCATGCGCCTCCCCCGCATCTCCCCGCACATAACGCTGAAAGCACTTAGATGACCAGCGGCCCAACTTCATAATGTCCCCTTCAGACCACCCCCTGTTATGCGCTTCTGTCGCCGCACCAATACGAAATGAGTGTGTCCCGAATTGGTCGCCATCCAAACCAATGTGCTGCAGCGCTTTACGCAAAACCATGCGCAGTTGGTATGCTGTAACAGGAGCTTTGTTAACGTGCTGGAAAAACAGATCACCGTCAGAACCCCCGGATAATTTGCGCCAGTGGCGAGTCAAGCGCAACGGACATGTAATCTTAGGGGAACGGGCTTCCAACCACACCACTTTACCCAATTTCCTTTGATCGGTCTTGGAACAAGAAAGCCACACATGAACACCCTCTTCGGAGCAAAATACATCTCTCCAACATATACCAACCTTAGCTTTAGAACCCAACAATTCTGAAACCCGAAAAGCCCCAAAGAACATAAAGGCCATTAACATGGAAAACAAACAAGCCTCAAAATCATCGCTACAAACAGAAGGCAGGACAGCTAATACCCGCGCCAATGTCTGCCAAGATAAAGCGGCCCTATACCTTGTGGAACCTCCCCGCTCCCTGGCCCAACACTCCAGCATTCTTTTGTCAATCTCACCAGCTGAAGGAGAATATCCCCAAAAAAGTTTACCCATGAAGGATATCCCCGCCAACTTTCCTGCGATGGTGACTCTAGACAAACCTTTATCCATAAGGTGCAAAATAAATTGGATCACATCCTCGGAAAGGCGCCAAACTTCCTCACGCCTGGACGCCCCCAATTCCAGGAACTCCTTCCAAGCCAAGGAATAAGCTGAACGCGTGGACAGAGACAAAGAACCTACCACCAGTTGTAATACCCGACGTTGCCTACGTGCCACAGATGAATCGGCATTGGGGTCGGTGATCTGTCCGCCTCCCTGGCCAGTCCACGGAATCTCCCCCACTGCGAACGAGACAAAGCATCTGCTATGTCATTGTCCACACCAGGAATGTGTAAGGCTCGAAATGCAATGTCATGCTTCAAACAACCCAACACAAAGACTCTCATTAGCTTCAGAACCTGCTCGTCTCTGGCTGACTGCCGATTCACAATCTCGACCACCGCCATGTTGTCCACACGAAAAAGTACTTTTTTGTGTGCTAAGTCCTCACCCCACAGGGTCAAAGCCACCAGCAAAGGAAAAAGCTCAAGAAATGTTATACTCCTTCCCCCATTCAACCATTCTTCCGGCCATCTCTCTGCACACCATCTCCCATTCCAATACAGGCCAAAACCCTCACTGCCCGCAGCATCAGAAAACATCTGCACATCCCACTGAAAATCCATATCTCTCACCAAAGGCACACCATGAAAGGAAGTCAGAAAATATTTCCACATCCGCAAATCCTCTTTCACTCCTGCTGAGAGACGCACACGATGGTGCGGCAAATGGTGTCCAGCCAGAGCCCTGCCCAACCGCCGACAAAAAGTCCTCCCCGCTCGCACCACTCTGCACGCAAAATTAAGGTGCCCCAACAACACTTGAATCTCTTTCACCTGCACCTTCTGTTTCAACAACATACCACTCAATAGGTCCAGCATTTTTGTCTTCTTCTCCTCCGGCAGGCGAGCCTGCATCGACACAGAATTAATTTCAATGCCTAGGAACGATAAAACTGTGGCAGGACCCATAGTCTGTTCAGGAGCCAAAGGCACGCCTAGTTCCTCCATGAGCCCATGGAAGGTGTCCAGAGCTGTCTGGCACTCTGCGGAGGCCGGGGAACCTACAAAAAAGAAATCGTCTAAATAGTGCGTGACCAGGGAATGACCAGAATGGTGTGTGAAATGCCACTGCAAAAAAGTGCTGAAACATTCAAAAAGAGCACATGACATGGAACAACCCATCGGCAATGCTTTGTCCACGTACCACTTTCCTTCAAAATGGATACCCAGAAGACACCAGTCATCTGGATGGACTGGAAGCAGCCGGAATGCAGACTTAATGTCACACTTGGCCATCTCTGCAGCTGCGCCCGCGGTCACAACAAGTGACATGGCCACGTCAACTGAGGAATATGACACCGAAGCAGCCTCCTCGTCAATGAAATCATTCACAGAAGACCCCTCCGGCCATGATAAATGCTGAATAAGTCTGAACTGTCCCTGCTCCTTTTTAGGGACCACACCAATTGGTGAAATGATCAAATCTTGGATCGGCCAGTCATGAAAAGGGCCTGCCATCCGACCTTCACGCACTTCTTTACTCAATTTGTCTTGGACCACTGCTTTATGCTCGAAAGCTGACTTTAAATTGTCTGCCCATTGCCTCTGCCTTGGCCCCAGGTATCCCAAACGAAAACCAAATTGAAAGCCCTCCAAGAGCTTCTGCTTAACAGTTGCGTTCTTATAATCCTGAAGGGCCCGTTGTAACTGAGGCAGCTTAACTGGTGTATGAGCTCTTTGGCCCAGAGCCCTGCGCGCCTCTACCTCCCCGGCCCCCTCTAAACTGCTGTGACGATCCTGCCGCACCTGAACTTGTCTGATTCCCCTGTTGGCCACCTCCCGGCTTGGGCCCTCAGCATTTAAACAAGGGGTGTCACCTGCCACAGCCTGAGCACTCATGCCTATATTTGCAATACTCTCTGGTGCACAACCCCTTATTGAAATCCCAGCAAGCACCATTTCCCCACTGTGAACCTGAGCTACTCCCCACCCCTCCCCGGATGGGCTTCCCCTGAAAGGGCTGATAAATTAAAGGGAGACCGCTGGCCGTAAAAATGGTCTTGCCCCCAGAGGCGGCCCCCATCGTATGCTGCCATAAATCAGTATCCAGCTCTCCCCACTTTGCTTCCGAGTCCCATGCCATCCTTGCCCTAAATTCTTCGTCATACTGGGCCCAAGCATATCCACCACCAGTAAGCTGCGCTTTCCGAATCACATCCATTTATTTAAATATAGAAACGCTGCGCTCTGGAAATTTCTCACAATAAACACTGGCATAAATGAGAAACGCCGCTGTCCAATTCTCAATCTTCAGTGGTACCTTTGGGCGTTTTGCCAGCTCATACTCCTCTTCCTTTGAGCCCTCTTTAGACCTAACTTCACGGTGGAGGAGCTTTAATATCTCCACATACTCACCCTTCCAAATGCGCTCCTTCGTTGCCAACATAAGGTGAGCGCCTAACGGTTTAGTGACTCCCATATATGGCAATTTTTTTAATTTCAACTCCTTACTGTGTAGTGGGTCTTTGACTCCTTCTACAGCATCCGTATTTGTACCACTTTCAGTCTTACCTTCAACTGACCCAACACTGGCCTCCGTACCCACACCCGTATCCTTAACATATCTCCCTTTCAACAATCTCCCTTCCCCAACCCCCCCAACCCCCTCCACTGCCGTCCCCACAGACACCATTTTTGGTTTGGCCTGTGTAAGTGCTCTCTCACCTGGCTCTAAAGGAATTGTCTTTGCTGCCTCCTTCCGTGGCGCAGAAAAATCTAACAGGGTCCTTCCTCGAGGAGCCCTACTGGATGTGCCATGCTCTCGTCTCTCCTTTCACTTGTCTGTAACTGACGACACCTGCAAAACACTATGGGACACATGAGAGGACTCCCCCTCCGCCCCTTCACAAAATTCTCCTTCCTCAGGAGTGTCATCATCATCAAAACCACTGGCTCCATCTCCAGAAGCCCCACATTTTCATGTGCCATAACACCTCGGGTCTTACCCAACCCGTCATTAGAAACATTAAGCTCAGACTGAATAGAACGTCTTCCTGGAGGGGGAGCAGACTGTACACGCCTGTACCTTCCCCCGCGCTGACTCTGTAGCTCCATAGCCGACGGCAAGGTCGACCAACTATACCTGCTATTCGTTGGGGCCAGCGAGGTTGCGCAATCCCTTCGTGTGCTGACCGCGAAGGGATCCCTCGGTGGAATAGAGATCGCCGCGCTAGGCTCTCTCCTCACTTCACCTCGGCGAAATGGGACTGGACTGCGCCCTACCGAGTCTGGACCGCCAAACTGATCTACGACCTGAAAAGAAAAAGTTTGGACTGGTGTGCTGGGGCCCCTCATAACAAAACCTGTGCCCACCCTAGGCCTTGCCTGCGACCTATCAAGAGACAAAACCCTACCCTCACTCCGCAAAGGTGCCCCCCTCACAGGAGAATCCCTCACCACATCCTCATCGTCACTCGAAACCACTCTAGTCGGCGCAACCGCCGAAGAAGAGACTCTTCCTGAAATTCTCTCATTAAACCCCTGCTCCCCACCCTCTCTCTGCAGCCCACTCCTATCCATGTGCACCCTTCTAAAACGCTCCCAACCAGAAGGCTGATACTCAAAACGGGAGCCAACCATACCCTCTGAAAAACCAGGAAGAGCATCTGAAGACCCCCGAACCCCAACACTACCCACCCGCCCAAAACCCTTACCAGACTGTGAAAATGTAGAAGGAACCACATTCCGAACCCCAACATCCGAAACATGTTGCCAGGCCTCAGAAAAATTCACTAATGTTGACCTCCCAACAGGTACCTGACCCACACCCATCTCAGAGAAACCAGACCTAGAAGCACCCATTTCTCCCACAAGAGCTCCTTCACTCTCATCCCTTAAACTACCCAAACCCCTAACAGGCAAAACTTCATTTTGCCTCACATTACAGTCCACACGAGAAAGGGGAGGAGGAACACCCTGTGCAACCCTACCCTCCAACTCATGTAATAAAACATCATCAGAAAAACCCACAACTTGAACACCAGCCCCTGACCTGTCAACCCCCCCATCAAAAACAGCTCCAGCACTGACGCCCCCCTCCCCAACTTGAGCCCACTCTCCCTCACCTCTAGAGCTTCCCAATACAGACAAAGCCTCCTCATGTTCCGAAGGCAGACCAGAAAATAACAAAGGGCTATGCGTCAAACCTGCCTCCTCATCTGCCCCCTCTTCCTGTGTAATAACCATATCAAAAGAAGCCTGGCCTAAATCGAGATTAGGTACATCATAGACTGCCATATTCACAGCCTCAACCAAGTGTTGGTCAAACTGAACCCGACCAGGAGCTGCGTGATGAAAAGAGAAAACTTCCCTGCCCTCCCCCAAAACACCCCTCCCTTCACCCAAAGCAATTGACCCTCTACGAGCACCGGCTCCCAACCCCTCCTGCTGCTCCAACCTCGTTAATGATGAAGAGCGTTTCGCGCTCATTTTACGACCTCCACGGCCATGAACGGCCGCCGTTGAAGCCTCCAAATTGCTAACACTCGCATCGCCACAGGCACCTTCCAAAGCGCTCCCGGTCACCTGCATCACACGCACGACCTCCGCTCCTGCACACGGAGGGTCGCGTGAAACACCCGACACCTCCGCTTTCCCCGCACGCGCCTTTGAAGGCGGGGCCGCCTTCCGAGTACGGGAGCGGCCCCGCTCATTTACCGCCTCAGACCGGCGCTGCTTCGGCGACGAGCAGGCTGCCACTACCGCAGCTACGCCAGCAGAGGCCTGGCGCGAGGGACGCGCTGGGCCTCCCCCAATCACCAAATCCACCTGGCCGGCTTCGGACAACAAGCGCAGAGCCTCCAGCACACGGTGATCTTCCATCGCCGCAATAAAACAAGAGTAGAATATACTAGCCCTAAATTTTAATGCTAAATGTAAAAATACTAACTCACAAAGTTCCACACAAAAACTAAGCTAAGCCTCCAGCCACCAGGTCACCAAACCCAAAATGGTGCCCGAGGGGAGGAGTCAGGGAGTCTTATATGTTGGGCTGCTAAAAACCTACCAAAAGCAGCCCAACGAAACTTCTAGAAGGGTCTGGAAATGAGGAGAACCCCCTCCCCCCCGGAGCCCTCCCAAATAGCCCGGGGTGAGATCTCCCTGTGGTCGGCACCCCCCCAAGTCCCCCTTATGCTGGCGTAACTCTGCCTCTGCTGCAGATTGCAGCAGGGACAGAGCATTTATGACAGGTTCCACCCGACACAAGTGATTTTACCTTTCGGGCAAATGGAAGTGGTGCACGTGTTGCACTTTGGCCCTGGCCACCAGGGCCGGCGCTAGGCATGGGCAGTGTGGGCAGCTGCCCAGGGCCTCGCGCTCAGGGGGCCCCCTGCTTCACTGTGAAAGGCCACGCTTTCAAAGTTAGCCTCCAGGGCCCCCTGCCCCACGCAATCAAATTACAAATGCGAGGTGTCTTGACCTTCCTGGCAGGGTGTGAGGGCATTCCTGGGGGCGCAGGGGTGGGGGCGGAAGGGACAAACAAAGTAGGGACTGCACAGCAACTGGGCCAGCAATTATGTTGGCTCACAGTGTCAGGGGCGAGGCAACACCTCTGCTAAGTACCGGCCATTGCCTTTCTGCATTTTGTTGCTAGGTGACAGAAGGCCCCCTTTGTTAGCAGAACAAGCCAGACACAGGTAAGGAGAGGTGGGTGAGGGGAGGAGGGAGCAGCCAGATCAACTGGCTCATGTTTACTTTTGTATCCCCTATTTTTATTATGGGAATGTGGATTTCAAATGTATTTAGAAGTGTCACGGTAGTGTTTTACTAAATGCTTCTTTACTGCTTGGAGGCCCAGGGGAGGGGGCCCCCTTTTCCTGTGCCTCTAGGCACTAGAGTAAGATCCAGGTGTGGGGCCCCCTCCTTGTGCCTTGTAGCCATTACTCCCTCTTTCCTTTCTTCGTCCCCCCACAAAAAAACCATGCTTGCTGGAAAGGTTGTCTTTTTCTGACATTTCTCACTTTAAATGTGCTCCCTCGGGAGGGACAGAAATAAAAGGTTAAAATTGAAAAATAATTAAAGCAAGACAGTGTGGATCGAAAAAAGTGGCAACATTGATTTTATTCAAACCCAAAGCACATTAGCGCCACTTTAAAGAGTTTGCCAGTGAAGCGCTACTTTTGTTTTTATGAGATGGGGCAGAGGCAGGGTGACA
Organism: Lissotriton helveticus; assembly: GCF_964261635.1. Lineage (NCBI taxonomy): Eukaryota > Metazoa > Chordata > Amphibia > Caudata > Salamandridae > Lissotriton > Lissotriton helveticus. Next base: position 369,494,237 of record NC_136057.1, on the reverse strand, counting down.
GAGGCAGGGTGATAGACGGAGGGTGACAGACGGAGGGTGACAGAGGGAGGGAGACAGAGTGAGGGAGACAGAGGGAGAGACACAGAGGGAGAGAGAGAGATAAGGAGGGAGAGAGACAGGGAGGGAGAGAGAGACAGGGAGGGAGAGAGACAGGGAGGGAGGGAGACCTGTGTTAAACCTCCTGGTCACAATTTTTGTTTGCTTTCCCCCTCTGACCCCGCCCCCACCGGTGCGACCCTGGGCCAAAAACCACACTGTAAATTTGCCCCCCCCCGAGAAAGTTTGTGAGTACCCATGCCCTAGAGGGTCAGTGACCCTGTCATTGAGGTCACAGGACCCTTGAGCAGGGAGGCTCTAAGGCGGTGGGACCGGTGACATAGCACTGAGCGCTCACTTCGGGTGGGGGCATCATCTTTGCAAGTATATTATGTTTTTAAAAGCACTTGCTGCCTCCTTCTTGGTCTCCAGCAATTTTCGGCAACAATAAAAATGTCATGATAACTCCAGTGATTAATGTTCCTCCTTGAGAGAGATCGAAGTTTAGTCTAGTGGAAGTTTTGACTCGTGGAAAGTTAGAGCAGAGGATTAATGTGCCTGCTGCAAAGAACATGTACCATGCAGATCACAAAGTGCACATATTGTAAATAAGTCAAAATCCTAACATTGAACAGTGAGCTATTAACTGTCATCTAAGAGCTGCATGCAAACTTCAAGGTATTAATTGGAGGGTTATGTTTTTCCCCCAGTCTTTGGTTATCTTAATGTTGCTAAAAGGGTTCATTTGGATAGAATTCAATTCTGGCTATTAAAGAGAACCAAAAACAAGAAATATGAGAAAGGGGCCCAAGGGGAATCAGTATTTATAGACCGGCTTGTATCTTGTCCCCCAACTGAACAATATATTAACACTTCCCCTCGGCTCAGATGCCAGACCGAGGTAACGACGGACAGTGCGTGGCCTCTGTGTCCTGAGCGAGCGCCAGGCGAGGTGAGGTTTTTCCCCCTACATAAATGGGAGAGGTTTGAAAATTAAGATATGAGACTACTTCACAACTGGTAGGTCTACATAATCTATATTGATTATCACGTTAAGTGGTAAGTGTTGCAGTAGTGTACATCATAGGTCCTGATGAAAGCCCGTGGGGCTGAAACATGTCGACCAACTTCAATCCATGATGAATAGTAATTCTTTATGTACTATTTTCACTCTGTTTTTAAACATGCCGTTTTGATGGTCGCATCCAATAAAGTTTTCTTAGACATCAAAACAGGTATTTTTATATCACTATTATATTTGTTTACTTTTCACACTTTTTGAGCACTGCAACTTGCCCCTTCAGCCTAAAAACTCTCATCTTTGTGTTGATGGTTTGACCTGTTGATCCGACACTAGAAATCCTCAAGAATCCTTCTGAGGAAGAGTCTAGCGGATACCATCTTTCCACTAAAACCCAGATGATGAAGTTCCGCCAATGAGTGGGCTGATGGGTTTCTTGTCTTTATCTTTGATCTTTCATTTCTCTCTCCTTTGTAACCTCTTAGATAACCCCTTGGTATGTGTGAGTCTGGATACTACAAATAGGTACCGACCATAGTGAATAACTACAAAAGACCCTTGATATCTTCCGTGTGTTAATATATTAAAGAGAACCTCCAACCATGGTATTACGTTCTAAATCCAGAGTTTGTGTTTATCCAGACCAATCACTAATAAACTATAATGCCTAGTAACATGATTGTCTGATGACTCCTACACCTTGTAGTCCTTTGTCTTATGTAACATTTCCTATACAGTGATTTACACATTTATGACAGATTGTCTCTGTATAATGTGTGTGATATACATTTCTCTGACACCCTACACTGGTATCAGTAGCGCTGTAAATCAAATTATAGGCATCTCAGTGAGAATGTGGTTATGGAGACTCGAGGGGCACTGTAAAAGGGTGGTAGTGAGGGAATCCGTGGCAGAGGAAGTAATTAGGGGCACTAACAAACATTGTTGCATAGGGCTCCACCAGCGCTAAAGCCGGCCACTTGCATTTCTACAATTCTAACACCAAATCAAAAACGTTGATTTAAAAAAAAAACTTACATCTGCAGCATACCTTCCAGTCAATGTAGGATTTAGTAGTGGTCTCGGTTGTTCTAGGTCTTTTTTATTTATGTACAATCTTAATTTGTTTGCAATGGTGTCTTGTAATTTTGTATTGTATGTGTTGTGTTTTTGCACTCAACATAATTCTGGAAAGTAAAGAGCCCACACACAAAAAAGATTGCCCTACGACTCTTAGCATGTGCGTGTGGTATACTGGTGAGAAGATATACGTTAAAAGAAATGACTTAGTATTAATGTCTATACCAGCGTCTATATGATAAGAGAACAAAAGAAGATACTTAACAAGACTCAAAAATGTGATATGGCAAGGTGACATAAAAATGTATATGTGTGGATTCCCATCATTCACCAAGCCTGGTGATTAGCTTCATCATTTGGGTATCCTTTTGTATAGGATGACAATCCAGCTCTATATATATCAGAGCTCTCAAGTGTCAAAAGGTATAGTTACCAAGATGAGCAAGATTGAATGTGTGGGAACAAGTTTTTCAGTGCAGTGCAAATTGTGAAGTGCAAAAAAATAATAATAAAATTGATGCGTGAGCAGACTGTAAATTTTATCAATCAATCAATCAATCAAAGGCATTTGTAGAGCGCACTACTTACCCGGAGGGTCTCAAGGCGCTTGGGGGGGGTGGGGCGCTGCTACTGCTCGATCAGCCAGGTCTTGAGCTTCTTCCTGAAGGAGAGGTGGTCTTGGGTCAGGCGCAGGTCGGTCGGGAGGGAGTTCCAGGTCTTGGCGGCCAGGTAGGAGAAGGACCTTCCTCCTGTTGTCGCTCTTCGGATGCGGGGGACGGCGGCGAGGGCGTGGTTGGTCGATCGGAGGTGGCGTTTGGGGGCGTAGAAGTTGAGGCGGTTGTTGAGGTAGCTCGGGCCTTGGTCGTGTAGGGCTTTGTGTGCGTGGGTGAGGAGACGGAAGGTGATTCTCTTGTTGATGGGGAGCCAGTACAGGTCTCTTAGATGTCCTGAGATGTGGCTGCGTCGGGGGATGTCGAGGATCAGTCTGGCTGAGGCGTTCTGGATCCGCTGGAGTCTCTTCTGGAGCTTGGCGGTGGTTCCGGCGTAGAGGGCGTTGCCGTAGTCCAGTCGGCTGGTGACGAGGGCCTGGGTGACCGTCTTCCTGGTCTCGGTGGGGATCCACCGGAAGATCTTCCGTAGCATGCGCAGGATGTTAAAGCAGGATGCGGAGACGGCGTTGACTTGTCTGGTCATGGAGAGGGAGGAGTCCAGGATGAAGCCCAGGTTGCGTGCGTGGTCTGTCGGTTTGGGTGCGGTGCCCAGGGCGGGGGGCCACCAGGAGTCGTCCCAGGCGGAGGGCGAGGAGCCCAGGATGAGGACTTCCGTCTTGTCTGAGTTCAGTTTCAGGCGGCTGGTCGTCATCCACTCGGCTGCTTCTTTCATCCCTTCGTGCAGGTTGGCTCTGGCGGCGGCGGGGTCGTTGGTCAGGGAGAGGATCAGCTGGGTGTCGTCGGCGTAGGAGATGATGTTGAGGTTGTGTTGGCGTGCGATGGCCGCGAGGGGGCTCATGTAGACGTTGAAGAGGGTGGGGCTCAGCGAGGATCCTTGAGGGACGCCGCAGATGACTTCGGTGGCCTCTGACTTGTACGGTGGTAGACGGACTCTCTGTGTTCTTCCGTCGAGGAAGGAGATGATCCATTCCAGTGCCTTCTCCTGGATTCCGACGTTGCTGAGGCGCTGCACTAGGGTGCGGTGGCAGACGGTGTCGAATGCCGCGGAGAGGTCTAGGAGGATGAGGGCCGCTGTTTCTCCGTTGTCCATCAGGGTTCGGATGTCATCGGTGGCGGCGATGAGGGCGGTCTCGGTGCTGTGGTTGGCACGGAAGCCAGACTGTGAGGGGTCGAGGGATCCATTCGTCTCGAGGAAGGCGGCCAGCTGTTTGTTGACGGTCTTCTCGATGACTTTGGCTGGAAACGGGAGGAGCGAGATGGGGCGGTAATTCTTGAGTTCGGTGGGGTCCGCTGTAGGTTTCTTGAGTAGGGCGCTGAGTTCGGCGTGCTTCCAGCTCTCCGGGAAGGTGGCGGTGTCGAAGGATGTGTTGATGTTTATTAGTGTCAGTCACGATCAAGGGTTAAAAACACAACTCAAGGGCCAGTTTTAACAAATAGCTGTCCTCAACAGAAGTGGTCAACATGTTTCAGCACTTAAAGGCAAAAGGTTAAGCCATGTGCTTTCGTCAGGACCTCTAAAGATAATAAAGCTACTGCTATTAACAACTCATCAAAAAGGATATATGGGGCAACATTCCTTCTTACCTTTATAGTATGGAGGACAAAACCATTGAGTGGGTGTATATGTGATGGTATAACACTTCATAGCCACATACAATTAGAGAACTGTCAAGATATTCTTTTTCAAGAAGCATTTGTGTTTTGTGCTATTTTATTTTTCAGAAATTTGTTGATACCACGAGGAATTCCGGATTGTGAGACGTTATACTCACAGTATATCCTTTTTGATGAGTTGTTAATAGCAGTAGCTTTATTATCTTTAGAGGTCCTGACAAAAGCACATGGCTTAACCTTTTGCCTTTAAGAGCTGAAACATGTTGACCACTTCTGTTGAGGACAGCTATTTGTTAAAACTGGTCCTTGAGTTGTGTTTTTAACCCTTGATCGTGACTGACACTAATATAATTTACAGTCTGCTCACGCATCAATTTTATTATTATTGTTTTGCACTTCACAATTTGCACTGCACTAAAAAACTTGTTCCCACACATTCAATCTTGCTCATCTTGGTAACTATACCTTTTGACACTCGAGAGCTCTGATATATATAGAGCTGGATTGTCATCCTATACAAAAGGATACCCAAATGATGAAGCTAATCACCAGGCTTGGTGAATGATGGGAATCCACACACATACATTTTTATGTCACCTTGCCATATCACATTTTTGAGTCTTGTTAAGTATCTTCTTTTGTTCTCTTATCATATAGACGCTGGTATATACTTTGTATTTACATGTCAGTTTGGGGCAGCATATTCCAGTTGGTCTTTAAACTCTGGCCTCCGACCCTACCTTACTTTTTCTGTGTGTTTTGTTTTTAGTATTAATGTCATCATAAGGTGGCAGCATAATGACACAAAATGGTAAGGGAGACTTTTGAAATGTGCGAGGTTTGCTTTTGTGTAATTTTATATTTTGAATGATCCCGCCCCTCATTACCTCAACAGGATCTCCTCCCTTTATGAGGCAGAACTGGAATTTCTATCAAGCACTCATCTGGAAACGAGCAGTTAACATTGAGTGAAAAAACATCCTTCTTTCTAAGACCTGGAACTAGCTTTTCCATCCAATGTGACAAATGTAATCCATTTAATACAGTTTGAAAATATGTGGACTTATTGTCATTGTTACTGATATCCATGTTAGGTCTCTTCAGTGATGCCAAATAAGATCAATAGTCCCGCGATGTCACTTTCTGTGGTCACTTCTTGTGATGTTACATGCAAATTAGAGGGGCCTCACATCTTCCCTTTCGCCCGGGGCCCCAAAAGTTCTAGGACCGGCCCTGCTGGCCACACCCCACCTGAAAAGGGACAAGTCAGTCTGTTTCGCCCACCAGGGGAAGATGGGAGGTGTGCCCCCAATTTGCCCCTGGGAGGATGAGTGGGCAGAAAGCCAAATGTATGGCAGGAATATATATTTAAAATAAAATAATGGAGTGTGTCTTGCCAATCCAAACATCAGGCCCCTCACCCCTAAAAACTCAACAATCTGCTTCCCAGTTGCTGCTTCCCTGCGAACTAAAACATCTAATTACAATGTCAAGCGAGAGGATATTTGATTCTTTTGACATACGGGTAAGGGGAGTGTGGCTAACATCCAATATCGTCTTACTTCAAATAATGAACAGCTGCTGTTTTTGGGCTTGGGTAGGCTGCACCCTGGAAAATCCTACCAGACATAGACTACCCAGAAAACTAGACATCCGGGGCAGGGCCAGGGTGGTGTCCTTTGCTTGCATCCCACACCCTTTTCTAACCCTCGATGCCCTGCAAAACTCAACCTTTGATTAAAAACACATTTTTCTCACATTTCTATGAGGAAAACTTCTTCAATCTGTGGGGATTGCCAGATTTCCTGCCACAGAGCATTTCCCCAAGTCTCCCAATAAAAATGGTACCTCACTTGTGTGGGTGGGCCAAGAGACCTTGACACAAAAGGCCCTAATGTGCAACATGGAGAGATCAGCAATAGGGGTAGCTGCAGGATTTGAAGCCGTGCTCGGCCGCCACCAATGCAAACGTTCCAACCACAGACATTTTTGAAAACTAAACAACCAGAGGATTCCAAGGTGGTCTGCCTTAGGTGAACCCCACAAGGTTTTCTACCCACAATGCCCTGCAAACTACAAACTGCCTGAAATCACCCATTTTCCTTACATTTCTGTAATGGAAATGTCCTGAATCTGTAGCAATCCACCCAAAACATTTTCAGAAAACGGAGGGGAATGATGAGGGGAGGAAGTTTGTGGCTCCTTACAGATTCCAAAACTTTTCATCAAAGAAATGTGAGGAAAATATTTTTTAGTCAAAGTTTGAGGTTTGCAACGGATTCTGGGTAAAACAACCTGGTGAGAGTCACACAAGTCACCCCATCCTGGATTCCTCTAGGATGGGGTGACTTGCATGGCTCTCACCAGGTACAGGTTTGCTAAATTTCCCTAGGTGCCGGTTGAGCTAAGGCCCAAAATCCACAGCTTTTTTTTTGCAAAAAAACAGGTCAGTTTTGAGTGGATAAATGTGATGTATGTATGTTGCGTTTTGGGCCATTTCCTGTCACAGTTACTAGGCCTACCCACATCGACACAAAGGCCCTCTGCAACGAGAATGGGGAGAACTGGCTGGATCTCGATGACGGCTTGCATTTCCCATGCACGTAGCCCTTAGTGTTCCAGCACTCTCCTCCCAGCCCTGCCCTCTATCGTGACTGGAATCCGACCAGGTGGATTGCAATGACCTATGCAGGATTGAATGCTCGCTTTGGCTAGTGTAAACGGCGCTTTCTCCTTTTCCCGCTGCGATCTCTGGACAAACAAGTAACGAAGCAGCACAAGGCAGGACTAAATTCAGGCAGATCAGACGCCCACACGGAGGCAGCAGGCAGGTGTTGCGGACCCCTTGAGGTGGAACTGGCAATTTATAGGCTGCGTATGGAGGTTTGCACGATCTGCAGTACTGAAGCCTCGTTACACAAGTAAATCTCTGAAAAAACACCTGTAAATTTAATATAGAAGGTGCTGTATCCATCCACATTCTATAGACCTACCTATTGTAGTAACAACAACAGAAAATTCCTCAATCCCTTTTTCAATTGGGAGGATTGACATTCTTCTTGCGAAGAATATAGGCAGAAATGATGATGATTCCCTAAAAAAACTTTATTCCAGTATTTAGAATATTTAGATATTATAATCCCAGACTCCTTGTGACGTATCAACATTTCTTCTACAATATATATTGATCAGGCACAAATTATTCCTATTCATCGTCATGATGGTTGTAACACCTTTATTCCATGAAGTTAGAACTTTCTCCGTTCCAATATGGCCGCCTATTTATAGAGGAATACATGAACTACAGTTATAGATATATTTAAATCATCTATAGACATCCGGTGATTATAACAGTTTTTAGAAATACTACGGTATAGATAAAAAATATGGCAAATCAGCGCCTATGAAGACGGGTGTGGTATACTAACAGAGTAGTAAGTTAAGAGTACTATAGTCACCACACAGCTCAAAAATGGCTGCCGCCTTCACTATAAGATTGCATTACTACTTTCTAATCCTGGTCTTCTTTATATAATTATCCCTTAATAATTAATGGGTTTCAATATTGCGTATTATGACACTAAGGGAAGCCTTATAGAGGTATAATGATGAAACTAAAAAAATAAAGCCAAGAAGTAAACGATGGGATCACATGACCTGTATTCCGATATTTAAACTGTTCTCCAATGGAGGTCACTCATGTAACCTGACCCGGAAAATGAAAGACATTTGTAGGGAGCAGGGAGGCTGCAGTATTTTTATCAGGTAAAGGTATTCGGTCTATTCGCCCGTTAATCTCTCCTTTATCAACTTAAAAAGTGCCATAGGTCACACGCTAGATAGTTTGTGTTGTTTGGTCCCCCTGTGGACTTAGCGCTAGGTTAAGATAGTAGAAGATGCCCATTAGAATCATTTATATTCAGGAAGCGTTGCATAAACGCAACTTTGTTTGCAAATGTAAACTGAATTAGCGCACGTAAACATTTGCTTTCTCCTTTTACCACTTTGATAGAAGACAGAAGAATTATTTTTAGAACTGGTTAGATACAGCTTAGGACTTTTAAAATAAAAAAAAATACAAAAGTAATTCCTGTATAGAAATATTTGCCCATTTATTGTCGTTTCAAACCTAACATTTTGTGCATACCGTTTGTGTATCATGCCTCGTACAAAAGGAGGATTTTTAGAAATCATGCTAAAGCAACAAAATAATAATATGTCCCAGATAACATCAGACTCTATTCCCAGATGCACACAGTTGATAAATAAATCTAGGGAGTGTTTCATACAGTATCAGACTCTATTCCAAGGTGTACACAGTTGATATTAAAAAATCCAGTGAGTGGTGTATTCAGTATTAGACCCCTCATTCTTAGCTAATATGTAATTAAGTGATACCAATAGCTGGGACAAGAACAAATGTTCTCTACTGTTATGTTTTTTTACAGATTTCATTTTATTTCGTTGCAATTCCAAGACAGCAACATAATTAGGTACTGATCAACTTATATCATATAGCATATGTTTCTAAACTATAGTTGTTCATTTCTCAACTATACAACAATATCAACAATCCTCTAAAAACTGTTCCTTCTAGTTCGTTTATCGACACATAAAAGACGTAATAACATATACTAAAGGCAACATCATGGCTCACCTGTACTGTCCATAAAACGAAACTTTTTTTTAGGTACATTTGTAGGTCGATTCCGATCCGGTAAAATCCCCGTCCGTACGATTCGTATCCGGAGCCGTTTCCGTATGACTCGTACGGACGCCGTACGACCGGACGATTCCGATCCCGATCGGCCGACCTGGACGCGATTCGTACGGTACACGTCGATTCGTACGGAAAAGCGCACGATCACCTACACACCGTACGGCGCGTACCCCCCATGATCGCAGGGGTACGCGCCGTACCCCTGTGATCATGCGGGGTACGTGCCGTACACCCAGCGTACATGGGGTACGTACGTGCGTACCCCATGTACGCTGGGTGTACGGCACGTACCCCGCATGATCACAGGGGTACGGCGCGTACCCCTGCGATCATGGGGGGTACGTGCCGTACCCGGGGGGGCGTTCCGTACCTGTTTTGGCGCGAACTCTGCGTTTACGACTGTTTTCGGCTCCCGTAGGAAAAGGGTCGTACGGCGCGTACCCGACACGAATCGTACTTGCTGGGTCGTAAAAACCAGCCGCGAACCGTAGTGATGTCGCGTACAGCCGGTTCCGAGTGAAACTCGTATGGAGATTTGAGTCGTACGGAGTCCTGTACGACTCGTACGGAGTTTGGCACCTGGTACGGATCGTACTTCGTCGTACGTATGGGACGTCTACGGGTACGATTCGTATGGGGAAAAAACACTCTGTACGACGATTCGGAGCGCATTTTACCGGATCGGAATCGACCCCTTGGTCTTTTAACTATTATAACACTGGCAATTAACTAGTGTGTTATCATAGAATCTAAGACCCCTTTCTCCTTTTTTAAAGATTATCAAATATTATTTCTTACCACATTGGTGGCTCCTACAAACGCAACTACTATGGAATAGTACCCCATAAAAAGGTATGGCGCCTACAATCACAAACACGTTGTAGATCAATAATATCTAGATCATGTCAAGGTATAACCATTGGAGCAAGGCAATTTTGTAAAAATTAGGTTAACATTGGTATCTATGTCATTGTGTTTTTAGGATATTTCCGCCTATACTCTTCGCAAGAAGAACGCTAATCCTCCTAATTGAAAAAGGGATTCATTTTCTGTTGTCGTTATTGCAATAGGTTGGCCTATAGAATATGGATGGATCATGTGTTGTTGTAGTCATTGTTGTTATGGTGCATCACGGTTAGGGTTGCAAAGGGAAATCAGATGATGTTTGGATGTGCAAAATAGGGAATGCAAATAAAAAAATATGAACATTGTGATTGTGGATGTACAAACTAATATCTTGTTGTGATTGTGGATGTACAAACTAATATCTTGTTGTATTATTCAATATTGCTTTTAGAAAACTCTGTCCTGAAGAAGGTGGTTGATCCATGTCTCACCGAAACGCCGCGTCGACTGTTTTGTAGTTTTCTCTGTTTTTATATATATAGTATGTCCAATTTTTATGAAATTGTGATTGTGTACTCAATATTATAAATTTGTCATTTTATTTGAATTTTAACAGTGCCAAAGTCTTTGTGTGGAGTTTCATATTTTGGAATAAAAACTGAATTATTTTATTTTATTTGCTGTTCCTGTTTTACTTTTATTGCTTATTTATCATTGTAATTCCTTTGCAACCAGGGTTAGAACAATTGTTGGACAAGCGCTAACATTGTGTTTTTTGGAGCAACATATACCACAACATATGATCCACAAATAGTTCCAGATAAGGAGCTGTTCATTTGTTTGCACTGGATTACCCTGTCCCTACTTCAGTCAATAGGGTTTTTTCTCCTTTTTTCCATCTGTCTGTTCTCTGCCAAATGTTGTGGTCACGTAAGATATTGTGCCGGAGTGAATTTGTTTTTACAAGTATGGCATGGTGTGGCGGACTAGAGGATGACACTATGGAGATTTAAACCGGGTTTTAGTGGCTTTAACAGTCTTTTTCTGCGGGTATTAAGTCTATAATACGGTAGAGGTGCTTCAGATTCCTTCTCCTCAGGGGATTCTCGCCCTTTCAGAAAGCCTTTTCGTCGCTTTCTCCACTCCAGGGTGACCGGGAAGTTGCTCGCGGTTCCGTAGTATGTGGGGGTAAAGGAAAACAAAAGACTGGTTTCAGTCGGGTGCCCAATATTTATACAGTGTTTAGGGAAGGGAAGTGAGGAGTCACGCTGTGCATAAAAGAAAGCAAAAACAACTGGCACCAGGTGTCGGCGGTGTTTAGGAAGGGGAGAGACAGGGTTTCTCCGAATCGAGGTTATGGTGGTTTAAAACCCTTCCGTCCCGCCCAGCCTGAGATACGCGAACGTACCTGTGTAAGCCACGCTTCCCCCGAAGCGTGGCTGGGCGATACGCCGTGTCGTTGGCCTCCTGGCTCCGGTAGACATCGGGTTGGCTTCTCTCGTGCTGCTCCGTCCGTACTTCTCCTCCCATCTGTCACTGTAGTTTCCGCGCACTCGCTTCCTTCTCCACGCCGTCCCACCTTCACTTCCTGTTTTTACCGGCTCGGAGTCCTTGGCGTCATCCCAGGGGCCGGTGCTTTCTGTGAATTCGGCCCAGTTAAAGAAACAGGGACCGCTTTCTTCTTCGGGTAGAAAGAGAGGAGGCTCGGCTCTGTTCCAGTTTTCTGCCTGCTGTAAGAAGAGAGGTGAGAGAGGCCTGTTCATATGCTTCGGTGGCAGACTTTTGCCCGCCTCGGTTCCAGACTGGCTCTCCTCGTCACACATGGTTACATATGTGAGCATTTCATATTCTGATACTTTGTTTTAGTACATTACACATTCCCAAGTTATAGTAGGGTCACTGGAATTATGTAATTATTTGCCTGTGTTATTTTTCCCATAATTTTGGATTTCCCACATTTGCCTCTCAATTCATCATCTGCTGCATAATATGCAGGTTAAAACAATTGTCTCATGCTCAAAGTGATCAAAGGTTACTAAAAAAGCTGCTGCACATTGCTTATTTAAACTTAAACTGTTCTGCAGGTTTTGACTATCAGAAAAGGAGAACAATGTGTTGTTGTGCAGATGAAAGTCCTTTGCAAAGGTTGACTGGTCACCTTTCTTTTGCTTATTGCTATAATTGGATAGTAATGAGATGCAAATAGCAGCGGATCTGCGCACTCATACAATATAGCAAAACACAATGTCTATATTCTTTCAAAGCAAAAGCAACTGATCCAACGGTGAAATCTTGTTCTTTCTTTAATTGGTCATCAAGCAAAACACACAGCCAGTCGACACGTGTTTCATCAGAGAAACAGTGTTCTCCGACTCTTCAGGGCTCTGTGGCTGAGTTCAAGATCATTGGTAACCCAACGCCGGTGATTATTCCAACCCGGTAAGGGTATATGGCGTCTAGGTGGCACAGTCTTACATCCAAAATAATGGGTGAAAAAGTAGAAACTTTATTAACAATCTGCAATTGGAAACGGTGTGTACATGCTTTTGAATGCTCTGTGCTTCCCTACATTGTTGTGGTACCCGTTCTGTTTAAAAGTGGCTTGGAGTGACATGCTTGAAAAGTGATTGGCAGAGTGTACATATGTGAGATGGTGATTTCCCAAAGGGAGATTTGATTTTACTGTTTACTACTGCATGATATTTATATACACAGTGGCATTAATGCTTATTATCTAAACTTAGATGAGAACTAAATAATTGATTCCACAGGTAGATTTTATAATAGACATTTCTAAATGGATGGTCTCTGCGTACATTAGAGGGTATACGTTATACAGCTACATTAAAACCAAATATGTACAATTTGTAAGACAAGATTTTGGTCACATTTCATAAATAGTATTTGTTCACTTTTTTTATTTCACTGCACAGGACTGGTTTGATGAGGCTCGCTGTAACAGTCAGAGGTCACACCGCTGATGATCCATGCACAGAAGTTGCAGAGCCTGTGGTCCTTCGATCTTCCAGATGGAAAGCTGCATCCCATACACATTCAGAAAAAGCATCCTTGCGGCTTACCACATATAAGGTATTGTGTTAATATATCAGTATTTTGTACATTCATCCAGTGTTTGAATAACACAAACTACACCACATACAGTCACCTATCATATACATGAAACTATGTTTAGTCCTAGACACACTACACATAAGCACACTCACACCAGGTTCAAATCAGGTTTCCTTCTCCCCTCGTGGCCCCGTTCCGCCCCGGCTTGTGCCGTTTGCGCGGAGGGTCAGTCCGAGGAGCAGTCACTTTGTGTTCGTGACACCACTTCCGCCCTGCACAGAAGCCCCGCAGGTTAGCGGTCTAGTGCTGCCGAGCCCTTTTGTTATTTAACTTCCTCTTTGCTCCCGGCCTCATTGACATACACGGCGACCTAGGCTGTGGTAGCAGGCTGTCGGAAATCTTGCTGCTGACCAAATAGCACGCACTTTATTGCATCTTTTAAATTGTATATTTGCACTTTGACTCTGTTGCTGATTTTAATAGCACGCAGAGTTCATTTTAAAAATTGTATTTTGCACATTGCATTTGTAGCCTGCCACAGTCACTCTTACCTGTTTCCTTCTCCCCTCGTGGCCCCGTTCCGCCCCGGCTTGTGCCGTTTGCGCGGAGGGTCAGTCCGAGGAGCAGTCACTTTGTGTTCGTGACACCACTTCCGCCCTGCACAGAAGCCCCGCAGGTTAGCGGTCTAGTACTCCCTCCCCCTTCAGTACTTAATGACGGCATGGAGGAAGCGCAGCGGACGAGCGCAGCGGGAGCGCCGACTTCGCGCCGAAGTCGCGCTTAAGTCAAGCCCGTCTGCGCCCGTCCGTGGCCGACCGGGCCCAGGGCCTCGTCGTAATGCCCATTTTTATTCTTATTCCTCGGACGATCTCATGAGACTCAAATCTTTCGGACCCATTCCTGCCCGTGCCGTTAAAGCGGCTCTGGCATGCGATATCCTGGCTCCATCAGATTCTCTGCAACAGGTCTGCTCCCTTGACCCTTCCCCCCTGGCCCCCCAGACATCCTCGTCCCTATCGATTTATTACCTCAACACCCGCTCCCTTATTCGTCATCAGCTTGAGCTCTTTCAATTGTTGCATCAGAGTTCAATTGATGTCCTTCTGTTAACTGAAACTTGGATTAACGAAGATTCCGCCCCCGACATCTTGGCAGCTATCCCCACGGGATATTACATCATTCACGCTAACCGACCTGCTGGGAAGACAGGTGGCGGGGTAGCGGCAATAATCCGCTCTGAATATACCTTTTCCGAGATTACGGTAATTCCCATCCCTAAAATCGACTATTTGGCAATAAAATTTATTTCCCCTAAATCGTCCTTCATTTGTGTTCTTGTCTATAGGCCCCCCCATCATATGCCTCTGTTTCCCCAACTCTTCAGCGACGCTATCGCTCCGCTTGTAATTAACCATGCCAACATTTTGGTAATCGGTGATTTTAATTATTGGCCTTCCGATGCCCATGAAAGCAACACGTCAGTTGAATTCTCCGAACTTCTAAAAACCATGAACCTCTCTCAACACATCAATACCCCCACTCATCGGTTGGGCCATATCCTTGACCAAGTTTGGACCTCTAACTTAGACATCTCCCCTCCTTCAGTTGTTCCTTGCTCCTGGTCAGACCATTATTTCATTTCGTTTCAGCTACCCCTTCACACTTTGTGCCCTTCACTTCGCATTAAAAATCTGTCAGCTCGCAACTGGAAAAGGGCCAACCTGCTTGACTTTCACGAGTCGCTGGTCTCTACTGCTCCGGAGTTGTATACTTCACTTGAGAATCAGGCTGATAATCTCAATGATTGGCTACGCCAGGCCAGCGATAAAGTAGCCCCTTTTAAGAAAATAAAAACCAAGCGCCCCCATGATGCTCAATGTTGGTTTTCTGACCAACTTAAAGCAGCCAAACTTGCGCTCAGGCAATCGGAGCGCCGATGGCGGCGCCACTACGATCCTCAGCTTAAGCTCGTTTACATGGAGACTTTAAAAACCTATAAAGTATCCATCCTAGCAGCCAAGACGGCATTTTTCTCTCAAAAAATTTTGAAGTCTAATAATAAATCGAAGGATATTTTCTCAATCGTGAATGAGCTGTCCCGCCCAGACAGAGTCACCCCCCAACCTTTACCTACCCAAACACTCTGTGATTCGCTCAACACCTATTTTTCAGAGAAAATAACAATAATTAAAAACAACATACCGATTCCGGCCTCTTCCATTTCTCCCCCTCTCCCCCCTACCAACACTAGTACCTTGACGGAGTTTCCACCCATTTCGCATCAAGAGTTTGTCTCTCTCCTCCGCAAAGTCAGCTCTGGCGCCCCCAGTGACTGCTGTCCTCCGCAAGTCTTGAAAGAGGCTTTTCTAGCATGCCCAGGTCCCCCACTAGCATTGCTAAACAACTCTCTTGCCTCTGGGGAGGTTCCATCTTCCTTCAAGCAAGCTGCAGTCCTACCGATTCTAAAAAAACCAAATGCTGACCCTACCCTACTTAGTAATTACAGACCCATCTCCCTCCTTCCATTTTTAGGAAAGATCCTGGAGACTTATGTCACCCGCTGCTTGAGCTCGTTTGTAGAGAAATCCTCTTTCTTGGATCCTCAACAAGCAGGTTTTAGACCCCTCCACTCCACCGAGGCGGTCATAGTAGCAGTCATGGACACTCTCAGGAAGGGTGCTGATAACAACATCTCTCAAGCCCTTGTCCTACTGGATCTCTCAGCGGCATTCGACACGGTCGATCATACTATTTTGATCGACCGTGTCCATAACGCTGGCATTCAAGGAGTGGCCCTTGACTGGCTCAGATCTTTCCTTCATCAGCGTTCTCAATCTGTTCATCTTTCCACTTTTTCCGCTCCTTACACTTCCCTTCCTTGTGGTGTACCCCAGGGTTCTGCACTTTCCCCTCTCCTGTTTAATTTGTATCTCCAGCCACTTTTAGCCTCCCTTCGAAACGCCCCAGTCACAATCCTTAATTATGCTGATGACCTTCAGTTAATTTTCCCCATCACTTCTCATCCGTCTTCCCGCATCGATTTTCAGTCCACTATGCTGTCCATTTCGGAGTGGATGTATCATAGTCATTTAAAGTTAAATCCTACAAAAACAGAGCTTGTCCTGGTAGGAGGACCCTCGCATCCTTGGAATGCCACCTTCTGGCCCACCACTTTGGGGTCAGCACCCACTCCGGTGAGCTCTGTCAAAAGCCTGGGGGTGATCATCTCCAATGATCTCTCCATGAAGCCGCACATTAACGCGGTGACATCTGCCTGTTTTTTTCACCTCAGGCGAATTCGCAAGATCAGTCGTTTCCTTACTAAAGAAGCATTAATTCAAGTTGTCATCGCGCTCATAACTTCCAGGCTTGACTATGCTAACAGTCTGTATGCTGGAATCCCCGCCTGTCACCTCCACCGACTTCAGCTGGTGCAGAATCAGGCTGCCCGGCTGATCTTCCGTCTGCCCAAATATGAACATGTCACCCCCCTTCTCCGTTCCCTTCACTGGCTCCCCGTTTCGAAGCGCTGCACTTTCAAACTGGCATGCACCACCTTTAAGGCTCTTTCGAACGCAGCCCCTCTGTTCATATCCTCAACTCTGTCTCGTCACATCCCTTCTCGAGCTCTCCGCTCTGCGTCACTCAACCTTCTGGATGTCCCCCGATTTAAAAGGAAAAAACATGGTGGTCTGAGTTTCTCGGTCTTGGCCCCATCGACCTGGAATTCCTTGCCGCCTTTTCTCCGTTTCTGCCCTAAATATGAGCTGTTTCGAAAATCTTTAAAAACTTTGCTTTTTCAAGCTGCTTTCGACTAACTCCCCTCCCTAGGTCACTGGTTACTGTTTTGAGCGCCAAGAAACCTATGGTGATAGCGCGCGGTACAAATAATTTTAATAGAATAATAGAATAGAAATGAACGCTGCACACTGAAACACACCAGAATGACCATGCTGCACACACATGTACAAAAACACCAGAGGCGTGAACACGTACATGTACAACACTCGATCTCAAAGTGCACAACCACATAGGTAAAAGTGCACATTTGTGCTTGTGTATCTCTTGTGTGTGGATACAAGAGATACACAAGCTTTCACCATTCACAAACAAGGTCTTAAAAACTGCAAGCCCCACAAGCTCTCAGTGCGTCTCTGCCCTTAGCTCAATCTGCCTATAATATAAATATCACAATGACTAATAAATAATGGATAGAGTGCAACTGCTTGTAGTTGAACACCTGCAAGACTGAAGTTGTGATCTTTGAGACGAGCTCCTCTCAGTGCGACTCCACCTGGTGGCTGACAGAGCAAGGCCCTACTCCCTCCATACACGCTAAGAACCTTCGGATCGTCAAAGCTTGCAAACTTGACACAACAACTCAAGCCAGCACTGTCACTGGCTCATGTTACCACATCCTGAAGATGCTCTGGAAGATTTTCAAATGGCTCCCAGCCGATACCCACACCCTTGCCAACAGCAATCTAGGCTACAAGGACACCCTCTAGGCTAGGATCAGTGAGCATCTTATCAGGAGGCTACAGAACTTAGCAGCCAGAATCACTCTCAACCTCCCATGACATTCTCACATCTCACCTCACTTCAAGGAGTTACACTGGCTACCCATACACAAATTACACATATTTGAAACTCCTCACTCACATTTTCAAGGCTCTCTGACCCAGCATACCTCAGCTATAGCATCTGATTTCACAAACCTTCTAGATACCTCAGCTTGGCAGGACTCCTACTTGCACACATACAGAAAACCTAATCTAGCAGTTGAGCCTTCTTCTACATTGCTCTGAAGCATGGAATGCCCTGCTGTTACACATCCAAACCTCTTCTTCAATTCTTGAATTCTGCAAGAAGCTGAAGTCCTGCCTTTTAAAGTAACCATTTTAGCCCCTAGGCTTGGCTAGCCTCACACCTGCTCAGTGCCAGGATACCCCCTAGGCAGGCCCGGACTGGCCATAGCGGGCACCGGGCAATCCCCCGGTGCGCCGCACGGGTAGGGGCCGGTTTTGGGTCCCTGGGGGCCGTTTTGGTAACAGGGCCGTTTTTGCAGCATAGCTGCAAAATCGGCCCTGTACCAAAATCGGCCGAAAACCGGCCCCGTCAAAGAGCTCAGCGGCACCTCCAACCCTCCCCGAGTGGGGAGGGGGCGCCGGCCGAGCACTTTGCCAGGGCTGATTTTGTTTCCCAGTCCGGCCCTACCCCCAGGTGAGAGTGAGCTTTACAGATCAACATAACATATACAATGTATGTCTGTACATCCCAACCATTTCCTAAATCTCATCTACAAAGCACATTTGGTGATATTGAGAGATCATTCAGTTCAGAGTAGTACAAAACTCAACAATAGTTGGAGTATTCTGTTGGCCTGGATGCTTGCTTTTGTTTCCCCTGTCGTGTGCCTGTTTGCCTCTGTGCCCACATCCATAATATGGGTTGGGTGGAGAGACAAAGTGAATCCCTTATTTGCATAGGGGCACGCCCTTACGCAAATGAAGGAATATCCTCGGAGGATAGTGCTGGATCTACAAGTGCGCCAGCTCTATCAGTATTACATAAGTGGCTGCACAAGCATCTGCAGCCCCTTCTGTATCTGTGTAATACAGTTCCTCAAGGTTACTTCTTTCACTGCAATTACCAGGTTTACAATTTTCAGGCATCAATACTGCTCTCAGTCGTCAACAATATTGCTTCCTTTTTTCGAAATGTGCTCCTCTTTTTTTTTAACTTATCAATGAAAGTACACTGCAAAAGAATGACGCAAAAAGAAACAGTTACAGAGATCACTGTGTGCAAAGAAATATGTGTTAGGTAAATTGGAAGGATTAAAAAGTCAGTCTTTCCAGTGCAAAGATGGAAAGGCGTGGGTGTGGTAACAGGGACATACATAAGCTTGAGCTATTACTTTCTGCTTGGTGTCCAGGTGCTTGTGCTGAAGCCTAGCGTGCTGGAAATTGATGGTTAGAGCTGACAAGTATAGACATGAGTTCATACTCACAAATAACTCTTAAATATGATCTGTAAGCCTGTTTGTAATAAGAACTGATGTGAATCTAAGGCTTGTAGGCTACCTCCAGAATTGACAAAAATTGGAACTGTATTGGCCCACCCAACTGTACCCTCAGCCCATTCAAATGAAAATTCCTTAAACCGGGCCTGTTTGTGCCACAAACTAAAAGCAGATTGAGACCACAAAAATAGGAAAAATTAACTACCTCTTTCAAAAAGCCAAAACTGTGGTAAAACATTTGTTTTTTTAGTCATCTCTGCATGTTTCTGAAAGCTGGGAAGATGGCGACTTTAGCACAGCAAACCATTGATTGAAGCCATTTAAAAACAACAACAAAAAACACAGACACTTTTATCCAGAACACTTTTTCCTATTTTCCCCCAAAACTCAAAATGTAGCTACATTTTGCCTATTTTCACCATTCCCTCTGAGGAAACCCACAAACACTGGGTACTTTAAGGTCAGCCCTGGCAGAGATTAAGGAAGCCCTGAAGGCGTTAACGCCAGCACAGACCCCGGGACAGCTGCCACGAATAGCAGTTCCTCTCCCTCCTACGCCTCAGCAGCAAGCAGGGGATCAGGCAGGGGGTACACAGGATCCCACAGCAGGCATCTTGGCAACAGTGGCCACCCTAGTGGGTCAGTTGGCAGCACCAACAGTCAGTCCCATGCCCTGTAGTACAGCAGTGGCACCTTGGGTTCCCCCAAGGTCTGCAGAGCAGGACGCGCTAAGCAATATTCAAAAGCAGTTAGCCCTCTTGGTTGAAGCCGGTGGCAGGGCCACTTTGGCGTCAGGTCTGAATTCCCCCTCGGCGGCGGGCCGACAGCACCCGTGGGAGGTAAGAGAGGTGACGGGGCAACCAAGGCCCCTGAGGGGATTGTTGTGGTAGGGGGGTTCAAAGTAATGTGTTGTCTCAGCCAGGGATGTTAGCTACGCATGTACCCTGTGAGATAAAAGAAAAAATCTGGAAAGGGGAATATGTGGACATATTCGCGCTAATCAGACCCAAGAGGAGGGATGTTGAGTACAAAGAGAAGGAGGGGAAGGAGGGGTCCTTCAGGGATAGAAAACCAAGGGTGGAGGAGTCCATTACTAATTGGCTGTTTGGCTTTCACGTATTTAGAACAGTGATGTTGGAAAAGAAGCCCGAGTTGGCAATTTCTTTGGTGTTTTATACAAATAAGATCCTGAAGGCACATGCCACACATGGCGGGACAGCTGATTATGATAGGGACTTCAAGTGGGCAAAGGTGGCTAACCCAAACATAGGGTGGGATCAAGTGGAAATCAATGTGTGGTTAGAGAGTGTTAACAGTAGGGAGCAGCACACCAAGCAGCCCTTTCGGACGTCACAGGGGGGCCCAGGGGAAAAGAAGGGGACGTGTTGGGCATTCAATAAGAAGATGTGCACCTGGCCCACGGGGCAGTGCAGATTTAGACACGCCTGTTCTTTCTGTGTCCACTCCTCCCATCCAGAGTTTAAATGCATCAAGAAATCAAAGAAGCGGGGGGGCTGGAGGCAGGGAGATCAAGCCCCCGCAGGCTTAAGCTACCCACACCTGTGGACATTGGGTAACTGATCTTTTGGCTCAATCAGTATCCGGACAGGGCAGCGGCCAAGGTACTCTATTTAGGTTTTTCAGAGGGGTTTCGCATTCCGGCCCAGGGCGTGTCTCCAGTCAGTCAATGTAATAATCTGCTTTCGGCGCGCAGGCACCCCACGGTAGTGGCACAGAAAGTGGAGAAGGAGCGCACTTTGGGTCGGGTGGCAGGCCCCTTCCCTTCCCCCCCCCCTTTGGAAGGGTATGTATGTTCTCCACTAGGGGTGGTACCTAAAAAAGAACGAGGACAGTTTAGGATGATCCACAACCTCTCAGCACCAAGGGGGGCGTCAGTTAATAACGCCATTGACCCCTCTCTGTGTTCAGTGACTTACTCTTCCTTTGATGCTACGTTGCAGAAGTTGAGGGACTTAGGGCCTGGGACTATCATGGCCAAGACAGATATCGAATCAGCCTTTCGCCTGTTACCAGTACACCCAGGGGATTATCATCTCTTGGGTTTTCAGCGGAACCACCAATTCTACTATGACATGTGTATACCGATGGGGTGTGCAGTTTCTTGCAAGTACTTTGAGACTTTCAGCTCCATGCTGCAGTGGGTTTTTACACACAGGACTGGTTATGAGGAGGTGGTGCACTACCTGGATGACTTCATGGTTATAGGTCCGGCCGCCTCAGAGGTTTGCTCCTGGGCTTTGGGGAACCTAGTGGCCTTGTTTCAAGAGTTTGGGGTGCCCTTGGCACCAGGTAAGACAGTGGGCCCAGATACATGCATGTCCTTTCTAGGCATTGAGATTGACACAGTGGCGGGGGAGTGTAGGCTGCCAATCGACAAGTTTCAGGCTTTCTCTCAGGCCATTGATGCAGCACTGGTAGTACCTAAGGTTACTCTGCGTCAGTTACAGGTACTGGTGGGTCAGCTCAACTTTGCTCTTAGGATTATTTCCATGGGGCGCCCTTTCTCTAGGTCAATTGCCAGGGCAATGGGTGGGCTGACTCAGAAGCACCACCACGTGCGCCTTAGGGCCGAGGTTAAGGAGGACCTCATGGTGTGGCGCAACTTTCTGAGGGACTTCAATGGAAAGGTAGTGTGGCCTGCTCCGCAAGTGTCTAGCGCAGAACTGGGCCTGTTTACAGACTCGGCCGGCAGCAGCGGCTTTGGGGC
Source organism: Lissotriton helveticus (assembly GCF_964261635.1). NCBI lineage: Eukaryota > Metazoa > Chordata > Amphibia > Caudata > Salamandridae > Lissotriton > Lissotriton helveticus. The sequence goes on along the minus strand of NC_136057.1, from coordinate 369,472,424 downwards.
CATTCTGGGTCAATCCTGGTGCTGGGCGCAGTGGTCAGTAGAGTGGCATGAGGTTGGCTTGACTAAAAATATAGCCTTTCTGGAACTCTTCCCAATTGTAGTAGCAATATCGATATGGGCCGACCGCTTCAGGAATAAGTCAGTGGTGTTCTGGTCTGACAACATGGCAGTGGTAGAAGCCATCAATAGGCAAGGGGCCTTGTGTAGGCATGTTTTGAGATTGTTGAAACACTTGGTGTTGGAATGTTTGAGGCTGAATTTAACGTTTAAGGCTGCACACATACCTGGGGTTGACAATCACGCTGCTGTTGCTCTGTCTCGTTCCAAGTTACAGGACTTCCGGAGATTCCACCCGCAAGCAGAAGAGCAGATGACAGTGTTCCCTTCATCACTGTGGACGATTGGAGCCCCGCGCTAGCGGGGCTGGTAGGTGCCTCACTGAGCGATAGCACTAGGAGAGCATACCAACAGCATTTCAATTCCTTCAGGGCGTTCGTGCAGGGGGCCGGTATTCCTGAATTGTTTTCTCATGAAGCGATATATGGCTTCCTTCAAATCCTAAGGGACCAGGGCAGGGCGGTGTCTTAAGCGAGGGTCCATGTTTCAGCAATAGGTTTCTTTGCTAAATTAGCGGGGGAACGCGACCCGAGCGCCTCCTTTGTGGTAAGAAAGGCCCTGGCAGGTTGGGCTAGGCTGGAGGGGCCCAGACGGGATTGCCGGAGGCCCCTGGATATTGCAACCCTATCTAACATCATAGTATCCCTTCCCAAGGTCTGTAGTTCACACTTTGAATGTACCCTGTTTGGGGCCACCTTTACATTGGCCTTTTGTGGAGCCTTCCGGCTAGGCGAACTCGTGGGGTCATCTAGGTCCGACCAGGGGAGGGGTCTGCAGTTCAGGGACTTCTTGTTATCCCCGGGGGGCCTGGAAGTGACCCTGAGAATGTCCAAAACTGATCAGGGAGGGAAGGGGGCGACCATACAGCTAAACCCAGCACCCAGCGTTATCGCCTGTCCAGTCACCCAGATGCGAGCGTATTTGGCGCTGCGCCCAGCAAGGGGGGGCGGCCTTGTTTATACATGAACTGGCCGATTGTCTTTCCCAATACCAATTTAAGGCGGTCTTGGGGCTGGCTTTATCCGAATTAGGATTAGGGGCCTGGGGATACTCCTCGCACTCATTCAGGATTGGGGCCGCCACCTTAGCGGCAGGGGCGGGCTTGCCGCCCAACACGGTGAAAAAGGTCGGGCGCTGGTCGTCCAATTGTTTCAGGAGGTACATAAGGCCTGAGTTGTTGTGACTAAATGATAATATATATTGCCAAGACTTGTGTTGACTTTTCCATTTCTCTCCTGTTCAGTAGTATGCCCGCAAAGGTGGTGTGGGTACTGGGGCACTCGTTCGTGCGGCGCGCCACGATGCGGTTGCAGCAGCGGCGAGTCGAGAAGCCGGCGGGACGGAATTCCTGTGGCGGGGCGTCGGGGGCTTGCGAATTCGGCACCTGCGGCGGCTCGTGGAGGAGTTAAGAGATCAGGAAGGGCAGAGGACCCCGGATTGGATCATCATCCACTTGGGAGGAAACGACATGGTAGACCGGGGACGCCTGGCGGTCAAGGAAGCACTGTTGACAGAGTTCACCTGGTTAGGGCTTATCTTTCCTTTGGCCAGAATTGTCTGGTCTTGCATGATCCCACGCAGGACCTGGGGCCCCGGAGTGCGGGCTAGATCCTTGAACGTGTCAGTTAGGCGGCTTAACGGGGAATTGGCCAAGTTATGCTCAGAGAAGGGCCGCTTGTGTCTGATTTCACACAGAACGATCTCGGGAGAAGCGATGTACCATCAGGATGGAGTGCATTTGTCGGACTTGGGCACGGATACCTGGATCAGGGGACTATGGTCTTTTGTGCAGAACGCAGGTGGGGAGGGTGACAGACCTAAGGGCCTGGGTCACCCTTGTGGCGGTAAAGAGACCTGCGAACAGTGACATTTACTCACAGAATGGATGGGAGTCCGCCCTGCGTACTCCCTAGGCCAGCACTGAGGGGGGGAGACGGTAAGCTCTCCGCTGGGAAAAGGTGACCACCGGCTGGGGAGGCTAGGGCGACAGGTTTCGAGCCTCCTGGGTTCCTGGGCAGCCTGGTGGTCGGGGGGTGGGCCCCGGAATGGCGGACAAGGATCAGAGGTGGGGCACACCACTCAAGGGCGCAGGTGGGTTGCACCTTGCGCAGGAGGCTCAGCGTTGGAGAAGTGAGTCAGGAATACCCCCCTCCCCCTTAATGCTGGGGGTTTTACAAGCTTGAAGGTCAATATTAAAAGTGTTTTAACTTTAAAAAAAAAAGTGTTTTGTAAATTGCTAAATATGCATTTGAACTTCCTTTGTCATGTTTATGTGAGATGTGTATTAAACATGGCCGTTTTTAACCCACGCAAATCTCTGTTGTTGATGTACATGTGGGTGCAGGGTATGGTGGGCTGGGGCGGGGACATGCTGGGGGTTCCGGGTCCTAATATGTAATATGGTTTAATACTGCCATCTTGGTCTTTCTGGTGACATATACAAATCACTCTGCCTTTAGCCTCGTGATTTAGGATGGTATTGCGACCCCTTGATAGCAACATTGGAACATTTTACCTAGTTACCCGTTAAGTAACCTGTTTCACGGAAATCTGAATCTTTACATTCATATTAAAGTCACTTAAAGAGAAACAAAGAGCTGTTACGGGCCTGCACTCACTGATGGCTAACATGTTTATGACATTACGAACTATTAAAGTAAATATTAGAGGGGAATCACAGCTGTTTATCTACCAATATTTAAAAATTTACATTTTACGGTATTTCTCCAAGAAACCTGTTCTTCTTTTATCCAATCCAGTGGCGTACCAGAGGTTCCACGGACAGCAATGCATGCAAGGATCTGACCCCATTCTCCATGGACATCATTTAGGGGTCACCAGGGGTTGCAGTTGCGACCCATGGCATGTCCTTAGCTACCCCTAGTGCTGTCTTTCCGGCCCCTGGTTTTAAAGGCAGCACATTTTCATTTGGAAATAAATCTGCTGTATATGAAAATGCAAAAGCTTCAGGTTGCACTTTATTTGGACTATACACAGTTCAAACTTGTAATTGTTTCAGTTTTACCCAATGAGGGAAGTTTTGTCTAGCAAAATTCCGTTTTAGATTTCCCAGTCCCAGGCAGCATAACTTTGCTTCACCTGCAGGCTGACAGTTTTGATGTGTTGGACTGAAGTGCTTCAGAAAAGGAAAACGGAATTAAGATGACTTGTGGACGTAGTCTATCCTAGCTTTCCTGCGCTCCTGGGACCAGGCTGTGTTTGGGCCAGGAGCTTTACTACCAGAGGCTGTCGGAATATTGGAGACAGATGCAGTAAGTGCTTTCATTTTTTCCCAATTATCATAGTGTGACTTTATAATGCTCAGTTGCCACATAGATAGTATTTGTACCGGTTTGGCCAGAATTCTAGTGACAAGATTGGTAAAGGTAAAACAAAACCAATTACAAAATCAGATGAAGCTGTTTTATTCTTCATTTTCAATAGAAATATATAGTCCCATATAGTTAAACTACACCAAAAAGGATTTTGCAGCTGTCCACTTTAATCCTAAATCACTATAAAAGGAAACACAGGGAGAATACAATTTAAAAAGAGGATTTTACTGAAATGTGTGTACCAGTCCCTCACCCATTTGTAACCTCAAACATGAGCAAATAGCTGATATTTCTCTTTAAAGAAGATGACATTTTAATTGGACATTTGGGGGCAAATCCATAGAGGTAGTTAAAGAATACACATATGTGGGGCAATTTTTTCACAAACCTTACAAAATTCCTCACATCTCTAGCATGTAAAGCTTAAGGCAGATGCCCATGTCGGTGCACTGTAGCGGTTATATTCTTCCTCTGGGAATAGACATTTTAACTCCCCATCAGAGGTTTATAGTATTAAAATACCTCCTATTCTATCTTATGCCATAGAATACATCCCAATTAATAACTGGAAACCAGCAACAAAACAAGCATTTGCAATGCAATAGGTCTCGCATTAGGAAAGTTTGAGCTATTGGTATTGTAAATGGCAAAGTTTTTATTTATGTTTTTTTTTTTAAATAGCTAAATTAATAGCTTTGTCATTTACAATGCCAATAGTTATAACTTTCGCAAATATGATACCTATAGCATTTGTAAAGCAATATGTTTTGTATTTACATGGTCGCTGGAGATACGAAACACCAAGCCCTCAGAATTCATGCAAACGGAAAAGCTCCTTAACTGCATTTGATATGTTATCGCCATTCATAAATTGAGGGCGAGCATATGGCAGGGGGGGAAGGCGCTTTGAAATGACTGCTTTAAGTAACAGCTTTAACTGGGTCTCTGCTGTACCAAATGAGCTCGTCGGCTTAAATCGCTGATTGATGATTTCAGTAAGAGTATTTGCCAGACGCTCGAATGCGTTCATTAGATGTGCGCGTGGTGAGCACATTTTACCCGGAATGAGGAAATGCGGCCATTAGTGAGGGGGTTATACGCTTCCGTTCTGACTGGTGGATTTGACGAAGGCTCGAGACTCACGCGCTGAACCAGAGTAGTCATGTGGTGCTGGGGCATAGAAAGGGCCGATTGTGCTTGGACTCCTACTTCAGCAGATGGGCATCAGGCGTGCAAGGTGGACAAAGTGCTTATGAAAACCGGTGCACTTCAATCGAATCGCTATTCCCCGTCCTCTGCTTGCGAATCTGTGGGTTCACAAAATGTTACGGAGCGGAGGTCCCTGAGCTAATTAGCAGAGACAACATTGAATGAATAATTAATGCCAAACTTCATAATGGGTGAAAATGAATGCCAAACTTCGTGAAGGACGAACACTTAGTTGGATCAACTTCTTCCTTGAAGCTAATTCTCATTACTCTAAAAGGCCACAATTCTTTTCCTAAACTCTCTTCAATGACTGCTGAGAATTCGCAAGCCTCCTGAAACGTCTCACCATAATAGTCTTTTTTTATATCTTAATTTCGAAAAAAGGTTCCAACACTGCACAGTAAAATCAAAATCAAAATAAACACCATAAGCCTACTGAAGAAATGACCAAACAGGAAAAGCGCGTTTGGCATTGGCACGTAACTCATGATTTTCTGAAACCTGTAAGCAGAAGCAATGGCAACTGAAACACACAAGGATACACATGTTAGAGCCCCCGATTTAAACAAGTTAAGCATTCGTTGCAGTATTCTCTTACCTTACAACAACTGCGAGGGCAGGGAAATCTTCGCGTGCTGCAGTCCGTCCAGAGCTCGCGCCGCCGGCCTGCGACCAGGAAGTCAGGCAGGCCGGGCGGGACAACCGGAAACAGGAAGTAGGAGGGCGGGAGCCTACCCCGCCTCCCACGGAAGAGCCGCGATTGTTTGGAGCACCGGAGCAGGCAGGAGCCTACTCTGCGCCCCGGTGCCGAAGAAGGGAGGAAGAGTCCTGCTGCCGGTGAGAGCCGCTGCACCAAGGAAGCCGGTGAGTGGGGCTTCGCTTTGTTGCTGGCCTGCGAGGGCGGGGGGGGCATGTGTGTGCGCGCGCGGCGGCGGGCTGTGTATGCGTGCGTGCGTGTGTCTTGGAGTCTGTGTGTATGCGTGTGTGACTGTGGGGGAGGAGGAGGGGGTTGCCTGTCTGGGTGCCTGTCTGGGTGCCTGCGTGTCTGTGTAAGTCCGTGTGCGCGCGTGTGTGTCTCTGTGTGCATGCATGCGCGTTAGGCTGGCTTGCTAGGAGTATGGGAGGGAAGTGCACGGCGCGGCGCAGGACGGAACGTGCGCGTTCGCGCACACAAATCCAGGAAAAAAGCGCAGACCACTTTCTTGTCCCTGCTTACCCCCAGACTGATAACTATACGTCTCCAGCTGGACACATGCATCCTTTGGATGCATTACCAGCGAGACCCAGCCAGCTGGACACATGCATCCTTTGGATGCATTACCAGCGAGACCCAACAAGTAGGAACTGATGAATCACTTCCTAATAAAATGTCTCCACAGTCAAAGAAACGTTTAGAAAGTTCCACCCTCAGCCAGTAAAGACTAAAGCGAAGTGTTATTCTATACATTCCTGGGACTTTTTTTCAGTGAGCGGCACTCTGATTGACAGCACAGCATGCGTTATAATATACACAGTAAGAGGACTAGGATGACACATGTATATTAACATTTGGCGGACATCTTTCCAATGAAATGTAACTGTTATAGGAAACAGAGCACAAGTGTGCCTATACAAAATAGCAAATCCTTTTACCAAAGTATTATTTTTATGTTTTCTTGTTTTTGAAGGGAAATATTAAATGTGCTTGTACTGGAAAATAAATGATTTATTTTATAACAGTGGCACAAGATTTCTGCACTTCATTTTTGTATATCAAAGTATATCATTATTGAATCAGTTTACCAAATTCAGCTGTGGACTTTAATATCACAATATAGGACTTCTGTAGCTTCGGACCCTGTACATTCACCCTCTGAAATGGCCTACAGGTAGACCCACACTGAAGCTGCAGCGGGATGATGACTGTAGTTTCAATCGTTGCTCTGTGAAGAGCCTCCAGGCAAAGCATGGCAGCTCCACCCACAGTGCCCTCCTGATTGGCTTTTTCAAACTGCGCTGAAGTGTGGAGCAAATGAGTGGATCCTGGGGATGAGCAGCTGGGCATTCGAAGAGTAGCTTAGGACAATCAAACAGCTGATCAGAGCCCGCATAGCAACAGGAACGAGGAGAGGCGATGGGTTCGTGAGCACAATGTGTAAAAAATATAAACGCGGGCGCTGTGCTAATACAAAGCACGGCGCCTGTGCAGTAATTTAAAAATAATGCTGAAAGCGGACGCTGTGCTAAAATAAAAAGTACGGCACCCGTGTATATAATTTAACATGTGAATGGCGGCACAAAGGCACGTTTCCGAGGAGAGAATTTTTTTTTATAAAAGCAGGCGCAGTGCTAATACAAAGCACGGCGCCCCTGCAGTAATTTAAAAATAATGATGAAAGTGTGCGCCGTCACCCTCCAAACCATCCTAGATCGGTCCTTGTGACCTAACCAACGCACCGGGCCGGTATCCGCACCAGAACAGGAGGCGAAGCAATGGATTCGCCAGCACAAAGTGAAACCAGCTGAAGTAGCCCATGTCGTGCCTGCAGCGAGAGAAACTCATTAAACAAACAAGTCCCGCGGCGACCCGGAAGCTCTTGGCCGGCCGGCCAATCCGGTTGCGGCCGACCGGAAGTCCCGCCTCCCGAGGTCCGCGAGCTGCCGGCGCATGGAGCGCCCTGCCTGTCCGAATCAGCCCGGGTCCCCAGGAGGGGGCCGGGGAGAAGGAGGAGTGTGGCGTCTGTTGTGGGGCTCCTCGGACCTGAGGGAGCCCCGATTGTGAAGAGGAGACGAGACGCGCCGTGAGGCGCGGAGCGCGAGAGGAGCCCGCCGGAAGAGCGCAGTCGGTGAGTGGGGCCCAGGGCTGAAGTGAAGTGCGTGCGTGCGTGCCTGTGTGTATGCCTGGGAGTGGTGGGGGAGGGGGAGTGTGTGCGCGCGTGTGTGCGTGTGGGAATGTGTGTGCGCATGCGTGACTGTGTGATTGAGAGAGAATGCGAGGTAGGGGATAGTGTGCCTGTATGTGTGCCTGTATGTGTGTCGTATGCCTGCGTGTGCATGCGCGCGCCTGTGTGTGTGCGTGCATGCAGAGGGGTGGGGGCTGCCTGTGTGTGTGTGAGCAAGGGATTTGATTCGCGCATGCGCAGCTACCAGACGCTCGCTCCCGAGGTGAAATCTGACCTCGTCAAAGCGCGCGTCTGGTAGCTGTCCACTCTCCTGAATACGGGCCACATTAGGTCTGTAGCAGACTCTCAATGCTCACGCATTGAGAGTAGTCTGCTCGACCTAAAAAGAAGGGAATGTTCGATGTGAATTGATAAAAGGTAACCAAGCAGTCCCAGCCCAAGTATTACGCCTTGAGCTATCCTTATGCTAGAACTATCTCTAACATAATAAGATGGGCGTATAATCTTCTACATGACGACTCAGGATCTTTATGGAACATATTAAAAATGGAGACCTTTAGAAAGGAGTTGATGCAATATACTTTTAATAAGAACCTTAATAAAGCACTAAATCTTTCGCACTGCACAATAGCAATTTTAAAATCTTGGACACCTGCACACTTCTTTAAAAATCTGACAACGAGAATAAGCTACGACCTCGATGTTCAACACTGTTCCCAATTAAAATATTATGCAAAATATGCAGAATCAGTAGAATACAAATCACAGCAACAATATATAGGTTTATTTTAGTTCACAGGGTCCGACGCTGTATTAATTTTTGGTGGTTGGGGATCTTACTATTAAACGTTTTTACTGTGATGGAGGAGTGCAAGATTTACTACATGTACTGTTTGTAGTTCCAAATTCGACCCTGGTAGAGGTCAGACATCGTTATTTAAATCCCATTTGTAACAGATACAATATAACCGCAGTACTAGGTCTTATAATGCTTTGTAAATCGCCACCTGATTAATTTGTCTGTCATTTGTATACATTTTTAAGAGTTATTTTTAATTGTTTTAACGTAGATACATTATCATTGTTTTAAAAAAATGTATTTTATATAATTTGTTGACCTCAGTAGAGGTCTAAACCAAATTACATTTTTTTTTTAAATCTTGAAGGTGACAATTCTAGTTGCTAATGAAAGATGACAAGTTTTATGTTTGCTTATGTGCATGGACATACTTTAGGGGTAGCTGTAGTTTGCATTCCTGACTTCTGTGCTTTGGCTTGCTACCCTTACGAGGCTGCTTGCTACCCAGGTCAATTAAGTCTGCATCTCTGGACTAACTTGGATGGTACAAACGTCTAAATCCCAGCTTGCCCCCTTTTGTTGTTTTTGTCTGATGTTTCAGAAAAATGAAAAAAATCTTTATTACACTGATTACACAGATGTTTTCCAGGTACTGATATGAAAAAAGTACTGGCCAGACTGGTAAAATACAGGCCAGGTAAGAACCCCACCTGGGGTCTACTTTGCCACTATGCACAGGTTTACTTGCTTACTGCCCCTCCTTAGACTGCCCACTAGCGCATCCTGACCACCTGAAGTCTTTTTGTGTAGCCCTCCTGCCCATGAATGTGCACGGTGAAGGGATGAAACCCACAAAAGATACGTCTCTCTTCTATAGGGGGTTGTGTATTAGAGGAAAAAGAAAATGAAAACAGAAAGTGATCCTTTATAAGGAAGAGAACCCTCACTCATCTGAAGGAGAGATGCTTCATCATTGGGCTCCCTCCTCACATCGGGCCCGCAAGGTCCCAGATGTGAGCTATGACTCCCTACCAAGAAGGGTAGGTGGAGAGGAGCTTGAGGTGTTTTGAGTGGGGTATGCCAATAAGCAAATGGGTGGGGGGCAGAGTGCAAAACCAATACAAGTGATAAGTTAAACCTAGCTCAGTGGCCCAATACCTTTATTTGGTGGTACCCTCTGATAGAGATAAAAACTAAGAGGACTGGGGGTTCAGAGCAAATATACCCCCATAATGGTCAACATGTTTCTGCCTATGTTAGACTCTAAAAAGGAGTTCTTAGGCATTCATCAAGACCACGAAACAAATCAAGTCACTCTGCATGCAACAATAAAATTGAAAACAATCAATCAGAAGGCTATACTGGCCGTGTCCAAATGTAGTCACGGAAATGATGGGTTGTTAATGAAATGAAATGAAATTAAATCCAGTATTTGTAAAGCGCACAATTACCCGAGGGTGTCAAGGCACTGGTGCTGGACTAACATGCCGCCGGCACCGGGGATCGAACCGTGAACCCTGTGGTCCGGAGTCAGGCGCCCTGGCCGCTGCGCCACACATCTTCCCACACCATCTCCATATGAAAAAGAAGGACAAAATGTGAATAGAAGAACATAATATGTAAGGATCACATTCAACAGATAGGTTCCACCTAAAGTACCATAAGGCACACAAATGACTTGCTCCCTTAGCAATCAATAGCAAACATACCAGTGAATCGAAGCCAGAAAGAATATTGGGGAATCATTTACCTTATGGAGGAGATATGTTTCCACCTCTCTATTGCCACAAGGTACCCCTGGGCCACACTCTGTTTTTTGGTACTGGAAAACATTGAAAAATAAAAACAATGGCAGTGTGGTGTGGGTAGCGCTGGTGTAAATCATCCGTTAAAGTGATCAAATATTGGTAGCGCTGGTGTAAATCAAGCGTTAAACTGGTCAAATGACACAAAATCCTTACGCAATCATGGGCAGGAAATGGAAAAAGGCACCACAGTCTCAAACGAGATTGAACTTCTTTGATTATTGTGTATGAACATCCATTTACGGTGTAGAATGCTATCATGGTGTAAAAGGCGGGATAAAGGCTATGACCTCATATCCCCGAAGGAGCTTTAAAATGCGGCTCCAGTCCACTAGATATAGCGGAAGACAACAAGAGGGGACTATGCAAATGCTCCCAAAATGTAAACACAGTGTGAAATGCTATCCTAATGCCTAGGGCGGGATAGAGGCAACGACCTCCTACCCCCGCTGGAGCATCAGTGTGCGGCTCCAGCCCACTAGATCTCGCTTCAGTCACGGTGGGTACTATGCAGACACTTACCTAAATTAGAAAAGCGGGGGCCATGTGCATCGAGTCAAAAACAGACCCCTGGGCTATACGGACCTAAGTGATAGCCCTTGGTGATTGCTACAAAATACCAACAGCATAGTCAGGTGCGGTCCAAACTGTGCCTCAGCCCGCTAAGGTCCCTGGTGTCAGCTAATCACCCAGGTAGTGAACAATGTTGCATTGGGTACTATGCAGACGTTTCTCTAAATTAGAAAATTGGGGTCTACGTGCATCCAGTCTAACACAAACCCCTGGGCTATACGGACCTAAGTTAGCCCTTAATGATTTCTACAAAATACAAAGAGCATAGTCTGGTGCAGTTCAGACAGCGACTTAGCCCGCTAAGGTCCTGGGCGTCAGCTTATCACCCAGGTAGTAAACAATATCGCAAAGCGCCTCAGGATCAAGCAGCAAAGGAAAGAAGAGCAACTTACTGCAGTGCTCGTGGTTGGCTGCCTTAAACAGGGTCCTGGCTAGAGGAAAGACCTCACATAATTGTCAGGATAGGTAGCCGTCCTCTCACTCGCGGACATGCGTAAAGACGTCATATGCGTGCAGAACATCATGGGAGGTGTATTCCCATGCGCTGTATGTGTCATGGGAAACGTAGGCATCGTCTCGGAGGTGATCCGCCTTTCAGACAGCAGGCTTGGAAACAATTCGCCCATGTAGGATAGTTAAGCCCCCACAGGGCGGTCCTTGACCAAAAGCATGGCTGTGAAAAGGGATATAACAGAACGGAACAGTAGGACCAATTAAGAACTTAAGCTGTAAATGAACTGAGCCATCCAAAGCACACCCCAAAGTAGTTGACTATGATCTCTCAAGGGCAATGATATAAGATATACCCAGCATTAAACACTGCAACCCTATGGGTGTCGTATGCACTACATATATCGCATACATAAAGGGGCTAAGCAGGAGTGGATGCGGCTCATTGTTGTTTTACTGTAGGACCTAGTTGACTAAGTCGCAGCAAAAAGGAGAGCAATCCCTCATAAATTAACTAGACACTGGGCAGCTGAGGCTGCTAAAGATTTGGGGACAACCGGATCAGGGCCTACTGGATGAGGGGTGCTCGGGTCTCCATCAGAATGGTGGAGTTACCTTCTCATATTAGCCATGGGGATGTCGTCATTTAACCCATGAGTGTCGCACTGGAGCCTATAAATACACCCCTGCTCCCTGCGGAACAGAACAGATTCATATGTGCCAATCTCCTTGACATACATTGACCTGTCAATGACTGCCCAAAATATGTAATCTTCAGAATGGCCTTGACTCAAGTAGTGTCTTTTGAGTTTCGCATTCTCTTTCTTACATCTAATAGAGCTCCTGTGCTCACCTATCCTCAGTTTAACCTTGCATGTCGTCACTCCTATATAGAATAAGTTGCATTAACATCGCAATTGGTAAATCACCCAATCTGTATTGCAGTTTTTCAGAGAGTTAAGCACCCAGTGGGTAGGCAGTCCCAGGTCTATTGTGAGTAGTTTGGATGTAAAAGCACAGACAGAGCACGACCCACACCGGTAGTGTCCTTTCGTGGAGTTTGATGACCATAGTGTGCTTTGTCTTGCCTCCGTGACAGTGCCACGTGGACGTGTGTGGACTGTCATGTCCTTGATGTTCTGACTCTGTTTCAGTGCAAATAAGGGCTTAGGGAGGTGTGCAGAACCAGTATTGAGAATGTGCCAGTTACTATTGATCGATTTCTTCACTATGTTTGTCAAGTGACTATAGGTACTGACACAGACCATCCGGTCCATAGAGCTCTTCGTTACTGAGTCAAGAAGAGCATCACGACTATTGTTCCTTGCTCGCTTCTACGCTGTCTGTATGATACTGATTGGATATGCATGTTGTTGTAGGTGGGAGCTCAATGTTAGTGCGTGTTCCTTGAATTTTCCTTATTTCAGGACAATTCCGCCATAGCCTCAAAAACTGGGGTCTACTTTGCCACTATGCACAGGTTTACTTGCTTACTGCCCCTCCTTAGACTGCCCACTAGCGCATCCTGACCACCTGAAGTCTTTTTGTGTAGCCCTCCTGCCCATGAATGTGCACGGTGAAGGGATGAAACCCACAAAAGATACGTCTCTCTTCTATAGGGGGTTGTGTATTAGAGGAAAAAGAAAATGAAAACAGAAAGTGATCCTTTATAAGGAAGAGAACCCTCACTCATCTGAAGGAGAGATGCTTCATCATTGGGCTCCCTCCTCACATCGGGCCCGCAAGGTCCCAGATGTGAGCTATGACTCCCTACCAAGAAGGGTAGGTGGAGAGGAGCTTGAGGTGTTTTGAGTGGGGTATGCCAATAAGCAAATGGGTGGGGGGCAGAGTGCAAAACCAATACAAGTGATAAGTTAAACCTAGCTCAGTGGCCCAATACCTTTATTTGGTGGTACCCTCTGATAGAGATAAAAACTAAGAGGACTGGGGGTTCAGAGCAAATATACCCCCATAATGGTCAACATGTTTCTGCCTATGTTAGACTCTAAAAAGGAGTTCTTAGGCATTCATCAAGACCACGAAACAAATCAAGTCACTCTGCATGCAACAATAAAATTGAAAACAATCAATCAGAAGGCTATACTGGCCGTGTCCAAATGTAGTCACGGAAATGATGGGTTGTTAATGAAATGAAATGAAATTAAATCCAGTATTTGTAAAGCGCACAATTACCCGAGGGTGTCAAGGCACTGGTGCTGGACTAACATGCCGCCGGCACCGGGGATCGAACCGTGAACCCTGTGGTCCGGAGTCAGGCGCCCTGGCCGCTGCGCCACACATCTTCCCACACCATCTCCATATGAAAAAGAAGGACAAAATGTGAATAGAAGAACATAATATGTAAGGATCACATTCAACAGATAGGTTCCACCTAAAGTACCATAAGGCACACAAATGACTTGCTCCCTTAGCAATCAATAGCAAACATACCAGTGAATCGAAGCCAGAAAGAATATTGGGGAATCATTTACCTTATGGAGGAGATATGTTTCCACCTCTCTATTGCCACAAGGTACCCCTGGGCCACACTCTGTTTTTTGGTACTGGAAAACATTGAAAAATAAAAACAATGGCAGTGTGGTGTGGGTAGCGCTGGTGTAAATCATCCGTTAAAGTGATCAAATATTGGTAGCGCTGGTGTAAATCAAGCGTTAAACTGGTCAAATGACACAAAATCCTTACGCAATCATGGGCAGGAAATGGAAAAAGGCACCACAGTCTCAAACGAGATTGAACTTCTTTGATTATTGTGTATGAACATCCATTTACGGTGTAGAATGCTATCATGGTGTAAAAGGCGGGATAAAGGCTATGACCTCATATCCCCGAAGGAGCTTTAAAATGCGGCTCCAGTCCACTAGATATAGCGGAAGACAACAAGAGGGGACTATGCAAATGCTCCCAAAATGTAAACACAGTGTGAAATGCTATCCTAATGCCTAGGGCGGGATAGAGGCAACGACCTCCTACCCCCGCTGGAGCATCAGTGTGCGGCTCCAGCCCACTAGATCTCGCTTCAGTCACGGTGGGTACTATGCAGACACTTACCTAAATTAGAAAAGCGGGGGCCATGTGCATCGAGTCAAAAACAGACCCCTGGGCTATACGGACCTAAGTGATAGCCCTTGGTGATTGCTACAAAATACCAACAGCATAGTCAGGTGCGGTCCAAACTGTGCCTCAGCACGCTAAGGTCCCTGGTGTCAGCTAATCACCCAGGTAGTGAACAATGTTGCATTGGGTACTATGCAGACGTTTCTCTAAATTAGAAAATTGGGGTCTACGTGCATCCAGTCTAACACAAACCCCTGGGCTATACGGACCTAAGTTAGCCCTTAATGATTTCTACAAAATACAAAGAGCATAGTCTGGTGCAGTTCAGACAGCGACTTAGCCCGCTAAGGTCCTGGGCGTCAGCTTATCACCCAGGTAGTAAACAATATCGCAAAGCGCCTCAGGATCAAGCAGCAAAGGAAAGAAGAGCAACTTACTGCAGTGCTCGTGGTTGGCTGCCTTAAACAGGGTCCTGGCTAGAGGAAAGACCTCACATAATTGTCAGGATAGGTAGCCGTCCTCTCACTCGCGGACATGCGTAAAGACGTCATATGCGTGCAGAACATCATGGGAGGTGTATTCCCATGCGCTGTATGTGTCATGGGAAACGTAGGCATCGTCTCGGAGGTGATCCGCCTTTCAGACAGCAGGCTTGGAAACAATTCGCCCATGTAGGATAGTTAAGCCCCCACAGGGCGGTCCTTGACCAAAAGCATGGCTGTGAAAAGGGATATAACAGAACGGAACAGTAGGACCAATTAAGAACTTAAGCTGTAAATGAACTGAGCCATCCAAAGCACACCCCAAAGTAGTTGACTATGATCTCTCAAGGGCAATGATATAAGATATACCCAGCATAAAACACTGCAACCCTATGGGTGTCGTATGCACTACATATATCGCATACATAAAGGGGCTAAGCAGGAGTGGATGCGGCTCATTGTTGTTTTACTGTAGGACCTAGTTGACTAAGTCGCAGCAAAAAGGAGAGCAATCCCTCATAAATTAACTAGACACTGGGCAGCTGAGGCTGCTAAAGATTTGGGGACAACCGGATCAGGGCCTACTGGATGAGGGGGGCTCGGGTCTCCATCAGAATGGTGGAGTTACCTTCTCATATTAGCCATGGGGATGTCGTCATTTAACCCATGAGTGTCGCACTGGAGCCTATAAATACACCCCTGCTCCCTGCGGAACAGAACAGATTCATATGTGCCAATCTCCTTGACATACATTGACCTGTCAATGACTGCCCAAAATATGTAATCTTCAGAATGGCCTTGACTCAAGTAGTGTCTTTTGAGTTTCGCATTCTCTTTCTTACATCTAATAGAGCTCCTGTGCTCACCTATCCTCAGTTTAACCTTGCATGTCGTCACTCCTATATAGAATAAGTTGCATTAACATCGCAATTGGTAAATCACCCAATCTGTATTGCAGTTTTTCAGAGAGTTAAGCACCCAGTGGGTAGGCAGTCCCAGGTCTATTGTGAGTAGTTTGGATGTAAAAGCACAGACAGAGCACGACCCACACCGGTAGTGTCCTTTCGTGGAGTTTGATGACCATAGTGTGCTTTGTCTTGCCTCCGTGACAGTGCCACGTGGACGTGTGTGGACTGTCATGTCCTTGATGTTCTGACTCTGTTTCAGTGCAAATAAGGGCTTAGGGAGGTGTGCAGAACCAGTATTGAGAATGTGCCAGTTACTATTGATCGATTTCTTCACTATGTTTGTCAAGTGACTATAGGTACTGACACAGACCATCCGGTCCATAGAGCTCTTCGTTACTGAGTCAAGAAGAGCATCACGACTATTGTTCCTTGCTCGCTTCTACGCTGTCTGTATGATACTGATTGGATATGCATGTTGTTGTAGGTGGGAGCTCAATGTTAGTGCGTGTTCCTTGAATTTCCTTATTTCAGGACAATTCCGCCATAGCCTCAAAAACTGGCCCACCAGAAGATTGTTCCTCAATGAGTGTCGGTGAAAGCTGGTACATTTCAAAAGCGAGTTCCGAGCCATCTGTTTGGTGAATAGTTCGGAGTAGATACCTCCATTTATTGGATACAGCAACAAGTATAAGAATGGTAAGGAGACTTTACTGTACTTGTGAGTGAACTTCAAGTGAGGATTCCGTGAATTCAGCTAGATTGCAAATGTCTCCAGGCTGGCTACTGTGCCCTCCCATTCTATCAAGATGTAGTCTATATATCTCTTCCAAACCTTCAGGTTGGAAGAGTATGGGTTCTCAGCCGGATAGATGTGTTTGGTCTCAAAGTGATGCATGTACAAATTTGCCATAATAGAAGCAAATGTACTGCTCATCAATATTCCCTGTCACCTGCAGGTACAGTTGTTCACCATATTGGAAAAAATTCTCCTTCATTGCCAGTGTAGCACATAGGAGGATGGTGTTGAATTATCCCGTTCATGTCCTTCCAATAATGAACGTATGGTGTTCAAAGATTCGTCCTGTGGGATATTGGTGTTCAGAGATTCCACATCAAAAGATGCTAAAATGTAAATCTCTGGAAAAAGGGAAGAAAGATACCAACACCGGCTTTAAACCCAAATCCACCTTCTTTTACATCCAGACTACTCATGATAGACCTGGGACTGCCTACCCACTGAGGGCTTAACTCTCTGACAAACCGCAATACAGGTGGGGTGATTTACCTATTGCGATGTCCATGCAACTTATTGTAAATAGCGGTGACGACACGCAAGGTTAAATTGAGGATAGGTGAGCACAGGAGCTCTATTAGATGTAAGAAAGAGAATACGAAACTCACAAGACACTACTTGAGTTAAGGCCATTCTGAAGATGACATCTTTTGGGCAGTGATTGACAGGCCAATTTATGTCAAGGAGATGGGCACACATTAATCTGTTCTGTTATCCAGTATTAGGGGTGTCTTTCATAGATTCACATGCCTGAATCATTCCCCGTCGTCGAGACGGGAGCCTCCGGTACATAGAAAAGTAATGTCCTATAGACATACATAGAGAAAAATAGGCCTAAGGGCCTCACCTTAGTAGCCTATCCTTGTCCTTATGTAAAAAGGACCAAACTCTTAGAGCCAGCCAATCAGCTATCACCTCCCTCTAGAACCTTCCTGACAGGAGCCTCAGTCTCTCAGATTTTCTACCGCACGTTGTGCTAGGGAGTCTCCAACCTGAGTTCTCCTCAGGATTTCTTCAAAACCAACTTGTTCACTTTTAAAAGTGAGTTCTTTCTCCAAAAATCTCGAACAGGATTACTTCAAACCACTTATCATTGGAGTAAGTGATTTATTTCTTCAAAATTCTGGCATGTCTGAATCCCAGAAGAAAGCCCTTTTCAGGGCCTGCTCTTCATGTGGGAAGAAAAGGCTACATGTGGAAGACAAGCATGACCTATGCTTATATTGTCTTTATCCTGACCACATACCTAAAGACTGTAAGATATGTAGGTCTTTCCCTAACAAGACCTTGAGGGACAGAGAAGGTCGCCTGCTCATCTGGCTGGACAGGCTCAAAAAGAGGGAAAATGTGGATTCCTCAGAGGGAAGCTTTTCAATGACCTCAGAAGTCTCCCTGAAGAGGCCACGGGTGGAGTCCCCTGGCCCCTCAGACACTCCTCCTATGAAGGTACAAAAGAAGTCTTCAGAGGCAAGATCGACAAAATCTTCAGTGTCTGAAAAGGGCTCTCAGGCTTTTAAGAAGCCTACGCAGTCGTCCAGTAAGCTTGCGACATCCTCCTCGACGCAAAAAAGAGTTGTGGCGCCAGTTTCCGTCTCCACAGCGACGACGACTGTGTCGACGACGACAGCGTCGTCCGGTTTCTCATCGACGACGACCACTCCTTCATCGTCGTCAGCTGGTAAACCTATTCCATCTATTATACTGCTGAAGCCGTCGTTGACGTCCAAGACCTCGTCGACGACGAAGATTGCCCCGTCGACGACGACATCGTCGATGATGAGTCCACCGTCGACGGGAGGGTTGACGACGAAGACGTCGACGACGAAGACGTCGACGAGGAATGAATCGTCGACGAGCGCATCGTCGCATAGCGCATCGTCGACGAAGGCATCGTCGATGAAGAAAGTATCGTCTACGGAGGCACCGTCGTCGAAGGTCATGCCGTCGACGAGGGTACCGTCGACGGGGGAATCGTCGTCGGAATTAGTCATTACTGAGCCGTGGAAGAAATCCAGGCTGATAGAAACGTCGTCTTTGACCCTACCACCGTCGACAACACCAGGGACGACGGCAGGGGCTCCTGCAAAAGGTCCTGTGTCTGGCAAACTGACCAATAAGCAGATTACACCAGAAACAACGTCACCAAGTAAGGTACAAAGTCATTTGCCCACGGAGATTCTCCAGAGTGAAGAATCTGAAGAAGAACTCCTGGATCAGGCTACTTCCATTTCAGACCTTCACGTGAAATGTCAGAGCACGGACGAATAACAGGATGAGATGACCTACCAGGAACACTCTTTCCAAGCGCATGTTCCTACAGAGGTCACCCCGATGGTATGCCTTCCCGCTTCAATTGTGAATGACCTTAAATACCTTATCCAGGACTACAAACAGCGTTTCCCGGATAAACAGGCAACTGAGACAGGGGGCCCGACGCCTGCTACAAATACACCAGCGGCAGCCCCAAGACAGACACGGCCAACTACTCAGGTCCGCCATGAGAAAGTGCCACCTCAGGTGATAGAATCATCAGATGAGGAGGCTGAAGAAATGGAAGAGGGGGACGTCCAAGAGGATCAGACGGATCACGAAGAGTATGTGGCATCTTCCCCAGCTTCACCCCAACCGCGCCAGGCAGATTCACCGCCAGTGGACATTGGCGGGTTCCATAGAATAGTGGAAAGAGCAGCGAAGCGATTTCATATGGAAATGGAATCGAGTGCTTCTTATATGACTTTAAGGAGCAAACAAAGAAGATAACGAAGTCTATCCCAATAATAGACTTTCTCTGGGACTAGGGAAGGAAACTGATGAGGACGCCGGCCTCTGTACCTGCGGTGGTTCCACGCCTGGATAAAAAATACAAGGCTCCAACCACAGCGGCAGCTTGCCTTAATGGGCACCCGAAACCGGATTCGGTTGTAACCCAGGCGGCCCAAAAGAATTCTCGCAACCCTTCCTCTCCTCTGTCAGCCCCACCGGACAAGGAAGGAAGGAAGTTGGACACAATCGGTAAACGGTTTACAACGACATCGGCCATGACCATCAAGGTGGCCAACTCCATAGCCCTGTTGGGGCGTTATAAACTCTACTTACTGCCGCCACCGCCGAGAGTCTAAAAACGCTGCTACTGGGACCAGCCGCCACCGCCAAGAGTCACGAAAGGTACAACTACCGTGCCGCCGCTCCGGGGACTACAATACCCGTCAGGCCACGCGGCGGCATGCAGGAAACACGCAGGAAGTGATCGGGAAGGCGGGGAGAACGCGCCAGGAGGCGCTATTAAATCCCTGAGACCCCGGCAGAGCGGGGGAACTCTACTTACTGCCGCCACCGCCGAGAGTCTAAAAACGCTGCTACTGGGACCAGCCGCCACCGCCAAGAGTCACGAAAGGTACAACTACCGCGCCGCCGCTCCGGGGACTACAATACCCGGCAGGCCACGCGGCGGCGCGCAGGAAACACGCAGGAAGTGACCGGGAAGGCGGGGAGAACGCACCAGGAGGCGCTATTAAATCCCTGAGACCCCCGCGTCGCGGGACGCGAGCGGAACGCCCGGGGCGAAGCCCGGGCGAAGGGCGGGCCCTCTACGGCCCTCATCGGCACGAGGAGGCAGGGGCAGGGCCCTGACCCCTGCACGAAAATCCAAAGTAAGTGTGATCCCACCACCCATAATCGTCAGTGTAAAAGATACCGCCATAGACTGCCAAAACTAAGTACCTGCTTTTACAGCTTCGATAAATCTAACTAACATGTCCAAATCGAAAGTGACTGTCCCCGTCAATACCATAGACAATTACATGGTACAAAAAGTTGTCCAAATAAATCATGACAGGCGATCATCTCTGGGGTTGAGTCAATCACCTGATATGCACTTTGAAAATACCCTACCACCCACCCCTACACTCGATATCAGTAACGAGGTGTTCCAGACCCAGGATGTTATCCCATTGACTGAACTCTTGGTGGTCATAGATGAACCAGCCCACGAGAGTATATTAGATCAAGGAATAATCTCTATAGAAGAGGGGGCCCTCGTACCTGTCCCAGCACCGAGAATAGTAAAGGGGGGGGAGAAGAATATGCCCAAGCGGGGTGGTCTACGGTCAAGCAAAAAACGCCCCAATGGGACCCCCGAGAAAATCAGTGTAGAAGATACAAGTGCTCCCATAGAAGGAAAGGCACATATGGATGATGATCAATTCAAAAAGTTATTAAATGCTATTGATCATAAAATTAAATCAATAACCAAACCACTCTTAAATAAAATTGACCATCTAACTGAAGAGGTGAATAGACTAGGGGACCTCTTGCACAAATCAATAGAGGAGAACACTAAACGCCCGCTATTGAAAGTACCTGTAGTTGATTCCAAATCTACCCAAACAGCCCCCAGACAAGAAGTATTAGTAGAAATCCCCACAATCAATCTGGAGAGCTCTGATCATGGGAGGGGAGGGCTAAGAGACTTGGACCCAGATACCAACATAGGGAACAACACAGGGTCAAGTCATACACATAGCATAGAAAATGCCAAGTTAGACAAAGGGGCTGTAGAATTAGTTGTTGAGGCCTCTCCGCTAATACTAGTCCTCGCAAACGTCCCTCAATTAGAGCGAGGGCAAGTAGAGAATATTCCCTCCCTAATAAACAAATCTCTTCACTGGTTATCAGGGAACATGGCTTTTTCGCAAGGAGGCAGGGACCAGTTGGCACAAGAAATAACTAAAGCTAGAAGAGTTGAATGGATCGGGGGCGGCGCCAAAAAATGTAAGGGGGATTGTGTGGTGCTGCATCTTACTGATCCAGAAGTTCTGCCAAATATTCTAGCTAATATATACCCCCCTCAGCGCAGAACAACGGAAATTGTGCCATTAACGTTGGACTTTTTCTATTCAAAGAAAAGTAACACCTTAAACCCAACTATGTTGAAAACCAAATGGAACCCTGTACTAAGGAAAGCCAAAATTAGTGGAAAAACAAATAACTGGGGAATATCGTTGGAAAATAGGTTCTCGTCCCTTTCTGGTCTAAGCGAATGTGATTGACTGGAAGAAAGGTCAAGCACAGAAGTGGTCAAGCCTATTGAATCCTATGAGGGAAAATATTGTATTTTAAATAACACAGAACTAAACTGCAGCGAGAGAATTAAATCCATTCGCAGGGAAGACACCCTTAGCATAGCTGAGCTAATCTCGCTAAATTCCCGCACTAACACACAGGAGGTGGAAATTAATCCTATACACCTTCTGTCTCCTCTTAGTCAATGTCCTTTGCTACAAAGGGGCATTGCTCAGACAGAAGGTAGCACCAAATTCATCTCCTGGAATATAGCAGGTATCCATCATAAATTGGAGACCCCGGAATGGTGCGAGTTCATAGATAGCTATGATATCATTATGATGCAGGAAACCTGGGCAGTGGTACCAGTCTTTCGCCAGGGGTATTTAAATTATCATATACCTGCGAAAAAGAACATTAAGGGACGGCCCTCTGGGGGTTTAATTATTTGGGTATGACAATCCTTACAATGCACCATCAAAAAGAGACCCATTAATAATAGTGATCTACTTTCATTAGTGCTCACTACGCCGGAAGACCAAAACATGGCTCTGTATAACATTTATGCCAGGGGAATGCAAGGAGGCGTTGCCTCTGATGTGATAGGTGCATTAGACAACGACTTAGAGATCCTACCCGCAAATTATACTATCTGTGTGGGGGGAGATCTGAATACAACATTTGAACCGCTAGGTTGTGAGGATAATGATCTGACCCAAGAAGAAGACTCTAAATGGGGCATTCCGCAATTAGACCTACCACAGGTAAAGAAGTGGACAGAAGTAGCTATACAGCTTAAGAGCTTATGCCTGTCCAGAGGCCTGAGGGCAGTAAATGGTCGTACCCCCTCGGACCTCCAGGGTAAACATACCTTTGATAACGGAAGGTCTAGCAGTAGGATAGATTACATCCTCATAGATGTTAGAGACTGGTCCAAAGTGGTGGATATGCAAGTGGTACCGAGATTGGAGAGCGACCACAATCCTTTGTGCTTGCTCATCAATCTGGTATCAGGCGAAAACACAACTAACCAGAAAAAAGGTGTTGCAACATTAGATGTTGTTTCATCTAATAATCTTCGTCATGTTAAATGGGCAACACTGATGGATAATATAGGGGACATGCAGGTCTTAGAGGAAATAGTTAATGTAGAGGTTTCTAGATTACAATCTCTTACCAACGAGATGAATTTTAACGAATTGATTGAAGAGTCACAGCAAAAGCTGTTCGCTAATATTCAGAAGTTATTCTTCAAAAAAACTAAACAGAAGAAAGGTTCTAGAATACTAACAAAAGGAGCATGGTATGACAACTCGTGTAGAGAAGCGCGACAGAAACTCAGCATAGCGCTGAGGACAAAAACTGATGTATTAAAAGCCAGGAATGATTATAGAAAAGCACAAAATAGGGCAAAAAGATTGTGGGATGAGAACACATGGCTAGATTTGAAGAAAGCTTGTGCTGCTAAGCAACAGAAGGAGTTTTGGGCTATATTAAAGTGGGGTAAAGGGGGAAATGCTGATTGCCCAAAAAACCATGTAGCGAAGAATGACTGGGTGGAATTCTTCAAACCGCAATACGCAGACAATTTACCTCCCCCAACTGAAACCCCCCTGCAAAGGGTATTATATACCCAAGCCCTATTCACATTGAAAGATGCACAAGTGGCTATGGATGGAGTAACCAGAGGTAGGGCGCCAGACATTGACGGAATACCAGCGGATGTGTTTTTAGCCGACAGGACTAACTGGTGTAAATATTTTGTATGGCTTGCTAACGCAATCGCACAAGGTGCCACGATCCCAGCAACATGGAAGGGCGCGGAGATAATACCAGTTTTTAAAAAAGGGGACAATGTTTTACCAAGCAACTACAGGCCCATCAACCTGATCGAGGCTGCGCAAAAACTGATGGGCAGGATGTTACAAAACAAAATACAAGCCTGGATTGATGATAAGGACATCCTCTCTCCGTACCAAGCAGGTTTCCGCCCCCTAACTAGCTCTGTCGATCAGGTATTCCACTTTTTGACAATGTTCTGGAAAAATGTAACCCTGACAAACGGGCCATTATACGCTGTCTTTGTGGACTTGAAGTCAGCGTTTGACTTAGTACCCCGACATAAACTTTGGATTGTACTGAGGGAACTTGGAATAAGCCCAGGAATGTTGACCCTGCTTGTGAGATTGCACGAAGACAACTATGCCCGGATCAGGTGGGGTGCCCAGGGAGATGTCACAGAATCCTTCCCGGTAGAGCGGGGGGTAAGGCAAGGCTGTGTCCTGGCCCCCACCTTATTCTCACTGTATATTAATGGTATAGTTGATTTCTTGAAACAATCCATGACAGATGCTCCAATACTAGGTGGGGAGCGAGTACCAGTATTGATGTTTGCCGATGATACCCTGCTGGTCTCGCGGACCCCCAGTGGATTACAAAAGACACTAAACGCTTTTGGTGACTTCTGCCGGAACTGGGGCTTAGAACTAAATATATCTAAGACAAAGTTCATGAACTTATGCCCGGTTAAGAAATTCAAGGGGAAAATGTATTTTAATGGCTCTGTACTGGAAGAAGTGAATGCTTTTACCTATCTAGGCATTTTATTACAGTCAAACATGAACTGGAAATCTCATATGGATAATGTGGTGCTAAAGTTTAACCAATTGACAGGTTCAATAGCGCTAAAATACAAATCTTCATTCACAAAACCTACTCAGCCAGTTATGGAGATTTACAGCATGAAAGTTTTGGGAGCTTGTTTGTATGGGTCTGAGTTATGGGGCTTCTCAAACTTGAGCCCACTAGTCGTCGCAGAAAATAAGTTTCTTCGACGAATGATTGGTGCACCCCAGAGCACACCCACGATCCCGCTACAATATGACCTCGGGAGAAAAAAAGATAGAGGACATGATAAGATTGCGTCCCCTCCTATATTGGAGACGCGTAAAAACTACTCCCGAACTGAATCATTACGCAGCTGCTCTAATGGATGTTGTAAGCTCCGATTGTTTTCATAAGATATCATGGCTCAATGAAGTAAGAACCTTGCTCCAAAAACTGCACCTAGATCACCTGTGGACAGCAGTAGATCCACAGGTTTTTCCTTCCAAGACATGTTTGAAAAAAATGTACTGGGACATGATATTTAACATGGCATTGATTTCTAACCAACCATCGATGTTGACATCCCAGTTCCTGGATTTTAAACCCATACCTAAATATGAACAGTATTGGGATTTGATTTCCAAACCCCTAGATAGGAAGTTATATTTCCAGTTTAGAATTGGCTCCTTACCCCTTAATGCTTTTACTGTCAAATGGTCCTCTGGTAATGTGAATACCTGCTTTCATTGTAAAGTACATGTAGAAGACATCCCACATTTTTTGTTTGTTTGCCCATTATATGCAGCCCCAAGAAGTAGATGGCTAAAGCCGGTTTGCAGGAATTTAGGGACTAGGAATTGCTCAGAGGCACTGAGAATATTAAGATCTAACTGTGCCCCGCATCTTGCTATCGCTGTGGCCAAATACATGGGATGGGCCTGGCTAATACGCACGCGCACTTTAAAATTGTAACTATAACTACATATGCATGCAAGGCTCTATGCTGTGACTTGGATTTTATATGCTGGATTTTTTATGAACTGAACTATTCGTCAGCACTATACATCATGAACGGTTTAATCTGCATTTTATCTTGTTTCTAAATTATAGAATAGTATTTATTGTTATAGCCTAGGGAAACATGCTTTTATGACAGTGTTGTCGAATAAAGTATTTAAACTTGAAAACTTGTTATAACCGCCAGCTTTGGGAAGATATAGTCCCATATATAGCGGAACTGCCAGATACAGTTCAGGAGGAGGTCAAGGCACTGCTTACGGAGGGTCAAACCTCGGCAGCTGAGATCATTGATTGTGCCATAGATGTAGCCATGACGGGTTTTCGACAACTAGCTGGGGCAGCAGTCCTGCGCCGTCAGGGATGGCTTAAGGCAACATCATTCAGACAAGAGGTGCAGACGAAGGTGCTGGACATGCCCTTCGATGGCCAACACCTTTTCGGAGACAAAATTGACGAGGCACTCCAAACTATCAAAAAAGACACTGATACTGCCAGAGCACTTGGTACTTTGCAGGCAAGGAACCAGTCCTTTCGAGGTAACAAATCCAGGGGCCAGTCCTCCTACAGGGGATCCTATCAAAATAGGTCCTCGTATTCCTATCAGAATAAATCCCAGTACCAACAGAAGCAGCAACAAGGTAGTCAGACTTCTTACGGGAGATCAAACTTCAAGGGCAAAAACCAGAGGAGGGGCACTGGCGGACGCCAGTGACCAATTACTCCAGCCAGTCCAGCAACTATATCCCTCATTAAAGATTGGAGGAAAATTGACCCATTTCCTAGACAATTGGCATCTCATCACCACAGATCAGTGGGTACTCCAGTTAATAAGATTCGACCATTCCCTGGAATTCACCACCATCCCACCTGCAACACCTCCCCGCAGGCTTCCGCACAAACATCTACGACTGCTGCTCCAGGAAATATCTGCGATGTTGAAGAAAGGAGCGATCGAGAGAGTTCCATCGTCTCAAAGTGGGAGGGGATTCTATTCCCGCTTCTTTCTTATACGCAAGAAGGAGAACAAGTGGAGGCCCATACTAGACCTCAGAGCACTCAACTCTTTCCTGAAGAGTCAGTCGTTCAGGATGGTGACGATCTAAGAAATACTAGGCATACTGGAAAAAGGAGATTTTATGACATCTTTGGATCTCCAGGATGCCTACTACCACATCCCAATACTCAAGGGGCACCGAAAATTCCTGAGGTTCGAGGTGGCAGGACAGCACTACCAATTCAAAGTCCTACCGTTAGGCCTCAAATCCGCACCGCGGATTTTCACCAAGTGCCTTTCACCTGTGGCAGCTTTTCTGCGTCAAATGGGTCACCAGGTCTTCCCCTACCTCGACGACTGGCTGGTAAAAGCACCTTCAGCTCTCAGGCACGACCGAATCCTCCAACGCCTGCACCAATCTCTTTCAGCAGCTAGGATTGACTCTCAATCACGAGAAATCCCGCATGACCCCAACAAGGAACATCATCTTCCTTGGGGCGACCTTGAACACAGAATGCGCAAGAGCATTTCCTTCAAAGGAAAGGAAAAACAAGATAATATCTCTGGCCACGGCTGTGGCATCAAGGAAGTCCCTAAGAGTTCGAACTTACAAATCACTCCTAGGAATGATGTCTTCTTGTATACTCCTCATCCCGCACTGCAGACTCAGGATGCGCCCATTGCAAGAAGCCCTCACAAACCAATGGACACAGAGTACAGGTTATTTCGAAGACATAGTGAAGATAACACCACAAATGTCCAAGAGCCTGGAATGGTGGAAAAATCACAAGAATCTGTCTATAGGGCTGCCATTCCTACTTCCAGCAGCACCTCTGGTGATCACCACGGATGCATCCCTGGAAGGCTGGGGAGCTGTTCTCCAGGACCTCCAAATAAGCGGCAAATGGACAAATCAGGAGAAGCAACTCCATATAAATCTTCTAGAACTGAGGGCTGTGTATCTGGCACTGCAAGCCTTTTTACCACGCATCCAGAACTCCCAGGTGCTCGTCAGAACGGACAACACCACGACGATGCACTATCTCAACAAACAGGGAGGAACGCGTTCGCTCACTCTATCACGCGAATCGCAAAAGATCTGGAACTGGCTTGTACTCCATGGGATCACGCTCAAAGCGGACTATGTCCCGGGCAAGGACAACACCATTGCGGACGCCCTAAGCAGACAGAAATCCCTCTCCCACGAATGGGAGCTCGACGAGAATACGCTGGATCACATATTCTCAGAATGGGGAGTCCCAGGAATCGACCTGTTTGCCACCAAGGAGAACGCCAAATGCCCAAACTATGCAAGCTGGCGTCCCCAACCAAGGTCACTCGGAAATGCTCTTTCCATCGGTTGGTTCAGCGTATTTGCGTACGCTTTTCCACCATTTCCGATGATTCCCAGGGTTCTCAGGAAGATGAAGGCGGAGCCTTGTACCCTGATCCTAATTGCCCCGTTCTGGCCGAGGCAGCACTGGTTCTCGGATCTTCATCGCCTCTCCATCAGGACACCGATTCGTCTGAAGCAGCACCCGAATCTGCTGTCAATGTCCAACGGGCAGGTGCAACACCCGAACCTGCAATCGCTCAGGTTATCGGCCTGGCTCCTGAGCACAGAGAGTTCTGTCATCTAAACATCCCGCAGGAATGCAGGGACGTGCTGGCAAAAGCAAGAGCGGACAGTACCAACAAGACGTACTCTCTAAAATGGAAACGATTCTGCATATGGTGTTTAGAGAAAGGCCTGGAACCACTCCATATCACACCCGAACAGATATTGCCATATCTTCTGTACTTGGCACAGTCAGGATTGGCGCACGCATCTATAAAGGTGCATTTGGCAGCCATTTCACGATTCACCAGGACTTACAAGGGACCGTCTCTTTGGTCCAATAGACTTATCAAGCAGTTCCTAAAGGGACTATATAGATCCTTCCCAAGACCTAGAAGGGTCCCACCGACATGGCACCTCAATTTAGTCCTCACCCAACTCATGAAGCACCCTTTTGAGCCCATTCATCGAGCACCCATCAAGTACATCTCATGGAAGACGGCTCTGCTGCTCGCTCTAACATCTGCCAGGAGAGTCAGCGAGCTACAGGCTCTATCCATTCAGGAACCCTTCATGCAGTTCCAACGGGACAGGGTGGTGCTGAGGACAAATCCCAAGTTCATACCGAAAGTGCCTTCAGACTTTCACCTTAATGAACCGGTGGTTCTACGTTCCTTCTTTGCAAACCCTACCACCGCAGCAGGAAGAACGCTGCACTCCTTGGACCTCAAAAGGTGTATAAAGTTTTACATAGACAAGACAAAGAGCTTCAGGAAGTCATCACAACTATTTGTGGCCTACAGTAGGCCAAGGATGGGTATGCCTCTAACGAAACAGAGCATCTCCAGGTGGATCTCCTCAGCGATAGCATTCTGCCATGACAGGGCCGGACGGCCTTTGAATGCTAATGTTCAAGCGCATTCCACCAGAGCAATGTCCACATCAGCAGCGCTGTTCGCTGGAGTGCCGATTTTGGACATATGTAGAGCGGCGACGTGGAAGTCACCGCACACCTTCTCCAGACACTACTGCCTGGATGCTGAACTTATGCAGGATGCAGCAGTGGGCCTGGCGGTGCTTCGCCATCTATTCCAGTGAGGTGAGCCTTCCAACATCCCGCCATCCTGGTATGCACATCTCTTGCTGTTATGATATATTGATGTATGCCAATGTTTCAAAGTCGCAGGATAATAGGTGTATTATCTAAAATGACTATATAGCATGATTACATCAGAAATGTGCATAATATATTGCTGACTACTCTGATTCAGGCATGTGAATCTATGAAAGACACCCCTAATACTGGATAAGAAACGCGTTACTTACCTGTAACAGCAGTTACCCAGTATTGGTGTCTTTCATAGATTCACATGCAACCCTCCCGCCTCCCCTGGAAGGACTCACGTTCTCTCTAACTATATTACGCCTACCTAGCTTGGTGCGTACGAAAATCTGAGAGACTGAGGCTCCTGTCAGGAAGGTTCTAGAGGGAGGTGATAGCTGATTGGCTGGCTCCAAGAGTTTGGTCCTTTTTACATAAGGACAAGGATAGGCTACTAAGGTGAGGCCCTTAGGCCTATTTTTCTCTATGTATGTCTATAGGATATTACTTTTCTATGTACCGGAGGCTCCCGTCTCGACGACGGGGAATGATTCAGGCATGTGAATCTATGAAAGACACCAATACTGGATAACTGCTGTTACAGGTAAGTAACGCGTTTCTTCCGCAGAGATAAGAGGTGGATTTATAGGCTCTGGTGCGACACTCATGGGTTAAATTATGACATCCCCTGAGCTTGTCTGGGAAGGTAACTCCACCATTCTGATGGAGACCAGAGTGCCCCTCATCCACTAGGCCCTAATCAGGCTGTCCCCAAATCTTTAGCAGCCTCAGCTGCCCCGTGTCTAGTTCATTTATGAGGGACTGCTCTCCTTTTTGCTGAGACTTAGTCAACTAGGTCCTACAGTTAAACAACAATGAGCCGCATCCACTCCTGCTTAGCCCCTTTATGTATGCGCTATATGTCGTGCATACGACACCCAGAGGGTTGCAATTTTTTTATGGTGGGCATATCTTATATCATTGCCCTTGAGAGATCATAGTCAAATACTTTGGGATGTGCTTTGGATGACTCTGCTCCTTTACAGCTCAAGTTCTTAATTGGTCCTACTGTTCCGTTCTGTTATATCCTTTTACTTTTTTCACAGCCATGCTTTTGGCCAAGGACCCTCCTGTACTGGCTTAACTAGCCCACACAGGTGAATTGTTTCCAAGCCTGTCTGGCAGGCGGATCACCTCCGAGACGATTCCTACATTTCCCATGAAGCGTACCGCACATGGGACTACACCTGCCATGATGCTCAGCACGCACTTAACGTCCTTTCGTCATGTCCGCGAGCGAGAGGACGGCTACATATCCTGTCGATTACACGAGCTCTTTCCTCTCGCCAGGACCCCATTCAATGCAGCAAACCATGAGCACTGCGGTAAGTTGCTCTCCTTTGCTTCGCCGCTTGATCCTGAGGCGCTTGGCAATAGTTTTCGCTACCTAGGAAATTAGCTGACACCCGGGACCTTAGCGATCTGAGGCGCTGTCTGAACTGCACCAGACTATGCTCTTTGTATTTTGTAGAAATCATTAAGGGCTAACTTAGGTCCATATAGCCCAGGGGTTTGTGTTAGACTGGATGCACATAGATCCCAATTTTCTAATTTAGGGAAACGCCTGCACAGTACCCAATTCGACTGCCGCGCGATCTAGTGGGCTGAAGCCGCATACTGAGGCTCCAGCGGGCATAGGAGGGCGTTACCTCTATCCCGCCCTAGGCATTAGGATGACATTTCACACCGTGTTTACATTTTGGGAGCATTTGCATAGTCCCCTCTTGTCTTCCGCTATATCTAGTGGACTGGAGACGCATTTTGAGGCTCCTTCGGGGGTACGAGGTCTTTATCCTGCCTTTTACACTATGATAGCATTCTACACAGTAAATGGATGTTCATATGCAATAATCAAAGAGGTTCAATCTCGTTTGAGATTGCTGTGGTCCCGGTCTCCGTTTCCGGGTCTGTGTCAATGATTGCTCAAGGATTTTGTGTCATTTGACCAGTTTAATGCTTGATTTACACCAGCGCTACCCACACCATCCTGCCATTGTTTTTATTTTTCAATGTTTTCCAGTACCAAAAAGCTGAGTGTGGCAGAGGGGTACCTTGTGCCAATAGAGAGGTGGAAATGTATCTCCTCCATAAGGTAAATGATTCCTCAATGTTATTTCTGGCTTTGATTGACTGGTATGTTTGCTGTCGATTGCTAAGGGAGCAAAGTGTTTGTGTGCCTTATGATACTTTAGGTGCAACTTATCTGTTGAATGTGATCCTTTATATTATTTTCTTCTATTTACATGTTGTCCTCCTTTTTCAGATGGAGATGCTGTATTAACCACCCATCATTTCCGTGACTACATTTGGACACATCCAGTATAGCCATCTGATTGATTGTTTTAAATGTTATTGTTGCGTGCAGAGTGATTTGATTTGTTTCGTGGTCCTGGTGAATGCCTAAGAACTCCTTTTGGAGTCTAACACAGGCAGACACATGTTGACCACTATGGGGTATATTTGATCTGAACCCCCTAGTTCTCTTGGTTTTTAACTCTATCCCAGGATACCACCAAATAGAGTTAATGGGCCCCTGAGATAGTTTTATCTTATCACTTGTATTGGTTTTGCACTCTGACCCTCACTCACCCATTTGCTTAGTGCCATCCCCCACTCAAAACACCTCAGCTCCTCTCCACCTACCCTTCTTGGTGGAGAGTCGTAGCCCACATCTGGGACCTTGCGGCCTCGATGTGAGGAGGGAGCCCAATGGCGAAGCATGTCACCTTCAGTGAGTGAGGGTTCTCATCCTTATAAAGGATCACTTTCTGTTTTCTTTTTCCTCTAATGCACAGCCCCCGGTACAAGAGAGGCGTATCTTGTGTGGGGTTTCATTCAGAGACAGGGAGAGATATGTTCTCTTTTGGGATTGTCTCCCTTGGATCCCTAGTGTGGGTTTGCACGGTAAAGGGATGCCTGTCAGAACTTAAAGTTTAGTAAGCGGAGGTAACAAGCAGAGTGCAGGGAGGCGGAAAGAGTACATATACAAATGTCAGAGCTAAGAGAGTAGAAGGTAGAACTGAGTGAGGCAGAGAAAGGAAATAAGAGTAGAGGTGGTGAAAAGATGTAAATAGAAAGTGACAAAATTGCAATAAAAAGTGAAAGAAAATTCAAGGGAAAGATGTTGAGAAACTGATATTAGGAGAAAGTTAAGAGCAGAGAGTGAGGCACATAGTGTAGAGTCACAGAAAAAGTAGTAGAGTGGATGAGTGCATGTGAGAGAGGCAGAAGTGAGAAGGTTGACAGCTAAACAGTCAGAGATAGAAACGAGCTAGAAATACATACATATGTGGAGAGAGATGGGAGAGCAAAATAGGGTGAGATGGAGAGAAAAGAGTAACAAAGTTGGAGAGAGAGATAACAAGAGTGAAACAGGAGAGAAAGGGGGGGAGAAAGACAGATGGGAATAGCTGGGGAAGCTGCAGCCTGCCCTGTAGCCACTGCTGACCTCCTGCTGGAACATCCCTTCTCTGTTAACCCTATTCTTTGTCTTTCTGCTGCTCCCTGATTTCATGAAGCTCAGGACGATGGGCCCCCTGTCCCAGAAGCCTCATACACACCCTTCCTCTGCAACATGTTTCAGTGGGATTTTCGTAACTTCTCTGTATTCTTTGATTAAGTAATATAAACAATGAGCATTGATTATACAGCATTTCCATAGCACTTGCTGCCGGACGTGTGCAGCTTACAAGCACTGTTATTTAATCTTACACAACACATATATGTCCCGAGAAGTGATCATTGATAGTTGGGTTGAGAGTTTTTCTCTTTTTTGTCTGGATTTAAACAAGGATACCCTAGCCCCGTGGTTCCCAAACTGTGCGCCGCGGCGCCCTGGTGCGCCGTGATGAGCAGCCAAGGGCGCCACGCAGGAAGTGGGTCATATGAATTGCAGCCCAACATGCGGGGGGTTTAAAACACTACCTTTGAAATGGTTTTGCCCACACACATACGCTTCCGTGCGTACGTACGCACGTACGCGTTGTACTTAAGCTTGGGGCGTTAGAGAAACGTTGCTGGTGACCCCCGTGTTGTGCCCTGCTTGGAACGTCCGAGAAACATTGCTGGTGACCCCCGTGTTGTGCCCTGCTTGGAGCGTCGGTGAAACGTTGCTGGTGACCCCCGTGTTGTGCCCTGCTTGGAGCGTCGGTGAAACGTTGCTGGTGACCCCCGTGTTGTGCCCTGCTTGGAGCGTCGGTGAAACGTTGCTGGTGACCCCCGTGTTCTGCCCTGCTTGGAGCGTCGGTGAAACGTTGCTGGTGACCCCCGTGTTGCGCCCTGCCCTGCCTCGCCTCGCAGGACCCTGTTCAAATCGGTAAGTAAGCGTTGTTCTCTGTCTGATAGGATTATTCCCCATACTGCTAAACCTTTTTTAATATCGCTTTAGAATTGTCTGCCTTCCCTTAAACCTGCTGACTCCAAGTGGAAGAGGAGAGAGGTGACATGGGGGTCTGTCCCTTCTGCCTGGTGCTCTGGGGAGCTGTGACCCAGTTTATATTTTTCTGCCCGATGTGCACTTCACCAGACACCGAGAGGGTTAATCCAATCTGTGTCACCTGGGTGTCGGGACCTGCACAGAGGCTATTCTTAGACCAGAGACACATGAACCGAGGGTCTTCGCCACTACAAGAGGTTTAAACTGCCACAGCATACAAGGGCTTGAAGTCTTAACTAGATTATTATCTCCTCAAACCCACCTGTACCGTCGGCGGGGACCTTAATATGATGTTTTAGCCTGGTGTATCTTTAATTTCAGGTTAAAGCAGGGCTCACTTTAATATGATTCCATGACCATCCTTATGTAACGAGGGTTCATTCTAGTACCACTCGATTCTCTACAAGCCATGCATTTTTTAAAAGCGAGCCAGATGATCAAACCCTTCAGAACAGTGGCTTTTCTAAGTCTTTTTCCAGCTTTCCGGTGGCTTTTCCAGTCTTCCTTGTACCCGTGTGTTCTCGGCTTTTCAGTGGGAGATAGTGTGAAGGGAGGTCTACGTGGAATGCCCGAAGATGTCAGAGCGCTTCACAATAGGAACAGTAATGATACATGAGAAAATTACAAGTCACCAAATTACAAAAGCAAACGTTAAGTTACATGAGGCAGTAATATGATCAAACAAAATACAAGAGTTAGCAAAAGGTACATTACAGGGGGCGCACGGTGGCAGGTCTGGGGGGGTGTTAAATTGTCCGAAATTAACGAGGACAGGTGGGAACAAAGCAAAGCACACACAAATGAAACATCTGTATTTTGCAGTCATAACTGCACCCTTGCAGTTTTCCACTGATGGGTTTCCAAAAATGTATTTGCAAAAACTCCGGGTAAAAAGGCAAAAAAACATGAGGCAGTAATAAGAGCAAACAAAATACAAGAGGTAGCAAAAGGTACATTACCACGGGGAAAGGTGACATGTGTGCAAGTTACAAAAACGTACAAACTACAAGTAGAGGTATAATACTGCAATAAATGGCAGCCACTCAACCACGGCTACTTGGGAGTGTCCCGGCGCCAGCTTCCAAAATAGAGAAATGCCCACACAGCTGATTTACAAGTCGACCTTCTAAATGGTCATCATCATCACGTGCTGCTATTGGAAATTAACATCAATAATAGATCCATCATTAGAAAGAGGATAACTTTTGTTCTTCTTATACTTGTCTTACCTGGATGTTTTGTACTTCAGACTTATTATACCGTGGAGACTGGATGAGACCCGGAAGAAACCTGGAAATACTTGAGCAAAGGAAAAGAAAAGAAGACCAGGAACTTTACAGATAGAAATACCCCTCCATCTGAATAATTCAGACACGTGGAACTGATTCCCATCTTTCTGATTGACAATGAAGAGATTTCTAATGCCAAGTTCAAGTTCATCTGCACAAAGTGAAGTTGCAGGTTCTTCTGACAAAGACCACAGGAAACGAAAGGCCAAGTACAGAAAGTACGATGACAGGTATCTGGATTATGGTTTCACGTGTGTCCAGGTTAATAATGAGGAATGTCCTCAATTTGCAATCTGTTTAAAAGTTTTGGCTCTGGAATCCATGCTTCCAAGTAAACTTAAGCGGCATCTTGAAAGTCTTCACCCAAATGTGGTCGGAAAGCCAAGGGAATTTTTTGTAAGAAAAGTTGCAGAAGCCAAACTACAAAAGTCCACTTTCTCTAAACAAACCAAAATGAATAGGAATGCCCTCCTGTCCTCATATCAAGTGGCCTATCTAGTTGCACAGAGTAAAAAAAAACACAATTGCAGAAGAGCTGATTTTGCCTGCTGCTGTTAAAATGGTAACAAACATAGTCGGCGAAGATGCGGGTAAACAGCTGCTGAAAGTGCCTCTTTCTAATAATACTGTCAGCCGGAGGATAAATGATATGGCTGAAGATATTAATAATCAGCTCATCTGTAATCTAAGAGGAAAAGACTTTGCACTCCAGTTGGATGAGGCAACAGACAACCACAAAGACACCCATCTTATTTGCTATGTCCGGTTTCTACACGAAAAACAAATTGTTGAGGATTTGTTGTTCTGTAAAGAAATCAAAGGTGGAACTACAGGTCAAGACTTGTATGTAATTACACAAAGTGACCCCGCACACTTCAACAGTGAATAATACAGTATCAGTAACGTTGTACATATAGTTCCATTGACTTTCCAATCGTTCTCCCAAGAATTCCAAAGTCAGATTTCTTCAGTAAACAGATTCTTTATTCACAAATGATACTTAAAACCAATAGCCAACGCGTTTCGCCCGTGATCGGACTTCTTTAGGGCTATATTAAAAAATACAAAATATAAAAATATTTACATATGAATAGTATTGATCTATTCAGAAATAATCCATACAAATTTTTACTCACATTGGTAAAAACAAAGAGAAAACCAGACAGTTTATGATAAGCATTGGTCAAAATCAGACATAGGTGTTATACATCATTTCCAGGGAGAACACATTGAGAGAACAAATATAACGATCATAGTACAAAGTATTTACAGCTAACAAAAACACGAAAAACATCACAATTCTTTAACCCTTTTAGTTGGAAAATTTATACAGAAATAGATCAAATGCAATTGTTCTGATCCTTTAAAAATATCTAGTCAAATTTGATTAGAGGATAAGAGCACAATCATTGGAGTATAGTTCCATGGTATATATTCATTAAATACCTTGTTTAGAATTCTCTATATAATAAAGCTTCACAATGGTCTTCAAGCTTGAGGTTCGAATATTCTGTAAGGGGATAGTGTATTTTTAACATTTCATATAATGATCATATGATGGATAGTACGGTGCTTTTAACATTAACTCCCAATTAACGCATCTTTTATTTATGATCATGTTATAAATAGCCAATTCCTCTAAAAAATTATATTTCATATGATGAATTGTGAATCGGCATCTATATTAGGTATCATGGTCTGTTTTATCTATGCAGATGACCTGTTATGCATCACTTCATCGAATAATGACAAAAAAGGTTTTATTTTAAGTTATTCGACATTAGTTCGTTTTGATCATCTATACAGGTACCGTAAGTGCAATAAGTCTATTAAGAAAAGAAATCAATTTGATCACTTACTTCAAATGTCAATAAGTAATCATAATTCCAGGGTGTACCAAGTATCCATTTTTGAAGAAATAAAACAGTAAAGGCCTATGAAAAAAAGGTTAAGAACGTTTATGAAGATGTAACGAGCTATCAGTCACAGTATATAATATGCGTACTGGATTTTTATTAGAAAACACATGATTTCTATATTCGAAAATCATGATGCACTGCGTGTATGGTTTTCTACATACAACACACCCAGTTTGCTGCTTATTTATATGTACATGACCGCGGCCCTCTTGGCTTAGTCAAAATAAGAATGAAATAAAATCATATGTAGATAGCATTCTAACTCACAATGAACTATGGGCCTTAAAGCAAAGCGTTAATGGTCCTAGTAAGTTTGTGGATCGTACACACAAAGGAAACACGAGAGTTAGAAAAGATATCAACAGTGTTTGTTGCTGTTATAAACGATTTTGTACCAAAGTTCGTTTTGTGAGTATGATGTTACTAATGACACCAGGCACCATGGTGACAGGCAGTCCTGGCATTCAAATCGATGTGAAAACAAATCAGATGGCCGCCATCTTAAAATGCGATATCTTTACCATCAGATAATAACACCAAACACTTCGTAATATTAATCAACACATAAGTATTGCCTACGGTATAAACCAAGTTTAAAAACAAGAATCCGCCAGGTGAAATGTAATCCTATGCCATTCTCTCGAAGGATTACTCACCGTAAACAGAGTGTCGGCGTCTCGTAAATCATGCGGTCGTCTGGTTCAATAGGTTGCTTTGGGAAAAGTGTATTTATACCCTCTCGAACAGTCATTAACAAGCAATTGATAAGTTTAATTGGTAATTAAGCTAGATAAGGTCGAATAATGATGACGTGTACGTGTGCTCAA
Source organism: Lissotriton helveticus (assembly GCF_964261635.1). Lineage (NCBI taxonomy): Eukaryota > Metazoa > Chordata > Amphibia > Caudata > Salamandridae > Lissotriton > Lissotriton helveticus. Next base: position 369,435,124 of record NC_136057.1, on the reverse strand, counting down.
TAATGGCCGCCATCTTAGAGTGGTAAAATAACATAGAAAATGAATATATTCATTAGATTTCTCAGTTCCAGAACAAAGGATAAAAGTTATTGTTGTCGCATAACAGACTAAATAATAATAGAGTATGCCTGCTCTCCTTTACAGATATACCACTCGGCAATACACATGTGTAGTTTATTTAAGAGCGAACTTTCATCATTAAAAAACTCACATGGGACGGTAAGAGATATCTATCAAAACTCGACTAATATAAGCACATACATGGAAACCTCTGTGAGATAGATCAAAGGTGTATTAACGATTGAGTGGTGAATCATTTGGACTCACTGGATAATGATCGCCATCTTGAAATAGTCAAGAACCAATAAACTAGGTGCAAGAGCACCACTTTAGATAGATCAAAGATCAATAACGATCCAATGTGTACATTAACGTGAAATCAGAGGGCACTATCACATCCTGAATCAAATTTCGAAAAGTGCTTATTATATTATATCTTCAAAAACACTAATAAGAATACAGATTCTAAAAATTAGTGTATTGTCCCTATTTTTTCTCTTTAATGGCCGCCATCTTAGAGTGGTCAATAGAACGGAGAAAATGAATGTATTCATTAGCCTTCTCATTTCTGGAACAAAGGATAAAATAATCATTGTCGCATAACAGATTAAATAATAATAGAATATACCTGCTCTCTTTTACAGATACACCACTCAACAAAACACGTGTAGTTTATTTAAGAGCAGACTTCCATCATTAAAAAACTCACATGGGATGACAAGAGATAACTATCAAAAATCGACTAATGTAAGCACATATATGGAAACCTTTGTGATATAGATCAGAGGTGTATTAACGATCGAGTGGTGAATCATTTAAACTCACTCGATAATGGTCGCCATCTTAGAATGGTCAAGAACCAATATACTAGATGCAATGAGCACCATTTCAAATAGATCAATAACGATCCAATGTGTGCCTTAACATGAAATCAGTGGGCACCATCACATCCTGAATCAAATTTCGAAGAGGGTTCATTATGTTATATCTTCAAAAACACTAATAAGAATACAGATTCTAAAAATTAACGTATTGTCCCTATTTTTTCTCTTTTTTATATTTCTCTTTTCAAACTCAAGTCTGGGGAGTAACGGTGAAAATTAAGAGGATACAGATTTCAGCAGAAAATGATGAAATTCATCACTTATATTCATTCGCAGATCTCAATCTCAAGTCCGAACGGTAAAGAAGCAAATTATAAGGATACAGATTTCTACAGAAAATGATGAAATTCATTATTTATATTTAGACCCTGATTCACCGATCTCAATCTGCAGATCCAAAGTGCCTCTAATTGTCTGAGGCACGTTGTCCTATTCCCACCCCGTTTGCTTACCGGGACTCTGTCAATCGCATGGAATGTAATCTCTTTTTCCAAAGGATGGTATTGCAAGATATGTTGTGCCACCGGGCTACGGATGTCATTGTGTCTTATATTTCTAAGATGTTCCTGAATTCGTATTTTCAGGCATCTAATACTACTGCCTACATAAATCATATTGCAATGACAGATGATCACGTATACAACAAACGTGCTGTTGCAGTTTATGAATGTGGTGATCATATGTTTCTTGGGACTGTTATAACTAAAGCTGTCCGTATTGTTCATCCCATATTCACACACTGAGCAATTGCCACACATAAAGAAACCAGCCGGTTTCTCCGTTAGCCACGCAGAACCACGGCGTTTGGGTGGGTTTACATAGCTAGGGCAAAGAATATTTTTGATCGTAGTGCCCTTTTTGTAGACAACTCTGGGTTTGTCAGAGATAACACCCGCCGGTAATGTATCCGATTTCAAGAGGTGCTAATGTTTCCTTAAGATATTATAGATGTGGCTACTATACATTCCATATTCTGTTATGAATGCGCATTGATTTAAAGATGTGTTTGCGTTCTTTTTAGGTTGTTTAGCTATTGTATCACATCGTTTCTTTTTTCTAATTTTGCTCTCAGCAAGTCAATGGAACTATATGTACAACGTTACTGATACTGTATTATTTATTCACTGTTGAAGTGTGCGGGGTCCCTTTGTGTAATTTGATTTGTAAAACAAGTCTCTTGGGGATTTTGTCACCAGTGCGGGCAAAGCAGCCTTAATCCCCTGTTCAAGACTTGTATGTAGTTGAGGATGATTTTATGCAACAGAATCAAATTGACTGGGAGAGATGTGTTGGAGTTTGTACAGATGGGTGTCGTTCAATGGCAGGATGCTACCAAGGACTTCAAGCTCGCATACGATCTAAAGCGCCCAATGCTGTTTGGACACACTGTATAATACACCAAGAAGCACTGGCAGCAGGAACCCTCAGTGAAGAACTGCATGGTATTTTGAAAATAGTAATCAAAGTTGTAAATCATATTAAAACAAGACCAATGAAAGCGCGATTTTTTGCTAAACTGTGTGAGGACATGGGTGCCGACCACTTATGCCTCTTGTTCTACAGCAGCTCTCGTGGCTGTCTCTTGGTAATTCCCTGCTTAGAGTGTATGAGCTGAGGAATGAAATATACTCATATTTACATGATGATGAGCATTGTTTTGCTGACAAATTTATTGATGCAGACTTTCTAATACAAATGGGTTTTCTTTCTGATCTATTTGAAAAACTGAATGTACTGAACAAGTCCTTGCAAGGCAATAACACTAACATCTTGCAACTGTCAGCCAAAGTTTCAGGCTTTAAGAACAAAGTGATCCTTTGGGAAAGCAGTGTAAGCAAGGGTGACTATAAATGTTTTCCTTCATTGGACCAGTTTCTGCAGGAGAATGGAATGGTGTTAAAGGAGGAACTGCAGACAGTTTTTGTTCTGTATTTGTCTCAACTGTGTTTTTACCTTGACAAATATTTTACAGAGGATGAAGTGGAACCAATAAAATGGGTGAGCAACCCTTTCAATGCTGAGATACCTCAGCATTTCAACAATGAGGAAGCAGAACAGCTTATTGATGTTGCAAGTGACTTAGCATTGAAAGTAAGGTCCCAGTCTCAGTCACTGTTTGAGTTCTGGTGCCAAGCTGGGGATGAATACCCAATGATAAGTAAGGGAGCCCTGCATGTTTTGATCCCGTTTTAGGGCAAAAATTAACCTTGAAAAGGAAATGTGTGTTGCGATCTCACAAATAACTCCAAGATTTCAGGAGCTATGTAAGGAAAAACAAGCACATCCATCTCACTAGGATTTGTAAGGTAAATTCGGACTCTTGTTTTTCCTGGTCATTGAAAAAGATATTTTATTATACAGAAGTTTTTAAACTATTGTTCTATGGTCCAAAAAAATCTTGTATTGTTTCTCACTTAAAAAGTTTTTATTAAACAACTGTTATCTTCTTATTTTGTTACTAATATCATTATAATACCTTCATTGTGTCCCAATTACTTTAAGGAAGACAACTGGAAGTACTCCCGAGGTCGGGCTTACATCCCGCCCACCGGTAAAAAAAAAATGGTGGGGAGCCACGGCCAACTGCCGATTAGGTCAAGGGAGCCACGGGTCAAAAAAGTTTGGGAATCACTGCCCTAGCCTGTAAATAATTAAAACACCTAACAGTAGGTTCAGGGAAGCGATCACACAAAAAACTGTATATGATCCAACACATTAATTATCAGTTTACAAACAATAGAGAAAAACAGTTAGTCAATGAAAGATAAGACAGAGTAATTGAAGAAGCCCTTCAAACAATATTTCAAATATCACAAAAACATTATTTATTATACATAATACAAAGAAACTTTTTCTAAAAACAATTACGCTCAATGACAAAAGTGCTGGTGTACAAAAAAACACAAATCACAAACCAGACATGTGGCAAACGAAACCATTACATATTAGTGTAAAGGAACAACACAAATATAAATAATGTGTCCTTGATTCAATCTTGGCCACAAAAAGAGTCTACGTCGTTTCAACCGCTATATTATTGTGCGGTCATCTTCAGGACTCACAGTTTACTTGAGCATTATGTATCCTTATAAAATGGTTAAGACCAATAATTCATTATGGTCATCCGCAGGAATTCTAAAATTGATGGCACTGACGCGTGAGGACACACGGCGTCATAAAAACTTAATGGAATCTTGTCAGTGGCATCAAACTTCAACCAAACTGAACGCCCATTTAATTGGCGACTCCATGAGAATGCCAGTGAAGATAGTGCTGCATCAAAATCCGCCCGCTAGCCTGTAGATAGACACCACGAGAAAGCATCGAAATAAATTGTCTTTGTTTCTTTTCGAGGCGTTGATGTGTGATGTATGACTGATCTTTTCCCTATTTATGGTCATAGACGCCCTGTGCAGCTTCCAACTTTGCAGCTAATAGGCCATTCAAAGCTAGCATTAGATTTCAAAATGATATTAATAATGTTATGTACATTTCCTTAAAGCCATTTTTTCCCTCATGGCCTAACATCACTTCTCATGAAGTCATCAGGTCCAAGGGTCATGTGATGTCACACGGGGTCAAAGGACATGCGATGTCACTTCCGCTATCCTTGGCGTTTTGGTGAATTTACATCTATGCCACTCTCCCAGTTTTCTAGTAAAAATTGCAAAAATCTGGCTGCAGTCACCTCTTGCCCAGCTGGGACTGGTGCTGCTGCACCTGTCGCATTAGTGATAACTACTCCCCTGGTGGAGGGCTGTATCTGCCTTGCAAGTATTTATACAAATGACCCGAGGTCTGCACAAGGCTCCACAACAGGTGCATTTAGCCACCGAGCTGCCTAAGCCGCTGGGAACTGGGTGTATGGGGTCTGTTGCTCAGCTGGACCTTTTTAATCACTCAGCATTTGTGAGGCAGCTGATGGGGGAGCCAGGATACTCGGTGTGCACACGAGAATTTATTTGAAATTATAGAACAGTCAGCTTTACACCGAACATCTTGCAATCAGGATGCCGAAAAAGTGAGCATGGCTGCTGCCGGTTACAACAACAAAAATCCACAGAGTTGGGGAGGGAAAGCAGCGAGCAAGAAAGACATTGACAGGGGAAAGACAGCCTGAGAAATGCCCAAGTGCACTCTGTATGCAAAACCACTTTAACAGGAATGTCTAAAGCAGGCAGCTCGCAAAACGAGAGGGGCCGCAGGCAGACTATAAACAAACTTTACATGTGCTCTTATCGCAGCCTAGATAGAGCTGTCGGCTTCAAGAGATGGCTGCAGCGAATGTTTATACACTCGGGCGGTGGGTTCCGACAGGGCCCGGGGACAGCTTTTGGGCGCTGGAGACGACTAAATGAATGAATAAAACGCGAAATACAGTTCCAAAAATCATACAGCTGGACCACTTACAACTAATAGTAACGAGTTTGATTCAGCCTATTTTTTTTTATTACAATCTGGATTGCGCTGGCCTGCTACAGTATTTGAGTGAATAAATTAAAAAAAGTAACGTTTTGACGTAGCTCTGCATACTATGCAGTAGGAATAGTAACAGTGAGTGCTTAGTTTGTTTGCATTCGGTTAGCCGCAGTACACCTATAGGTAGTTAATTACAAGAGAAAGGCACATGATTTTATGAAGGATTTTATATAGCGCCTCAAATCATATGGCGGGATCAACAGTTACAAGAATGACCACGTTAGGGTCCGATCTCTTTTGTAAGCTGCCCTTCGAGCTGCATAGGTGCAGATTAATCAATGGATGGAGGAAAAACGGGATGGTCTCTGACAGGGGCGTGGCAGATGTAATTATGGGCGTGGCTTAAAAGCACGTAAACTGAAAATCTATGCTTAGCTAAATGTGCCGCACCACTGGTATTGGGCTATATCAGTCGATACACCCAGATATATAATACAGCACGTAACATCATACGTACAACTAGTCAGTACTATTGACGTTGTCAATGGTTGCTAGTTGCATAAGATAAATAAGCAACAGTCATGCCTTCGTATTATAGCATATTGAAAAGTCTTCAGTTTTGAAATGGCGGGACTGTGAAAGAACAATAACGAGTCCCTTTAAAGTTACATCAAAGGCAGTGAAGGGTGGTACTGCTGCAGAGGTAAGAATTCTTTAGGTATGAACAAACTAAAGCTTTTCCTAACGTGAAGTGCACCGCGATAGGCTTCCGTTAGAATGCATGGCCGCTCGTGCTTACAAGCAGTTTGTTACACCTCACATGGAGTAGACTTGTTGCCTGAAAAGGACGAATGAATTAGCGGGTGGCTATTTTACGATCGCGACATACCGTGCACGTGGACACGCCACGGTCAAAGCACGGCCACTCGCTTCGTTTGCATTGCACGCGGCTTGTTACTCTCCACGCAAAGCTAGCTGTCCGGAGGTTACAACGATTGGTTGAAGGGTGCGGCTGATAAGAACACCGTACACAGTAATGCAGCACAGTGCTGACACAGCACGATGCAAAATGACTGCCATACACCATTTCCAATCATTATGCTGCAATATTCTGTTGCAACTAGCAGCAGGCCCCGTGCATATATTGCAGAGTGACAGAAAGGCATCAGGTTTGGTTCACCAGCTGTAAAACGGTTACAGCTGTGACAATCCTTATTTTCTTTTAAAGGTTACTGATAATAGATCCGTGGGCTACGCGGCCCGATGCAACGCTACATTGCAACATGTTCTTGCTGCATGGTGCATCGCCTGCAATGTCGAAACTGGCATGAGCTTCCTTTGCAGAGTCTGACCCACAAGTGACTCTCTTACGTTGCCACAAAATGATCAATTTGCCTTCACGACCTTCCAAGACATTCTGCAGTCGCACTGCATGTTAATGAAAACAAGTTCAAGTTGGGCAAGCAGTTCCAAGTCAAAGTAATCTCGTTACAACTGGGCACCTCTCTCAATTGGTCATGCTTTGAAGGGGTCGGGGAGGGTGGCCGGTTGTCCTGCTGTGACCCTATACACTCAGTCCAAACACTTCAGTGGAAAGATCAAGTTAAACGAGCTTTTCAGCGCCCTCACACCAGGTTAATATTGGAGCAGCATTTTCTACGTCTGCAGTAACCAGTCACAAAATACATGGCGGAAGAGTCCGGTCAGCATTTCAAAACCCATTTGAAACAAATAACAGTACATGTCATTGCTGCGTCCCCTAAACTATCCATCGAAGTCCAGCGCGTGCCAAAGGGGTCTTCGCGCTGGAGGACCCGAGTGTGCTGGGTCTTTGATCTGCCATTCACAACTTGCCAGGCTGAGTTGCATGCGAGACAGGTCCCTGGTAACATGCTGCTGGGTCAGGGTACCACTACTAACACCTGTTATTTACAGCGCTTAGGGGCTGCACTCACACAAACAGTAGGAACATCGCCTCAGAAACATTTGCGCGAGGAGTTAAAGTTCACTTCAGTACCTCGCAGCGGTACTTACTGGTGAGCGCGCAGGCCACCTCTTGCAAAGGGGGTGTCGGGTGGCGACTGCTGCTGCCTCTTTGCGTCTGGCCTGCTGTGGGGACTTGGGACCTCCTCCGCGGGTCCCCCCAGCTGGGTCGGAGTGAGGTGAGGGACCCCTCCCTTGCCTCTTTGCCCTGAGGGTCCGCGCGCGGAAGCACAGGCCCCGCCCAGCCGTCCCAGCCCTCTTGGTGCTGGCCAATGGCATGCGGGGCGGTCTGCTCTTGGGGGCGAAGGGAGGGCGCTGGGCTCGCGCCCGCGCGGGCGGGCGGTCTGTGGGCTCAGCGCGAGCCAGTAATGAACTGCAAAGCCGTGGATCAGGCAGGTCTGGGACACGAGCGCGCGCGCGCCCCCTGCTTTCCTCCAGCGCATGCATGCGAGAACAGACCTCAGTGCAGGCGTACCTCTGGGATCCAGCCCGGGACCTGCAGCACCTCGCAGGAGGCAGAGCGGGAGGAGGGTCCAGACCCCGCCAGCCCTGTCTGTTGGTGTTTGTTGCCCCTGGATTGACTTTGGCGCTGGCGCCTAAAGGAGTTGCCCTGGTGCATGTCCTGTCGTGATCTGCAAGGTGGGCACTGGTCTGACACCCGGCACAGTTTCGCCCTACTTTGAAGTGTCACTGTGCCTCTAAGGCCACCTTATCCTTCCCCGGCTTGAGCGAACTGCGGTGATTTGCCCTGCCATAGAAGCTGCACCGTGCCAGGCGCCTGGGGTCTCAGGCAGGAGGACCCCAATGTGGGAGAAGCCACTCTGCCCCTTCAGTACCGCGGGCATGCAGGTAGGGGAAGGGCTGTTCATGGAGGGAGGGATGGATGGGGAGGGGGCGCTTGTTTGTATCGTTGTAATCCCATCACCCCCCCCCCCCCACCCTGGGAAGAAACACGGAGAGGCTAATCCCACCTTTCCTCTTTCTCGTGTTGTGTTTTCTCTTGCGTTGAGTACAGGCGATAAGGGCACGATGCTTGCCAAACAATCCCGGCCCGCGGGCTCTCGTTCCCTTCTTCATCCCTCCTGTCAAACATTCCTTTGAAGCTGTCTGACTCTTCCTAACTCTCTCCCTCCCGGTTCCTGGAAAGCTGCAGGACCACCCCCCTCTCCCTGCCTGTGTGTGCATGAGGTCGTTCACGGTTTCCCCCCGGCTTTCATCCACTGCCTGCAACGTTCAAAACGCTTTCCTTTTATCCTTAGTAGGGACTTTGTTTTAAAAGTCGAATAAAACCAATTGTCACCGGTATTTGCAGAGGGGCTGTTAAAGCGAGTGGTACAGCTGTGGCGCTCTTTGTTTAAGGCAGTGATGAAGTTGAGGTGCACGTTACTCCCGCAGCACGTTCAGCTGTCTCCGTTACATGTGCAGAAAAGTTTTAGCGAGATTTTTTAAGGACGAACCACACGATTAAACGTGTTACAAGGCGGGCGTGGGCGCGGAGCCTTTCACCACCATCTCAAACTTCTTAGGGAAATCAACAGGTGGATAAACTGTAAAATAAAAAACTATAATGTTTTTGTTTTGGCGTGTTAGGTACGTAGACGACAAAAAACGTATTGTTAGTGGGGCTGCGAGATGTATATAAAATGAGCTTTTGTGTGCAGTAGCCAGCAAGACCAATAGCAGAAAGTATCTTATTTTTAGTGTCATTGTGTCGGACAGGTGTGAAAATGTGAAACTATGCCAGACAGCCGGGTAAACAGCAGGGAAGGTTAATTGACCATTGTATGTATAGTTGCAAACTGTGTAATAGGTAGCCAGCCAGCTAGCAGAAAGTGTTATATTTATCACACTGCCATATCAAATAACACTCCCTCCATTTCCATTAAATACTCCGATTTGTATTGGCTTATTCTTCAGTATTGCTAGAATCAACGTGTTTGAGGTTCAGAGTGTGTTCTCCCCAGACCCCAACCCCGTTCATATTTGTAGTTGGTCGTTTTCGGGGGAAATCTCTCCACAAAACCCTGACAGACGCCTGCCTTGACACCGCGCTGGAGAGTGACGGCTTTTCCTGCCCCCACTCCACTCCCAGGCTGGAAACTATCTGGCATTACACCGTGCTTTGCAAACTCGAGCCTAGGGTGCGTTTTCATAGCAGACACCGCACATGGAGCTGTTCTTCCCTGCTTCGCCGTTACCCTCTCGCCGCCCTTCGCTCCGTCCCCATCACTGCAGACCAACCACCAGAATAATGCGGCGAGTGCAGTGAGCCCACAAGCAGCCTGCCTTCTGGCATTACCTTGCCCACAGTCGTTTACTGCGCCAATGAAAGGGGACTAGTTCATTTCGCTATAAAGAGGCCACAGAAGAAAGCCGCCTTGCAGCTAGCACTCTTACCCAGAGCATCAACACGGGGGACTCCTTAAGACCCCTTGTTATGTCTCGTTAGTTATTGAGCCATCGCTCACTTGCTGGCTGGCCTCTTTCAAGAAGTTTTTCTGTCTGGCGTTTTAAAACACTGCACAGACAACCATTGGCTCTTCCCAGGGGGCCAGTGTTATCTCATGTGGGTCAATTGGCTTTTTTTGTGTATCATGCTTGTGGTCGAAGTGGGGGAAAAAAAGTTGGGGAACTGTGGGTGGAGCATCAGAGGTCAGGAATATTCTGAGGATTGGATCAGTGGGCAGTCAGAGGTGTGGCTAGAAAGAGCAAAACATCCCAATTTTGACTATGTTTGGCATTTCACTGATGAGTTACAGCTTATGTTATTCAAAGCAACCAATAGATACACGTTTTTCCAAGTACACTGGTGCCATTTCGTCAGCCTAGTGCCAACGCAGGCACCCTTGCACCATGGTGCAAGGGTGCCTATGTTGCATGCATGATTGTTTTTGTGCAGGAAGGAGCACCTTCCTGCACAAAAACAATCCAGAGAGGCTTTTTCCTCTTCGTGCTGCACATATAGATTAAAGGAAAAACAGGGAGAAATAAAGATATTTCTCCTTGTTGTACCTCCCTTGGGGAGGCGTAAGATTTTGATGCAGTTCCAGGTTTACAAGTCAATGCCTAAAAAAACCGGGAGAGTTGAGTGGGAACACCCACTGCAACGCCTCCCTTGTGCAGGGTAAGGCAAAGCAGCAATTTGCGCTGTGTTGTCATTCAAAGCCATGCAAAGTGGCTTTGCGTGGCTTCATAAATATGACTTGCAGATTTGTGTTGTGCATTTATCACTTTCCCTGGTGCAAGCATGACGCAAGGCCCTCATAAATATGCCCCTCAGTTTGGTGTGCACAAATCCCGCATTGCAGATCCCTGGTGAGTTGCACTACTACTGCTGGAACAAGGCCAATGAGGCACTAATGAGTGAGGTAGACTGGCCTCAAGGGTCCTGTGACCTCAGTGACAACGTCTCTGCTAATCTAGGGTGTGCTGCTTTGTAAGCCTGCCCGCAAGACTGGAGGTGAAATTCAGTATGGATTGTGGTGGACAGACCTTCAAGGTTAACCCACACTTGCCATGGCTAAGGCCCACCTGCTGGGACTAAGAGACCAGGGCTTCTGTGGTCTAGGGGGGGGGGGAATGTTCTCCCTCAGGAGAGTGGTCTGGTGGACTGTTCATGAAGCCTGATTCCCCAGTTCCAGATTTGGTAGCTCTGGCCGTAGTGCCATATCCTCTCCCCCCCCGAGCACCTTTCTACCCCACTGAGAGACACTTGCACAGCCTTCAGCTACAACCCAATTGTGCCCCTTTTATAAACTCCTTAATGTGCCTCAATTCAAATTGTGCACTGCTTGGAAAAAACGTAACATCCTGAAAAAACAAACACTCATAGGCAATGCAAGATTATGTAAAGCATGCAAAATATAAGAAACGTCATGGTTACCTTAGCTTTTACACTCCTTGTTTGGAAATCAATGAGTGTTTGTTTTTTGCCTCAAACGTTGAGGACATGAAAACAGTGCTCCTCGTGCACACAGGTGTGCCTTTGGTGTACTTGTAGACAGCAAGGAAGGGGATAAGCAGGGCTCAGGATTAAGGGATTCTTCAGGAAAATCTGATCTGACTCAAAGAAACCCACAAGGACTCCTCCACATTCATGTCAGCCAGCTAGCTGCTCAAACATCGACATTATGTATTTAAGTGTCCTGCTAACGATAACTTTGAACTGTCTGGCTTTCTAACTCCTACTCACAAAAAAAGTGAGAGCTCTTTAGAGTAATAGGCAAAATTATATTTTCATTCGGGAAGTGAAGGATACATCCAACTTAATTTTTGTGGCGACAAAATAGTAAATTTGTTATGCTGTAAAGCGTCACTAAAAAAATCACAAACCGAAGAGGTCCCAAAGGCAAGACCTATTGACTTTGCCAATGCTTGTTTAGATATCTCATTTGCTAAATGGGGCACTTTTAATTTGGTGCCAGACAGGGAACCCAAAGCAGCCCTGGCAAATTTGTGTCCATCTCCTGCAGGGTGTGATGCGAGCGAACACAGTAAGGAAGCCTGACGACTGCAAAGGGGATATGGGGAGAGGGTGTTCTCTCCCCAAGAACATTTTGGAAAAAAATATATAAATGGTGCATTCTACAACAAATTGTATTATATATCCCATTGTATTAGAGTTTAGAGCACAGTAAATGATGACTTCACGGTGCACCAGGATACTACAATCTTCTTGGGGCCCTTCAAGGATTCCCTCACTATCACCCTCCAACACTGCCTCTCATCTCTCCATAGCCCCTCTCTCACATGTATTACACTTGTTTTATAGTGCCTCTCATACCAGAGAGGGACTTGGAGCACTTTACATCATGCACACATACAGAGACAATGAATCATATGTGTGTAAATCAATGTTTAGAAAATTTTACAAGGCAAAAGGGGCTACAAGGTGTTAGGATTCACATGCCATCAATTCTGGTTGGCATATTTTAAGATCTGGAGAAGCACAACCCGAGGATTCAAAACGTAACAAGACAGTGGTTGGATTTTCTAATAAGAATGAATTTCAATTCAAACAAACCAATTTTAGCAGTTTTAGGATATTGAATGACTGGAGGAAAAACATAACTTACAAACCTGCACCATGCAGTTTGCACGCAGGCCTTTGATGGAGGTCATAGCTCAAGGTGCTAGATTTCTTACAATTGTAAGTTATGCACTGCAAGTAACTAAAGGATATCTGTAACAAAAGCAGTAACCTACTGAGCTATGCCCATTAAATATAGTTCTGTGATCTGTATGGTACAGGTTCTTTGCAGCAGGCATCTTAACCCTCGGTGCTACAATGTATGAGTCAAAGCTGCCCATAGACAGTACTCCAGTCTCTCTCCAACAGGAAGATCAACCAAATGAGATATAAATCTTGACTCTTTTGTTGTTGCCTTAAATCTGCTGGGATTGCAAGGAATTCTGCAGTGATTTTTGCATTTTTGAGCGTGAGAAGTGAGTCATTGTGCTGGACAGCCGTGTAGGTTATGTTACTGGGGGTCTGTTTTGCAGCCTCCACTAACAAAACCAGTCTCCCACCACTCCAGCCACCATCCGATGCCCAGTACACCTTGGTGCCTGGGCTATTTTGTAATCACAGTCAGACCCTGGATGGGGTCCACAAGGTGCTCTGGTGTCACATAACTGGACACCTCTGGCTGCTTTTATGTTATATCCTTAGAAAAGGGTAAACAGTATTTTTAGAAAGACCACATCCCTGAACATAGACAGATGAGCAGCGCACGTTTTATGAAATATAATAAGGAAAACAGCTGATAAGACATTAAACATTTTCCACAGTTATTTTTAAAAAAACGCCGAGGTTTGGGCACAGTCTGCCACGAATTACACATGAAGTCCTCTTCCTTTCCTTGAGCATTGTCCGTCAGGGTGAGCCCGAAAATAATAGGCAGATGGGGTCAGGGGCGGTGCTGCCGATGTGTCCTGATGTGACCATTGTATTGGTCACAGTGGGGGCAGGTATGTGGCATCCTCACTAAATGAGGCGTACATCACTGCAGCAGCCTGGCCATCAGAGGTAGCTGTTTTTTCGTGCTGATTGACTGCTCCTCCAGTGCAACACTACTCCTACAGTGTTGCTGGGCAGGCCCCTGCCCACAGATACAGAGGGTAAGGGGAGGAAGCCTTGGCAACTGCAGAGGCCTTCCTCGATGTGCACCACACAGGGCTGGAGGATCCTGTAATATTTTTTATGTTCGGAGCATTCCTGCAGTCCTGGGACGCATTTTTGAAATGAAGAAGTAGGGGAACAGACTTGGTTAAATTAAAAAAGTAGGAGCACGCTGTGGACTTCAGATCCCGACCACTGATCATGCCGCCTCCTTAAGTTTTGCACCCCAAAGGTAAATTTAATCATCACACATTAAATTCCTTGAGTCATGGATGTACTGAAAACCAACCCTTCTTGTTGGCTTTTTTCACTGTAGAAGGTTCTTAATTTTCAATCCAAGCTAGACCTATGGATTTGCCAGTGATTGTTTATGCAGATTGGTTGTTTATATAGCTCTTAATCCTGGAGTGGGGTGGAGGTCAAGGATTCTGCCGTTTCCCAAGCACGCACTGTTTAGGTAGATTAAGGAAGCAGGGCATGGGAAGATGATACATAATATAACATTTGCTCAGGATTACAGAATGTGAACAAATGGGGAAACTGGGTTTTGGACTAGTTTACATATTCCGCAGTTGGCAGTGTATCTGTTTCCATCCCTCTGCTCCCCCTTCCCCCGACTCCACACTTGTGTGCAGATTCCTCCGGATAGGAGAGGGCTATTGTTTGGGCAAGGGGTTCATTTTACCTTCAAGGCTTTTCAAAACCAAAGATCACCTGTGTTGTACGCATTCATTTGGTTTATGGTCAATGGTTAAAACCACCCGTCTGGTAAAAATGTTTCAGTTTTGTTGCATCAAGTGAATGGTGAATAAGTCCATGGAGCAATAAAGACCCGATGGGGGGGGGGGAGAGGGAGGGTGCAGGCTGCAGCCCCCCCTCCTCCCTCACAGGATTCTTTTGGGTTAAATGGAATATAACATGTTTGCTCTAGCTGACAGTTTACATAATATCACCAAAACCGCATAATGCCAGAGGCGAGAGGAGGCCTGATGTAAACTCCGAGCTTTAAGTAGAAGGGGGTGGGTAGACCATCTCAGAATGTGGGCAAAAAGACTCAGCATTTATATACTGTCACAGCTAGCTGAAGTCTGCTTCGGGGCTCCTGTTATAAGGGCTGGTATAAAAATAAAGCCGCCCGGCAGAGAACCGGTTTTTGTTTCCCCAGTGGGCCTCTGTGGTTACTTGGGTAGAATGGCACAGGTCCAGCATCTTTTAGTGGGCAGTGCCAGCAGAAAACGCACGCGCTGGTACAGATCCTGAAGAGAGGTCAGAAAGGGCCGTGGGCCAAGGCCCTGCTGGGCCTCCGTCCCAAAATGAAATAAAGGCCCGAGATGTTGTTACAACGATGCCTACCACTTGAGAGGTGCACGGGCACGTTTTTATGTTTTCAGCGTAATTATTATTTTTTTTTTTTTTAGTCGCACATCGATAGCAACTGTTTTGTGTTTATTTTTTGTTCATTGGTTACCAATTGAAGTCTGTCCTGGTTCAGGCAGCAGGAAAAGTTAAACACTTACAGCTGTAGCATACCAGAAGTGAGCTGCAGCGAAAGCCTGGCCTAGGGGCAGTGGCACACAAGGTGCATGTACTGTAGCTGGATAGAAACGTAAAAATAAGTTCTTTCTTAACCACTGTAAGAAACATCTGAGTCGACTTTTCATGGCCATTGCATGTGTTTTAAAATTGTTTGACTCAACTGGTGCCAGTCAGTCCCACGTAAGGTGGGTCTGTATTTATTGTGTATTTTGAAGAGAGGCTGTACAAAGGTTTCATCAGACATTAAATAAGGACCTTTTGACGCATCAGACATTAAATAAGGACCTTTTGATGGCTACCTTTTTTAACATTTTGGTGGGAAAGCGGTGATAGGCATTGTCTAGCTTTTCACAACAAAGTTGTGCTTTGCTGAGCTTGTACACCACAAAAAATACATTTCTGATCACTTGGTTCTCATGACTCATTGTAGATGTCTTTCAAAAGTGTTTTACGTCTGAATTCTCTCACAGCTGGCCTTTTTGCGATAGCTGCCCCAAGAACTTTTTCTAAATTTGTGCACTGGGTAAGCTAGTAATCAGTGGAAAGTGAGTGCAGGGCTCTTATTTATGTTAACTTTTTATATGTAATGCCGATATTATTTGGCTTGCGATTTAGTATTCTCACGTGTTGCTGATAAAGGAGCCTGGGATGAGGAGATCACGATTTTCATTGGAATGATCCAATTTGGTACAAAATGGAATCTGCTTCTAGAATGTTTGTGGTGTTCGCGTTTCACAAATGCTAATGTGGTGTATAGGCAACACCCCCCCTTAGAGTGGATAGTGGTAGTGCTGCTGAATGCTCGGGTTACTGAACATCAATGCTTCCTTTTTAGGTCTCGCCTAGGAAGCGTGCATGCGCTGCTCTAGGAGAGGGCCTTTAGCAATCAGTCTTGACTTTTCAAACACTCGCATTCGTGCTTGTGGTGGCATCCACCTTACGGGAGCATGCATCGGCGCGCGCGCTAATTGAAAACAGATGGCCCGCTCGCCGCTGCTCAATCCCGCAAGGTGGGTACAAGCACGAGTGCTAGCGGTTCAGATTGGCATACATTTTTTAAAAAAATTCTTTTGCATCGGCCTTGCTTTTTGCATTGTGTTTGTATCGCAGCTGGCGGCATACTTGTGCTTCTGACATTTTTTTCGCCATTAACTTTTCACCTGCATTTATTTTGCCTCAGCACTGTTTTATTATTATCATTGCATCACAATTGTCGCTGTACAGGTGCTTGTGAGAACTTGTTTGGGACAACAACTGTTTTGGCAAACGTTGGTTTTTATCGTTTCACGTCTGCATTTTTTAATTTCGCATTGGCATTGCTTTTCTCCTCGGCACTGTATGTGTATGCATTGTATTGCATGTGTAAATAATGGAACATCCTCGCTCCTGAACCTCCACAATAACATATCATATGTTTAGTCGAATTCTTTGTTGTTGTGCCCAACAACATGCACAGAGCTGTTAAACTTTTCTTGTAGAATAACTTTTCAGAGGTAAGTGAATGATGTATGTTTTGAACTGAGCATGCACGCAATCAGAACTCTTGATTTGTTAAGAATACACGTATTCTTGTAAATCGGCGCAGAACGAAGTGCAGTTTTAAAATGGAAAATTAACTTGCATTTGAGTTGCTGCATCAGAGCATCACGTGGTACATTGGGCCGGCCCTGCTTGCTCATCATAAATAGAGCAGGGTCCACTGGGACCTGGGTTTAGTGTCAGCTGCAGTTCTGCTCTTGCTGCAGTGCGCACTGTATGAAACCCAATGCTCGGTCTCCCTCTTTATTACTGCCTCTTAGGCTAGAATTGATTCAGGGGCACATAGTGACTCACACCCCATGCAGCACGCTAGCCTCCGCTAACTCTGAGGACAGCACCTGGTCATTGAAAATATCACAAATGCAGCAGATTATGTGGCACAGGGGTTAGGATTCAAGTGTTCTGTTTTGACGCCTCGCCTTCTCTATTTATGATCCTTTTCAAGAGCCCAAACTGTAACGTCCAGAGGGTCTAATCCTCAGCACCTTTACAGACATTCATATTTTTGTTGTTTTGTTATCTGCTTTGCTCTTGATTATTTTGTCTTGACATTATTTGCTTGTGGTGCATACATTTTGAATTCTGATGAGGCCAAACATGCGAGGCTTGGTGGATGTTTTTATCTCATGAATTATGTGTATTGCGTCCGTTTTTCAGGTTGTGTCCCGTTTTTCACAGTTCGGTTGATCTTTCTTTTACAGACTTAACATAGCATGTATTGCAGTGAAATTCTTCTTCTTTATTTTTGCAAAATGTGTATTTGTTTGTCAGCAGAATATTATCAGTGGGTCAGCTGATGCCACTGTGGAAATGTGAGAATTTTCTGAATGGCCCCCAGTCCTGGCCCCTCTGTGGACTCTCTCCTTCGATGCTTTTAGCTGCCTCACTCTGGATGTTGACTGTACTGCACTGACAGCTCAGGGGCTACCCGCAAGAGGAAGGACAAGCAAAAGAACAGAAAAAAGATGAAACCAGCATTGGCAAAGCCAATAGGTCTCGCTTTTGGGACATTATAAGTATTTAGTTATGCAGCACAATATTTTTGGTGCAACAACATCAACTGTTGCATGGCTAAACACTTATAAGGTCCCAAAGGCGAGACCTATTGGCTATGCCAATGCTTGTTTTGTACCACCTTTAAACTTCCTGTCTCTGTATCTCACTTTTGCAGGTTACTTTCCAATCCACGTTTTATCCCCTTGTTACCCTTTTATTTTCTTATCTTTCCTTCTCCGTTTGCTGCCTTTCTCACTCGCGGTCAAAGTCTGATGATGGAAAAATAAGGTCTGGTCCATAAAAATGAGCGCTAGTGCTCACCTCCTGCCGTCACAGGCACAAATTAAGCACTGGGTGAGGTCTTCAGTAGGACAGATTCAGCTGTGTGGAGGCAAATGCTCTTCAAGGCTGCAGCCTTTATATAGTAAGGCAATCCATCACATCTTTGATGAGAAACACATGAACCACAGGAGAGAAAGGGACTTTAAACAGTGTTAATGTCTTCGAAAAATGGTCTAGAAATTGGTAGGCTTCACAGCAGAAGTGGTGGGGCCAAACTGGTAATTCATATACAGAATCCGGGCATTGCCAGACCACCAAGGCATATAAACTGGGAGGAGAAAGCTGTCAAACAGTTGCATACCATCCTCACTGTATTAACTTTTCCTTAAAAAAGGATACATTATTATTGAGTGCACGCATTAGAGTACAACACCTCATTTTAAATAGATCTGGAAAACGCAACAATGTACAACATTTAAATAACTCATTGAAAGTAAGCAATAGCATTGGTAAACTTAATCATGATATATAGTCAGACCCTAAATAGTCTCTCATATTCTCCCAAAAGCAATGGGATTTCAGGTTAGATTACCTTTTCAAATATGCATACTTTGAAAATTGTGTGTATTTGTTGTCCAGTCTATTTCTGTGTTAATCTGTTTTATTCTGTCCTCTGGGTTAAAATGACTTTGGCATAAATTTTGTCACATAAGGTAGCAACTTCAGGGATTGTGTACTTCAACGCTATGTCAGACCGATCACTGAGCCACAGCGTGGGAGTACAATCCAACCCCAAACAAACACAATTTTAAGAACCTGCAAATCTGGGAATGAGGAAGTTAAAAAGCTTTATCTCATTCAGTACCAAAAATACATTAAGTATCTTGCAGTCCTAGGCCGTTTTTGAAGGGATAGCAAAATTGCATTTGTATTGGTGAGGAATTGCTTTCAGAGTTTGGCTTCACAATAACTTACAGTGACACAAGAAATGCTGCTCTGTGAGGTCTCCTAATAGTTAACTGAAAGAAACAGCTGTTTCTTTGCAAAATAGTGCAGAAATCCACCCATTACTCCCTCACACTCGCTCTATAGGTTATGGCCGGATCATGGATTGCATTGATGTGTGTTTAGGGGGAACCCCTGATACAAATGGCACCTCTGCTACTCTCTTGCTAACCCTATCTCGGAGTTTTTAAAGGCAGATCCCGAATAATAGGCCTATTCTGTTGTTTTCACTTTTCGTCCTTCGCCTAGTCCCTGGCTGTTTAGGGTCTAATGATAGAAGGGGTCAACCCTGTGATGTCATCCCGAGTCAAAGGGTGCACAATGTCACTTCCTCTCGCAGTTGGTGATTTGACGTCCCTGGGTCAGACTCAGACCTCTAATCACCTATGGGTAATAATAAGCAGATGCTATATGTTTCTCAGCTGGGTAGCTGCTGCTGATTTGGACGTGTCACTTTCTCCCTGTGAGCTATGACTGAGGTTGTAAATAGCGCAGCCAGAACCATGAACCCGGAAGCACCTGCTCACACCCCAATGCGAGGTGAGGCCGGATCTGTTAGACCTCGGAATCCTGCTTCTTGCTCCTGTCCAGGCCCAGACCATCATCTGCCTTATTAGTGAGCGTAAGCATCTGGGACCGGATGCCCAAAGGGCTTTTTGACCTGCTGACGACTTCCGGATCTGCCAGGTCAGGAAACAATTTGACAGCTACAAAGGTCATCGGCACGGCTTCTTCCGCTGGGAGTCTCAAAAAAGTAGGTTGAACACGTTTCTCAGAATTATCAGCGTTTCACATCGTTTGATGAACGGAACCCTGGCTGCCTTTGGCTTTCATTAAGCCAGCACTTGGGATGAGCTAATAAAAGCGCCCTCCTCTCATTGGACGACACCAGGGCGAACTGTCGACAAAGCTGTAGATGTTGAAGCCACGTTTTTGCCAAGCTTATTTCTGATCAGGTCAGCACTCACATACTCGGATGGAATATTAGCAGATTGCATTTTGCCAACTAAATACTTTATCCTAAAAAACGTGGCTAATGTTAATGACCAGCAATAGCAAAGCTCACTCACTGGTTTGGGTTTAAGGTGCTAACATGCAGCGGGAGCACATTAAAGCCAGACAAGAAACGAAAAGCGAGCTGTCTTGAAGTCTCCCTCGTTATAAAACAGTCCTTCATGCAGTTTAATGCAAGCACTAGAGAGGAGCTGAAAGAGTGCAGCCAATAGCATTAGGTGTAAGATGCATGTATTCCATTGGGCTCAGCTAGGGCGTGATTGATAGTCTCAAGTCAGTTCCAGAAAGTGGCTGGTTGAAGGAAGCCAATGGGTGACATGGACCACTGTATATTGGAAGAAGTAGGTCTGTTAGACAGCTGTGCTGTTAAAACCCAGACCTAATAAAACGGGCACCCTGTTCATGATTTTGGGGATGCTTGAGTTCATCAAAGTGGGTTACTTATGAGACCTCCTTCCGCAATAATGACTGAGTCCACCTTTTTGTGGAAGAGCAGTGTATGTACTGATAACTGGTGGGGACGTAAAGCACCTACAGAAGAGTCGGTGACAACAAGGGTACTGGCTCTTATCTAAGGCACAATTTTCACCTATCAGGAAATCTAAATAGGGCATCAATCGATGAAACTGAACTTGTATGCTACATGTTGGATTGCTTCAGTTGCCTCGGAATTTGTGCAATTGTATGTATAAATAAATGTTGCATTGATTTTTCAAAAGTGTTTAATACAGGTGGGGGGTTAGCCTACCTGGTGAACATCTCAACTTTTAAGAAGAGGTTCCTAAAATGCTGGGATATAACATGATATGCCCGGAGCCACACACTTTGGTAATGTGAGACTCCAGGATTAGAACCCAGATGACCTGGTCCTACAAAACACATTCAGCATGACCATCAATCAGTTCCCATCTCCCTACAATAGATCTACTACACATTGTGTATTGCTCCTGCTATCAAGTCGGCTATATCAGCCAAAAAGTCTAAGATTTGGAAGAATTTTGGATTCACTTCACAGGTTATGTGGCTCGTGTGTTTGTTGGAGCATTTGCTGTCACCGTGAGTTCTGGATGCACAATAATCTCTTGCTCTTGCTCTTATTAGAGTTCTCAGGGAGGACCTGGCTTGGAAGTTAGGTCTGGAAATGTTCCCTTGAGGCACAGGGTCAAGACGGATTTGCATATGGCTGGGTCTAAACTGGGGTGGCATGGTGAGCCAAATAATCATGGACTTAACCCAGATCTCTTGACTGGGTGTGAATGTATGATCTATTCAGCATTCCGTCCGTCATTTGTTTGCGTAGCACTGCGGTCATTCTGGCACTTTTCTCCTCAACTAAGTTTACATTGTTTCTTTGAAGGGATTTTTTTTACATGAGGTTTTATTTAAATTGCGTCACTCGTTTGAGGATTTTTTCCAGTGGGCGGATTGAAGGAAAAGAATGACCATATTCTTTTAGTTGAGCAGGCCTTAGGAAGATCAAAATAAATTGTGGAACGCTAATATTATTAAATGGCAAGCGGTGGTATCCCAAATCTGACCTAACTGGCTTTGCTTCATGGTAACTGGCATTAAACACCGCTTTCATGCATCCTGTCCACTTGTGAATGTGGCAGTACCTTTGCAGTCACATAGACCGGATGCCTCATAACTAGGAGCCTCTTCTGCTCCCTCTCAAGGGCGTTTGTATCAGTGTGTTAAGCGAATGTGCTCTTTGCAGAATGGTGGATGCCTGAAAATGGTGGTGGAATGCCTGCAAGCACAGCAACTCCAAATGCCATCTCCACGGCCTGGTTTCTTTTTCCTCCTCCATCTTGAAGGGATCCATGTGCCTTTCACTCAGTCACTGTCCTCTGGCAAGTGTGGAAAGAAGCCTCCTATCCTGCAGACACAGGAAGGAGCTCGGACATAAGAAGCTGTTTTTCTGTGTCTGGGCAACATACTACAATATCTCTGACGTAGTGGGGCAGTGCCGAGGCCCAGTAACTTGACTTTCATCCAGGACCAATTTTGTCTCTTAGACAGCCAGTACCACCATTAAAAATAATCTATTGGAGAACTGAGTGCCCTCTGTTTCTTTTCAATTCTAGGTGAGAGGTCCTAGGGACACCATGGGTCTTTCACCGTGGACTTTTAAGACCTAATGTGCCTTAGTTTACAGTGTTCCTAACCCCAATTAAAAAACAAGCTTAGTCTTCCTGCCTTCAAAATCTGTTGAAATTATTAGAATGTGGATGGCTGTTCCAGAGAGATTACGTTTTTTAGTTAGGGGAGCTGGGGGGGAAGTTCAACTGCGTCGAATGGAGGTTATCATACCACTCAAAGAAGTGAGGGTGAGAGAAGCAGGGATTCATTCAGGTTCAGAAGTCCATATTCTTATAATTAAAGGAGAATCAATCACTAATATCGCTATTTCAGAGCCGCCAGAGAATTAGATCGGAGACCCTCAACCACACTTGCATAGTATGCGGTATGGTTTTCCACTCATGTGGTCAGTTGGATAGTATCATCATTGGGTCTTATAATTTGAGGGTTTGGTTCACTAAGTGTTCTACCATCCTCCGTCCGGAGGGAGACTATTTGGATAGTGGCAGTCATGAAAGTGAAAAAAAAATCTCCTTTTCTGTGGAAGAGTTTAGTGGTCAGAAAAGGGATATTGTTAAAAGAAACTGCAGTGCTTAAGTAGATTGATTATTGGTCCTTTGCACCTCATGTGTGCTAAATATGTTTCTGCCAGAGCGGTGCCCAAACAGGTTAGGTGGCCTTCATCAAGACCGGTGTGTAAGAGAGTGGTCTTGAGTTTAGAACACTCTGTTTAACGGAGGTAAGTTGAATCACTTACCACTCTTCATCGGGGAGCACATTTGCTTGTTGCTGACAGGTGTCATAGGCACTGTCTTTTGCCTATGGCTGAAGATAACAAAACAATATAGGGAACATAATACATTACCTTAGTTTTCTTTTCTTTTTTTATAACTTTTTATTGAGAGAAGTATTGCAAATATACAGTAGTATGACATGAAGACAAGAAAGCTCTTACATGTATCTAACATAAGTTTGAAATGGTACATTAAGCAGGCAGAATTACACCTATTTAGGATTCACACTAATCCGCTGACATATCTTCATCAAGGGCGGGGAGAGTAGGAAGACACGGGGAACACATATACTTCTGCGATATTAATTCCGTTTCGACCATACTTGAGACCACTTCTTTGGACATCCCCTGGATACATAGACAGTTTTTTCTGTAAACATACAGACATTAATGAAAATTAATGTTTATGTAGTGTGTAGCATCCCCTAAGTAGACCCCGAGTGATACTACTGTATTTTGAAGGAAAAAGGGGGATGGCTCTGCTTTATACTTAAAAGCTGTTCATACCAAGGCACAGAAACTGGGCGGCTAGTTGCATAAGCTACCACCAAAGTGGGCCCTAGTAAGTTTCTGTATCTACTTAGAGTATGTGTTCTTAGTAAATGTGGGGGTACTTTCAAAATTTGAGCGTTTACAGGGGGTTGCACAAGCCCTAGCTGGACTATGTAACTGAGGTCAGGGGCTGTGCTATTAAATTATGCTGTCAGGAAGTGTTGGCAAAAAAGGAAACGTTTTCAGACAGTGCTAAAAGGATCTTTTACATGTAGATCTCATTGTATATTCCAGGAAGTAGTGATGGTGGCAAAATAGATAATGTAATATGTTAGGCAACGTGGTGGAGGGGGTTATTATGGCGTAATTGAAAACAAATATGTATATGTGTATATTTATGTGTATATGTATATATGTATATATGTTTGTGTATAAGTGCGTGTGTATGTGTGCATGTATATGTATATATGTGGGTGTATATGTATGTATTTTGCATACTGGCAGCCTCCAGTAGGTTGTCATCGTTAGGATGCAATTTCCATAGGAAGAGCATTTTTTGATTTGCCAATAACTTTGGTGTCGTTTGACGAATCTTCGTGAAATTTTCAAAACTATCGGGGCAGTCACTTCAGCTGCTGACTTGAAAATGTTGGGCTGATTCCTCAAGTGGGGGCCAAGAAAAAGGGGGTGGTGTTCCCAAAGCGTTTTTTCTCCATGTTAATTACCATAGAAAACCCTTTTTTTTTTTTTTTTCTTTTTTTTTTAAAGGTCCTTTTTATTGAGTTTAAAAAAGAAGACTAATACAGAGAAACATGCACACTGATAGCATATCGGGCACCATCTGCTTTTTGGCATACATAGTGAAAACAGAATAAACTCGGGAGTCATGAAGATATGGATCGAAGGAATAAATCCTTACATAGTGACCATCCCCTTCGGTTGCTGTCTATACCTCAGAACAGCAATCTTCCAAAAGGCAAAACCGGTTCCCAACCCTGAACCAAACAGACAAATCGAGGACACAAAAAAAGAGAAAGAGCAAAGAAAAAAGACAAAAGAGAAAAAGTAGATAAGAAGGGAAGACTTCCCCACTGTGTTCTGACCAGGGTGTTTTAGTCCAGTTGTGCTCAAGATGTTGAATGAGCCGTGACCAAATCATGCAGCGAGCGCGCAGTGTCTAAGTGACCGCCTCCTTTTCATCTACGCTGTGGTGGGGCAATATCGGCCGGGGGAGGGAGGGGCGCACAGGTCCCTCTCCCCATTTGTTTTTGTTTTGTTTAATTACGACAGTCTGGCCCCGGGGGATGGGGTCCCCTAGGCCAAAATTGGCCTTGGTAACCGGGGCCACGTGGCCCCCATTCCTTTATTTAAAAAATAAAAAGGAAAAGGCTAGGGACTGGGTGATAGGGTCCCTGGGGCCGTAATCGGCTGGGGGAGGGAGGCTGCGCAGCCCCCAACCTCATTTTCTTTGAAAAGGCTGAACCTGAGTGAAGGTGGTACCCTGGGCTGGCTGAGAGAAGAGGGTTACGTGGCCGCTCTTCCCTAAAAAAAAATTATTTAATACAAAAGAAAGTCCCCGAACGCCATGCTCCCTTCACCACCACTCTGCAAACGAGCCTCCTGTCACAGTGGTGGTTGGGGAATGAAATCCCCCTTGAATGCTGAGGGTCTTTAGGTAGGGGCCAACAAGCACTCTTGTTATCTCCAGTAAGTCCCAGACCTCAGGATTGCTGAGTGGACTTGAAGGACATGCCCCCTCTCCCCACCATTCTGCAAACGCGCCTCCTGGCGTGCTTCTGGTTGGGGAATGAATTCCACTTTACCCCCATCCAGTAGTGCATCAGGAGGTGTTTAGAGAGTGGCAGAAAAAGGGGGCGTGGTCTCTGACAACCTCTCAGCAATCCAGCTGTGTGGGAAGGACGGGTAGTTGGTTCCCAGGGACCCTCAAGGGCCAAGGGGACGTCATCCTCCAACTAGTAGTACACCAGGAGGCTTGTTTGCAAAGTGGTGGAGAAAGGAGGCCTGGCCACCGAACACCTCTCCGCAAACCCACTGTGCGGGACTTACTGGAGGTAACAGGAGGGGTAGTTGGCCCTCAAGGACGTCCTTGAGGGCTAACTACCCCTCCAATTACCTCCAGTAAGTCGCACACAGCAGGATGTCTAAGAGGTCTTTGGAGGCCACGCCCCTTTTCTCCACTACTCTGCAAAAGTGGCTCAACTTGTGGTGCACTAATGGTTGCGGGATGAAGTCCACTTTACTCCAGAGGGACCTTAGGAGCTATGAAGCCCTCCTAGTACCTCTTGTAAGTCCTACACATCTGGTTTCCTGAGAGCTGGTCGGAGGCCCAGCCTCCTTTCTCCACCACTCTGCAAACGAGATTCCTAGTTAAAAAAAACATAGAAATACACTGAAAAAAACAAAGGTTACAGGGATGTTATAGTGGGCAAATAGAATAAAAAAAAAAACCTTCGAAATTCACAAAAAAAAACAAAGGTTACAGGGATGTTAAGTGTAGGGTCAGATTTCACTCCTATAAAACCAGAGAAATTCAGCAGTTCTAGTTAACTTAGCCAACTATGACTTAAGTCCCTGCAATGCACTGCTTATGACCTCACATATTATATCACTCACAACATGGTCAGTGACATCACTGATGACACCATCCAGTGGGTGTAAGTATTCTGTAAGAGTTTGATTGCTAAATATATATACTAAGGTACTACAAAACTTAAAGTAAAATACTAGGTGTACTACTAATTAGTTATACTACTTTTAATATTTATCATGTGAGTGGCTGTATGTATCCTTGTGCGTATCGGTGTGTGAGGAGCTGTATGGGTGTATAAGTGGTTGTGTGAGCAGCTGTGTGGGTGTGTGAGCAGCTGTGTGGGTGAGTGAGGGGCTCTGTGGGTGAGTGAGAAGCTATGTGAGTGGCTGTATTGATGAGTGCCGCTGGTGTGTAAAACGTAGCTTTGCGTCCATAGTAAAAACTAAAAGAAATCCCACGTGAAGAGAAAGTTTGTAAAAAAAATAATAAAAAAAAGAAAAAAAAAGACTACAGTGAAAAAGTTACATATGTTTGAAGGAAAATACATATAATTGTAATATTACAAATGTATTGCAACCATAAGATGTTCTGGTAGAACGTAAAAAAATATTACTTATAAGTGCAATCAAGTTGTTAAGGTGCGTTTTGCAAAGTGTCGCTTGATCTGGGCAAAAAGGACATATTTGTGAGTTCCAGAAAAGGTTAGGATGGTCATTGTCTTTCAAATGACCATGAGTCTTTAATGCATACATGATGGTTTTTATGTTGTGCTGTGATTAGGGGTGTTCAAATCCCATTGAGGGTGACCTTTGATGTATTTACTCTGATAAAAATGTTTAAATAGGAAATAGAACTAATATAGTAAAGTGTGGCGAACATTCTCTTAATATTTTTCTCCATGTCCAAGTGCAAACAGCAGGTTTAGGGATGTTCACTGTGCAGAATTTTGGGTACATGAAGAAGTTATCCAAAGAATTACTGTGCTCTTTTATAGAGGTTTAACTGTTGAAAGAGAAACAGTGTATATTGTTATTGAGGCCTCGGTTGTACGTTCTGAGGCGGTTCATCCATCTTTGTTCTTTTTCAAATAAAATATGTTCAGCATTACTATTGAAGGTGTCTAAGGTTTCTAGGATTACCCAACTCAGTTCATCCGTGCTTTGGTTCATGGACAAGAAATGGCCACTCATCCGGGTGGTCGATTTTCCTCTTTAATGTTATTCTTGTGTTCCTGAATGCATAATTTCACTTTTCGGGAGGTAATGCCAATGTACTTCAAGTTGCAGGGGCACGTGATCATCTAAATTGCATTTATGGTGTCGCAATTTGTATGTTGTTTGAGGGTCCATATAAAATTGTCGGTCAATTTGAGAGTTTTTGTTACTTTGGTGAGGTGACAGACCTACACATGAACTGCGAGGGTAATGTTCTATTACAGGTGTTAGTACCCAGGTGGTTAACACTGTATTGTTTTCTGTGTGTGTTTGCGCGGATCTTGTATGTACCAGGAGGTCACAAATGTTCTTGCTCCGCTTGTTTACAAACCTGGGTTTAGGCCATTTAAGGGTCCCTGTAGTCGGTGTTCGTCAGTGTATATTAATAGCCTTTTTGATCATATTTTAAGCTGTGTTGTACGTTGTGACTCGTGTGAGAATATCTTTTTCTAGGCTTTTTTCTGTTTCTAAAAGTATTCAGAGGTTTTGATTTCTTTCTTTCTCGCTCTCTTTTGACATTTTTGGATAACCTTGGTTGTATAGTCTTCTTTTAACCTGTTGGTTAGATTGAGTGCTTGATTTTTGTTATCTTTTGTGTCACTACAGTTTCGTCATATGTGTAGAAACTGGCTGTAAGGGAGGTTTTCCCCTAATGGTCTAGGATGAAAACTGTGAAAGTAAAGGAGACTATATTTTGCCATTGGTTTGTAATGGATCTTAGTTTTCAGGCAGTTGTCTTCTGTAAAAATGGTGCCAGCTAAGAAATCCAGTGTCTTTGCATTAGCGGTGTAAGTGAAATTCAGGAACTCGTCACATGAGTTAAGCCTGTCGTGGAATTCTGGGAGGGCATTTACAGTACCTAGCCAAATCATTAAGATGTAGTCTATGTACCTCTTCCAGAATAAGATCTTGGTTCTACAAGGATTTGTCTCGTTGAGTACAAATTTCTTCTCAAAAGTGCTGACATAGAGTCCTGCCAGACTAGGCAAAAGTGCTTACTGTGGATGCCCCTTGGGTCTAGAGGTAGCGGACACCTTTGAATTCAAAGAAAGTTTCACTCAGGGCTAGGAGCCAGCATGCCAAGATGAAGTGTCTGAGAGTGTGTCCATTCTTGTTTAACAAGTAAATTCTCAGTTGTTTGTAGGGTGGCTTCTTGTGCGAGACTGGCATACAGGCTCTCTTTCTAGCCCAACTAAAATGCGGGTACCTTGTTAGCAGGTGATGTCCTTGAGATGGTTTAGGAGATCTCTGTTGTCTGGGATATGTTGGTGTTTTTTGGACTATTGATAGTAATCCACGAATTGTGTTAAGGGTTCTACACCAGAGGCACTGAACATTTTCAACCAACACCAGTAGAAATCAAAATAGTGGTTCTCGTAGCCTGTTGTTACCCCTAACCATTAACGTGAGGTACCAAGTGACACTTGAACCACAGATGGACTAGAATATTTTGGCAGTAGTAACTGGGCTATTTCAGTTTTATTTAGATTCCTGTCTATTTTGGAGAACAAGCCAAAACATTACTTGAAACCCAGGGGACTTTCAAGAGTAATTACGCCAGGGGCACTAACAATAATTTTCTACCTAGGACATTGGAGTGGCCTATCCTAAAGGTACCTTGTCTACAGACTCCATGTTAAAAAAATTCACCATTTTCAGCAGCTTCAGGTCTGTCTATTGTGCTATACACTTATGAGATAACATCGACCCATTCTATACTACCTGAGGTGTTCTGTCAAAGTGAACTGTGCGTATGAGCTTGAACCAGTCTGTAACTTGTAGAACAAGTCTCTAAGCTTGAAATTATTTTATTGACTATTGCACTGTTCTGCCGGAGTTCTTCAAACTGTCACTGTTGGTCTTTAATTCTACTGTATTTTAATTAAGCGCTATTTCTTTTTTAAGGTAATAATAATAATAATTTTTTTGTTTTAAACTTGACCTTGATTGACATCTGTGAGGTGACACAGCCTGGTGCCTACATCCCTTCGGGCCGGCACAGCAATATACGACATTCCATGCATAAGGTAGTGGGGGGGATGCATACACAGCAAGACGCCTACAACCCAAAGGGCCGGCCGAGTTAGGTAATCAAATAAAGCAAACAGCAGTCCATTTAGGTCTCTTAAAAGGTAACAGAAAACCAGCTCCCTTCTAATACAGAATCCCTGCAAGGTTAACAGTCACAGTTAGCCACATCTCCATACAATATCTTAGTCCGGTTACCACTCAGGTCACAGGCAATTAAATGTGGTCAAGGATTCCCACCCCCTGTGTCCCGCCCTACGTCTCAGTGTCCCACCCTAGAATCTTATGTGCCCACACCCGAAAAAGCTCCCGCCTCTACAAGCTCCTCCCGGTCCCCTCTCCCATCCCCCTCCCCCTCCGGACTCCGTTCTGTCCCCTTATTCTCAGAATGTTCCAGAAGATATGCTCTGAGAGGGCTCCAAATATCCTTAGGGTGTGAGGAAGGTGGCATAAGGTCAGCATAAATATCCAGTTGTTCCTGGCAGTATACAAGGTCAGTAAGCCACTCTTTAATTTAGGGAGCTCGACTGTGTCCCCAACGACAGGCTATATGCCGTTTCGCCATCAAAAGAGCTAGAGAGGTGAACTTCGGACCTCAGCGGGAATTTGCTCTGTATAGCCCAGTAAAACGGTAAGGGGATCATCAAGCACATGTATTGCAGTCGTTTCACTCAGCGCTTGTAGTACCTCCCTCCAGTACTCCCGAACAACCGGGCAGTCCCATGCTAGGTGTCCAAAGTCAGCGCCAGCAGTCCCGCATCTATCACAGCAGTCCGTGTCGCGCAAGCGTAGCCGGTGTAACCTAGCTGGCGTATAATATAAACGATGCACGTATTTATAGTTTATCAAACGTAACCTGCTATTTGCAGGGGTGACCCCTGTTTGGCGACAGCAAAAGGTCCATTGCTCCTCCGAAATGGGAGAGCTCAGCTCCTTCTCCCACTTCCCTTTAGCCGGAGCAGGGTCTCTTCCCCATTCTCTTTGAGTGGAACTATATAAGCGCAACACCACATACTCAATAAAGTGTGCAATAAAGTGTGTAAAGGGACCATGATGGGGGGTTCCGACGGAAAGTCCTGGGTTAGTGTTCGTATATCCTGCCTAAAGGCGCACATAGTAAAAGCTCTAAAGGAGTAGGGGTGCAGGTGTCAAAAAACTCCTTGCTCGTTTTAAACTTCCCATTTTTATATAATTGGCCCCAGGTCAGATAGGACAGTTTCCGCAATATGCGACGATACCCACCTTCCGTAGCGACGGTATATCCTGCCTCCCCTGCAAGGGCACTAGAGGCACTAGAGGCTAGTAAAGAAGGGCGCACTAAAGTGTACGCGCCATATCGTGCCGTGCATTGGACCGTGGTGACCGCCAGGTGTCTGGGCACCGCGGTCGTGCGAAGATATGGCATGGGTGCCATATACCCGCCCTCAACAGCCAGATGAGGCATATAGGGGGGGGATAGAACCAGTACGCGGCAAAGTGCGCTTGAGCGCAAGCAAAGTATAGGTCCATATCCAGGACCTCGAACCCACCATCTTCAAAGGACACCATCTTCAAAATCTCCTAGGCCAATCTGGGCTGTTTACCTCCCCATGTTAGTTGGATCAGTTGCGTCTTAAGGCATTTAAAGAAGGACCGGCTCGGACTGTAGGGGATATTAGTAAATAGATAAAGCAGTTTCGGTAAAATGATCATCTTGATCAATGACACTCTAGCCGCCATGGAAAGAGGCATTGAGACCCATCCATCCACCCTGTCCGTGATGGTGTCGAGCGCGCGACCGTAATTGGAACGCATCAGTTTGTCCCGGCAGCGAGAGATACTGATACCCAGGTAGGTATTGGTGTCTCCGCACCATTTCAGCGGAAAGTCAGGCGTAAATTCCTCTGTAGCGTCTGTAAGGGGGAAGATTTGGGGTTTACCCCAATTCACATTAACGCCGGAAAGCTGTCCGAAGAGGATGAGCAGGCGGAGGTTGGGGTTAAGACTGATCGCGGGGTCCTGCAAGTAGAGTGTTAGGTCATCTGCGTATAAAGAAATTAAAATTTGCCTCTCAGGATATATTAGGGCATGCTCTCAGTAGTGCTGCCGTACCTTCTCCGCCAAGGGCTCGAAAGCAATAGCGAAAAGCAGCGGCGAGAAGGGGAATCCCTTGTGCAGCGTGTGATAGAAAAGGGCGCCGACTGGATTGCATTCACCACCACCCTGGCACGCACCCCAGAGTAGAGCAAGTTGATCCACTCCAGAAAGGGCATCGGAAACCCCATGCGCTGAAGGACAAAAGCAAGGTAGTCCCACTCCAGGGAGTCGAACGCCTTAGTGGCATCCAGAAATATCGCCGCAGCGTTGACATCCGGATCAATGTCCTGAAGGAGCGCAAAGAGCATCCGCAGGTTGTGGGATGTGCCTCGAGTGGGCATGAAGCCTGATTGGTCCGGCAGCACCAGCGCCGTCATAAGGGGGCTGATACGATCAGCAATAAGTTTTGCCAGGATTTTAGCGTCAACATTTATTAAAGAGAGAGGCCGATATGAATCGCACGAATTAGGAGATTTGCCAGGTTTAGGTATAGAGATGATACGCGCCTCCCTCATAGTGGGTGGGGGGGGGGTGGGGGGGTGGGGGGGAGTATGACGCTCTCCAGGGCCTCTTCAAACACATGTCTCAGCACTGGAATAAGGAGATGATGGAAGGTCTTATAAAATTCAGCCGGAAGGCCATCCGGTCCCGGGGCCTTCCCGGACTGTAATTGCATGATCGCTGTAATAATTTCGTCATCTTCATGGTGTCGTAACAGAAATTCCCTCTGCCCATTCCCCAGCCAGGCAATCGCCGTATCTTCAAAGAAGGGGCCAAAATCTACAGCCTGAGTTCTGTGAGTTTTATATAACTGTTTGTAAAACCGCCTAAAAATGTCCACAATCTCAGTCGCGTCATTGTGCATTTGTCCATCTTCCCCCTCTATCTCCAGCACCGTGTTCGAAAAACGCAGGGGCCTCACCAAAGCCGCCAGCATCTTCCCAGGCCTATCTCCCTCCCCATACTGCCGTGCTCTATGATATTTCCCTCTGTATTTGCTTTCCCTCTCCACTGTTTCTTGATATTCACTAAGACACTGCGTAGCTTGGCCTGCAATGCAGGGATGGGATTGTGCCGCAATTCAGTCTCTATGTGCCCAATTTCTGTTTCCAGGCGACGCAAGGTGGAACGGATGTCTTTCAGGACTCCGCCACTCTTCGCAATGCATATTCCCCGCACCGTAGCCTTGAAGGCGTCCTATAGGGTGGAATAGTGTGCCACAGAGCCCTCATTTCTAGGGAAGAAGTCTGCAAACTCCTGCTTAAAAACAGGGTCTAATAGGGAGAGACGATTGAAGCGCCAAAACTGAAAAGGGGAGTCCATGCCCGGGAGAGTCACAGTGACCAATACCGGGGAATGGTCCGAGTAGGTCCGAGGCAAATGGGAAGAATGTGTAGCCCATGGGGCAAGGCCCTTCGAAACAAACCATACAGCTATCCTTGACCATGCCGCCCTGGCTGTTGTGTAATAAGTGCCCTCCCGCTTAGTCGGATGCAACTGTCGCCAAACATCAACCAACTCCATAATCCTCAAGTAATTACTTAAAGACGGCTTGCGAACGGGAGTAATGGTGTGGTTGCGGGTGAGAGCGATCCATACCAGGAGCTATTGTCACATTTAGATCTCCCCCCCAATATCAAATGTGTTTACCCAATCTCCAATATCTTCCCCCAGAGCACCTGGAAAAATTCGGGATCATCAGTGTTGGGTCCATAGCAGGACACCAGGGTGAAGGTTTGGTTAGCTATCCGTCCCCAAAAGATGGCATATCGCCCCTGCTTATCCGCAACATTCCAACGGGGTATATGAAGGGACTTCCTCACCAGTATGCACGTGCCCCTGGCATACGTAGAATAGGAGGAAAAGCACGTGTGACTGGCCCATCGAGCTGGAAGGTTGGGGGGACAGTAGGGTTAAAATGTGTCTCCTGTAACATAGCACAGTGTATGTTATGTCTGTCTAAATACGATAGTATGTACCTCCGCTTACGGGCATCTCCCATCCCTCTGACCTTCCAGGTAAGGAAACGGTAGGTAGAGGGCCCTGAGCGCTCATCCATATCCATTACACATCCTAGGGCATTGTATACTCTTGCAGCATGAAGTGGCATCCCGGTACTCAGTGCTCATGTATCATTAGCTCGGAAATCAGTGACCAGTGACATGACCTGACATCGATTAGCATTCAAACACCCAACTAACAATTCCACACCCCCCTCCCACATCAGCAGCCCAAACCTGCTGTGGCCCGGATCCCTCCCTCCTCTCCCCCTCCCCACCAAATTAGGTTCAACAGGGGAAAACATCTGCACCAGTATCATAACTAGTGGTGCTAAACCCATTGTCATCTCAGTAAGGGGTCTCCTGCTAGGTGGCAACCAGAGGGCGTCCAGGGGTCTTCCTCGCCCTAGCGAGGGTGCTCGGGGGAGTATATAACGGTCATCCAGAGCTTAGTTGCATATTACCTAGAACAATCTGTTCTTGCAACAGGCGTAGGGGCAAATTATAACTGTTCTTGTTTGTACAAGCAGCAGGGACGGGTACCCATCCCAAACAGTGTCATTGCGATCATCTCTCCATACTTCCAGGACAGCTGCCAACAAAGCAGAGTACTCAACTGGGTCCCAGTACCCTTCCAGAGGGGGGTGAACATCCCCCCCAATACCCCCTGCATTACATAGCTTCCCCTCACCTATATCATTCGGGTCAGGATCCCAGAGATTGTATGTTCCTCCGCGGGTGTCATAAAGGAGGTCGAGGGTCATTCTACATCCGAGGTGCCTCCTCCAGCTTCAGGGCGGCGAGTCGGCGAAGCCCGCCCCGCCGCCGTCTTCGACAGGGTCTTCAGGAAATCTTGTGCAAGCTGCAGAGTGTTAAAGAAGTGTTGCTTACATTGATAAGTCACTTTAAGTTTTGCGGGGAAGAGCATTGCATAAGGGATGTTCAGTTGCTGCAGTTTCTTCTTTACCGGTAGGAATTTCCATCTCTGCTCTTGGACCGCCATAGTGAAATCGGGGTATATCGAGACGTCCATCCCCTCATGTAGGAGCTGTCCCTTTTCTCTGGATAGGCGCAGGCCCACGTCCCAGTCCCGGTAATTGAGCAGGCGGGCGATTATTGGACGTGGAGTCGCCCCGGGCGGACCGCAAGCGACCTATGAACTCGTTCCACCGCCAGCACCGGGGAGAAAGCTTCCCTTCTGAATAAAGCTATGAGTAGGCGCTCCACATAGTCCTCCATTCTCCCAGTCGCAGTTATTTCCGAAACGCCCAAAATGCGGAGGGTATTTCTTCGAGAACGGGATTCAAGATCCTCGTTTTTGGCCGCAATCACCCTCAGCACCCTTTCCATTTCCAGTGTGCGAGACGTAGTCGTGGTAGAAGCGTCCTCCAGGTCTGAAATCCGTTGTTCCGTCTCCTCCAGGAGCTCCTCCAGGAGCTCCTCATGTTGGTCCACCTAATGTCACACTCCATATAGCCGCGCAGCCATGGAGTCCATTTTGGATTCAATAGAGATCAGGCTAGACTGCATGGCGAGGAGCAGGTCCTTCAGATCAGCTGTCGAGGGAGCCTGGATCTTCGCATGTTCCTCTTCAGGGTCCGTGTGCGAACGCGTGCCTTTTCGCGCCTCGAACTTCAGCTTCGGCTGGCGGCTGTCAGGTTTCCCCATGGTGTCCAGTAGCCCAGTGCGGCCTTCGGCGTCCGTCGTCTTCTCCGGCCAGGTATTGAAAATGAGGGCCACTGTCTGAGTTCCACACCCTCCAAAACACAGTGCCACTCAGCAGCGGGTTTATACCAGGAGGCGCCCAGGGGGGAGAGAGCCAGACCCCACTCTCTTCGCACCAAGGGGGGCCAAGGGGGTGCCCCAATACTTCCCCAGCAAGCCTCCTTCGACCTTGCCTGTAGCTCCCCCAGTACCTTCTAGGCGCCCTCGGGACTCCAGTCTCTGCGTCCAGCAATTGCTCTGGGTGCACTTTAGTTGCCACTATTGGATTGGGGAGGCCTCCCCCTCCCGGATCTTCAATTCGCTATGTCTCCCTGTCCGGGCTGTGGGCACCTTCCTCTTCCCTCAGCACTGGAGGTGTTAATCTCCAGAGCAGCCAGCCGGCAGACGCCTCACAGGGCCCTCTCAGCCCCTACCTCTAACCAGCATTAATGCAGCCCAGGGGCCTCGTACAGCAAGTCCAGCGCGGTCTACCCCGGCCTCAGCAGCAGGCCCAACAGTTCACAGTAGGCCCCACTCACCGCCCATAGTTCTCCGGGAGCTTCTTTCAGGGACGGGGCCAGCTCCGCTTCCCGTGGCGTTTCTTAGCCTCGCCACGTCCAACCACCAAATCTGGCACCGCGTCAGTGCCCCAAGCCGGCCCACAAGCCTCCGCCTCGCCAGCCAAGGCGGGAGGCCCCAGAGCAGACAGCCCGAGGCCCTCCACTCCCGCAGTCCTTAAACGCCCTCCTTAGGCTCCCTCGTTCCCGTTGTTGCCCTGGCGCCACAGGCGTTCGGAGCCGGCAAGACAGCCCCCGGCAGTGCTCCGGTTGCAGATATGGCGTCCTCCTGCAGCTCCTCTGAAAGTCGCCGTCAGCAATGCCCGCCGCAGATCACCGGCTCCTCCTCCCCACAGCCGGTCTGCGATGTTCAGTATTTGAATTTTGAATTTGTTTATTGTACAGTTAATAAAAACTCACAATATTACACAATAGATAAAAAGTCATTGACTATATAAAAAGGCTTTTACAAAAAAAAAAAATGGTATTGCACGTTAATAAAATCACAAACAGTCTACAGTAGATTAATGGTCTTTCCTGTTGGTCTCGGCCTTAATACTTGTAGTTCTTATGGTTATAAGGCCATTGGAGAAATCACTGTACTCCTGATATGGTTAGTTGTTTCACCCAACTGTCTTTTCATTTAGTTTTGTTAGTGATTTCATATTTTTATTATAATTACTTTGGCTTCGATGTCTGTGGGCCTTAAAGTTTTAGGGCCATTAGGAAAGACTACTATTCTCCAGGTGCGGTTGGATTTTCGCACCCAAGTGTTATTTTGTTTCGTTTTTTGGCCACTATTTCAAAGTATTTGACTGTTTAACTGAGTCTCTTCGGGGTTAAAACAGAGCATCACTGCTTGCCTGCAGGTTTTTACGCCCTTCTGGTTCCATAGGGGACGAAGCATGGAGCGCCTTGTATCCACAAGAGCTTTACAAATACAAATGATGTGTATAAGATTGGCAAAGGCGACATGCGTTTGATGGATCAGGCCTTTTCCATGGTGCTAGATGACGTGCTATGGGTATGTTGCCTAAGCGCATGTTTAGGAACTTATTTTTTGTTTTTTGTGTGAGACCCGTTGATAGGTACTCTTGTGGCTTTATGGTTCTGTACCCTTCAAGCACAACCCATCCATGTGCTCTCTTGGTTAGGGTGGCTCTGTCCTCAAGTGAGGAGACCAGTTTAACGACTTTCGACACTGCTTTTTTAAAGGTCCCAAAATCCGTTCTTGTTTCCCAGAGCGTTTTTAGTCCTAGGCTCTCCAGTGAGTTTGTTAGGTAGGCTCTTGCAGGTGAGGTTTCTTTGGCGTTAAGCTCAATCCATAGGTTGGCGTTTAGGGATCCTTGCTCGGCGTCTTTAATTTTGCGCCAGCTTTTTATATATTGGCCTTTCCTCTCAACAGATTGTTTCAGCAGTCCAAATTCGAGACGAATTTGAGCGGGCGAAGAGTTTTTAGGGAGGTGGAAAATTGCCCTATATGCACGGCTGATAGTGTTATCCAGATACTTGCATCTTTACCTCGAATAGATTCGCTGCCGTAGGAGAGCATAGGCTGTAGGCGAGCTTTTATTACCTGTAAGAGTGGCGCTAATGTCCTGTCAGGGAGAGCTTTCTGCAGGGGCCTTGTTGATAGTTGGAAGGTCATGCCCTTCCGGCGGATGGCCTCTAGTTGTTGCTTGAAGGAGCCATTGCCCTCTATTATGACTGCTAGGTATTTATATGAGGTCACCAGTTCTAGTCTTTGATTATCCAGGTACCATACGGGTTTCCGTTTTTTGTTGTAGTTCATTGGCATGACTTTGGTTTTGTTCAGATTGATTGTCAAGAAGTTTGCTTTCGAAAATGCATTGGTTCTGTCCAGAAGGTTTTTGAGGCCAAAAGGAGACCGGCTGATGAGGACCAGGTCATCTGCGTAAAGCAGATTTGAGAGCGTAATATTTCCTAACCGCGGTGCGTGTGATGTGACTGTCTGTAGCTCTTCGGGAAGGTCCGCGAGGAAGAGATTGAACAACGTTGGGGCTAGGACGCAGCCCTGTTTTAGTCCTTTGCTGGTCTTTATTTTTCTCGATAGGTGTGTGCCAGATCCCAGTTTTATTTGAACCCAGGTGTCAGTATGCAGCATTTCCAGCTGCTGTAGGAGGGGGCCGGGGATTCCCCATGAGCTCAGCTTCCGCCATAGTTTGTGCCGATCTACATGGTCGAATGCGGCACTGTAATCAATGAAGCACACGAACAGGGAGCTTTTTGTCATTTTTGCTGCGTCGAACAGTAGGGATAATGCCAAGATGTTAGTTAGGGTACCCTGGCCCATCCGGAAGCCCGTCTGTGTTGCTGGGATGATGTTCTTTTTTGTTGCCCATGTTGTTAGATCTTTCAGGATGAGGCCTGCGTAGTACTTTGCCTCTACGTCTATCAGGGCAATCAAACGGTAGCTGCTTGGATCGATTCTAGCGCCTTTTTTAGGTCTCGCCTGTCGATGCGCATCGAGCAAGCGAGACTATTGCGGCTTATCCACTCTTTATCTACACTGCAAGGAATCGTGGCGATTCCTTGCAGTGCCCGTGACTTTTAAGGTCAATGCGCATGCGCATTGAGCTTATGCGCATGCGCATTGACCTTAAAAGCGCGTGCGCGTGCACGTCCGTCGTTGTTTACCCGCTCCGCCCCCTCCCGCCGTGTCGCATTTCTCCTCCCCCTCCCCTCTCTTCCTTCCGTCTAACGCCGTCTAACTTCCTTCCGCGTAACACCGCCGCAACGGTCACATCCTGCCGTGTCGCACCTCTCCCCTCTCCGCCCCCTCCCCTGCCCGCCGTGTTACGGTGAAAGGCTTGTTTTTGGTTTGTATAATTTAACCCGCTCCGCCCCCTCCCCTTTCCTCCGTGTCGCATTTCTCCTCCCCCCTCCCCTCTCTTCCGTCCGTCCGTCTTGTTTTCTTTCTCTCCTGCCTCTCCTCGCCAATTTGGTTTGTATAATTTAACCCGCTCCGCCCCCTCCCCTTTCCTCCGTGTCGCATTTCTCCTCCCCCCTCCCCTCTCTTCCGTCCGTCCGTCTTGTTTTCTTTCTCTCCTGCCTCTCCTCGCCAATGTCTTTCTACTTGTTTCCTTTGCACCTGTCCATCCACCTCTCTTACTTCCACTGCTTGTTAAACCTTTCACCTCCCCTTCCTCTTCCTCCCCACTCCATACCAGCATAGCCGCAATAAACACGGACGCTGGACCCTGAATCATCGCTGACTCTGCCCCTCTCTGTTTACTTGGACCTCTTCTCCCTGCCCGAGTCTCCCTTCTGAGATGGAGCTCCTCTTTAGCATTGAAGTAACCCCCTCTTGCGTCGAGTTGCGCCACCCAGTACCCCCCAACGAACCTCCTCTCCCCAGGATTCAAAAAGTCGTAAACTCTTCCACGCTCTGTGTTCTCCAGCCGGTTCTAAATCCTCAGGCATGTCCTCTTCCTCCACTCATTCGCAAGCCCCTGTCCAGCCTGTCATTAATTCAGGGCCCCCCTCCACCTCATTTTCGTGCTCCCACCCCTCTTCCACTCCTGGCATTCCACCTTATGTGCTGCTTGCCTCCCCAGGCAGCCCAAACCACGACGGCTCGCCTTCCTCTTTTCCTCCCACTCCCCTCCCCCATCCTTTCACCCTTTCTTTATCTTTATTAGCGAGCTCTTCATCGAGGTGGCTCACTGTACTTGACCCCACCCCTAATTTGGGCCCTAGCGGGTTGGCGTTACAGCCGCCAACTCTACTCCCTTTCTTCCTCCCCACCCTCCCTCCTCTCAGCCTTTCTTCTTTTCTTTATAATTTTTTCATCGCTAGCTCCTCCGTCGATGAGGTTTGCAGTGCTTGGCCCTGCCCATACTTTGGGGCAGAGCGGGGCAGCATTACAGCCGAGGCTGCTCTGTCCTCCCTTCTCTCCTCGTGCGGCCCCATACCAGAACACCCTGAGGCTGGAGGCACCTTCACCACTCTCCCGGCCGCAAGGACAGACACTGCCTTTTTCTCTGCCCGAAAGGGCCCAGCCACTCCCCGCCTCAAGACTCAAAACTGGAATCACAGAACGCGACCCGGCATCTAAGCGCCTCATTCCCCGAGGGGCCGCTCTCTTTCCATATGGGAGGCCCCTCTCACCCTTACCTGGTGGCTTCCTGCCGCTTTCACTTTCTACGGCAGGGAGAACTCCACCACCGCAGTGGCTACCCCCGCTGACGCCTTCCCTGCTGGGGGTGCCGGCCCCATGGCTTATTCCACTAGTAAGTCAACACGACCCGCCTCAAGGAGGCGGCGCAGCGCCTCACAAACCCTCTCATCCTCCATCACAGGTAAGCACAACTAAATTAATCTGCACAATATACGTTCGCTGTAGTCACCAACTCCTTACAATCATTCGCTAAACACGCAACATTTTTTGAAAAATTATGATAAATGCACCTCCCTGCCACCAAGTTCTTCAGAACCTAAAATGGTGGCAAGCAGTCTAAAATCTTAACCCTATATAGCCTGTAAGCGATTTGTGGGCTATACCTATGAAGCCCAAACAAAACACAAAATGGCAGTCCCATGGACTGAACCACCCTCCCGATCTGCTCAGGGGGCAGACCTCCCTCCTGTCGGCTTCCCCCCAAATCCCTATTGTTGTAATCTTTTGGAACTGTGCAGTTAGGCTATATTACTTTGCTTCATTTTTTCGAGCCGTACATTTTGTAACCACTGCTTAGACGACTGTGCCTATTGTTTGATATTATTTTGTGGATAGTTATAATGCTGTAAATCAACACTTCAAAGGTCATTTAGATTTCTCTTTATTGTGAACTCAGCTATCAACAGGCAGAGCTTTACTCCGCTGAATTTGTGTTGTGAGTTCCTCATTTAGAGGTGGGGGAACCATGAGGCTTTGAAATGGCATGGCCACTGCTTGCTCCGCCAACAGGAAATCTTTACCTAGCTGTCCGTCAGCCACCCTTGCAAGTGCCTGCTTCCACTGATTCTCCCTACTCAGGCCTTGGAATCCACCAAGATCTAAACGACCTCCTATGTTTTTCTGTTTGACTTTTTCAGAAGTGGGGTTTAACTCGTAATGCCCTTCTCGTGCCTGTTGACTGTTTTTTTACGTGAATGACTTATGTATGTAAAAAATAATTAAGATAACAGTATAATGTTTCATCTTGTCATTCACAAAGATTCAAAAGGTAAGCACCTGCACATGAAGATCTGACACTGAATTTAAATAGCAGTTTTTAGACTGCTGAATCTATATATGGCACCTTTAGTGCAAAAGTGGCACACTGAAGATTGCTCTAAAGTGAATTCCATTGCTCTTCTTTGAAAAGACCCTGTTAATCAACTAAGGAGAATTTAGTTTGAAGGACACTCACTCCCTTATCCTGTAGAGGCCTGCGGTCTATTGGCCCCGCCAGTACTCCCCATGCAAAATGTGCTCTTGGCCTGGCTCTCATAAGGTCAGAAGAGGTCAAGGATGCGCTCTGTCCCCTGTGGTAAAAGATTGAAGCGCAGTGCCAAAAGATAAGTAAAGGACAAATTAAACTGTATGTATACATATGTGTGTGCATATATGTATGTATGTATATATGTCAGAAAAGGTCCCCACAAGTATTTTTGGAAACACAAAAGACTCGCACTCCAGGGTCCGTATATATATATATATATATATATATATTTATTTTTTCTTTACTGACAAAACAAAAGGTTATAGGAACGTTAGACTAATTAGACTTTTAGACTAAAAAACAACATAAACCATAAACAATTCTAAAAGCACTAACTCGAATGCTGCGAGACCTATTGCATTTCCAATGCTTGTTGTATATTGGGCTTATTATCGAACCACTCCAAGATGTTGGTATTTTTCTTGTTTCCCTTACTTCGTTGAATACTGGAGTCAATATAGAGCACCAAAAAGCTGGATCCAGTTTGTATAATATCGGAGGGATCCCGTTTGGTCCTGGGGCCCCCTCAAGTTTTCCCTTCGAGATTTGTTTGAGAATAGTATCTGTTGTTTCCTGAGCCGATAGTTCATTTTCGATTATTCTAGGCTCAACTGTCATAGGACTAGCTTCGTCCTTCGCTGGGATATGGGGCCCGGTTATTTTCTTTCTGGGCACTTGGTTTGCTTTTTTGGTGAATGTGGCAATTTTGTCCAATTGGAGGAGAGCTCCTTCTTCCGAATCTACCCCTCCGGCTTTCTTCATTGCGGGGTCGTTTGTGTTAAAATGAGTTGTTAAATAGTTAGCCCAGTCGGATTCCGATATTTCCGAATTGATGCCATTATGGTCTGGCTGTTGAAGCCTGTGGATGGTTTTCCAAAAACTAGAGCTATTCTTTTGCAACATTGCTTTTGACCTGCGAAGCTGTAGTTGAACTTCCGTGTTGTTTGGATCTTGACGGAGTTGCTTGAGGGTCTTTTTTATTTCAAGCTTGATGTTTTTTGTTTCTGTTGTTGTTACTTTGCCAAGCATGAACCTTGTGGTGTTCCCATTTTGAACTTTCTTCCCTGTGGCATGCTTTTCTCCTAGTGCCACTGTAAAATCTTCTCAAAGGACAAGGGGGTTGTCGGTTGTATTGGATATTTCCTGTATTATTGTTTTTGCACTGATTGCAAGACTTTACATGTCCGTGGTCTTGCATCGTAATCGCTTGTAGTTAGCGGTATATTCTGTACACATACTTCTTGTTTCTGCTGCTTCGTTCTTACAGGTCAGGGCTAAATGAGCTTCTAGCGGCAAATGGTCGCTCTGAGCTCTATCTCCTATCTTGAATGACTGTAGATTGTCGTACAATGGGAGTGTAACTAGCATGAAGTCTAGGTAGGATGAGGCAATTGACGAGTGGTATGTTGGTGCTGGAGGAATATCATCTTTGAATCGTCCATTGAGAACGCGCAGGTTCAATTGTTCTAGGGCTTTTACTAACTGAGAGGCAATGTTGCTATGTTTGTAACTGGAAGGGATTGATTGAGATGGGATTTTCCATACTGTATCCATTTCCTGCGTCATATCGTCGGTTGCCGATTCACAAAATAGATGGAGGTTGAAATCGCCTGCCAGTAGTATGTTGTCCGGTTCCTCATCCTCCATGAGTCTTGTTAACTCTTGAACTAGTTCGTTTGACCCGGTCAGCTTATTCTTAGGGTGGATATATGTGTTAACTACAAGTAACTGATGACTTCCGTGGTTGTTATCGATTGTAAGTGATATTGCCTGTATTGCGTTCGGGGGGGGTAATATTTATGCTTGATGGTTTAATTTCTCCTATAACTGATATTGACGCGAAGATTACTAGGCCGCCGGAGGAATGGCCGTACTGTGATTCTTTGCGGGCCGGAAATGTCCAGGCTGTGTATCCTTGTAGGGCTATGTCGTTGGGCTCCCATGTTTCCTGGAGGAGAATCAAGTCAAAGGATTGCAAGTAGTTCAGTATTTCCGGGTCCTCCAGTTTGTCGGCTAGTCCGTTAATGTTCCAACTGCAAATATTGAATTTGTTTTTGTTTTTGAAGGAACCCACAGTTTTGGTGGCTAAAGCTGACTTTGTTTGTCAGTTGGTGTCGCTTCCTGTTATTGTACGGGTTATTGTTTCTTTACGAGGAGTTGTCCGTTGAAACGTTAGGTTTTGCGATTTAGCCAGGTGTTTTTCCCGTCCTGGGGAATAGCTTCATGCTCCTTTAAGTATTGACTTGGCCAGTGGGGGTCGTTCTTCCTTCCATTGTACGAGTAGCGGGGTAGGGTAAGCTGGTTTTATTTCTGGTTCAAGCCGGATTCCCCACTCGGAGAAGCTAGATGCATTCTCCATGATTGATTTTGCTATCTCCCTGGTTTTCCACGTGGCCCTTGTTTTCTCGTTCCCTTGTGGGTGTGTTGCTGGGTGGAATTCAATTAAAAGCAAGTCCGAAGTGTTTATAGATTTTAGTTTGTCTATTGAGTTGGTTAACTTTAGTATATTGCC
This sequence comes from Lissotriton helveticus, assembly GCF_964261635.1. Taxonomy (NCBI): domain Eukaryota; kingdom Metazoa; phylum Chordata; class Amphibia; order Caudata; family Salamandridae; genus Lissotriton; species Lissotriton helveticus. Next base: position 369,391,829 of record NC_136057.1, on the reverse strand, counting down.
CCTATTTAGGATGTCTACTCTTCCCTTGGATTTGTATTCGGGTATAAAGAAGATTGTTTCTGTGTCTATTTCCAATGTGGACAACGTTTTCTGGTGGGGCTGTTCCCTGATTGCGTGTGTTCGCTCTGGGAGTTTGATGATCTGTTAGTTTGGTTTGCACTTTGAAATATCCCACTGAGATTGATCGCTAGAATGTTTATCACCGGTGATTGCGATGCATGGAGTCTGTGGGTTTGCTTTGGAAGGTGTCGTCTTTATCTTCTTGAAGGTACTCCGTGTTATAGAATTATTCAGTGTCACGTTGTCTTTGATTGGGTTTGGCTCTACCCGATCTTCTATTTCTTCCTCCGAATTTGTATTCTCTGCCCTTGGATGACCGTCCGGTTGCCCTAGTGCTGGCTCTATTCGATGACGGCCAGTTGACTCGTTTCTGCTTACTGTCTGTTTTCTCTCTGGTTGGTTTTTTGGACCCGCGCTGATGGTTGGGGTTCCTAGTCCTTCTATTGACGTTCCAGTTGAGGGCAATGGGGTTTCTGGTTTCATTGAAGGGGAGTTGTCTTTCCTTTGAGGTTCGCCGGTTGCTGGTTGCCCCGTACCATCCGAAACTGTGGAGTTTTCTCCTTGGCAGTCCTCGTTGACTTTTCTGTTGCGCCCCTTCCTTTTTTGCTTGCGACGCGCCCGTGCATTCTGCGGGCTCCCTGGTTCGTTAGTTTGTCCTGTTGTGAGAGTGTTCTGAGTGATCTTTTCTGCTGTGAGCGTGACATTTTGGGTTTGACCCCTCGGCGAATTAAGTTTTTGCGTGTCGGCAATTTTTTCTAGAGGTCCTGCCTTTGTTGGAGAAGGCTTTGCCGCGTTTGGTTTTTGGTCAGACATCTCCAACCTAACTTCCGCTTGGGGGAGTTTTATGGAGTTTAGTTTTATTTCGTCCAAAAGGTTGCTCAGCATCGTAGGTAATAATGACAACTTGTCGATTTATTAACGAGCAGGTATAGCTAGTTCTGTCTATTTCGGTTAATTTGACTGACTCTTGTCCTCTTTTTATGAGTCCGTTCAGGTCTGCCAATTTCCTGTCTATCCCCATTGTGGCCTCTGCTAGGCTTTGCAGAACAGATAGTTGTAAGTCCATCTTATCAGATTGGTACTGTAGGGCCGTTGAAGATAGCTGTATTGTATTGAGAAGAGTGATCCAAAAAGTATTGACTGGATCCATAGTCCTCTCTGGAGGCGGATGTGAGCTTTCTTCACTGTTTTTGTTTGTGGGCTGCCTGCCGTTATATGCTGCCTCCAGGTCTATCCATTCTTCCGAGGTCAGAAAGGTCATATCCTTAGTTGGTGAGGAAGTTGATGTGGAAATTTCATGATCTAGTTTTAGCTCTAGGAGGTCGGTGGTCCTTGTGTTGCTATGAGGCTTTGATTCTATGGCTACGTGGGTGTTTTGAATTTGGTGCTCATCGATATCTCGGATCTTTTCCTCCTCTGGTGCTACAGCTTGAATGGGTAGGGAGTGATTTGTTATTGCAAGCTGGTAATGCGGGTTGCTTCTGGGGGACCCTGAGTTCCCTACGTGCCCTTTGTGCCCTTTTGCTTGGTTGTTCGATACAACGGGTGACTGTAGTGGGCTTGTTAGTTGAATTTTCTCTGAGCAACCCGCTTGTGGAAGTGCCTGACTGATGCGGCCGTCTTTTGACGATGTTCTAGTGTGTTGCTGTACCGGGTTGCCCCTATCATCTGCTCCATGTCCAGTCGAGTTTGTTATTTCATTTGGCGTTGGTGCCGTGTGGATTTCCGCTGTGGTGTGGCCTGTAATCGCGGGGCTGGCATTGGGCTCACTGGCCGGTTGCAGAGGGGATTGGAGACCAGTAATGGAATCATTTGAAGAATAGATTACATTCCCTGGGTTTTTTAGGAAATTGAATTTAGTATAGATTTTAGGCTGAAATTTGTATTTTGTTGTTGTTTCGCTTTGTTGTCCTGATAGTTTAATTAATTGTTGATTATTTTTCCTTTTGTGATTTCTGCGCCTCCCTTGTTTTGGAGATGAGCTACTTTTTGTTTTGTTGTCCCTGGTGTTTTCAGGTGTTGAGGCGGGACTGTCCTCTGCTCCCAGTCGTGGTCCTTCTGCTTGTACATCAAGTAGATTGATGCTGGGTCCTTCGTCAGCTCCTTCCAGCGATGTTTCGCACCCAATTGTGTTTTCAGCCGCGTTTGTTCCACTGGGGGTCTGCTTGGGCTGCTTGGTCAGCTTGGTCGCGCCGGGTGGACTTGTTGATGTGCTGGTGTTGTTCCGTTTCCGTTTGTTCGGCTGGGTCACTGGAGGTCTTCTTTCCCTTCCAGACCTCATGGCGGACTGCCAGCGGACTGCCTGCGCACTGCTCCCCTTCGCCGTCAACTGTCCAACGAGCCGGTGCCAACCCTCGCTGACCCCACAACGCGGAGCTGCTGAAGGGGTGCGCCACCGGCAATGCTGGCAAGTGCGCCGCTGCAGTCACGCTGATGACAGCCGCCCCGCGTCGCCTCTTGGCCGCTCTTCAGATCGATGCGGCGCTGGAGTTGGAATTGGCGGCTCCTGCTGTGTGGCTGCTCCCGTGTACTCCCCAAGGGTGTAGATGAGTACTTTGGCTGCTCTTAGCAGTATGGCAGAAAGGCAGCTCAGGCGGTACAGGCAGTGCGAACACCCTGTCAGCGTGACGCTGAGCTTCTGCGCGCCCCCTGCCACACGGATAACCACCAAGGCTACCACCACTACTGCTAAAGTGCTGCCAGATACTACTGCAGGAGACGGCCTCTGTGGGAGGAGGGGAGGAGGGGAGAGCAAAAAGCGGGTCTGCTCGTGTCCGTGTCCGTGATACTGCAGCTGGAGTGGCTGGGGCGGGGGGTGCAGCGGCTAGCAGGCTAGCGTCTGCGGCGGCGGCAGCAGGCTAGCATTTGCGGCGGCAGGAGAGGTGGGCATGGGGTGCGGGGGCACTCTCCCAGGGCTTCGCGCAAGCCGCCACCGCCTGTCCGCCTGTCCGCTTGCTCCGCTCTCGCTGTTTCTCCGTTTCACCGTGTGGGCCGCCCCTCCCGGCTCCCGGCTCTCTGGCACTCAGCACTTCGCCCTCCTCCTCCTTGGGCTTGAAAAGCTGCGGGAAGCCTCAGTCTGCAGCCGCGTTCTGTATGTCCGCCCGCCTGCCTGGAAGATCAGAGCAAACTGAACGCCAGCGTCTCCTATGTCTCGCTAGCGCCACCTAGGATGCACAGCGATGTTCAGTAGGGGGCCGCCAGCCTGCGCTCCCACGATGACAAGGAGCGGCTCGCGCGGCACAGCCCAGCATCCCACTCCACCGCAACCGGGGCCAGCACTTTACTCTCCGCGTCAGTTCTCACCCCAACGCCGTCTGCCTTCCCATGTCTGCCATGTTGGAGCCACAGTTCCGGATCAGTCGAGTGGATTAGCGCTCCACAGCCAGGTAGGAGCTTATTTCTCACTCTCAGGCATTTCAGCGTGGTTCTGTTGCACAATGCTTATTATTTCAGTGCTCAGTAAGTCTGGATGGCCAGGATAACTGTTGGATGGTTCTCCGAGTAGCAAGAGCCTCACGATAGTGCGTCCATCTTGCTTGGCCCCATCTAGCGACCCCCTTTTTAAGATAATAATTATGACTCAATACTCATGTTTATTTTGTCTGCGTAAATAGTTGTGTTTTTTAGTATCGGGCTTACCCGTCACATCACTGGCCAAGATTATGAAGGCTTGCCCTAGCTACCCAAAGAGTCAAAGCTTTGAGGCCAGATTTTCGGACTCTAATGTAGACCGTATACCGGTCAGTGGGGAACACATAATTCAGTATTAGGGAAAAGACCTAACAGTCTTTATACCTACCATGCTGGCTGCGCTTGTCTTCCTAGGCATCATCAACCACATCGAAGTGGGTCTCTCCCTTTCTTTCGGATTGCTAATTCCCTGTATCCTTATACTTCTTATTCTCATCACTACAACTCTACCTGTACAAGCCCCCAAGGCTCATCCTGGTGTCCCTTCTCTTTATACACAGCCCCTTTTGAGGGCAAAGGTTTGCTTGGCTTTAAGTTGGTGATGCACCAATCTTTTTTTTCCTCTAATCTGACTGTTCCTTCCAAAAATACATATTGAACTATCAGTCAGTCATCCAAGACATGATGTCTCTTCACCCACTTCTGCTGAACTAAAAACTGTGAACATCTGTTTGCCTGCATCCCTCGCCCTTATGATGAGCAACCATGACCACTGTAGCAACGCCTTACTACTTATTCCACAGTACTCCTAATGCACTGCACATGAACCCACTTAAGTCTCACCAGACCTACCCCCATCTCTATCGAAACCTTGATAGATACCCATCATCAAAAACACTTTCCTCTGCCAGATCCTTGCATTGATCTTCAAAGCTGGCTCTGCTACCTTTTACTTTATCTCACAAATTCTAGATGAGGGAGTCACCATCTTTGTGCTTACGAACAACCCCATGCTTCTTCTGGATTCAGGTTGTTTTCCTCTACAATGACCGCTTCCAGTCAAACTACCTCCCTAGTGAACTGAAGGCATCTTGCTCTTTCCTAATGTTTGTATTACTGAAAAACCATTTCTTCCTGGTTGAGGACCAGTATGGCAGGTGAGCCACACTGCTAAGGCTATCCCACACCTGACCACTATATATCGAACTTTATATTACATGCATAAAATTTCACTTCAATCATCCATCTCGTTCGTCACTACATTTCTATACAATCAGAGCTGTAAAGTTTCATAAGGACATGTGTGACCAGTTAATCCAATGCAGGGTTTTTTCTGTGCCTTGTGTTTATTCGTAGTTCTGATTGTTTATTTGGAATATGGAATAGGTCTTATGGAATAGGGTTAACATCGTACGATGATGACACGCAGTTGATATTAGCCATCCATAACAATGGAGAAGCAGTAGCAACAAATTTTCAAGATGGAATGATGGCAATCAGTACTTGGATGGACCACAATTGTTTAAAGTTGAATTCAGAAAAGACTGAGGTCCTGATCTTTGGCCGGTTGACTCCTTCTTGGTCTCCCATTTGGTGGCCGTTAGATCTGGGTCCTCCCCCCAATCCCAGTAAAAAAGGTCAGAAACTTAGGGGTTTTATTTGATGAGAAGCTGTTGTTTATGAGTCACGCAAACGCAGTGGTCTCGTCATCTTTTTATACCCTCCGAATGATCAGGAAACTTCTGCCGTTTCTCCCGCTTTACGCAGGCAAGACCCTTATGTGCACGTTAGTACTATCTAAAATGGATTACTGCAACGGACTATTGCTAAACGCTCAGGAGCGAGTCATGAGTAAGATGCAGTTAATCCAAAATGCCGCTGCTAGAATTCTGACCCGGACACCTAAATTTGCATCAATTTCCCCCATTGTTCGACAACTACACTGGCTTCCATTTCGAAGCCGTACAAAATTTAAGGCTCTGTGCATCACTTATAAGGCTATGAATAATATATGGGCCGCAATATCTGAAAAAAGCCTTATGCACATACATGCCAACTAGAACTCTACGTTCCTCTTCAGCTCATCTACTGCCAGTCCCCCGTACGAAAAAGGTAAACTGAGGAGACAGACGCTTCACTGTCGCCGTCTCTAGACTGTGGAACACACTTCCTTTCCACATAAAAAAGAGCCCTTCACTGTTGACATTTCGTAAGCATCTAAAGACTTGGCTTTTTGATCAAGCTTAGGCTACCTCTCTCTCAGCACGGATTTCTCCTCAATAGCGCCGAGACACCTTAGGGTAGTTGTGCGCTTCAATAAATCGCAAAAATAAATAAATAAATAAATAATAAATAAATAAACCACAATTCCCAGAATGCAAAAAAAACTGCAGGCTGGATGAAGTTCTATTGCACAGACCTATGAAACCTGTATCCTGCCAAACTGTCATGGTGGTTAGATACCGCTTATCTGGCATTCTCCATAATTTCTGTTTGAAATGCTTGCGCTTCTGCCTTAATATTCTATACATAGTTTCCCCATGGAATCCTAAGTTTACTTCGTTAAGTTTTTCACATTGAGTGTAGAAGTTTGACATACTTTAGTAGTTGCATCTTTTTGGATTCGGGAGTGTGGGTAGCTGGTGCGCTACCTTTTTGTAAGCTTGGTTGGGTGATTCATACGTCAGACTGGTATCGATTGAAGTCTCTATTTTAGGAGACCGGTAGGGTTTTTAAGGTCTATAACGTCTTTTAAAATGGGATGCTTATCAAAAAAAGTGAGATCTCCAGGTCCTCCTAGTGATTCTGCCTTTAAAGTATTTTATTTTAAACCGTTTGGACTTGGACCTTTTGTCTACTGTGGATTAGCTTTGATTTGGCACTTTCTGTTCTTATCATTATCATAAAAGACCCACATGTCATGCTGTAGGTGTCCCTTACCAGAAAACGGGTGTGACCTAGGTTGCCATAGCGAAAGCGAGTGAATGCTCTGTGTGTATTCTCCTATTTGCATCCTCTAAGGGACTGCACTAACGCTCCTACAGGGGGCGTGATAACTGCAGCCCCCCCGTAGTAACTCGTGAGCAGGACCTGACTGCCATTGTTTTCAGGGGAGGAGTGTAATTGTCCAGGTGCCTAAATGGCCACCCCTGAAGTCCGTCTGCTTTTGAATTCTCAGGGAGGTGGGAGGGAGATTGTTTAGAGAGGCTGGGGGAGCCCTCTCCTGTTTCACATTGTAGGTTGCGCCACCATGGTCAGTTGTCTGAAGTACAGAATGTATTCTTCTAGTTGGGTCGGGGATGTCACTAAGGTGCCCTGCAACCAGTGGGAAACTATATGAATAGGATCATCCCGTGTTTTGATTTAGCACTCATTCCAAAAGACTGATGGGCGTATTGTCTATGGCTGGTAGGTAGTCCACTTTAGGCCCAAAAATATAAACCTGCCCAGACCCACTGTCCAGTGGATCCTCCCTCGCGTTTTCGACAGAAGATTTAGTGGAGTCCGATGGGCATGTTCCACATGGTAGTAACTAGGGTCCTCCGAGGGAACCATTCTCATCCCGCTTTTTAGGTTTCGCCTGTCGAAAGCTGCGCACCGCGCAGCTTTTCTTCGCAGGCGATATCTTATGTGTACAGTATGTGTGTGTTGTCCCGCCTCTCTGTTCCATTGGCTAGCTCCATAAATGGAGGCTAGCCATTGGAACAGAGATCTGTCCGTCAATGCCGGAGCAGATTCGTGGGCGTTCCGGCGATTTTTAGGCTTTTCGCAACGTCATGAAGACGTGTCCACTGTGGGCGTGTACTTTTTTTTCTTCACATGGCTGTTTTTCATCATTTGTTCGATCGTCCTGGTCCCGCATGGTTGTATCCCGCTGTCCGTTCGCCCCCCCCCCCTCGTGACTCCCGCTGTCCGTGCCCCCGTCCCCCCTCCCGCTGTCCGTGTGGGCCCATCTGTGCAATGTTGCGTTAATGTGCAATAGTTGTCTCCACCTTTAACTTTAGGATGTTCTGAAAGTGGCAAGTGTGGGAGATGCGAGTTACTAGAAACACACAATAGCCATCCATGAGGACCATGGGATCTGTTGGCATATGTTAAGGGTTCGGTCTAATGAATTCCCTTGTTTGTTTATGTGTGGTGATGGAGAACGCTATTGTCAGCGCAGTGGTAACTATTGGAATATCTGTGCTTTGTTGAGAGCGCATAACTCAGTTGCACTGTTGGAAGTTAAAAGGACAGCGAGAAAGATCTCTTGCCTGTTTTTTAGGCAATGGATATAAGGAACTCCACCATTCATTGAGTGCAAGGGCTTAATGTACAGCTTACTCTTTTTGCTCCCAACCCCCCCTCCTGCTGTCCGTGTGCCCCCCCGCCCCCCCTCCCGCTGTCTGTGTGCCCGTTAACCCGCCCCCCTCCTGCTGTCCGTGTGCCCGTCCCCCCCTCCCGCTGTCCGTGTGGGCCCATCTGTGCAATGTTGCGTTAATGTGCAATAGTTGTCTCCACCTTTAACTTTAGGATGTTCTGAAAGTGGCGAGTGTGGGAGATGCGAGTTTCTAGAAACACACAATAGCCATCCATGAGGACCATGTGGGATCTGTTGGCATATGTTAAGGGTTCGGTCTAATGAATTCCCTTGTTTGTTTATGTGTGGTGATGGAGAACGCTATTGTCAGCGCAGTGGTAACTTGGAATATCTGTGCTTTGTTGAGAGCGCACAAAGTACTGTCTCAGTTGCACTGTTGGAAGTTAAAAGGACAGTGAGAAAGATCTCTTGCCTGTTTTTTAGGCAACGGATACAAGGAACTCCACCATTCATTGAGTGCAAGGGCTTAATGTACAGCTTACTCTTTTTGCTATCAGCCTTATCAGTTGATATATTTTTTTTTTTTTTACTGTGGTCCAAGACTTCAGCCTCATGGGATTTCATCCAATAAAATCTTGCAGAAGTTCAAAAGAGAAGCACATACATGCAGTTTCTCCTTAAAAAGAAGCAGCTTTTAGCACAAGCTCAGAACAGCTGCAGCATCCCTCCCCCACTGAATTGAAAATACAACTGGAGCCAGCCCATGGAACAAGTTGAGCATGGCAATCCTTTGTGCTACAAGCGTTTGCTCACCGCCCGACTGCATCAGACAGCGGGCCTAGAGTAAGCTTTCTCGGGAACACTCACCAGAAGAATTGCATCTTGCTTCACATAGCCCGCATTCTTAATCACGATAATCATTATGCACGAATTAATTTTCTTTGAAATGGAGTGCAGGCTTTTGAGCAGGGAAACTGCACGTGAAGTGTCCCAATCACTGCATCAAACCACTGTTCGGTTGCACTAATTGATTACAGCGCTGCCCAAAAAAAACTTAAAACACACAAAACAACGGCAACATTTTCAACATAAGATGACAAGATGGCTGCCTTGCTGCCATCAAAGTTCCAGGTGTCCTCCGTGCATTCCTTTAAGTGCGTTGAATGACGCACACGACTCCCATTGTAGTGACGCGCTATGACGGTGTGCACAAACCGCCACTGACAGGGCGCCCTCTCAGAACGCTGAGGCGGCGATTATTCACGCACGGGCCCTGCGCTTAATGTCCGTCATCATTTTCCTACTGCCACTGCTCCTGCTCCCTTTGCCGTCACTCCCAGAGCAAGGTGAGACTTTTCATTAAAAATTGGTCAAAAGGCCGGGGGGATCTCTGAAAGCTGCCTACAATATAGCACTGCAGTAGTCTAACCTTAAAATAAACGTGCACAACTGAATTCCATGTAATGAATTTATGTATCTCATGCAGTGTAGCAAGTTCTCAGTGCTAAGCGTTTCAGCTGTCAATGTCTGAACTGTCATTATTTTTAGCTTCCTGTAATTTTGCCATTTAATATGAGGTTACAGGAGGGAGCACTAGCTTCTTGGAGTTTCTTGTTGCGCAAATGGCTGTAATTTCTGATATTTTGAAGTTTCCCTCGTTCTCATTTTGTTCGTGAGAAAGTGTCACTCATAGTCGCTGAAATGTCACTCATAAATTCGCTGAAATTATGAAAATGATCTGAAACCTTGGCAGCTATGCGTCCCCCCCCCCCTCCCGCTGTCCGTGTCATTATTTTTAACTTCCTGTAATTTTGCCATTTAATATGAGGTTACAGGAGGGAGCACTAGCTTCTTGGAGTTTCTTGTTGCTCAAATGGCTGTAATTTCTGATATTTTGAAGTTTCCCTCGTCTTCATTGCATGATTTTTGTTCGTGAGTAATTGCTGTCTGCTGAGCTCGTCCGTAGGGTACAATAGGTCTCACATTTGCGAGAGATTAGGCTAATGGCAATGTAAATGACAATGCCATTTATTTATCTGTTTTCAAAACCAACACATAAATACAAATTTTGTCATTTAAAATGCCAATAGCTCTAACTTTTCCAAAGGCGAAACCATTGCATTGTAAATGCTTGTTTTCTTTTCTGTTAGCACGCTGCTACTTTTACTGACTCACTGTAGTATTTTGATTTTATAACCTCATATTATGATTTGTTTTCTTTCAGACATTTGAGTTTCTGCTTCACTCTTCCTTTATTAGGCACTGAACAATTCTGTAATTGCTTTCATATTTTAGCATTTTTTGTGTGCAGTTGTTTATTGTAAACATCAAAACATAAAGGAAATAAAGAAAACAATACACTGCCATGTGTTTGTTTATTCTGACAGAGCCAGTTATCCATTGCTCCTATGCCCCTCGCCACTCCATCCATCCAGTGGTCACAATTGAATCAGGTTGAATAGCGAGCAGTAAATCGACGTCAGTCCCAGCCATAGATGTGCAGGGGTTGCCTCTGTGCTCCTTCCATTTCCTCCATATTTGGGGACATCCGCTCCCTTCATTCACCACTTTCTCTGCAAGCATGCACCAGTCCACGTCGGTTTTCCACTCTCAATTGCGGCGTTTCTCCGCCCCCTACAAATGTGCAATGTTGGGCTTGGCTAGCAGCAGTCCCAATATGTTTTTATCATTTTTGAGTAGCTCGTTGGTTGTATAGATCACTTTGAAAATATGATTACCTTCAGTTATGGTATATCCCTACACTTTTTCCTGAATTCTTGCATTCTTTCGGTTCACTGTGTAAAGTTCATTGACACTGGCGGGCCTTGTAGACTCTACACTTACCACAAGTAAATAAATAAATTACCCACTGCTCCACGCCTCTGAAGCCTGAAGAAAAATAGAGTCCAGACAACTAAGGTTAACCTTGATACTGGGCTGAAAGTCAACAAGTGATGGCTGAGGTGTGTTTGGAGAGGGGTCGGACCAAACTAAGAATACATAAAATAGCAAACCTATATCCCTGGAGGGATCCGTGCAGACTGCAAGAAGCACCCGATGACGCGGGCGGCTCCTGACACGAAAGTCAGCGTTCAGAAGTTATTTTTTCGTTTTTTTAATGTCTTTTTTTTTTCTTCTATTGTGCGCATGGAAAACTGCCCAGCATGGCACCCGAGTGTCCACGGGGATGGGGAGTAGATGAGAGAAGCGAATGACGTTACTGTGAGGAGAAGCAGACTTTGTTCCATACCCACAATTAGGGACCGCAGTTACATGATCCATCTGCGCCAGGTCTTAATTGATGTGCATGAAACAATAACAGACGGCGGTAGCCTTGCTTGACACTCGCTCCGTGTTTGGGCCGCGCCGCGTTGGTTGGCGAGTCTCTGCAGGGCTCAAAGACGAGAAGACACCACCCATGAAGCAGATGGGTAGTGTTTGTGCGCGCGCGCCGCGTGCCCTTACATGGGAAACGCGCCCCTGCCTTTCTTCTGCAAGCACGTGGCGTCCCAGAAGGGAAGTCCGTCGTGCCACACGGGCGTTCTTTGAAGAACATGTTGGTCCCTTTCCGGTTTGCAGCAGGCCAGAGCCTTTGACCCAGAAGCTTTCCCCATGCTAGATTTCCATGATCGCTTAACATTTGCAGATATCCGGAGCTGTTTTGGTTGTCAGCCTGATATGCGCAACATTTCAGTTTTACATTCTACCTGTGTAAATTATCTTGTCTCACTTATGACACCTCGACTGACATGTCACAGCAGAGTTCATTATTGATGCAAAATAGTGAAACGACCGTAGCAAAATTAATTATTGCTCTCTAGTATATTCGCGCAAATTCGAATATTGAATTTCTCCAAGCAGTCCCGACAATAAGTAAAATGACACCATTGATGTTACCCATAAAGCTAGTTGACTGCGCCAGAGTTCTTAAGTTTACCATCTCATTTGTGGACAACATCAGGCATGTCTGTTTTTTGCGTTCTTATCTGCAGTCCTGAATTTATAATGAAATAATACGAGCTAAAGTTACCAAACTGCAGATAAAAAAAACCTGATTTGGATGTACTACTCGCAGAATGGAATTGGAAGATTTAAGCGTTCTGCTTTTGTGGAACCATCCATTAGTAATTGACTATCGGCAGCCATTCCCTGTACCAGGTCCCCTGCGCCAGCAAGCTTCCATTCCTGTCCAGCTACCACATTAAATTAACCCCTTTGCCGTGGGGCTAATTCCCCCGCGGTGCGGGGGGAGGAGGCCGCTTGCGGCGCCGCGGTACTCATGACAAGCTCAGCTGGTCATGAGACACAGTGGAGCTGTGCTCATGACAAGCTGAGCTCGTCATGACTTCGCCCACACAATGGAACGCCCCGCACAGGAGGGGAATTATCCCCGTGTGGGCGTTCCACGGCAGTTATGACCAGCTCAGCTCACAGCTCCACTGTGCCTCATGACGAGCCGAGCTCGTTATAAGCGCTGAAGGAGTTTAACTGATGCAACAATCTCTTCTCCAGACTACTTCATGATGCGCATCCCCCAGACATCTACTGTGCCCACTGTATCTAAAGACCTGCAACACTCAATCAATCAGATGTCTTGTAAAGCACGACTACTCACTCATAAGGGTCTCAAGGCGCTAAGGGTGGTGGTAGCTGCTGGTCCGACAGGGCACTGTGGTTAAGTCTAAGAGCCAAGTCTTGAGGGCCTTCCTGAAGTGAGGCAGTGACTGTGATTGCCTGAGTTGGAGAGGAGTTCCAGGTCTTTGCTTCGAGGTAGGAGAAGGATCTTTCTCTGGCTGTGGTCTTGCGGGTACATGGGACGGTTTCCAGGGCCAGTTGTGGGGAGTGGAGGTCTCTGGTCAATACGTGGAATGCGAGGCGGTGGTTGAGGTACGCAGGTCCCACGTCGTGTAGGGCTTCGTAGGCATGTGTGAGGAGCTTGAAGGTGATTCTTTTGTTGACTGGGAGCCAGTGAAGGTCTCAAGTGGCTGGTGATGTGGCTGCGGCGTGGGATGTTGAATGATGAGTCTGGCAGGGGCATTCTAAATGTTCTGCAGTTTCTTGAGGAGTTTCTGTGTGATGCCGGCTTAGAGTGGGTTGCCGTAGTTGATTCTGCTTCTGATGAGTGCGTGGGAGATCGTCTTTCTGGACTCTGTGGGGATCCACTTGAAAATATTTCAGAGCAGGCGCAGTGTGTGGAAGCAGGATGACGAGACGGTGTTGATCCAGGATGATACAGGTGCATGGTCTGTGGGTGTCAGGGGGTTCCAAGCGCTGCGGGCCTCCAGGAGTCGCCCAGGCATAGGGGGTGGAGCCCATGATGAGGACTTCGGTCTTCTCTGAATTGAGCTTGAGGCAGCTGTTATTCATCCAGGTGGCGACAGCCTTCATCCTGTTTTGAAAGTTGTTCTTGCCGACTGAGGGTTCGGTGGTGAGGAAGAGAAGTAGCTGGATGTCGGCGAAGGAGACTATGTTGAATCCGTGGTTCCTGATGATGGCTGCGAGCGGGGCCATGTACATTTTTGAAAGAGTGGAGCTCAGGGAGGAGCCCTGTGGCACTCTGCAGCGCATCTCTGTAGGTTCTGAGAGGAACGGAGGTAGTCTGACTCTGTGTTCGGCTGGTGACCGAAGGAGTGGATACATTCCAGGGCTTTTGTCGTGGATGCTTACGTCATGGAGTATCGTGCATAGGGTGCGGTGAGAGAACGCGGCTAAGAGTTCCAGGGGGATGAGGGCTGCAGTCTTTCTTCGGGTAAGGAGGGCTTGGATGTCATCTGTGGCAGTGAGGAGCGAGGTCTCGGGGCTTTGGTTGTTTTGGAAGCCAGATTGGGAGATGTACATGAAGGGCTTCGATGAACTTGGTCGTTGATGGCCTTCTCAATGACTTTGGCTGGGAATAGGAGAAGCGAGATGGGTCTGAAGTTCTTGAGATCCGTCAGGCTGGCAGAGAGTTTCTTCAGCATGGGGTTGATATCTGTGTGTTTCCAGACTTCCGGGAAGGTGGCGGAGTAAATGGAGTAGTTGATGGTGCGGCAGAGTTCGGGGGCGATGTTGGTGGCTGCCCTGTTGAAGAGGTCATGCGGGCAGAGGTCCGCGGGTGCTCTGGAGTGGATGCTCTTCATGATCTTGAGGGTGTTGTCTGCGATGAGGGGGGTCCAGTTGAGCAAGATCTGTTGGGGTCTGGCTTGGTAGGGTGTGGTGGTTGCAGGTGGGGTGGGAGGGTCTCAGGTAACGATGCTGTTGTATATCTCATTGATCTTGTGGTGGAAGTAGGTGCCAAGGTTGTTGCAGATGTCTTAGGAGGGGGGTCAATGTCTGCTTTCTTGGAGCTGGGACTGACGAGTTCTTTGACCACAGAGAAAAGTTCTTTACTAATGAGTGTGTTGGTGTTGCTCCTTTTTTGCAGGGCCACTTTCTTTGTTGTTCTGATGAGGTGGTGGTGTGTAGTGATCGCGGTCTTGAAGGCTGAGTAGCCTTCTGGGGTCTTGCTGCTTCCATCTCTTATCAAGCCGTCTACAGGTGCGTCTGGGCTTATAATGGGTGGGAGAGAACCAGCTAGCGTTCTTGGAGTGTTGCTTGCTTGGGGCTTTCTTCAGAGGAGCCAGAAAGTCTGCGCAGTTGGATAAACATCGGTGGAGGTTGTGTGCTATGGTGTTGGCGTCGGTGGAGGGGTTTTGCTGAGGGAAGTCCGTTGACCTTGTTCCAACTTCTACGAGGTTAGTGGTAGGGGTCGTGGTGTACAATGGGTTTTGTGAAGAAGTGGACGCAGTGGTGGTTAGTCCACTGGAGCTCAGTGGTGTATCTGAAGGTGATGTTGTTGCTGGCGGAGAAAATGGGATCTAGCGCGTGTCCTGCTCAGTGGGTTAGGGAGGTGACCATTTGTTTGAGTCTGATGGTGGTGAGGTTCTCCAGTAGGGTCAAGGTATTTTTGTCATTGGACTTGTCCAGGTGAAAGTTGAGGTCGCCAAGGAGGATGTAGTCTGTGGGGTACAATGAAGTTTATAATGGAATTGTTGAAGGGTGGACGAGGTCCGGAGGGGGTGGAGGGGGGGGGGTCGGAGAGGGGTCTGTAGACGAGGGTGCCGCGGAGGGGAGTGTGTTCGGGTTGGCCTGGACCTGGAAGTGGAGGTGCTCCATGTTGAGAGGTCGCCGGCATGTGTGACGAGTTGGAGTGTGTGCTTTTGTGTACACTCAATATCTTCAGGCTCCGGTAATGCCCAGTTCTTCTAAGCACCTGCTGCACTCAATACCTCCAGGTTCCTGCAACACCCACTGGTTCTAAGCACCTGCCGCACTCAATAAATCCAGGCTCCTTTAACCCCTTGTGCCTCTAAGCACCAGCCGCACCCAATACCTCAAGGCTCCTGTAATGCCCAGTGCCTCTAATCGCCTGTCACACTCAATACCTACAGGCTCTTGTAATGCCCATTGCCTCTAAGCACCTGCCGCACTCAATACCTCCAGGCTTCTGTAACGCCCAGTGCTTCTAAGCAACTGCATCACACAGTACCTCCAGGCTGCTGCAGCACTGATTGATTCACTCTAGATTCCTGCAGCATTCACTCTCTTCCCGAGACTGCACTTGCTGCCTCCCTTCAGGGTCCCATAACCAGACTTTCAGTCCCAACAAGCTCCTGCAGGAGTACTCCCAGCCATTACTCCCACCACTGTAGTACTCTGTCCTTTTCTCCCTCCAGGATCCTGTGGCTCTCTCTCTTTTCGGGCACTTGCAGTACTCCCCCCATGCTCCTGCTGCGTTCCCGCTTGTTTAGACTCCTACATCACTCTCCCCCTTTATCCACCTCCTACTACAGTCTTTTCCTCCAGGCTTTTGCAGCAGTGCCACCCTTATCTCCAGCACTTCACTTCCTGCAGAATGCTGAAGCTCTCACTGTCCCATCTGTTTTTAGGTCGAGCCTGGGCAGCGCATGTGCTGCTCTGCGAGGCATGCTGTATTCAGGTATAGACTTGAAGCACCGCCCCCTCTCTACCCATATTTTTCATTGGCTTGTGTCATTGTCTAAAGTAAACTGAGGCTTTTCATTGGTCAGTAGGCTTAGCAGTCTCTCCTTAGTACCACCTTGTTTTATTTTTTTACCGCCCATGAGGGCACCCCCTGTTACATGGGTTGTTACTCGGAAGTCTTTAATTACCGCACCCAAGCACTATTTTCTCAAATAGATTTGTCCTGCCTGCCGTTAAAGGCAGTACATGCTCTCTCCTAACACCCAAAAAAAAAATCTTTATAGCACGGGTGCTGAACGCATTTGCAATGCAATAGGTCTTGCATTTGCGAGAGTTTAAGCTATTGGCATTGTAAATGATGACGCCTTTTATTTAGCTGTTGAAAAAATGGCAAAAGCTCAAACTCTTGTAAATGCTTGTTGTCAAGGTAAAGAAAGACATGCTTTTCTCCCTTCTAAGATTCAGCCTGGGCCCTTCAATCCCTCGTGTCCTTGCTACCCCCACTGGAAATGTGTACACAGTGTTGATGGTGTGAAACCAATCAGAAGACCAGATAATTAACTAAAATAAAAAGTGCAAAATAAAACACGTTTCCTTGTAGAAATTAAAAAAGGTGGTTATTTTCCTTCTGCAATACTTATTTGGTCCACTCGACAAAGTGATAGTCATACTTGACATTGTAACCTTCCTGATGACGTCTGGACAGGCTCTCCATTCCCAGTACCAATCGTTTGTGTATGGGTGTTAGTCAACCTAGAAGAGATTCAGACAGCGGGTATTAGCATTATTTTCCTTTGTGATTTGCACTTATGTTTTGATCCTCTGCCCCCAGTCCATTATGGAGGCCCTTACCCCTGGTTGGCCGAACTTCTCAATTCTTATGCCATTTATTCTTCGTACTTCTTAGCTCACACGGGTGTCTTGTTCGGGTTCTGTAGAGATTCTAATGCTCGGTTCAAGTAATGTTTCATCGCACTACGGCAGATCTGAGTTTCACTCACATATTGTTAATACTTAGCCTATCACACATTCGAAGTATATCAATTATTCACTTTTTTAGCTTTTGCAGTTTTTATTTAAAATTCTTCCAAAAGATTGTCATTATATCGCTTTACTTATAGATAATCAAGTTCTTCACTGCAAGTTTAGGTTTACAAACATTTCACTGTCTTTCATAGCGCAATAGCAAACTCTTTTAGTGGTGGCAGGCAATAAAATAATACTGTGCCCGGCTTAGGGCAGGTAGTGAGGTTATGGTTGCAGTCTGCAAAATCTGCTCCCTTGAAGAAGTGCTGCTCATCCAATGAGCAGCAGCACATGACCGCTTCTCTTCAGATCCTGAATGCGTAGCATCGATAATCTGAAGTGCGCAGTTTTATAGTGGCGGGTCTAAGATGGCTGCCAAGATCTTCGAAGTCTCACGGGACTCCCAAAATGTAAGCTTATGCTATGCGCTCTCTTCATTCCTGCTGTGCTCCTCAAGGCCTGATGACTGACCCTGGGTGTTAACTAATGTCTGGATTTTGATTTTTGCAGTAACTTAACCAGAAATAAAGTTAATTATAAAACCAGTAATGAACTTACGGCAAACCATATCTCTTTGCCTAGTGACGTCGCCACGACTATCTAAATGTCCTTGTGAACTAGGTGGGTCAAATAGTGATTCCATCAAATACTACTAGGGTCGTTTTTGCAAAGCGGAAAATCACCCATGCTGCTTTACTTGCCGTGAGTCCATAATAACCTGTTCTCTAAAACGCTGTTGCTGAAGGATGCAGGCGGCAACTCCAGACTGCTGCCAGGACCTAATAATCTTGGACATACAGATGCTTCCTCCTGCAGACTACAGATTTAGATCCATAGATGTGAGCAGCAGAGCAGGACCACCAGTGCCGACTTACGTGGGTCTTGTAACAACCTATGCTTTACAGCGTTGGAGTAAAGAAGTTGATTCCCAGCACCACTAGCTGTATTGAATAGGCTGTGTCGGATTGTTTTAGTCAATCACGTGACCTGCACCACGTATGTGGGCATTGCGATACCACATCGGTTGGATCCCATTAGCGCCATCACCTTGAAACCCAACAAGAGTTTGAAATTGTTATTTATTTGGGTACTGATGTCTCAGGCACTGGACCCTTTGAACATGAAATAATTCATGATGAGGGTCACTTCATCCCTCCCCCTGTCTTGAGGAAGATCCGCATGGCTGAGGCACAAATGTCCCTCTGTTGCCGTTAAGTCGGATCGAAACGTCGACGCTACCTAGACCATCCTATCCATTACCCTTGTCCCTGCTTGGAAAAATCTACTTCGTATTCTAATGAAAATATTATTTAAAATGATTGTTTTTGAATATGGCCAGGTTGCATTGAACTGTATATTTAATATCCGTTTTTGTACAGTTTTGTAAATATATGCCTCTTACCTTCTGTTTGGAAAACTCTTGACTCCTAATTTTTTGAGCACACCTTTCCACACGTTCCCTTAAACTATTTTCTCTCCCCTTTTCCATGACCCTCTAAGGTTTGTTCAACCTTGTTTTTCAATTTTCAAATAAATATATTGTAATACAGCATATTGTTGTGCTGCACATCATGTTCTTTTGATAAATCTTGAGATTTATATACGTTTGTGAGCGGACTACTGTAAGCTTCTAATAGGTTGAAATAATCATTGCCAATTTTCTGATTGATTGGTCTAGGACCACTGTGTTTTGTAACAATCGACACCCAGGTCCGAGGACTACTTTGGTCATAATGGGTACTTCTTCCTTAGCTCCGTCTTTAGTTTTACTCCACTGACTCTGCCTTTGTGCTTATGCAATAATTATTTCCTTGTTTGTCCAGACATTTTATGATCTGTGCTCCTAGCCTCCTGAATAATAAAAAAAAAAAATCGTAAGGTAAATAGATAAATAAATGAATATATATATTTACATTTAGAGGTTTTCGGTCGGCCCTCTTCATCCATTGGGATTTTGTTGTTCACATTTTATGTCCTCCTGTTACATCACACAGTTTAGGGCAATGGGCCAGCTCGTTTCAGCCTTGGCACTAGGGTAACCTTTTTTTTTTAAAATATATTTTTATTGCAGAATCAGAAATAAAACCATGCAACAGGCCAACCTACACACTGAAGGTTCCCAACAGTTAGTATGATGAAACACAATACACAGCCATTTAGCCCACATCCCGGAGGCTGGGCGGCGTTTCAATGAACCGGTTTCCTGGAGGTGCCTCAGTGCATGCCTTGTCCGGGCCATAGGTCAGTTATATCGTATCTTATCCGCTTTTACCCCGTAACATCCAACCCTCCCCCCTCTCCACCAAGCCCCAGGCTGCACCCACTGTCGCTTCCCGTAAATCCACTCTACGACCTCACTGGGCCACCCGGGTTCGGCAGGCTGTCTCGCGGTGGCAAACTACCCAACCACGAACTCCCCTCCCTTCCCACCCCCCCTCCAACTGCTGCTAATGCGGGTCTCAGGAACCTCTCCCTGCTCTGAAGCATGTCATCCACCAGGATAATCAGTCAAACATGTAGTCCCCATGGAATTCCTTCCTATTCTTGATCATCCTCTGCGCCTTCCGTTATATAGTCCCGTAATGCCTGTACTACCAGCTCCCAGGACCGCGCCAGTTCCAAACTTTTCTCGGTGCCAGTTCTAGTTGCCTGACGCATCCTAATCACACTCTCACATCCCGACCACTTCAACAGCTCATTCCTCCATCTCCGCACTGACGGGCCCTCCTTGGACTTCCAACGCCAAGTGATTTCACGCTGTGCCAATATTATCCCCAAGTCAATGAATTTGCTCGTTACTTTAGTCTTCGTGGTATGCGGGAACCAGAGGAGCAGACATGCAGCCATATCAAATTCTACCTCTCTGTCCGTGACAGCGTTCAGGAGTTCTCCCACTTCCGGCCAGTATTCCCCTAACTTCGGGCATCCCCACAGCATGTGGTCCAGATCTACCTCCGGCTCCAAACATCTTGGGCACATGGCGTCAAGCACCTGGGGCACTAGGGTAACCTTTTGTTTGCGCACTTGCTTATCCACCTAAAACGTGGTGATCCAATCTTTGCTTTAATTTCTGCTTTAATTTGAATTTTATATTATGCATTTGTTATTGCATGCAAATTCGTGCCACTTTTAGATGGCAGCTCTTTTACTGAAACATTTCAGGCTTCCCAAGGCAGACCTATTCACTTTGCCAGTGCTTGTTTGATTCTGTTATTAATTTTGTTCTCTGTTTTTTCTCGAGAATGCTACTTTTAATTTACCAGAAATGATCTTAATATCTTCGTTTTAAAGCTCTTAAATATTCCCCCTTAATAAGCTGTAGTTTAATGCTTTCTGTAGCGCCACTCCTTCTGGACACTGCTCGCCTACTTTACTGTAGTTCTTCTGTGGTATGTAAATGTTTCTATTAAAGGTCAGATGCCTAAGACCAGACCCAAAGTAACCATTTCAATACCGTTGCACAGCTTTTCTGATCTTTTGCAATGTATCTGAAAGAGACACGTTAGTGATAGATTCCTTACCTTAGAATATCCCGAGGCGTCCGACTGGATCCGGAAATTTTTGCGTAGCAGTACCCTTGCGCGTCGGCAGGCGTCGTCTGCGGCTCCGCGTCTGTCGCCGGCGTCGTGGAAAGCCGGAGGGTGCCGTGATGACGTCGTCGGAGTACTTAGACGCCGCCTCCGCGTGCTGACGTCAGTTCTTCTTTTTTCCACGCCAACATCGCAGATCCGGAAAAAGTGGTACCTTAGTCTTTTTTGACTAAACTTTTTTGATCCTTTTTGATCGTTTCTTTCTCGAGTCTTCGTCTCCGGAACGGTGCCGGTAGGGATGCCAGGTTTTAAACCCTGTGAGGACTGCGACCGACTGATGCAGTTTTCAAGTCCTCTCACTGATAAGCTGCTGTTTGCATGACATGTGTTACGAATGCATTAAACTCCCAGATAAAAGTAGATTCACTTTCCAGAGCAATCCACATGTGTAGCTGCTCATTTATGCGGTGCACAAACTGGTGGGTGAGAATGATTAGTGAGAACACACTAATCAATGGGGTAAATGTTCTTAGCGCCAAACCTACTCCCTTTGAGCATTTTCAAGATAGTGAAAGTATCTAGCCACACTAAACTTCTCCTGTGGTTGTGGGGGTGAGGTGGGGTGGAGTGTACTATGGTAACCCTAATGTAACTTCTTTGTTGTCCTCTGAGGCGGAAAGCCGGAGGTATTTTTGCCCGCATTTTTAAAAATTGTACATTTGTGTGAAACTTTGATTTTAAAACGAGTGGGTACTCACCCTGATCACTTGCTCATAAATCGCCTGTCATTGACCCTGATCCAGCGGACCTAGCGCTGAAGACAGGGTAGGATTGCTCGGCCGCCATCGCGGCCCTAACAATAGGACATGCCCACTTAGGAGGCCACGCCCACCTCGGCCTTTTAAAGCGCTGACTGCAAGCGCTATAACTTCTTTGTTGTCCTCTGAGGCGGAAAGCCGGAGGTGTTTTTGCCCGCATTTTTAAAAATTGTACATTTGTGTGAAACTTTGATTTTAAAACGAGTGGGTACTCACCCTAATCACTTGCTCATAAATCGCCTGTCATTGACCCTGATCCAGCGGACCTAGCGCTGAAGACAGGGTAGGATTGCTCGGCCGCCATCGTGGCCCTAACGATAGGACACGCCCACTTAGGAGGCCACGCCCACCTCGGCCTTTTAAAGCGCTGACTGCAAGCGCGCCATAACTTCTTTGTTGTCCTCTGAGGCGGAAAGCCGGAGGTGTTTTTGCCCGCATTTTTAAAAATTGTACATTTGTGTGAAACTTTGATTTTAAAACGAGTGGGTACTCACCCTGATCACTTGCTCATAAATCGCCTGTCATTGACCCTGATCCAGCGGACCTAGCGCTGAAGACAGGGTAGGATTGCTCGGCCGCCATCGCGGCCCTAACGATAGGACACGCCCACTTAGGAGGCCACGCCCACCTTCCCCACTACAAATGTGTCTTTCAGGCAAGCGCAGCGGACGAGCGCAGCGGGAGCGCCGTTTGCGCGCCAAAGGCGCGCCTAAGGCAAGCCCGTCTGCGCCCGTCCGCGCACGGCCGGGCCTAGGGCCAGAACCCCTGCTGGATAAAGCTGCCCATAAGGCAAGCTACTCATGTCGGGACCTCCTAAGTCTCAGACCCCCCATCGCCTCCTCCTGTGAGTATGTTCACGACCTGAATGGACCATTCATCAGCTGTACTTACTGCCATCCTGTCCAGCTCAAACTCCCTACCCGACCCCACAAGCCCTCAACCCTTAACCTCGCTTCGCTGAATTGTCGCTCTCTCCCCAAACATGCGTTGCTGATTAACCACCTCATAGAAGACCATGACATAGACGTTCTCTTCCTGACGGAAACGTGGCTCTCCCCAAACTCGGAGTCAGATATGGTGCTAGCAACCCCACCGGGCTTCCTTATTCAGTCCCTACCTCGTCCCTCAGGTAGGGGTGGTGGTGTCGCCATTATCCACCGGGATCACCTCCTCTGCAAATCCAATGATGCACAGATTCCCGACTCTGAAAGCCTGCTATTTACAATTAAGGTAGACCCTACTAACTCCCTCACAGGGATCCTAGTGTACCGCCCCCCCGGTCATCCAGGTTCTTTTGCTAGTTCTCTCTTGGACACAGTAGCTACACATGCCCACTCCATCACTAATTTCATGATACTAGGAGACCTGAATATTCATTTCGATGACCCTTTAGATTCTGGGGCAGTCGACCTGATCACTGATCTGGCGGCTCTCGACATCCGCCTCCTAAACACTGGGGCTACTCATAACAAAGGTCACCTGCTGGACCCTGTATTCACGAGCACCCCCACTATGCAAGCCAATAAGTCCCTTCCCCTCCCATGGACGGACCACTTTTTAGTCTCTTTCCAACTACCAGGAACTTTTAGGAAACCTCAAAAACCACCCACGTACACTAGGGACAGGGCCTGGTCCAAGCTTCCTACCGAAGAATGGACCAGGACCCTTAAGTCAACCACCCCTGCCTATGCAGAAGACCCGGCTATCGCCGATAGTAAATTTAGAGAGTGGATTACTACCTCCCTGGACTCCGTGCTCCCATTTAGAACTCGGGAGGACAAAAACGGGAAACCAGGTTCCGCCCCGTGGTACACCCCGGAACTCCGACTATTGCGCAAAAACTGTAAGAGAGCCGAACGACTTTGGAGGAAAGACTGGCAGCACGCCAGCAAGGAAGCCTACCAAAACTCGGTTAGAATATACAAAACTGCTATTAGGCACTCTAAAGCTTCCCACTACGATACTCGGATAAAAGAATCCACTAACTCAGCCAGGGAATCTTTCCGAATCGTAAAGGAGCTTCTGAAAGTACCTACCACTCCCTCCTCCAACATACCCCCGGTGGACCGAAGCAATGAACTAGCCACCTATTTCAATGACAAAATTGGTCGCATCCTAGCATCCCTTCCCCCTTCTTGTCCCTCTAGCCACATGGACAATAATTCACCCCCCAGCCAGACTGGAAGCAGCCTACCCCCCCAACTTGCGACATTCAGGCCAGTAAGCGGCAACGAGGTAGAAGCCATTATGACCAAAATGAAAAGCGGATCACCCTTGGACCCTGTTCCCTTCAGATTCCTTAAAACCGTAGCCCCCGTCGTCACTCCCACGATCACAGAGCTCATTAATAGCTCACTGGCCCAGGGATCTGTCCCCGCTAGCTGGAAGAGTGCAGTGGTGAAGGCACTCCTTAAAAACCCCCAGCTAGACCCAGCAGAAATGGCAAACTACCGGCCAATCTCACTACTCCCTGCCATTAGCAAGGTAGCCGAGAAATTGGTCAACCGTCAACTGTCCCAGTTTCTCGAGGCAAATAACCTCTTGCGGCAATCCCAAACTGGGTTCCGCCCGGGCCACGGCACAGATACTGCCCTTCTTGCCGTCATCGAGGAGGCAAGGCGCATTTTAGATTCAGGAGGGTCAGTGGCAGTGATCCTCCTGGATCTTAGTGCAGCTTTCGACACAGTTAACCATCGTGTCCTTCTCCATCGGCTGGCGGCAGCAGGGCTCACCGGGACGGCACTCAGATGGATAGAGTCCTTCCTTGCCGGGCGTACGTTTCAGGTTTGGGACGGCGATTACCACTCGTCCACCCTCCCCCTCACGTGCGGGGTTCCACAGGGATCGTCCCTGAGCCCGACGCTTTTTAATGCCTACATGGCCTCCCTTGAAGACGTGGTGACACCATTCGGTATAAAAATAGTGAGCTATGCCGATGACACACAGCTGGTCGTCTCCCTGTCCCAACTAGACGACCACCCAGACAACCTGGCACGGAAATCCACGGTTGGATGTGTGACTCATCTTTAAAACTAAACGGGTCAAAAACCGAAGTGATGCTCATGGGAAAGCAATGGGTGACCATCCCCCCAGCGGTCTGGCCAGACGTGTTCGGGGAAATTCCCACCCCGAAACATGAAATAAAGACCCTAGGAGTATGGCTAGAACCCGAGCTTTCAATGAAGACGCAAGCGGCCAAAACTGCAGGAACCTGTTTTGGGCTTATGCGCACCACCCGCAAGATTCTCCCCCTACTCCCCCCTGCCTCCAGGAAACTACTAGTCCAAGGGCTCATACTGTCAAGATTGGACTACAGTAACATGGTCTACCTGGGAGCCCCGGAGGCCACCCTGACTAAACTTCAACGAACACAGAATGCAGCAGCCAGTTTACTCATGAACCTTCCATCCAGAGTATCGGCGAAACCTGCCATCAGGGCCTTGCACTGGCTCCCTGTGCGCCAAAGGGTGGAATTCAAAGCCATGTGCACGGCATACAAATTGATCAATGGAGGTGGCCCTTCGATCCTCAGCGACCTGGTCACTCCCTATAAAGCACCTAGATCCCTGCGTTCCGAGAATGAGCACCTAGCCAACATTCCCAAATTTAAAAAGACACGTACGGGAGGTCGACGCTTCTCCGTGAAAGCCTCCACTGGATGGAACTCCCTCCTACGTACCCTTAGACTGGAATCCAATTATTTGGCTTTCAGGAAAAAATTGAAAACCCTTCTATTCCCTAAATAACTTCATCCCCCTCATTTCTTCCCCTCATCTGGATAACACTCCTCATAGCGCGGGGATGCCCTCGGGTCACCAGGCGCTTTATAAGTCGTTAAAATAAAATAAATAAATAAATAATGTCCTCCCACATCTAACCAAAATCTATTTTGAAGCAACCACTGTACCATAATAAACCCAAAAACAGACGTCTGGTAGAACAAAAACTGGGTTAATCAGCAACCAGACAGATACACAAGAATTTTCTTGCCATCCTGTTCCCTGTCCTTTCTAGTTTACGCCCAGTGTTATCCATAAACCCCAGAGGCAGAAGTCTGGTATGACAAAGCACGGTTCTTCATCAACTAAACATTCGATACACCTGAATTGTCTTCTGCCTTACAAATGCACCTCCAAATGCTGTATGTAAACTCAGCAGACTTGCCAAGCAGTCTTTGACACTCAAGTCCTCCCTGCCAATTCAGGTCCGCGCCTATAGGTTGCTTCTGGGAGACATTTCACACCTACTGAAATGATAATCCCTGGATGATTTAGCTGAGGAAGAATAGAAGAGCACTGTTCCTACTATCTGACCTGACCTATCTGACCTAAGAGGAGCCCTGAATGACTGTTCCTGCTCACGCTTGTACCCAGGACAAAGATCTGGATTGCAAGGGTCAGTTGGCTGACTCTGTGTTAAAGCTATAGGAACATAACCTACAAGAGGCCTTTTCCTGCAACTACCCTGCTGACCATTAACACATAGCTCTGTACTAGACCAAGTTGTTGGCCTCTGCCTGACACCTTGTGAGTGTCTAAGTCACTCCCTTCCTGTGGGGCCTTAAGAAGTGTACTCCTGTGGTGTATTGGGACTTAAAGGACCTACATTTGAAGGTAAAATCTTTGACTAGGACTCCAAATCTTAACGGAAAAATATCAAGAACCAGAAGTCAATGTGATGCGGGTAAAAAAGCTACAACTGACTTAACGTGTGACACTTAGCAGCTATTATCTCTACGCAACAGAAGCACACGTTCATGAAGTTATCCAGTTTCCTGCAAAGTTCAGTGCAGTTTAGATGAGTGACCACTCCTACAATATCATATTGGATAAGTAGGTGAATGATCCCCTCTTCCAACTGTGTCCTGTACTTTGTTTGTTAAAAACATATAAATGTAACTCTTTCTTAGTTTTCTAAGCAACATAATAAGCCTGGTAACCAGAGTCCAGAGAGACACGGTGTTAGAGGTAATGAGCTGTGAGTGGGGGCAGGTGAGAATTTGAGTGTCAGTGGGAGTGTGACAGACGGATAACTGTATTTAGCACGGTCCACCCTACGTCCGTTGAAGACATGGTCTGAGGGAAGGCACTAGAAACCGTGCTAACGTCTTTTAAATTAAATGTGTACTAACAATCACTTGGGAAAAAAAGGAACATGTTTCGTAACAACTGGAAAAACACAATTTGGGTGTACTTTGGGAGTTAGGCAGCTGAACAAACACCAATAAACACTGATTTCAGAAAGCTTGGACTCCTTTCACTTTGCAGTCAGAGAAAATAACAAAGTCAATTATGTAAAAGGAAAGCTGGAAGATGTCATTTCTTCCCAAGTACAACAAAATGTAAATACCTATAAAAGAACTGAACACATTCAGCAGTTAGGGAAGCAAAGTGAAGCACTTTTTGTTGTTGTAATTCTGAAGTGTAATGGAAACAAAGATTTTAATAGGATCAGAATAAATCAAGACACTACTTGGTGATGCATAAATAATAAATATTCTCTGAAACCTGATTTCCACACATTTTCATTTGTGCGCGATATAGTATTATATAAAACCGTATGTCTGTGCAAATTTATTAACCATTTAAATGGAATATGCGCTGTCTGCAAATACCAAGCTACTACACCATGCTTTATTACATTAAAAAAATCACCTGCCGCATGTCTATTATAGCGCAGTGCGTTCCAAACAATTGTCGCACTGAAAAGTGGGTTGTGGTTTATAAAAGGGTTGGGAAGCAGTGCTCTAGAACATTAGTTTCTAACCACATCGTAATCCTCTGCTCATTTCAACAATTTATTTGCATGTTCACACAAAACTGTTACTTTGTCTTCTAATTCATATAATTCATAAACTACAGTTAAATGTAATTAATTCTATTTTTAATGCATGAAGTGTCTCACCCTAAAGAAAACTTAAAGCCTTAAACACAAAAGGTGGGAGAGGCATTGGATCCCAAGCAATTTATCATAGGGTTCAAGTCCCACACAAGAAGAAGACTGCGATGACAGAAATAGTAGTTCTTCCACAATGATGCTGTTTTAGGTTCTTTTTATTCAATATATTAAAAGACAGCAGCCATCGCGTTTCACCCACACAGGCTTCTTCAGGGCAAAAATGATTGGATCACACAGTTCATTAAAGGCTATTAACTTAACCAACGTGTGAAAGTACCAACCAAAAAACACTAAACAGTTAGGGTAATCACTTACTCTAGGCTTCTCTGAGTAGCTAGTTACTCACAGAAAAAGCACTTCAAAGTGTTGGGGTAGTAAGAGCTATTTAAATGCAATTACTATACAATAACTGATTTCCTCGCTGCCCAGCCTTCTCTTCCTGATTATACATATGAGTATTTACAGGTTTTTTTCTTAAAATTCCTAACACCATGTATATACAGTGTTGGTAGTTTTTATTGTGGCTTCTCTCCTTTCTTTATCCTTCTGCAAGTGCGGCCTCCTGAGGTTAGTCTCTATGCTTTAAGTGTCACCTTTCCACCAGGGCTGTCCAACCTAGGTTCAGGAGGGACTGACACATGATCCACATAATCGATTTACATAGAGTGAATCCAGATGAAACACTTTTATGTAGTGGTTATACTACCGAAAATCTGACGTGGATTGGATCCTTTTGGATTTGCATTGGGAGTGTTTGACTCTTTGTACGACCAGGTCATTCTTTTTGGATTATTTGCAGCTCTGGGATGAACTGGGCACAAGATCCCCCTCAGGCGTGGTTCTAGGGTAAAGCAGGGCAAAGGCAAAACCAGCAGGTGGGCCATATTTCTTGTTTAAGCAGGTATGGCGAGACGCTTGCCATAGTTAAATGATGGGCAGGGAAGTGGCAGAATGTTACTTGTGTCAGTACCAAATTCTTGCCCTGTGCATCCTATTGTGATCCATGGGGCCTGTCCACCTCAACTACATATGCTTTGCTGCTTAGGATGTTCAGTGTTACCTCCTTGACCGCACCTCATTTTGAGATCGAAGCCTTCCAGACCGCACAGCTGTTTGGTTGTGTAAATACTTCTTGGGGACATACTGAAAGCTTCCCTGGGAATGCATTCCACCCATTCCTTACCATTAGATTAGTAACTAACTTTTACTTGCATTATTTGTTTTAGACTGTCAAGCACGCTTGTCTCTCATGTGGGGTATGGCCTGTTCTCCACCTCTCTTTATATTCTTCGACGAATGCTCGCTTACTATAACAGGTATTTACATTTTGTTATCCGTCACATTTGCTATGCATTCAAAGTCAGGGGTCAAATGTCAGGCTCTGTCTTCCAGGGGGGTTGGTGTTTACTTTTCTTTTTAGGACTTCACAGTGAGAGGATTTATGGGACATTCTTGCTGGATACTGGGGGTGAGAAAGAAAAGGTGTATTCTAGCACACAACAACATTTTAATGTATGTAAATCAATTGTGCTAATATTTCAGAATTTGGCAAGCACAAATGAAGCACATTTTGCTAGTAATTCTGAAGTGTGGCGGGGAAAAATATTTGAATATGTTCAAAACAAATCAATACATTAAGTGGTGCCATTTCCAGACATTATCGTTTCTGCCGCTGTATAGTTTTAGCTGTAGAACTGTACGTGCTGCTCTAATGGTCACTTAAATTGAAAATGTTTTGTCTGTAATGGCAGGGTGCTGCCACACCATGCATAATTCCCTTTATTCCACTCTAAAACACACTACTCCATACCATTTCACTCTACCCCACACCGTTGTATTCTACTCCGGTATGCCATTCCATGCCATTTCACCATACAACACTCCACTCTGACATTTCACTCTATGCTACTCTGTCACTCCACTCCACTCTGACACACCATGCCACTTGACGACACTGTCACTCCAATCTGTCACTTTACTCTAGTCCACTCCAGTCTATGCCACTCTGACATTCCATTCTACGTCACTCCACTTTGGGACACTCCACACATTTCACTGTACGTCACTCCACGCTATGCCACTCCACTTTCTGACACTTTATTCCATGCTACTTTACTCTACTCTATGGCACTCCGCTCTGTAAATTTTTTACTCCATGTTATCCACTCTACAATAATCCACAACATACCACTTCACTTCACTCTAGGCCTCTCCATGGCTCTCCACTCTACGCCTCTACTCTACCCCACTCTGTGCCATTATACTCCACTCCACTCCCTGTCACTCCACTCTGTGTCACTCTGCGCATCGCCATGCTACTCACTTTTAACCATGCTGAACAGCAGCCATGCTGGTGTACAACATGGCTAAAACACATTGCAAAGCCAATGGCTCTTTCTCAGGCGTGACCTATTGGCTTTGCCAGTACTAGTTTCCTCAATCACTCCTGACTACCATTTTACGGGTCCCTTTTTAGTGTTACTTGCAGATGTCTTTTTCGAAGCTGCCCATAAATACATGCTAGTGAAAAATTGAATCTGAAATGACTTGTTTTTAGGGAGACCGCTGCCACTTTGTTTCTGTTCCTCTAAATTGATGTAGGCGGCATGGCGAGGCAGGTTGCTCTGTGATGCACTCCCCTTACCACCAACCCCGAGGTCTGTAAGTAGGATGTAAAACCCGCATCAGCAGGAGAGATCATGAGGTGGTGAGCTACACTAGGTGCTCCTATGTCAAATAAAAAAATACAAGACCTATATACACGCCATGGCAGTGGAAATAAACCTAACCCAACAAATGTTAATTGAAGCAAGTGTGGTGTTAAACGTACATTCAGGCTTGTATTCCACTAAGGCAAGAGCCAAACTGCATGTTTTTGCCTAAGTATTCTGGACCTCTCCTACCTTAAATCTTTTAGATCAGTGATATTCGAAGTACGGTCTGGGGGCCACTTGCGGACTGACCTTTACATGCAGCCCCCGGGGGACAGCCGTACTGAGCTGCTGTTTACCTTACAGAGAACTAACATTCATAAAGATGTTAAATAATGGCAGGTATTTATATACAGGCGAACTGAAGTGAAAGAAAAGAAGCACAGAAGGTGTCCTGCACCGCTCTTAACTTCAAGAACACTTTCATTTTTAAAAAGTCTTGCAACAAACGTGCCCGCCCTCCTCGCCGCAACAGACGACATCCGCACCTTACTGGACAAAGGAGAAACAGTAGCCCTCATCCTCCTGGACCTATCAGCGGCGTTCGACACAGTCTCCCACCGCACCCTAATACGCAGACTCTATGATGCAGGAATCCAGGACAAGGCCCTCGACTGGATCTGCTCCTTCCTCTCCGGCAGGACGCAGCGGGTCAGACTCCCCCCTTTCCTCTCGGACCCCACACCTATCACCTGCGGAGTCCCCCAGGGCTCCTCCCTCAGCCCGACGCTCTTCAACGTCTACATGGCTCCACTTGCCCCCATCGTCAGAACCTACGGACTCAACATCGTCTCATATGCAGACGACACCCAGCTCATCCTCTCCCTATCCAACGAGCCCAACACCGCCAGACACAACTTTCGAGAAGGCATGGAAGCCGTCGCCAAATGGATGAAAAACAGCTGCCTACAACTAAACACCAACAAAACAGAAGTACTCATCATGGGCCCAAACCCCGATGCCTGGAGCGACACCTGGTGGCCCACCGCCCTCGGAAGCCCGCCAACCCCCACAGACCACACACGCAACCTGGGAATCATCCTGGACTCCGAGCTCAAAATGGACCGCCAGATCAACTCTGTCTCATCTTCCTGCTTCCACACCCTCCGCCTCCTTCGTAAGACCTTCAAATGGATCCCCCTCGAACACCGAAAGACAGTCACTCACGCCCTGGTCACCAGCAGACTCGACTACGGCAACGCACTCTACGCCGGAATAAACAAAAACCTCATCCGCAAGCTACAGAACATCCAGAACGCCGCCGCAAGACTGGTCCTCAACCTGCCAAAACACTGCCACATCTCCCAGCACCTGCGCACACTCCACTGGCTCCCCGTCGAGGCGAGAATCACCTTTAAGATGCTCACCCACGCACACAAGGCCCTCCACGGCACCGGACCAGCATACCTGAACAGCCGACTCAAATTCCACGCACCCCAAAGGACTCTACGATCAGCCCAGCTTTCCTACGCCGTGGTCCCCCGCACCAGAAAGACCAGATCGGGAGGCCGCTCCTTCTCCTTCCTCGCGGCCAAAGCATGGAACGCCCTTCCGCTCCACCACAGACAGACAACATCGCTCCCCATCTTCGCAAAAAACCTCAAAACCTGGCTCTTCGACAGACCCCCTCCTTGATGGAATGGAACCTGCACCACCCTAGCGCCTTGAGACCCTTACGGGTGAGTAGTCGCGCTTTAACAAACTCCTGATTGATTGATTGATAAAAATACAAAGTACCTTCGAAATTCAAAAACGTGTATTTCATGAACACGCATAGGCGTTTCACCTTAGTACATCAGGTTATATCAGAGCATTGAAGTGTTTTTTTTTTTTGTGTGACCGTTTACATACATTAATTGAGAAACATTCTTCCCCCCCCCCCCCACCCCGACAACAAGCCAGCAGTGAACTAAGAGGCAAGGCAGCTATGTTCACCCTCTGGCTCGCCTGGGTTGCTATTATACATGTTATTGTTATTTTTACTTCTACCGCGCACAGCTGCCCCAGCAATGAACAACATTATAGTTTATTAAATGAAACCCAAGAGAAGGTTCTGTACAGCGCACATCCTGAAATCATGCATTTCGAGGTCGTCTTGTATGTGATAATGAAGAAAAAGGAGGCGGGGGAATTGACAGTTGCCTTGGATCACACAATTCAATCAAATATGCAAAGCCCAGGTGGATCCCACCCACTCCCCCCTCACTCCCTGGGATTCCCCTCCCCCCGCCTTCACTACCGACTGCCATAAATGTGGCCCTCAGTCACACCACAGACCAGACAAGACTTTTTGGCCCTTGGAAAATGTTTGTGATCATCACAGCTTCATGCTGTGGGACCATGCAATGAGATTGTGCTCAGGTTCAGCTTCTATAACTTGGTAGCATATGCACATGGAAGATAGCATGGCATAAAACCATATATACGGATACACAGTGTAATATGCTATTTATTACTACAGGTGAGGCAGGGGAAGAAAAGCGTGACCAACTTAAGGCTTTTCTTCTCATGAGTCATTGCCCCTCCCCACACCCCAGAATCAATAAACAGCATATTACACTCTGCTAATCTGCATATATACATGGGTATTTCTTTTGCTTAGCTCTTCTGGGCCTTAATTTTACTGTTGCATCTGTTAGACCAAGCAGCTGTTCTTGGGGGTTTAATAACTTTACTATCTACTTCTCAACGTTTTGTGGGTAGTAAAGAGTGGACTCCTTTTATTACCATCTTTGCTAAATAATTAAAATTGTCCTTCGATTATGTCAATTGATGCTGTGTTTCAGGGACATAGTGCCAAGTTACGTTCCCAAATAAAAGGCATAGTTTTGCTAAATTGTGTATGGTCTGTATCTGGAGTCTTCTCAGCTTAACCCCTAGTCACCCAGTAGCTTAATACTACCCAACCTGTACATGTACTTGTCAGTGTATTGTTACTTTGAAGCAGATTTCAAAGTCGTATATTGCTATGGAAAATAAATGCCAGATAGTTGGGTCCTGATTGCAATCAGTGCTAATAAACTGAGCGTTTTTGGACTCTTAGAATTCCCGCAGTACAGGCGAAGGGGCCAGTCTTGGTCCTGACTTTTCCAGTTTTCGAGGTTGCAGGTCTTTTCCAGTTAGTTTCCAACGAAGCATGTCTTTTCTCTTTATAAAGATCTGAAGTTGCCATATGTGAGGCCTGATCAAAACTACAAAGCACGAGACTTGAGGACTACACCAGAACTGAATAAGCTGCTTGTGCCTGAAATAGGACATCTTGGTGGTGTGCACTAGTTTAAGCCTGCTGCTTTTCAACTTAATTTCGAAATGTTTGCAGAAATCCAAAATAGAATTTGGTATATTTGTATATTTGTTTTCGTTTTCACTTTGGCCCCATCCAGCAGCCTGTCTGAAAGTCCTTTCTGTAATACAGGCTCAGAGGCATTGTAGTAGTAGGAACCCCCTGCGCTCTAAGCCCTGCAGCAGCTGGATCGAAACCTACCAGTGAAGGAAGACTCTTGTCTCCATAACTTTCTGATGTTGACATTGAAATTGCCATTAAATTCAATGTTTTATAAACCTCTAAAATGTATGTGCTTCTTGCGAAACGCCTCTCTTGTGGATGGTCCCAGTGTATTTATTTATTTATTTTGTGTTTTATAGAGCTCGAACGTGACCTGTTAGAGTATCCGAGCTCTTTATAGCGATAACAAGTTGTTTACAAAATTCGGTATAGGCGATATAACAAGCTATTACAAAGAGTAGGGCTAGGCGATCATGCGTACACTTGGGGCGAAAGCAAGTTATTTACAAGATTTGGAAAAGGCGATCAAGAGAACACTTTGTAGAGATAACAAGCTATTAACAAAGAATAGGAATAAGCGATCATGGGTAGTCTGGAGGGAGATAAAGCAGAATTTAGCGGGAGCAGAGGAGGACTGAACAACCCCAGCCTCTGCCCAATAAAGTGACAGTGAAATACGAATTATGCAAAATGATGAGCAAACGACCATGATACAAGAACGCAATGTTACAGCAATTATATCAAAACCGGCACACACAGGTAAAGTTCAGGTAAGGAGCAAAAACAAATCGCTGGGCAGCTGAACTATATATGTACTGAGTGTTTGTGGGAGGAATTTGCTCATTAAAGTCTTAGCTTCCTTTTTGAATCTTGACAAAGAAGGTATTCCTCTGATATTAGGCGGCAACAAGTTCCAGATTCTAGGAGTGGCCCCAGAGAAAACTCTGTTGTACGTTTTCTTTTTTATGAAGAGGGTTGGTTTCAGCACAAACCCTGGCACAGACTGGGAGTTCCTGCCTCCTCCAGATACCACGATTTTCTGGGCAAGATATACTTGACAATTTGAGTGTAATGCTTTGTGTGTGATACAGGCCAATTTGAGTTGGATTCTGGCTTCACATGGAAGCCAGTTCAGCGCCTTCAGGTGCGGTGAGATGTGGTCCAATTTTTTTAAACCTGTTAAGAGTCTAGTGGCTGCGTTGAGACAAGCTTTTAGGAGAGCCTTTGAGATCTTGGGTAGGCCAGAGAGGGATGAGCATCGGTATTTGATCCTAGTGATAACTAATGCCTGTACTGCCAATTTTAGGTCCGATGAATCTAGGAATGGTTTTAGTTTTCTGTGGTAGCTCAGGTGAAACCTGGCATTTTTGGCCAGTGAGTTGGTGTGGGCTTGCATGTTCAGGTTGGTGTCCAGTGTGCTTCCAAGTGATTTGGCTGAGTCTACTATGCTTGGTGCAGTTCAGCGTGGTGATTGAATTGGTCCATTCCAGAATGTCAGTGGAACTTTTCGGATGGGGAAATTAGTAAGAATTCAGTCTTTTGTGCATTTAGTTTGAGCTGGTTGCTGGCGAGCCATTGAACAGTCCGCTTTAGAGCCTCGTTCATTAATTTGATCTCCTCTAGGGATGAGATTTTGATGTAGATCTGAGTGTCATCAGCATACATGTGGAAAGATGTTGGCGGTATGAAGTATTTCAGCTATCGGTTCCAGACAGAGGTTAAAAAGGGTTGGGCAGAGAGTTGAACCTTGGGGGACTTTGATCGTTATCAGAGAAGAAGAGGATAGATTTCAATTGACTAAGAATCTCCGGGAGTGGTTCCGTACGAAGGATCTAAACCATTTGAGAATGGCTGCCTCTACTCCCGTCCTATTTTCAAGCCGTTCTACTAACTTCTCGTGGTTAACTGTGTTGAATGCCTGATAGGTCCAAAAGAATTAAGGGACACGTTTTGCCTTGGTCTAGTGCTTGAAGGGCGTCATTTACAAAAAAGAGAATAGTAGTTTCAGTACTGTGATCTGGCCTGAAACCAGATTGGCATTCGTCTAGCAGGTTGAATTTGGCGATGTTTTGGCTCAGCTGTTGTTGCACACATTTCTCAAGATCTTTTTCTAGTAGAGAAATATTAGATATTGGTCTGAAGCTGTCCAGTTCAGCAGGATTCAGTGTGGGTTTTTTATTTATTTATGTTTTTATTTATTTTTAAACTCTTTTTATTAACAGTGCTCATTCTGATTGACATATCCATCCATAGGTCACATTACATCTGATAAACAGGCAGTGTAAGGCATACAGAATAATCACAGTTAGCCAGCATCAAGACAATCACAATGGAACTCATTATCCTAGGCCCCCCCCATCCCCCTGTATCTCCTCCAATGCCCCCATATCTTCTTCCACTTTTTAGGGCAACCCCATCTCTTATAAATGGTCTCTTCTGCCCTCTGGCACCAGTCCAGGCCCCGCTCCCACTGTGGGGGCGCCAACGCCCCCCAAGCCCTGGCGATATTCCTTTTGGCCTTGCCAGCCGTGATGGCCAGCCAGAGTTCCCCATTCCTGGTCCAATCAGTGGGTCCCTTTATCATTAAGCAGCCATTTGGGTTCCCTCGGGACCGGAGACCCCACCACATCTGTCATTATGTCCGTGACCTTGGTCCAGAAGGTGTAACAATCTCTGGACAGTCCCAAAGAATGTGGTAAATAGACCCTCCTCCCACCCCCACATCCCCAAGCACACAGAGAGGACTGGCACTCCACCCCCCCCCAGGTATACGACAGAGTGCGGGGGTAGTACACCCGCTGCAGAATTTTAAGTTGCACCAACCGTAACCAGACTTTGATCGCAATTTCCCACTGGCTTTGCAGAGCGTCCCACCAATCGTCGTCGTCCAAGGGGCCCAGATCCCTCTCCCAGGTCGCCCTTAATGACACCAACGGGTCCGGCATATTGTTGATTAACTTGCGGTAGATCGTGAACATTGGCCTGTCCAGAATGGGGTCCAATAATAGCAGATCCTCCATGGGGGAGTATTCCGGGACGGACACACCCCCTCAAATATGGGATCACAGTGCGTGTACAAGACGTATGTAGTGATAGTGCTGCGAGTCCCGAAAGTCATATTCCTTCTGCAAGTATGCAAACGAGCGCGGGGCGTCACCCTTCCACACGTCCCCCAAGTAGCCAATGCCAATAAGTTGCCCGCCCTTGAAGTCCTGCAGCCTGGTCACTTCACTCAAAACAAGAAAATAAAGCCTACGGAATAGTAGTCTATCTGTCTAGTTTCCTAAGACTGGATACCATTAATTATCCATTCCCTTAAAAAATCATTTTTCAAAGGACATAATCCAAAAAATTATATTTGTAGAGTTTCTCCAATAGGACAAGCCATTTATCCACAAACAATCTCTTAATGTAAATGGTTTAGATATTTCTTTTAATTAAACTATGTTTCTTCATGAAATATTATCTCACATTTAACATAAATATACACACTTTGTACATAAATACAAAACAAACGCCACTAATACATTTACACCTATATACAAATTGTTTAGAACCAAATTTGAAGTTCTTTTTGCCCAACTTATTTAGAAAAAAGGATGTTTGTCTACAGTATCTCTGACAACATTCCTTATTTACAGATCACCAAGACAAAGCAAAATAAGTGTCTAAGGTTAGGAATGTTTAACCTTACTCTCTTTGACACTACTAAATTCTTATTTTGTCATCCAAGTCAAAAACACTTATTTTGTGTTGGTGTCTTCAACAAAACTGTGTCGACTCGTTTCAGCCTCTTATCAATCCAGGCCTCATCAGGACTAAACGGGCAAACATAGTATAAACATTTAGCAGTATTAGCCGGAAATCATGAAGCACGCAAGTCTCTTCTGGGTGGCTTTAAGAGTCTTGATACACTTACAGCAATGGACGCCACAAAAAAGAACCAAGTCGGCAATTTAGTCCATTCTGTTAAATCCTTCCGCTCGTTACAGAATCACAAGGGGGAGAAATCCTATCTGTTCGCTTCTGCCGTAAACACAGGTCGGGAGCTAAACCACCCGTGTCAACTCACTCAGCTGCTCCCCAATCCATAAGGGAGTCCGACCAGTCAGGGAGCCCTACCACCCTAGAAACCGATTCGCTTCTTTCCAGCGTTGGACCACTACTCTGGTGTGTGAGGGCAAATCAGTGCACGCCCTCCTGGTGTACAGTAGAGACTCGCAGTTTCCGCCTGGCATCACTGAGCGATCTACTCTATAGGCCGGCTCATACCTATCCCTGTACACCCAGTCGTTCACCACCTGGAGTTGGGACGCCCGGTAGTATAACTGCACGTCCGGCAGGGCCAGCCCACCGTCGTACACCACCCCGTATCAGCTTACGAAGCGCAATCCGTGGGGCACCCCCATCCCATAGAAGCGTCCGAACCGCCTGAGACACCCTCTTGAAGAATCCCGGCGACACCGGATATGGGGTGTTCTGGAGAATATATAGTAGGCCGGGTAGTGCCAGCATTTTGAAAATGGCCGCCCTGCCCATCAGGGATAGAGGCAGTGTGCGCCAGTGGCTCACATCCGTGAGTAGGCGCCTCAACTGGGGCTCGAGGTTTCGAGTGGAAAAACTCTGCCTTGTCTCTCGTAATAAATATCCCCAAGTACCTGAAACCATCACTTGCTACCACCGCCGGGCATCTGGATGGTATCCGCGGATGTCGGCCTGACAGAGGAAAGTTGATCGATTTCGACTAATTGATCCTGTAGCCCGAGTAGCTTCCAAAGAGTTCAAAGAGGTGGAGTGCCTGCGCCATCGACTGGTAGGGCCTAGCCATGTAGGGCAGGATGTCATCAGCATACAGGCTAATTCGCTCCTCCCAGTCATTAGTAAAAGCCAGGCCCCGAAACGAGCAATCCCTTCTAATCCAATGTGCTAGGGGCTCCAATGCCAGGGCAAATAAGAGGGGGGATAGGGGGCATCCCTGTCTCGTGCCCCGCCGGAGCTGAAAGGCTCTAGAAACCGTGCCATTCACCCATGCCATAGGTTGTTCGTACAGGAGGCGCACCCAACTGCAGAAGATCGGCCCGAAGCCCAACCTCCGCAGAACCATGAAGAGGTATGGCCATTCAATACTGTCAAACGCCATTGATGCGTCCAGCGCCATCAATGACGTCTGCGTGTCCCCCACCCCTTCAGTCATGTGCAGTA
Organism: Lissotriton helveticus; assembly: GCF_964261635.1. Taxonomy (NCBI): domain Eukaryota; kingdom Metazoa; phylum Chordata; class Amphibia; order Caudata; family Salamandridae; genus Lissotriton; species Lissotriton helveticus. The sequence goes on along the minus strand of NC_136057.1, from coordinate 369,353,622 downwards.
CGCCATACATACGTCGCAGATTGTGCCTGGTACTTCTGCGCGGCATAAAACCTGACTGATCTACGTGGATCAGGTCGAGCGGGAGCAGCCTGTCCGCCAGGACCTTCGCAAGCACCTTTGCCTCCATATGTATCAGGAAGATCTGCCGGTAAGGGGAGCAGAACTCAACTGGCTTGCCTTCCTTGTGTATAACCACAATTGTGGCCTCTCTCTGGTCCGGTGGTAGTACGCGTACCTGACGTGCCTCTAGGTACATCCTGAGGAGGGGCCCCGTGACAATACTTGATTGTTTCTTGAATATCTCAACCGGCAGCCCATTAGGACCCTGCGCCTTACCCGATTGCAGGGAACTGAGCGCGGCTCCCACCTCCTCCCCAGACAGAGCCGTCTCCAGGGTATCACTCTGGGACTGCGACAGGGTGGGAAGCGCAAAATCCTGAAAAAATTCTGCACAATCCTGCTCCGCCCTCGTACACACTGGAGTATAAACCTCCTCCGGGTACGTCGCGAATCAGTACTTGTGGTGGCCAGGGCGCCCGACTTATCGCGCACTACAGCCACCCAGGAGCGTTCTCTGTCCCTACGTTCCAGCCACGCTAGGAGCTTTAGGGCTTTGTCACGAGCTCTTTCTGCTTTAGTGCCAGGCCATGGCAACCCTCCGGCATGGAAACCCCTTCCTCCCCCTTTTCCAAATCCGTGATTTCATCCTCAAGCCTCCTAATCTGCAGGGAGTCCTCCTTCTTTTTGGCTCCAATCAATGCCTGGGCCTGTCCCCGTAGAACAGTCTTATATGCCTCCCACAGGATAATATGTGATGCTCCTGGTTTTCCTCAAAGTAGAGCTGGGAACCCTCCCTGAGCTTGTCTCTCAACTTGTCATCCTGGAAGTGCCAGGGATCTATCTGCGGGAACGCGGCCTTATTCACAACTGGCCCCCTCAGGGTGGCACCCACTGGTGAGTGATCGGAGAGACCCCGGGCCATAATTTGGGGGTCTGAAAATTCCCCCAACTGATCAGTCCGAGTCAGGAGGTGATACAGTATCGAGAAGGACCCGTGCCTGGCCGAATAGAACGTATATTGTCGCGCAGAGAGATGATGTGCCCGCCATATATCGCTTAGGCCAAATGAGTCCAGAAAGCCCTGTAAACTCAACTCCCCCCGGTATCCCCGCCCCCCCCCACCGACCTGTCAAGATCCGCCATGAGGACTACGTTCATATCTCCACCCACCATGAGCGTCCCAAGGGGAAGATCCGTCAAGAAGGCCCCCAGTCGGGCATAGGTCGTTGAGTGGAGGCCCGGCGGGACATAGCTTGAGCAGAAAACAATTGTGCGTCCCTCCCATCCACCCGCCACTGCAACCATGCACCCCGCATCATCTGTCCATTTCCCAGAAAGGACTATCGGGAACGTCTTGCGTATGAGGATGCCCACTCCCCTGGAACCAGATGTGAAGCCCGAGTGGGCCACCATTCTGTACCCAAAGCGATCCAGGGCCCGGCAGCTGTTGCCCCGCAGATACATCTCCTGCAGGAGAACCACATCTGGGGAGTGTCGCTTCAGGTGCTGTAGTACAAGGGTTCGTTTAATCTTATTGCCTAGGCCATTGATGTTCCACGTCCAAATCCTAGCCTGTGTCTGGGAGCCCATGATGCAATCGAGTCCCACCCACCGTTTAGACAGGAACCTACAACTCTGTCAGGCAGTACCCGCCACCGCTGCCCCTGAGGAGTTGACAAAGAGCTGAGCATAATCAACCCGTTTCTAACACCCTCCCCACCCCCCCACCCTCCCCTGGAATAACCAAACACCCCATCCCCCCAACTCCCCCATCCCTGCCAGGTGAGCCTCCAACCACCCACCAATGAAAAAAGCAGAGTGCCTGTCGCCCCAAATCCACAAAGTGTGTTTTTTTTTTAAGAAGGGGGTGACTTGACCAGCTTTCAGAGCGCCTGGTATGGACCCTAGCATTAGGGAGGCATGGATTATTGTAGTCCAGATGGGTATGATAAATTGTTTGGTTGCGGACAAGCAGTTTGAGGGGAGCAGGTCATTGAAGTGGCTGTTCGGTTTTATGGCGGATAGAACTTTCAAGATGGTATGGCCATCATATAACTTGAAAATAGTCTAGTGCGCTTGTTTTTTGGGTACTGCCTGGTGGGAATGTGTAGAGAGAGATGTGTAGCAGAGAGGGGAGAACGGATGCTAGCGGCAGAATTCAGCTTGTTTCCCAAAAGAGTTGATTTTGGCTGTAAAGGAGAACTCATCACAGGTTATTAGAGATTTTGTTGCTTCTTTAGAGGTTTCTGCCCGTATGTTTGATTGCTGTTTTACCATTTCAAAGAGCTTTCGAGGTCTGTTCTTAGCATTCTCCAGGTCCAATCTAAAGAATAATTTTTTTTGATTTGCGGATGCTCTTGTTGTGCGTATTTCTGGTCTTTCTGAGAAGTTTTAGTTGGGAAGCGGAGGGGTGTTGTCTCCAATTCCTTTCTGTTAGCCGAAAATGTCTCCTTTCATTATTTAGGGAACTGTTGAACCAGGGATTTTTGTCTTTAACCTGAATTCTTTTAAGTTTTTAAAGGGCTAAAGAGTTGATTATATCAGATATTGTTGAGTTGTAGTACTGAGTAAGTTTGATAACATTTGATAGCTTGGGGGGAGATCCTTCTCGCATCACGCTGCCAGCTTCTAAAAAGTCTAGGCTTTTAGTGTTCCTGAGCCATAGTTTTGGTTTCACTGGTTGTTCCTATCTTTTCTTATGTATGCCAGGTATTAGGAAGGTAATAGCGTGGTGGCCAGACCAGTCGCAAGGAGCAATTGACGTTAGCCCTACCGTAATTGCCTTTGAGATGATCCAATCCGGAGTGGAGCCTTTCATGTTGGTGGGTAGAGTGCAGGCTTGGGTAAGTGATTGGTCAGCTAGGAAATCTTTAAGGATGTTGAACTGACCTGACAGTCATTAAGCTTGTTCCAGTGAAGATTAAAGTCTCCTAGGAATATATCATTGGAGTGGGGGCGGGGGAAGGCATTTGCTGTAATTATTTCAATGAGGTGGTCGCTGAATGGATCATTCCTACTTAGGGGGTGGTAGGTGTGCATTTTGCACAATTGGTTAGAGTTGTTATTTATGGAGAGTGCGAGATATTCGCCGGAGTCAAGAGGATCAGAGCGTAGTTCGGAAACTGAAAGGTCAGAGAAGTAGATGCAAGCAATACCTCCCCCTTTTTTTTATTTGCCTGTCGAGCCTTCTGATGTTGTAGTTTGGAGGAACCAATAAATCCAGGCAGGGCGATAATGCAACGTTGAGCCATGATTCTGTTAAGATTGCCATGTCAATTCCTTGGCGCAGGATGAATGCGTCGATGTCGGAGGCATGCTTCACTGCCGATCGGCAATTAACGTTGTTGACTTTTGATATATATCTTAGTCATCAAAGTTCTGTGCCTGACATTCAGACTGCTTACAGGTAGCCCCCTCAAAACTGTGCAATGGAATTTCAGCCAGTGCCATCCTCCGGACTTCACAATGAGAACACCCCTATACCAACCATACCGTCACCCATTCGTCCCCTCCCAGACAGGAGGGCAGGTGAAGATGTGCATCGTAGAGGTGCCTAGGCTCTTGAATGGCCTTCCCCCATTAACTGAATTATAAGTGACCCGAAGCGCCTAAGGAAATCTCTTGTAGAGTACCTATTCATGGCCACATATGAACATTCATTGGCGTTTGTGTCAGGTTTAAGCTCATTCCGAGATCCTTGGTAATGTAGTGATCTCGCTGTGAGGTTAGCCAGACATGGTCTCCAGGTTCCTCGCCCACCAGCTGATCTTCATTCCAACTGGATGGGTCTTAATGCACATGCCTTCAAAAGACTGATTTCTGAAGTCGCTATGAGAATTGCCCGCAAAATAAGAATTGCCCTGCTTTTTCAGCCCCATTGCTTTGATGCACTGGGCTGCAGTTCTGCTTATGCTTCCCATAATTCCAGTAAGTGGACGCATGCACCACAGAGCAGTTCACGCTATCGGACCGCCTTCACTGAAGAAGAGCCTACCTAACTCTGGTATAGAATCAGCCAGTTGAATGGCCTACTTGGGAGGTGAGGTTGTCAGGAGGAGTTGGTAGGCCCAATCTCTTTCCCAGATATAAAGCTTTTAAATATCTTGCCTTCATTGTATATGTCTTGGCACACACACATGGGGAAAGTTAATTTCCTTGTGTTATATTGTGTTACCTGGATTTGTAAGTGTTTCTACCATGTGTATGGTCCTAAGGTGCCTTCGGACAATAGGCATCGCTTCCGGTATTCTAATTGGCCAGCATGGTGGTGTTCAAGGAGTGGTTGGCTGTAGAAATTCTACCTGTCCAAAGTATAATTATTAGCGCAAGCACCGGAACTGACGACTTGCTAAAGGCACACAAGCTCAGCTGCTGCGGCGTGTTGACATATCAGTTGCAGGAAAGTAGGGGTTTGTAAATGCAAATGTATACTTTCATACACTAAAAGAAAAACAAATGTCCTGAGCCACGTTCATATAGTAACGCAAAAAGTAAGTCCACACAGTAGTCTTTTCCACTATTCTTCTTTGATGCTTTATTCCAAGTCTTGCAAATATATGCTTCAGTCTCCATCTCAAGAAACAGATAGCCACAGAGCCTTCACAAGAACCTCCACCAAAATCTAATTTAGTGTAAAATATAAAGTAAAAAGAAAGAGGCACCTAAAAGTGAAAAATTCACCCAAGTAGTGTATGTGAAGTAAAAATCAAGAATGGAAGGAGAAAAAGGAGAGTACCGAAAAAGTTTGTGTTCTAAATAAAAAATGCTCATCAAGAAAGTGCTCATCAAGAAAAAACAAGACTTATTTGTGATATAGAGTAATAGAAAACAGAAACCAGAACAAGCATTGGAAATGCAATAGGTCTCGCAGCATTAGAGTTAGTGCTTTTAGAATTGTTTATGGGTTTTTTTTGTAAATCTTTAGCATTTTTGTTTCCTGTAGCCAATGCTAAAGAATTACAAAAAAACACTCAAACCTAAATCTGATGGTATTTAGTAAGGTTTTGCTTCTATGACCGCTCAAATCTACAACAGAGAATGGTGCGGGAACTAACCCAAAATTCATGAAATATAGGCAACTATACCAGGATATTTTCCTCCTGGGAAAAAATAAAATTAACTAATGCACATTTCAGTAAACGTGCCCTTGTTTATTACTATCAAACCCCAGCTAGAGGGACAAGACTTACAGCTAACCGTCCATCATTATGGAGAACGCTTCTGAATTTAATAAACATGGAGGGCATGGACTGATACAGTGAACTACCAAAAGTACAGACTTTTCAAACCTCTGTGACAACAACGGCCCGATGCTCTACCATCATTCGGACTATTCCTCCGATGCTTCTGGGCCACTGAAGAACACAACACTAACAAGGTGAAAGGAAAATAACAAACACGCATCGAGGCTTTCAAGAGTACTTCCATTCGAGATACCCTCACAACACAATTGCCCAGTAAAATAACTGGATGCCAATTCAGATAAAGTGCAATTCAAAAGACCACTGAGTCATCTATCTATCTACCGATAGATGGAGACGGGGCTGTCAAACGTATTCCACTGGGAATAGGCACAGAACCCAATACACTCTTGATATCCTGCTAAAGGGAAAACATGCGAAACAGATGGCAAGTCGCACTACAAGACCACACTAGTTTATTTCGACCGACAAAGCCTTTGTTATGCAACCTGTTGCCTTTGTAAACAAGGCAGGACGTGTCTATGAGCAGCTTAGAGGAACATTTTCCTGTAACTAGTAACCCTAAAATGATGCTCAAACTGTATGCATATCACATGGATGGATGTGAAACACTTCTGATATTTAAATAGTTATTGTGCAGTAGATTACTTAGCATAAAATATATGGCAGTGTTCATCAACAACCTTCTGAAAATAGATGCAAAATTGCTAGTTTTTGGTGAAACGGGGTACTTAGATCAAACGGGGCTCCCCAGATATGAATATACTTCTCCCAAGACACAAAGGCATAAATTCAGGTCTGATTGGTCACATTCAAACTAGGTTATAGCTAAAATCAGTCACCTTTAACAGCCAAGAACGATTATCAATGGACATCCAACTGACATATCAATATAATAAAAGGGACAGGTGCAGTAGGTGTCAAAGCATAACAAATCAAATGATTTTTCCTATTCAATGTAGCCTTTGGTATACATTAATCCAGTGCGTCACTAGTTTAGGAGTCATGTCACAATCACGGTACAAAACTATAATTTTTGTTTTACAAGGTTCATTGGCCAGTACCAATGTAAATGGCCGCGAGTAAATATCGACGCTGCATTGTTTTAGTACAACTAAAAATAAAAGCTAGTAAGCTGATTGTGTCGCCGGTCGCATGAACAAATGCAGTATGGGGGCGGGGGGCATGAAGCTGGATGTGCAGCGCAAGTTGAGTAACGTACGTCAACACCGATCTATCCCTGAACGTGCTTAGATGTCAGAACGGCTATGGCTCCCACTGCCACGTTACCAGAGCACGAGGGGCTGTTACCAATGAAAACACACGAAAATCCGTCAATCATACAGAGAGCGGACGGCCTGAAAGTTTCTTTCCACTGCGGAGCCGAGCAGCGTGCCCCAGGCCCTCTGTTATTACCGTCAATGAATGGGCCGCAGTCAAATTAGAGCTGCCATTTTAGGTTACGGGTTAGAGAGCTTCTGTGTGCAAGGAAACAAACACATACCCTGCTCAGACACAGCAACACAACCGGAATGCGTATTTTACATGTGGCGATTATCTTCCGTTTCACACACATGAACAGAGAGAGAAGCAGATCTGGGAGAACGGGGACGTGGGACTATGCTGACCGGAGCCCCTTGTCTCGAGGCACCCATACTGCGGCCAGGCAGGCATTTCAGCTTTACGAACACACATTTACGGGTTTACCTAACAGAAAAGTAAATAAAGCGCCCTATTTCTAAACTGGAAGTGCTCGTATTAGGCAGGCACTTTAAATAACAACCATCAACTCGTACAGGAATGAGCCCTTAAGGAAAATATGTTGGTTTATTTTTGGAAGAGTCCGGCTGGGAAAAGGTAGAAGCCAAATGCTCCTTCTTTCTGCCTTTGTCCGTGGTTATAAATACTTGCTTTGGGAGAGAGTCTAGAGAAGCAGCTCAAGAAGCAGGGCACCCCACGTGAGATGATTAGCATTTGGGAACCCCTTGGCAAGGTGTTATCCTTCTCATATGGTGGCTGCTGCCCGTAGCTCCTTCTGTCCCTCGACTAGTGCCTGCCCTGAAGGAGCTGCGGATGGACAGGGCAGATCAATCAACGCACGTATGATAGCAACCCCATCCCCCAATCAAAGTCAGGAAGGGTGACTAATGGCCTCAAATCACCTGAATGGTGAACGTGCGCTGACCTCCCACTGTGGATGACGGCCCCCCACCACCTCAAGACTCGTTAGACAAGACGGAGGGAAGAGAGGGGAGGGGGGAGGAGAAATGCGGGCTTTGGAATGTAATTGACACGGCCGGCCGGTCGTGAAACTGAAAGCATGGCCGGCCGGCCGTGAAAGCCTTTGATGCGGCAGGGGAAATGCGAGACGGCGGGAAGGGGAGGGGGCGGAGCGGGTAAACAAAGACGGACGTGCACGCGCTTTTAAGCTCAATGCGCATGCGCATTGAGCTTAAAAGTCACGGGCACTGCAAGGAATCGCCACGATTCCTTGCAGTGTGGATAAAGAGTGGATAAGTCCCAATACTCTCGCTTGCTCGATGCGCATGCGCATCGACAGGCGAGACCTAAAAATGAGAATATAACCAGCCCAGTATGATCTCCATTTTGAACAGAATTATCCCCTCAAACTATGCTAATGCAAAAGAAAAACTCACCACAAGCAACAATATCCGTAGGAAAAGTATAGATGCAATCCTCTTTCACAGTCAAAAGGTACTATCCATATGCTCATATGAACCCTATATCAAATTGTAAATAGATCATATTCAACTTGTATACATTTTCACTATCCCTTCATACAGTTGTTTATCAATGCTGGACCACTTACAATATAACTGACACCATCAAGTACAAGGTATTGACGTTCCGCAAAGTAACTCCTTCAATAGGGAATCATCCTCAAACACTTGAGTTCTGTCCTCCGAGGGTCAAAAAGTATATGTGTATGTAAAATTGCCAATTACCGACCACTAAAATTAATAAACGTGCGCGTCATTATATGGACACATATTATAAAATATTACGGTCTGATTTTTACCATGTGTCATATGCCTCACTCGCATTCAGTGACCACACAACAAAATGGCATATTCACAAAACATCTAAAAATAATGCTAAAATTGCAAGCAACGAATCTTAAAGCCCAAGGCTTCATAGCAGGAAAAGCAGATTGTTACCTCGTAAGGTCACCAAAACTTTAGACCGGCATACTACGAACCATAACAGTCTGGTATTTGCCAGTTTCCTATGCCGTACACACGTCCAGTAACTAAGCAGTACAGTGGCAAAGCCACAACACAACCATTTATCTTAAGATAAAATTACACTATAATTACACGCACCGAGTACTGAATCCCAAATCCTCATTACAAAATGATATATATACGGGTTATTAAGAATCGTGAGAGCTTCGACGTAGAGTGCTCAGCTGCAGATCCTGGAGTGTTGCACAAGCGCCATCTTGTAGTGGCTTTTTATACACTATCACTTCGTAAAAAACAGAAAAAGGTCTCCCAAAAGGATGGGAATACATTTGTAACGAAAAACAGCGCCATCTTAGTATTGTCACACATTAGGACAATAGTATATTTGAAGTATCATCAGCCCCTGAAAACGGGGGAACTTCAATTGTATTAGTCTACACTATATAGATAGTGCAAACAATGTATATAACACCCTCACAGGGCAAACAAACATTATTTAAAATAAGTTCCAATTCAGGCAAACAAAAGGTACTCGCATGCTATAAAGCGTGACAAAAAATAAGTCCCACATGTATTACCTAAGTTGCATACTATTGGGCCAAACAGATTAATATTAGTATATCCACTATACACCGTACGTATTATAATCAAGCTCGAGGCTGCACATAGGCGCGACACACGCCAGATTTGACCACATCATAAAAAGTGAAATCAGACTCCCTCAACTACAGTGCACCTGTAAATGCTATTACCGCACCATTATTTGAGATTCTCTCACACTGTGGGTTGAGCATCCAGTATTAGTTATAAGGGGTGCACGTATTGCCTTTCATAGTCTCCTACGAAATCTAAATAAGCGTCAACTACACCCTCTGTGATCTATGATCTCATCAAAAACTGCTATTGACCATGACAAGGTCTCAAACTCCGCCATAGCAAAAGAGAAAGGAAAAATTATTAAAGAACGGAAATGCAAATGAAAAAAAAGTATAAAACTGGAGGGGAAAAGAAGAGTGTCCCAGAAGATATATCATCCAACAGAGATTGAGAGGAAATCTCACATATAGCACGGTAGTAAGTAGATACCTTATCAAGTGAGTAGATACACAGACCCAAATAACCTTGAGTAAAAATAGTAAGAATCTGTCCAGTCTCTCCTTAGCAATTATACACATAAGATTCTTATATAATAACATAATCTTCGCATGAGCACATATTTGACATATATGTCAGGCATGTGCCATATCATTTGAGAACAATAATGGACCTTTCAGCCTCAGGGGAGAGAAATGGACAAAAAGGAAGTCTCTCCTCAATAGCTATGCACATACATTTTTTGGTCACATTTTCTTGACTACAAGTAATTAGAGGCATATAGGTTGCATTTGCTGATTAGCCCCCATTTTTATGTGCCCCAAAAATATTGTAATTCTGAATTGATATTAATGCCCATATCTACAGTATGTTTTAGTTAGTTTTAGTATTCAGCAGGCTTCACATTGGCGTACTTTGAGTTCTCTATTGCCACCTCTAATATCACTTGGTATCGATTCAATACCATGAAAAACAAATTATAATTGTGTGCTTTGTGCTGAACATTCAAGGGCGTGGGTCACTATTGGATATCTTGAGTCTAAGTTTTTCAGAGCCCTAAAATGTTCAGATGTTCTAATGGCATCTAATGGTACTGCCTATATAAATGTTGGCGCATTTGCACACAATGGCATATACCACATACTTCGTTGAACAATATATGTGTTTGATTTCAAATTTATCTGAACCATTATACTGAAAATCGCGTTTGCCCTGTATGGCAAACTTGCACATGCTGAAATTACCACACTTCTATGAGCCCATAATTAGCGTGTGTAACCATGTGCGATAATTTTCTCTCTGTTTCGGATAGCTGGGGCTAACAATGTTACACAAAGTTCTCCCCTTATGGTAAATAATATCTGGGTGTTTGTTAATGTGTGTGGATAGACTGGGGTCAGATGTCAATAGATGCCAATGTCTTTTTAATATATTGAAAATTTTGTGTGACCATGGATGGTAACCGGTCACTAATTTCAACGATGTTGCCACATGTGTCTTGTTTCACTCTGGATTTTAGGGTGTCAGTCCTTGACAATTTTGTAGCTCTTTGTCTTGCGTTATGTACCACCCTTTGTTCATAACCTCTGGCCAAGAATCTCAGTTCCATGTCACTAGCGCAATTGACAAGCTTTTCGTTATTAACTAAACTTTCTGCGGGCCCTATAGAATTCGCCATAAGGAATAGCATTCACTTGTACTCTAGGGTGTGCACGAGTCGAGTGCAGTACAGAATTGCAGGACATGCTTTTTCTGTATAATTTACTCTTAATTCTGTCATCTTCAATAGGTAATTCTACGTCCAAAAATACTATGCTCTCTTTACTATATGACATGGTAAATGACATATTGAATTCCTTGTTGTTTGAATACTCAGAAAAGTCTTTGAGTTCTTTCTCGCTTCCTGTCCAAATGAGTAGAATGTCATCAATATATCTGCCATAATATACAATGTATTCCTGCCATTTAGTCCCCGATTGGCCACAGACATGCGCTGCTTCAAACCTCCTCATGAAGAGGCTGGCAAAGAACGGTGCAAATCTAGAATCCATTGCGGTCCAGCATCGTTGTTGGCTCCAGTTTTGTTTAAATAAAAACACATTGTGCTCCAGAATTGTACGTGACATAATGATTAACATCTCTGAATGTTCTATTAGTTCCCCAAGTCTTTTGAACAAAAAATATTCAAGTGCCAACAGGCCCTGGTCATGTCTGATGTTCGTGTATAACGACACTACATCTAGTGTCACCAAAGTCATAGAGGCATCCCAGTTAATGTCCATTAGAATGTTCAAAATGTGTTTCGTATCCCTGATGTTAGAAGCTAAGTTAATCACATAGGGCTGCAGAAAGGTATCAACAAATTCTGAGATTTTCTCTGTGTAGTGTAGTTCCTATATTCCCAATAGGCTCTGCGCATTGGAATAATATATCCTATAGATGTGACGTAGGACTTATGTCTACTAGGTCTCTATTGAATATATTAAACTTAATTGTGAGTGCCAGCTAGCTCAGAGATCACTAGAAACTTTCTCGAATTCACAAGAAGGGATTAGTTTCTGACAACCGCATAAACATGACCACTTTGTTTCCCCAAGATAAAACTGATCTTCAGAGTCGTGGAAAGAATAGATAGATATTTTACTCAGTCATTCGTGCATGCTTTGTTTCACCAGAGGTGCAGAGAAATGGAGAGACGGGCGTGTTTGAAAAAGTATTTATTGAACAGTCTTCTTTCTCATGCAGAAGAAATGAACTGCTACAATCGCGATACAGGCTGTAAAGTATAATGCATACAGCAAGAAGAGTATTATAAAATAATACTGTAAAAGCATGGTATGGTTTCTAAGCCATAAAATACATACATAAATAAATAAAGACTAAAAAGTACTCAACTGGTGCTTCTAAAATACGCCTACCCCGATGTACCTAACCTAAGTCTAGTACGAGGGAAGAAGTAAATGTGGTGTAGCATAAGATTAGTATTCTTTTGCCAAGAATCTATCCAAGATTTCTCTTAGGGTCTAATCAGCTCCGTACCTTGGTTTAGAATGAAGGAGGTCAGTCTCAAAACTCGATTTCCCAACAACCCGCAAGGGTAGCTTGGAAACACTGGAGCTGGATTCCTCGGCAAGAGAAAAGGCAGCGTCTCTCTCAGTGCGTCTAAATATGGTTATGATTTCTATGCCTATATAAGGACATGGTGATTTAAACCTATATAAGGGCATGAATCAGTAAAATTACACTAGGGTCCTAAAATGCTATACAACATCTGTTGGACCCCCTATTCCTGACACTATCGGCCTTCCTGGTGATCTAGTGGCATTCTTGTGGATTTTAGGGAGGAGATACAGACAAGGAATTCTAGGTTTATCAATCAATAAGTATCTGTATTCATCTTCGTTCAATAAGCCCTTTTCATTCAATTTTTTTCAATTCTAGGTTAATTCACTTGATCTCAAACATTGGGTTAGATGTCAGTCTTTTGTAACAATTCTCATTTGTCAGTTGACCCATAATTTCTTCCTCATACATTGTCCTGTCCATAACTACAATGTTGCTGCCTTTATCGGCTTCTGTAATCATAATTTCAACATTGGAGCTGAGTTGTCTAAGGGCATCTTGTTCATTCCATGTGAGGTTATTGGTGTGTGACCACACCCTCTTGTGATTTATCGTCTTTTCACATTTATCAAGTTCTTTACTGACTATTTCGTAAAGCACCTCAATGTTGTTGCCACTGGTTAATTGTGGGGTCCATATAGATTTTGGCTTTAATCCGCTGTCAATACTTAAATACGTGCAACATTCCAAATCAGTCAACACTGCATCATCATAGGGCTGAGGCATGGCTCTAGCTTTACCATGTACGGTAGATTAGAAAATAATGCACCGTGATAGTGATTCGTCCTCGATTGGCAGGATCCCAAGATCAGAAATCTGGTCTTATAATAGACAGTATGGCCACTAGGACTCATGCCCTCTCACATGCTATTGGAACTACTACCATTTTGCACCATTTGGTTTCCATATTACTGTCACTGCACTAACAACTAGACATTCATTCATGCTTGACCTTCATCCACCTTCAATAATCTTCCATTACTCATATCCTTCTCTCCATCGAGGTGATCTTTTGACGAGAAATTAATAATCAGTGATCCTCGGTCCATGGAATAATGATAGTTAAATGTTAGTTGCCCCCACACATCCTCCAAATTTACTTCTTCCCCTCGAACTTCGGTACAGACAAGACAGGAGCCACAAAGGCAGGAGGCAAGTTGTTTATTGCAAGATAAGCCCTTTTTTTACAGGCATATCCGGTTAGCATTGCGTCCTCCCTCTAGCCATACTTGACTGCCAGGCTTCACCCAACAAATAGACCAACACTCTATATGCATTATCACATTTGCACAGCATCATACTCCACACTTCACAGCGTGCTCATTCAGTTCATGCATACACAGATGTATAATTTCACTGCCTCCTTCCCTTTTTTACATACATGTCAACCCAGTCTATACAGCGTCCCCTTTCCTTATACACAGGACAGATGTCAGATGTGTAGTAAAGTGATGCCATTGCGCACTAGGACCACTGTGGTTCTGGCCATACTCTGAACAGGAACTACGTGATATGCGGGGTAGGTATTAGGGTGTGGTTCTGGGAAGTATGACGTAATGAGCAGAACGTGAATGGTTGTTCAGGGGTGTAGAATTTACTAAAATATCTACATGTCCATGGGACAGGATGCTTCATAAATCTACTTGTCCTGTAACAAAATCCACTTGTCAGATTGTTGTAATGTAGTGTGATGACATATTATTGCAGCAATCTCATTATATAGGAGCTCTGACAATAACCTCTCTGATTATGTCAGAACTCATACCATAGTAGGGTTTGAATGCAACAAATTCCCTTATTTTGTGACCTTTTAGGAGACCTACATATTAGCACTGGAGTTAGAGGTATGCAATAGTTCGCCATAGTTGGCATGCCCTTTTGAGTCTGTGCAAACCTACTAACTTGCATGTTTTATGGGTTTTCTTAAGCTTGTCTCTAACAAATTTCCCATATAGAGAGAGGTTGGAAATTTGCTTCTGGCAAAGGTAGAAGTAAAACTTCTTCCAGGGCCAGAGGAAAAAAAGTGGTTGGTGGGAATATGAACTTGTTATTGCTCAATAGATTTTCGCATGAGCAAATTTACACATGCATATTTGCTTGTGCTAAAATGCAATTCACAAATATTTTCTAGATGTATGATTTCCTCACCTACTTCTGTAAATTCTTGTGAATTCATGAAAGCTGTAAATCTGCACTAATGAAAGGACAAATACCATGTATGCATTTTGTGAGTTTCTTTAAGAATTTGGCCCCTAATTAGGTCTGGCTGTACCCAATACCTTCTCTCTAGTTACAGGCTGGCTTCTCTGTGAGTGGCAGCAGTCTGCTCTTTCACAAGGAGCATATCGGCACACAAAGTACTTTTTTCTATTGCCAGGAACTACTGTGGCAGTGTGTGGTTTTGAGACCATATTTTTTGCTTTTGCAAATGTTTGCTATAATGATGGGCCCGCAGCTTACATCACAAAATTTTACAAAAACCATGTCAAAATCAGACCGGCATTGACAAACCAAAAGGCTGACCACCAATTTCATACCCCACTGGCTTTTCCAGTGCTTGTTTATTTTCATGTTTCCTATATGTTTATTGAAACTGATTTCCCATTGTGAATATTTTTGTGAGTAACTAGCATGCATCAACACATTTTACTAAATGATGCTTTAAAGAAATGATACCTAAAATTTCAAAGTAGTTCAGAAAAATGTGTTTTCCCATTTGGATTTTTTGCTTTCAGACTTTTGCATACAATCATAGAGCATTCTGGGAGTATTGTATCTAGCCTCATAATGTTAAACTTTAGAAACGTTGTAATTTTTTTTATACTGGAACCACTGTCAGTAGTGCAGTCTGAACTTACATTTCCTTCCAGCGTTCACCCTAATAATAAAGGCTTTCTATGAATGAACCATAAATACAGCTTTGAACAGCATTAACACATGGACACAAATACTACACTGCAGACCATACCCTTCCATGATCCATAATGTGGAATTGTAATTTGACAGCCGAAGGGGTTGTGCTGCCAGTGGTTGTGCCTTCTTGTCTCAAGGATAAAATAAACATATAAACTTTTTGTCTTCCTGGGTGTCGGGCAAAAGGAATTCCACACCCCTGACAGAGAATATGAAATGTTTAACTGCATGCTCCAGGGCTGGGGAAGACGCTACAAGTGGAGACAAGTAGGGGATTACATGCCAGTGGAAAATAAATGTTTTCTACCTGAGAGTTTGCAACGGTACGGCAATCTGCTTGCATGTACCCAGTATCGATGCTAAGCAGTCTGCGACAGGCACACGTGGAGTCAAAGACCTGCTCCAGCCCATACACGACCACAGAAAAAAGCTAAAGCAGTGCAGGGGAGCGTATTTGGAACTCCCGCCAGTGCCGCTGGTGATTTTGGTAGAGGCGCTGCACTGCGCCCCAAGCATAAAGCAACTATTCAGAAAAAGCAAGAAAATAACCATAACACCAACATGGTACAAGAAAAGAGACCATAGTCGCAATGAAAGTATACCGTGACACAGGCTTCTGCACACGGCCAATGCTTGCAGAAGTTGTCTGAGTTGCCCTGCATAGCTAAATCAGCTGAACGACACATGGTAGCAAAATAGCAGCAGAAGGGAGCACAAAATACAATGCAGCTGTGTTCTTAAAGCCATTTGTGTTCCTATTTTGGCGGGCTCCTATTGAGAAGACTCACTCCTAGACAGAGAGCTACTATCTTTAAACTTTTTTGTTTTTATTATTATCCCATTTCTTCTTAGAAGAATCGGGTGCTTGCATGGTGTTATCCTTTTCATGACCACCCATGAGTTGAGGTTTTATAGCTCTAGCTCCCAAACTATCTCTACCTAATTCAGCATTGGTTTCTGTGATAATTTGAGGTAATTCACGTTCCTGATGTAAAGGAGTTAAATCTCTCAGGCATTGGCGTAATGCCACTGCTGCTGCCTCCCCTTTTATATTTGCTAATACAGCTGATACCCGGGCAAAGGTACCTAATAATTTCATCCCTAAGTTCAGAGAAAGTTCTGCTCCATACTCAGTCTGTATTTGCCTTAATACATCTGGTATTACTGCTAATGACGGGATACCATGTATTCTGGTATATATGGCAGGAAAAACTGTACCCCAAGTGGTACTATCCTCCATTTGGGGAGCCTTCTCCATTGGCAAGCAGATTGTTAGCATTCTGTGTTTTTCTTGAGGGTGTGTGTGTGGAAATACTGCCTCTAGCTGTGCTATATTTTGAGATATCCAGAATGGTATTTGCTCCAGTTTAGTGGGAATTTTACCCATAACTGTCTATAGCGTTTGTGGTGTAATTTTAATTGTAGAACCCTGTATTTGTCCTGCTTGTGTAGCTCTTGTTGGCTGAAGTGTGAGTGTTCTCATCACAAACTGTGTCAGGTTTCTGTAAAGTTGTATTATTTCTTTATGAAGTAGATGTAGGTCTGCTACTGGCATTGTGTCAATCTCTGGATGTGGCGTGTAAGCCGCAAAGACTGGCCAAGTGGCTCCATCTCTTCCGAGTGGACCTAGTCTTGCTTTGTCTTTTGTATTGGGAAAGGTGCCTTTAAACCAGTTTATGTGCTCCTGGTAGGTGAGCTGAATTTCAATGTCCTCATACGGACAGTATTCATTTGGTGTTTCATCTTCAGTGTAAGAATGAAATGTATTTGATTGTGCATCTTGTTGTAATATAACACGTCAGCCATAGATTGTGGAGCACTGTGCCTAGTGCGTTCCACATTCTCCTAGGGCTGACTGTTCCATGTTCTGGCAGTTAACAGCTGACCAGCCAGAGAGGGAGCCACGCATTTTCCACTCTGAGCTTTTATATGAATAAACCCTCTTACCTCTCTACAACCGATCATTGTATTGATTACTTCATTTTGGCGACGATCTGGCTGCAGCCTCCGCAGTGGAAGTGGTCGGAACCCAGCGTGACATCGTAACCCCGTTTTGTCATCCGAAGCGCATCGTGTACACAGTGCTACACAGCGATGGTATGAGGAGCTGTGTGGTGGTGATTCAGCGGGTCCTGAGTGCTATTGTCTACTTGACTCTCAGTGACTTGTATTTCTGCTGCCAAGTTGTTGCTGGCCAGTTGTGAGCGAGAGCGCATGCATTTGAAAGAAGCGCGAGCAGCCTTTTGAAGAGAGCGCGAGTCGTCTTTCATGACGCAGGGATAGCGCTACGCTCGATCTGCTCTAGAAACAAGACGCAAACCTCTTCTCTCATCACGCTATCACAACAAGGCCTATCTCCTTCAGAGAAAACGTGCAAACAACGTAGCAGCCATTTTGTTTTTTGCGCAAATCAGCTACTGACAAAAAATTTATCGATCAGCATCTGAGCACTGACCTCATATTGGAAAACTCCATATTAAGAAACGTTTAAAAGGTACTATTTGTTTTTCTTTTGTTATTAACGTTTCTCTTTCACGTTATTTCAACATATTGTGCAACTTTGGATTTTTTTTTTTTTACAATTTACCTCTGTCACTGTTGAATAGTGTTTATAATAACCATGGCAACTCAAAACTCCATAGTCACTCCACCTATATTTTTGGCCTCTCCAGGACCACTTGCAATAGAGTGGGAAGATTGGTTGCCTATGTTTGAGACTTATATTGATGCGATAGATGGATCGAAATTTAGTGCTGATCGGAAAAAAGCTTTGTTACTGAACAACCTAGGAAAGGAAGGACAGCGTATTTTTAAATATTTACCGACTGCAACTCTACCTAATGGTAATGCTATAGAGAATGTGTTTGATGAAGAAAAAAAAGTCTAGAAACAAGATTCGCTAAAGAAGTTAATTTAGTGATGAATCATCACCAATTCTACACTCACAAACAAGGTGAGAATCAGTCAATAGACGAGTTTGTGTCCAAATTAAGAGAACTATCCTTAAAATGTAAATTCGGTGCCATGACGGATGAAATGGTGCGCGATCAGCTAATAGTGCAGTGCAAGTGTAGAAAGACCCAAGAAAGACTTTGGGCAGCCAAGAACCCAACCTTGAAAGATGCCATTGAATTAGCGAAAGTTGTTGAACACTCACAACTTTGTATGCGTGAGATGAGCAAGAAAGAAGAAGTATCTCATAGCAACATTTCTTCAATGCAGAATGCAGAATCAGAAGTTGCAGCTATATCGAAACCTGGAAAATACTTTCAAAAGACTAATTTTCAGAGAGGAAGACAACAGTTTAGGTCATGTTACAAATGTGGAGGTCCTCATAATCCTGACTACTATAAATGTCCAGCCATAGATAAAAATTGCTTAAAATGTGGACGAAAGGGTCACTTTTCAAATATGTGCAAGAAATCTTTCAAACAGAGAGTTGCGACCATTGATAGTGACAATAGTACTGCTCTTGCTGATATTGAAGGCGCATTCGTACCGTCGGATAAAATTCTATGTGTGGATGACCCTAAAGACCAAGTTGGTAGAAGAAATCGACCTAAAGCAGAGTTTAAAGTTAATGGAGTCCATGTAGACTTGATGGTTGATTGTGGATCAATGTATACTATCATTCCTAAATGTACTTTTGTTAAGTTGTGGCCTAACCAAAAATTGCTTCCCAAGGACATTAATCCTGGTGGGTACCAAGGGGAATCCATTGACATTATTGGTTTTATGGAGTCTACCATTGAGTTTAAGGGAAGAAAAATTGATGGTAAGGTATATGTATCAAGAGATGGACCACCTATCTTGGGGTGGGTGCACCAGTTTGATTTATATATTATTATAAATCCCAGAGCTCCTACGCAGGTGTTAGTAGTGGAAGATCATTCATTAGAAGATATTTTGAATGAAGCCAAAGATGTGTTCAGAGAGGACTTAGGTTGTTTTAAGGGCTATGTGCATAAAATAATGTTGAAACCCAATGCCGTCCCTGTACAGCATAAAGCACGCAGAACACCTTTAGTAGCTAGAGAAGCAGTCGGTTGACAAAGATGCTGTACTGAAAAAAGAGAATGAAGGGGCTGTCGCGTTAATCCAAGATGCTTTGGATTTGTGTGAACCTCAGGCTTTAGATAGAGATGTGTGGATCAGTGCCATGCTTGCTGATAACGCCATGTTGGAACTCAAAGATCTGATAAGGAAAGGGTGTAAAAGAGAGAGTACTGTCTCCATCACGAATAGGCCTTTTGTGAAAATTTTAGATGAATTGTCAATCTGTGAGGATATGGTAATTATGAGAGGAGACACATTCGTTCCTCCAGTATCTCTTAGACAGAATTTAATCACTTTAGCTCACGAAGGACATTTGGGACAAACTCGTACGAAACAGAGGTTGAGAACGAATTGGTGGTGGCCAGGCATAGATTCTGATGTGAATCATTATATCACGAATTGTCAAATATGTAAAGAGGGTGAGAAACGTTTAAAAGTTGGTTCACAAACGTCCTCTGGTCACATATCTGATCCAGGTGGACCCTGGCACACTGTGTGTGTAGACTTCATAGGTCCGATGAATAGCTTGAAAGAAAACTTGCGCTTTGGTGTTATGTTAGTAGATGTGCACACGAAATGGTTAATAGTTAAATTTTTGAAGGATATAACAACTTCAACTACTGTTAATGTCTTAAAGGAGATTTGGAGAGACGAAGGCTTGCCTTCTGTACTGTTGACTGACAACGGTACACAACTAACATCCTTGGAAATGAAAGCATTTCTGTCTTCGTGTGGCATTAAGCACACCCGTACTTCTCTTTACAATCCACAAGGGAACGGAATTGTTGAGAGAGCTAATCGCCTAGTCAAGGGTGTCATTCAGATGGCTATCTCTAGTGGTCAAAATGTAAGTTCAATGGTGTCAGACATGATTTGGGCTTATCGCTCCAGTGTACATAGTGTTACCAACAAAACACCTTTTGAAATGATGCGTGGGAGACTTCCTAACACAAAATTAGTCCCCACATTGTTAAAAGAACTAGTAAGCAAGGATGTGTTGCCCACTAATTTGTCTTCAATTCACTCGCAGGATAAGGTGATTAGCGAAAAGAACTTGACAAGAATGATTTGTCCAGGGGACTGGGTAAAAATACGCTCTGGAAGACCTGGTGTTTCATTTAGAAAAATTTTGGGTCCATTTAAAGTGAAACTCACCTTACCTTATTGTGTGGTTTTAGAAAGTGGAGAAAGGTGGAACTACAGGCGGGTGGCTCTATACCAGAAAGGTAATGTACATTCAGGGAATCTTAGCAAGGTGCTAGTAAAGAATAAGAAGGGCAACAGTTGCAACGACAATACATTCTTGTCCATGTCTGATCGTGACTTGATTCACAATTCTGAATCTCATGAACCTCACTTCTCTGATGGTGTGTTACAGGGGGGAGGTGATACTCCCGCTTCTACTCTCACTTCCGTCTCTGCTTCTACTTCTGCTTCTACTTCTGCTTTCACTCCTGTCCCTGTAGATTCCAACATTGTGAGTCAATCCACTCGTGAAGTAAGGTTGTACAGAAATCGATTTCCTCCTGGTTATCTGAAAGATTTTGTATGCAAATAGATGCACATGTTCATCTATAGTCAATCTTATGTTTTGTGAAATGTTATAGAATTATATTTCTTTCTTGTTTTGAGTTTTATTCTATTGTATTGACTTCTGTGCTTTTGTTTTATTAAAGAGAGAAGATATGTTGTAATCTAACACGTCAGCCATAGATTGTGGAGCACTGTGCCTAGTGCGTTCCACATTCTCCTAGGGCTGACTGTTCCATGTTCTGGCAGTTAACAGCTGACCAGCCAGAGAGGGAGCCACGCATTTTCCACTCGGAGCTTTTATATGAATAAACCCTCTTACCTCTCTACAACCGATCATTGTATTGATTACTTCACATCTGCTTGTAGGAATTTAACCTATGAACAGCATACCTCTGTTCTATAGGATTCGTGAGCATCAATCACGAAGGTTACTGTCCCACCCCTAGTTGTGACTCCGTAGTCTGTTAGCTTTTGAGTAAGGGCATACCTAACATTTTCTGAAATGTTTATTTCTACTTCTATTTCGTCCTCCCTGACTACAGCAGGCTGTGCTCGCACAGCGGTGTTCTCTTCAGTCATTGTTGAAAGATTTTTAAGGAAGAGTTTCAAGGAAACTGAGATGTGGTTTTATGCACAATAGGAACAGTTTGTCCTTCAGGCTTGATAAACCTACAGCCAGTACATAGTATATACTTACTCAGCTGTGGTGGATAGTTCCCTTCCCACTCCAGACATCTCTGTGTAAATGCGAGTAGGGTTCTCTGAGAATAGCACGATTGAACTACTCTGATTTCCCGTTAAATAAGTACCAAACCAACGTGTAGTTCCTATAAACCTATATAGGATCTGCGCGTTTAGACAACATATATTATAGGATTGGAGTCGGACTGATTCTAGACACCCCTACCGAATATGTTAGCCTGTATACCAGCTAGATCGCAGTGCCACTAGAAACCCCTCTTACCAAGGAGAGAATAGTTCTTGGCAACTACCGAACATGACAACCCTGTTCCATCAGGGATCGTGGAAACAGTGTATTACTTTTCGCTCAGTCACTCGTGCTCACTTTGTCTCTGAGACATGCACAGCATAAACATTGGGGACATTTTTTAATAAGCATTTATTGAGTCAGCATCATTCTAGTGTAAAATAGGTGTGCTGAAACAACCATTTGACAGTAACAGATCTAAATGATTATAAGCACTAATAGAGTAAAAGGATGGTAGATTTCTACCATTGTGCTAAAACAATGAATACAGGTAAGTATATAATATACATGACAGTAAATAAATTCGTACTCCTGTGATGCGTCCCTAACTTAGATGTACCTGAATGCAGCTAGTATGTATGTGGGTGTAAAGCCAAGAATCCCTCTAGGCTAAAGTCAACCCCATTACCTGAAGTAAGAGACTGTGGGACCCTGTCTTGGTCTCGAGATGGACACCCCCTAAGGGATGTCAGACCACTGAGAGCTGGAGTGTCTGCATGCAGGAGCCCCAGCGTCTCGCGTTAGTGTGTCGGCACTGGAGTCCTTTTCTCCTCTGCCTATCTCAGCAAGAGATGATGCATCTAAACCCAAACTGGTACCCCTTGGGGATATACCTTGCTGTGTCATGTAGGACTGGGATGACTGAAGGAATGACCCTTATACATAGTTATTATGCAGGAGATGGTAGGTCTGCTGTCCTGTTGTGATTCCAAGAATCATCCTGCATAATTAATGAGGTTTACGTTTTTCGGAGAAAACTCCATGTCATCTTTGGAGATTACTGTAACTAGGTAAAAGGTCAGTACTAAGAACCGTTATGTAGTGTAATGGTAGGGAGAATATAGGTGAAAGGCTAGGTGACTACTTGAGCCTATATTAGGGTACCTATATGGAACTTAAGACGCCGTTCGACACATCCAAGAAACAGAACATCAGTGCCAGATGGACGTCGTGGATTAAAACCTTTGACTTTATTAATGCATAAAGGAGGAAGATAAGAAAGTCATTAAATATTTGTAAAACCTTACAGGTGATGGAGTGAAAGAAGCGCTAAAGAAAATCTCGCAGACTGATTAAATGTTGTACCAAACAGTTAAAGAAGCGTTGGGAGCCAAGTTCAATCCAATGCCGAATGTTGATTTATGAAAAGTATATCTTCAGCAAAGCATGACAACAAACTGGCGTAACAATGGATGAGTTTGTTGAAAGACTTGATGCATCAAACATTGCAAGTTCCAGGACTTTACCGATGAGGAAGCCATGTGCCTCGGAATCATCGATGGCTGTCTTTCAGACTCTTTCAGAAGGCGCATGCTGACAGACACTCAGTCTGGAGAATATGCTAATTGCTGCGAGAGCAGAGAATGAGCAGAACGACAGGCTGCTGACAAGGAAGCGGGAACAGTGCATAGTAAGTCAGCGTTTACCATGAACAAAAACAATAGGCACACAACAAATGCACGTGATTGGACGTTGATGAATAAAATAAAGCTATGCTTCTGATCTGGATTTTCGTTTTCCCAATGAAGGCAAATGTCCAGCTCTAGGGCAAATCTCGAAGGATTGTGGGAAAGAAAACCACTTCATAACTGTTTGTCGAGCTAAGGAAAAATCACACCTGAGAGAAAAGATGGATCAAGGACGTACCAGAAGTGCACTCTCCACACTCACCAAACCAAAAAAGCAATATCCGCTACAAGTGGAGACCAAGCAAAATCGATTATCAAGTTGATCATACAAAGGTTCCTCAATATTGCTATCGAGCACCAGCGAAAATAATGAGTGTGTGCAAATGATGTCTACCAAACAACGGCATGCTGATGTGGGGTTAGCTGCCTGTGAAGAAAACCCCAGGTCAAAAACATCCTCCTGAACAGAGTGCCGAAATCTGTCTGGACACTGTCCCAGAATTACGTTGAAGGTAAACGGTCACCCCATATCTTACATTATCGAAAGTGGAGTGTCTATCAGTATCATGCCAGTGGGAAAGTTCACAATTGCTTGTGCCTTGTGTCTCTCCATCAGACATGCAAAGGTATACGTCTGGGCAGCTTCTAAACTAAGTAGCCAAGGTCCTTCACAGCGGCAATGCAGCACAAAGTGATGTAGATACAAAACATCATCCGTGTCCTTCAAAGAACCTCCCCAAGTGCATGTCTGCTCAGTTTTGCCAAAGCAGCTGATATTTGGTTTATATCTCTCTACTACAACCTCCGTGCTCAGCCTGAAATTATAGGCCATTTCCCATCATTGTGTCCCCGTTTGGGAAAACTGAAGACCGTGAAAGTACGACTTCATATCAACAAAGACATTCGTCCGGTTGCCCAGCGGCACCGCAGACTTGCTTTTCATCTGCAAGAAGCTGGGCGAAAGTTGGCATCACTTTTGAAACATGACATCATTGATCGTTACACAGGCCCACACCATGGGTGTTGCCCATAGTAGTTGTAGCAAAAGAGGACAGTAGTGGTGCAGTGAGCTTTTGCGTTGACATGCATCAGCCAAACAGCCATCGAGAGGGAGAAATGCCTTGGTCTTAAGTAAGTAAAGTATTTCTAAAGCACGCTAATGCTTAGGTGTATTAGCATTTAAATAGTGCTGCTGCTGATCTAGGAAATGTACAGACTTACTTGGCCCTGGGGACAAAGAGATTTTCTAAAACCGAGCCAATTCGATAGAGACCTAATGGAAGAAGGCAGGGAATTCCAAAGTTTGCCCACCAACTAGGAGAGACTTCTACGACCCCAATTGGCTTTCCTCACCCTAGCGATGACCACCAACCAAGGATTGGAAGATCTTAGATTGCGTCAAGGAACATACCAAACAAATATTTTCTGGAAACCCTGGGGTCCGGGTCGATGCAATGCCTTGCGCACATTGCATTGATTTTGACCCTGTCTTGAATAGGCAACCAATGAAGGTCCTTAATGCTGTAAGTTATGGGGCTGAATTTGGGGATTTTTAATACAGCCGAATTGCTGTGTTCTGCAGAGACTGAAGCTTTGACTGAAGTCATATGTCTATTCCTAGATAGAGAGCATTGCAATAGTCTATCTTGGACAAAATCAAAGCAACTATCACCATTTTTTGCACATCAAATGGAATTATCTTTTTAGTATCTTTAGAAGTTAAAAGCACGAAGATGTAATGTGGTTGATCTGTTCAGAGAAACAAAACTGGTTGTCGAACATGACCCCAAGATTTTTCACTTTACAGACTGAGCACATAATCATGCAACTGAACGGAGCTAAAGTCTTTTCCCGTCTTGACCTAAACAAAGGATACCACCAGCTTGAATCAGAAGAGAACTACAGATATATTACCACTTTTTCCACTCATGTTGGTTTGTTCAGATATGAGAGAGTGAGTTTTGGAGCTTTGTCGGCTGCTGAAATATTTCATGATGTTATACATTCACTAACCAATCCTGTGGCACCTGCTTTCAAATACAGTGATGACATACTGGTCTTTGGAAGACCCCAGAAAGAACATGACAAAGTCCTCACTCACCTGTGCCAGTTATTCCCCCTCCTCCCCTCAGATGTCACCTTACAGTGATCCTTTCTAGGCATGGCAAGTTATTGCTCAAGATACATTTGAAATTTAGACACAGTGCCATTGAGAGGCTTGTTTTGAAAACGTAGGGGAGTCCCACGA
The DNA here is from genome assembly GCF_964261635.1 of Lissotriton helveticus. Taxonomy (NCBI): domain Eukaryota; kingdom Metazoa; phylum Chordata; class Amphibia; order Caudata; family Salamandridae; genus Lissotriton; species Lissotriton helveticus. The sequence continues at coordinate 369,328,291 of NC_136057.1, read as the reverse complement.
ATATCAAGGGACCAAGGGTAGTATTATGTTGTAAGGAACAAGGAGTTCCTTAGCGGAGATTGGGCAGTTACACAATGTACTGGAAATATCGATGTAACCCACGGAACTTTGAATCAGTTTTTAAAACGTCATTTTATTGATACATAAAGTAAGGAATAAGGGTAGAACCCCTACGGGGCGCACATATGCAGGTAAGTTACACCCACAGGTAAAAAATGAAGAGTGTCAAAAAAAATTTTAACTTAGAGTTATAGCTCTAGAGAACACAACACTACTGCACCCGCTTAACAATTGCATATAGTCCGAAGGGTCGTAGTGAATAGGTCGACTTTTAGATCCACCCAAATCTCGGGATTTCCATCAGGACAATACATTGTTTGCTTGAAACCATGAACATTTTTGAGAAAAATAACTTTATATGAAAACCGTAGAGAGATCCATAAGAATCTAAAAATCCGCTGTGTATGGAGGTGTTACATTGCAGAGTGCACACTAACTATGTAACATAGGCAGGCCTTGTACCCTCGTGGCATTTCTTTATTTGGTATTGTTCCCGCCTTGAGATTTTGTGATAGGCTTCCATTATATACTTATGGTTCATAGTTTCCCCGTCAATGTACGTGAGAACAATTATTTTCCAGAGGAGCACATTACAAACAGTGCCCCGACAAGCCTGCACTCTGCGATGTGACGCCGCAATACACTGCTGATTTTTGGATTCTTATGGATCAAACATGCAATTGAGAACGAAACTGAAATGGCCTACTTCAACCCCAAGCCGCCTACTGAAGTCACAGAAGATGCGAGTACGGTGGGGCTGAGGGCAATCCTTGCTCAACACAACGGCCTTTCGAATGCACAGAGATACATTGTGGCCTATGCCAGTCGAAGCCTGTCTGAAACAGAACGTGCCTATTCTCAGCCATAGAAGGAGAGTCTGGCTTTGGTGTGGGCCTGCAAACATTTTCATGTTTTCCTTTATGGGAAACTATTTAATGTAGTCACGGACCACCAGACGCTGCTCACTATTTTTGGGAACCTAAAGCACACATGCAGAGCACACCAGCTGCTTTGCCACCAATGCAGAGCAAGACCTGACTTTTGTTAACTAATTGAAACCCAATCATGGAGACGACGTGCAAAGCCTTTGGCTGATGATACTGAATTCCAAACTTTCAAAAACATACAGGTTGACCTAGCAGTCACACAAGAAGGCATAATACTGAGAGGCTCGAGAATTGTCATACCTGAGAGACTGAGGCAACGGGTCATCAATTTTGCCCATGAAGGACATCGCGGTTTTGTAGCTACCAAAATAGACTTGAGAAACCGAGTGTGGGTCCCATGCCTAGAGGAGCGACTAGAAAGGAGCTGAAAGCAATCCACATCTGCAGTTGACTGTCTGACCATCCTACCCATAGCTGGGAGAGAATCGCCATTGACTTCTTTGGACCATTAGGAGATGGACACACCTCATGGTAGTCATTGACGAATATTCACATTTTCCTTTGGTGAAAACACTGTGTCCGACAACTCACGATAAAGACATAAAATGGCTTGATGACCTCTTTGCAACTTGTGGTAGCCCCGAGATCCTCAAATCTGATTACGGTACGCTGTTCAACATCAAGGAGTTCAAAGAGTTTCTTGCACTACTCAACGTCAAACACGAAAAGAGTACACCCCTCTGGCCCAGATCCAATGGGAAAGTGAAAAGATTTATGGGCACCCTCAAAAAGGTCCATGAAAATAATAGAGTTGAGCCAGCTATGTGCCATACCCTATGGGCTTATCAATCAACTCCTCACTCCACAACGGATGAGATCCTAACTACCTTATAATTTGGGATAGCCATCCGAACAAAACTACCTCAATGGACACGAGATTGATCAGTGGATGCTGACAAACTTTGTGCCACAGACGCTACTTGTAAGAGTAAAATGAAAGCATATGCTGATCAGTGATGCCACTCTCAGGAAACAGTCTTTGACAATGGAGATTGGATATTGGCAAAACAATGACACAAATGAACGGATGAAAGAATTCTCGGATACCCTTCGCTCCCTCAACTTTTACTCCCACGTCCACTCTCCCACCCACATCCAGGGCCACATCCTGGATCAGATTTGGTCCCTCAATTGTCCTATAGCCTCCCTGTCCATCTCCCCCTGTACCTGGTCCGATCACTCCCTGATATCCTTCTCCCTACAGCTCAGCCAAGTCACCAAGCCCCCTCTTCCTAAAAACATCTGGGCGCGCTCTTGGAGCCAGGTGGACGTGGCCTCTCTGTCCGCCACACTTTCTGCATCCAGTCCGGATCTCCGTGGCCGGTCATCCTCCGCACAAGCCGACTCCATTAACTCCTGGCTCCTGTCAGGCTGCGACTCTGTCGCTCCCCTTAGGCGGGTGTCCTCCAGGCGTGCGAACGACGCAAACCGCTGGTTCAATGAGGAACTTAAGACCTTAAAACTTACTGTGCGCCATGCTGAGCGGGCCTGGAGGCGAGAGTACTGCCCCAATCTTAAAGCCCAGTACACCACCCTCTTGTCTCAATATAAGAAATCTATTTTGGCTACTAAAACGGCTTATTTCTCCACAAAAATCTTGGCCGCCGAAAATCAACCCAGAGAGATTGTCTCCATTGTTCATGACCTTGCCTACTCTGACAGAACTACCCTCAAACCCTCCCCTTCTCAGGACTTGTGCGACTCCCTCAACACTTACTTTTTAGACAAAATCTCAAACATAAAAGCAAACATCCCTCCCCCTCCCCCTTCCTTTGTCGACCCCCAATGTCCGACAGTCGGGGCACGCCTTGACTCCTTCCCCCCTCTGACAGAAGAGGCTTTTCTCTCCCTCCTCCCTATTGTCAAATCAGGCTCCCCCCCCCCTAGACCCCTGCCCTGCTCACATCCTCAGGCATATCTATTCGGTTTGTGTTCAGCCCCTCTTAAATTTCTCAACAGCTCACTGTCCCAGGGCATTGTTATTCAACCCCTTAAATCGGCCATCATTGTCCCCATCCTCAAAAAACCGGGCGCTGACCCCTCCGCTCTTGTCAACTTCCGCCCCATTTCATTACTGCCCTTTCTGGGGAAGGTACTGGAGCGCCATGTGACCAGAGCGCTCAGTACCTATGTGGAGGAGAACGGGGTGCTAGCCCCCCGTCAGGCTGGTTTCCGCCCCGCACACTCCACGGAGTCCGTGGTGTTATCGGTCCTCGACAACCTCAGAGAGGGCATGGACACTAACCACCACCAGGCCTTGGTCCTCCTCGACCTCACCTCCGCCTTTGACACGGTTGACTATTCCATCTTACTCTCTCGTGTCAGGGCAGCGGGGATTGGAGGCTCAGCCTTGGTCTGGCTGTCCTCTTTCCTGAGGGACCGCACCCAGGCAGTGCGCCTGGGTGACTTCTCAGCGGACTTCCGAAAAGTACAATGCGGTGTCCCTCAAGGCTCCTCCCTTTCCCCTCTCTTATTTAATTTGTATATTGCCCCTCTCATTTTTGCTCTTCTCGGATTCTCAGCAAATGGAGGTCTCCGTCTATAACTATGCGGATGACCTTCAGCTTATCTTTACCTTGTCCTCATCCCCAGAGTCCATGGTCAAATTCCAGTCCGTCATGATCTTTATCCGGGACTGGATGAATTGCAACCACCTGAAGTTAAACCCAGACAAAACTGAGCTGGTTTTGACAGGTGGTTGCTCCAGTCCCTGGATCTCTCTTTTCTGCCCCCCCTCTCTAGGCCCCCCCCTTCTCCATCTTCCTCTGTGAAAAGACTTGGGATTAAACTAAACGACCAACTCACTCTGCACTCCCAGGTCAGCCTAGTGGTGTCCTTTTCTTTCACTCCGCACCATCCGCAAAGTTTCCCGTTTCTTCACTCTCTCTGCTTTAAAACTTATTGTCCTGGCGATGGTAATCTCTCGTCTAGATTACGGCAACGCTTTATACTGTGGCATGCCGGCCTATAGCGTGCGCCGACTACAGCTGGTCCAAAATCAGGCTGCCCGCCTGGTTTATAACCTGGCCAAATTTCACCACGTCACTCCGCTCCTCAAGTCCTTACACTGGCTCCCCATCCGAGAGCGAGCCCAATTCAAAATGGGATGTATTACTTTTCAGGCCCGGGCCGGCGCAGCCCCTGCTTTCATCTCCTCGGAAATCAAAGCCTACGCCCCCGTCAGGGAACTGCGCTCATCTTCCCAACAACTGTTGACAGTCCCCCGCTTTAGGCGTAAAAAGTGGGGGGGGCACTAAATTCTCTACTCTCGCCCCTGCCTTTTGGAACTCTCTCCCCGCCCACCTCCGATCTTCCATTCAATACACACTCTTCCGAAAGGAGCTAAAAACTTTCCTTTTCTCACAAGCCTTCCCTTTATAAACTGCCTTTCTTTGTTTCCCTTCTAATCTTCCTGTCCCCCTAGGTTCAATACACTGCAGCGCCATGAAACTGCCAGGTGAACGTGCGCTCTACAAATGCTTTAAACTCAAACTCAAACGACTGGCACTCCTTTCGCTGATGACCCGCTACAGGTAGTTGTGTGCAAGGGACACATGGTGACAGCAGATCGTCCTGGAAAGTCCATTACTTGGGACACATCACACTTTAAACACCTATCTTGACACTCGCCAGCCTCTGAAACTACGGTGAAGGCGACCACATTTGCGGGTCCGGCTCTAGAGCCTGAGCCTATGCCGTTATTGCCTTATGAGAGTGAGCCTCGATCACCCAAGCCGGCATACAAGTGCAAGTTCCTTGCAGACTAATTGAGATGTGATTTAAAATTATGCCTGCCAATATTTATTTAACAAAGAGGGAGATGTAGTATATTAATGCCATTGTGCACTAAGACCCTTGTGGATATGGACGGTCTCTGAAAAGGAACTAGGTGCTATGCTGTTGAGGTGTTAGGGTGTGGTATAATGTAATAAGCAGAGTGTGAATAGATGTTGTAGAATACAGCTATGTTAAATTGCAGTTCCCATGTGTGGTGCGATCTGTCTGCATGCTCCGGGGTTGGGGAACACGCTACAAGATGCAAGGAACATTAAAAAACAGCAAGTTAAACTCTCACCACTTTCACAAGCAACACATTTCTGCCCACAATGAGGACACTCTCCCACAAACAGAAATGCATCCGAGCACTTCACTACATGCAACTCTTAGTCACAGCTGCAAGAAAGCACCTAAAACTGCACTCGGCACCATTACCCTGGATGCTGCATGTACATTAGACAAAATCTTCCGTACATAGGGCTTACTGCCTCCAGTACGGGCAGACTGAAACTACTGCAAAACAACTTTCACAGTGCAGTCCTTCAACCCCAATCCACGTAGCCACATCCAACCAATGTCCCAAGATGACAGGGTAAAAGTGTCCACATACTCCACCCTACAAGTTTGCCCTCTAGAGTCCAGAACATTTGCCCGACACATCCTCTCATCTGTACGCAATAATGACTCACCCAAGCTGAAACAATCACCCAAACAAGACAAGAACAGTGTACACTGCCTCAAGGACCACGAACCTGGCAAATGTTTGCATTTGCATCTAGTGACAACTGGTCCCAAAACACATCCAGGCAGAACACGTGACTGCCAGCTAGTCCTACATTTTTCCAAACAAACTTCCTCTTGACGGGCTACTGCACTGCCTCACATTCGCAACAGGACAGTACACACCACTGAATAGTGCTCTTTTCCCCTGTTCACAACTACTTAATCAGGACTCTGCTCTCCCTCCGCAGGCACAAGATCACACATTGCACAAGGTTACTTGGTCGTCTTCCACTATTCGCACACCATAACCTGCTTTACCTCTATAGCGCTATACAGAAGGATATTAAGCTCTGCTTCCTGATTCCGTCAATCGGACTCGTGGACATCGGCACCACAGCTGCACGAGAATACAGTTAACCTTTTTCCAAGCTGCCTTACAAACTGAAAGTGGCAAATACCACATGCTTCCTAAATACAAGTTATAATTCATCAACTGCAAAAACAGAAAATCAGACCTCACAACTTCACCTAAACTATGCTTGGAACACAGTCTGCAGGAGGAAACTGCCTTCCCTTCCCATCCTGACTATCAAGAGTGAATCATGCAAACCAAATGCTTGCAGTTTCCCCCAAAGCATCCTGCATCACATGAAGAATTGGATCTACGCTAAGGGTTACAAATATCACAGCCCTAAGATTATGCATTTCCAAGAAGGGAGAACCAACCCAATCCGAATGGAACCTAACACATTTAAAAACATTAAATTATTGTTTCCCCTTGGAAATGGCACAAATCATTGACTTCTGGACATATCATGAAAACCTTGCCAATCCTTTTTATTAGTCTTCTTTCGTAGAACCCGTATGAACCACTGCATAGCTTCCTCCTAGTTACTGCAGGCAGACCACGCACAACTTAAGGACTACTCCTGTCCTTTCCATCTTCATAACCTGAAGGCACAGTCCTCACGGTCTCTCGTCCCTTGTGATTTCACAGGCCGGTGTCCTTTCTGTCTGCACCCTGAGCATTGTCCTGTCCAACGGAGCATGAACTCCTCGGAAAACGACCCTCCCGCCCAACGCAACATCCTCGTCGCCAGAATGTTGTAGTTGCTCCTCGTCGCCAGAATGTTGTAGTTGCAGGTGAGGTTCGGGTCTTCAGTACAGGTGAGTTTGGAGCACCCCATTGCTTACAGTGGGGTGCCAAAGGGCAAATAAAGGCTGATGTACTCCTGCTCCAGTATTCATGTTGGGGTTGGGGGGGGCCTGGTAGTCGGTATAGACAAGTCAGGAGCCCATTAGGGAAGAGGCAAGTTGTTTATTGCATGATGGGCATTACTTACTGCTACAGCCTGCTAGGACTCCATTCAACAGTGATTAACTGCTAGGCCTGCCCCAACACAAACCGCACAACATTCCACGAGTCAAGACATTCTTGCAGCATGCTCACTGAACATTCTTCTGCATGCTCACTCAGCCCATGCACACACAATTAATTTACCTACTCTGCCCTGAGTTGGTGCAGTGTTGTAATAGCATTATGGCTCTGATGCCAACACCTCCCGTTGGCTATGTTCCTTCTCCTCTTCTAGTTTCACGCTTGGTCCTGGGCTATTAACCACCGGGTTAACCCCAGGTAGATGGTTGGACCGTGGGGTTAGTGTAAACCAAAAGAGTGACATTAGTAGACGATTTGAAGGATAGTTCACCTGGCTGGATGCAGTGTACCCCCAATCCAGTATTCCTCGGCTGTGACCTGCACATGTTCATGATATTGATGTCTGCTTTCAGACATGCTCCTGATGGCTTCCATAGGCATTCTTAAACGTGTAGGCATCCCTTGTACTTGATTGCACCCAGAACCTTCCATAACTGTTCTCTGCCAGGGAGCTCCAGCATCGGTTCAGGAGGGATATATCCATGCCAGATATTTAGGAATGCCACTAACTCTGTACACGAGCTTTATTTGGATTTGTCATCTATACATTAATCTCATGTGGATATCCCGAAAATCCGGCATGGCTCTGGCACCTCTGTACACCCCTGCACTATGCCATTCCATTTCCTTGGTGAACTTGTGACCCCATAAATAGGCGACAGTCCTTATTGTATGACGTCACAACACTTGGGAGCCAAAGCCTGCTTTGAAAAAAATAAATTTTCAGCCAGTTTTAAAAATAGGAGGTCAAAATGTAATTTTAAAAACAATAACACCGTGCTATGGCCCGCCAGAAGTAGAGCCGCACATGTAAAGAACACAGTCGGTTTCATTTTCTCAAAGTGACTTTTAAGCCAATAAATACTTTAAGATCAGAGATTAAAAAAATAAACACAAAGGAAGGAATGCTTGTCTGATTGCCGGGGTCTTGGCCAAGACTACGGTCCACATTTCTGTTTTGCTTCAGTAATTGAGATATTTGGTAATGGAAAAAGGTCTGCAAAACCTCATCTGTGTATGTAGTGTGTCCGTCCTTCCTTGTTTCGGAAGAGAACAGGACAGTTTATTGCTATGCCTACCATACATCTAGAAGCTCTCTTGCCTCCAGATCACTCGCCTCCTGGGTAGTGAGGCATGAGTGTAGTCACACACATCTGCTTTCACATTCTGAAGACTTCCTATGTGTCGCTTCAGGAGACCTAGACTCCTGTTTGTTTCGGTGGAATGACGTTTGTCTCCATTGGACAAGTGACATGTTGACTGAGCTTCCCCCTTCTCAAACAGGGCATCTAGTCCTTAGCTACACAATTACTTTGCCCTACAACTCGCTTTATTACACACAGAGAATTTAGGCTGCAAGTAAAAGCCAGTACTTGTTCTTTTGATAAAAAAACAAAAAAAAAAATATATATATATATATATATATATATATATATATATATATATATATATATATATATATATATATATATATATATATATATATATATATATATATATATATATATATATATATATATATATATATATATATATATATATATATATATATATATATATATATATATATATATATATATATATATATATATATATATATATATATATATATATATATATATATATATATATATATATATATATATATATATATATATATATATATATATACACACACACACACACACATACACGCGTCTGGCCCCACTAACTTTCTGTTTGGTTTTCCTGTGAACTTGTCACTAGCAAGCCCTGAATAAAACCTGGCGTTTTCTTATGAATCTTCCTGGTGGCCCTTCAACTTGGGAATCTGGTAAATGTGTGATGTTTCAGCGGCCGTCCCGGTCGCGAAGGTGACCCCCCAGTCAATGGATCCGAGTCCGCACCACTGGGAGCGCGATGACAACGGATGGAAGACGCGTGAGCACGATTCCAGTAGTGCTCACGCGAACGCTTTTTCATGGTTACAAAGCAGAACGGCAAGGAACAGGTTACCCTCGGAGCCCACTTGGGATTTTAATTTTGATGCTAAACTATCGCAAGAACTTTACACCCACTGGGGTAACACTACAACGTCCATAATGCCGCAGCAGTGGCAGCGTCCCTGCCCAGGGGCATGGCAATAAATTAAGATAGACAGTTCTTGTGTTCAGCATATCGAGCCACAGGAGAAGGGAGCAGGTTCCTCCCGAAACGCGTCTGGCCCCACTAACTTTCTGTTTGGTTTTCCTGTGAACTTGTCACTAGCAAGCCCTGAATAAAACCTGGTGTTTTCTTATGAATCTTCCTGGTGGCCCTTCAACTTGGGAATCTGGTAAATGTGTGATGTTTCAGCGGCCGTCCCGGTCGCGAAGGTGACCCCCCAGTCAATGGATCCGAGTCCGCACCACTGGGAGCGTGATGACAACGGATGGAAGACGCGTGAGCACGATTCCAGTAGTGCTCACGCGAACGCTTTTTCATGGTTACAAAGCAGAACGGCAAGGAACAGGTTACCCTCGGAGCCCACTTGGGATTTTAATTTTGATGCTAAACTATCGCAAGAACTTTACACCCACTGGGGTAACACTACAACGTCCATAATGCCGCAGCAGTGGCAGCGTCCCCGCCCAGGGGCGTGGCAATAAATTAAGATAGACAGTTCTTGTGTTCAGCATATCGAGCCACAGAAGAAGGGAGCAGGTTCCTCCCGAAACGCGTCTGGCCCCACTAACTTTCTGTTTGGTTTTCCTGTGAACTTGTCACTAGCAAGCCCTGAATAAAACCTGGCGTTTTCTTATGAATCTTCCTGGTGGCCCTTCAACTTGGGAATCTGGTAAATGTGATATATATATATATATATATATATATATATATATATATATATATATATATATATATATATATATATATATATATTGGGGAGGACAACATCAGAGGGGTAACTATAGGGAGCCACCACGCTGGGAGGGGTGGAATGGAATACCAACGATGAATAGATACAGCGGCCTAGAGTCAGTTGATTGACCATCACAGGCAGAAGACCCACCGAGGTTAAAGTGGAGCCTGATATTCCTTCCGTTCCACTTACTGGCGATGCTCCAGAAGGGGACCCCCAAGTCCTGGGCGTTGTCTTCTGGAACATCGCTGGTCTTCGGCCAAAAATCGAGGATGGGAGCGTGCTGAGCTTAGTAGACAGACAACAAATTGTCTGCCTTCAGGAGACATGGTCGCTGACGGAACTTCACCTCCTGGGTTTCAGGACGTATTTTTCCCCAACACTGACGGGGACCATGGGCAGGCCAAAGGGGGGACTAAATATCTACATAGCTAACACCATCCAGCAAATAAAAATAACCACTGTTGAACTGGACGTAAATTTCCAGCTTCTTTCCCTCTCCCTACCCAAAAACGAGACAGTCTTCCTTATTAATTTTTATAATAACTTGGAGGAACGACAGCTTCTGAGGGTGATTTCCAATCTTAATGAGAAACTCTCCAATTTAAGGCAGACAAAAGGCGGAAAGGGCACCGTTTTCTTCTTATGGGGCGGGGATTTTAATCTACATCATTGTACCCTCTCGGAAAAAAACTGTGCCGGAATGGTGACTGAAAGGGGTAACTCTATTACCCATTTCCGTCACACTAACTTCGGGGCCATGATGAATGATCTGCTATCAGATCTGGACCTCCAAATAGCAAACACTCCAAATGGTAATACCAATCAGTTGGAGCCAACCTATGTGGGGAGGGGTCACCATACAACGGTAGATTATATCCTACTATCGGCTGGTATGCTAAACAGAGTCAAACATTTTGAAGTTATTCCGAACGTACTTAGCGATCACTCGGCCCTTAAATTGGAACTGAATTGAATTCACCAACAATCCCTTCCCCTAATGATAGCAAAAACTCTGAGTCAGAAAAACCTACACATGGGTCAGTTAAATGGGTATACCTTAAAATGGGCAAAGATAAATCCTGGTCAACTTACCGAAGAGCTGATAAAATCAGCATATCTCTACATCAAAAAATGTCTTGATGAAACGGTGGCAGACGAGGAAGTCTTAACTAACTTCGCTATGATTTTAGAAAAAAATCAAGTCCCTACTTACAGGGAAACCAACAGGCCAAACCGTGACCAAAAAAGGATGGTTTAATCATGATTGCACACTGGCTCATTCCAAATTAAAAATAGCACTGAACAAAGATGATAGAGATCCCCAGCTAATCGCCATACTTAGAAAAGAATACCTCCATGTGAGGAACCAGAGAGAGGCTGAATTAAAGCAGGCCCTGTGGGACGAACTCCATAAAAGTGCCCTTGCAAAAAACAGCGAAGCCTTTTGGAGGGTAGTAAGATCTCCATTTTTGGCTGATGATAACACTCCAAAAATCGAAGTCGCCATCCATGAGGCCGTGTGGGTATCTCACTTTTCTAGAATTTTCAAAAAAAGTGAAACATACTCGGAAAGTGATGATGATGATACTCCCGCAGTTGGGGTATATCCCATCTCTATAGAGTTTGACATCTCCTAGGTCCTACTGGCCCTAAAATTAAGTAAAAACGGAAAAGCTCCCGGGCCAGATGGGGTCCCAGTAGATTTCTTCAAATATAAAATAGATCTCTGGGCCCCCATACTAACTAGGGTATGCACAGCAGCCGCAAAGAAGGGGCTCTTGGAGTCCTGGACGAAGTCCGTTATGGTCCCGATTTTTAAAAAGGGAGACCGCCAGGACCCTGCCTGCTACCGCCCAATCTCATTACTGGACTCGTTGGGCAAGGTAGCTGGTAGAGTCATTCTTGAGAGACTCCAGTGGTGGGTGGAGGAAAGGGGCATTCTGTCCGACTTGCAGTTTGGTTTCCGGGAAGGTTTTGCGACAGTAGAACAGGCTTTAAACCTATCCATGATCATAGGGAAATACATCCACGCAAAGCAGGACAGGCTCTACATGGTGTATGTAGACCTGTCCGCAGCATTCGATTGCGTCTCCCACACTAAATTATGTTCCATACTGTCACAAATGGGGGTGGATCCCTCACTTTTAGACTTCCTGAGGGAATTATACTCTAAAGCATCTGCAAGAGTCCGCTTTGGGGCAAAGGGCGAGCTGACGTCGTCTTTTGGAGTAGAGCGTGGAGTCAGGCAAGGTTGTGTCCTGGCCCCCTTCTTATTCTCCCTCTACACAAACAGCTTGGAGGTTGAGCTTCTGAGGGGTGCCCAGGACCTCCCACAGGTAAATCAACGCCCGATTCCCGCTCTGCTCTACGCAGATGACGCCGTCTTACTGGCGCGGACCCCTCGCGAACTGCAGAAGGTACTTCTTAGATACTCGACCTTCATGGGTAGCCTTGACCTCCACATTAACATTAAGAAGACCGTTGTAATGATGGCAGGTACAGGGAGAAAACGGCCCAATGACTTATTACTCAAAAACCAAAAAATAGATGTGACGGATCACTACCCCTACTTAGGCATCATGATAGATAACAAACTGACCTGGAAAGCAGCAGTCGAGGCCAGGAAACACTGTTTTAAGAGAGCCATAGCAGCCTTGATGTCCTTCTCACAAAAACTGGGCAAACGGTCGCCTCTAGAATTATTAAAAATCTACAGTGCCAAATGCCAGTCAACCGCACTGTATGGGGCCGGTGTCTGGGGGCACGCGGATGTTACTGCTTTACAGGTTGCAGAAAACACATTTTAAGATTTCTCCTTGTCGCACCGAAACGAGCTTCAACTTACGCGTGCCATACAGAACTAGGCATACCATATATAGAGGACCTGGCAAAAATCCAACCGTTGCTGCCATGGCGACGTATCTGGACCTCTGACAAAAGCACACTAACCAAGGGGATAGTAGCTGACTCTATGGCACTAGATCGTTCTCTAAAAATAAGATGGCTTGCCTATATTAGAAACTTTCTCACTGACCTGGGCCTAGAAACTTTCTATTCCACACCGGCAAAGATCAGTGAGATATCTAAGAAAGAGCTAAAAGACCTGGCCTTGAGCCACTTAGACAATTTAAGGCTCGCCAGCGAAATAGGGAAACCCTCTGTCCATCATGCTGTTATGGTTCAGACTTCCTTTACCATCCAGCCTTATTTAACACTGGAAGTAGGTATTTTTGACCGATTCCTACTGACTAGATTCAGACTAAACCTATTCCACCGGTTAGTAGCTTTCCCCACAATGAATGCCTGGGACTCAACTTTACCTCTCTGTCTCTGCGATGATAAATCGGTGCAGTCTACCATACATGTAGCCCTCTTTTGCAAATTTTATAATGATCACCGCAAACTTTGGCTACTATCTTTGTTAAAAATGTGGGGTGTCAGGCAGTGCCGCCCCGCCATGCTGTGCCTACAGTTTTTGGATTCGGAAAAAACCTGTTATCACGTTGTCAACTTCCTGAAATGCATTTTTAGGCACAGAAAAAACTTGTAAAGGGACTTCTTGTCAAGCAAAAATCAACTTTTAAATGAAATGTGATCTTATATTTTCTTGAACTCTGCTTTCTTAGTTGTAGTGTATTATAAACATGCTGCTTAATATTTTTAAAATGTGTACAATGCTGCTTTTATGGATTTCTATAACTGAGATACCGAATAAAGAAATTATTATTATTATTATTATATGTGTATATATAGATCCCACAAAGTGTGCATCACAGCTTTGTGTGAACAGAGGTTCTGGTGAAAAATTGTTGCAGTGCACCGCTGCTTTGTGGCAGCACCCACCCGAAAGTAGAGCAGAGATTCTGGTGAGGACTGTTGGATATATATATTTCGGTTGAAGATCACAGACACAAATATGGTGACAATCACATAGAGCTGCTGCAACATGCACCTCCAGACAACAAATGGCATTAGAATTCACGCGAAACATACAGACCAGGTCAGCCTTGGAGTGGAACAGCCACAACCATCACAAGCCTTTTGGCTTCTGCGAAAGGTTCAGATTTCTGGAAGAAGAGGCTGGAGCCTTGAAACGCGTTGGCAGCAATAAAGAAACCTGAAAATGTCTTTGCTGGTCTTTGTGTGTTAATTGAACCGCAAGGCTCACGTCAGCTGTGTGCATACTTCAAGCTTTCGTGCCTTTGTTTGATATATATATATATATCTACCTTTGATTCCTCCCTCGGCTAGAAACGCCGCCTCCAAACTGTGAGTCGCGTCGGACCCCAGGGAGTAGGTCCGTAAAATCCGTCAATCACTCTTTGCACACCAGGGATGACGACGCCATGTGTGGTGCACCAAATCTCTTTATTCTGTCTCAGTCTAACGTGTTTCGGAGCTCTGTGCTCCTTGCTCACCGACAAAGTTTAGAAAGCAGCCATTTTTTAAAAGTGCTCTTTGCGTGTCACGTGAATCTACACAACCATAAAAAGTGAAACAGACCTGTAGTTTTATATATTTCTCCATGTTTACAACATACCTTCGTGCCAAATTTAACATATAATTTTCCATTATAAACTACATTGTGCATTTCATTGCAATTGCATGAAAGTTTTTCATAAAATTAGACTTTGCAAAAACTCTACAAAATTTATAGCGTATACAAAGTTTACAAATTATGGCCTCGACAACATTTACAACCACATGTTCCGAGAGAACTTAATATTTTTAAATTCCCAAACTTATTTAGCCTGAGTGGGCATTGGGCACTCCGGTTCAAATTCATGCATCTTTATTACGCCCATGTAGGCTATCTTATCTATAACACAAAGGAAACTATTTTTTCACATCATGCCCCAGTTGGCACTAGGAGTCTCATATTTTAGTCTGTTTGTGAATACCCATTTATCCTACACCCAACGTGAATTTAAAAACCTTATCTTCTTTCAAATCTGCAGCCTATATATTACAATATATACTGTTCTAATGTCTACAAATGAGTGTACAGATCTTCTTCTGCGTTCAAACCTTCTGGGTATCTAGAATTCAATTCAATTATACACCAGGACTCAAGTTTTCTCAATTTCTTCTTGCTATTCCCACCCCGTTTATCTGCTGCCACTGCATCTATCACATAATATGTGAGACCTTTGCTGTCTTTGTTGTGAAATTTCATAAATTGGCGCGCAACAGGATACGTGCGATCCCCATTCTTAATTGCCTGTAAGTGCTGCAAGATTCTTTTATGGACTTATAGGATGGTGCAGCCTACGTACCTCAGGCCACAAGGGCACTCGAGCACGTAGACAGCAAAATCCGTTTTACAGGTAAATTTACCTCTGATGTTTTCATTTCTCTCGGCAACCCTGGTCTGTATTGGGTAGTATTAATTCCTTAAAGACATGCCTTACATTTAGGACATTTCAGAAACCCCTTTTGTCTACTTAACCAGGTTTCCTTGGGTTGCTGTTGTTTCAAGGTGTTTCTTACCAAGATTTGTTGAAACGATTTCACACGTCTAAAAGTCATTTGTTGCCTCTGTTGCACTACTTTACCCAGTATAGGATTGTTCTTGATTACATGCCAATGTTTATTAAGAATCCCTCTTAGTCTATCCTGTTGGACACTGTATTTAGTTATTAGGCGACACTGATTCCCTAAAACTTCTGATTTTTCTTTTGTTTAATTTCAATTTTGTCAAAAAGAATTTCCTCTCTTTTCTTATTTGCCTCTTTTCTCATTGCCTCATTTATCCTTGCCTCATTTATCCAATTATTTGGGTACCCTCTATTTTGAAATATATTTTTGAGCCGGGTAAATCAAGAATGATCCTATACTGGGTTAAGTAGTGCCACCGGGAATTCCTTATACATAAATTTATATTTATCTGCTGAGATCAATCCCTCCCGTTTCTATTGTTGTAGATCTTTCTTTAATGTCTCCCTCGCTTTGTTATAGTCCCTTGTTGTTGTTTTTTCAGAACATAGTTTGTCTCTTTGCTTCCTGAATGTCATCTTTTTTCGATCATATCACAATGTTACCACTTTTGTCTGAATTTTTTTTATTATGATCTCTTGGTTTTCTCCTAATTTTTTCATCAGTTTCGCATATGCTAATTTTTTGTATTGTTTGCTCCTTTTCTTGTGTTTTACTTGATGATATAGTGTTTTGATGTCTTCAGTCACTCTTTCATGGAAGATATGCACTGCGTCTTTTGGCATGAGATGGAGAACAGTTGATGTCGGCCTGAATGGACTACTCCCAGCACCTCTTTGTGATATGTTTATTTATTGTATTCTTATCTGTGTTGGATCTTCATGTTCAGATTCCGTAGATGGAATATTGGTTTCATTGTTCAATTCATGCAGGGTTAGCAGCGTTGGACTATCGGATGCCTTAAGTGATTGTGCTTCACTAGCCACTGTATCATGTGCTGTTTTCCAAGCCTGTTTTGATGGTAAAAAAACTTTCTAAGCGTAAGTTTTCGAATGAAGCAGAGTACATCAATCCTTGTGCTCGTGTAATTAAAACAGCTGCTCTCTGGACAGTAATTTAGTCCCAGTGATAATATTTGCTCTTCAGGGAAATCGGAGATAAATTGATTATGGTATTGTCATTTCCTATTACTTCCTGCGCCATTGCGATCTTTTCTTTGGCTTTGCATTTACGCCTTTTGGGTCTGTCACGCCTTTCATATATGCATATATTTGTGTGTATGTATATACTAAATGTATGTATGTATAGTAGTATGTATATACTAGTAGTATATACTAGTAGTAGTAGTATGTATATACTACTAAAGGTGTTTAAAGGATTATTGACAATACGCAGAAGCATTCAGCCTACTAAAGGAAGTGTGTACTCACCTTAAAGGACTACATATACCATCATGCTTGATGGTGCAAAACGAGAAGCCACGCCCACTTAGGGCGGTAGTTTGTAATCATTAAAAAGATGCAAAACGGAGGTGAGCCTAATTGTGTGCTTCTGCTGTTTCCCCTGGAAGAAGAGGCGGAGTGGCCTCGAAACGCGTCGGGATTCCTGTAATGATTGGAGAAAGGGAAATGTAAGCTGTGCGAGGCCAACAAGCTGGATTGCATGAACGATGTGTGTGACCTCCCGAAGCGCAAGAGCTATTGGTGATTAAAAAAAAATAATATATATATATATATATATATATATATATATATATATATATATATATATATATATATATATGTGTATATATATGTGTATATGTATGTGGAAGCAAATTGAACTTACGTTTTGTGGTTTCCTTTGATGTGAACTGTTCTGTACACACCTGGAAACATTGCATTCAAGATAGAGTTGTCACGATATGGGTCAACTCCCCCTTGCCGCCTTTCTATTTCATTTTCTTCAATTTTTATTAATAATTTTTTCTTTTCCTTTCCTTTCTGCATTTATTGATTTCTTTTTTTCCCTTTTTGTCTCTCACAACACGTTTTGTTTCTTCCATTTACCTCTCTTCCTTTTGTTTTTTCCTACTTTACCCTGCAGTCAACTTTAAAACGCTTTTCAGACTTGGCCCTGTTTTTTTCAGGGTGAGCCAGGGCAGTACCAAAGAGGATAATGGACTGAGTATTGAACAATGCAAGCACTCACCCCCAGTCAACTGATCTGGGTTTATTCCACCATCATTGTTTAGCTCACTCCGCCACCCCAGTTTAGACATGGCCATATGCAAATCTGTCTGACCCTGTGCTTCATGGGAACAGTCCAGCCAGAACAGCCAAGCCATGTCTTCCCTGGACCGGAAACAAGCATCCTGGGACCAGTTTCTGGCTAATCCGACGTCATCAGCCAGGCTAGCTTGAATGCAGTGGCAAAGTGAGCAAGGGACCCACGTCTGGGCATACCCTGCCAACTTAGGGCAAACAAAGCAATACCAAAGGGGGATGATGGATGGAGTGTTGAACAATGCAAGCACTCACCCACAGTCAACTGATCTGGGTTTAATCCACTATCATTCTTTAGCTCACTCCGCCACCCCAGTTCAGACATGGCCATATGCAAATCTGTCTGACTCTGTGCCTCATGGGAACAGTCCGCCCAAACGGCCAAGCCATGTCTTCCCTGGACCGGAAACAAGCATCCTGGGACCGGTTTCTGGCTAATCAGCAGTCATCAGCCAGGCGAGCTTGAATCCAGTGGCAAAGTGAGCAAGGGACCCATGTCTGGGCATACCCTGCCAACTTGGGGCGAACAAAGCAATACCAAAGGGGTTGATGGACGGAGTTGTTGAACAATGCAAGCACTCACCCCCAGTCAGTTCATGCGCTGCTCTGCGAGGCATGCTGTATTCAGGTATGAATTTGAAGATCCGCCCATTTTCCGCCCATCTTTTCAATTGGCTCCTGTTACTATTGTTTCTAAATGGTTCCTTTTCATTCATGAATAGGCTCAGTAGTCCCTCCTTAATACCACCTTGTCTGCATTTGAAACCTCCCATAAGGACTGTGATACATGTAAATAGGGGGTCCCCGCAGGAAGGGTGTATTGTACTCGCTACACACACTAACAATGCTTCAATGGCTAACAAAAACCAAGTCAAAACAGAAAATCAACAATTTCAAAAATTTCAAAGGTATTGCAATTTATTTACAACACCCGACAACTACAATAATAGTGCCGGCCATAAGGACTGGACTTTTTACTTCCGTTGTTATATGGTCTGTTTTATCTACAGTCTGTGAGCACTATTGTCTTTAATGATTTGTACCTATTGCAGGCACAAAGTGCTTTCCTGCAAGTGTGCCCGCTTTACCTCTAGGAGCCGCGCTATGGTTTCAGCAAGGCATTACCAATAGGGCCAACTTGACAGACAAATGCTTTTGATTTTGGAAAAGTGCCCCATACTGTGCTTTCACTTTAATGGCAGCTTTGCACCTTTCTTTAAATGAATCGCGTCTAAAGAATGGGGCGTGGCCGTCATTAAAGTGTGAGCGCTGCATCGGTTGCTTTTACAAGCATTTGCAATGCAATAGGTCTCGCATTTGTGAGAGTTTAAGCTACTGGCATTGTAAATGACAATTGCTTTTATGTGTTTTTTTAAAACATAAATAAAAGGAGTCATCATTTACAATGCCAATAGCTTAAACTCGTGCAAATGCGATACCTATTGCATTGCAAATTCTTGTTAATAATGAAGTAGTCTTTGGTTGCTGCCCGCTCTAAAAGTGCCTATTGGGTACCACTTGACTCTTTGTAAACCTTTCTCTCCATGTAAACCCTTCTCTTCACATGAAGCCTATTTCTGTCTGGGAGGATCACTGTAGTTCTATTTCCTTGTGATTTACCTATTCCTTGCAGGCCCTGCAACGGATCAGTGCATCCGAACAGGAGTGCAGTGCTGAAGTAGACCAATAACAGCCTTGTAGTGAATGCAGGAACTCTGTTTCATCCTAAAACCCTTGGGGTGATTTTCTTTGTTTACTCCCAGATGCCGGGGTTTGAGTACACACAACCTGTCCTGCTCTGTCCTCTTCGGTCCTCTGCTTCAGAAGAGGATTTTTGGGCATTTGGCTTCTATCTGTTTCTGATTTTGTGTATAGTAAATTCTGGCTGATGTACTTTGGAGACGAGGACACATTTAAATTTCCTGACTTTTCAGACTATTTGTGTCTACTAAGAATGCATCTCTGGTTCTGCTTCTAGCTCTCCTTAGGCTTGGGTAGACACTGGACCGGTTCACCTTGAGTGAAGGAGAAGTGGCAGGGACTGTTATCATTTGAGTCTGACATGCACAGCTGTTGGTTTCCTTTAGTTGCAGAGTTCAATGTAGAGCTTTGTAGACTGGCACTGAAAGGAACAGGGCTATGGCTGTGGGCAGCTGAATGGAAGGCGAAGCTTTGGCTGTGGGCAGCTGAATGGAAGGCGAAGCTTTGGCTGTGGGCAGCTGAATGGAAGGCGAAGCTTTGGCTGTGGGCAGCTGAATGGAAGGCGAAGCTTTGGCTGTGGGCAGCTGAATGGAAGGTGAAGCTTTAGATGTGGGCAGCTGAATGGAAGGTGAAGCTTTGGCTGTGGGCAGCTGAATGGAAGGAGAAGCTTTGGCTGTGGGCAGCTGAATGGAAGGTGAAGCTTTAGCTGTGGGCAGCTGAATGGAAGGTGAAGCTTTGGCGGTTGGCCGCTGAATAGTAGGTGAAGCTTTGGCTGTGGACAGCTGAGTGGAAGGTGAAGCTTCGGCTGTGGACAGCTGAGTGAAAGGTGAAGCTTTGGCTATGGAGAGCTGAGTGGAAGGTGAAGCTTTGGCTGTGGGCAGCTGAGTGGAAGGAGAGGTTTTGGCTGTGGGCAGCTGGGTGGAAGGAGAGGTTTTGGCTGTGGGCAGCTGAACGGAATTTAGAGCTTTGGCTGTGGGCAGCTGAACGGAAGGTAGAGCTTTGGCTGTGGGCCGCTGAACGGAAGGTAGAGCTTTGGCTGTGGGCAGCTGAATGGAAGGTATAGGTTTGGCTGTTGGCAGCTGAATGGGAGGTATTGCTTTGGTTGTGGGCCGCAGAATGGAAGGTATAGCTTTGGTTGTGGGCAGCTGAATGCAAGGTAAAGCTTTGGCTGCGAGTAGCTGATGGAATGTAAAGCTTTGGCTGTGGGCAGCTGAATGGGAGCTAGAACTTTGGCTGCGGGCAGCTGAATGGGAGGTAGAACTTTGGCTGTGGGCAGCTGAATGGAAGGTAGAGCTTTGGCTGTGGGCAGCTGAATGGAAGCTAGAGCTTTGGCTGTGGGCAGCTGAATGGAAGGTGAAGCTTTGGCTGTGGGCAACTGAATGGGAGGTAGAACTTTGGCTGTGGGCAGCTGAATGGGAGGTAGAACTTTGGCTGTGGGCAGCTGAATGGAAGGTGAAGCTTTGGCTGTGGGCAGCTGAATGGAAGGTGAAGCTTTAGATGTGGGCAGCTGAATGGAAGGTGAAGCTTTGGCTGTGGGCAGCTGAATGGAAGGTGAAGCTTTGGCTGTGGGCAGCTGAATGGAAGGTGAAGCTTTGGCTGTGGGCAGCTGAATGGAAGGTGAAGCTTTAGATGTGGGCAGCTGAAGGGAAGGTGAAGCTTTGGCGGTTGGCCGCTGAATAGTAGGTGAAGCTTTGGCTGTGGACAGCTGAGTGGAAGGTGAAGCTTTGGCTGTGGACAGCTGAGTGGAAGGTGAAGCTTTGACTGTGGAGAGCTGAGTGGAAGGTGAAGCTTTGGCTGTGGGCAGCTGAGTGGAAGGTGAAGCTTTGGCTGGGGGCAGCTGAGTGGAAGGTGGAGCTTTGGCTGTGGGCAGCTGAGTGGAAGGAGAGGTTTTGGCTGTGGGCAGCTGAATGGAATTTAGAGCTTTGGCTGTGGGCAGCTGAACGGAAGGTAGAGCTTTGGCTGTGGGCAGCTGAACGGAAGGTAGAGCTTTGGCTGTGGGCAGCTGAATGGAAGGTATAGCTTTGGCTGTTGGCAGCCTAATGGAAGGTATAGCTTTGGTTGTTGGCCGCAGAATGGAAGGTATAGCTTTGGTTGTGGGCAGCTGAATGCAAGGTAAAGCTTTGGCTGCGAGTAGCTGATGGAATGTAAAGCTTTGGCTGTGGGCAGCTGAATGGGAGCTATAACTTTGGCTGTGGGCAGCTGAATGGGAGGTAGAACTTTGGCTGTGGGCAGCTGAATGGGAGGTAGAACTTTGTCTGTGGGCAGCTGAATGGAAGGTGAAGATTTGGCTTTGGGCAACTGAATAGGAGGGAGAACTTTGGCTGTGGGCAGCTGAATGGAAGCTAGAACTTTGGCTGTGTGCAGCTGAATGGAAGGTGAAGCTTTGGCTGTGGACAGCGGAGTGGAAGGTGAAGCTTTGGCTGTGGGCAGCTGAATGGAAGCTAGAGCTTTGGCTGTGGGCAGCTGAATGGAAGGTGAAGCTTTGGCTGTGGGCATCTGAATGGGAGGTAGACCTTTGGCTATGGGCATCTGAATGGAATGTAGAGCTTTGGCTGTGGACAGCTGAATGGGAGGTAGACCTTTGGCTGTGGGCAGCTGAATGGAAGGTGAAGCTTTGGCTGTGGACAGCTGAGTGGAAGGTGAAGCTTTGGCTGTGGGCAGCTGAACAGAAGGTGACGCTTTGGCTGTGGGCAGCTGAATGGAAGGTGACTCTTTGGCTGCGGGCAGCTGAATGGAATGTAGGGTTTTGGCTGTGGGCAGCTGAACGGAAGGGGACGCTTTGGCTGTGGGCAGCTGAATGCCACATAGCGCTTTGGGTGCGGGCAGCTGAATGGAGCACAGAGCTTTACAAGTGAGCAAGAAGATATAACAGAGTTGTAAAATGCGCAGCAGAATGAAACGCAGAGCGAATCCTTTTAGCATCTGAATGGGGGATAGAGCTTCGCACTGTAGAGAGCAACGTGTATAAAATATGCAACTTTGTATCCAAGCAGCTGAATGGAGCCCTGCACTTACAGCATGGATGGCGAAATGTAGAACTGCGCTTTCAGCCTGGACAGCTAAATGGAGCACTGCGCTTTCAGCATGGATGGCTGGATGGAGCACTGCGCTTTCAACATGGACGGCTGAATGGAGCACTGCGCTTTCAGCATGGACGGCTGAATGAAGCACTGCGCTTTCAGCATGGACGGCTGGATGGAGCACTGCGCTTTCAGCATGGACGGCTGAATGGAGCACTGCGCTTTCAGCATGGACGCTGGATGAAGCACTGCACTTTCAGCATGGACGGCTGGATGGAGCACTGCGCTTTCAGCTTGGACGGCTGGATGGAGCACTGCGCTTTCAGCATGGACGGCTGGATGGAGCACTGCGCTTTCAGCATGGACGGCTGAATGGAGCACTGCGCTTTCAGCATGGACGGCTGAATGGAGCACTGCGCTTTCAGCATGGACGGCTGGATGAAGCACTGCACTTTCAGCATGGACGGCAAAATGTAGAACTGCGCTTTCAGCCTGGACAGCTAAATGGAGCACTGCACTTTCAGCATGGACGGCTGGATGGAGCACTGTGCTTACAGCATGGACGGCTGGATGGAGCACTGCGCTTACAGCATGGACGGCTGGATGGAGCACTGCGCTTACAGCATGCATGGCTGGATGGAGCACTGCGCTTACAGCATGGACGGCTGGATGGAGCACTGCGCTTACAGCATGGACGGCTGAATGGAGCACTGCGCTTTCAGCATGGATGGCTGGATGGAGCACTGCGCTTACAGCATGGACGGCTGAATGGAGCACTGCGCTTTCAGCATGGACGGCTCTGAATGGAGCACTGCGCTTTCAGCATGGACGGCTGGATGAAGCACTTCACTTTCCGCATGGACGGCTAAATGAAGCACGGCGCTTTCAGCATGGACGGCTGGATGGAGCACTGCGCTTTCAGTATGGGCGGCTGGATGGAGCACTGCGCTTTCAGCATGGGCGGCTGGATGGAGCACTGCGCTTTCAGGATGGGCGGCTAGATGGAGCACTGCGCTTTCAGTATGGGCGGCTGGATGGAGCACTGCGCTTTCAGCCTGGACGGCTGGATGGATCACTGCGCTTTCAGCATGGACGGCTGGATGAAGCACTGCGCTTTCAGCATGGACGGCTGGATGGAGCACTGCGCTTTCAGTATGGGCGGCTGGATGGAGCACTGCGCTTTCAGCATGGGCGGCTGGATGAAGCACTGCGCTTTCAGTATGGGCGGCTGAATGAAGCACTGCGCTTTCAGCATGGACGGCTGAATGAAGCACTGCGCTTTCAGCCTGGACGGCTGGATGGAGCACTGCGCTTTCAGCATGGACGGCTGGATGGAGCACTGCGCTTTCAGCATGGACGGCTGAATGAAGCACTGCGCTTTCAGCATGGACGGCTGAATGAAGCACTGCGCTTTCAGCATGGACGGCTGAATGGAGCACTGCGCTTTCAGCATGGACGGCTGGATGGAGCACTGCGCTTTCAGCATGGACGGCTGGATGGAGCACTGCGCTTTCAGCATGGACGGCTGGATGGAGCACTGCGCTTTCAGCATGGACGGCTGGATGGAGCACTGCGCTTTCAGCATGGACGGCTGGATGGAGCACTGCGCTTTCAGCATGGACGGCTGGATGGAGCACTGCGCTTTCAGCATGGACGGCTGGATGGAGCACTGCGCTTTCAGCATGGACGGCTGAATGGAGCACTGCGCTTTCAGCATGGACGGCTGGATGGAGCACTGCGCTTTCAGCATGGACGGCTAGATGGAGCACTGCGCTTTCAGCCTGGACGGCTGGATGGAGCACTGCGCTTTCAGCCTGGACGGCTGAATGAAGCACTGCGCTTTCAGCATGGACGGCTGGATGGAGCACTGCGCTTTCAGCATGGACGGCTGGATGGAGCACTGCGCTTTCAGCATGGACGGCTGGATGGAGCACTGCGCTTTCAGCATGGACGGCTAAATGAAGCACGGAGCTTTCAGCATGGACGGCTGGATGGAGCACTGCGCTTACAGCATGGACGGCTGAATGGAGCACTGCGCTTTCAGCATGGATGGCTGGATGGAGCACTGCGCTTACAGCATGGACGGCTGGATGGAGCACTGCGCTTTCAGCATGGACGGCTAAATGAAGCACGGAGCTTTCAGCATGGACGGCTGGATGGAGCACTGCGCTTTCAGCATGGACGGCTAAATGAAGCACGGAGCTTTAGTATGGACGGCTGGATGGAGCACTGCGCTTTCAGCATGGACGGCTGGATGGAGCACTGCGCTTTCAGCATGGACGGCTGGATGGAGCACTGCGCTTTCAGCATGGACGGCTAAATGAAGCACGGAGCTTTCAGCATGGACGGCTGGATGGAGCACTGCGCTTACAGCATGGACGGCTGAATGGAGCACTGCGCTTTCAGCATGGATGGCTGGATGGAGCACTGCGCTTACAGCATGGACGGCTGGATGGAGCACTGCGCTTTCAGCATGGACGGCTAAATGAAGCACGGAGCTTTCAGCATGGACGGCTGGATGGAGCACTGCGCTTTCAGCATGGACGGCTAAATGAAGCACGGAGCTTTCAGCATGGACGGCTGGATGGAGCACTGCGCTTTCAGCATGGACGGCTAAATGAAGCACGGAGCTTTAGTATGGACGGCTGGATGGAGCGCTGCGCTTTCATCATGGACGGCTGGATGAAGCACACAAGTTTTCAAGAGCAGATGCGTGGAACACAGTACTTTAAATATGGGCAGATGAATGAACTAGTGCTCCTACAGAATATGGTAACCTGACCACGGTATCTGGGCGGCGGGGAAGGGTGTGTAACACCAGTCTAGTGCTTTTAACGTTGGGAGCTCAAAGTAGTGTAGAGCTTTGCATAAGCGAACTTTACAACTTCACAGTTGAATGAACTTGGAGCTTTGCACGTGGGTGGCTGTGCTCGGCTGAAAGGCGCATAGTGTCGGTGCGCAGCTGGATGCAGCGCAGTGCTGTAACATCTGGAGCTAAAAGCCGCACAGTGCCTTGCGCGTGGGCAGCTGCCTAGAGCGCGGAGTCAGGGCAGTCAAGCAGCTGTTCTGTGAGGCCTTTCCTCCCCACCACTCTCGCTCCTCTGCTCCACAACTGGCGGATTAGGAGCTTTGTAAATCTCAACCCTTCTGGTGCTTCAAGTGCGGATAATCTGATCATGATCCCCATTTGAGGCAATTAGCCTCGGGTGGGGGAGGGGGGAGTGAAGCGGGGCTCCAGAAGGCTTTGCAGTCTGGCGCCTCCACATGCTGACCGCAGCCTGGGGGTGCACGGCAGTCACTTGAGTTCAGCATGACCTAGCTCTTCCCTGATCTTGGATCCGTCCCCGAGCAGAAGGGGTCCTACTGCTGCATGTCCCAGTGCATGCATACGTCTCCCTCATGCCTTTAATTTATAAAGGTTTGGATTTTCTTTGCACAGAGATTGGTCCTCCTTCAACTAAGACATGCTGCACAAGACCTTCCATTGGATGCTTGTTCCAGTTCTACCACTAGAACTTACAGAGAACTGTCAGGACTAAACTACTTCCGTATGTCTGCAAAGTGCAACCCCCAGCCTTGTGGACTTCCCTACACGTCTGCAGTGGAATTGTTCGACCTGAACAGTCCCAGAATTCTAGTCCACATCCAGACTTTGGACTAGAAAGCTGCTCTTTTGGCTTTCCCAGAAACTGCTTTGCTCACAGTCAGTCCAACATGCTGAAGCTTGGCGTGTGCCTGAGAGGGAAGCTAGGGTGTGTATTACTCGCGGGTACTGGGGGGACTTCAAGACCCTGCTCTGTGTTATCCGTGTTTTATCATAAGTCATTAGATGGAGGCTGATGCTGCCCTGAAGGATCACCTCTATTTGGAAATAACCGACAAGTGTAGTTGCTCAGTGCTCATAGTGTGAGTATTCATAGATTACGTGATGGTCATGCGTCTGGAATGTTACTGCTTATCGGGTGTGTTTTCAATGCTTAGAGCGGCAGACCCTGATGCAGAGGTCTGGCCCGGGACCACGGTTCAATTCCCGCCTCGGCAGGACTTGGGCTTAATTTCCTCGGACCTGACAATTCTCGCTTCGGTGCCTATTCTAATCATGGGTCCCACGCAGCAACTCTGGGCAATAGCTCGCTTAATCTCCACAACAGCCCCAACAGTGCTGGGATGCCTGGCTTCACCTTGGGGGTGCCCAGGAGTGGACATTTCACAGGGAAAAGCCAGGAAGGGTTCCACAGCGGTATGAGTTCAGCGCCGGGACGCCCCGTTGCTGAGGCAGCCGTACGCTTTACAAGTACAACACATTTACATTTACATTTTGGTGATGGTGGCGTATAGTGTTTCTTCTGGACATTAGATCTGCCACCTTGGTTTCTGCATCTTACCTTTTTATGGGTAAGACGGTCCTGGGCACTTGAACTTTTTTGAATTAACCTCACTTTCTAGTCCACATTTGTGTTAGACATGTTGACATTCTCCCAACTTTTATTACAAAATGTAGAGCAGAAGCGTTCAGACCCTGATGACGAGAAAACACCCCAGAACTGCGTTCTCTAGCTAATGCATGCATGTGAGAGGCCAGCCTCAGTTCTTGCGGGGTTTATCAAAAACAAGGGTACCCAGTTAAGCGAACCAGGGGTTATAGTGCATGTAAGAAAGACAATGGTTCTAGGGTGGCCCAATTAGGTCCAAAGAGAAACAAGGAGTTATTTTTAAGGGATTAAATCAATAGGGAGCAGAGTAAGTAGGGTAGCGTCTGTAGTTTTAATTCCATATAACAAAATCAAATCTTAGATATACGTTCAGGTGCTCACATAAGTGACAAGGTGTGTAACGTGACTGAGTTAGAGTGAAAATACACGAAATATCACATGGACAACAAAAAGAAATCCACAAGTAATATATACAATGAGGGGATTTTCATTGGGGAGTCGACGACGGTGACTGTGTGTCTCCCTCTGTCTGTCACCCTCTATCTGTCACCCTCTGTCACCTCACCCCAGCTTCCTGGGCACACACACAGCCGCACCGAGTACTTCACAGGTCTTTAAAAGACCATTTACTTGTTAATGAAGCTTTGTTGTGAATCACCCGGCCCCCATAGAGCAGAGTGTCTGGCCGTGCTGCTGCGCAGTGTTTGCTGACAATCTTTAATTTTTTTTTTAAAACACAGGTAGGATATCTGCAAGGCATGTTAAAGGCAGACAGCTAATTGTCATTTATTTATTCAAAGTTTTATATAGAGCAAACAAGATCTTTGCAGATAACAGAGCGCTTTACAGAAACAAAGGGTAGGGAGAACAAGGGGGTGATTCTTTATGTGATGAACAGTAGCAGACAGAATGACAATGGGCCTGTCCACAGTCTGCTCCAGGGGAGGTCGGGGTGGGGCTGCTGCAGCCTCTAGAGTTCAAAGAGAAGTGGAGAGGCCCCAAGTGAGAGAACATGAAACTCCTCCTGGGGCTTCTCGCAAGGGAACAGCACAGCCTGCTGTAATTACCACATTGTCACTGACTGGGCCAGCAGTGGATGGACCGGCGATCGAGGGGGGGCAAGCGCTACCCCTCCCCCCCCCCCCCCCCTGCGGACGCCCATGTCAGGCAGGTTGGCAGTGTTGGTAGAGAGAAGCGCCTAGAGTGCCAGGCTCGCCTTCAGTGAACTGGACACAATGAGCAGTTCCAGCGCTCTACCCTCCCCTTTTACCCGGTCTTGTGGCCGGATGTATGCCCATTGATGGGCGGCAATAGAGCCTGACACAACATGGCGGCTGCGGACCCTGGCGCAGTCGCACACTGTGCACGATGCCTCCCTCTGTTCCCAGTACCCCCTAGGCCTGTGTGCGGACAATGTGCGAGGCCTCGAGGTGCCCGGGCACCGGAGCCCACCCCTAGCAGCCTCCGGTTCCTGTCCTCTTTGGACGGGATGCAGTCACGGAATGCGGCGCGCGTTCTTTGTAAGGCCTCTGCGTCCCCCCTGCCCTCCCCGCTGCGTTTCCAGGTAGTTCAGCGGCAGTGCAGGAGGTGCCCACAACCCCTCCACCCCCAGCAAGGCTCATTATCCAAACGGGGGGTTTAGCCGTGAACGCTAAGAGCTCTGCTCTCTGCCCTCTTTCTCCATTACGCACGTCCTCCCTCCTTCCGCCCCTCATCCCGCCTTCTTTAGAACTCTTGCTTTTTCTTTTCAGTCTGCCATTTCAATAGCACCCCTCTTATTTTTCACGTGGAACTTTTTTCCATGCAGCTTCCTCTCCAGGCACACTGCAGCTTGCCAAATTCTTCAATTTCCCGTGCTTAGTTGTCCCTTTCGTTTGTCTTGCCTTTAAGTTTCCTTCGGCGTTGTCTTTTTTTTTCCGTCAGTGCTTCATCTTGCCTTTCAGTTTCTCTTACTCCTACTCGTTTCCTCCCTTAAACTTTATTTCTGCTTTTCATTTACTGTTTTTTTGCATTCTGTAGATCTTTCTCACCTTTTCCTTTGTCTCTTCCATGTCTGCTTTTAATTCTCTCTTAGGGTTTCGCAGCCTCGTTTCTGTAAACAATTAAATCTGCTGTGTTCCCTGAAATGAACGCATTACCTCAGACCTCGGTGAAACCGATACCCATGCCGAAGATGAACTTGGAGGCATGGACTCGCAGATATTGACATCGTCGAAGGCCCGTCAAACTATGATTTTACAAATGTTCCTAGCTTTTGTACCAAACGAAATCATAGTTGGTCTCCGGCTTTTTATGTTTTGCTCCCAAATGCAAGTGAGCATTTCCTGGCCGTTTGCGTCCTCTTGGTGGTGCCCTGCAAATGTGAGGGGCATGCTAGAGCTGTGGTGCCCAACCTAGGTACAGGAAGGCTGGCTACATGCCTATGAGACGGGGCTCCATTTAGATTCGTTGTGGGTAGGCGTGTTTTATCTACTTACCTTAAATTCTGGCAAGGGCCTATGTTGGACAACCCTGGACTAAAAAAATGGCCAACCAAAGTTCGCAGATAAGGAATGCCTGACACCAGACTCCCGCCTTACCAATGTGGGGTCACCTCCCACCTCCATAGTAACCACCCAGGTCCAGAATCTATGCAGTATTACCATCCCTTTAGCAAATAAGACCGAGACCCCTTTGTTGCGCTCACCAAGCTCTACCTCCTGTAGGACACGGGTGGCTTTGGCATCCCAAACTTTCTGGCGGATTATGAGCTTTGTAAATCTCAACCCTTCTGGTGCTTCAAGTGCGGATAATCTGATCATGATCCCCATTTGAGACAATTAGCCTCGGTCGGGGAGGGCGGACGGGGTGCCAGGAGGGGGGAGTGAAGCTGGGCTCCAGAAGGCTTTGCAGTCTGGCGCCTCCACATGCTGACCGCAGCCTGGGGGTGCACGGCAGTCACTTGAGTTCAGCATGACCTAGCTCTTCCCTGATCTTGGATCCGTCCCAGAGCAGAAGGGGTCCTACTGCTCCATGTCCCAGTGCATGCAGACGTCTCCCTCATGCCTTTCATTCATAAAGGTTCTGATTTTCTTTGCACAGAGATTGGTCCTCCTTAAACTTAGACATGCTGCACAAGTCCTTCCACTGGATGCTTATGTTCCAGTTCTACCAGGGTGGCTTTGGCATCCCAAACTTTGAACAGTACTATTTGGCTGCGCAACTACAGTGAGTGGCTAGATGGTTATCAGGCTGCTAGCTGCACAACACAGCAACTGCTCTCCCAACCCTCCCTCTACCCCCAGGGAGATAACTCACCTTTTACCCATCTTCACTAAAACATTACCACCCCGCTTCTGTCTTTTACAGGTGGCATATCGTTGTTACCGGAGGAGCCATTACATCACCCGCTCGGTGATGCCGTATGGTCTGCCGCTCCCATTACTTGGTACATCCTGTGGAGGATTGATAACTTCCCTACCGGAGGTAGCCCCTTGGCACGCAGCAGAGGTCCATAGTCTAGGGGACCTTTATTGGGAAGGTGTTCTCCTCCCTTTGGAGGACCTAGTCACTGATGCTGGACTACACCCGGTCCAATTTTGCCTTCACAACTCCTTTATCTGGATGATCGGGGAGCACTGGGGCACCATTCGGTAAGGACCCGCAATACATCTAAAGATTCAATATCTACATGTCTTGGGGACAGGATGTCATTTAATAAAATGGTTCGCTAGTTCATTACTTACACACACTCCGTTACGACGCCATTGGGACCGTGAGCTGGGCCCCTCCTGTTCGGACAAGGAGTGGCACAACATTTTGGCATACCCTTGGTGTCTTGCAATGCACTTTTCAAGTTAATTCAATACTACATAATACACAGGATCTACCTCACTCAACACAAAATCAACCGCTACTTTCACCGTACAGATAGTCTTCCCCCGCTGCCTCTCACTAGATGCTGATTTCCGGCACATGTTCTGGTCATACCTCACACCAGGACTCGAGTCGGGGTACCACGCGGGTGGATGGCGTTCCCCCACTTATTTTACTGGGTGGACGCCGTCCCCCCTGCCAAACAGCTGGACTTCATGCTTTGCCCTCTCTGGGACGAGATCAGAGCTCACAGGACACTGCACACGCGCTGGCTTCGAGATGCAATCGCATCTAAGGGGAGTGCGAGGGGAGGCAATGAGCCCGATGGTGCAAGCCACCTTTCGTGACGTCACTTCCTGTCATGACGTCACTTCTGGTGACAGCGTCCCCCCACTTCTTTTTTTAGGACTTGTGCCCTACCTCACACTCTCCTAGTACTGGCTCGGTATCGCATATATCGTGGCCTGCTGTACAGGGAACCCCGTGCTGCATACATGGAAGGTGTGCCTACGAGGTAGGTTTCACCATACCAAAAAGAATAGAGCGACTGTGCAGGTCCTAGACCTGGCTCTTTTGCTAGCTAAACGGTTGATCACCCGCAGATGAAAGTCACGCCCCGACCTTACTTCCTGGGCGCACTCCATGGAGGCCTGGGCTCAGGCTGAGAGCACTACCTTGCTGCAGGAGGAGAAACTCTGCACAAAGAGCTGCAATCTTTCTTGAAAGATGATAATTTCCCCCCCTGAAGCCGCAGCATCTTATATCCACATGTGATTCTAGGTATCACCAAATGGTCACGTTGACCCCTGAAACTGGATGCCGCCTATCAAGACTAAGTAACATACATTTTCGTGCCATAACACAGTACCGGATCTCCTAATGCACTAAGTGGGTGTGGGCTAGTTCTACTGTTTGTAGTTGAGACATGTTCTATCTTTTTACTCCAATGGCAATCTTGTTTTTCTGTTCCACTATTAATCAATGTACTGCATGCCTCTGTACTCATTGATATGTGGACACTTGCCATGTACTCAATGAGGAGATGGTAGATTGTCCGTTATGTGAGCCGATCGTGCACGACCCTGCATGCATACACATCTAAAACTGCTCATTAAACAGATTTAAAAAAAGACAGCAACACCCTCTTCTTTCCACAAAGTATTAGTTTAGATGATAGGAAGCCAGGAATACCCTCCCCAGCATCAAAGTGCAGTCCAAGCTGAGAGATGCTACACAGTGGTAATAATGCATGAGCCTGAATCACACAAAACCTTAAAGTACTTGCAGATTTTATCATTTGTCAAAATATGCCTCGGAAGCAGAGATAGGTGTACTGATAAGGTCATATGGTTTTTGTGTGTAGTCATTTTCCCGGTACAGAAGTGTACACAGTACGATTTTGCCTTGGAGAGAGGCAGTACTGATGTGAAATTGCACATCACAGGGAAAACATTTTTCCTGTGGATAGACCTCTTTCCTTCCACCCACACAAAGTTTGGGCACAATCATGGGATACAATTCTGTAGAAGCAAATAGATTTGTGAGAAAGTATCCTTTCCTTATTTGACCCTGAACCTGGCTTTTCAATTAACCACTCTATCATAGGCAGGGCTAGGCACACACACCTTCTCAGTGCCAGGATACCCTCGCAGGTGATAGTGCACTTTACAAATACACATAACATTTTATGAATAATATAGGCGGCGTAAATCCAGCCAGTTTTATTCATAAAAGTAGGTTTACATCCAAGAAGCGTTTTTTGCATTGGATCCATGGTGACCAGGTTATTCTCTTACACTACCATCTGTTAAAATAAGTCTCATCTTCGTTGCGGGTTCTTTTTTTCTTTACTTTTCCACCCTGCTTGTTTTGTTGCTCTTTTTATTTCTTTTCTTTGTTGTGTTCGCGGTTTCCTCTGGTGTCTGTAAGCTCCTCTCCTTTCAGGAGTGAGAGCATGTCTGATATTCAATAGCATTGTGTATATTCACTGGGCTCTTCCAGCGACACTTCTAGGCCCTCCAGTGGTAGAAACAACCTGCCAGGCGTAGGGAAAACAAGCTACTCTCCCTAGAAACAAAGGTGTTAGAGTCCCCTTCGGTGTGTATGAAGGGCAGTCCGCAGACTGGGTGTTGCCTGGTTAGTTGGATGTGCTGGCGGTTTGAAATAACTATCCAAGAGTTCGAGTAGTTGGTAGTTCAGAGCCAGAGAATGTGGACCTCCGCGGAGGTGTGGCCACGGGGAGTAGTGGGATAAACCCCATGCTTATCTTCCCTAAGCAGAAGCTAGGTCCATGTTGGGGTGGTCCAGTCTCTCGTCATCCCCAATGATCGAAGCACACAATCCTCCGATTGATCCGACGGGGATTGTAGAGAATGCTTTCAAGTAATATGGAAATCTCGAGGAGTGTCCTGCAAGCTGTTCCAAGACTCTCTGAAGTTAAAGGGGGCGGGAGCACCTCAGAACAGTGGGAACTTTTCCACTTACTAAGCTGATGGGAATACGCTACTATTTTTCCTCCTACATGTTTACGGGGTCTGAGCTTAAGCCACGTGTGCTTAGTATCTGTCTCCGGGTCCGGTGGAATCAGGACTGCTCTCTAGATCCTGCTAGTCAAGGGGCTCCTGAAGTAGGTGATTCTGCACATTTCCCTTGCTGGCCTAGAAATCTGAGGAGGCTCAATCAACATACAGTAGTTCAGCACCTAAATTTACATAGATCGAATAACTTGATATTTAGGTAAGAGTTCAGCAAAACATGTCAAGTAAACTTTGTAAAAATCATATATTTTTCAGTACAAAATATCCATTGGACATGTTCAATTTATAATCCTTTTATCTTCTTTTTCACATTCGATTAAGAACCATAGCCAACGCGTTTCGTCCTCTGACTTCTTCAGGGATCCAAGCAAAATTCTTCTCAATTTGGCTAGACGGTATAGTTGTACTGATCCTTTAGTGTGTAGTTTGCATGTTTAGCCGGCTGTTAATCCCCTCAAAGCGAGGTGAATCTGTATAGTTGTAGTGCCGGGTCCATGATTTAAAAAGAAGTAAACAACATCACCATGTACAGTCATTCAAACTGATAGTTCCACTCCAGTTCGCGGTGTACTATAGTTAGTGGATAAAGGAGCAAGCTTCTCCATGATAGCAGAAGTCTATTGTAGAGAACCTTTGTACTTTATCCTTTAACTACAGGACACCACCAACTGTAGTGGAACTAACAGTTTGAATGACTGCACATGATGTTGTCATTTACTTATTTTTAAATCATGGACTCCGCGCTACAACTATACAGATACGGATTAACAGCCGGCTATACATGCAAGCCACACACTAAAGGAACAGTACAACTATACCATCTAGCCAAATGAGGAAGAATTTTGCAAGTCCGAGAGAATGAAACGCGTTGACTGTGGTTCTTAATGGAATGTGAAAAAGAAGATAAAAAATTAAAGAATTATAAATTGAACATGTCCAATGGATATTTTGTAATGAAAAACATATGATGTTTAAGAAGTTTACTTGACGTGTTTTTCTGAACTCTTACCTAAGTTATTCGATCTATGTAAATGTGGGTGCTGAACCACTATGTTGATTTAGAAGTTTAGGAATTCCCTTTTGGAAGTTTAGGGGAGCTGAACTTCCAGCTCTTTGCACTAAAAAAGAGCACTTAATTGTCCCCACTATATGATACGTGCGGTCATTATTGCCTCAGCTCCCTTGTAGCTAAGCAGTATGTTGTGAATTCTGAGAAGTCTGTTTGCATTAGTTGCAGAACTTCCTATTCCTTGTGCAGTGTTAGCTGTGGCTGAGCAGTTGAGTCCTGCTTAATGGAAGCTGGCATGAAAGTTGTGCCTGACACGATCAAAAACAGATGCCTCCAATGTTAAGAAAGATGATAGTGCGGTCAGAGGTATTACCTACAGAAAAGAATATCTCTTTTTTAATACACAAAAGATTATGACTCCAGTTAAAGTTAGGCAGTATAGTGAAGATCAGTACATTCTAGCCATTAGCATTTCGGAGATGATCCCTGGCGAATTAGGTTTGACACAAACGCATGAGATGTCGCTTGTAGATGCACACAAATGTGACTGTGCTTCTCAATGAGGTAGTGTTGCAAGATCTCCAGTTAGACATGTACACAGAAAACAGTGAATCTAGTGTTATCCTAGAGTTCCCTCAGCACTGTTGATAACTTCAGAGCTGTCCCTTGTGCAGAAACAATTTGAGTATCTACGGTGGACTCCTACAGGACTGTATAGTTTCTGTGCATGTCTCAATCCGTAATCCTTGTAGTTCAATGTTTCATTGATCTGCTAGCTGCTACAATCCCATGGTTATTGGAGTAAGCCAGAGTCTTTAAAGGTTATTCCTTCATATTAATTTAATCCTTTCTATTGTGGGTCTTTAGGGTCGAGCCTGCAATAGCATGGGCTAGTGAGACACTATTGTTTACAAAAAAAAGGCTTGGAGCCCGTCCGTTGCTTACCATTTGTTAGCTTGCATGGTATTCTTCTATACAGCCTCCTACTTGGTCAGTGCAGGCCAAACATCCTTTCCGTTCCTTTCTGTGTCGCAGGGACCAAGCATTGACCAACGTGATAGAGGTACTATTTTTTCTTTGTAACTTCTAGTGCCCTGCAAACAGAAGGCGGCAGACTCGAGAGTGTGAAGCCAGGTATAATGCAGATAACGGGACATGAACTGTAATTAACTCGGGGTTGAGGAAAGGTGGACTTGCTTTTAGCTGCATGCCAGCATTATTGGCAAGTTATGGTGCTGAACAGTCATTTTCAAGGTCTGTCCGCAAATTACTTTTGAAGATCAGTGAGACTGGCAAAAAGCGTGCCCAGCAGGGCATACAAAATGCAAACTTTTATTTTCTATAGTTAACTTTCTTTCATTTTGCCAAATCTTCTTTTCCTTCTTTGCAGACTCTTGTTTTGTTTTTGCTTGTGGGCGCTGTTCTCAAAAGATGATGATTATCTTGTTCTAGATATTGCAAAGCAACTTTGTTTCTTTCTTATCTGTAATTTCCGAAATTATGCCTCATCATTTAATCATACAGTACGCTCCAATCCACCACACTCTACCTCAATCCTATCCGCCCACCCCAATCCACCCCAGTACTATCCGCCCCACTTCACTCCAGTCCAACTTACTTCAATCGAATCCACCCTAATCCAATCCAACCCATTCAATCCACCCCAATCCATCCCATACCAATCCAAACTACCCCACTATAATCCAACCTAATCCACCCTATTTCAATAGAGTCCAGCCTAGTCCATTTCATTCCAATCCACTCACCCCACTCCAATCCACATCCTCCACAATCCATCTCACTCCGATCCAATCCACCCCACTCCGAACCAATCCACCCTATTCCAATCCTAACCACCCCACCCCAATCCACTCCGTCCCAATCGATTCCAATCCACCCCACCCCAATCCAATCCATTCCAATACAACCCTTCCCAATCCATTCCAATACACCCCTTCCCAATTCAATCCATCCACCCACACCAGTTCAATCCACCCTACACCAATTCAATCCATAACACTGTCAATCCAACCCACTACATCCTATTCTACCCCACTCTACATCACTCCACACCACAACACTGTCTGCCACTGAGCCACTAAAC
Organism: Lissotriton helveticus; assembly: GCF_964261635.1. Classification (NCBI taxonomy): domain Eukaryota; kingdom Metazoa; phylum Chordata; class Amphibia; order Caudata; family Salamandridae; genus Lissotriton; species Lissotriton helveticus. Next base: position 369,292,106 of record NC_136057.1, on the reverse strand, counting down.
TCTGACAATCTACTCCAACATCTGTACTCCCCTCTACTCTCTCTACTTCATACAATGACACTCTACGATACTCCATGCTACTAACTTTCATACAATGACACTCTACGACACTCCATGCTACTAACTTTTATACATTCTGAACAGCAGCCACATTTGTGTAATCATTGCTAAAACACAAGGGCAAAGCCAATATCTCTTGCATACTTTGCTAGTGCTTGTTTATTCTTACTGCTGCAGGGGTTTCTAAGCCTACAATATCTTATGATTTGATTTCGGGGCTTCTTGTAACTCTCCTTCCTCACCTGCTGATGGTTATGGTCAAGGTCTCCAGTTTCTGGTCCTTCTGGGGAAGCTGTAAGGTCAAACACCTTGGTTAGGGATAGATATCAATTTGAGATGATGGGCCCATGATCTCTGAAGAGGGCAAGCAGTGCACACGGTACCAGGTGCACACCTGTACTACACCTTCCTAGAGGGTGTTTTTGGGTTAAGCGCACTGGGTTTTGATGTTTACAGCTGTACTGTTATATTATAATTTTAAAAGCTCCGTATAAAAACAAAGTATGAAGGCATCAAACTGGTGCTCCTAGTCTACTGTTTGGGTGCCAGAAGGGGCTTAGTGTGTTGTTTGGCAGCTTGATCTCAATGGAGAATCCTGGATTGTATCACCAGGAATGTGGGTTACGTGAGAGCCTCCATGATTCCACCATCACAAATCATCTGGCGCTGGCCATCTATGAGGAGGTCATCTCTACAGCCTATTGGTAGTCTTGACCATATGACTTCAAGAGCTGAGAGGCTACAGGTGACTTTAAGAAGCATCTTTCTTGTTTGATCCTGCAAAGCTCTTCATCAGTCAAAGTACCCCCTCTTCCCTTATCTCTCTTCATGGCTTTTTAGAAAATAACTTCTCCTTGCAGAGTACTAAACCCGTCTACAAGGGTTCAGCCTCTCCTTCTTGCGGAGGCCTCTTAGATTACTGGTTAGTAGTCAATGTAAGAAGCCTAGTCTGTGAGTTGGCTGCAAGTAAATCAATTGAGCTAAAGTGCATCCTGCACCACGAAAATTATGTTCCATGCCTTCCCTCCTCTAAGATTCCCCAAAAGGATCAGGCCGCCACTCGTCTCTGTCCTGCCACACTTTGATTACCCAGAGTGGCCAAACCTTGGGCCTTGCTTTATCTACTTTGAAGACTTCAGAGAATCTGGAAGATAGCTGCCAGGCAACTGCTACATGTATGCCTGCGCAACCACAGCTCTCCAGCCCTATAAGCCCCCCCACTGATAATAGTCAGACACAGTCCATTCAAGGCTCTATGCGTTGCCCACTGGCCTATCCAACGTGATGGACCCACCTTCCGTCAATGGATACCACAGTAATATGCTTACAAAAGGATGCTGTGTTTTATACTGTAAACCGGGGGGGTCTTAGAAGTAGACCACCCAGCGGTGCAGGAAACACCCAAGTCCACAGCTTCCTTCAAGTATGTTAAAAAATGGGAGACCACGCCACTGGGAGTGAAGAAACACAGGTTTATTAACCTTAAACAGGAATCTTTAGAGATGGAAAAGTGTCCGTGACCCACTGGAGGTAGGTAATGGGAGACTGTTCAATTTGCAAGGAGCAGGCAGCATCCTTTATAGGACGTGGACACTCCCTTCGCAGAGAAGGAACGCAGAAAGTTCATATAGCTTGCGGGATGGAGATACGGATCACCTGCCCTTTGTCACGGAGCTTGATGCTGGAATGGGGCAGTCTAAGCCTTAGACACATCACCTGCCTCTTGCCGTGTAGTTTGACCAGGAATGGAACCCCCGGGCGAGGTCCTCTGCCATCTCAACATTCCTGGAACATTTTAGCCTGGGTGCGGAGAAAAAGGTCAGCTAGAGTGCAGGTCGACATGTACGAGGTCAGTGGAACAGAGGTGAAATGGACGCTGTAGTCACAAAGATGGTGGGGCACATGGCAACTTAGCAGATTCAGGTTTCACAGTCCCTCCTTTTGCCATGGGCAACACCTCAGTCAATATCGATCAGCATAAGCTAGTCTACAGCTTGTTGATACGGTATTTTACTATCTTTGGTCCATTGAGGTGCCGTAGTAGGTGGTGTACATCCGATAGCATAGATAGAACAGAGTGCGTGACCACAGTGGATGCACAGACAGCAGAAGAACAGGAGAGCTAGCGGAATCAGTAAGATTGTTATCATTTTTCAACCCCAGGAGACGAGTAGTTGCCAGAATCCAGAGCTCCAAGACCAGGGAGTTTCAGCTTCTTGTTGGATTTCGGAGGCCATTCGGTGAAGCCTGGAGATAGTATCATATACTGACGGTGACGAATCCGGTATATACACACAACAACTTGCGCCGATGATGCGGCAGGCTCCTCCCCTATCCGCTAAAATGACGTCCAGCACCATACGATTTTGGAGGGCAATCATGCGGGTGGCATCAAGTTCGGCAGAGTAGTTTGTCAGTATTCCTACAGTCACATTAATTGTTGCTTCAAAGTCTCTGGTTAGTCTTCTGATTTGGAGGCTGTTGGACATAGGACCCCAGTACAGCAACAGTCCTTTCATAGCATAATAGAACTGTTGACCTGCGGTGTCTGTCTGGTCCACATCTGGCAATTGTCTTCTTTGGCGGTGGTACATATTGTCTCTGTTGAAAGCGGGTGGTAAGAGGAAAGCAATGTTGCACGTACCACTCCAGTCGGGAGGTAACCATGAGTAAGCTTTGTTTCCACACACAAAATGCAATCCTGTAGGAAGGCGGAGATATGGGGTGAAATTGTCATAAGTCATTGTAGTATTGTATAGATTGACTCCTACATGTGTTTTCTCTCGGCCTTGCAGACATAATGTACCAGGGCGTGGCGTGACAGAAATGGCAACTGTTTTAGCTCGAATGGTAACGAAAGTGTAACCCCACATACCTCGCATAGGGATGGACATGATGGTACGCATTGGTGCTGAGTCAGAGGCATTACAGATGGTATTGTTGTGGGCATGGAAGGTCCAAAGAAATGGCTGGAATGTGGTAAGGTTGCCAGCGTCGCCACATGAGGGAAAGACGTTTGTCAGGTTGTACATCAGAGTGCAAGTATAAGCAGACGAGGCAGGGAACACTAGGAACTCTACAGTGTGTTGAGTTGCATGAGGTAGATGTCCCCAAACATAAAAGTCAGTTGCACCCGCAAGAAAGACTATTTGGACAGCAACAAATAAGGTTAAAAATGGTCTAAATGACTGCAGCACCTGAACAGCTCACCTGCGGCTGAGATGCTTACATTCTTACAGTCAATGGCACAGAGTTCAGGGAGCAATGAGGATGCTTTCTTTTTATGAGGAACCTTAAAATCTTTTGGAAACTTTGAGTAATTTGTAACCAGATTTCAACCTGCTACTGGTGTTGTTTCGGGAGTCAGGAGCAATGCAATGGTTCTGTACATATGCCTCAGTTATATAGCACACAACTAGCCAAAAGCTGGCAGAGCCATGTACAAGGTCAAAGGTGAAGAACAACCAAAGAGTAAATCTAGGCATGGGATGCTGGGTTCTGGTGGGTTAAATGGGCTTTTTACTGTTTTAATCTCACTCCATATCTTCACGGACAGAGGTTAGTCTATTTGTATTTGATTAATGGAAACAAACAGGATCACTTCACCCAACGTGTATGAGGCTGACACACTAGCCCGGAATGGAAACTATGGGCCTGATTTAGAGCTCGTTGAATGAGTTATACCAAAAGTAGTGGATATCCCAACCACCGTAATACAAGTGCCTTTGGATATAATCTACTTGTGATACAGGGAGGGAATAACTTGTACACCAAACTCTAAATCAAGCCCTATATCCAGAATGACAAAGTACTTTGGTCACCTGAATTGCATGGCATGAGGTTGTCACCCTAGGACCTCTTAATGTGTTGTGATGAAGTGTTCTTGAAGAAGTGGATCTTCAGCTGTTTCCTAAATTGAAGAAGGATTGAACTGTTGGATCGAATAGGGATTTGAGTCCCTGTTACATTATACCACAGTAGCTGCTTTCAGAAGCAAAACTGATATCCCATTGTGAAATATTCCTGTGCACAAAATTCTCGTATTACTTCCAGAAATGCAAGTGTCGGAATCTGTTTAGGTCACATAGATAGGACTTTAAAATAACGCACCGCCTCCAGTAATCTCCTGAACCTTAGCTGTAAGAGAAATTTCCCTCTTAGTCTTAAAAGCGAATTCAGGGTTTGTGAAAGATCTGTTCAAGTGCACCCTTGAGATACCCGCGCAGGACTGTTGCTGGCTTCAAGGAGATTTTTAAAGATGGCAAACTGAGCAGGATTATACCAAGCACGCAGCGGGTGCGCTTTTTTAAAATGTATTTTGTTTTTGCTGCGATAAGGATTGCAGGCTGGTATCTTGCCCCTATTTACATTATATTGGTTATGGCACGTAATTTATTGATGCAAATTTCGGCCAGAATGCTTTTTGTGCGTAATGTCTTCCAAAAGTACCTCGTTTTGGCTAGCGTATTTCTTTGATAAAGACTGCAGAGCCAATGTTTTACTTTCTGTTTACATTGAATTACGATTGCCACTTATAATATCACTGATGCAGATTTTTAAACAGTGTATTTTGCACAGCTAATACTTTTCAACAGTACCTTTTTTGCTGATGTACTACTTTTTAATAAGTATCTCATTATCATGATCATTTGAATGATGAACTGTGAGTCTTGTTGCAGATTAAACACCACAAAACCAAGCAATGATATTTCTTGGTAAGAATTCATGAAAAGCGACAACGTACACTATTTACATGCAAAATGGTATGCTGAAAATTGACTTTTTTAATGAATTGTAAGACAGAGTGTGGCAATTTTCTCAACTATTAGGTGAGCAACATATGCAGGAGTTGGCCTAAAGGCTAGCGCGATTGACCTCGAATCTGGGGAACTGGGTTCGAGTCTCGGCAATGACGCTGAACATCCTGTGATTCTGGGCAAATCACGTAATCTCCCTGTGCCTAACAAAAATGAATGTGCCCTCATGTAATGCATTAAACTAACTGGAGCCTAGGGGGAATATGGGGTTTAAACAGGTCGCCCCCCACTCTGTAACCTTTCAAACACCAAAAGACCTGCCCCTAAATGCTGTGGAAACAATAGTTTCCCATATAATTTTGTTATAGCCTAAAATAGGATAACATTCATGTAATGCAACTGGTACTATGTAAAGCGCACTGATATCCGATTCAGGTCAAGTTCGCGCTATATAAAAAAAAATCTGTAAAATAAAAAAATTAATTAAAAAACTTGATTAAACTGATGCAGCATTTGGATGAAAGTATTATTACTGAATTCAGAATGTCTGTTGAAGTGGGAATCAGGCCACGGAACATACGAATGTTCAGGAACTTCAGCTGGTTGTGGGGTGTGAGGTATGATAGTCTGATGGGCTGGAGCTGTTTCTAATCCAGAACACTACACTGAGCAGAACAGCTAACCTAGTCAGGACAAACAGTACTATTGTCTGGGTACTGTAAACTCTCATTGTAGCTTTCTTCGGCGTGGGGGTAGTACCACGGGTGCATGTGGCCTCTGGATTCATACAGTTCTTGTGTGGTTGACTGTTTTCTTCATCTGGGGGAACATTGGCAGACCTGGATGATGGCCCTTGTTGGTAATCATTGTTCAAGGGGGTGTGGAGTCTTTGGTACTCATGAATCGGACGGATCGTGACATATACAGGTTTTGGGGACATTGGTCCCACATTATCGTAACCTCCCTACAAGTGTCCCGAGAGTACTGCAATGTCCCTAATAGCTGCCGATAGTTGTTGGTTGCTTCACTGACCAATATTTGCCCCCGGTAACCCACTACTAGGGTTACCCAGGAGCCTCAGTCAGGTTTTACTACCGCCCTGCAGCAATGGACAAAGGAGTACTAACGGCCCTTGGAGCTGGGCTGGTTCTTCAGCTTAGCCTTGGATCAGAGGTAGTATCCGTGTATTCCCTCGTCACAAAGTTCTAGTTCAGGTTCAGAATCTGAGTCACAGTCTATTGGTCTGTTGTAAGTTAGAACTCCTTTGTGTACTGTCAAGTTGTCTTCAGTTATGGGATCCACTTTTCTGCAGTGGGAGGTGTGCACCCAGGACTTCTTTCCCTCTACTCGCAAGGCCATTCTGGTCCCCAGCAGCACCTGCAATGGACCTTTCCAGAGAGGCTGCAGAGACTGGGTTCATGCAAAGTTCTTCACCAGGAGGAAGTCTCTGGGTTTGATATCATGGCCAGGGCCCTGAGATCTGTCTGTGACTGAGGCCCGGACCTGTTCATGGAGTAAAGACATTGTTTTAGTGAGTTCATACAGATAATCAGTCAACACTTCCTGGGGAAGGTCAGTCAGGGAGATGGGGCATTGCAAATATTCATAGGTCTACCAAAAACAGTCTCGTTCTCCTTCAGGATTCCATTATAACGTTACACTAATCCTGCTGCCTGGGTGTGAAATGCAGCGTGGAATTTTTGCTTGACCCCCAGTCCCTCTAAGATATGTTTGACTGTCTGGCTGATAAAATGTGATCCTCGATCACTTTGCATCAATCTACAAAGACCATACCGGGGAAAGAATTCCTTCAGGAGTACTTTAGCTGTAGTAATGGCAGTATTATCCTTGGTGGGGTATGCTTCCACCCATTTACTGAATGCACAGACCACCACCAAGACATACTTGTAGCTGTTAACTCTGTTCATTTGGATATAATCCATCTGAAGGACTTCGAAAGGGGCAGAAGGCAGTGCAAATCCTGCTGTCGGAACCTTTGTTCCCTTTCCCACATTGTATCTTAAACAGGTCAGACAGTGCTTGACAAATCGCTCGGCCAGGGGTCTCAATTTGGGATGGTCCCATACTTCCTTGAGCATAGTATACGTGGTTTGGGATCCAATGTGTGTCATTGTAAGTAAGGGAATAACATATGCTGTTGGTAGTTTACACCTAAAAGTATCCTGAGATCTCCAACATCCCTCCTTATCTAACATACCATCTGTTTTCCACTGTTCTTTTTCCGCTATGGCAGCGGATTCTTGTATGTCATTAATGCGTTGTCTGGCATCATGCCATTTCCCAGCTTGTGATTTTAGGACATACATTGTTGCAGGTATTATTCCTAAGGCTGTGTTCCTGGTTGTAATGTCGGCCGGAGCGTTCCCCTGTCCTACTTCGTCAATAACTTTCTTGTGTGCCGCGCATTTGATCACCGCTAACTTAGCAGGGAGAGTGATGGCTTCCAAAAGGGCATTAACCAATTCACCATGTTGTATAGGCGTCCTATGAGAAGTGAGAAAACCTCTTTCTTTCCATAGTAGTGCAAAATTGTGTACTAACCCAAAAGCATACTGACTGTCGATGTAGATGTTTACAGTCATGCCTGTACTGAGGATGCAATCGCGCGTAAGTGCTGTTGTTTCTGCTGCTTTGGCTGATTTCTGTAATATTCGGGCAGTCTCAACTACTGTAAGTGCTGTTGTGACAGAATAGGCTGCAGATGTGGTGCCATTCAGGAGTTTCAGGCAAGAACCGTCTACCCATATGTGGCCTTCTGCATCTGGTAAGGCTATGTCTTTAAGGTCCATCCTTCCCTTGGTTTCTGCTTCTGTTCGGAATACGCAATCATGATGGGGTGGCTGAGTGAAGGGCTCGGTATCAGGTAGGAGTAAAAGTGTAGCGGGATTCAGAGTGGTACAGCGTTGAATAGTAATGTGTGTATTTAACAGGGTGAGTTCGTATCCATACAGTCGGGCACTAGTAAGGTGTTGGGTTTTGGTTTTATTCAACAGAATATCAATGGCATGTGGTACCAGAACTGTTAATGGGGACCCTAGAACTATACCCTCTGTCTGGCGCAAGTCACCTGTTTTGTACAATACTGCAATTTGTCTTTGGATACCTTGTGGCGATGTTCAGCAAGGGACAGTAATTATGCCTGTCGAGCCAATTGGGTAGTATCTGTTGCTAACAAAATGTCATCTACATATTGAATAAGAGCCACTCCCTCTGGGAGATGGACCTGGTCAAGTTGTTTTTGTTCAATGCTTGGCTGTAAATGCTCGGACTTTCTGTATAGCCCTGAGCGGCGCGACAATCTATACGATCTGTTCATTAGGGTGAAGCCAAAAGGAAAACGTGAGTCTTCATGAATGGGGATGGAAAATAATGCGTTTTTCAAATCGATTACTGTAAAGGCTTTAGCTGTAGGTGGAATCATGGTGAGGATAGTAGTTATGTCTGAAACTACCGGAAATTGTGGTACTACTATCTTATTAATGGCCCGCAAGTCAATCACAAATGTGTACACCTTTTGGTGTGCAACCGATCATTTTAATACCGGCAAAATGGAGCTGTTGCAGATGTTGGAAGGAACCTGTTCCACCACGCCAGCCTGAATGAGGTCTGTTACAATTTTTTGTAGTGCGAGCTCTCCCTCTTTAGATATTTTATACTGTGGTAACCTAGGCAAGTGTGCACCTTCCCTGACAGTGGCATCTGGATAGTTCCAACATCAGTATCAGAAGTTGTCCATAAGGTGTTTGGGATGGGCGCTAAATCTTCCTGAATGTCGGGAAGTTGGAGTAGCTGTACAGACAGTTGGCACGGGGAAACATTGCCATACAGAATGACTTTAACATTATCTGGGGAACATCTGATAGTGGCACGGTAATGTTTTAACAGATCCAATCCCATGAGATTCTCAGGACAATCTGGTGATAGCAAGAATGTTGCAGAAGTGTCAGCACCGTTGATAGAGAATGGCCTAGGTGTGGAAAGGGGGTTCACAGAGGGGTTACTATCTAACCCAGTCTATATAATTAGTTTGCCGGATGGAGGTGCCTTCGGAATTAGTGGGGTGGTCAAGGTGCTGCGGGATGCTCCTGTATCCACAAGGAAACATCCTTTAGTGCCAGCCACCGATGCTTTAACATAGGGTACCTGTTGATCTACAGGTACCTCCACTGGTTCCTTCCCCAATCCTTGACCTCCCTAGGCTGACCAATATACTGGGCTCATCTCCGTATCGTCATCGGCATAATCCTGAAGGAAAGCCTGGCGTTCTGAATGATCAAACCTGTTGCCTCTATATTAATATTGGGGTCGGGAGGGGGTGTTGAACTGTCGCGGTTGTGTTTTGCCTGTGGCAATGTTATCAGCTAATATCGGGCAATCCTTCTTCCAATGTCCCGGTTTCTTGCAATAGGCACAAATATCAGTAGACTGGGGACCAGATCGATATGATTGCTGGTTCTGTACTGGAGTGTTTCGTGTTTTCGGAGTGAAACTGGCATATTGCTGACTGACATTATTTGTGTCGCGATTACGGATGTCTAACTGTCTAAGCAACACCTGTTCTTTTAATTGCTTCTTTTTAGTCCTCTTTCCTTCTTCTGCGTTTTTATACTGAGCTTCGTACTATTGTGCCATTGTCAATATAGTGGCGGGCGTTGCCGCTGGCCAGCTACTTTCACTGGCCATAAGCCTGTTCCCCACTGCTGGTAAGAGCCCTTTAACAAAAGTCTGAATAAGCAGGTGGCGACCAGTTTCAGTCGCGACATCCTGACCACTGAAATCGGTATATGCCTTTCCTAGTCTAGTAAAATAATCAGAGACTGATTCATCAGTATTCTGTTTGCAAGCATTGAGAAGGGTCCAATCTACCTTTCTCTCTGGAGCGAGAGTTTTTAGTTTGGCTAACAGTCTTTTCGGCAGTGCTAATATATCTTCATGTGGCTTTTCACCAGGTTTTCTCTTTTTCCCTTGTTTCCAGGTCTTCCCATGTACCATGGAAAGCTGCCTGATCGTTAACATATCTGAGCGGTTTCCAAAGCTCAGCTGGCAATTATAAGGCCAAACAATTGAGTGATGTCAATTAGGGTCAAGGCATAAGTGTTCAGTATCTGCTGGACACTCTCATAGAATCCCGTAGGATTCTTTCTGATGTCAGGTATATATTTTCGTAACTGTAACATCTCAACCTTTGTCCAAGGAGTATATACAAAGCTAAACATTAATCTGGAACAGGCATTCAGGTAATCTGGGTTATTCAGGACTGTTCCAGTACCCTGCGGAGGGACATAGATGGAAGCAGCCTCTTTGACTGGCATCTGAACAATACTCTGTCTGACTATTGGAATGCAGAGTATTTTCTATCATTGCTAGTAATGCATCTCTGTCATTTTCTGTAGATTCACCATCATACAAGTGCCTATATATTTTCCGGAAATCAAGCGGTACTTCCACCCTTTGGTCCTCCTGTTAGGCCATTAGGTGAAAAGCCATCCTTAAAAAAAAAAAAAAAATAGCTATTTCTTGTCGAATGTACCTGGCCCTCTGCTGCGGCGTGGATGTCTGAAGGGGATGCACAGTCTGTAATTCGTTTGTAAGCTATGCGATCTATTTTTTTTCTTTTCCTCATCCCTGATTCTAGGAAAATGTGACCTTTTATACTCGCCCGGGTCGGAATCATCACTGCTGTCTGAATCTCTAACCTCCTTTCGGAGTCCCTTTCTGTCATATTTCTTCACAATTTTAGGAATAGGGTTTCAGTCTCTGGATCAGGTACCTCCACCTGAGCCGGTGGGGTTGGGGCATCAGAAATGGGAGCGTTTTGGGAGGGTGCTGGCTGCGGCTGTATCAATTGCTGGAGAAGTGTGGCTCAGTGGTTAGAGGCGGCAGACCCGGAAGCTGAGATCAGCACTGTGGACCAGGGTTCGATTCCCCGCCTCGGCGGGTCTCGGGCTCAAAAAATTCCACGGACTCGACAATTCTCGCTCCGGTGCCTACTCGACTCACGGGGTCACACTCTGCGACTCTGGGCAATAGCTTGCTTAATCTCCACTACGGCCCCTCGCGGCGGGATGCCTGACTTTCACCTTGTGAATACCCTGCCGGGGTATCTCACAGGGGAATACCAGGACGGGTTCCCTAAGCAAGCGCCTTGAGACCCCTGGGTGATTAGTGCGCTATATAAATCGAAATACATTTACATTTACATTTACATTGCTATGTCTCATGATAAGCGGGAGGTCTTAAAAGCAACATAACATCGTCTTCGTCAATTTTTGGGGGCAGTAAGAGGTACTGTCCTGTTGTGTTGAGTCGGTGTTCCCTATCACATCCTTCTATATTTCTCTCTATTTCTCGCCCTCTAAGGGCTGCCATTTCCTGTTGAGCAGTTTTTCTGAGTGTCTTATTCTCTCTAAGTAGAGCTCTTCTCTTTCTTTCATTAATTTCTTTCCACCATAGACCAAAGGAATCAAACATACTCGTTTGCACCTTCCGTCTATGCGCTGCTCTTACAATATGTAAGTTTAGGTACCTCAAAAGAACCAAATTCTGGCCATTGTAACTCAGCATTATTTTTTGTGTATTTCCGCCATAATTTAGTATAAATGATACCGGAAATACCAAATTTGATGTACATCTCTTTATTAGGGGTGCCCTCTGGAGGGGCTGGCTGACTTTCTTCTAACACATCCTGACTGTTCGAGCAACAACAACAGAGTTTACAAAACTTACTAAAAACAGGCATGTTCACTGTACTTAAATAATATTTCTTCTCAGAAATCAGACAGTTCCCAATCAGGAACACATTACCTGTCCTTCGGTCTTTGCAAAGATCGAATCAGAAACCATGAAACAGAAGAACAGACACATGCGTGCGTAACTGAATCAGTATATAAGAATTCTTTTTATGTCGCTTAAAGCGACCCTACCAGAATACCCGATCTGTTTCTCCGCTCCTGGGTGGTTCTCCTCCTTATTTTCCAGAAAGGCTAGACGGACCAGAAGGGTTTCCAGTCAGGACTGGGGCCATTATAGTCAAGGACACAGTTGAGGGAAGAAAATCCAGGCAACGTTGGCTGCGGAGACTCTAGTCTGCTTTCCGCAGGTGCACTCCTCAGTTACTGATCTTCCTTTCCTCTCCGGGTTAAGCTGAGACCACTGAGTCTCTGATGGAGCCCCGCGTCGATGTGCCAATTGTAGAACCGGGGGGTCTTAGAAGTAGACCACCCCGCGGTGCAGGAAACACCCATGTCCACAGCTTCCTCCAAGTACGTTAAAAAATGGGAGACCACGCCACTGGTAGTGAAGAAACACAGGTTTATTAATCTTACACAGGAATCTCGAGAGATGAAAAAGTGTCTGTGACCCACTGGAGGTAGGTAATGGGAGACTGTTCAACTTGCAAGGAGCATGCAGTATCCTTTATAGGACGTGGGCACTCCCTTCACAGAGAAGGAACGCAGAAAGTCCATATAGCTTGCAGGGATGGAGAAACCGATCACCTGCCTTTGTCACGGAGCTTGATGCTGGAATGGGGCAGTCTAAGCCTTAGGCAGATCACCTGCCTCTTGCTGTGTAGTTTGAACAGGAATGGAACCCCCGGGTGAGGTCATCTGCCATCTTAAGATTCCTGGAACATTTTAGCATGGGTGCGGAGAAAAAGTTTAGCTAGAGTGCCGGTCGACACGTACGTGGTCAGTGAACAGAGGTGAAATGGACGCTGTAGTCACATAGATGGTGGGGCACATGGCAACTTAGCAGATTCAGGTTTCACAATACTGACTCCACCCGTGACCATCCAAACCTTCAGATAAGTCGGGTGTTGGAGGTACTTCCTTCTCAGTAAAGACAGCTAAGCTCTCGAACTTGCACCCAGCATGGATAAGAATCCAAGAGGACAGTGCAGACCTGGCTGACCTGGAACTAATGATTTCTTAATATGTAGACCTCTATAAGCAGTATGCCAATTTGTTTGTCATACAATATCTATTTTATACCTCTATACCACATTCAATGCGTAGTTGCAGCTATACGAATGGGATGTCACAAGTGGAGCACCACGGAGGCGAGCCCAATCGAAAGCAAGCATCTGTGCCGCTTCTTATCAAACAACCTGAAAATGGGAAATCACAACCTCCTTGCATCTCTGCTTCACTCCATGCTAAAGATGAACCAAAGTTCACTGGAGGAAGATTGAAGTGCCTTGTGGACTCATTAGGGGTAGGATGCTTGTACAGCATATTATAGGGTAGCGTTTGCATACAACATCAGTGTAGACAGGCCTTCCAGGGGTGCCAGCATCGGTTTTGAGCTTGCAGTTAGTTTGGGGTCTTTGAGAAGATCTCTACTAGTTCTGGGTGTCTAACACATGGATTTGATTCCGGTCCGGGGCCCTTCATGACTCTGTAGCTTCACAGTTGGGATTAGGAGCATAGGGCAAGGGCCAGTCCATTTCAGTCATGTGCCCCTTCAGTGTGAGTGGCAGCATTATGCTTGTGCACCAAACTCAGTTGTGCCAAAAAATAGTCCTTTTGAGCGCACTGTACTGTTGTGCTTTTTTTACTTTGTATTTTTTTTTGGGAAGGCCCGGCGGGGTACCAAACACTGCTACTGGGCACTCACGGCACCTTGCAAAGCACTGCATCCCGCACAGGCACTACACGTATTGCACATTTATGGATACGTTTTAATCCCCTTTGGAAGATTCCTGCCTATGTGTGCACATGTTCTAGCATGGGAGGGCAATCTTTGAATGTTTCTGTACAACTTTTTTTTTTTATATTTCTCTTTTTTAATGTTTTGTACAACATTCATAACAGTACTGTGACGCATCTTACACAGCCTCCTAACGCCCCAGGTCTAATGTTTTAGTAAATAAGATTTACAAAAACATTTCAAAAAGACGTCTTTGCAAACCCACGACGTTATTAGAAAACGCCAGCTCTGTTGGCTTTTTGCCAGTGTCTGTTTTAAAGTTTGTAATTCAAGATAAAGGAAATCAGCAACACATACCATCATACATATGCATTGAGGCCTTACTTTGTTATGAACTATAGCATGGATCGGTGATCTGTGGTCAGAAGGGTGCACCAGGTTCACCTTCATTTTTAACAGACGGACTACTTTTTTTTGAGAGAGAGAACTCTGTTTATTTAGACTATAGTCTCTAGTCTCTAAACTCCAAAGGTCTTATAAATACATAAAACTATACAATACCTGACAACAAGAAGAAGAAACACATTAACATTTAAAATCACACAGTTACTTTGCGGACAGCTTTGCTTAATACATCTGTAATAAAACCGTATCTACCATCGCCCCTAGCAGCCTCTATATTTCCAATTTTATAGACTTGTTAAAAAAGTTTAAAACCTCTTAAAAACATAATAAAACAATGATAACATAGATCCTAAGATTAAAAGGTACTTTACCCACATCATTTCTCCTTAGCAGCAATAAATTAAAACCATTTGGTCTATAGTTCTCTTTGGTCTTAAGCCTTTATCTACTGAATGGGTGGGTTTGAGCTAAATGAATCACTGTCCTTGCTTAAGTTTTCCCCTAGCAAAACAGTTTACACCTCTCATATAATTTCCTAGTGCAATTGCTATATCCAGATTTTTCATTTCTATCAATAATGCAATGGCTTGAGATCGTGACCTTATTCCGTATTTTACAAATAGTGGCCGTAAAAACAGTTTTCCCAACTCTAGAACCATAAGGCAATCTAACAATATGTGCAATATTTCAGACTTTGTCCCCAGCCCGCATTTGCATAATCCGTCGGGATCTAGCATTTCTGCCTTTAGTTTCCCCTCCATTAGCCATGGGTTAGTGCCAATTCGTATCTTCAAGATTTCGCATCTAAGTCCGTGGTTTGGCAGAGTTTCTAGATATGGGTACCAAGCATAATTTTCCCACGCTTTTATCATGCATTGGACCGATTTTTTTTCTTTCTCAAGTATTCTAGGTCCTGATTCCTTGATTGCTCCATACCTTGGGCCCTAAGTAAACTCTTGGTAAAAGCTACATCTTAGGGATTCTGGTTTGCTCTCACCTTTAGACTCCCAGTTATCGCCTTTATTTTCCTTCTCGCTTCCTTTGCCCATTTTAGGCTGCTATGACGGATTTCCTCACGGCACCAATGTGAAACCTTCTGCGCGCCCCCTTTGGTTTGACGTTTTCAAAATCTTGCCAGGGCCATTTGGGCCTGACTATTCTATGCTATTGTTCCTGTCTCTAATCTAATCGCCTGTATCATGGCTGAATTAGGTAGGGACAATAGCATTTTTAGGGCCTTACCTTCCTCCCGATCTCACCCTACTTTGCCACTTAAATGGAGAACTTCTACCCCATACAATACTTGGGGGGGATCATAGCTTCATAAGCTTTTAACATTGGTTTGTGTGGCATGTCCCCATAGTCTTTATTACATTTTTTCAGTCCACAGATGGAGGACGACGCTTTTGCTTTTTGGGCTTCCAAATGTGTACCCCATTTTAAGGAGCTTTCAAACCATAGGCCTAGGTATTTATATTCCTTTACAATTTCCAATTTTGTTTGACCTAGATACCAGCTAAAACTTTTGGTCCTTTTACCAAAACATAGAATCTTTGTTTTGTCCATATTTACCACTAAAAGTTTGGCCTCACAGTAGTCTCTAAAAGCATTTAATTTTCTCTGTAGCCCTAGCTCCGTCTGATCAATTATCACTAGGTCGTCCACATATAGCAGGCTTGCTACTTTCCTACCGCTCATTCTGGGGCTTGCACTTTTCTATTTCCAGTGCTGCTGGTAGGTCTGCTAAAAAAAATGTAATAGAGGAGGGGGGCCAGGACGCAGCCCTGTCTTAGCCCATTTCCTATGGCTATTTTGTTTGTCGGTGCCCCTTGAGTGTCCTTAATTAACTGGGCCCAGTTTCCTCTGTGTAATTCTTTTAGAATGGCCAGTAGGCCTACTGGGATATCATATTTAATCAAGCACTCCCATAAGCTCCTGCGGTCCACCAAATCAAAGGCCGCCCGGAAGTCGACGAAGCAACAGTACATTTTCCCCTATTGTTCTATCGACTTCTGGGCAAGACTACTGTCAGTGCTTAATTTGAGCCGGTGGTTTCCGGTGCTACTGTATTTAGTCATGAACACCTGCGCTTATAGCGCGAACTCGAGCCAAAGGTATTGGAACTCTTTTCATGAGCACCAGTTAAGGACCCATTCCTGTTTGGTAGGCACAGGAGTTCCTTGTTAGACTGCGCTAACAGGAGAAACGGGCTGATGCAAGCTGCCTCCTGACGAGAACCCCAGCATTTTTTTTTTTTTTTACAGATTAACTACTGTTCTCTTTTGTTGCTGTAGAGGACTGACAGTGGTGGCACTGAGGCGATTATAATTGCAGGGCAGATATTTTGACCAGATGCATGCTAGTAAAGATGGCCCCTTCCATGTTTTTATAAAGTATACTAGTTTCCTACAACTGGGTCTTTCCCTTATCCATGTGGGACAAGGATGTGACGTGCAGATTTATCTGCATGGTTGGAAGCAGTGTCAAGTGTCTGGGGTGCATGTGGTCATGGCCACTCTGTCTTCAATTTTGTTTGGACCGACTCCAAATGGGGCCTAAGGTGGAGGGTCAAAGGGACAGCTCAGGCCGCCAATGTAAAGTGGAAGTCTCCAGAAACTGATGTACATTCTGTTTGGGGATATCAAAGGGGCAGTGGCATTCCAGAATGGCATCTACTAAGTGTCAATTCCATTCTGAAACAGGATTAAACCTCAGACAAGGTTTTGTCTCTGGGTAATGGAATGACTCTTCAGCTGGGCAAGTACAAATTTTTGACTAGAGCGCTAGACTGGGGTACAGAATCTCTAGAAAGGGGATTTTTCCTACAGATAACTTAATTAAGGCTATTACGGAAGTGAGCACACTGGCCAACAAGATCAACTCGGACCTGATTTAAGTGTTCATCAATATTCCTGTTTTGTGATTGATTGCTCCCTCTAGAGCACTGCTGAACAAGGGTTCACATGGTTACAAGAGCAGGATGATGTCTTTGACAAGCTTAAAGAAGCTGCTGTAAAGGCGGCTCATTGTTCTCAAACTACTAATAATATTAATGTGGTTAGCTAGCCTGTAGAACTTGCTTCTAGATCATTGATGCAAGCAGAGTCAACATATTTTATCAGAAACTGGAAGTGTTGGCATACACTTAGTGTTGAACATGTAAAGACTTTTATTTAGGACAAATCCGTGTGATTTATGACAGACAACAAACCACACTTATCCTAACTTTAAAGCAACAGTATGGGGAAGTCTTGTCTACTCTGGATTTAATCTACACATTGTATGAACACAGTTTGACTCCATTGTATATTTATGTTGCTCTTGACGTCAATGCGGGCTGTTTGTCAATGTTCAAGTGGTTGTAGTAGAATGTATGGTAGGATACTGTGGGGAGCGCGTTCGGACGCTCCACTCCCAGATGCACAGCATTGATTTCATACTGGATCCTACTGCAAATTCAACTTTTATCTTAATTAATCCTGTTTAGGCCACAATCTTTGCCAAAAGGTTTCCTAGTTCTCCTTTAAATTGTCCACATGTATGGCATTGTATATTTTGAATGCTTCCTGTATTTAAGTGTGCCCATCCGGGCCTCTTCGAAAATATGATCAAAAAACAGAGAATCGTTCAAATCAGCGTTTCTTTATTGAGCACCCAAGGCATTTCGAGCTTGTTTCCAGCCCTTTGTCAGGGGTAATTGTAAGCAAACAATTAAAGAAAGTACACAATTACTGGATTGTCCTCTGTGTGACATAACCAATGCTAATCACATACATCCATGATACATTTTGCGAGTGCTTATTACTCAAAGAAATAATCAAAATCAGTTGCATATAATATTTAACCTAACACACTCCCTTTAACATCAATCCATTATCCCCAATATCCCAAAATGTGCCGTAATAAATTATTCCACTCTAACATCTGACGACTCCCCTTGGCCTCCATTTCCCCATCTACCAAATCACGTACCCCCCTAATTTTACTCATTCCAACTTCAACACGCACAAATAAATCACCCATCCTCACCGTTTTTCATGAAACCATCATCTTCGAGTCCAGTCACACAAAGGTTCTAACTTTCCCACATCTTCCTACATTCGTACAGTCAACGCATCCACTTCTCTCACTTATCTACTAACCACACTAACTGATAAACAAATCACAACCTTTTCACTTGTACATGCCCTAATACCACAATAACTAACTACAGATCATCTGATCCTAGGACCTAAAGCAAGGCTGAGATGACTTGACCGCAAGGATCGACTGGGAGTATATGGTGACACCAGAGATCTAAAATGGATAGGGCCAGAATTGGATAGATTTGTATGCACATAACACAGTGCTTTGAATTAGACGCAGCGCTCAATAGGGAGCCAGTGAAGTTCACGGAGTAGCTTGGCATCCGGAAAGAACTTTGAAGGATGGAGTAGGAGTCTCGCTCCCACATTTTGTACACTCTGCAGCCACCTGAGCAAGATCTTCTTAACACGTAGGTAGAGGATAGTTCCATAATCTAGCCTGTTAATAACTGGGGCCTGGATAACCATTATTTGGGAAGTGCTGGAAAAACAGCCCAAACTTTTCTTAAGCCCTTTTAGGATGTCAAAACAGGTGTCAGCCACTTTTGTGACTTGGTGGCTCATGGATAATTCGTTGTCCAACACTCCCGGGTTCTTAACCACAGAGACGGTGCAGGAATAGTACCATCACCTCCAGCAATAGATGGGGACTCCAGAGATGAATAAGCCAAGGAGAATGAAGAAAACACATAAAATAAGCAAAAGGAGTTAACCTGCTTAAACGAAGATAAATTACAAGTGGGTGGTTTTGTAGAACCGTACTTTTGAATTTTTGAAAAGCTTCACAATTGAATATGTGTAGGCAAAATGTCTGCAGTGTCGAATAATGCATTTTGGCGTAAACTCTCAAGTGGCCAAGTTTAAGTTTCTTTCCCCCGGAACTTATTAGCTAAAAGATATCTGAATCTGTTTTTGCAAGTTCCATATTTAACTCTCCCAGACCTTGTGCCCTTTATTATTCAAGGAACAACATGACACGATCCATCCCAGGTGTGATTGCGATGAATTCTGTATCCACACCCGCTGACACAGACCATAGGCTGGTCAGGAATAGAGGTTCATCCAAGAGGTTTAAATATTTTATTGTTGACAATAATGAATGTGTTTCTTTTTATTGTTTGTAGTAGAAGACTTTATTAGGATTGTATGGACACATATTTTGTGTTGAAAATTCTCTTCTCTGTATCCCCCAACCTTATTTTCCTTTAAATGCGATTCTAAGTCGATTCAGTTTCATTTTCATTCGTCACCACCTTGTTATGTAGACTCCAAGAATGGCGCTGTTTTTTTTAAATGTTATTTTTTACCTTAATGTGGCGTTGTTACTACCGCTCGTTACTTGCGATACCTAGCATTTTAGACCAGATTTGGTGCTGTAGTTATTCAGTTTTGGGAGTTAGGCGTCACTAAGAATTTGTGAATACTGCTCTGCACTGGAGCTCATAGTCCTGAAGTCGGGGACAACCCAAATACTAGAAATATGGTACATTTGTCTCCAGTAGAGCACAATTGTAATGAAATATTTGGTCTGGGCCGTTAAATTTGTTCTAATGTCTTGGGGGGTAAATATATACCGCGTTTGTAAACGTGGTGTGTATGGTATATATGTGTGTGTGTGTATATATATATATATATATATATATATATATATATAATAGTTGCTAACAAAACACGTAATGTAATCTTGCCTAGCACAATGCCTGCTATGTGTAGGTAGACAATTAATAGCTGTAATGAAAGCGAGCAGGAACAGAAGACGGGGAGTGAAAGGGCGCTCGTTCTCGAGCGGTAATCTTTCCCAGAGTCTGGGGCTGCTGAGAGCTTTCGGAAGCCGGAGCCCCAGAGGGCATGTCTGAAAGGCGGGCTGCAGCACCTCCCGCCCGCTTCACTTTGTAGTGGCCTTGCCTGCGTGTTCTCCTTTCGTCTTCTCTCTGTTCTATTTTTTTCCCAATTCCCACCCCTACCTCATTTCAGAAAGAATCTTTTTTTGTATTATCCGCGACTTAGTGGTCGCCGACCCAGTTCAAAACATTTGATAGAGCTATCTGCCTTCTTTGTCCTGCTGAGAGCCGTGGGCTCTCTAGCAAGTTTTTTTTTTTTTTAAGTGAAACAAGCTGTTGAACACGGGATTATACAGTTTGATAGGGGACGGGCGGTGGTCTTGCTTGAGTAAGTATAAAGACAGCAGTGAAAAAGGAAGACTGTTAGAAGTTGCAGGTAGGTAGTTGGATTTTTTTCTCCTTTGGATTAAAAAGTACTACTACGGGTTAAACAATTACAGCACGTGATTCAGTAAAGTAAATGAATGTATAAACTACAGACTGGGAGAGTTGAGACTTCCAGCCACGATATCTCAGTTTCCTGCTCGGCGAACACATACGGTTTTAGAGCCTGATTGAGGCTCCTGGCGGAACAACTTCAAGATACGAGAAAAAAAGAGGCCTATTCGGGCCTATCGTCAAAATCTAGAATCCAGTAATGTTTCCAGCATGTGTGCTACAGGCACGCTGGCCCCGACAGCTCTCTCCCTACCCCCCCAACCCAGCTACTTATTCCTTTTTCTAGATAACTTTGTAAGAAAGTACTCGTCAGTCAGAAAAACTTTATTTAGCCAACACAATGAAGGCATAACAAGTATACTACACATAAAACATTTCAATATTGCAATAGGCTTAAAATACAAAAAAGTACTGTTTTCCACTGCAATTATATAACTTTTTATTTAAATTAATTTTCGACTAAAGTCTGTTAAGCAACATTGGATATCCGGTTGCCGTTATTTCTTTTGGTTCCTTTGGCAAACCTATTCTAGTTCTGTTTGTTCATCTGCATTCGTTTGAGAGGCGCTTTTTAAACAGCTAGCGCCCCTTTTGCAGGGATACCTGACCAATGAGATGCATATAATGTCTAAAGATTCACGTTCTACAGGAAAACCATATCCTTTTGGCAGTTTTCAAAAATGTTTGCTATGTGTTTCCCCTCACTCTTTCCACTGTTTTGCATTGTGCTGATAACCTCCCAGAAATGATTTATTAAAGATTCTCACAAAATAGACTGGAAACAAAAATTACTTGTTTAGGTAGGTACGCAATACATATGTTGGAACAATGCTATCTTGGGTTTGTGGGCATTTAGATTCTGGTGGGAGAGTAGCACACTGTGTATCCAAATGTTCTTTACTTTGCTCCCTCAGTTAGGAGCCATAAGGGAGAGGTCCCAAGCCCTGTGACCTTACCTTGTCCCTTCGCCAGAACTTCCGAGCTCCTCCTCCTTAGGGTCACTGTCCCTGCTCTAAGTCTTGATGTAACTACCCTTATTGTTTTCCTTTACTGACCCCTATCGTGGTCTTGACTGCCTTACTGTCACTCTAATATTTTCCCAGTGGAATATCATAGTGGCCCTTCCCCTCTCTGTACAGTTATAATATTATTAAGATTTATTATTAAACATTTTTTAAAATATTTTTAATTTTATTTTTGGTTTTAGTGAATTACAGAATACATACTATAAACAATGCAACTGTTATAATGGATCTCATCCAAAAACTTTGTCATCATCAACAAAGTAAATCCCCCCCCCCCCCATTCCTTTTAGTTCATGCTGGCTTGTTTCACCGCCAGTGTCCTTGAATGCCCATCCCGTATTCCATTTTGGGTCTAGGAAACAATAGTAGCGATCAACCGGATGTACTCTCTAATTAAACATTTGTAAAGCACAAATTTATCACCCGGCAGGCATCTTGGCACTTTAATTAATTATTATTTAAAAAAGCGCAGAAAATCTCATATACAGATGATACATAGATAAGAGAAAGGATTTGTAAATCCCGTCTTGTCCTTTTCTGTTATGCATGTGTATGTTGGGTCCTACCGAGAATACAAATCATGCGTGGTGGAATGACAGAGGGACAGGGGGGAGAGCGGGGAGTCTTGAACATGGTATCTTAACAGAGAGGTGGCTGAACACATCTTAATGGACACTCAGTGCCCATCAGCAGTTGTGATGGTTGCTACAATCTCCGAACCCCACCGGCCTAGTTTTCTGTGACACTATTGCTCTTCTTTTCCATAAACCCACGTCCATGGCTTCGAAGGTCCAATCTTTCCTTAAACAGCAATATTCACCCCCACCTCAGTGGTCAGTTATGTTCAATCCTGCATGAACCTGACCAGCTGTCCCTCTGCGGGAATCATTTGTTTCCCAGTTGATTTATATGGGAATTGTTCTTTCTCTACTGTAGAGCGATTCCCCAAACTCCTACAGAGATCCAGATTGATTTATTAAGGAGCCTAATCATTCCGCCCTTGAGAGAAATCCTCCCTTTTCTTCAGGGCTAATTTGATTTATTTAAAAAGTAATCCCTAACTCCGGCAAGGAAATCCTAAATTCTTAGAATTCTGTTTCATTGCTGGAGGCAGCCCTTTCATGTTAGAATATTCCCAGTCCGTCTAGGAGGAAGACTGGCCTTCAAAGTTATAGAACAGATGATTATCTCACTGTATCTTTCTCTCTCGCCTTTTCATCACCGTACTCTTGAGGTGGATGAGGACTGTTCGGAAGGTAAAGGCCTTTGCTTCATACCGGTTTGTTTCTTCGTTTAATGTCATTCTCCAATGACCCTGTTAGTGATTTTTTTTTTTTGTTGCTTTTCTCAAATCACTTTTTCTTTGACTTTTGGATAGATTACACTTAGCTGATAAATGTGTACGAACTTGTGTATGGCATTTATATTACAGTGCAGTGTACATTTCTTACATGTTTATTCATTTCACCTTTGTATGACTCTCAAAAATAACTTGTATGGTTGTTTTTTGTTTTACTTGCTTTGGGTCTGCCTTTTATCATGATTGTTCAGGCTTAATAGATGAAGTGAGCAGCACCTGAAGGCGAGGCTTAGTTTCCAGCTTTTGAGCTGTGTACCTATGGAGTGTAGGAGTGATCCAGTGCTCTAGCCCTGCCAGAGATGGCATAGGCCTGCTTGTCACCCAGTAGTTTGGTAACATTTCTCCTCTCCAATTCCATCCCACTTATTGTCCATTTCTCCACCTTCTCCCAGCTGAAAAAGTCGGGCTAGTCACAAATTAGTTCTACGGGATTAAGTTCTGGAATATAGAGTTTTGGATCTTGTGCTATGTAGGTCTACTTGATGATAAAAACAAAAATACTTAAAAAAAAAAAAAAAAGTCTTGAAAGCTGTTTTAGCCGCTATTAACCAGTTAAGCGTCACAGTTGTAGTCCAATGGAGTTGTTTTTTTTCCATTACAGTTCATTAAAACTTCATAACAAACCAGCCCCGGGTTTCAACACTGCTCCTAATTTAGTTCACTGCCTAAAGGTTATATAACATTTTAATTGTACTCCTGCTGCATTAATTTAATTAACTAGGTTCCTAGCCGCAACCGAGAAATAAATGAATCTTTTGGGGAATTTTAAAGCAACATCGAGCTTCACTCACCCTTTCAAGGTCTACCATATTCTCAAATGTCGTGCAATCACTCGTTTTTTACATTTTTTTGTTCTTTTTTTTATTGCAAGCACTTAACAAGAATGAAATATAAACGTGCTCCATATGTTTTTCTAAGCTTAATAAGTAACATAGTCTTTAATTGCATACTGTGAACTTTCGTATATACACAGAGGGGAAAAAAAACAAGGGAAAGGATAGACCTTGCAAGATTTCTACGTTACCCTTGTTTTTCGTTGGCATGGTAGTGTTTTGTGCTTTTCATTTTCAGATGGCTTTAGAGTATATAGCTGCTTCCAGGCTATTGATGCATGTTATCCTTACTGACCCGAACTTTGCGTGCTAGGACTGGAATGGTTAGACTAGACTCCTCTAGTCTGTTGTGTTAATTGTGGGCAAGCATTCATGGGTTGCCTTATGGTAGATAGTGTTAAATTTGGTACCAGAACAAGGGTTACCCAAAGGTATGGCCATCAATAAAGGACAATGTGAACCTGACCTTTAACATGCTTATAGTGATCAAACACAATAATGATCTCTGTTGAGCAGTTCACAGCATATGTCTAAAACTGGGTTACCATCACCTGGCACATCTAGCAGCTGTTGCAACATAGACTTAAGGACAGACTTCATAAATTTGAAACCTGGAGGTCCACATGGGCATCCAAATACGAGTAAGACAGTTTTACTACAATGAAGTTTAAGGCAGATCTGTGGCTCCACTTCACTGCTGTTCAAAGATACTGGCAGCAGCGCCCTGCACAAACTGACCAATAAAGTTCACTTTCCCATTCCTCTCCTTTCTGCACTAGCAATGCACAACCCATCACTTACTAAGATCGGCATTGTGGTGGCCCAGAGCAAACATTGATGCAGAATTCCCTCCCAGTTTCACCAGCAATGTTAATTCTACTCAAATTTTTGAGCCGTAGTGACTGCCATCCATGGTCTGACCAAACGTAAATCCCAAGTTGGCCCACAGCCCCAGCAAAAGAGGCCAGGGCCCTCTGGACCTGCATTGAATGCCCACAGTTGATCATCCAGGTCTAATCTGAAAATTATTACCTACCCAGCGAGGCCTGTTATCAATCAATCAAGGATTTATAAAGAGCGGCAAATCACCTGTGAGAGGCCCAAGGCGCTGCCGTTGCTGCTTTTTCCCCTTCTTTTTAACGAGGGGAAAGCAAGGAGAAGATACTCAAAAAATGGGGGGGGGGAAAGCA
Organism: Lissotriton helveticus; assembly: GCF_964261635.1. Classification (NCBI taxonomy): domain Eukaryota; kingdom Metazoa; phylum Chordata; class Amphibia; order Caudata; family Salamandridae; genus Lissotriton; species Lissotriton helveticus. The sequence continues at coordinate 369,267,442 of NC_136057.1, read as the reverse complement.
AGGAAAAGACATGGGTAAGAGAACTGAATAATGATGGATCCTTCTAAAAGTGAAACAGCAGTTACCGGTTTCCCCAATCCACAAATCCTGGCCATGAGACTAGAAACTCTGGAGGTCTTCGTGAAGAATTGAGACATCAGTAGAGATATGAGGTTGTCCGGGCAAGCAGCCACCCTGTAGGTGACACCATTATTTTTCCCATTTGCTGGGAATCGATGCAGCTAAAAATGTGGGTTTCAAGCAAACGTTTCGTACCTGCCGCTCTTCCCTTCGCCTTCAAGGGATGTGTGCAGTGCTTTGATATTCTTGCGCTTTTTGAAGTGCACCCTACAGTGGATGTTTTTCCCCTTTTTGTTTACCCCCATCACATTGGCATTGATTGACATGGTAAAGCGCTCTGCATTCTTGCCTATCAATGCCAATGTGCATACACCCCACCCCTGCCTGACCAGCAATACTTTCCAGTCCCGGATTTATGAACCACTATGTGCAATCTTCAGCCATTGCTCTGCTGGACCAGCACTCCCCAATCCTTCTACCTCTGAACCAGCAATATCCAGTCGGCCATGATCCCTGCCAGCTGTCTCGGACCATTCCCTTGTTGTGAGGGCAATGCACACCTTTTACGAACCCTAGCCACTATCTTCAATCACTTCACAACATGACCGCAGTCTACAGGCTTCCTTCCACCTCTCCGTAATCCTGTGTACAAAATAAGTAACTGACCAAGATGGAGTACTTTGGGGTATTGATATGTATGGCGCTGATATAGTGGAGACCTAGCCACAAAGGAAAGGGGCTCTAGTGCCAAAGCATTGGTACATGAATACCCACATACTTAGAACTCTTGTCAGCAAGGATGGAAGGGTGAGTGGCCAACAGATGCCCAATCAGGTTCCTTCAGGTTGCCCGCAAATAAAGCGCATTTCCATTTAACCTTCATTGTGGATCGAAAGGGTGCCTGATCCCCTACGGATGGAGTGCAACATGGCCCCGATGGACATTGCCATGGGCAATGAATGGGCAGTGCTTTGTATGGCAATCCAGCTCGAGCGCTCTCTGGGATAACGGAGTTAAAAACTGGCAGCAACAAATCACAGCGAGATAATGGTTCACTCAGATAGTTGGCAAGCGGAGGGCACAGCCGTGTGAAATTGTGTTCCATCTGAATTAGTTGGCACCGAGGAGGGGCCTGCCTGCCCCATGTGTAACTTCTCTCAACTCGCTGCCAGCTGGCACAGGCCGGGAATGCCTCCTGAACCCATGTTTGCTCTAACTCTGCGCCGCTGGGTGGAATCGACTCTGCCGGGCCTGAGCATTCCAGACAGGCAATTTGTACTTGATTCCTGCAGGGAAGGTTGGCTTAAAAACCGAAGTCAGCAGAAAAAAAAGCCATTTCCTCTGGGAACTGACAAGCCAATTAATCAGCGCTCTCCCAGAGCGGGATTTGCTGCATTAGCCGCACGATGTTTCTGACATTTCGTGCTCGTAACACAAGATGGTCGCTGTGAGCCGGGGATGGGGCGGTGATGTGTCGTCTCGCTCACCAGAGCCGACGGGCCCGGGGCGCCCTGTGGCGCGGATGTTGGCTGTGGCTTAGAGCGGATTTTTATCTCTGTTTTGCGGTTGGAATGGGGCCCGGGTCGGCAGCCATTGAAGGCCGCTGCCATCTGGCTTCGTGTTTGGTGGCCCCGCTGCAAGGAGCTGTCGGCCTCCGCGTGGTTCCACAGGGGCCGGGCGCGGACCCGCGGCGCGCGCCCCCGCTCTTTGGCAGCCATTGTTGGCGGGCTGGGACCAAAAGCGATGTTAATGAGACGTGAACCGCTGTCTGGCTTCCAGACGGCCCAGCCCCGCCTCAGGTGTCCTGGCTACTCACGAAGAGAGCTGAAACGCACCTGTACCGTGTGTGAAAAAGCTCTAAAACGTTGTGCTAGTCGCTACTGAAAGCGGGCACTTTTGTGCAGATATATTTTTTCTTTTTTTTGGTGAAGATTTATATAGCGCGAACTCGACCTGAAGGTATTGGAGCGCTTTACATGAGCACCGGTTACTTTACACATTCAGGCACAGGGAGATTAAGTGATTTGCCCAGAATCATAAGATGTGGACGCAACCCCAAGGCTCAAACCCTGGTTTCCAGCACCAAAGTCAGCAATCTAGCCGAAGGACCATATCCTCTCCCCATATTATATTCTTCGGTTGCTGAAATACCGCGACCTGCGTCGAACTAGGTGTCCTTTGAACCTTAGAACCGGACCTATAGAAGCCTGTAGTACACTATCCCCCCTTCCAACTCCCCCTTGCTCCTTCTACCACGCCATAGGGTGCCAGTCCCAGTGGTTAATTTGTCAAATAAAAAGTGCCAGGGCTCTCCTCAGGAGGCAATGTTAAACAGGAGAAATATGCTGGTGCAAACTGCCTCCTGACTAGAGCCCCAACACTTATTATTCCGGAGAGGACGTGGCCTAATGGCCAGAACTGCCTATTTCAGAGCTGGGAATGGAGTTTGAGTGTCCGCGTGGCTCAATATCCTGTGATTCCGTGGAAAATCATGTGCCTTCCAAATGAGTGTGTCCTTAACTGGTGCTATAAGCACCGGTGCTGAGGATTAGGTGCCGGTGCTGAGCACCGGAAAGCACCAGCTCAAATTAAGCACTGGCCAGTCCTCTTGTGTCCGTCCTGCATCCCAAACACCTCATGGCCCCCCTTTGGCATTATAAGCACATACTTCTTGCTCACCATTGCTCCAACAAACCTCCTCCTTATAGCCTCTTCTCGCCAGGCACCTCAACCTTATGCGTGTGCAGCTGTGTACTGGTTACCTTTACAAGCCCTTTAATAACACGAAAACCATTTCCCCTTGCCTGTGAAATACCATACCAGTCTGCAGTAAAACATTGTTTATCACTGATCACTTTGACTCTCACACATCACCATTTCCACTTTACCGCTTTCACTGAAACCTGCAATAGCCCCTGAAGATTCAGCCAAGTATGATCCTTTCACATCGACCAGGCCACGTTTTCTTACTTGGTGAGTACATTGTGCAAAAGAAAGTCATAGACCTTCTTTTAAATAGGACCAAGGCACCACCACCCACTCACCCCACCCCCCCATCTCCAGGGAAAGTTTTCACCAGCACACCTGATAGTTTGTCACAACTCCATTTCCCACATATACTGTCATCTACCCTCCATTCTGACCCCTGCAGGCCTTTCAGAGAACCTTGGCAGCCTCCTGAGTGAACTGTGCTCTCTGCTCCGCTCATCCTCATTCTTTTATGTAAAACGCAAGAACCATATACCGCACACTCTTCTCACTGCCCCTTGTGAACCTGACCAATATTTGCACTTCTACAATCCTTCCTGTGGCAACCTGGCTTAGCTCATGTTTGTTTGAGACCTCCTCAGCACCTCTCAGGCCATCCTGGAATGCCCCCATCACAGACCACCCATTCCTACTTCTGGCACCTCTTCCACCTAACTCCATCTTCGGATGTAAAATGCTCACAGACTCCAGGTCATCTTCACTTCAACTCGTCATAAGTTCTTAAGTGACATGGACAAGTTGTGCTCTTCTCAAGACAAGATTCAGTAACCATGCATTCCTTTTATCTCTCCAGCAAAACAAAAAAAAATGTTTGTATTTTTCGCAGGCGGCACATTGTTTTTTGGCACTGACTCCTCCTCTTCTGGTTTTACTCCTTTTCCTCCTCCTTTTCTCCCTCTTGGGGGTTTTCCCCTTGGTACCTGGTTAGCTGTAAAAAAAATTATTCTTCTAGGGTGGAGAAGAACAAGCTTCTTTGATTGGTAGAACTCTCTGCCAAATCGAGAAGTTAACTTAGCTTGATTCCGAGGTTGCCATTCCTTGTTGTTTCAAAGCAAGTGTCCAAATTTTCTCCCAAAAGTAAAGACTGTGCCCATCGCATAATCGATCTTGCCTCCAAGAATTTTCCGCTTATTCTTAGCTTTGATCTCATCCTCATATTTGTATAATCTTGTCTCCTGGGAAGGGTGTTTATCCAAAGCCTTCTTTAGCTTCTTTAGGTCTTCAACCACCTGCTCGAGCTCAATTGCTGCATATTTCAACAAAAGTCCCAACACATTCTTGCAGGTATCCGCCATTAGAAACGACCACTCCTCTAATAGCTTAGGGTGGGGATTCAGAAACGTTGGTGTTATTAGAGTCTACTCTGCGTGGCACCCTTCCCACTTCTATATATTGATTACTTCCCAGATGTGATTGATTTCTTTTCTACTGAGCCACTCATATTGCCAGGTTCTGCTGTAGGGTTCATGTGATTGTCAAGCCCCCTTTTCCTCCTCTGTCTTGAACGATTTGTATCCCTGCATCATTTTCATTAAAGAGGCTAGGGGCCTCATCCAGTCTCCTTCCATTTCAAATGCAATTGTGCCCCAGCAACACGACTCCTGAGCTGAGAATTTATTTTTCAATACAATCGGTGCAGTCTCTGTATCCAGATTAATGGAGAAATATCCATATCATGGCACCCCTACCATTAAACACTTTAATGAGTATAAGGATAATGAAGGCATAAAGGCTCCAGGTAAGAGACAGCCACGTCACGCATTTTAGCCAAACGCGTTAGACGGCTCTCAATTACTTGTCACCTCTGCGATGTCTTCTACAGATCCTTTGGTGTAGTTAACAATGGCAGCAGGAGTCTGGTTCTAAAAATCCAGGCTGACAGATTCCTGCTTTCGTATGACCACCTCTGCCCAATGGGGCTGGTGCACAGCGAACAGGAGCAGGCCCGCTATATATTATAAAGGCAACATCGTCGTCTATTCTTGTTGAAGAAAAAAGTCAGCCCTCCAGAGATATTTCACATCAATACTTTAATATACCGCTGACACGGTTCAACCGTGCCATCTTTGTCAAAGCCTAATCATACTGTGAAAAGTGCCAAATTCCTTTAAAAGCAATCCAAGTTGGTTTCAGATCATAAACCTAGAAAAGATATTCAGGTAAATATGTACACAAACGAAGAAACATTGTTGCCCCGTTATTTGCTTTTTGTAAATTGTATTTATTACAATTCGATAATTCATATTGACTGTTAATAGACCTTTTCATCTCGTTCAAACAAGTTTGCTCAAATCACATAGCCAACTGACAGTGTCTCATTTTTCATAATCCATAAACACTGTTCATATTGCAAAAAAAGGTCATTATCATACAATGCGGGAACATCACATGCCCAGTGGCTAATTAATCCACATCCAATCCATAACCAACAATAAATGATTCTTCCCGGCAGTGTCCAATGATCCATCCCACACCACAAACAGATCATTTATGAACCGAGTCCATAGTACCACATTCCTGTCCCATTCCTCAGTGTACTGCGTCCTGAGCACCTGCTCCTCCCACCAGCCCCTATGCAAATTCGCATAGCTGGGGGCAAAGCAGGTGCCAATCGCAGTTCATCGCATTTGCCTGTATGTGTCTATTCCATACATAAAGATGTTCTTCTCAAGGCACAGTCTACCCATTTCTACAGTGTAATGGGTCTCTTACTGAGATAATGTTTCATTGCCCCAAACCATCTTCATGGTGAATACCTATATAGTGATGACACATCAAGTGTCATCAACAAGAATGTGACATTCCATCTAACATTTTCTACCTTCCTCAGGAAGTCAGGGGTGTCCTGAATGTAGGCTGGCAGTTCCTTCACCTGGTCTTGTAGAAAGAAATCTAGGTATCTTGATACAGGTACAAATAGGCTACCAATTACCGATATGATCGGCCTACCAGGGGGAACATTGATGTCCATTTGCACCTTAGGGATAAGGTACATGATTGGAGTCACTGGGTTATCAACTCTTAGAAATTTGTACTCCTCTTGGGAGATAAGGCCCAGCCCCCTCCATCTTGCTAAATCATTATGTAGCTTTGTTTTTATTTCTATAAGGTTGCTGTTTGGTACCTTAAAATAACACTTATTGTCCCTCAGTTGAGACATGGCCTTTGAGTATGTACAATAATAAAGCATTAAGATCACGTTCCCACCCGTATCTGATTGTCGAACAACTATATCTTTCCACATTTTTATTTTCTTCACAATCATCTTATACTTTCTCTCCTGTTGCCTATTGCCCTTCAAAAAACACTCACTGGATTTAATTGACAGAGATTGTAAATCTTTTATAACTGCATTGGCAAATACTTCAATTGAGTGTCATCGGGCCAAAATTGGATTTTGGTCTGAATGGGGTCTTGCTGCTGCTAAACACATCTATACCCATGGATTCTACTGTTTCTTCCACATTCCCTGGGAGTGTCATTCCTTCACATTCTTCTTCCAATTCATGTAGTTGATGCAAGAGTCCTAAATCTTCAACTTCTAGTGACGCTCCTTTGTTCTTTTGTGTTTTTTTCCATTTCATTGCCTTGTTTGTTATAGAAAAACTTCTTCAGTTTTAAATTTCTCACATATTTATAAAAGTTTATGCGGGTCTGAGCGTAATTCAAATTTGTTTTTGTGCAGAATGATAGTCCCAGCGAAAGTATACTTTTCTCTTACTCTGTGAGCTCCAGGTTATATATATATATATATATATATATGTACACACTAGAGTTTTATATAGCCCGAACTAGATCCGAGACATTGGGTATCAGAATGCTTTAAAGGAGCACCAGTTTTGTTACAGATAGACACATGAATTTTTTTTTGTTAGGAACGGGGAGATTATATGATTTGCCCAGAATCACAGGATGGTGAGCGTCATTGCCGAGACTCGAACCCGGTTCCTCAGCTTCAAGGTCGACCACTCTAGCCATAAGGCTACATCCTTTGTAATACACAAAAGACCCTTGCTGATATTTCGGAAAGCCATTACCACAGATCACATGGAAATTACAATCGCACCACACCCTCACAGCCTTGCCACAGCTAAGGACTACCAAAACATTATTTTTTCACTACTGTGTGGTATTTTTTTGTCCCATACTTTACTCTAGTAGATGGGTAAAAAAAAACATATCGCTGGTGAAGTCAACATAGCTCCACTTTTCCCCAGAGCTCTACAGCGGACTGTGAAGTGCTTGTTGCTGCTAGGATAAGAGGCGTCCGTGAGACCTCTGCAGACAATCCTATGTTCAACTTAGCACCAGTAAATGTACACTGAATTGGATCTCTCGATAATGTATGTACACAGATGGTTCTCCTTGAGAGACAGTGGAGCTGATATTTCTTCGAGATGGGGGATGTCTATCTGGAAAACTGAGTGTAAAATCGCTGCTGTGATGCCTGCGTAAATGAACCATGCTGTGCCTACTCTTTTTCGTTTTGCCATGCTACATCATATTGTGATATATCATTATGACTTTTAATGCAAGGTTATTTGCGTTGTTTGTTACGCTGTTCAGTTTCAAAGAACACATATTTTTTTTAAACTTGCTCCAATGCTCTGGACCATTTAGTCTTAGTATGATGCTGGAGGTTGAAAGCTGGTCAGGATTTGCGAGTGAAGACTCTCCATGGAGCTCTTCAGATCTCGACTATTTGCATTAATGCATGCCATAAAGATGCACACCCCTACTGCCCTGTTCGGAATCTCCGATCAATCTAGCCTACCTTCATCCTGTAATATGTAGCCCACTGCTCAATTCGTGAATTTGCCAAACTTTCACTGCTTTTCTTGCCGCTTATTCATTTTGTCGTATTTCTTGCAAAGTGATCGAATTTTGCCTCCGTCCCTGCAGCTCATAATTCTGTGGCCTCCTTTTCGTCTCCAAATTTACCATTTTGGATTTCATATGAAAGGGTATGTGTAATGTCTCCTCTTCTGACCCCATTGCATCTTAGCAGTGCCCTTGGTGACCTGTTTCTGCTGGGTTTAGACTCAATTTGTAGATTTCAACGCAATCCATGTGCCCTTCATGTGCCCTTCATGTGGCTGTCTTTTTTAACCTGTTTCTGCAACTCAAAGTTTGGAAGGAACTGTGAACGCATCCTTGCTGGTTCTGTTAGAATGTGCCAAACCCCTTGGTAATCCTTGTGATATTCACTGGTATCGTTGCACCACCACATTCTAGAAGCTATGCCAGTCATGCTGGATGCAAGGCAACTGCAATGTGTTCATACAAGGGATAGCAACTTCTTGCTCTAATCCCAGATCTTCGGCTCTTGGCCTTGTATTTTCTACTTTTGATGCTTGTATCGAACGCCCGGTATTCACCAATTAAATAGTGTAGAGTTGAGGCAGGAAACCATTTCCATTTCTGCTCTTTCTTCTTGTTCCTTAACCAATACCTTTAAAATACCACCAAAAGCAAAAAGAACTGATGATGGACGGAATGCAGAACAATGCAAACATTCACCCCGAGAGACCAGATCTTGGTTAATCCAACGTTTTTTTGCCCATCACGCCACCCCAGTTTGGACCCAGCCATATGCAAATCAGTCTTGACCCTATTCCTCATGGGAACAGTCCAGCCCGAACTACCAAGCCAGGTCCTCTCTGACCAGAACAAGCATCCTGGGGCCTTTTTTGGGGTATCATCCCTCCTCAGCCAGGCTAGCTTGAACCATTTGCACATTTAGCACGGGACCCATGTCTGGGCATACCCTTACCACGAAGGGCATCAAAAGCAAAAAGAAAAGAAGATGGACGGAATGCTGAACAATACAAACATTCAAGACTGATTTGCCATATAGCTGGATCCAAATTGGGGTGGCGTGGTAAGCAAAATAACAATGGATTAAACCTAGATATTTGTGACTAGGGGTGAATGTTTTGCAATGTTCAGCATTCTGTCCCTCTGTTCTTTTTTGCTTTTGAAACACTACCAAAAGACACACAATTGATGGACGGGATGCAGAACAAATCAAAACATTCACCCCCAGTCAAGAGATCTGGGTTAAATGCATCATTCTTTTGCTCGCCATGCCACCCCAGTTTAAACCTGGCCATGTGCAAATCAGTCTTGATCCTGTGCCTCATGGGAACAGTCCAGCTTGAACTGCCAAGCCAGGTCCTCCCTGGACCGGAAACAAGCATCCTAGGACCGGTTTCTGGGTTTCACCCTCCTCTTCAGCCAGGATAGCTTGATTCCTGTGGCACAGTGAGCCCAGGACCCACGTCTGGGCATACCTGGCACACTTAGGGCGAGAAAGCAAAAGACACACAATTGATGGACGGAATGCAGAACAAAGCAAAACATTCACCCCCATTCAAGAGATCTGGGTTAAATCCAACATTCTTGACGTGGGTCCCAGGCTCTCCATGCCACTGGAATCAAGCTATCCTGGCTGAAAGGATGAACCCCCGAAACCGGTCCTAGGATGCTTGTTTCCAGTCCAGGGAGGGCCTGGCTTGGCAGTTCGGGCTGGACTGTTCCCATGAGGCACAGGGTCAAGACTGATATGCATATGGCTGGGTTCAAACTGGAATGGCATGGTGAGAAAAAAACAACAGATTTGGGCCCGGATCTCTGTACTGGGGTGAATGTATGACATTGTTCTGCATTCTGTCCATCAATTGTTGTTTTTGCATTTGAAACACTATCAAGCAGGAAAAAAACAGCAAGAGCATGACACTGTAAAAGTTTTTCTGACAACTTGCAAGATTAAGGGTCCAACACAAGTGTAAAATATTTGCCCTCTCAGGTAAAGTGACCAGAAAGAAACATCAGAGACCACAAGTCCAAGCAGACCCCTGTTTAAATCATGTTCCATCTATGCAAGTTAGATCAAAACCCATGCCGTTTTAAGAATGGCCCACTTGTTAGTTTAAGGAAGGAGCTTGTAGGTGGTTTGTTCTGCTTGTTGCCCCCTAGAGTGCTTGACCTCTTGGTTTGCACTCCCCGAAGGGGTGAGATTTTGATATCCATGCCACAAGCCTTTCTACCGTGGCCTGCAATGGAGTTGTTTCCATTGAGAACGTTGAACAGCAGCAGTGCCTGGAGGATGAAACTCTTTGTAGATTGTTAATAAAAATAGTTTATTCAAGAAAGAAGGGACTCTTGCCACCTCTTGCTTTGCGTATAGGTATGTTGTAATCTAAATTCTATGGTTATTTATGCTGTGGTACTTTTCAAATACCGTGCTGGGGTTCTGGATTATCTGGCAGGAATGTTAAGGGGCAGTAGTTGTTGGAGTGGACAGGAGCCAGTGGTCAACTTCTCATTTATTTTGAATGAATCCACCTGCGTACACTTCGTGTTTTCTGGATCTCTTACTGTAAATGTAGGCAATATTAATTTTGAGGTTGATCTACAAGTTATGTGGCACTGATTGCATCCAAATTTTCATGCAGTTCTTAATTAAAAAAAATATATATTTTTATTATAAATAGTAATACAAACTTTGCCTCATACACATCATGCAGAATCACCTATTTAATTACAGTAAATGTAGTTCACAGATTGGTCCGCCTCCCCCCGGTTGGCGATACACTGCTTAAAGCCATATTAATTTAACACTACAGTCTGTTTGGATTGTTCCATTTCAGTATCTCCTATATTCCTGGCATGGACCCCAAATGTTGTCCCATTTCTTAGAGCACCCTCTGGCCTTTTCAGTTACTTTCTCGGCACTAGAGCACCAGTTAAGATCCTCTTGCCATTCCCCAATCTCTGGAGGTCTATTTGCACCCCATTTCCTTGCAATATTCCGTTTCGCTGCTATTCTGAGACAAATGCCTGTATATTTGGGCCATTTTAGGTCCACCGTCACACACAGTAGGAGCCATCATGGTACTACCGGAATCTGACTCTGTGACCTCTGACATTATCTAGGTTACCTCCTTCCAGAAATCATGTACAGCGCTACATTGCCAAATTATGTGAAAGAAGGATTCCAGTTCTCCACATCCTCTCACACAGTACCCAACAACATCATGACCCATTCGCTGAAGTAACATGCGTGAGGCGTATGATCTGTGTAGTATGCGTAGTTGAATGAGGTGAAACCTGGCTCGTATCGCTACCTCTCTTGGGCTTTGTATCGCCTCCTCCCAGTCCCCACTCTCCAGGGGCCCTGTGTCAGTTTTCCCTGCTCCCTTTAGGGAATCTATTGGATTTGGCGAATTATATATTAGTTTTCTGTATGTTAATGAGGTGGCCTTTGTTAACATGGGATCCATTAGCAATCGGTCTTTCAATGGTGAGTATTCCAGCAGTGCCTCCCCTTCTCTTATATGTTGCAGTAGGGCGTGACTCAATCGAATATATTTAAATCTTTCAAAGTCCGACGGGTTATACTCCGACTAGAGATTGCCGAATGTGATCTTTGCCTGTCCTCTCCAGATATCCCCCAACGTATCAATTCCCAGCAAGTCCCATCTCTTAAACCCCTTCAGGGCCCGCCCTCCTTTAAATAATTACTGTTCCATTGTGGAGTACTTTCCGTCATTCTTCCTTCCCAGTCCGTGTGTCTTGTTGCTTCCTGCCATACCCTCACTATAGTCTGAGTGTGTTGCAGGAGCTTCTGTTCTTTGCTTCTTCGATATAGGCTGGCCAGACATCCCTCATTTCCCATAGCCATGTGATCTGCCCTGAAGACTGGGTTGCTGCGATCTGTGAATATCCAATTGTTTACCACTATCAGTTGGGAGGGCGAATAGTATTTCAGTATGTACGAGACTGCGAGCCACCCTTCATAGACCCCTCGCTACGACTTGTTCAGTGATATTTTGCAGCTGCCACCATCCCATAGTAGTTTTCTCAATTCACTATTTATTCCCTGAAACGTTGTGTTGGGTATTTTATAGGGTGTATTTTACAGCACGTATAATAATCTGGGTAAGGCCATCATCTTGAAGAGCACAACTCTACCCATCAGGGAGACCGGCAGTTTCCTCAAGTGTTCTACGCCTTTTTTAAGTCACCGTAGTTTGGGGTAAAGATTGCCTGCTTAGTGGCGTCACTAGGGGGGTGTCGGGGGTGCGGCCCGCACCGGGTGACACCAACACGTGGGGTGACACCAATCTGCACTGCAGCCTCGCCTCTGCTCTCACCTTTACTGTCGCTCCCTGTGCAAGCCTGTTCCTCATGCTGTTCACACTCGCCAGCGTCTCGCTGCAATTTTCTTTGCTCACACAAGGCAACTCTATAGCAGCCTAGCTCATCTGAGGGTGCATGGTTTTCTATTTTTCAGTACCTTGCACAGTCTTCAGTTTTCCAGTGAACCAGTTCCAAATGTCAGCTTGCTCTTCAGTACAGTGCCACCTGTTGCTCCAACTCTTGTTTATACAAATCCAGGGAAGACAGATGGAGTAAGAGAGAGAGGGAGACAGAGGGAGCTAGAGGGAGTAATACAGGGAGAGAGGGAGACAGAGGGAGCTAGAGGGAGTAATACAGAGAGAGAGGGAGACAGAGGGAGTAAGACAGTGAGAGAGGGAGAGAGAGGGAGACAGAGGGAGCTAGAGGGAGCAAGAGAGAGGGAGCTAGACCGAGAGGGAGCTAGAGGTAGTAAGACAGAGAGAGAGGGGGCTAGAGTGAGAAAGACAGAGAGAGAGGGAGCTAGAGGGAGTAAGACTGCGAGAGGGAGACCGAGGTAGCTAGAGGAAGTACGGCAGAGAGAGAGGGAGCTAGAGGGAGTAAGACAGAGAGAGAGGGAGACAGAGGGAGCTAGAGGGAGCAAGAGAGGGAGCTAGAGGGAGCTAGACAGAGAGGGAGCTAGAGGGAGCTAGACAGAGAGGGAGCTAGAGGGAGTAAGACAGCGAGAGCGGGAGCTAGACAGAGAGAGGGAGCTAGAGGGAGTAAGAGAGAGAGAGAGGGAGCTAGAGGGAGTAAGACAGAGAGAGAGGGAGCTAGAGGGAGTAAGACAGAGAGGGAGACAAAGGGAGCTAGAGGGAGTAAGACAGAGAGAGGGAGCTAGACAGAGAGAGGGAGCTAGAGGGAGTAAGAGAGAGAGAGGGAGCTAGAGGGAGTAAGACAGAGAGAGAGGGAGCTAGAGGGAGTAAGACAGAGAGAGAGGGAGCTAGAGTGAGAGACAGAGAGAGAGGGAGCTAGAGGGAGTAAGACAGAGAGGGAGACAAAGGGAGCTAGAGGGAGTAAGACAGAGAGAGAGGGAGCTAGACACAGAGGGGAGCTAGAGGGATTAAGATAGAGAGAGAGGGAGCTAGAGGGAGCAAGACAAAGGGAGAAGGAGGTAGAGGGAGCTAGAGGGAGTAAGGGAGAGAGGGGGAGCTAGAGGGAGCAAGACAGAGAGAGGGAGCTAGAGGGACTAAGACGGAGAGAGAGGGAGCCAGAGGGAGTAAGACAGAGAGAGAGGGAGCTAGACGGAGCAAGATAGAGAGAGAGAGGGAGCTAGAGGGAGCAAGACAGAGAGGGAGCTAGGGGGAGTAAGAGAGAGGGAGCTAGAGGGAGTAAGACAGAGAGAGAGGAAGTTAGAGGGAGTAAGACAGAGAGAGAGGGAGCTAGAGGGAGTAAGACAGAGAGAGAGGGAGCTAGAGTGAGAAAGACAGAGAGAGAGGGAGCTAGAGGGAGTAAGACAGAGAGGGAGACAAAGGGAGCTAGAGGGAGTAAGACAGAGAGAGAGGGAGCTAGACACAGAGGGGAGCTAGAGGGATTAAGATAGAGAGAGAGGGAGCTAGACGGAGCAAGACAAAGGGAGAAAGGGGTAGAGGGGGCTAGAGGGAGTAAGAGAGAGAGAGGGAGCTAGAGGGAGCAAGACAGAGTGAGAGGGAGCTAGAGGGAGTAAGACACAGAGAGAGAGCTAGAGGGAGTAAGACAGAGAGAGAGGGGGCTAGAGGGAGTAAGAGAGAGAGAGGGAGCTAGAGGGAGTAAGAGGGGGCTAGAGGGAGTAAGACATAGAGAGAGGAAGCTAGAGGGAGAGGGAGCTAGAGGGAGCAAGACAGAGAGAGAGAGGGAGCTAGAGGGAGTAAAACTGAGAGAGGGAGCTAGAGGGAGTAAAACAGAGAGAGGGAGCTAGAGGGAGTAAGACAGAGAGAGGGAGCTAGAGGGAGTAAGAGAGAGAGTGGGAGCTAGAGGGAGTAAGAGAGAGAGCGGGAGCTAGAGGGAGTAAGGCAGAGAGAGGGAGCTAGAGGGAGTAAGGCAGAGAGTGGGAGCTAGAGGGAGTAACACAGAGAGAGAGGGAGCTAGAGGGAGTAAGGCAGAGAGTGGGAGCTAGAGGGAGTAACACAGAGAGAGAGGGAGCTAGAGGGAGTAAGACAGAGAGAGAGGGAGCTAGAAGAAGTATGAGAGGGAGCTAGAGGGAGCAAGACAGAGAGAGGGAGCTAGAGGAAGTAAGACAGAGGAAGAGGGAGCTAGAGGGAGTAAGACAGAGAGAGAGGGAGCTAGAGGGAGTAAGACAGAGAGAGAGGGAACCAGAGGGAGCTAGAGGGAGTAAAACAGAGAGGGAGCTAGAGGGAGCAAGACAGAGAGAGAGGGAGCTAGAGGGAGCTAGACAGAGAGAGGGAGCTAGAGGGAGTAAGACAGAGAGAGAGGGAACCAGAGGGAGCTAGAGGGAGTAAAACAAAGAGAGGGAGCTAGAGGGAGCAAGACAGAGAGAGAGGGAGCTAGAGGGAGCTAGACAGAGAGAGGGAGCTAGAGGGAGTAAGACAGTACATGCGCCGTACATTTCCGACAGAGGTGGTCCATGCGGTAAGTCGTGAGGGGGTGACACCATGAGTTACCTGCACCGGGTGACACCAACCCTAGTGACGCCGAAATCTTTATACCCAAATAGGTAAAACTAGCCTTGACTATTAGTGGTGTTTGGTCTATTAGTGTCTGCCGGACCTTTCCCTTTATTTTGTATCCAGAATAAGTTCCAAACAGCTGGAATATATGAAGTAATCTGTTTTCAGATCTGGACGGCTTACATAGATATAGCAGTATGTCATCGGCATAGAGGGATATTCTATCGTCCCAGGCATCCCCACCGAGTATCCCCGATAGTATAGGGTCATTACGGATCCATGCCGCCAAAGGCTCGAGCGCCAAGGCAAAAATCATTGGCGAAAGTGGACAACCCTGTCTTGTGCCCTTTCTCAGTGGAAATGAGCGGGATACCTCCACATTTACTCTCACCCGAGCTTGTGGATCTTGATATAATAGTTTCACCCACGCGCAAAAGTTAGGTCCAAATCCCATTCTACTCAGTGTTGCAAACATATATTCCCAGTCAATACTATCAAACGCCGTTGGAGCACACAGGGAGAGCAGTACCGCATCTTCCCTGAAGCTCCTTTTTGTCCAATCTAGAACCTCGTATAGCCTGCGAAGGTTAAGTTGTGTGCTCCGTTGGGGCATAAATCCTGACTGGTCTCGATGGACAAGTGTGGAAATCACTGTCTGCAATCTGGTTGCCAGAGCTCTCGCTAACACCTTCGCCTCAGAGTTTAATAAAGAGATCAGCCCATATGATCCGCAGTCATCCGGGGCCTTGCCTTTCTTGAGGATCACCACTATTGTGGCTGTTCGTTGATCAAGCGGAAGCTCCCCCCTTTCTTTAGACTCTTTGTACATGTTCAATAGATAGGGGGCAATCTTGCCTGCAACATTTATATATAATTCGCCTGGGAGCCCATTTCGACCGGGCGCTTTGCCGGATTCGAGGTCTGTGAGCGCGTTCACCAGGTCCTCCACAGTGAAGTAGCGTTCTAACGTTTGGCTATCTTCTGTCGAGAGTGTAGGAAGGTTCATCTCTCGCTACAGTTCACCACATTCCTCTGCCGAGCGTTGTGAGGAGAAGATGTACAATTTTTCATAGTATTGGGCGAAGGCCTCTGCTATCTCTTTCCCCGCTTTGTGAGCTGCGCCCTCTGGGATAGTTATTTCCAAGACCCAATTTCTATCATTATCTCTGAGTTCCAACCAGGTAAACAATTTGTTTGCTTTGGCTCCTACTTCGTAGAGTTTCCTATGGGTTGCTAGCATGTGCGCCTTTGCCTTTTGCTCACCTAGATTCAGTCGGAGTCTCAGCGCTTTCGACTCATCCACTTCACAGGCATCTGCCATTTCTTCTTCTAGCTGGGTTATTTCGTTCTCAAGGGTTACCAGTTCTTTATTGCGGATGCCGATTTGCGCCTGCACATATCCCCTGATCACAGTCTTATATGCCTCCGACAGTGTGGAGGCCGATTCGACCGATCCCTAATTTTCTTGGAAGTATGTTGTGGTGCACTCCCGTACCCGTTCGGCAAAGTCCTTATTTTTAAAGTGCCACGGGTCTAGTCTAGGTGGTAGGCCCTCACTTCGTGGTGCACCCTGTAGCTGAACTTCAACTGGGGAATGATCTGAAATACCCTGTGTCCTGTGCATGGCCCCTCAGAAGTGTCTGGCCGGTCCCTGATGTGTGAAAATATAGTCAAGACCAGAGTGGCTTCTGTGTGCAGCGGATGTGTTTGTGTATTGACAGAGCATTGGGTTATTTGTGCGCCACAGGTTCATGCAGTTCGTGAGCTGTTGCTTAACCACTTTTTTCCCCCAAACTTGTTTTTATCAGGTTTGTTGAATTAATTGTTTTGCTGCCTCACTCTTCTAATGATTCATCGTTGGTTAAAGCACAAAATGGCGGGCCAAAGGCTAGACCTATTGACTAGACGCTGATTGATTCGGAAGCGGGAGAGCCCTTTGTGTGCCGCTTTTACTTGCCAGACTGCTTTCCTTTCCGAGAGACCTTGCGGTAGAGACCTTGCGGTACCCGCTGCGCGGGTCCCGCTTCGCCCGTGTGCCTGGGCGCTTCGCCTCGCCTCGCTGAGGACTACAATCTTGGACCCTGTGGGCTGGAAGAGGAAGCAACAGGGCTGCGAGCGCCAGGTGAGGGACAGGGACTCCATTGCCCAGGAGTCCCTGCGCTATCATCACCTGCACCTGGACGCTCTCCCTGTTTGCCCCGCCCCTTGAACACCTCCTCCTTATAATAGGAGTTGCAGTTGCGGGAGCGTCCCGGGAGAAGCCCGGGACAAGGGCGGGACCGTTTTGTGGCCGTTCGGGGGCCGAAGGAGGCCGGGCTGGGCCAGCCCTCCAACATTTATTTTCTCGTTTAACCACTGTCGTTCCAACCCATAAGTAAGTTTGTTGTTTGTTCATATTAGATTCACACTACCCCAGTTGAGTTGTGACATAATAATCACCCCAGCAGGTTGCGTTCATACTCAAATTTGATTGCTATACATTGACGTCGTTACATCTATTGGCTGCTATGCATGAAAAAAGTTCGTCACCTGACTCTGGGGGAAACAACAAGGGGACTTTGGACAAGTACTTCAGAAAGCCCGCTGGTGACACAGACAGGGAGTGTGATCTGGCGGAACGAAGGGCAGAGCGCCGACGCTCCATTGAATCTATTCAAAACAGATCCACCAGGGGTGTATCACCAGAGACCTGTCAAGTGCATGTGGGAGAGGGTTTGTCACAAGCAAATGAGGACTCGCAACCATCGCAGGGATATCCCATGCTCCTGAGAGAAACGACCCCTTCATCATTAGTCATTAGCGATATAGAAGGAAGTAACACTGTGGGTACTAGTGATATCACCATTTCAATTGAAACCATACCTAATAATACACGAGCACCACCACCTGGGAATAAGAAAGTTGGGAAACAGGGGGTTGGCAAAATTGTTGGACCACCACCAAACAAGAGACAGAGGAAGGGAGGGGTTCAGCAAAGAGCCAAAATCAGTCATACTGATTTTGGGAAGGGTAGAACAGTTACAGCTGCCCCCGTACCCACAAGTAATGTAATTCGACCCTCTGACCTGGCCCAGGTTGCCCCACATGAAATGCCATCCTCTTTAAACACTTCTATATCGACTGTAGTTGGTCCCAATTTAATCCCTAGTAGTATTTCTCCCCCTACTGATAATTTGTCAACACTCTCCCTCGAAAATATTGAACATCTACTCAGGGCATTCACATCCCCCATATTAGAGAGGTTGAAGAGGTTAGAGGATCGATTGGGGGTTATAGAAACGGCGATCAGTAATAAAGCAGGACAGTTGGTAGTACCTGCAAAGCAAGTTTTATCGCCTATAGCTGTAGTTCCTACACCCACGGTCCTCACACAAAAGGCTTTAAATCCTCCAAGTAACCTTGCGAGCTGTACTCACCAAGGGGCAAATCCATCTAAGGCAGCTCATAAGCCTACCCAAATTAGTAAGAAGGATACCAACAAAGGGGTCAGCACAGTGGTTGCTAGAAATAATCAGGAGGTAGGGGGGAGAGTATACCCTGGTAAAGCAGGGAACCAGAGGGGCTGCCAAGTTGAACTACCACCAGAGGCAGTCCCCTATGTGGTTGTACTTACGGGGGTCCCCAGGTTGGCAGACAATAAGAGGGAAGGGTTTAGCCAATTAAAAAATAAAACCATACATTGGCTCGGGCAGCATAGACCGCTCCCATGTTCCATCAACAATGAGATTGTTCATGTAAGGCGACTCCCCTGGTTGGGGAGCAGAGTAAAGGATATAGAGGGGGATTTAATAATTATACATTTTAGAGACCCAGGGGCAGTGACACACATCCTTAATTGGATGCCAAGGACCACTGGTTCACTTATTGTCCCCTGTGATTTAACCTACTTCTATCCTAGATCCCAGGTGCCTGCAATAACATCCGTTGGGGCTCCTTTTGGCCCTTTTAATAACCCTACCGGAATGTTTAATAATCAACATATGTGGCAGGATCCAAACCCCAAAATGCCAAAAAATACATTTGGATGGAATATTGTACCACATAGGGAGAATAGGAATAACTATAGAGGGATGGACCGATCACAAAGTGCTGGTGGAATGAATCATTTGTTGCCTTTCACCCCTTTGAAACTTCGAATAGGTTCGAAGCGTTCTCTGGGCTAGATGATTGTGAATGACGGTCGGTGTCCCCTGTTGATAGGTCTGAATCGAGGCGAGTGTCTAGCACCGGTCCGATCTCCCCAATTGCCTCTATTTCCGGGCCTATGAAGGAGGATGATACAGCCTTATGCAAATTTCTTAGCTGGAATATAGCTGGCCTAAGAGCCAAAAAGGATGATCCGCTATGGATTAATTTAATCACCTCCTTTGATGTCATAGCTTTACAAGAATCCTGGGAAACCTCACGTGATGTCTGGCTGGATGGTTTTGTTACCTTCTTTGTTCCAGCGATACCCAGCCAAGCTGGGAGAGCTAAGGGGGGTTTAATTTTTCTTTTTTCCCTCAATCTTGCGGGGTCTTTTAAACAGTTAGATTCAGGTTCCCCTAACCTTTTGATCGTAGAATGGATTGTTTCTCCGATCCATTCAATTTTATTACTTAATTTTTATAATTCCTGGGAGAGGGCAATGGATACTGATCACATTGCACACCTAGAGACATTTTTATACAATTTCAGTCTTAATAAGCACACCGCATTTGAGCTCATCATGTTAGGTGATTTTAATACTCATTTATGCAATCTTCCCTGTCACTTGGGCAACAATTGGGACCAGCAGGAACATTTATACCCCATTTTGAACACACAAAAACTGGTGAGGCCCTGGAAGTTCTAATGGCCAGTTCTAATCTTTATGAACCCCTAAACACAGATGGGAGGGAAAGAGTCCCTACCTATAAAGGATCACCGCAAGGGTCTATACGACTATATATTTGCCACGCCGGTGCTACAATCAAAGGTATTAACCTACAGAACAATTCAGTCACCCTATAGTGATCATAACCCTGTGGTAATGGAGATGAGTTGGGGGGACCTTAAACGAGAGGGGCCGGGCCGCCAACAGGCGCAGGCGATACCTGTGCCCTCTGATCAAGGGAGAAGGCTCAAGTGGGGTAAGGTGATTCCAGATGATTTTATGGCAATTTTATTGCCTAAAATTGAGGGAGAATTAGAGCTATGCTTGGATCAAGAGGCCTCTAACAGTTCAATTGTTCGAGCCTTCGAATCCATATGTGCCCAAATCATGAAGGATTTGACTGTTACGCCCACTAAGAAATTTCCTAGTATGTTAAAATGGTTTGATGTTGATTGTTCACGGATACATACCCGTCTAATGCATGCACTAAAAGCTATACCAAGGGATAGGCAACTTATTGCCAGCTTGAGGAGGGAATACAAAAAGACTTTAAAGGGGAGAAAAGACAAAATCAAAAGTGAATTGTGGGATAGACTTCTTTCTGTTGATGTCTTACGTGACAGCAAAAAATTCTGGGAAATCATTAATCATCCTTTTTTTGCAGGTGACTTAAATGTAGCCACCGACTGTGTTATCCCGGATGAGAAGTGGGTTGATCACTTTAGAGATGTCTACGGCGAGAAGAATGGTATAGCCCAGCCCCGCCAATTGACAGTGCAGGCCTCCCCCCTGATAGCCTTTAAAACTTCCTCCTCTAAAAAGACTATCTTGGAGACTTCAAAAAATAAGGCCCCGGGGGCTGATGGTGTACCTGCGGACCTACACAGATACTCTCCGAAAACTTGGTCCCAGATATTAACTAAAGTCTTTAGGGCAGCGAATGATAAGGTGTTTCCAAATACCTGGGCAAGCTCCATCATAGTGCCAATTTTAAAAAAAGGAAAACGCGATGACCCAGGTGTTACAGACCCCTTTCCCTCCTTGATTCGGCCATTAAGATTCTGGGCAGAGTTTTATTGGCTAAACTCAGGGAAAATTTGGAGGCCTGCGGAGGGCTTTTAAACATACAATATGGGTTTAGAGAGAAACGAGGCACCCTGGACCAATGCTTGAATTTGCACCTTCTAATTGCCAAATATGTGGTGGCCGGGGAGGGTTCCCTTTATTTGGCTTTTATGGACCTCTCCTCGGCCTTCGACTTGGTAAATCGGTCCAAACTGTGGTCCACCCTTCTTGAGCTGGGGATAGACTCTTCACTGGTTGCTTTTATAGCCTCTTTACACCAGGAGTTATTCGCAAAAGTAAGGGTCACAAATGAGGGGAGATGTACGGGGACTTTTAGGTCAGAGAAAGGGGTCCGCCAAGGGTGTATCCTGGCCCCCCTCCTTTTCACCATTTATATAAATGGGTTGGAAAAACAGCTGGAGGAAGGGGGTGCAGATGTGCCGCGTGCGGGAGGTCAGCCGATTCCGGCCCTCCTATACGCAGATGATGCGGTACTGATTGCCCGTACGGGCATCGGTCTACAGACACTATTGGATTGTTTTGGCGCCTTTATGGAAAAACTCGACCTAAAAGTAAACGCGAAAAAATCCCATACTATGATAGTGGGCAAGCAGAGAGGGAAATTGAGATCTAAAATCTTCAAATGTAAGGGGGAGGTGGTTTCCAGGGTTCCGGTTTTTCCCTATTTGGGGGTCCTTTTTGATGAAAGGGGGTCTTGGGCCCCACAGTTAAAGGCGAAGAGTTTAGCCTTGGCTCGTTCAACAACTGCCCTGTTGGGTTTCACCAAAAGGTTGGGGGCCAGGCCAATGGAAGCACTTTTGAAGGTTTATAACACTAAGTTTATTCCCATTGCCACCTATGGGGCTGCCCTGTGGGGTTATGCCACTCAAGAAAAAATCCAAAGGGTAGAAAATAGGTTAATTAGGATATTGCTCTCAGTTCCAAAATCGACCCCTACATTCTCTATTCACGAGGAAGTAGGTCTGGGTTATATTACAGACAAGCTGAACTTGGCACCTCTTTTACTTTGGGCAAGGACATGGCTGAATCCAGAATTAACTTTAAACCATCTTATTCTGGAGGACGTCATGTCTTTGGACCATGCCATGAAAATACCTTGGCTGAAGTTTTTAAAAAACACATTTTCAGCTTTGGGTAGAGTGGAACTTTTCTCATCTCCTCGCAACATTAAGAGAGAGGACGTAAAGTGGATTAAAGTCCACTTTACAGACAGGGTCCGCCTTAGTAGAGAGGGGAGGGAAATAATGAAACCATCCATAAGAGCTCATGCTATGTTAATCACTACCCCAACCCTGGAACCATACATGAACTTTGTTACAAGACCCCTTCACAGATTTTTATTAACAAGATTCAGGTTTAATTTGATCCATTTTTCTCTAGGCTATTACCCTTCATGGAATCATTCGAAAGATGCACCCCCTTGTGACTGCGATAATTTCTCTGAGCAGGATACCATGCATTTTACGATGTTTTGTGGGTTTTATACTGCTGCTAGGAAAAAACATCTATTACCTGTGCTGAGGGAGGCGGGTTTTATTCAAGTTAGACCTGCTTTAATTTACCTCCAGATGTTGGGCAATATTTACATTACTTTTAGTGTTGCCAGTTTCCTAGCCGAAGCTTTTCGTTTTAGAAAAAAACGAGCTCCACTGAACATTTTATTGTAAATAAGGTATCTTTTATTAGTATCAGACACGATGTAGTTTAGTAAATTTCGGGTTTATCCCGTTGTTGTATTAATTATGAAATGTGTTTTTAATGTATATGTATTGTATGTGCTTTTTATGGTTTTTTTGAAAATCGAATAAAGCGTGCTTTGACTGACTGACTATTGACTTTGCCAATGCTTGTCTTGCAGATCATGTGCCTCCAGCTTGTAAGCCCTACTCTTCAGCCTATTTCCTGTACATTTTTCTCCATTCCCAAAACGTTTTCCTGCAGTGCTGTTCATCTGAATCTCTCTATCAGAAACCTTCAGTCCCATCCCCAAGTCTCTTCCTTTTAGGTTTACTGCCACTAAATCCCATTTACCTTTAGAGTGTTGCTTCCAAGCCTTTTATTTCAAAGTTTCTTCTTCAAATTCCGTTCACTGAAGGGTTCTCGCTCTCAGACCCCTTACTGTTGCTGTAGGGTCGTGTGTGCAGCCAGTGCCCATTTCTCTTTCGATCATTTCTACCACCTAAAAATTAGCACCTCGCTGTTTTTGTTCCAGTAATGTAACCGGTGTAAGCACTTTGAATGCTGTGTATGGATTTCAGCTCATGGTTTGCATAATTTGTAGGAGACTGCGCCTCTTTGAATATGTCTTTGGGACCACTCAAAAGTAAGACTATCTCCAATGTGTCAGGAGAAGAATGAGCCCTTAAAAAAACTAGCCTCTTACATCCTTCCTTGCATGGATTACTTTTTAACAGTGTTCTGTAAGTGTCTGAAACTATAAACTTCAACAGTATTTTTTCTGCATTGAAACTACATTGCAATGTGCCCAGCCTGGCACCAGCGCCCCCCCAGCGTTGATGACCTTGCATGTGCAGTGCAATGGTCAGCATAGGGTTCACCGCTCTCTCAAGCGACTGCGGTCCAGGCATCTGACCTGGGGCAACCCACAGTAAAGATAGCGAATGGTTAATGTCAGGTGACCCATTGCCCCATTCTGGATGCTACAGAGGATGGAAGAAAAGTGTTAATGACACACAACAGACCAGTCGGTAACGAGGCTGGGTGAAGGCCCCTATAATTCCACAAAAGTTCATCCCTGCAAGGAGCTGTTCCTGCACAGAGTTAATTTGTTTTCTGACTAATTGCAAATAATCTCACTTGTACTCTTTGAGTCTCACTCTTTGTTCCTTCCTTTCTTCCTTCTCCACACCCTCTGTTCTGTTACCCACTGTCGCCATCTTTTTTTGTGTCTATTATGTTTTCATAATGGTTCCCCGCTATTAGCTTGACCTGTCGAGTCCTCTTTTGTGCATTAACTCTGCCTTCCTCCTTTTCTGCCATGCTTTACTGGTAACATTTTTAATTCGCAGTGTTCTCTTACTTTTCGGCTGCACTACAGCCTTAAATCATACTTTGAAATGTAAAAATTACATGTTTTTCGGAGTGAAGTTTGTTATTTTTTTATTTAATTTTTCTGAGATCTAAACTTGTCATTCTGTGCCTGAGGCGAGAGGTATACGATCAGAGGCTTCTATCGTTTGGCAATGAGGGACACTATTATGTAGCTTTCTGGGCAGTGTTTTGTGGCACCGATGGCAATGTTGCCTGGCGTGTTAATTGGCATACTGTTTGATTGTGAAGCTATAATTGTGGTTATGGGCCGATGTCCTGGTGACACTGAGGTTTCGTCGCTAGTAGTTTCAGCTGATTTAATCAGTTGATTGAATTTAATGACAACCTACACAAACTAGTTTATTTCTGGTTATACTTTGTAAGTATGTTTTTAAATGATTGTCGCTCGGCATTGGAGGTATAACTAGGACTGGGCAGTGAGCTCCGCTCAGTTTGTGAAATTTTATGCACTCCGCGGAGTAACGTATGCGGCATAGAGTTTTTTTCACGCTCATCAACGTTAAGTTGGTGAGCGAGGAAAATCCAACACTAGGCCACCTCCCAGTGAGATTTCTCAAAGCAGGTGGTCGCGACCGTTCGCGTTGGGAAACCATCCGTTCGTGTTGACGAAGTTGCCGCTAGAGTACAAAATCTAATCTAGTGGCAGAAAGTAGCAGTGCCCTCTTGCGCTGTGCATGGTGACATTCGCACTGATTTTCCTGCACGGGGCAAACACCCAACGCTAAAAATCGGCATTAACAGCGTGACCTAATGCACTCTGCCACTAGCAGAATTTCACGTAGCGCGTCTGCGTTTTTTGGTCACTTCACGGAGTTCTGCTACAGCGGAATTCTGCAAACTCCGTCCAGGCCTAGTTATAACTTAATCCTTAACGATTTAGAACTTTAATCGAATATGGCATACAATGTCTTCCTATATGTACGCATTTGTGTTTTTATGTTAACATTGAAACTATATATTGACTGTATTTTTCAGTCCTCTTCGTTCACCTTCATACATAAGGAGTTATTTTATTCTGTTAAGTTGACATATATAAATTGCATGTGTTCTGTTATAACGACTGTTTGGGAACCAAATGTATTTACTAAAAACGAAAAGCTGCAATTTCATGGCTTATGTCTTTTTAATGAAAACTATAAGGTCTGTTTTTTTATTCAATAGCAAAATTTTGGTACTTTTTATAAAATATTAAGATGATGCTAGTGGATAAAGATTACATTTCCAAATATATATTTGTAATGCTGATATTTGAGTGATAAATTATGACCCCAGTCTGAGAGTCTAGCATGTACCATTGGTGTAATGTACCTGCCGTTCTGAATTTAAGGTGCTCGTAGTTCCTGAATAAACCTAAAAAATCTTCCTGGCTCTGCAGTGATACTGCCTGAGACACTGCCTGAGACTGAAGTTGTGTGTACTCTTGCCACCCTCGCTCATCCGAAGAAAAGTCACCCATGACGTATGGCGGTATACTTGCCACGAGCAGGATGCAATGATGAAAGTAAGCGGAAGGTAGAAGGGAAAATGGATGCTATAAAAAGTGATACACCATGCAAAATTGCTTTTTATGAAATGCCTAAATCATATGTTGCTTTTCAGATGTTGTGGAGGTTGATAGACAAAATACTTTTTAGATCATTTCTTTGGGATTGTTGAACTCTCCACACTTTCACAGAAAGGCAAAACATGGCTGCATTGGATTTTCTTTGAGTCTCCCTTTATAAGTTTGTTGGGTGTGGCCAGAGTTATGGTGTAGGTGCTTACGTGCTAACTGGGTTGTTTGGCTTGTGCATTGCCCAGTGGATTTCTTGTAGGTGAATGAATTTGAGGAGTTGGCTGATGCAGTTATATCCTGATCTACACCTGCTGATGTAACTGCACTGTGTTTGGTGGTGGAAAGTGTCCTGTATGATGTACTGTTGTATGATGGGGTTTGGTGGGTTGAAAGTGTCCTGTATGATGTACTGTTGTATGATGGGGTTTGGTGGGTTGAAAGTGTCCTGTATGATGTACTGTTGTATGATGTTTAGAGGTGAGAGGGTCCCTAAAAGCTCGAGTCAGAGGCCGGGCTTTAGATCAGCTCAAGGTTCTCTTTGCCCCTCGAACCAAAAAACGTGTCAACCTTCCACATGGTGCCACCAGGGGCGTAGCTTCAGCGGGAGATGTTTGGGGTGCCATACCCCCTAATAATTCTATTCTCTAGTAACATAGTTGGGCACAGGTATTTTCAGTTGGGAATGGCGAGTAGTCTGTCGGATTTCACCTGGACTGCACTTTTACATAATCCACAGACAAATCACACCCACAGAAACACTGTCTCTCGTCTGTTTTACAGGTCTTAAAAAGTGTTGGTTATTTGACCAAATATTGAGTTTTAAGCGCCCCTTGCAGTCTGTACTCCACTTCCTTTCCACCTTCACTTAAACTCCTATTTTGCAGTGCTTCTATTATAATGTGTTTTAACATGATATGTCAGCATGGTTGTCAGAAATCCTGAATCTCCCCCCTCCGCCCCCCCCTAATCTTGTTGACCAAGCTACGCCCCTGGGTGCCATTCGTGGTCTAACCCCATCTGCCAAGAATTACAAGAAAGACAAAGCAGTAACCTTTGATGTAAAAATGGATGAAAAAAGATGAATTTGCTGGCTGAACTACACAACGTAGAAGAGTAAGACCTAGGATCAGTCCCGGCTTCCCTACTTAACCAAATAGTGATCTGTAGCAAATATCGTATCCCACGAAGCCTTCTTTTTTTAATGAGCACATATGAAAGCACATTCAAATATGTGCATTCAGGATGTGCGCTGTACAAAAGCTTGTGTGTTTGATTTAAAATACTCTATTCTTTCTCTATGCTATAATAAGAATCTAGGCCACATATTGGGCGCAAATGATAATGCACTCGCCTTTTAGTTCACTGGTGGCACTGTCACAGGGCGGAGGGATTGAATGTTACTAAATTCATGTTTATAAACTTTGAATAAATGCTTCTCAATGCAGTGATATAATCTGATGTAGTAAAATGAAATGGTTCCAAAGGCTAAAGAAATACATTTGTTTGAACTTTGAATAGACTTTATTGTAGTTTTAGGTGATGTTTGTGGCACGATTTACTTGCCAAATATTTTCATGGCTCGACTCATGCCAGGGCTCTCAGAGCCCAGCCAGACTCTCGGCTCTGTCTGTGTATTTCTTGGCCACCTCTGATGATGGATAGCACATGGTAATGGGTGAATGCTGCTGTGTGCACGCCGATATCCACCTTCCTTCTACACATTTACTCTTTTGGATGTGTGTGAGGTGTTGTATGATATCTAACATGGTGTTTTGAAGGCTTGGGTAGTTTGCCCGGTTTCGTTTGTCTACACTGAGCTCGGTCTAATGTGTCCTGTAGAAGGTAGTTTTAGTTGCACCATGACAACTATTAAGATGTATCTGAGCTGTGTGTGCACGTTGTATGTTCTTTTAAAAGTGTACTGTTGGCCTGACCTATGGAGCATCGCAAGGAAAGATATCTAATGTCCTTAAAAACAATATGGAGTACAGACCACCAAGTACATTTAGGGATGACTTTGGTGATGGAAAAGCACAAACATTCGACATGTGGTATCAAGCTGCTAGGCAGGGACGCCCAAGGCCCCTCTGGAAGTGCAGCCGCTCTAGAGTCTTGTTCTGGTGTAGCACTGGTGAGCATCTAGGTGAACTGTCTGTTGGACTGGTGCGAGAAGTGAGCCCCACTCCGGTGCCATATGCCTGGGGGTAGCAACCCTGCAGTGCTCCCAGGTGTGGTGTGAGAATAGTGCACCCTCGTTTCCATTCTCACTTCACATGGCACTTTGTGCTTCAGGGGTGAAAAGTGTGCTGTAGAATGTCCTCAGCTGAAGAACCTCCAATCCAAACTCACCTGGAGGGAGTTTGGTTGTCTCGATCACTATCGTTCCTGGCAGATCCCCGGCCACCAGGGCTATTCAGTGCGCATGCGCAGCGTGTTTCCGGCACAATTTGGGGCGGGGCAGTGAGAGTTGATCGGTCCTAGAGAAGACTACAGTTTTCCATTGAAACTCATAATTCTGAGTTCACCTGAATCATTTAGCATAAGACTAAGAAAAGGCGTGCTCGTAATTATTACTGTCATTTTTTTTATGTACCTAGAATAGGATCTGTGGTCTATTGGTGATTAGCACCTTAAGACGGGTTCTATAGAAATGTTCTAACATATATTATTTTACTAAAATTCTATTAAAGTGCCTCTGCTTAGCCTCAGGTCGGTGCCTTTCCTTTTGCTGTTTCGGTACTCTAAAACAGGCGGGTTTATAATTCACTTGTGAAATGGGTCCATTTTTCTCATCTGCTTTTCAGTGTAGGAGATAAAATAGATTTCTAGGAGTGTAAATAATTCATAGAAAGCACTTAACTTTTAACATTTTTGTAAAGGGTTATTTCCATGAATCAAAATGGATACTCGTTATATTTACCTTCGGTTAGATGAAAGGCCCGATCCTTCTGAGAGCCGTGTGGAGCGGACCATTGCCTTAGGGAAGCGTGTGGACTGCTGTGCCCTGTTTGTGTAGCGGAGCAAGCCAGCTCCTCGCCGGACCCGCTTCGCGGGTCCCGCAGCGCGTGTGTCCTTTGGGTTGTGGAACTGTGACCCTGGACTCTGGCTGAGGAACGCGGTGCAGGCAAGTGAGTCGGCGGGGCTGCGAGCTTCTTGGCAGGGACTCCAGCGTCCAGGAGTCCCTGCGCGCCCAATTGGTCACACCTGGGCTGCTCTCCCCGCTGGCCACGCCCCCTGCCTAATAACCTATCACGAGGTAGTATTAGGTACAATAGTGTACAGGGCTTCCGCTTCGCGGGAGCGAGCGGGAGCGGGCCGGGAGAAGCCCGGGACAAGGGCGGGACCGTCCAAGGCCGTCACAGGCCGGAGCAGGCCGGGCTGGGCCCACTCTCTAGGTTTTTCAGTCTGTGCTGGTAACTCCTGGAACTATTTGTTTTCTATACCTGCTCTGTGAGGCAAATCTGACTGTTTCTGAGTAAAATCATGCCTTCCCCGGTAAGGGAGAGTACCCCTCAGAAACCGGGAGGAGCGAAAACTGGGACACTTGAAAATTATTTCTCACGGGCAGTGGGGGAGGCTGACAAAGAGGGAAATTTGTCCCGGTTAAGGGCGGAACGGAGACGATCAGTGGACAATTTGAAAAATACCCCCATGGGAGAACAATCTATTACATTTAGGGAGGAGTTAACTCGAATTGAGGATGTCCCACTCCTGCTACGGGAGTGTGCTAACACTTCACCAGGTGGAAATAGGAGTATAGCTTTAGCTATTAGCCCCACCCCCGCTAGGGGGACTATTGATTTAATTTCACAACCGTCCACAGTTCATAATGACAGGAACCCCAAATCGAAAGCAGTTAACACACAAGTAATTTTGGGACCCCCTCCAAAAAAGCGTAGGAGAAGGGCAAAGGGAGCACAGGGAAGCAGTAAACCCAAGATTTCACACTTGGACTTTGGCAAATCCTTAAAACACCCCGTATCACTAGCGAAAGTACCGGCAGAGCCACTCCCTAAATCCAACGTTCAGGAGAACTCAGTTCGTGCCCTGACCGAAAATGCAGGAACTAGTATTGTTAATGTCCCCCTCTCTGTTGTGCCGCTGGGAAATGTGGAATTCCTGTTAAGGTCGCTGCTACTCCCAATCAGCGAAAGTATAAAAAAGATTGAGATCAGACTAACCATATTGGAGGCCACATTGGGAAGTCTGAAAACTCGCTCTGGTCGACAGGGAAGTGATCCAGAATCTATTACCACCTCTGTACTCCCACAAGGGTCGGCACACAGGGTAGTAAGCCCAGCTCCACCACAAGCCGTAAAGGGGGTAGCCCCTCAACAATTCCTAAACCCAAAACCTGTAACTACCAACCCACTCTGCGCAAATACACTTAATCCCTCCCTTGTACCAGTAGCTTCGGCGCCCCCGGCAGATAATATTATTCCAGACCACCAAATGAAGCCCCCTGCAAGACCCCGTCGGCCTAACCTACCACCAGAGACCAATGACCTTACTGTGGTCATGGCAGGGGTCCCGCAACTTGATGAAGGAGAAGTTGAGGATTTTTGTGCCCTAAAAACCAGGGTAATCAAGTGGCTAAACAGAAATAGACCCCTCCCGAGACATCTTAATAACGAAATTATAATGGTAAGAAGGGTCCCATGGGTGGGGAGAACTCAAAAATCCATCCCTGGGGACTGTTTATTGGTGAGTTTTAGGGACAAGGGTACGGTGTCGCATATATGTCAAGGGGAAAACATATCAAGGGAATCTACCATCCAAACCCTCCGTGTGTCCTTCTTCTTTCCCATCGCCCCAGGCCCACTTCACCCATTCCAAAATTATGATAGATGGGAGAGGGTTGGGAGAAGGGGGAGTCACCAGGCCTTTCAACCCAGGCCACTATTTGGCAGACCAGTACCTCCTCTCCCTACTTATAACCGGTTTAACTGCCTGAACGGCCTAGAGGGGGTGGATTGACAAACAGAGAAGGCCCCTAAGGAGAACACAGATAAGGGCGCTCAAGTAGTAATATCGGAGGAGCAAAGACACCTGGCTCCGCAAATTCAAACAATTAGGGCGGAGGAACCTATGTTCTTTGAAGACAAGGGTATGGCTGTAGAGGGTTTAGTGGGAGGAGGCGGGGGGGTTACGCAAGGGGAGTTGCAGGAGATGGGATCAAGGAGTCAGGGGGGTGTAGCACTGGGTGGAGAGGATGTGAGGATTATTTCTTGGAATGTAGCGGGCTTAGCAGGTGTATTTAACAACAAGGAGTGGGTTGATTTTGTCAGGAAATTCAATATTATTTGCTTACAGGAGACATGGGCTGTGGTGAATAATTACCATCTCCAGGGTTACAAGTGTTTTTTTGTTCCCGCCCGAAAATCCAGTTCGGGGAGAGCAATGGGTGGCCTAGCCGTTTATGTAGATTTATCCCTCCCAGGTATCTGGTCGTCTCTTGACTGGAATTTGTATGGAATACAGGCAGTTCGGTTTTCTGGTAAGGGGTTGAAATTGTCTGTTTTCAATTTTTATAATAGTGAGACATCAAACACTAATTCCTCCCTAATGGCTGAACTTGATCAGAGGTTGGGTCAAGAAATCATATCCCAGAACAAAGGGCCGTCTCATGGCCTGCTTTTGGCAGGAGATTTTAACTGTCACCTCTGTCCGGCACTGATAAAGGCAAATACAGATTGGGCACAATGTCCGATTGAGAAGGGGCCGCATTTTGTACATACACCGACTGGGGTTGCTCTCGGGTTGCTTCTGCTTAAGTACGACCTAGAGCACACCGTTAACATGATAGACCCACAGTTGGATGGCACGCTCCCACCAACTTTTAAGGGCAGGGGCTGTGCATCTTTTATAGATTACATTTTGGTCTCGAGATCATTGATCAGCAAAATAACCAGTGTAGGGATAGAGTGGAGCGGTTTTAGTGATCATAACCCGCTCACCTTAACGTTCCTTTACAAGGCGGGCACTGGAATTAAATCTCGTTGTTTAATCGAGGAGAGGGCCACTGATCAAGGCAGGAGATTGAAGTGGTCTAAAATTGATGGGGCACAGTTTTACAAAACTTTGGGCGGTAAGGGTCTAGTGGCCATTAATGATTGTTTAGATTTGGAAATACAGGGTCCAAGGGTCTTGGAAGCGTTTGTCCTCATTTCTAACCTAGTTGATGAATTATTGAGGTCTAGTGCGCCCATACGTAACCAGGTAACTCCCCGTTGGTTTGATAGAGATTGCTCTAAGGCATTGAGGGAACTGAAATGCTCCCTCAAGATGAAACCACGGGATTCACAGATTATTAGGGTCAGTAGAGAAAAGTATAAAAAAGAGATTAAAAGGAGGAAACTTGCCCTACAGGCAGAAGCATGGGCAGATCTAAGAGAAGCTGGGGAAAGAAAAGATCTAGCGGGGTTCTGGAGAATCATCAATAAACCGACCTTTTTAGAAAATGATTCTCCGGAGATAGGGGCTAATATTCTCCCGGAGCAATGGGTAACCCACTTTAGGGGTTTATATAATTACGAGTCGGGCACCCATGTGGAACCACCGGTATCCCCAAGACAGGCCCCACCAGTTACATTCTCTCTCAAGGAGATTATAACAGGGATGGAGGGTCTAACTAAAAATAAAGCCCCGGGCCCGGATGGAATTCCTCCTGACCTGTTCCTTAGTAATATAGATCTATGGGCTCCCTTGATGACCAGGGTCTTAAATACCGCCATTACCTGTGGGCTCCCACCTTCATGGTCTAAGGCGATCATTGTACCAATTTTCAAGAAGGGCAATAGGGACGACCCGAAGTGTTATCGGCCCATCTCCCTGATTGACGTATCGGCCAAACTTTTGGGAAGGGCAATCCTGAATAGATTGACCGAATGGACAGAAGAGAATAACATCTTCTCGGATACCCAGTATGGGTTCAGGACAGGGAGGTCCACTAGTGACCAGTGCCTGAACCTATACATGCTGACTGCCAAGTATACCTTGGCCAGCGATGAACCCATGTATATGGGATTCATGGATTTGGCAGCAGCATTCGATCACGTCAACAGAGGAAAGTTGTGGGATATGATGTCAGGTATGGGGATAGAGAGTGGCCTAATCACCATATTGAGGGAACTGCATAGTGACACCACGGCCAAGGTCAGATTCAACAGGGAGGGAGGACTGTCTGACTCCTTTCCATGTAGGAGTGGAGTCAGACAAGGTTGTATACTTGCCCCTTTTCTGTTTTCTCTTTATATCAACAACCTGGAGCAGTTCCTTCTGGGTCTAAGGGCAGATTGCCCAAGGGTTGGGCTGCGGCATATCCCCGTCCTGCTTTATGCAGATGATGCGGTTTTACTAGCAAGAACACCACGTAGCCTACAAACCCTGATAGAGGGGTTTGTGGAGTTTATGAGTAACCTAGACCTATTTGTCAACCTAGGGAAATCATATGTGCTCCTGGCCGGCAAAAAACCTTCCTCCAAATTTGTTTATACAATTGGTTCCCACATTTTGGAGCAGGTTAAGACGTTCTCCTACCTTGGGGTAACTTTTGATGGGGCCCTGCAATTTACTCCTTTGGTGGCGGAACGTTGCACTAAAATGATTGCTTCTAATGGGGCGATAGCTGGATACGGCAGGAGGGTGGGCAGATGGAGTCTGGAACAGGTGATGAATTTGTACGGCTCCATAACATGCTCCAAAGTAATTTATGGGGCAGAAGTCTGGGGGTTCGTGAACACAACTAGTATCCAACAGGAAGAAAATAGGTATTTGAAAGCAATTCTGAGGGTGCCACCCAGTACGGCTGGTTTTATAGCCCACAGGGAGCTAGGGAGGCCATATTTGGAAGATTTGGTAAAACTCAGGCCAATAGTGGCCTGGTTAAAAATATGGATAAACCCGGATGCGTACTTAAGCAGAGAAATTCTATCGGACTGCCTAGGTAGGACCCACTCAATGCGCATCCCCTGGCTCAAATACGTGAAAAATACCCTGGAGGAGCTAGGGCTGGAGAATCTTTTCACGAACCCATCCACTATTTCAGCACAGCACAAGAAGCAAGTAGGGGAACTATTTTTGGGGGAAGAAACCCTACGGCGAACTGATGCTGAAGGAGTGAAAAAGACTGTGAGGGCCCATGGTTTGGTAAAAAGCGTGGAGGGTATGGAGCCTTACTTATTTCTTCTACATAATGCACAGGACAGATTTTTAATGTGCCGTCTCAGACTGAATCTGCTCCCCTTCATGTTGGCTGTACCTGCCGGGTTTACTTCATCTATCGAGCAGAAGGGTCCCTGCGGCTGCGACAATCGGTCTCCGCAGGATACCCTTCACTTTGTTTTGCTTTGTCCCTATTTTTCCATGCCCAGGCGTAGATTCCTTGTAAATATTTTAAAAAAGGCTCATCTGGAACACGCCAGGGATGCCCTAGTATTTCTGTTAAAAGCCTTTGACCCATTAACTCTATGTAGCATTCTGAATTTTATCAAAGTCGCAATTCGTTTAAGAAAGACGAGGGGAGATGAATGAAGAAATTGTGATTTGTATTTATTGGGCCCTTATGTTGGCACTCTTTTTAGTGTATCAATTATGTACAAGGATCCTAATTAGTATTTAATAATGTTTTATTGTTATCTGTGTATATAAATGTGCTTTTATGGTGTTTTTTAATCACCGAATAAAGATTCTTGAATTGAATTGAATTGAATTGAAAGGCCCAATCTTATTTTCTCGAACTGGAAACTGCGCTAGCAGGTCTACATAGATCTCGGCATAAACGATTTAATTCGCTATGCTAGTTTACAACATTATCTTTATTCAAAATCTGCACATTATTGTTATGAAGCGTGCTACATATAACATGGACTACTGAATTGCTGCGATTTTGCGACTGCAGTGTGTTCCGTGTAATTATGGCTTTGCTACACAATTCATCAAGTGCTGAATAATCTGCAGACTTTAACAAAAATAAAAACAGTTTCTAGGCCAAACGGATCAGGTACTAAAACGCCGCAAACCGTATTGCTGCTCAGTGGAAGGCCCTTGCAAAGTTTGACTGGTCGTCTTTCGTTGCTTGTTGCTGTATTTGGATGTCCGACTGGTTCTAATGATGTGAATGAAACTATAACCCAGTTAAGTGTTAAC
The DNA here is from genome assembly GCF_964261635.1 of Lissotriton helveticus. Classification (NCBI taxonomy): domain Eukaryota; kingdom Metazoa; phylum Chordata; class Amphibia; order Caudata; family Salamandridae; genus Lissotriton; species Lissotriton helveticus. Next base: position 369,233,112 of record NC_136057.1, on the reverse strand, counting down.
ATATATATAAAAAAAAATTACATATGTGAGGTCATATTTTTACAAAAAGTGGCACAATATATTTTGACTTTTCTTGGCGCATAATGTAGTAATCCCTGACACATAGTTTGGTTGTCCCCTGCCGCATAATTTCAGTGGCCCTGGCAATTACCTGTTACACTTATGTGCTTCGTATCTCTTTGGATCAAACAACAAAGGAAGAGCACCTTCTAGCGGAGCGAAGCCGCAGGAGCGGTCTGATCGGAAACAGATTGTTTAATCAGATAGGTTTGTTTGTGGGTGCACGCCAGGGGTGGCTGGTGACATTTGAAAGTGGTGGGGCGTAAACTAATTTGCATATTGCACCGCAGCGAGCGCAGCGAGCGAGCGAGCCCGAACCACCTTGCATCCATCCATACATCATTCATGCATCCATCCACCCATCCATCCTGCATCCATCATTCATTCATCCACCCATCCATCCATCCATCCATCATTCATTCATGCATCCATCCATCCACCCACCCATCCATCCATCCACCCATCCATCATCCATTCCTGCATCCATTCCTGCATCCATTCATGCATCCACCCATCCATCCATCCTGCATCCATCATTCATTCATGCACCCATCCATCCACCCTGCATCCATCCTGCATCCATCATTCATTCATCCACCCATCCTGCATCCATCATTCATTCATGCATCCACCCATCCATTCATCCACCCATCATTCATCCTGCATCCATTCATGTGTCCACCCATCCATCCACCCATCCTGCATCCATCATTCATGCACCCATCATTCATGCACCCATCCATCCTGCATCCATCATTCATTCATCCACCCATCCATCCACCCTGCATCCATCCTGCATCCATCATTCATTCATTCATCCACCCATCCTGCATCCATCATTCATTCATTCATGCATCCACCCATCCATTCATCCACCCATCATTCATCCTGCATCCATTCATGTGTCCACCCATCCATCCACCCATCCTGCATCCATCATTCATTCATGCACCCATCATTCATTCATGCACCCATCCATCCATCCTGCATCCATCATGCATCCACCCTGCATCCATCCTGCATCCATCATTCATCCACCCATCCTGCATCCATCATTCATCCATTCATCCACCCATCCATTCATCCACCCATCATTCATCCTGCATCCATTCATGTGTCCACCCATCCATCCACCCATCCTGCATCCATCATTCATTCATGCACCCATCATTCATTCATGCACCCATCCATCCATCCTGCATCCATCATTCATTCATCCACCCATCCATCCACCCATCCAGCGTCCATCATTCATTCATTCATGCATCCATCCATCCACCCACCCATCCATCATCCATCCTGCATCCATTCCTGCATCCACCCATCCATCCATCCATCATGCATTCATGCACCCATCCATCCACCCTGCATCCATCCTGCATCCATCATTCATTCATCCACCCATCCTGCATCCATCCTTCATTCATGCATCCACCCATCCATTCATCCACCCATCATTCATCCTCCATCCATCCACCCATCCTGCATCCATCATTCATTCATGCACCCATCCATCCACCCTGCATCCATCCTGCATCCATCATTCATTCATCTACCCATCCACCCATCCTGCATCCATCATTCATTCATGCATCCACCCATCCATTCATCCACCCATCATTCATCCTGCATCCATTCATGCATCCACCCATCCTGCATCCATCATTCATGTATTGTTATGACCATATAACTTGCACACAGCTTGTCAGTGTTTAATACCAGTCTCGAACCTTGTACTCCAGCACCAATGATACATGATTAATATTAATTGTTTTTAAAAACATGTATTTATTCGACACCAATTTCACACCTTAGTCGGAACATCATTTTTATTTGTTTTTTAAAATATCTATTTATTTAACACCAAAGTAAGTCATGTATACATTTTTATGGTTCGATAAGAGGCTCGAACCTGGTTTCCCAGCACCAAAGTCGGCCGTGCTATCCGTCAGGGGTTATGTAACCGGGCTATGTAGTGACCAGCCAATCCTGCGCCAGGATTGGCTGGGGGGGCACCATGACTCCTCGCCCAGTCGACCTGTGTAACCCCGGGGGCTGCGGCCCGCCCCCTGGTCCTCTCTCTAAGGGGGAATTCACAAGAAAACGATCTGCGCATGCGCGGGCATGTTTGTGCCCAAAAATACACTTGCGCAGCTGCAGCAGCCCGATCCTTCCCCCCCCCCCCCTTGCGCACTCCGGGAAGGTCGGGTGTCTCCCGGTTCCCGGCCGGCAGATAGCGCGATTTTTAAAAATAATTGTGTTTGGCTTCTAGTGAGGACGTGGTGGGTCCATGGGGCTTAGTGGGGCTTCGCCCCTACGCCCCAATGGACGCACCGCGCCTGCCGCGCCCCTCCAGTTTGAGGTATGCAGAGGCGCTGTGGACCCCATTCCTTATTTTGGAGGCCTAGACCCACTCCAAGGTTAGGCAACTAATGTCCACCTCGTGTTTTAGGGTGCTAAACTCACACCACGGCCTTTCCCGCCCATTCCATGTACAAGCACGTGAGCACAGCCAACCACAGTGAGAGAAAGGCAGTGACGTCGGTGCTGGACAACCCGAGACAGTGCTGAGTGAGGAGACTGCTTTGGTGAAAGTGCTAAAGAGCCGGAAAGAAGTGGGAATAGAGGGAGTAAAGCTGTGTGAGGGGCTTGACGAAAGGTCGAGTCTGACCAAAGAGGGAGTCGGTGTCTGGAGGAGTGTTAAGGGTGCTTCACTCTACTGGGTAATAATCCCGAAGAGGACTCACGATATTGTCCTGTTAATGCACACACTACAAAAAGTACATGTCAATAATCCGTAACTACGCCATATTCGTCCCTACCATTAAACCGAGAGGTTTGCGTTTGTTTCTTGCTGGATGAAAAGTGGTTGTTTTTTGTTTTTGTCAGGTAATTTTTTTAACAGAAAATTGTGAACTTGGTGTTAAATGCGACCCGAGCCATGATAACGCCTGCTTGTTTAATTGATAGAGATCGCCATGTTGGCGAAATTTCTTGCTTCCGAGTCAAAAACGGCGAAATAAATGAAAGTGCATACTTGGCCTATTCAGCAGGGCTCTTTGTGCCCGGGGTCAGGTGTGGGGCAGCGCCTTTGTGTGGATGCCTTGGATGTGCCCACCCCTCCGCTCGTACTGTAAAAAATATGTAAATAATAGGTTTATATAGAGCGGCTTATCACCCGTAAGGGTATCTAGGCGCTGTCCATGGGCACGGAGAGATTAAAGTGATTTGAGCAGAATCACAGGATGTTGAGCCGACGCCGAGACTCGAAGCCGGATTACTTTATTTTTTGAAAGCACAGCTTTAACTGGTGGACTGTACCGTTGCTTCATCACGTCTTACGAGAGTGCTAATAGTGCTACACTTGCACTTTTCAACAGCCCTGCTATATTAGTACAACACGGGCATTGCATGACTCAAGCACTGTAATTGAGGCAGGGCTGGCACTTTTTACGGAATGGCATAGGCGTTTCTCGATGGTTTAAAGCTGGCAGAGGCCTCGGGCATGGGGCTGTCGGCACGCCAGCCATAGGTCGGCGTTCGAGGGAGGTCGCCGGCGGGAGGCCGGGGTCTGCCCTCCACTGCGGGTGTGATGGAAGGACCAGAAGTGAGCTCGCTGGGGGTGCCGGCCACGGAAGGGTGGGCCATCCCCAGCAGCTTCCATTCGGCCCCCTCTAATCCCTGGGGAATAATTGCCGGTCGAAACCTCTGGCCTGCAGCACATTTTCCACTCGATTAAAGGCCTTTGTGGGGTCCTTTGGAGCCCGCTGCCGCGCGACGCTTTGTGTGTCGGGGCCACCAATGGCCGAACCTTCCAGCCGGGATTTGCTCCATCAAAAGGGGATTTAGGTAAAACCATTACAAGAGGCTTAAGCTGAAGGGGGTGGCGCGCGCAGCGTTGGGCTGCACGGCGGTGCCCCAGCAGGTTTGGTTTTGGCAATGGTCCGGTCATTGAACACTTATAGAACATTAAACACTTGTCTGGCCCCCTGTCGCTCTAAGACCATGAGCAAGGCTGGCCCACTTGAAAAGAAGGAAGAAAGAATAGATTTAAAGGGTCTACGGTTTGAGGCACTTCAGGGTGCAGGAGGACCCTGCATGCTCTGCGACTTCAAGAAAAATATGTTTGATTCCCCACAGAAGCTTCTCCTGTGGAAGAAATTAAATATTCTCTATAATGAGAAGGCATTGGAGGAGCCACAGAGGCAGCCTACCAGATAGATGGTGAGTAATTGTGTGGGAAGCACGCCTCCCTCTCACCACTGCCTTCAATGGCAAGTGATCCCTCCAGGGACACGAACACCTTCCAAGCTCTGGGAGAAATGCAGGTAACGGGGCCTTTCAGAAGCTTTTGCGGAGCCCGCGTCCCTCAAGTACAGCGGGGTCCTTTGCATGGCTCCTCTTAGGTGCGCGAGGACCTTGTCCCAAAGGAAAACCATATCCTTGCGCACATTTCCAGCTGCCACTAGTAAATGCTGCCATCTAGTGGTGGCTGCATCATGAATATATTTTTTAAAAAAAGAGACAAGTTAAGCATTCGGATGTACTATCAATAATATATTTGGCAGTGGCTGCGAAGGGCTCTTAAGAAGCTGAGGCAAACGGCCAGGGCTGCGCCCCACTTTAGACGGCCCTGGCCTCTCCCAGCCACATCCTCCACAGCAGGCCTTGATGGAGCGTGAGTGGCTTTCCAACCTAGCACAGCTAAAGAAGCGAGCGCTGCCATGCACAGGGCGCTGACCACCGCGGCAACAACCACGGGAAGAGGGTGCAAGGACTCCCCAGTCTGACACACGCCAGCAGGGCTACTGTGGAAGCGCCGAGGGCGCCTCTCACTGCCAGAATTTATAGCGGAATATAAGCGATCCTCTCACTACTAGAACTCAGACAGAAAACACTACTTTTGGAATTATAGTAATGAGAGCCACCCTTCTAGCTCACTAAAAGCAAGGGGAAGTTAAGAGCCCTCTCACTACTTCAACTCCTTAATCATTACCTGTGAAATAGGAGACCTTTCCATCGATAGAACTCCTGCTCGAAAGTCTACTTCAATGTAAGAGCTCTTCTCTACTAGAACCCCTACATCAACTCTACTTCAATGTAAGAGCTCTTCTCTACTGGAACCCCTACACCAACTCTACTTCAATGTAAGAGCTCTTCTCTACTAGAACCCCTACACCAACTCTACTTCAATGTAAGAGCTCTTCTCTACTAGAACCCCTACACCAACTCTGCTTCAATGTAAGAGCTCTTCTCTTCTGGAACCCCTACACCAACTCTACTTCAATATAAGAGCGTCTCTCTTCTGGAACCCCTACACCAACTCCACTTCAATGTAAGAGCTCTTCTCTACTAGAACCCCTACACCAACTCCACTTCAATGTAAGAGCTCTTCTCTACTAGAACCCCTACACCAACTCTACTTCAATGTAAGAGCTCTTCTCTACTAGAACCCCTACACCACCTCTGCTTCAATGTAAGAGCTCTTCTCTTCTGGAACCCCTACACCAACTCTACTTCAATATAAGAGCGTCTCTCTTCTGGAACCCCTACACCAACTCCACTTCAATGTAAGAGCTCTTCTCTACTAGAACCCCTACACCAACTCCACTTCAATGTAAGAGCTCTTCTCTACTAGAACCCCTACACCAACTCTACTTCAATGTAAGAGCTCTTCTCTACTAGAACCCCTACACCAACTCTGCTTCAATATAAGAGCTCTTCTCTACTGGAACCCCTACACCAACTCTACTTCATTGGAAGAGCTCTTCTCTACTGGAACCCCTACACCAACTCTACTTCAATGTAAGAGCTCTTCTCTACTAGAACCCCTACACCAACTCTACTTCAATGTAAGAGCTCTTCTCTACTAGAATCCCTACACCACCTTTGCTTCAATGTAAGAGCTCTTCTCTTCTGGAACCCCTACACCAACTCTACTTCAATATAAGAGCGTCTCTCTTCTGGAACCCCTACACCAACTCCACTTCAATGTAAGAGCTCTTCTCTACTAGAACCCCTACACCAACTCTGCTTCAATATAAGAGCTCTTCTCTACTGGAACCCCTACACCAACTCTACTTCATTGTAAGAGCTCTTCTCTACTGGAACCCCTACACCAACTCTACTTCAATGTAAGAGCTCTTCTCTACTAGAACCCCTACACCAACTCTACTTCAATGTAAGAGCTCTTCTCTACTAGAACCCCTACACCACCTCTGCTTCAATGTAAGAGCTCTTCTCTTCTGGAACCCCTACACCAACTCTACTTCAATATAAGAGCGTCTCTCTTCTGGAACCCCTACACCAACTCCACTTCAATGTAAGAGCTCTTCTCTACTAGAACCCCTACACCAACTCCACTTCAATGTAAGAGCTCTTCTCTACTAGAACCCCTACACCAACTCAACTTCAATGTAAGAGCTCTTCTCTACTGGAACCCCTACACCAACTCTACTTCAATGTAAGAGCTCTTCTCTTCTGGAACCCCTACACCAACTCTACTTCAATGTAAGAGCGCTTATCTTCTTGAACCCCTTCACCAACTCTATTTCAGTGTAAGAGCGCTTATCTTCTAGAACCCCCTACACCAACTCTACTTCAATGTAAGAGCATCTCTCTCTAGAACTCCTACACCAACTCAACTTCAATGTAAGAGCTCTTCTCTTCTGGAACCCCTACACCAACTCTACTTCAATGTAAGAGCTCTTTTCTACTAGAACCCCTACACCAACTCTACTTCAATGTAAGAGCTCTTCTCTTCTGGAACCCCTACACCAACTCTACTTCAATGTAAGAGCTCTTCTCTTCTGGAACCCCTACACCAACTCTACTTCAATATAAGAGCATCTCTCTCTAGAACCCCTACACCAACTCCACTTCAATGTAAGAGCTCTTCTCTACTGGAACCCCTACACCAACTCTACTTCAGTGTAAGAGCTCTTCTCTACTAGAACCCCTACACCAACTCTACTTCAATATAAGAGCTCTTCTCTTCTGGAACTCCTACACCAACTCTACTTCATTGTAAGAGCTCTTCTCTACTAGAAACCCTACACCAACTCTGCTTCAATATAAGAGCTCTTCTCTACTGGAACCCCTACACCAACTCTACTTCATTGTAAGAGCTCTTCTCTACTGGAACCCCTACACCAACTCTACTTCAATGTAAGAGCTCTTCTCTACTAGAACCCCTACACCAACTCTACTTCAATGTAAGAGCTCTTCTCTACTAGAACCCCTACACCACCTCTGCTTCAATGTAAGAGCTCTTCTCTTCTGGAACCCCTACACCAACTCTACTTCAATATAAGAGCGTCTCTCTTCTGGAACCCCTACACCAACTCCACTTCAATGTAAGAGCTCTTCTCTACTAGAACCCCTACACCAACTCCACTTCAATGTAAGAGCTCTTCTCTACTGGAACCCTTACACCAACTCTACTTCAATGTAAGAGCTCTTCTCTTCTGGAACCCCTACACCAACTCTACTTCAATGTAAGAGCGCTTATCTTCTTGAACCCCTTCACCAACTCTACTTCAGTGTAAGAGCGCTTATCTTCTAGAACCCCCTACACCAACTCTACTTCAATGTAAGAGCATCTCTCTCTAGAACCCCTACACCAACTCAACTTCAATGTAAGAGCTCTTCTCTTCTGGAACCCCTACACCAACTCTACTTCAATGTAAGAGCTCTTTTCTACTAGAACCCCTACACCAACTCTACTTCAATGTAAGAGCTCTTCTCTTCTGGAACCCCTACACCAACTCTACTTCAATGTAAGAGCTCTTCTCTTCTGGAACCCCTACACCAACTCTACTTCAATATAAGAGCATCTCTCTCTAGAACCCCTACACCAACTCCACTTCAATGTAAGAGCTCTTCTCTACTGGAACCCCTACACCAACTCCACTTCAATATAAGAGCGTCTCTCTTCTGGAACAACTACACCAACTCCACTTCAATGTAAGAGCTCTTCTCTACTAGAACCCCTACACCAACTCCACTTCAATGTAAGAGCTCTTCTCTTCTGGAACCCCTACACCAACTCTACTTCAGTGTAAGAGCTCTTCTCTACTAGAACCCCTACACCACCTCTGCTTCAGTGTAAGAGCTCTTCTCTTCTGGAACCCCTACACCAACTCTACTTCAATATAAGAGCGTCTCTCTTCTGGAACCCCTACACCAACTCCACTTCAATGTAAGAGCTCTTCTCTACTAGAACCCCTACACCAACTCCACTTCAATGTAAGAGCTCTTCTCTACTAGAACCCCTACACCAACTCAACTTCAATGTAAGAGCTCTTCTCTACTGGAACCCCTACACCAACTCTACTTCAATGTAAGAGCTCTTCTCTTCTGGAACCCCTACACCAACTCTACTTCAATGTAAGAGCGCTTATCTTCTTGAACCCCTTCACCAACTCTACTTCAGTGTAAGAGCGCTTATCTTCTAGAACCCCCTACACCAACTCTACTTCAATGTAAGAGCATCTCTCTCTAGAACTCCTACACCAACTCAACTTCAATGTAAGAGCTCTTCTCTTCTGGAACCCCTACACCAACTCTACTTCAATGTAAGAGCTCTTTTCTACTAGAACCCCTACACCAACTCTACTTCAATGTAAGAGCTCTTCTCTTCTGGAACCCCTACACCAACTCTACTTCAATGTAAGAGCTCTTCTCTTCTGGAACCCCTACACCAACTCTACTTCAATATAAGAGCATCTCTCTCTAGAACCCCTACACCAACTCCACTTCAATGTAAGAGCTCTTCTCTACTGGAACCCCTACACCAACTCTACTTCAGTGTAAGAGCTCTTCTCTACTAGAACCCCTACACCAACTCTACTTCAATATAAGAGCTCTTCTCTTCTGGAACTCCTACACCAACTCTACTTCATTGTAAGAGCTCTTCTCTACTAGAAACCCTACACCAACTCTGCTTCAATATAAGAGCTCTTCTCTACTGGAACCCCTACACCAACTCTACTTCATTGTAAGAGCTCTTCTCTACTGGAACCCCTACACCAACTCTACTTCAATGTAAGAGCTCTTCTCTACTAGAACCCCTACACCAACTCTACTTCAATGTAAGAGCTCTTCTCTACTAGAACCCCTACACCACCTCTGCTTCAATGTAAGAGCTCTTCTCTTCTGGAACCCCTACACCAACTCTACTTCAATATAAGAGCGTCTCTCTTCTGGAACCCCTACACCAACTCCACTTCAATGTAAGAGCTCTTCTCTACTAGAACCCCTACACCAACTCCACTTCAATGTAAGAGCTCTTCTCTACTGGAACCCCTACACCAACTCTACTTCAATGTAAGAGCTCTTCTCTTCTGGAACCCCTACACCAACTCTACTTCAATGTAAGAGCGCTTATCTTCTTGAACCCCTTCACCAACTCTACTTCAGTGTAAGAGCGCTTATCTTCTAGAACCCCCTACACCAACTCTACTTCAATGTAAGAGCATCTCTCTCTAGAACCCCTACACCAACTCAACTTCAATGTAAGAGCTCTTCTCTTCTGGAACCCCTACACCAACTCTACTTCAATGTAAGAGCTCTTTTCTACTAGAACCCCTACACCAACTCTACTTCAATGTAAGAGCTCTTCTCTTCTGGAACCCCTACACCAACTCTACTTCAATGTAAGAGCTCTTCTCTTCTGGAACCCCTACACCAACTCTACTTCAATATAAGAGCATCTCTCTCTAGAACCCCTACACCAACTCCACTTCAATGTAAGAGCTCTTCTCTACTGGAACCCCTACACCAACTCCACTTCAATATAAGAGCGTCTCTCTTCTGGAACAACTACACCAACTCTGCTTCAATGTAAGAGCGTCTCTCTTCTGGAACCCCTACACCAACTCCACTTCAATGTAAGAGCTCTTCTCTACTAGAACCCCTACACCAACTCTACTTCAATATAAGAGCTCTTCTCTACTGGAACCCCTACACCAACTCTACTTCAATGTAAGAGCTCTTCTCTACTGGAACCCCTACACCAACTCCACTTCAATATAAGAGCGTCTCTCTTCTGGAACCCCTACACCAACTCTACTTCAATGTAAGAGCTCTTCTCTACTGGAACCCCTACACCAACTCCACTTCAATGTAAGAGCTCTTCTCTACTAGAACCCCTACACCAACTCCACTTCAATGTAAGAGCTCTTCTCTTCTGGAACCCCTACACCAACTCTACTTCAGTGTAAGAGCTCTTCTCTACTAGAACCCCTACACCAACTCTACTTCAATATAAGAGCTCTTCTCTACTGGAACCCCTACACCAACTCTACTTCAATGTAAGAGCTCTTCTCTACTGGAACCCCTACACCAACTCCACTTCAATATAAGGGCGTCTCTCTTCTGGAACCCCTACACCAACTCTACTTCAGTGTAAGAGCTCTTCTCTACTAGAACCCCTACACCAACTCTACTTCAATATAAGAGCTCTTCTCTTCTGGAACTCCTACACCAACTCTACTTCATTGTAAGAGCTCTTCTCTACTAGAACCCCTACACCAACTCTGCTTCAATATAAGAGCTCTTCTCTACTGGAACCCCTACACCAACTCTACTTCATTGTAAGAGCTCTTCTCTACTGGAACCCCTACACCAACTCTACTTCAATGTAAGAGCTCTTATCTACTAGAACCCCTACACCAACTCTACTTCAATGTAAAAGCTCTTCTCTACTAGAACCCCTACACCACCTCTGCTTCAATGTAAGAGCTCTTCTCTTCTGGAACCCCTACACCAACTCTACTTCAATATAAGAGCGTCTCTCTTCTGGAACCCCTACACCAACTCCACTTCAATGTAAGAGCTCTTCTCTACTAGAACCCCTACACCAACTCTGCTTCAATATAAGAGCTCTTCTCTACTGGAACCCCTACACCAACTCTACTTCATTGTAAGAGCTCTTCTCTACTGGAACCCCTACACCAACTCTACTTCAATGTAAGAGCTCTTCTCTACTAGAACCCCTACACCAACTCTACTTCAATGTAAGAGCTCTTCTCTACTAGAACCCCTACACCACCTCTGCTTCAATGTAAGAGCTCTTCTCTTCTGGAACCCCTACACCAACTCTACTTCAATATAAGAGCGTCTCTCTTCTGGAACCCCTACACCAACTCCACTTCAATGTAAGAGCTCTTCTCTACTAGAACCCCTACACCAACTCCACTTCAATGTAAGAGCTCTTCTCTACTAGAACCCCTACACCAACTCCACTTCATTGTAAGAGCTTTTCTCTTCTGGAACCCCTACACCAACTCCACTTCAATGTAAGAGCTCTTCTCTTCTGGAACCCCTACACCAACTCTACTTCAGTGTAAGAGCTCTTCTCTACTAGAACCCCTACACCAACTATACTTCAATATAAGAGCTCTTCTCTACTGGAACCCCTACACCAACTCTACTTCAATGTAAGAGCTCTTCTCTACTGGAACCCCTACACCAACTCTATTTCAATGTAAGAGCTCTTCTCTACTAGAACCCCTACACCAACTCTACTTCAATGTAAGAGCTCTTCTCTACTAGAACCCCTACACCAACTCTACTTCAATATAAGAGCGTCTCTCTTCTGGAACCCCTACACCAACTCCACTTCAATGTAAGAGCTCTTCTCTACTAGAACCCCTACACCAACTCCACTTCAATGTAAGAGCTCTTCTCTACTGGAACCCCTACACCAACTCTACTTCAATGTAAGAGCTCTTCTCTTCTGGAACCCCTACACCAACTCTACTTCAATGTAAGAGCGCTTATCTTCTTGAACCCCTTCACCAACTCTACTTCAGTGTAAGAGCGCTTATCTTCTAGAACCCTTCACCTACTCTACTACAATGTAAGAGCGTCTCTCTTCTAGAACTCCTACACCAACTCTACTTCGATATAAGAGCTCTTGTCTTCTAGAACCCCTACACCAACTCTACTTCAGTGTAGGAGCGCTTATCTTCTAGAACCCCTTCACCTACTCTACTACAATGTAAGAGCGTCTCTCTTCTAGAACTCCTACACCAACTCTACTTCAATGTAAGAGCGCTTATCTTCTAGAACCCCTTCACCAACTCTACTTCAATGTAAGAGCGCTTATCTTCTAGAACCCCTACACCAACTCTACTTCAATGTAAGAGCGCTTATCTTCTAGAACCCCCTACACCAACTCTACTTCAATATAAGAGCGCTTATCTTCTAGAACCCCTACACCATCTCTACTTACACCATCTCTACTTACACCAACTCTACTTCAGTGTAAGAGTGTTTATCTTTTAGAACCCCCTACACCAACTCTACTACAATGTAAGAACGTCTCTCTTCTAGAACCCCTTCACCAACTCTACTTCAATGTAAGAGCTCTTATCTTCTAGAACCCCTTCACCTACTCTACTACAATGTAAGAGTGTCTCTCTTCTAGAACCCCTACACCAACTCTGCTTCAATGTAAGAGCTCTTCTCTTCTGGAACCCCTACACCAACTCCACTTCAATGTAAGAGCGTCTCTCTTCTAGAACTCCTACACCAACTCTACTTTGATATAAGAGCTCTTCTCTTCTAGAACCCCTACACCAACTCTACTTCAATGTAAGAGCTCTTCTCTTCTGGAACCCCTACACCAACTCTTCTTACACCAACTCTATTTACACCAACTCTACTTCAATGTAAGGGCGCTTATCTTCTAGAACCCCCTACACCAACTCTACTACAATGTAAGAGCGTCTCTCTTCTAGAACTCTTACACTAACTCTACTTCAATGTAAGAGCGCTTATCTTCTAGAACCCCTTCACCTACTATACTACAATGTAAGAGCTTCTCTTCTAGAACTCCTACACCAACTCTACTTCGATATAAGAGCGTCTCTCTTCTAGAACCCCTACACTAACTCTACTTCAATATAAGAGCGCTTCTCTTCTAGAACCCCTACACCTTAATGTACGACCGCCGGTGTTCTAGAACCTTTGCACCAACCATTGCTGTACACCAACTCTACCTAAGTTTTAAGAGCGTCTTTCTTCTAGAACTCCTGCACCAACTCTACTTGAATGTAAGAGGTGCTCTCTTCTAGAACTCCTACACCAACTCTACTTAAATGTAGGAGGTACTCTCTTCTAGAACTCCTACACCAATCCTACTTGAATGTAAGAGGTGCTCTCTTCTAGAACTCCTACACCAATCCTAATTGAATGTAAGAGGTGTACTCTCTTCTAGAACTCCTACACCAACTCTACTTGAATGTAGGAGGTACTCTCTTCTAGAACTCCTACACCAATCCTACTTGAATGTAAAAAAAAGTAAAAGTAAAGTCCACATTTGTAAAGCGCACAATCACCCGTAAGGGTCTCTAGGCGCTGGGGGGCCGTCGGGAAGATTAAGCGAGCTATTGCCCAGAGTCACATGGTGCTGGGCTTACCTGCCGCCGGAGCCGGGGATCGAACCGTGGTCCCCAGATTCCAGCGTCAGTCGCCCTGGCCGCGGCGCCACACCTCTTCCACAATGTAAGAAGTACTCTCTTCTAGAACTCCTACACCAAATCTACTTAAATGTAGGAGGTACTCTCTTCTAGAACTCCTACACCAATCCTACTTGAATGTAAGAGGTACTCTCTTCTAGAACTCCTACACCAACTCTACCTGAGTGTAAGAGCGTACTCTCTTCTAGAACTCCTATACCAGCGCTATCAGAGTGCAAGAGCGTTTCCTCTAGAGCTCCTATACCAACTCTACTTGAATGTAAGAGGTACTCTCTTCTAGAACTCCTACACCAGCGCTATCAGAGTGCAAGAGCGTTTCCTCTAGAGCTCCTATACCAACTCTACTTGAATGTAAGAGGTGCTCTCTTCTAGACCTCCTACACCAATCCTACTTGAATGTAAGAGGTGTACTCTCTTCTAGAACTCCTACACCAACTCTACTTGAATGTAAGAGGTGCTACCTTCTACAACTCCTACACCAGCGCTATCAGTGCAAGAGCGTTTCCTCTAGCGCCCCTACACCAACTCTACTTGAATGTAAGAGGTGCTATCTTCTAGAACTCCTACACCAGCACTATCAGAGTGCAAGAGCGTTTCCTCTAGAGCTCCTATACCAACTCTACTTGAATGTAAGAGGTGCTCTTCTAGACCTCCTACACCAATCCTACTTGAATGTAAGAGGTGTACTCTCTTCTAGAACTCCTACACCAACTCTACTTGAATGTAAGAGGTGCTACCTTCTACAACTCCTACACCAGCGCTATCAGTGCAAGAGCGTTTCCTCTAGCGCCCCTACACCAACTCTACTTGAATGTAAGAGGTGCTCTCTTCTAGAACTCCTTCACCAATTCTACTTGAATGTAAGAGGGACTCCCTTGTAGAACTCCTACACCAACTCTATTTAAGTTTAAGAGCGGGATGTATGTTCAAACCATGCATGCATTTACCACAGATGCCTTTACGAGGTCCGAACCACAAATGTGTCTTTACAACGCATTCCTTTACCACGCAAATCCTTACAACGAATTGTCTTAAGAAAGCACTGGACTTTGGAATAGTGTAATTTACTATTCCCACTCCAGTCTGTGCAACAGTAGGGAAAATGTTGGACTTAAGGTCAAAATCAGTCCAACAACACTTTCCCTAAAGCAAGTCGTTGTAACGACTTGCATGGTAAAGGAATGAGTTGTAAAGATGCATTCATGGTTTGAGTCGCGTTGTAAAGGCTGTTTCCCTTAAGACCATCTCTTCTAGAACTCGTACACTACCTCTTCTTGAATGTAAGAGCGCCTCTCTTCTAGAACTCGTAAACCAACTTGATTGTAAGAACTTTTAGAACTCTTGCACCAAGTGCTGCAGGAGCATACAAGATTCCACAGACAGCACTTGTATAGCAAGGACACGCGTCTCTCTCAGCTATTGGTACCTGATTGGGAAGTGTGCCTTTCAGATCCTTGACCACTACTGCAAGCGTGTCGGGGCCACAGAGGGTCTTTTGCAACGACCAACTCTACAGCGATCCTGCTAGGGCCCACCGCCATTCGCTCTGTCCGGCTCAAACTTGGAATTTTTGAGATGAAAGAATATCACATGTTAATGTGAATAAACATCACTAATCGAAATAATTGGTTTAATTGAATAACTATTTATTTTTGCTTGAACTTCTACCCAATTTATATTGGGAAACATAGGTTGTGCACAGGGGGACATCTCCTAACTAGGAGATGTGACTTGGTCATCAAAATATTACCCCAGGAAAAATAACGAAAGATTTTAATTCCGTCATTAATACTATTATTGTGTATTGTAAAAATGACAAATAACAGTAAAAGCAGTCTGTGACTATTATGGTATTGCATCCATTAGTTTCCATTTCAGGCAGTAGTCTGATGTGGTTTGTGGACATGTGCAGGCAGTTGAGTGAATGTTAAATATGCCAGCCTTCCTCGGGTGCTGCTCAAACATGCCCTGGTACTGCTCATTATTTATTTGTAAATGGTGCATTTCTCCCAAAACGACTGTGTAGTAACAACGGTGTACATTAGATCTTGGATGATTTGTGCAGAATATGACTTTTTAGCAGAATTGCACAATTGATTTGCTCAAAGTTACCTGATATTATGGTCAATTTGCAAATGCAGATTTAGAATGCAGGCCTCCAGGTTCCAGTGTTAGAGGTTTATCCAACAGATATCCTCAGCCTGCCAGGGGTGGTCCCTGGTGTTCAGGGAGGCCAAGGCTGCTTATTAAATGGGGCTACTGATAGTTTTGGTGTGCGGGCGGAGTTAACGGACTGCTCACTATACCAGAGTGGCTGTTCAGGGTGTTTGGTATGATATTCAATTGGTCTGTAAAGTACCCATGCCATCCTAGAATTGGTATTGGCCTAATAATTAACGCATCACGTGTTATCAACTTTGTCCCTGTACAAAGCATTACTGTCCTCCCATAAGCAGTATTGGTCTGGCATGTAAAGCTCAATTAACCATTACATTGCCATATTATGCTGCTACCAGAATACCACATGTTTAGGTCTGACTTGTTAGATCTGACTGGACAGAGCGATCAGCTGTTTGCAAAACCTATCGTTACCAGTTCTTTAGAATATACAGAGAGGGGTTGGGCTCCAATCAGAAGAATATCACTCCCTCGTGTCACATTTCGGCGTTCAGTGACTGCTTCCATAAGAATGCTTGAGGGAGTATTTTACATTTGAAGAGAACACTCAGTCATCGCTCTGTTTGTTCTATTCTCTCCTACATGCATTCTGTACAGAAAGCAATACTTTTTGCTACTTTTTCACAGCATCAGCAAAGCCAGTATGCCATTGCTTTAATGTGCTTACTAAACAGTTTTTGTGGACGCAACACATGTACACATAATTTGTAAAAGTCTCTTTATGTGGCCTGGTACATTAAAGCCTGCCACATTGGCTTTGTCAGTGCTTGTTGTTCCTGAGATTGTTGGTAAGGAGACAGCCACGGAAGGTTCCTCCAGCACAAGCCACCCAGCACCCAGGGTGGAAAGAATCTATAGCACATGTTGAACACACACACACACACACATGCTCTTTATCTCGCTAACCCCCATGATGTCTGTATAGAGCACCAGGTATACTGAATTCCCTTAAGCATGGATGTCTGCTCCCTCCAAAGGGGCAGGAGTAAGGGTGAGATGGGAGAGGATGGCGTTGTAGAGTCTTGGTCTTGATTGACTCCTGGGACCTGGTGGGGCAACCGGAATATCCTGTGGCAGGCAGACAGACCCTATATCTGCAGTCCACAGGGAAGTGTGCCCAGTTGCCCCGCAGTGTAGGCGCGCCATGTTTACTGGCCTCGAAGAGACCCTATTTCAATCAGCGTTTTGGGCCAAAAAAATGCAGCATAATTTGCTGCACAGGAGAGTGTGCCCAAAAATATTGTGACTGAACAGACACCAGTGTCCCCTTTATTCTCAACATGTTTTTTCTTCAGTTATTAGGTCAGACCCCCTGGTGCCCCATGAAACACCCCATTAAACACATTTTGAATCAGCTTCTAGAGACTGCATGGTTTAATTTTTGTCAGAATTAGATTTATTTAACAATTACCTACCTGGATTGATAACATGTATGTCCCAAATCATATTTTGATTTTGTCACAGAAAGATTTATGATGAAAACAAATCTATCTGAGACAAAATGTTCGATTTGACTTTTTTGTGTGGGATAGATTGACCGTTTAGTGAAATAGTTTCACATTGTTGCTGAAACTAAATCGGTCACAATCCACGTCTAGTGCTTTTCGATTAAAAAATAATTGCCAGGTCCCACTCTCGGTATTCTGGTGCAGTGTTGTGGTTTGTGAAATAAAGGTGCTCATAAGTGGTGCAACTGTGCAATACAAGCTTCGCGCAGTATACTGAATGCCTGAGTTTCAAGCCAGCGCCTAACCTAATGTAATGTGGATTTGTAATGCTCAAAACTTGTCACCTGTGAGGGTTTCCAGGCGCTGAGTAGGTGCAGGTTCTGCAAGAAGGATCAGTTGAAGAGCCAGATTTTCAGTTTCTTGCAGAAATCCATAAGTGACGCGGCTGACCTGATGTGCTGGGGAAGGTCGTTCCAGGATTTGGCTGCCAGGTAAGAGAAGGCTCTATCGTTTGTCTGGCTTCTATGGATGCAGGAGATGTGGGTGAGCTTGAGTGATGCAGAGCAGAGCTTCCAGGTTGGTTGGTGGAAGTGTAGTTGGTAGTTGAGGTAGGTGGGACCCTGGTTGTGAAGTGTTTTGTAGGCATGGGTGAGTATCTTGTACTGGCAGCATTACTGCATGGGGAGGCAGTGTAGTTTTTGGAAGTGAGGTGTGATTTGCATGTGGCCAGGAAGGTTGGGGATTAGTCTACCAGTGGCTTTCTGGATAGTTTGCAGCTTGTGTAACAAGTGTGCCGAGAGCCTGTAGTAGAGAATGCTGTCGTAGTCCAGTCTTCTTGTGATGAGGGCCTGGATGACGGTCTTTCTGGTGTCAAGAGGGAGCATTTGACGATTATTCTGAGCATGCGAAGTATGTGAAAGCAGGCGGAGGTGACCTTGTTGATTTGATGTCTAATGGTGAGGTTGATATCCAGAATGATGCCCAGGTTTATGGTGTGGTCGGGCCTAGGTCTAGGGACTGCCAGGTGGAGTTCCATGGTGAGTTATTGTTGCCAAATATCAGTGCTTCAGTCTTGTCAGTGTTGAGTTTAAGGTGGTTGTCTCTCTTTCAGTTGGTCACGTTGGTCGTGTACATTTTGAAATAACTTTTGGCAGTGTTGTTCCCTTCTGGGAGGGTTAGGATGAGTTGGGTATCGTTGGCGTAAGAGATGATGTTGAGTCTGTGGGTCCGAATGATGCTTGCTAGAGGAGTCTTGTATACGTTGAAAAGGGTGGGGCTGAGTGAAGAGCCTTGTGGGACTCCACAGGTGAGGTCATCTGGTTCTGAGGTGAACAGAGGGAGCTTGACTTGTTGCATTCTTCCTGTAGGAAATAAAGCTATCTACTTGAGAGCTGGACCTTGGATTCTGGTTTCACGGAGTCTGGAGCTGAGTGTGTTGTGCTAGACTGTGTCGAATGTGGTTGGGGGTCCAGGAGGATGAGTGCAGCAGTGTGGCCTCGGTTTAGTATGGTGCAGATGTCATCTGAAGCTGCGATGAGAACTGACTCAGTGCTGTGGTATAAGGCCTTTTCTATGACTTTGGCTGGGAAGGGGAGCAGGGAGATGGGTCGATTAGTTGCTGAGCACTTCAGGGTCCGCGGTGGTATCTTGAGGAGTGGGGCGACTTCTGCTTGTTTCAAGGCATCCAAAAAGGGGCTGTAGTGTTGCTGATGGTTGTGAATGCCATGCTTATTGTGGGTCTCCCTGGGTTGAAGAAGCAGTGGGGACATAGGTCCATGGGGGAACTGAGTGGATTGATGCCAATTATAGCTGTTGTGTCTTTGTTGGTCATCTGGGTCCAATCCGTGAATGGGGTGACCTTAGGGCTTAGGTAGGGTGTGGTTGAAGGTCGAAGTTCCTGTAGATATCAAATATCTTGTTATGGGATACGTCAGAGAGTTGGTTGCAGAGTCCTTGTGATGGGGTGATGGAGTTGGAGGTGGCTGCTGGATGGGTGATTTCTTTAACTATGGTGAAGAGTTCTTTGTTGTTGTTGCTGGCTTCAATCCTCTGGGTCAGGGCTTTCTTCTGGATCTCTTTCAGTTTGAAGTGGTAGCTCCGAAATGTGCGGTCTTGTAGGCTTTCCTGGGGGCAAGCTCTTGTGATGTTCTCCATTTTTTTCTAACTGTTTGCATTGCCTCTAGGACTCCGAGTGCATCTGTTTACCAGCTTGCATGTGTTTTTTGTCCGCTTCGGGTTGGTGTTTTTGAGGGGTGCCAGGATGTCAGCACTGGTGGAGATCTGTTGGTGTAGTCTGAGAAGATAGGGGGTGGAGCTTGAGGGTGTTGAGCATGCCACTTCGGTCACCCTTTTCCAGCTGTGGTTAGGGGTGGGTAGCCTCTCCATCAATGTGGTGGGTGCGGTCGAGATGCGTAAGTGTATGATGATGTAGTCCGTCCAAGTGAGTGGGGAAACATAGGGGAACAGCATGCATGTGCCCTTTCACAAGGTGAGTGGGTCCGATGTTCTGTTGGCTGTCTAGTAGGCATGTGGTGTTGGAGTCTGCGGGGTCATAGCGATGTAAGTTGAGATCACCTAGGAGTGAGATGTCTTTAGAGTTTATAACAAAATGGATGAGGTTCCAGACCTCAGTTGCATGCTTGTTGAGAGAGTGAGTGTTGAGGAGCATGCATGCAAGTAATTGCTGGTGAGCGGTTGAGGTGTTGGGTGAAGTGTGAGTGTGGGTGGTGGAGTCAGGAGTGGTGCTGTGTGAGTGTGTGTGGCAGGAGGGTGCAAGAGTGTGGCGACAGGTGAGCGGCAGTGTAAGCATGTGAAAAGACCAACCATGGAGTGGGGTGCGACAAGGCAGCAGCAGTCTTTGTGAAATCCATGGCTGAGACAAAGGAGTTCCTTGGGCGAATATCTATAGGCGTCCAGAGAGTCAGGGTTGTTGGCGCTGAGCGCGGTCCTGGCACAGAATGACGCAGATGGGCTTGCCTTTGGCGCGGGCTCCTGCATTAAGTAGGTCGTGGGGCGGGCTGAAATAAGATTCTGGGGGAACGTGAAGAGCGGTACCCGTGCAGCAACAGTGTAGGCAGCAAGTAACAAGCTGGTAAAAGGTGGAACTGGGCAGAACTAGACTAAGCTAACCTAGGAACTAGTCCAAGCAGAGGAACAGACCAGCTGTGGCTCACTGGGTGCCCAGGTGCTTACTCGCTGTGGTCGAGCTGCGGCCTACATTAAGTAGGTTCTGGGGTGGGGAGGCAAATGAAGGGCGGGCACTGGGCAGTAGCAGTGCAGGTAGCAAGCAATTAGCCGGTAACAACTGGAACCGGGCAGAACTCGACTAAGCTAGCCCAGGAACTAGGCCAGGAAGAGAAACTGGCAAGCTGTGGCATATTGGGTGCCCAGGGGCCTACACAGTGCGATTGCACTGCGCTCTGCATTTTGTAGGTCCTGGGTGGGTTAAGGTAGGGAACGGGGCGGGTGGAAACTGGGCAGCAGCAGTGCAGGCAGCAAGCAATAAGTAGGTAACACCTGGAACCGGGGAGAACTGGATTAAGCTAGCCCAGGAGCTAGTCCTGGCAGAAGAACACGCAAGCTGTTGCTCACTGGGTGCCCAGGTGCCTACCCTTGTGATTCGTTTGTGCCAGTGTGCTCTTTGGTGCTGTTATCGGAGAGGCTACCAAGTTTTAACGCTTTCCCAGAATCTGCAGTGACGTAGACTAGAATCCTAGTAGTGGAAACTTGCACGGTCAGTTGAAATTTGCTCATCAACTGAGGCTGCAGGGGATTCAGTAGGTAATGTCTGCGTTCCCTTCATTATACACTCTACGCTGTAGTGTTGAAAGTGCATGCTTTCCCAGCCTGTGTGCTGTTGCACTTCTGCATAAAGAACATTGGAGAGTGTGGGGTATTCCATGAATGGAGAAGCAGTACTGATAAAGCCTTATGCTTGTAGACAGCCTTTATCTAGAACTTGGTAGGAAGCTACTGACCAGAGAGCAGCTTATCAAAGTTAAACTGTAGATCAAAAAGAGGATAATACACTAATGGCAAGATTTAAAAAAAATCTTGCACGTTATTATATTTACACAGCCCTAAAATCATTATGCTTCCAAAGTCAATATAACAAAATGATGTGCTGGGTAATGGTTAGTTAAACCCAGGCTATTCGTAAAGTGAAACTAAACCCAGTGCTTCTTCAGTGGGCGTGCAAAACATTCAAATGTATATTGTGTCCATTTGGTAAATGAATATTGAGCTTTACCCAATTTTTTGTTCAGCATGTCGGAGAAGAACCTGAGATGTACTCCTGAGGTCCATGAGAAGCTGATTCTAGAGCCTTGTTACTTACGGTCACTTCACTTCTTCAGGGATACAAGGATTCTGGGTAGTGTTTTGGCATACTGGGCATTCTGTAACTTAATACAAATAAAGCTTTTGAAGAATTCTCAGTAGTCCATGACTGCTGAGTCCACACTGGTCAGCACCACAGGAAGAGGTCAAGAACTGAAGCAAAAGTAGCTGGACCACTAAAAACGGCACCACATGTGGCGGTGGAAGGCGAAGAAGCTTTGGCACAGGGAGGGAAGAGGAGTGTGAGAAGGATTGAGCATAGTGGTAGTTGAAGTATTAGTATAGTGGAACTGGATACGTTGTGTGAATTCAACATTAAGAAGTGACCAGGGCTCATTCCCTTCTGGTGAATCTCAGGAGATGATTTTCCAGCACATTGCTCTCAACTTATGCTACGTAGTTTGGTGGTAGTTTTCAAGAGTGAGCTCCACAACCTGAGTTGGAGTTCCCTTTTTAGGTTTCGCCTCGCCGAAAGCTGCGCAAGCAGACTTTCGCGCAGGCAAAAAACTTTTGTTTAGAGTATGCTGTGTGTAGTCCCGCCCCTCTGTTCCATTGGCTAGCTCCATAAATGGAGGCTAGCCATTGGAACAGAGATCTGTCCGTCAATGCCGGAGCAGATTCGTGGGCGTTCCCGCGATTTTTACTCATCCCGCCCCTTTGCAATCGTCATGCGGTGGTGGGCGGTATTTTTTTTTTTTAAAGCTTCGTTTTCGCCACACTTCCAAAATTGCGTTTTCAGGGGTGGGTTGCGCGATGTCCCGCTGTCCGTTCCCGCCCCCCCTCCCGCTGTCCGTGTGCCCGTTCCCGCACCCCCTCCCGCTGTCCGTTCCCGCCCCCCCTCCCGCTGTCCGTGTGCCCGTAGGTGCTTGTTTCATTTGTCTCACACATTTGCTCTATTGCTTCTCTTGGCTGTGTTTTCATTTTCTCGTTGTTCTTCCTTATCTTTCACTTATTTGTTTGCGGCCCCTCCTCTTTCCTCCTTTTATCTGTTGTATTCCTGTCGCCTCTCTTTCTGTATCGCGTTAACTCTCTCCTTGCTTTGCTATCCTTGTTTAGCTACTTTCCTCAGTAGTGCCCTTGTCTTTCCGTTTCAATGTCCATCTCTTCCCTTTCTGTCCTCTGTTCTATGCCCCGTCCGCTTTCTCTCCTGGGGCCTAGTTTTCACTGGAGCAGCAGGTGCAGTGGCACCGGGTCCCAGATCATAATGGGCCTCACTCACCTCCAATGATTGTTGCATTTTTCTACTGAAATTGCAGTCAACCATTTTCCTTTCTTAAACTAGGGCCCGTGGCACCGGTGCTACGTCACTCTTCCGCTTCATCTCTACTTCCGACTCCCCCTTTGCTTTCACCCTCCATTTCGTTGGAATGCCCTGGTGTGTGACGACTCGAGGGTCCCCACTTCCTTCCACACCAGGTTCTTGCTGTCCCCCTTTTC
Source organism: Lissotriton helveticus (assembly GCF_964261635.1). Classification (NCBI taxonomy): domain Eukaryota; kingdom Metazoa; phylum Chordata; class Amphibia; order Caudata; family Salamandridae; genus Lissotriton; species Lissotriton helveticus. The sequence goes on along the minus strand of NC_136057.1, from coordinate 369,210,164 downwards.
CAAGTCCATGGATACTTACGGTGGGTGAGTTCCGGGGGCACTGTGGAGGGTGAGGGGCGATGGGTGACCCAGAGACGAAGGTGGGTGTCCCCCCGGGCCGGGCCTTATATACCCACCCTGCGGACCCGCTATTTTGGGACGGTGCCTTCGCCCCCACCTCAGTTTCGCACCCTCCCCACCCGTTGAACCTTGGCATCTCCCCTTGGCATCCACCTTGCTCTAATGCGGCGGAGGCACTATTAATATCCTGCCACCCGCTGCCCAAGGGAAAGGAGGCGAGGAGAGCTGTGGGCCAGACACAAAGGTATGGGACCCTGTACCGCCTGCAACCCCTTCATATGTCTTCACACTTTTAATAACATGCAGTACCTGCCCTTGCACCGTATACATTTCATTTGGGCACATCAACCTCCCGCGTCATTAGTTTCACAGCTTTAGAGCTCAGTGCACCTCCATTATATGTCCAAGCAACTCTGCACCCTCTTATCACCCCTGCACTCGCATTGCCATTGTACCTCCGTATACCCTGTACACCTTTCGAACCATAGCCGCCCCTTTACAAGTGTACACGTAATCTTTTCCCCTTTGTATCTTTGTTCACCCTCTATACACCTTTATAAAGCTTGTCATTCTCTGTACACCTTTCATCTCCGTTCTCCCATAGTTTCCAGGTCCCCCCGTCCTGATGTCGCTCTCCAGTCCACGTGTTTTTTCCCTTGAATTCTGGGACGTGTACTCCGGTTTTGTAATGGTATGAACAAGACAAGAAGTCCCAGATTCAAAGAAAAAACTGGAATGCGCTTTGTCCTGGGAAACTTGGCTGGGCTGTAAAACGTGCCAGGCAGAAAAGTATGAATGCATATTTATTAGTAAACTAAATGTAACAATATACAATTTTACGGCTCAATTTATTCTCAGAATACAAAATAAATATGGGTAAATACGAAAAAGGTGTTTAAAAAATAAATACACCGGTTTTGTGTGTGCCTCTGTTGCCTGCTTGCGACCCGTATTTGTGTGTGCCTCTGTTGCCTGCTTGTGACCCGGTTTTGTGTGTGTGTGGGTGCAAATGCAATAGGTGTCGCATTTGTGAGAGATTAGGCTATTGGCTTTGTAAATGACAATGCCATTTATTTATGTTTTCAAAGCCAACGCATAAATAACAAGCATTTACAATGCAACGGTTTCGCCTTTGGAGAAGTTAGAGCTATTGGCATTGTAAATGACAAAATGTGTATTTATGTGTTGGTTTTGAAAACAGATAAATAAATGGCATTGTCATTTACATTGCCAATAGCTTAATCTCTCGCAAATGTGAGAACTATTGTACCCTACGGACGTGCTCAGCAGACAGCAATTACTACCACCCACACACACCCAGAGCCACACACACCCACCCAGAGCCAGCCACACACACCCAGAGCCAGCCACACACACACACACACAACCAGAGCAGTCACATACACACACCCACTGGAGCAGTCACACACACACACTCTGGAGCAGTCACATACACACACACACACTCTGGAGCAGTCACATACACACACCCACACTCTGGAGCAGTCACATACACACACCCTGGAGCAGTCACACACACACACACTCTGGAGCAGTCACATGAACGCACACACTGGAGCAGTCACACACGCACACACTCGGGATAAAGGCTGTGGCTCATGAAACACAGTGTTGTGTACATTAACACACCATGAAGGGAGACTTGTAGATGTATGGTTTAGTAGTGTGTGACGCTGCACACTTTCAGGGCAATGTATGCATGGGGCGTATTTCAGAGCACTTTGCTGCAGTAACATTACCAGCAGAGTAGTAATTCTTATGTGAATGAGAGCGGCTTGCAGCCTCAACGAAATCAGAACGAATTAAGAAGACAGGGGCGAACGACCATATGTCTAGTATTTGCAGGAAGAGGGCCTGTCTTCAACATCTGTGCCAGTAAATGCCTTCAAATGTACATAACATAAGTGTTTTGTAACCGGGTGCATACAACGCGCACGCAGCCACTTTGTATTTTGCTTCAATTGTGAAAAAACAGGACGACAAAGTCTGGTAGTGTGTGAAATCTCAGCTTGACGTGCCAGCTGACAAAGGAAACCAGGCCAAGAAGCTGAGAAACAAAACCAAACAAGAAGCTGAGAAACGAAACCAGGGCAAGATAATGAAGTGCTTGACGCTCGGCACTAAAGATAGTAATCTCTTCGTTCCCAGCAGGCAAAGTACTTCACATTGAGACTGCGATTTGTTAGGCACAGGGATATCAACAGCAACAAGGTTTAGCAACATGAATATCCGCTTCCTCTCACCTTGGAGATGCAGTTAAATCTAAATATAACTTACGACATTCGATGAGGTTTGTGCATTAAAGTCTTTAAAAGCGCAAGGCATGAAAACAGAGCGAGGGCATTTGTTGGGAAGTTTCGTTGCGTGCGGTGATCACGCCCACATCTAAAACTGCCCGCCCCCTCTTTGTTCTGCAAAAGCTAACAAGAAGTGAACGAACACATCCATCTAAGAGTAAAGATTATGAAATGGAGAGCACACCAAGCACCTTGAGACCCGGGCATTAATTAATCTTGCAAGCAGTAAAGGTTTGCAGCTTTAACAGCTCTTACAGTGTACACCAGAAGGGGTTAAGAAATGACCTCAAGAAGGGAGCAACTTCCAGCCACTAAGGGTCTCATTGGAGGTTCGCAGACGGGACACTCCATTACACTCGTGGCGGACGGCTCATCCGCGGTATTACAATCGAATTATAGCCTATGGCATTTGTAATGTAGGAGACATGATATCCACCATGTATTAAAGCCCATGTAAGCCCCTAAATAATTAATGAAAAAGGCATAGCATGAAAACCATGATCCCTTTCATCAGTCTGAAGCAGAGCTTTGTCCTCAAGATCTGAAAATGAGTGTTTTTTCTGCTTTTGTTTTCGCTAAAATCAGAGTCTCGGCTCAGCATACTCAAATATAAACAGCCCTTGACGCTGCCACTAAACGTGAGCACTCCAATGCAATTAATCAAGACATAAACCGGAACTGACAATTAAAAAACAGCTGATTCTATCATTGCAAGCGCAGGACACAGAAAGTCTGACACCTTAACACACTCTCGGGAGGTTTTCTGCACATTAAGCTGGTTCTGTGACAGACATCTTCCTTCCATTACGCAATAGAGGAAATGCAATTTTTTTTTACTTCAACACCCAAATTACAGGTTTCTAATAGAAGCAGTTGACCGGTAACCCTGGATCCTGGATACTGGATACAGAACTAACTCGGCTGTCAACAAACACAGCCCCAGGCGAGATGAGGCCACCTATTTACCACACGATGAGCAAGCACTCTTGTATGTACAACGAGAATGAAAAGGCAAAGCTCGTGAGTAAGGAACGTCTGAGGCAATTATTTCCGATTCAGGAATGACATCTAATGAACAAGACTTCATTACATATATCCTCAACAGCGAAATGTAAAAAGAGCAACTATGTATAGTGTACTTAAAACACATTTTAAGTTAAAAAAAAAAAGACTCGTAACCAATATAAAAATACACACGCGCGAATTCGTTTGTGGTTTTCAACAGATAATGCTAGACACGCTCGCTGTACGAAGTAGATCAGTGTCTAGGCGACCCAGCCTCAGGAGGCTGACACGGGCTGCCGTCGTCTCCCGGCGCAGATGCAGCAGGGATAAATAATGCACCATGTGGGTATCGTGTAATTGGCATGTTTTATAATTGGTAGCTCCATGATGCGCATGTTAACGTGTGTGAACCGATTTCTGGGCGCTCCAGTTTCCGTTTAGTCCCGGTTTGTCTTGTGTGTTGGGATGAGGTGGGTAAAGGGGAGTATTTTACTTTGCTTAAAGGACACGTCTGCAGCGCTTTAAGAGAATGTGGGCAGACGGCTGCTGAGCTCCACGCCTCCACCTAATACGGTCTGGTGCAGCAGACCACCATGACTCTGGGAGGAGAGATATCCCAGATGTGCGCACGCAGGCAGAGGAAACAAAGGGCCGGGTGTACACGTGGGTACGAACAAAAAAGTGAGGCACATACATGTCAGCGTTTGTGGTTCAGGGTTGTGGGAGCACAAGCATAGCAAAAAATAAAAGGCGTTGCCCAATTCAAATTAAAGCAATAACATAGAAGATGAAATCGGCCACTTTGAGTGCGACCGATGGACTCCTTTTCCCAAAAATAGAATACTTGTTTTCTAAACAAGTAACCAGTCCATACATTGTGTAGTTACGGAGTGATTCTATGTATTTAGAAGGTCGATACGTTCGGAAACTGCCTGTTAGCCTCTGCGTCTCTCTCATCATATGGGGTTAAAGTTTACCTAACACCAGCTTCGAGGAAACCCGTTTGCTCTTATAATTTTAAAATGAAGGTTACAGTCACGGATTTGACGTCACAATGCCACGACGCTCGCTGTAATTCTTTTGCTGATAGGTCCAGACGCCCGCTGTAATTCTTTTGCTGATAGGTCCAGACGCCCGCTGCAATTCTTTTGCTGATAGGTCCAGACGCCCGCTGCAATTCTTTTGCTGATAGGTCCAGACGTCCGCTGCAATTCTTTTGCTGATAGGTCCAGACGCCCGCTGCAATTCTTTTGCTGATAGGTCCAAACACATAGCAAAAGTCATAAAACACGTTCGAAATAAAGAAACGCGAAGGGAATACGACCATTTGTAATGTAACCGGTGCTAATGTGAGGCGCTCCAATTCCTTCGGGTGGAGCTCGAGCTATATAAAACTGCAATGAGATAAGAAAGACAGGAAGAAAGAAAGAATATTTTAAATATGTCCCCCAAAAACAAACGACTATACCAACATTCTTCTCCTAACCTGCAGTTCAACCTTACCAATCGTCTAGCGAACCCACTAAAATATCGCCTCCACACAAAAACAAGTCAGGTCCCGGGCCGGCCAGCCAATCAGAGCGCGGCCCGGGAAATGACGTCACGGTGGTGTCCCGGGCCGGCAGCCAATCGCAGCGCGGCCCGGGACAAAGGGGCGGGGCTTAAAAAAAGCCAGAGAAACGCCCCCGAATCGCGTTTTCCCCGAGAAAGCGCGATTGACAGCCTCTGTCTCCCAATGGCTAGCCTCCATTTATGGAGCTAGCCAATGAGAGGCAGAGGCGGGTCATCGATCAGATATAGAACTCAAGAGGTTTTGCTAGCGCATGCGCACTACGTGCGCACTTGCAGGCAAAACCTAAAAATGTTGTCATTTACAATGCCAATAGCTCTAACTTTTCCAAAGGCGAAACCGTTGCATTGTAAATGCTTGTTCTTTGTTCTTATTCCCTCACTTATTTCCTTCTGGCTCCGTTCACGAAAAAAACTGCAAGTTAGTATTCAGTTTATCTGGTCAGTTTCATGTTGTGGGGCAGTTTCTGAAATGAGGAATTATGTTTATTTGTATATCCCAAATCACCTTGGAAATATATTGTTTTACAGTCTTTCCTAAATTTACATTGGCTCTCTTACTTGGGATGTCCGGGTTGGCCGAAGAATGTTGCTTGAGCATTTTTTCTTCACGTTGTTCCATCATGCATTAACTATTGCATTTTCAGGCGAGGGAGAGCGCCCAGGCTCGGTTTTGGCGCAGGTCATTAGACAGCACAGAGATAGAACTGCAATACCGGATATGAGATCACGGCCGGGGCTCACTGACATTCGGATCGCGGAGAAATTCCGGGAATACTATGCAATACTTTATGCCTCTAGAGGGCCTGCCCCGGAGGAACACATTCTTGATTATTTGACTCACATTGAATTACCATGGCTGTCTAACCTGCACCAGGAATTTCTGATGCGCCCAAAAGAACGGGAGTAAATAATTTGGGCACTTATCCGGGAGTGCGCCGGGTAGTGATGGCCTCACTGTAGCCTTTTATAAGGCATTTCAAGACCTTTTGACCCCGCACCTACTAATGTTGTTTGAGGACTTATGTACATCTGGACTAATGCCTCCGACTATGCGCGAGGCGATTTTGGTGGCTAAACTTAAGCCAGGGAAACCACCGGAAGAATGTGCCTCATGTAGGCCATTATCTCTCATGAATGTCGATGCGAAAATTTTCACAAAATTGCTTGCCAACCGTCCCAGCCCATTGGTCACCACATTGGTTGCCCCGTAACAAGCTGACTTTGTACCTAGTCGGAATTTAACCTATAACCTGCGGACGGTGTTTGCCGGCATGCAACATACCCGCCCGAGATTCCCGCTATAGCGGTCTTCCTGGACATGGAAAGGGCCTTCGACTCTGTCGAGTGGCCTTTCATGCGACAGGTCCTTAGCCGAATGGGAGTCGGGCGGTGTTTCTTCAACTACTCGCAACATTATATTCTGGTCCCATGGCCGGTATCCGGATTGGGTCTCTAGTCACTGACCCCTCACCCATTTGTAGGGGCACGAGACAGGGGTGCCCTCTATCTCTCATAATCTATGCTCTGACGGCGGAGCCACTGGCCTGTGCCTTGCGGGAATACCACGGGCAGAGGGGCATAGGTTTTCTGAATTACCGATTAATTGTATCCACGTATGCGGATGACACCCTCCTGTATGTCAGGGAGCCTGAAATCAACCTCCCCCCGGTCCTGCGCGAGGTAGTCCTGTTTAGCTTTCTTTCTGTCATGAATGTTAACTGGAGCAAGTCCACTATGTTTCCCCTAACTCCGGCCACAGTGCGTGTGGATCCGGAATACCCGCTCCAATGGACCACTGACGCGGTGCGTTACCTAGGCGTACGACTACACCTGGATTCGGAGGTAGTCCTGAGGGAAAATTATGGGGTTGCCATCTCTAAATTGGAAGATTACATTAATAGATGGATTGGCCTTCCGTTGTCACTGATGGGGAGGGTGTCCCTCATGAAAATGATCGTGCTACCCCGTTTCCTTTTCCTCTTTACAAACATTCCCATGGTTCTGTCCAAATCTTTTTTCAACGCTTGCATTCATTGATGGTTAGGCTAGCATTGGTTAGGCTAGCATGGGCGGGTAAACTGCCGCGGGTGGCCTGGAAGATATTGACGCTGCCGTACACGATGGGAGGCCTGGGCGCCCCTGATTTTGACCTATATTATAGGGCAGCGCAGAGCTCCCACGCATATCACTGGATACACGAGCCCGCTGACATCCCGCATATACGGATAGAAACTATTGTTGCTGACCCCCAGGCCCTTACCAGCCTTACTATTTTTGCCTTGGGATAGACGCACTGGCATATTGGATTCTCTAAATTCGGTCACACACGCCTGGCATCACATGCTAGAAGCGCAGGCTGGTAACTTACTCTATTGCCCATAGGCTCCTCTCGATTGGTCTTCCTGGCTTACACCATGCCGGGACAGAGGGATAACCGCAGCGCTGAGAACTTTGAAACTAAACACAATGGGGGATCTCTTTGCAAATGGTGCTGCTCGCTCCTGGGGGGATGTCATTGGGGTGGAGGAGACTTATTCGATGTTATCACAATTCCAGTTCCACAGGGTAAGACACGCACTTCGGGACCTACTGGGAGAAGATATGGTAACGGCACTGACTACTATCATTAAGGCTAAGTCACCCGCTAAATTGGTGTCACGGCTGTACCGCATCGCCCTCTCTGCGAGAGATGGCGAGTATTCCAAACCACGGCTGGAGTGGTAACTGGACCTACGGGTAGAATTACCGGATGACAAATGGTTGCATTGTTGCTTGAATATTAAACACATATCGCTCAATGGACGACACAGACTGGTCCACTTCAAATTTTTGAATAGGGTGTACTATACGCCAGAACGCTTACATCAATATGGTCTTCGTGAGCGCTCCCAATGCGAGAAATGTGGGACGCTGGTAGCTGACTTTTTTCACGTGGCATGGGACTGCCCGGGGATAGCTGCCTTCTGGGGTAAGGTCTACGCAGAGGTTAGCCACGTCACTGATCTAGTGTTAACTCCGGACCCACTGCTAGCTATATTAGGCTACTCCAAACCACTCCCCAAGGAGCACCGGCACCTGGTGGACATGGCTTTTCTCTTAGCCAAGAAATGTATCGCCCTCTGCTGGATGCGCGGCCCGATACCTACACTATCACAGTGGACTAGAGATATGTTGTACTGTTCCACCCAAACTGAAACCTATAGCGAACTATTTCCCCCACGCAGCAGGCCCAAACATTTTTGGTCCCTTTTCATGGCCCAGAGAGCTATGCGCATGTCGCCGGACCATGTAGACACCACCTCACGACTGACGCCTCTGACTGGTGATGAACACTCTGACAATTAGACATAATATATTCCTACACATTTCACGCACTGGACTGTTGTTCCTCCTATCAATATGTACACCAGAGCAGCAGGGGGGATAAACATAGGGCCTGTCCCATTTTCCATACATTGACTTTTTGGGTCACCTAGGGTGTTGGTTGCTACATGTCTTGTTTATCTGTCATTGTATATTTGCATAATGTGGAGAAAGACCTTCAACTGCTGATCGAAATGTATGAGAGTAAGGTGAGCACTCTGTTTCTCTGTATATCTAGACTGCTGCCTTAATGTGTTGTTCTCACTCTGAAAATGTTAATAAACATATTAAAAACAACACACAAAAAACTATGGCATTTTTAACTAATGTGTTTGTATCGGAGGTTTCTGGCAGATTTGTAGTAAAGATTTCTTTAAAGGAGATGAGGGCTCAATCCCAGAAAGATTTGAGCATGGTGTTCCTTTGCTCGCTGAGTATAGTTAATATTTAGTGCAGTTACTGCTCAGCAATAAATGACAAGGAACTGTAAAGACTATGCTCAAGAGACTACCTGCTGACTCTTTGCAGAGATGTTCCTGATTCTTGGGCCAGTGTGGCTCGGGGTTAGGACCTGCAGTCAGGTGAAATTTTAGCAGGTATTTTAAGGAACCTTTTTTTTAAATTTAAATAAGGAAGCACTTTTTGCTGACCCTGGGCGGACTACGCTAATGGAGCATAATTCGCACTCCGCAAATTGCACGTAGCACTGTACAAAAACTGTGCTTAATCACGTAGCATGGCCGCTAAATCAACAACATCCTCAGATGCTTTGATAAAGCAATTTTACATGCTAAAAAGCATATAACCAATCCACAAAAGTGAACTTTGTGAATGAAAATATTATGCAATGAGAGAGGTGATCATTTTGGGGTCCCCACTAACCTAGGGGGTGGACCAAGCAGATTCCTTGAACACAAAGAGCATAAACAAAAAGCACATCTTGTTGAACTTCGGTGGTGGTCCCATCCTCTTAGGACCACCCCAAGCACAGTTATTGGCAAAAACAATCCCAACCAAAGGTCCTGCAAAGCATTATGGGACGAGATTAGCAATGGTCAGTGAATATTATAGTATCCAATATCAAATAATATCAAAATAACTCTACAAAGAGCTTCAGTTCAACTAGTTGTTACTAGATGTCCCTCACGAGTCAAATGCAAAGTCATTGAAATTATTCTTACATCAAGCTGCAGTTCCACTAGTTGTTACTAGATGTCCCTCACGAGTCAAGTGCAAAAGCTTAATGAAAGGGTTTCAATGCGTATGGGTCGACCTTTTGAAATTCTCTACTTAATATTTTTTTCCCCAAACCCAGTCAAATATGCAAGTGTGCCAGACAGAATGCTGCAGCATATGAGGTCTTTGACTGGTGCCCGGCCTTTGACCTCGTTTCTCAGCAGCCCTAAATACAAAGAAATACAACTTGCGCAATTAAAGAGTGGGAGGGAATCCCACAAAAAGTAAAGTTACGTGATAGGATGCCAAAGATCATATGACACAAAGTGTTGCTGTCCAGTTAACGAGGACCACTGTGGCCCAAGTGGGATATCCAAAATAGTTTCAGCGAGTAATGTTCTCATACTAGGGAACTACTGGCCCCATGGACACTGTTTTTCAAGGCCTGCATCTTGAAACTGCCTGGCTGTGTAAGGATTTTTTGCTGTTGGGCAAGAGAGCAGGGTCACCCATTGGACCCGTTAGTTCACAAGCTAAAGATGGGGTCCTGGGATTTAGAGTTAAGATCCATCTACAACTAAAGACTGTATTTTTTAAAGAAATGCCGATCCACAATCCCTTACCAAAAGACCACGGGTTAAGGGGAAAAGCTGTGAGCCCCTCTCGGGGTGAAAAGGGGTTTGATACAGTCTCCAACAACGTTGGGGATAATTCAGGACTTATTGGGGCTCTCCAGGCTTAACACACTTGTAGTTCAGGAATGTCATCTTAAGGTTGCCCATCCTTGTGTAGTTCATTTTTGGTCAGACAGCCTCAAGGTCCTTCTAGCTCCTGGGCAGCTTACATATTTGAAACAACATCCATGAAGGCTTCCATGTCCTGGACCATACTCTCTCCTCGTGGCCAGTTGCATATCCTTCTCTCCACTGGTCGTACCAGGAGGTCTTCTGCAGGTTATCCTAACCTTGCAGGCAAATGGTGACCAGCAGATCCTTGGTCACTGCAGATGCTTTACAGTGGTAATAGAAGATGGCATCTTTTTGACATCCAGATAGTGTACAAAGTACCTCCTCAAGAGGGAAGTGGAGAGGTAGTATTTGTCATCTTATTTTGGGGGCACAGGTGCGCAGTTGGGGCACCCAAAGTACAAGCCTTCTTTAAAATTTTTAATTCTTATCGACTCCAGTTGAGTGCATTTTCACCAGCTTTCTTCAAACGTGTTTTTTTCAGGGAATTAGCAGGCACTGATTTGTATACTCCAGGGAGTGGCCATAAAGACCCTTCATACTATCCGGCCATTGTTTGGAGATACCCATGCATCACAATGAGGCAAACTCGAGCACTGTTGCTGGGGGATGTCTCAGAATTAGGATAACGGGATGCTTATTACCCATCCCATCAAACACACAAAAGGTGGTGGGAGAAATGCATGCACAAGTCTAACCACTGGCAATCACTCGTGGTAGCCATTCAAACCATTGTTCTTTTATCCACCATGCCACCTCAGTTTGGACCCAGCTAGATGCAAATTACTCTTGACCGGGCCCCAATCAGAACCTTCCAGCCCGTACTGCCAGGCCATTTCCTTCATGAACATGAACAGTAACACAAGCAACCCAAGAACGGTTTTGCCATGATTGTGCCTCTTTAGTCTGGTGTAGCTTGGTTCCAGTGGCACAGTGAGCACGCGACCCACAACTGGGCATACCCATGGCCGCTTTGGGTGTTACATCAGACTCACAAAAGATGATGAGAGGAATGCTTGCAATAAGTCAACCTACTGGTAATCACTTGGGGTAGTATTCCAAACCATCTTTCTTTTGCCCACCATACCACCTCATGCCCAGACGTGGGTCCCTTGGAGTAGTATTCCAAACCATCTTTCTTTTGCCCACCATACCACCTCATGCCCAGACGTGGGTCCCTTGCTCACTGTACCATTGGAACCGAGTGATTTGCGTATGGATGGTGAGCAAAAGAGCGATGGGTTGGGATGGACTTATGCAGGAAAAGTTGAACAAGGGAGGCATGATTCTGCTTTTGTTACAGTGTAAGGACTGTTGTCCTCCAAGTGTACATTGACCACACTAAATAATTTAACAAAACTTAAAGCTGTGACTTATAAACAATGGAGATTAAGTCTGACTGTACATTTTCCATGGCCTCTCTTTCTTACTCAATTATGCCCTGTATCACCTTTTGACTTGACATAGAAGAGGCTATACTGCATGCTACAGTTCTTTTCCTAGATCAATTTAGCAGCTTTTAACAGTCGGATCCTTTGTGAGATTTATATGGCAGCCGTAGCCATGTTTACGGCCAAGTATCTAAGACAGTGTGTGGTCACGTGTCTTTGAAAAGGAGCCTGAATGCAACTAGAACCTATGCAGTGCATTGACTTAACACTATATGGAGGGTAGTAAATGTGGTCCTTTACTGGATCTGAATCGAGCATGAAGCTCATAAGGTAGCAGTGCTGTGATCACTCTTTCAGGGTACAAGCATGATCTACATGCTGAGTTTTGAACCAGTTGGAGCTTAGCCAATGTTATTTTTGGCAGACTGCAGTGAAGTACATTACTGTACAACATAACTGCCAAGGCTGGAGCAAGAATCGGATTGATTTTGGCTGTCAGGTTAAAAAAAAAAACACACCACATTCTCTTCAAAGTTCAGAGCTTGCCGTGTCTGCTGAGTCGTCTGGTTTGCTAGCGTTCTGTGGCCAACGAGGATACTTGGGCTTTTGACCTGTGCAAACTTGGTGGCACGTAGACCCTGTTCCGACTGGTATAGATCTCCTAGAGGACAGTAAATGGATGTGAAAATTATTCATATGATCGCAGGCTCTTATTTTAAGTAGTAAATATAAATAATTTCCCTGTCTCTTCCTTTGAAAACCAGATGGGAAGCTGAACTGAATTCCAGGAGCACCACCCAGTCTGAAATGAATCTAGGTTTTATCTACACACATGAAAAACTTTGCTCAAAGGTATTGAAAGTGGTATCTAGAAGGCACATGGATGCTTTAATTGAGGTCTGGCTCCAGCTGCTTAGTAATGTTGAATATCCATTCTGTAGTTTGGAACCAGTGGGTTAGGGCTCTGGGGGGAAAATACCGAACTTGACATGTTTGCAGTAACTGGACAAAGAAGAGTGAAGCCACCAAGGGACACATGATGTGTCTGCCTAGTCTCCAGAGCATATCCTTCTTAACAGTGAATGGTGCTTTTGAGGAAACAACATGGGCGTAAGAAGAATTGGAGAACTTTGATGAGGATCGCATGGATGGTTTCTGCTTGGAAACCATGTAAGAGGCAAGAACATCAAAATTCTCTAACGAGTCCTGTGGCTGCTGGCTCATTGCAGCAGGAGGATTACTTGAACGGTATCCTGTCAGGAGAGACCATCATTTGTGGTGGTGGAGAAAAACCAATGCAAATGACAAAGGCCAGTGTAACTTGGGCAATGATAGATCCAGAGCATGGTTCCTGCCTCAGCGCTTAGTGAGTACTTTGCAGCCCACTGGATTCCCCGACCTGGAGGGACATTTATGTATCTCCAGGTGTGTTGAGAATTTGATCAAGAGTTTGGAAGATCATCTACTCTGACCAGAAGAACTAGATGTACAATGGAGAAAATTGAGAGAAAGTTTGCAAGTCTTGCCCACGCATTTAAAAATCCTCAGTGCTACGCCATCAACGTGCTTAGCCCAGTCCGCTTTCACACCACCTCCTCTCAAAATGCTAAGACGTGGCCTCCTAGTGCTACAAGCAAGATGCAATCAAATAAATGAGTCTGTGGGAGTTAGTTTAGCACGTCTGCATCTATGTGTTCTCCTTGAGCTGCATCTTCATGAAGGATGTAATGTTACTTGTAAAGTACAGGACTGAGGGTGTACTGCAGATATATCCCCAGCTTTCTCTTTGATTATTTCAATGACCCTTCTATTTTAGAGGACACACTAACTGCACGTTTCCAGTGGGAGTGCCTGCACATGGTCATATGGTGACTTGTCGACCATACGGAAAAAACTTAACTTAATGAAGGAGGGAATCCAAATGTGGGGGCTGCTATGTCTGGAACCAATGCAGCAAGAATATATGGGCACCAAAAATGTTTTCTTTGAGTCGATGGGTGACTGGGCAAGGGTAGTGCAAGCCTTCCCCCATATTAAGTTTTTTTTGTAGAAAGAAGCTGGGTCATTGCTCATGTCCTTTTGAAACAGTGGACAATTTTAGGCAGGGGTATAGTGCATCATTTGGTCAAGGAACTCTTTTTTTTTTTTTTTTTTTTTTTTACATTGTGCCACATGCCCCATTAACCTCCCTGGTAACCATAGAACAGAAACTGGTATTGTGCTCAGTGGAAGGTCCACCTTTTATATGGGATCTTTATAGACCAAGTCCATCATCTCCCATGAGAGCCTTCGAGGTGCCTTCATACATCGCAAATTACTTCATCTGTGTATCACCTCAGCAGCTGTGTCATTATTTGTCCTAGACAGTGCAACTGTGGGGATTACATTGGAGTATAAAAGGTGAGACTGCCTGTGGGCACGGTGAAGGCCATTGGAGGGAGAGTGCAAGAGAATATAATCCGATTGGTTGGGGTTATCGCAGGGGTGGATGACTCCACATTGATTGGGTGGATTGGAGATGAAGAGTCTGATGGAAGCTGGTGTGTGAAGACTGCCTGTTTGAAGTTTTGGATGGCTTTAGGGGAGGGTGGGTCACTGGTGGGAGTTTTAAGGGTGGGGCTTGTTAGGATTCTTATATATTTAGTGAGGCCGTAAGGCTTAAGCCAGAGGATTTGTATATAGCTACATTGCATTAGTGTAAGATTAACTAATTATTTTGGGGTTTAGAGGGCTGTACCAGAACGCCAAATCTAAATGTCCTATTTAAATAATAAAATTGAAGTCACATGAAAGTGTTACAAGATCTCGTCAGGCTATTTGTTTTTTTGTGATGTTGACTACATGCGCATATTGTATTTTCATCGTCTGTGTATTTTATCAGGGCAGTTTTACCAGTGAATATTGATCTAAATACACCACTCGGGGGATGGGTTGGGGTGATCCAGCCTCATGCAGGTAGTCCACTGCCGAAGCGAATGGCTTGCTTTGGGGAAATCTAAACCATTATCAGAGGCGTCTTTGTTGTGACGGGCCTGTTTTCGACTCACCCTTGCCGCTCAGGATGCTCTAGCACACTGGTAATCTACAGCGGTGGAGTGTGAATCATGGACATCAATTTTTAAAAGTGCCTCGGTAGCGGAAGTGACGTCACGTACCCGTTGACCTCTGGCGATCAACTTCTGTGTACTGGTTAGGGGCTAGTGGAAGGTCAGAGTGGGAACTACAGAACGTAAACAAGGCTCTTAGAACACTGTTTACTTTCTGTTCCTGTCTTTGAGTACAAGAGTGGCAGCAGCTAACCCTAATTGATATCCATGGTGCGAAAGCTACTCCTTGACACATGAGTCTCTTTGGATTGCTATTCTATGTCAGTACCGCGGTCTGGGATAATGCTTTCTTTACTGAACTTTCACAGCAGTCAGTAGAAAAAACAACTTTCATTAGTATGTAAACGGTCATCAAAACACATGACCGTAGCAACCAATAGTAATGTCCACAATAGTATTTAAAGGTACGTCATACTCTTACTTTCTTCTTTCTTTGCTGCTCACTACAGCCTCAGATAAGTGCTCTTCATTTGAAAATATACTTATTGTGTTTGACTGTTTTTTATTAACCGCTTTGGTGCGGGACAAATTCTGCTGTGGTAGCGCGGAATATGACGCTTGCACAGATGCACATGCCCACCGTGACGTCGGACGGCCAGAGTGCGACCAACGCATGGAAGAGGTTAAGTCAAACATGCTTGTTTATATCCTGCCGTAGCCCCAGGTACGACATCAAATAATAATCGCCAATCTGTGGTTTCATTGCCAAATGAAAGGCTCTGTGGCCTGGAGCATTCTACCCACTCCCCGTAACTCCTTGTGACTAGGCGCTCACTGAGTTTAATCACTGCAACCTGCTCCCACCACAGTGCGAAGTTTGCGTTCTGGAAAAGGTAATGGTGGCACTCTGAAATAGGAGCGGCCACGCATATAGAACGCATCGAGCAATCTGGTTCAGTTGCTCAGGTCTTGTAGTCGTATCGGCCATTTTGAATATCAGTCGGTGCGCTCTTCAGTTGCTCTGTGGGAGTCCTGTCAGGTGAGCCACAGATCCATAACAGTACCAGCGCTAGCTGCTCAGGGAGATTAATGCCCCTGCATAACTGGAGGAGTACTTAGGATGGTGTGTTGTATGGTTAGAAAATTACCTTATAGTTAGTGCTCTCTATATCTGCATACAGTGCTTGATATGATGGCGGAAGACCATGGCTATGAGTGGCAGGAGGAGGTTACCGATTACTATGATTTAGACCCAGAGTTTGTCTCAGTGATCGATATGACGCAGTTTCCAAATCTGTTGAGATGTCTGAATTTGCAGAGGTGGCAGAACCCCTCCGCTAAGATCATCAAGGGTTCTTCTGGTGTTCTGGCCTAGACACCTCATCCTAATGCAGGTGGGGCCCCCACTTGGGTACCAGGCTGTAAAAAGACCAAGGAACTGGTGGAAACCTTTGGAAAACGGTGTCCTATAATAAAGAAAGGTCAGGTTGACCCATCTCAATAGGGTGCAGGCCCTAGCGGTTTATCTCCCATTCACTCCAGCCCGAATGGAGATCAGGAGCATGACAATTCAGACTTTCCTTCCCTGAGAAAGGAGTGGAATACGTTAAGAATAGCTTTAAAAACATTGTCAGACAAACCCCCCTTTGACCCCAATATAACGCAGCCTTGCTCCCCGGAGTAGGAGTCTTCCACCAAGGTAGCATAGTACCTCAAGGAAAGACTGAGGCACCCTTGGTTAAAGAGGTACACAACATACTGTGGGTGGAATGTCAGCGACCAGCCATTGAGTCGGAGCCACACCAGAGCTGGAAACCACTATGGAGACACTTATGGGTCAACTGATGGTAAAAGAACCCCAAGAGGGGGTATCCATAGGTCTTTGCTAAGATTCCAAGATAAACTCCTGGATACCACTGACCAAAATTATGGAGATGACGGAGAACACCAAATGTACCAGAAACACTACCAACCCCAGAAATTCTTTCAGGGTGGGTCCACAGAGTAGTATTTAGGTTAGGTAATGCCAACAGTACCCTGTCCACTGAACGTAGGTTCTCACTACTTTAAAGAATATACCAGAGATTGGGGGAAAAGGCTGCTACAGAGGGCATCCCTGATGTGAAGAGAAATGTTTTCTGAGACGCTGTCACTAAGGACCTTGCAAAATTTGGGCAGGCCTTCATGTCCTTAGATAAGCACAGTCCTCGCTCAAGAAAGTTGTCAATCACCGTTTTTTCCATCCAGGTTCCACTGAAAAAAAAGTCACAAGCGTTCGACTAGACCAATCATACAGACTGATCCCCCTTCTTTCCCTCCAGATACAGATTCCATAGACGATGCGCCAGCAGAGGTGGTGGCAGAGGAAACCACAATGCCTCTGGTAAATATAAGGCATTCTGCCTGAGAAAATGGGTGGAGATCTACTCAGATGCATTAGCACACCAAACTGTACATGGGTTTCATAAATTGGGATACTCCAAGACAGCAGGTAAGACTCAACGTTCTCAGAAAAACATATGGTATTATATCAAGAAGGCTCCAGTCCCTCAGGACCTGCTCCAGGCTGATGTTGAGTTCTGGGGCCCTCTTCTGACCCAGGTCCTGAGAGGGGTGCTGCCCTCCTGGTCATCTGCAGTGATTGTGCCCATGATCAAGAAGGGGGACAAGGATAACCTAGTCTGTTATCGCCCCATCTTATTTATTGATGCGGTACTGAACGACCGTGGGAGGGTTTTACTCAACAGGCCCGCAGAAATGACATCCTGTCTCAAATCCAATACAGCTTCAGGCCAGGGAGGTCTACATCTGACCAATGTTTGAATCTTCACCTAATTGTAAATAAGTATACCGTAAGCCCGGCCTGAGTCCCTCCACCTGGCATTCATGGACCTCATGTCTGCATTCAACAGGGTTTACTGCACAAAATTATGGGCCCTGCTTCTTGAGCTAGAGGTGGATTAGATATATTGTGGCTGTCTTGGCAGACCTACATTCGGACACGTCAGCCTCTATGCGTTTTTCACGGGTGCTGCTCACACCCCGTCTTTTCAGACTAGTGGGTGTCCAGCAGGGATGCATTCTTGTTCACTCATGTTAATGGGCTTGAGTAAGCTCTCATTTCGGTCCACGCAGACTGCCCACGGGTGGGTACGAGGCTACTCCTGGTATTGCTATATGCAGATGATGCGGTCATCATGGCCCGTACACCCAGAGGGCTGCAGCTTCTCTTAGACACATTTCTTGCCTTCATGGGTAGAAAGGATTTGTCTGTGAACTTTACTAAATCCTATGTCATGATAGCAGGTCCGCTGTCTGCCAGTTCTAAGAGCTTTAAAGTGGGCCAACATGCCCTAGATAAAGTCTCAGCCTTTTCTTGTTTGGGGGTGTTATTTGATGCTAAGAATAAGTGTATGTCTCTGATCGAGGCAAAGCAAGCTGAGCTTGTTACAACTACTTGGGCAGAGGCTAGTTTTGCACGTAGATTGGGTTCATGGTCTCTTCGGGTCCTGTTTAAGATTTATCAACCTAAATGTGTGTCTCAGACCTGGTACGGCAGTGAGATCTGGGGGGGTGTGTAGGCTGATATAATCCGAGCAGCAGAGAAATAATTTCTTAGGTGACTTGTTCAAGATCCACAATGTACCCTGGTTTTCTCAGTTCATGCTGAACTTGGAATTTGCTACTTAGTGAACACAGTTGCTCTCAACCCTCTTCTTTGCTGTATAAAGAGGTCTGGACAAGGGTGGGCTTAAAGTTCAACAGGCTGATTCTCCTGGATTTTTTTGTGCCTTGATGCAGTGCATAAAATCCCCCATAGCCTATTTGAAGGCAGCCTTTGCCTCCTTAGGGAAACCGGACATATACTTGAACCCCCACTTACTGCCTCCTCAAGATCTAAAAGGGGTAAAAGCATTGTTCTTTGAATGGGGCTGGTAATCAGCGAAGAGGTTGAATTGATGAAACCCTCGGTAAGAAGACACATGCTCCTAAATACTGTTCAGGTACAGAGAATTACCTAATCCAGGTATCCAACAGGCGAGATGGGTTCTTTTTGGCCAGGTTTCGATTTAACCAACTACACCACCTCCTGGCCTTACCTACTGGCTGGGAACAATCTGAATGCGGGTGGCCCTACAGCTGCGACAATAAGTCTCCGCTGGACAACCTGCACTTTCTCATGTTCTGAAATTATCTTAGTAGGCACTGAAAGCAGTTCTTAGTCCCACTGTTGAAAACCTTGAATTTTATCCAAGTACGCCCTGTCCTTGTGTATTTGCAGATGCTTTTTAATGCACAAGTTTTTTTTTTTGTAGTTAGCTTTTTATGAGCTGCTTTGATATCCATGCAATCGACACCAGACTGATTATTGTTCTAATGCACTACTAGGTGTCCCTATTTGTTTTATCGTAAATTGGACTTTTAATCGTGGATTTAATGTAGATGAGTGATACATGTATGTTTTTATGTAATAATTATTGTGTTCAACTGACTAAAGATGTTATGATGATGATATAATAGAGAAAGCGGCCCTAGAGAACTGTGCTATAGAAAGATCCATTCTACATCCAAGAGTATTCTTAAACAATATTTTTGTAGCAAAAAAGACAAAGGAATACACTCTTTTAATAAACCTGAATGAGTACAATAGTTGGTTGATCTACAAGCACTTCAAGTATGAGGGCATTAAATGTTTTTTTTCGTTTTATATAGTGCAAACTAGACTCGAGACATTGGGTATCAGAGCGCTTTACATGAGCACCATTTACATGGACACATTCATTTTTGTTAGGCACTGGGAGATTGGTGGTTTGCCCAGAATCACAGTATATTGGGCGTCCCTGCTGAGACTCGAACCCGGTTCCCCAGCTTCGAGGTCGCCTGCTATAGCCGTAAGGCTACATTCCTCTTCCCCACATTTTAATGGTTCTGCTCCTTCAGGGGTCTGGAAGATCAGATGGATGCCTACCTTACAATCTCAATCTCCCCCCACCTCGGAGGTTCCTGCAGTTTCTCTGCAGATGCAAAGTGTGGAAGTTAAAAATTCTTCCATTAGGACTTTCAAACACCACGTGGTGCTTTTCGGAGCTACTGAAACCAGTGGTGGCTTGGTTATGGACACAAAGATGAAGTTTGATAATTTACCTGGACAACGTGATACTCATAGTTCAGGACATGGTTACGTTGATTCAAGCTGTGAACTAAAATCCCAGATCTTCCAGAAGTGAAAAGGTAGAGAGTCAGTTCAAATCTGATCTGATCGAGAAAAGCAGGATGGAATTTCTCGTATTTACAATTGAATTGCTCAAGAAGACTCTTTAGTTGCCCACCAACAAAATTAGCATGATCATAAAAGAGTTGAGGAAGCTGATTGTGTTAGACCAAATTTGCGAACACTGGTGAGAACAGTGAGCTTTCTGTCATCATTGATTATGGGGATATTCCTCTGGCCGCTGCATTACAGGGCCCTGCAACACCCAGAGATCAGATATCTGCTAAAAGAACTCTCCTATTCAGAGGAAAGTTGCACTGATTGAAGATGTCAGGATAGAGATTAGCTGTTTGTTAAACCGCATGGAACAGCCGGGAAACATTCGGGTCCATGCTAGAAGCATCATAGGATCGAATGCCAGCCGATGGGACTGGGGAGCCAGATGTGAGACACATCCATTGGAGGGAAATGGTCCCCATGTGAGCCACATAAACTGCATTGAACTGTTAGCAGGATCATTCACCATATGCATTCTGTCAAGGAAAAGAGTGGAATGTTGTGTACTGCTGAAGGACAATGTCTAGGGGGTGCAATATGTCAACAAATTGGGAAGTGTGAGGTCCATGGCAATGGCGGAGAGCACCAATCAATCATAGCATTTGTAAAGCGCACTACTTACCCGTGAGGGTCTCAAGGCACTGGGGGGCATGCTGCTACTGCTCGAAGAGCCAGATCTTGAGGAGTCTTCTGAAGGACAGCAGGTCTTGGGTCTGGCGTAGGTGGATGGGGAGGGTGTTCCAGGTCTTGGAGGGGAGGTGGGAGAGCGATCTGCCACCGGAGGTCGCTCTTCGGGTGCGGGGACTGTGGCCAGGGTGAGGTCAGTGGAGCGGAGCTGGCGGATGGGGCTGTAGAAGCTGAGTCGGCTGTTAAGGTACACCGGTCCGGTGTTGTGGAGTGCCTTGTGTGCGGGGGTGATGAGCTTGAAGTTTATCCTCTTGTTGACGGGAAGCCAGTGCAGGTCTCTCAGGTGAGGTGTGATGTGGCTGCGGCCGGGGATGTCGAGGATCAGGTGCGCAGAGGTGTTCTGGAAGACGTTTCAGGAGTTTGGCTGAGGCTCCTGCATAGAGGGTGTTTCTGTAGTCCAGCCATCTGCTGGCGAGAGCCTGGGTGATCGTTCTTCTTGTTTCGGTGGAGATCCACCTGTAGATCTTGCGGAGCATGCGTAGGGTGTTGAAGCAGGTGGAAGAGACGGCGTTGACTTGCTTGGTCATGGAGAGTGAGTCGAGGATGAACCCCAGGTTGCATGCGTGGTCGGTGGGTGTTGGAGCTGTTCCCAGTGCGGTCGGCCTCCAGGAGTCATTCCAGGCTGAAGGGGTGGATCCGAGGATGAGGACCTCCGTCTCATCTCTCGTCTCTCGAGTTTAGCTTCAGTCAGCTGTTCCTCATCCATTCGGCGACGGCCTTCATTCCTTCGTGGAGGTTGGTTTTGGCGGTGTGGGAGTCCTTGATGAGGGAGAGGATCAGCTGGGTGTCGTCGGCGTAGGAGATGATGTTGAAGTCGTGCAGTCGGGCGACATGGGCGAGCGGTGCCATGTAGATGTTGGGCTGAGGGATGAGCTCTGGGGTACGCCGCAGATGATCTTGGTGGCTTCAGAGCGGAAGAGGGGGAGGCGGACGCTCTGTGTTCTGCCGGTGACGAAGGAGGCGGTCTTGTCCAGGGCCTTCTCTTGGATCCCGGCATCGTGGAGGTTCGTTCATAGTGTGGTGGCCGACCGTGTCGAAGGCGGCTGACAGGTTCAGGAGGATGAGGGCCGTGGTTTCTCCGTTGTCTAGCAGGGTCCTAATGTCATCGGTGGCTGCGATGAGGGTAGTTTCAGTGCTGTGGTTGCTGCGGAACCCGGACTGTGATGGGTCCAGGATGCTGTTTTCCTTGAGGTAGCGGGTCAGTTGTTTGTTGACGGTCTTCTCGATGAGCTTCGCCGAGAATGGGAGCAGGGAGATGGGCCGCAAGTTCTTGGGGTCCGCCTTGGGTTTCTTGAGTAAGGCGTTAATTTCGGCATGCTTCCAGT
The DNA here is from genome assembly GCF_964261635.1 of Lissotriton helveticus. Taxonomy (NCBI): domain Eukaryota; kingdom Metazoa; phylum Chordata; class Amphibia; order Caudata; family Salamandridae; genus Lissotriton; species Lissotriton helveticus. The sequence continues at coordinate 369,188,205 of NC_136057.1, read as the reverse complement.
TCTCCGGGAAGGTTGCTGTCTCAAAGGAGATGTTGATGGCCCTCCGGAGATAGGGTGCGATGGCGGTGCTGGCTTTGTTGAAAATGTGGTGTGGGCAGGGATCTGACGGAGATCCGGAATGGATGGTGTCCATGACCTTGATGGTGTCGTTGTTGATGTTGGTCCAGGAGAGTAGGCGGTTGGTCGCTCCCCAGGGCTCTGCCTGTGTGCTCGTGCCCTAGCCTACTGCCGCAACTGCGGTCAGTGGTTCGATGCCCTCCCTGTTCCTGGTTCGGTTTGTTTAAGTTATTGTAATCTGTGCTTTTGTAAGTTCACAGTTGGTCTTCTTGTCTTCTTGTGCTTTTTGTCAATTCTCTTTGTGCTTTGTAAGTTCACTGTTGGTTCTTAGTTCCCTCTCCCATCTGTGCCATTACTGTGCCCTCTCCATTTCTGCCCATTCCTTCTCTACCCGCCGCTGCATCCCCTACGGCCCTGCCCCCCCATTCGCCCGCTCCCACCTCCCTCCCCCGAGTTCTAATCCACTATCCTGTTGAAGGAGGATTTCGGTATCAGGAGTTCATCTGCCAGAGCGTTTCAACAGCATAGTGGATTAGAATTCACAGTTCCCGAGGAACGCTAGCAACTAGAGACTGGATCCTCAAGTGTTCCTACTGTTGTGCTAGAAATGGTGAGACACCGTCCACAGACCTCTGTGTCTAGGCTGAGTGCTCAAGTTCCACTCTTTTACAGATGAAGGCCAGCCCGGACGTCACACAGGTGGATGTCTTTCCTCAAGACTAGAGCGGAGAGTTTAACTATGCCTTTCCTCTGTATATTATGATGACCATAGTAGTGACGCAATCCAGGAGGCAGCAAGTTGAGATTATTTTAGTGACTCTGGAGGACTTAGTCTTGGTTTCCTCTGCTTCTGGAGACGTCATCCAGCTGGTCAGTGATGCTTCCATCATTTTAGGACATTTTTCAGGGCCTGGGAGGAGAGCTCCATCTGATGATTGAGACAATGTTCTGACTCATGAACTGGTGTATATCAGGCAAGATTGAAAATGCTAGGACTCTTGCAATCAGCTTCGTCTTACATGTAACTAGCATGAGTCGCAGGTACCCGTAAGAGATACACATCTCTTGCTCCAAGTTGACCAGGCAGGTGTTTGAAGAGACATGAGGATCTCGTGGGGGTGGATATTATATTCTTTCTGACTTTTCTGTCACAACTGTCAGAGGTAGGTAGAGCATATGCCAGAGTTAATTCATTTAACTTGGCTATCTTAGCAGGACGCTTACCTGTAGTGGGTGAGCCATTGGGGTTCTCATTCCTGGAAAAGTAAGCTTAGGAGAGCGATCAGGCCATCTAATCCATCTAGAGCCAAATATACACACACTAGGGGTGTAAATAAAGTTCTATTTCTACTTAGTGGGTGGACACATAATTCTGACCTTTCTAGAAAACAGCACTTTGCAGAATTCACTAATCTACTTTTGTCTTATTCTATGTAAGAGAGCCTCAGATATACAAGTGTTAGACTTGTTAGGACGGTCCTTTACCCCGAATGGGGTAATGTTTACCTTCACTCAAAGGACAAGGTTTAACAAGCAATTTTTGTATCCAGCATTTCCAGATAATTCCAAATTATGTGTGGTGAAATGTTTTAACAGGAATATAACAGTGTATCTAGTGAACTCAGACCGAGATAGTTAGATACTAACAAATGATCATCACGAAGCCCCATAAGGCAGCATCAACACCCACCTTGGGTTAGACCCACTATGGTGATGCAGGAAGTGGGTACTGACATTTCAGTGATTGTACCCACTCAACCAGGGCATCATTTTTTTCTAAAGCCTTCCTTCTAAGTGCCTCATTGGAAGATGTATTAAAGACAGCCAACTGGTCATCAGATTCCACTTTTAAGAAGTTCTATTTCAGGCCAACCACACAGTTGGCATCATTGGTGGTTGGCTTCAAAAGTCTAGCTAGAGTCTCCGGTTCGGATATAAAATAAAAAATGTTTTAACTATTAGGAAGGAAATTGTAAATGCTATTAAGGACACAGAGGCAAGGACTAATCCACCAGTTCCCCCCCACCACACACATGGAACCCTCTCAAATCAACATGTGCCTACATTGGGTATTAGTATAGTGGTGATACCAAGATTTTTGTATATACTTAAGAATGTCTGATTATATGCAATGGTGATTTGGATTGGAAAGTATGGGATCTAATTATTCCTTCATCCCTTATAGTTATGGAAGAGAATAAATGCGGACCAACAAGAGGCAAAAGAATATCAATCCTGAACTGTTCTTCACGCAAATAAAGAGGATAATGTGCCTATGTGTATATACTGTTGTTGGCATTACTTTTGGTTGTTGAGGTCCTAAGTTTTTATAACGTGTTTATTTAGTCATGGGGGTTGCAGTTAATTGTTGGCTGCTGTGATAGTTCATTAAAGAAAATAAAGCATAGTCCTCACCTCCGTGTCCTTAGCAGAATTGAAAGTTCCTTCACAATAGCTAGGAATGTTTACATTTCACTTGTATACGTTGTATTCAGATGAGGTTATTGGGCTGTGTAGAGATGCCTAGCGAAAGTGACTTCCTTTAAACAACGATGCTTTTCAGACTGTGGTGGAGAGGGGACAAGCAGGGACAGAGGCGCGAACAAAGAGCGGAAGCTCAAAAGAACAGCCTCTCTATAGGACCTCCCTACGTTTTCTGAAGCCTGAAGAGCCAAAGCACTTACATATTTTCTGGTTAGACGATAGGCATATGTTCCTTTCCTGTAACACACCATAAAATTGCATGTGTGTAAACAGTTGTCCCCAACTTTTCTGAATGTTCTAATTTAGGTGCATTGCTGTTACCTACGACGGGTTGTACCGCCTTGCACAGCGCCGTCTTGTCTGGGTGCCTGCTTATTAAGGAGCTTCAGAAGAGCAAATTCAAACAAGCATCTGCAATGCAATAGGTCTTGCATTAGGAAAGTTTGAGCTATTGGTATTGTAAATGACCAATTTTTTATTTATGTGTTGGTTTTGAAAATAGCTACATTAATAGCTTTGTCATTTACAATGTCAATAGTTTTAACTTTCGCAAATGTGACACCTATAGCATTTGTAACGCACTATGTGTTGTATTTACATGACTTAGATGTATTGATATTACAAATAACAATGGTTTGTAATTTTTTTAATAATTAATACTTTTAAAAAAGTTATTGTCGGGGGGCGTGGCCAAGATGGCGGGGTAGACGGACGTGTTTGCCGGAGCTCCCGACCCCGACTAAGGCCCTGAGCCCTGCCTGCAGCTAAATTCTCCCCCCCGGAGCTGCGCTGTGCGGCTGAGTGAGCGGGAGAGTCGGTGGCTGCTTGTCCATCGCAGCCTGGCCCCGATACGGCGAGAACTCACTGGGTTCGGAGTGTCGCGCTGCAGACCGGGGCGGACCTGAGCCGGCGAGGCGCCTTCATCCCAGCGGTGCTGTGGACTTCGAGACACCGAGAGGCGGAGACTTGCCTGGACGGTGCGAAGCGGGGCTGATCTGTGCCGGCGGACCGTGGTCGGGGTCCCGATCGTACCTGCACAGCGCTGTGCGGTGGAGCTTCCGCCCTCCCCCAGCGGCCCAAGATGGCGACGGGCTGAGGCCGGGACTTCTCTCCCCGAACCTGCGTGACGACCAGCACCCAGGAGACGTGAGCGGATCGGGGACTGCTGATTCCGCCATCAGGTTGGTGCACTCGGTGGAGACCCGGGCGGATTGCCAGCAGCGAGGACCCCTTGGCTGGCGGCTGGTGCACTCCCCGCCCCGGGACGTTGGCTCACTGGGGTGGGAGCTACGCGAGTGCCCGGCTTTGCGGCCTTCTCCGGGCAGCGCGGAGGGCCGGAAGTGGCGGTCTTTGGAGTTCCGCCCCAGGCGAACGCTGGTGGTGGCGGGAAGGTCGCTTCATCTTTGCGGGCAGGCAGCCCCACGACCCCCCAGCGCCGGCCTGCTTCAGTGCGACCCTGCCAGGGAGGCCCATAGCTGCCCGGGCCACATAGCGGACGTGGGTGCGGCGGCTCTCTCCGCCCCTGCCACCTTGGGAAGCAGCAGAGATCCGGGTGGCAGCCCCCGCCTGCAGGAGCAAGGACTGGGGCTCAGCTTGTGGAGGAGCGGGAGCCGCCTCGAGGAACTGCAATAGTGCGCTGCCGGGAGCCGGGCTGTTGGGGTGCGGACCTTGACCACGGATCCCGAGGCCCTCGACACAGCTCTGGGGCCCGTGTGCCGCGGCCTGCCCCGGCGACACAGCGCCGTAAGAGCCTTAGGAGCAGTTGGCGTCCCGTTTTGAACTGAGAAGCATTACTAGACCCCGGTGGGCTGCGGTCTTCGAGGAGATCGACGCCGGGCCCGGGTTGGAGGCGGACCCCTGGAGCGGTGAGGACCGGTGAGGAGCAGAGGGGTGACGGGCGAGCGAATCGGTGGGGGACCTGCACCATGACCACTCAGAGGGGTGGTAAGCGGAACGATCGCACGTTGCCGGAGATGCTCGGCAGACCTCAGACCAAAGGAGATAAGTCCGCCTCTCCCCCTGGAGCAGCTGGGACCTCACAGTCGGACGCGGCGGTGGAACCCCCGGTCACTAGATCCTTTTTGGAATCCCTATTTGGCACGCTGCGGGAGGACTTCCAGGCACTGAAACAGGAAGTGGCGGGAGAGGTGAGAGAGCTCCGCAGGGAGGTGGACGGACTGGGCGAAAGGGTGGCTACAGTGGAGGGTTCCACCCACAGGCAGGATGAGGAGATTACCTTACTGCAGCAGGAAGTGCTGACCCTCCGAGAACAGCACTTGGACCTCCAACTGCATAACGAGGATTTGGAGAATAGGTCACGAAGAAACAACATACGGGTCCGGGGTGTGCCGTCCTCAGAGGAGAACCCGAATATAGTCACATACCTGCAGGAACTCTTTCGGTCAGTCCTGGGTGAAGGGGATGATTTCCCCATCAGAATTGACAGAGCGCACAGAGTGGGGCCAGTTAGACGGGCTAATGGCCCTCCGCCGGACATTCTAGCGTTCCTCCCGGACTTCCCACTGAAAGAGAAGATAATGGCGGAGGCACGGAAAGCAAGATCACTCACCTTTCGCGATCACCCTGTGGCGCTATTTCAGGATCTGTCCACGCTCACGCTTCAGAGGCGTAAGGCGTTTAAGATTGTAACGGACTTCCTCAGGCAGCACGATACGCCTTACTCCTGGGGTCACCCCTTCCGTATAATTTTCACATGGCGTGGAGAGACTCACCAATTGCGATCCCTACAAGATACTTGCGAAATCCTGGGCATCACGGCGGAGGAGGAGGGATCCCAAACGCCGAGGAGGCGCCGCGCAGCAGACGAGGGATGGCAGCGAGTGTCACGCAGGAGGACGACGGGGGTTTCACGAAGGCCGGGTTCTCCAACTATCAGAGCGGCGCGAGAAGATGCTATCCAGACAGCCTCTGAAGAACTTGGAGGCACGGTGGTGGCGGCACTGACCGCTTAAATGTGCTCCGGGGGGGGTTCACCATAGCAACGCTTCAATTGCTGGCTCGGGGTGGGGGCGACGGATTGGACACGTGTGGCTGGACGTCCACTAAGGTAACATTCCACGGACTGGTCCGCCTGGGCCTGTCTGGGACACTTTCAGGTAGTTATGGGTCAGTTGGGGTGTGAATTGAAGGGTTGGGGGGGGGGGAGACTGGGGTCATTGAGATGGCGGGGAGTTGAAGAAGTTTGGGTGTTGGGTGGGGGTGAGTTGGGGTGTTGGGGGCTTGGGGCCACTCTGTCCGGCGCTCTAGGGGCATACACGCATACCTGTCCTGACTCATGTGCGCCATCACTTACACTCTCTCGGTTCCACACAGTCGATACATTGCGCAAAGGGGAGGGCTCAGACATCTCATGGCGACACTGAAGGTGGTAACCCTTAATGTTAAGGGGTTGAATAATCCTACGAAGAGAAGAGCGATTCTATCGCTGCTTGAAGGCTCTCAGGCGGACATCTGTCTGCTTCAGGAGACCCACCTACTAGCTGCGGACTGTCACAGATTACGCTCCCGACACTTCCCCGCGCAATTCTTCTCTTCCAACACGACTAAAACGGCCGGGGTAGCTATCCTGTTCTCCAAGTCCTTCCGGGGGGAGGTGTTGCATAAACTCGCGGAACAGAAGGGTCGTCTTCTGGCCTATCGCCTCAAGTTGGGGTCCCAATTGTTCACGGTGGGGACAATTTACGGCCCGAACGAACAGCAAGACAGGTTCATGCGCACCGCCCTCGATGACATTACCGCTTCTCCGGACAGGAACGTCATTCTGGGAGGGGACATTAACATGGTCTTTGATTCCTCCGCGGACAGATCTGCGCAACGGCGTCCCCAGGCGGGTGAGTTGTCTCCGGCGCTTAAGGCCCAGCTGGTAGACTTGGACATGCACGATCTCTGGCGGAGCCTACACCCGGCGGACAGAGATTTTTCTTACTACTCGCATGCACACAAGACATACGCCAGATTGGACCACTTGCTGGTTACGGGGCCTGTCCGTGACATGGCCACGGCCTCGGAAATAGGGGTTATCAGTCTTTCGGACCACGCGCCGGTCTCGGGGACTTTCCGGCTCCAGTTGAATGCTGCGAGGCGCGGGGTTTGGCGGTTGCGGGACACACTCCTTCACAAAAAAACGGTGGTGAAGCGGATCGGAGACTCGGTTCAGGACTTTCAGTTACATAATTCTAACTCGGATACCTCGCTCTCAACTCAGTGGGGAGCCCTTAAGGCGGTGCTGAGGGGAGAATTCATTGCAGTTTCGGCTGCGGACAATAAGGACAGGGCGCTAAAACGGGACGAGCTCACTCAGAAGGTACGGGAACTGGAACAGGTTCACCGCCGGACTGGGGCTCCGAGAATTTGGAGGCAGCTCAAAGCCGCCAGAAAACTCTTGTCCTCTTTGGATTTAGATAGAGCGGAGTACGCTGCGCTGAGAACAAAACACGCCTATTACACGGGGGGGGACCGGTGTGGCCGTTTACTAGCGGCTAAACTTAGAGCGGTGCACCAGTGCCGTCGGGTGAAGGAGCTACGGGATACAACCGGGGAGCTGATCACAGATGACGCTGCCGTGGCGGACGTCTTCCGTCGGTTTTACGCTGACCTATACGCTGCAGATGACACTCGGATTGAGGAGCCGGAGGCTTACTTGGATTCGGTGCCCCTTCCGTCCTTGACCCCGGACCAAGCTGTCTATTTGGAAAGGGAGATACGGATTGAAGAAGTGATTGCGGCAATTTCCAAGCTTAAACATGGAAAGGCCCCGGGCCCGGATGGGTACACGGCCCTTTTCTATAAAACGTTTTGCTCGACGCTCGCCCCTATTTTAACTAAGCTGTATAACTCCTTCTCAGACCCAGGGGCTATTCCGCCAGATCTCTTGCAGGCAACTGTGTCGGTGATACCCAAGCCAGGAAAGGATAGGACCCAATGCGGCTCGTATAGGCCAATCTCTCTTTTGAATATAGATTTGAAACTTTACACGGGGATCTTAGCAGCACGGCTTGCGCGATACCTCCCTGGCTTGATTGAACCGGACCAGTCTGGCTTCGTGCCAGGCAGGCAGACAGTTGACAACACGAAGAGACTGGTGCACGTTTTGGAAAAAGCTACGCGTATTCCGGGGGAGAGGATGTTGCTTTCGGTCGATGCCGAGAAAGCATTTGACCGTGTACACTGGCCCTACCTTGAGACTGTGATGGCACGGTTGGGGATGGGGGAGAAGTTTCGTAACATGGTGTTTAATTGTTATAAGTTCCCGTCCGCGGTGGTGCGGGTGAATGGCTGCAGTTCGGGGCGCTTCGACATTGCGCGAGGTACAAGACAAGGGTGCCCTCTATCCCCTCTCCTCTTCGCGCTCTATATGGAGCCCTTCGCTCACAGAGTGCGACGGAATCCGGATGTGACGGGCATTAGGATGGGGGGTTACTCCCACGCGATCAGCCTTTATGCGGACGATGTGATTTTCGCGCTAGAGAACCCAAGGCGGTCATTACCAGCTAGCATGACCGAACTCGAGGCTTTTGAGAGAGTGGCGGGCTTCAAGATGAATGTAGCGAAATCCACTGCGTTAGATGTCTCCCTTCGACCCGAGACTAAGCGCGAGCTGCAGGGGCTTTTCCCCCTCCGTTGGTCGCGGGACCAAGTGCAATACTTGGGGATCGCGCTCGCCCCCACGCTGCAAGCGACGATCACCATTAATTACGAGGCGATGTATACGAAAGTCAAGGAAGAAATGGGGAGGTGGAACAAGGGGACCATTTCTTGGCTGGGGCGAGTGGCAGCTGTCAAGATGACGGTCTTACCACAAATTTTATACCTGTTTCGCGCTCTGCCCTTACAGCCCCCCAAGGGGTGGATTCCACGGATGCAGACAGAAGTGTCCCGATTTGTGTGGCAGGGCCGCGCCCCCCGAATGCGCCGCGCACTTACCACTCTGGCTCCGGAATCGGGAGGATTGGGGGTCCCGGACTTGCGCAAATACTTCCAGGCCTCTCAATTGAGATACCTGGTGGAGTGGAGCAGGCTGGAATCCGACAAGCATTGGCTTTTTCAGGATCAAGCGGTAGCCGGGCGCCCGCTGCAAGACATACCATTTCTCCGCCGATCGCACCGTCCCCCGAATCTCTATGCCTCTTCCATCACACGGGTCCCGTTAAGGGTGTGGGACGCCACCAATCGTGTATTTGACTTCACCACTTTCCCCTCCCCTTTCACACCTATAGTGAACAATCCCGACTTCACACCGGGGACAGAACCTGGGGGCTTTTCGCGCTGGAGGGAGAAGGGTTGTAAGGCACTATACCACATGTACACGACTGACGGGATTGTCCCCTTCCAAAGCTTGAAAGACGATTTCCAGTTGGACGAAACGGACCGCATGAGATATTGGCAGGTTAGGCACTGGGCCCTTCACCCACAGGTCAGGGGATCGGCGGACAGGGAACTGTTGCCGTATGAAAAATGGTTAGTGACGCGCACCTCAGACACGAAACTAATCTCCGATCTGTATAAGCTGCTGCAACGTCCGCCCTCACATTTCCATATTCCCGGCAGGGAGAGGTGGCACAGGGAATTAGGGAGGACTCTTAGCCATAAGGAATGGGAACACATATCATACCGAGCGCGGCATTCAGCTTACCATGTGGGCCTCACGGAAACATTTACCAAGGTCTCTACTTATTGGTACCGCACTCCGGAGAGGTTACACGAGATGAACCGGCTGATTGATGATAGGTGCTGGCGCGACTGTGGGCAGAAAGGCACTCTAACACATATCCTGTGGGACTGTCCAATTATACAGGCATACTGGTCAGAGATACTTGATGAGATTGATGTGTGCTTTGGGATTGAACTGCCCAGATTTCCTGCTTATACCCTGCTAGGCCTCCCTAATAGGTTAATGTATCCTTTGAAATCCCGACGGGGGAGGCAGATTGCGATAATGTTGGGTTCAGCGGTTCAGAACATTTTAATACACTGGCGCACGCCCACTGTTCCCTCCTTGACAGGGTGGCTACATAGGCTGTGGCATGTTCTGGGGATGGAAAAACTCTCTCTCACGTTAGCTGGGGAGGTGGATGGCTTTGAGGAGTTGTGGCAGCCTTTTCATGCACTGCTGTCCACGGAATTCAAGGAAATAACATGCCCTAGATACCTGAGGCTCATGAGGCTTACGCCACCGATGTGAGGAACTGTTGGCGTGGGTTGCAGGGGAGTACTAGCGGGTGGTGCTGAGGAGTGGATGCGTGCTAGAGACTACACCAAGGCTTTGGTTTTACATGACACCGGACGGAGTGGGGGGAGGGACTGTGGGGGGGGGGTTTGTTGGTTAATGGGGGGTTCGATTGGTTTGGGTATGGCTTTTTCGGCCTTTGTTTCCTGCATATTGCAAAGTGTTGGGTCAGGTGCTGGACGGCCCCAGAGGCCGGGACATTTGAACTGCATTCCGGAGATGCTTCTGACGCGAGCACTGACCCTTTGTATGTTTGTCTACCTCTACCACTGTACCTCTCTAATAAAAATACTTTAAACATAAAAAAGTTATTGTCATTTATAATGGCAATAGCTTAAACTTTTGTAAATAACTTTTGTGAAGATTATGTTCATTGTATTTTATTATGACGAAAATCCAAGAACAGAAGTGAAATATTAACATCTTTTTGTGACATTTGTAATAAAGCTTGAAACATTGAGAGAACATATTTGAACCAGTTGTTGTTGAATGGTTGCACAGATTGATGCTGTGGTAGCGCATAGTGATGTTGTGGTGCCCCTGAGTGATGCTGTGGTGCTCCTGAGTGATGCTGTGGTGCTCCTGAGTGATGCTGTGGTGCTCCTGAGTGATGCTGTGGTGCTCCTGAGTAGGGCCGGACTGGGAACCAAAACCGGCCCTGGCAAAGTGCTCGGCCGGCCCCCCCTCCCCACTCGGGGGGGGGGGGGGCGAGGGGGGGTCGGTTTGAGGTGCCGCCGAGCACTTTGCTAGGGCCGGTTTTCGGCCGATTTTGTTGCAGGGCCGATTTTTGCTGCAAAACGGCCCTGTAACAAAATCGGCCCCCAGTGGCTCAAAACCGGCCCCCACCCTTGCGGCGCACCGGGGGATTGCCCGGTGCCCGCTATGGCCAGTCCGGGCCTGCTCCTGAGTGATGCTGTGGTGCCCCTGAGTGATGCTGTGGTGCCCCTGAGTGATGCTGTGGTGGTGCTGAGTGATGCTGTGGTGATGCAATAGAGTGAATGCAATAGATAGAGTGAGGGCGATACATTGATAGAGTGAAGGCGATACATTGATAGAGTGAAGGCGATACATTGATAGAGTGAAGGCGATACATTGATAGAGTGAAGGCGATACATTGATAGAGTGAGGGCGATACATTGATAGAGTGAGGGCGATACATTGATAGAGTGAGGGCGATAGAGTGGTATTGTGTGGAGTGTGTGTTGCATTCAGTAGAGTGTAATTATGTGGTGTGTAATTATGTGAAACTGAGTGGTATTTGGAGTGTATGTTGCATTGAGTGCTGTGTAATTATGTGGCACTGAGTGAGATTTGGAGTGTATGTTGCATTGAGTGCAGTGTAATTATGTGGCATTGTGTGGTATTCGGAGTGTATATGTTGCATTGAGTGCAGTGTAATTATGTGGCACTGAGTAGTATTTAGAGTGTATGTTCCAATGAGTGTAGCCTTGGGCTAAAATTGCCATCACATGGGCCAGCATCCCATAAAATAGACATAGATGTATACAAATGTAAAACACTAATAAAACAAGGATACAAGAGGGGCTACTAGTACTCATAAAAGAGACAGTCCAGGAGAGCGTCTGAAGGCTGAGCTGCATGGGGCGGCCATGGATGAGGCGGAGAAGGTGAAAGAGAGAGAACAGCAGACGAGTAAGTATTCACACCCGGAGACTGAAAATTTAATATTGGAAGTAGGTATGGAGTTTTCAATACCATAACCAGCCTTCAGTGCGGCAATGGCTACGTTACCAAGAGTGATGTCACCAGTGTTAGGAACTGCGTGGCCATGTCCTTTAATCTATAAGGCTCGTGCCTTGCATTTTTATGTGATGCCATCATCGGCCATGTTCATCTGAAATGATTTCCAGGGATGTCATAGTTATTCCTACTTGTGGTTTTGAAAACTGAAAAAATCTTCTCGGTCCGAGGACGCTGGTAAAAATTGCCATGTTCCTGCTCTGGCCCACGGATGAATCCAAAAGAGTTAATGGTGAGAGAGCTCAGAGCCCGTGCGCTGTAGCCCTGGGGGCTCGCTGTAGAACTGTGATGGGTACAGGATAGGGGCGGGGCCCGAAGGCGGATAACAGGGAGGAATGTCTTAGATCGGAAGTTAACAGTGCCCATCCCGCTGAATTTAGAAAGCTGGAGAAACGAAAGTCAAGGAGAGAGGCAGAGAGAAGAAACGAAACTTTGTGGAGGGGTTGGGGCTACAAGAGTAGAGAGAGGCATGCATTAGGTAAGAGAAAGAAACTGATCAGGAGCTGGAGGTAGAAACTGTAACAAGCTCTCGGCATTGCGTGGCACGGGAGCGGCTTCCTTTGAGGTCTGATGGGGGGGGGGGGCAGGGGAGCGGCTTCCTTTGAAGTCTGATGCCGAGGCTGTTTGATGTGCACGTGCTTGGCTCACATAAACTGTATGCGATCCGCAGCTAGGTAGACTTTTCGGACCGCTTACTATAATCTCGACAAACAAGCATTGCTAAAGCAATGCTGTAGGTCGAGACCTAAAAGGAGCGTGTTGCAACTAGTGAGGCAAAAGATATAGCCTCCGTGGTCTTACAGAGGAGAGCCTACAAACTGCTTCCGAAGTGGTAATTAAGCCTGTAGTATCAAGCAAGCTTCCGCTGAGTTAGATATCTCAAACGGTAGGTGGGGAGGCGGATTAGGCATGACAACAGCTGCTGATGCTGTTCTCATAGTGGGAGCTATGGTCATGAGAGTTGTAAAAAAAAAGTTTGTGTATAAAAAAAAATTGTATATAGCACAATTGTGAAAGTAAATTGCATTATGAAGATTTAAAAAAGTGTGTTTGCACAGTTTGTGCGTCAACCTCCTCAATGCATATTACATGGGTAGGAAGGCAATAGATGGCTATACATCAATATGTGGACAAGATTATTTGATATGTACATCACATTCTGAGAATCCATGATGCAAGTATTGGTTCTGTATGATCAATGTCAAGGTCTAAAAAAACAAAAATATAAGAGGCACTCTCATTCTCTGGCCTCTTAGGGTTACATGTATATTTTGATTTCTTAATTGGCCGAATTTTATGACAGGCTTGTTTATTGGCACAGTTCTGAATGCAGACGTGTCTGTGTGTTTGTGGATTCTAATGATTCTACCCCCCACACCGCACCCACCACCCACCAATCATTACTGCAAGCCAGGGAGATCCCCACTTAATCACTATTGGAAGCAGGGGAATTGGGGACAAGCATTTTTTATTATTTTAACTTAAAAATATACAGAAGCCAGAATTTATCAAACAAATACATAAATGGTGAAACGTTTCACTTAATTCACAAATGCAGTAAAAAAATTACATTTTAATTGGAAGGTTGGAGTTTTTCCACTGTTGGGATTTTTCTAAACTCATCGTTCATGCAATAGTCTGTATGATGCACTGCTCCCAAATATCAATCTGGAGATTTTAACTTAATTCACAGAACACTTTAAAATGTTCTGTTTTACACATCGTCTCTTTATACACTGTTACTTTGTTATTAATAAATTTTCCAAGCAGTTGTGGACTTCCTGCTGTTACCTGACCACAGGTTAAGTACCACTGTCCCTTCGTTAAATACATTACCAGGACCACAGCATGAGCTTCTCCCATGCTAATCGGACCGGATAAATCAAGACATGTTTTCTCTGGCATGCCAGGTGAAATGATAGCTTTGGCCATTCTAAGCAAAGTGACATTCTGCTCCTAATAGCAACCCAGTCCTATGGCAACACTGTGTACAGGTATGGGCAAACCAACTCAAATTTGCTGGTGATGTTGTCTTCCCTGGCCTACTAAAAGCTTTGACCCTTAGTTTTTTAGATGCAGTGTGAGACAGACATTTCCCCTTCTACCTCTCCTAAATCTTACACGTCACTGGCAGCTCTTCCAATGGTATACCTATTTCCAGGCTTGGGGATGTCCGAGAAGGCAACAGGGCCGGACTGTAAAAAAAAAAATAAAAAAAAATCAGACGAGCTCTGTTCTTTTCGTCCCTCTCTTTCCATCTATGAAGTCATTCTCTGTTTTTCTGCCCCAAAGCCCAACCTTTGGTGTCTTGGAAACTGGGACATAGGCGTTAACAGGGATCCTGGGCCTTCACAAACCTACTTCCAGTGGCTGCATCTCCACGGGGTAAATGCTACAGAGCAGGGATCATTTCTGCTCCCAAAAACAGGTTAAACAAGCATTGGCATAGCCAATAGGTCTCGCCTTTGGGGCCTTATAAGTATTTTGTTATGCAACACAATATCCTTCGTGCAACATCAACTGTTGCTTGGCTAAACACTTATAAGGTAGGCGCCGGGAAACCCTCAGGGTCGCGCCATATAAATGGAATAAATAAATAAAATAAAGGCAAGACCTGTTGGCTATACCAATGCTTGTTCATTTTGTAATAAAACCCTTTAACTCTTCATTGATCTAGAACTCAGTTATTGAGTGGACCAAATTAATTAATCAATTATATTGTTCTGAGTTTGGTGCTTTGGGATCTGACTTGACGTGGGGACACATTTCCTAAGGAAACTGAGTTTTAACACCATCTACGATCCAAGTGAAATGTGGGAACTCTGTTTTAGGTACATTTTGGAGTGTCTGAATTTTTGGGTGCAGTGTTTTTCCCCCACAGTGACTATCAGGTGGCTTGTATACTGAATACAAATATGTTCTGCCTTATTCTTATCGTTTTGCTTTTTAGACGAGTCACTCCTGGAGCTTCCAAACATTAGACAACATACCTGTTTTTTGTGACCATATATCACATATTGCAGAGTAGTCCGCTCTTGTGAGCTTTGGGATTTTTTGGGGATGTTGTATTTTACATCTTTGTGATTAAAGTCCTTGCATAAGGCATACAACCCCTCAGAGGATCCGCGTGCTGAAAGTCATGAGGGACTTCCATAGCTCTCTATTGAAAGTAGTGAAATAGTGCCCAGAAGCCTATGACCTTTTAATAGAAAATTGTATGCATGTGTCGCCTGTGTTTTTGGATGGCAGGAGTGTACTGTTTGAAAACACTATCTTGGTATATGCTTTTGAATCCCAATGAGAGCTTTACAACACATTCTGGTATGAATAGACAGTCCTTAGAGTTTCCTAATGATGGTATGTATGCCCACTGCCAAGCACGTTTACCATTGCTCATAATGCTGAGTTTAGACTGCCCTGTAGCTTACGGAGGTACAGATTGTGAAAGCACTGCTGTAAATAATCCTGCAACAGCTCTTGCAAAGACAGCTCTGTGAGCTCATTGAATGGCTTTGAATCGGTTGCAGCAGTTCAAGATACTCGTGGTCGAGGACACTAGTGAATATGTGTGTCCATAGACCTATCTATGTTAAAAAATGCACACACCATGGTTTTAATTTAGGGATAGGTATTAAAACAGTCTATCCTGCCTGAAACCCCTCACAGTTGATCTAATTTGTTTGGATCCACTGAAATCCTGTATTTTCCTTGTGAAGGCTCAGCCAATTTTTGTCCATCCATTTCGGACTCTAAAAAATGTGAATGTGCCAGGAGACTAACAGGGCGACAAAATAAAGGCCAGCCAGGGAAAACTATAACAGGATGGGATGGCGGTATGGACAGTACATGGGCCTCCCTCACTTCACTAGCAAGCTGAGAGTTGGTTTGAATTGGGTGTGGCTCTACTAGTGCTGTTGTATGGTGTGTGTATGTATGTGTGTGGGTTTCTGTCACAATGGAGTGGAGAAGTGTGGCTCAATGCTTAGAGCGGCAGACCCTGATGCAGAGGTCTAGCCTGGGACCAGGGTTCAAAATTCCCCGCCTCGGCGGGTCTTGGGCTCAAAAATTCCATGGACCTGATAATTCTCGCCTCGGTGCCTATTCCAATCATGGAGTCCCATTTGCAACTCTGGGCAATAGCTTGCTTAATCTCAACAACGCTAAGGATGCCTGGCCTCCACCTTGACTGGAAGCAGTATCTTCTTTAAGCCTGGAAAAGTTCCAAGTGCCTCATCTGTTCACCCTTTATTTCAGACAGTGTTGTATAACCGAAGTTGGTTTTCAAAACAGATTCTGTTATGGAAGGAAGAGGATGCTGAAGTTCTCCTACAGACAATCCAATGAGTATCCACTTCCTACGGCCATTATAAAAACGTATTCTTTGCCAAAGAAATGTGTTTTTGTTGGTTCAAAAAGTCATTTTGCAGGCGGGCCAGGAAAAGGTTTGCAAACTAAGATGCCATGTGCATTCTTAACAGAGACTTTGTGACCTGCTGGAAGTTCGGTCCGTGACGGGGGCGTGTGGCGCCTGACGATAATTGCATTTCAGCCGTAGCAAATTTGCCAGAGTCGTGCAGCCGCGAAAGTCATCGCAATCGCAAAAATGAACTAAAAAAAGCTGCGAGTGATGCCCACGTGTGTCACCGCAAGTGCTACCTCGCCGGCCCCCAGCTTGCTATTACGTGCACGTGCTCTTGTGTGTGTAATAGCAAGCTGGTGGCCGGCAAGGTAGCACTTTTAAAAGCCGCTACTAATTGTCTCGGCCAGACCAGCACATGCGCTGGATCAGGCGAGTCCTAAAAATAGAGAGCATGGCCAAATGAACAAGAAATGAGTGGGTGAAGTCTTTAGAGGAAGATGACTGAGCAGGACAAGATCTACTATTATGATTAACCTATGCTCACTGGTGCTTCAAGGCCATCTTGTGCCAGATTATATCTGCTGTAATTCAGACAAAGTAAAAGAACTCAAAGCGCCAAGCAGCAGTTCATGAAAGATGGGACTCAATGGGATAACTGTGTGTGACCTCCCCTATAGGCCAGTGGACAATGGACTGCAAAGAATAGCCATAATCTATTTGTGAGCTATGGCGCTACTGGAAGTGAAAGAATTGAAAGAGCAACCCGTCAAGCATTTTAGAGGCAGAGAAATTCATGTTCATCATAGAAGGATTTGCCTTTGTATATGAAGCTGGGCTAGAATGGCATACAGAAGTGGTCTGATCTGGACTAAAGGGCAGGAGCAGATGCCAGGGAACCAAAAGGACAGTGTTCCAAACAGGAGAGCACAGGCTGTCAAGATACTACATGTTGTGGAAAAGTGGGTCTGCTATCTTGCCATTCACTCCACCATTTTGTGCTTCACTCTACCATGTTGTGCTTTAACCTTCATGACTGACTTTCTCGCTGTATCACGAACCCTCTGGAGCTCCACTTTTTGACCTGTTGCATTCCTGCATGGACACTCTGTTCATGCTTTGGCCTGCCACTAACTGACCAGCCTATGCTCAACCATTCGGACATTGAGTTTCCCAGATGTTTATCGTCCTCACCCTGCACACTACGCCCTGCAGGCGTCCTTCAACAGGCCTAATCAGACTTATCTCTGTTTGCTGTGTAATCATACCTCTCACCTTTGCCATGCAGTAGTCCAAACGACAAATATTTATGGACTCAATTGTAATAAGCATGCCTTTCGCCTACACCCTGCGGGGTCCTCACCGTTACCTGTGCTTATCAGATTAACCTTTGTTTGACATGTAATCATGCTATGCCCTGCAGTACCATCTAAATCAGATTGACCTCTGTGTAATTATAATGTTTTACCCATATCCTGCGAAAACCCCTAAAGGCTGCTCACCTGCTGATTTTCCAGATTTACTATTTGTTTAGGAATGCAATAAAAGATTAGTAACACAACTCCCTTACATGCCTGGGGCAGGATAAAGAGTATACAACACGTGAAGTAAGACCATTCTAATAGACTGCCTCCTCAGACAGCTATGGGTGTCTGTTGTTGAGGCACCGCTCCATCTCATGAGATTGTAATAAATATCTTTTCTCTCTGGCTCCAGCGTTGGTCTGTTTGTATTCCGGACCCCAGTGGACTATAGGGTGACCCCGACACCTTTGGTGGTCTGCCAAAAGACCCCCAAATCCAATGAGTTCCAAGAGCCCTTGGCCCTGAAACCTATTGACTTTGGTAAATATTGTATTTCAGGCAAACCATAATTAAAGGGGAGTTAAACAAAAAAATATAACCAGAATCAGAGAAATCAGTCTTCCATATGTGACTTTTTGAATTTTGAATGCGAGTTTTGGAGCTATTGGCATTGTAAATGGCAACACCTATTGCTTTGTATAGCGCGGTGTCCGTGAAGACGCCACTGCGCTCATTAAAGTAAATAATTCAGTATGCTTTTTGTTACGTTAAGTAACTAAGGAAGTACTGTGGGGTGAAGGGAATCGTAGACAAAGCAGTCAGCCATGAAGAAGTAGTGGGTTTTATTAATGGAGCTGGGGAGTTAGTAAAGGCACACCGTAAGAAATTAGGAGACGAGAGAGGGAAAGGAGACGGCTTGTTTAAGGAAGAGAAATGTCATGCCAAGTCACGTTATTTTTCCAACTATTTGTTAGAAGTGCCCTTGTGGGACCTCGGGGACCATTTGTTTTCGTTATAACCAGGCTCATTCACAGTTCAAGTTGCAGAGCCCAGCATCAGGGTGCAAAGCCAGCGGGCCACATATACACAGGCAACTCGAAAGCAAGACCACCACCTGGATGTCACTACCTTGTTCCGAACAGTAGCCGGGCTGTCTCCTGCCACACGTTAGCGCCTGTTTAAAGCGCCAGAAGAGATTTTGCTATGAGCTATCCTCGAGGAGCCAGTAAAGTATGCGCAGCTTAATCCAGAGACATTGTGCAGTTGCATTGCACTTTAAAGTGAAAGTGCTGTCCTCTCCATGCGCCTGTGAGCGTGAGCTCTGTGTCTGTACGGAGTAGTAAACAAAGTAATAAAACACGCCTCGACTGATAAAGTTAGTCATGACAGCCACAAACAAGGCAATCGTGTCTGATGGGGCCGTCCGAAAAGCGGACAGGGTGGTAACCAAAAACCCTGGCTAACAATCGGAAGCAAGGGTTTTACATAAACTATGACACTAGCCAGTGAAAACCATGGGCGGGGCTTAAAGTCCTTTTCAGAAATGTAATCTATCCAGATATCTCTCGCAGGCGAGGAGCGCATGCGCGCTCCAATGCCAGGCGAGACCTAAAAAAACAGATGGCTGCCTACCAATACTAAAAGTGGGAGGGGGGGGTTGGGGCTGCATGGGGAGGAGAGCTTAGTGAAGCAAAAGGTGGGTGAGCAGGGCAAGAGAAAGTAGCCCCTCTGCATACGCTTAACAAGGGTGTGGCTCTAGGTTATAAAGTAGCATAAGCAAGAACTAAAAGTGCTAGAATTCAAAGGGCTTTTCACATAAATGTGCTCTTTCTTCTGCCCAATTAAATTGAGTTCATAACCCCAAAAAGGCAAGAATCTATTGCCCCTGTGCATGACACGAGAGTGCCTGCTCTATGTAGTTCCACTCTTAACAACCCAATATCGGTCCTATTTATTAAGTTAGGAAAAAGGACTAAATTCGGATTGGTGGAATATGAAGAAGTATGTGAGTCGAAGCTCGCATAACAGACTTACGTTGCTGTGATCGGGTCAAGGAAATAGTTTGTATCGCAATTCATAGCCCCTTGTTGCTTGGCAGTGCTGGTTTCAGCTAGCTTGCGAATGGTTTTGGTTTAGAAGCGCTGAAACTTCTTTGTTTATGGAAAGACCTAAATTGTAAAGTGTTGGCCACCAGCTGCAGTTCAGTGCCCCTCCCCCCCCCCCTACATTTTATTTAGGAGCCGTCTTGCCAGGAACAGTTGGATATTTAATTTGTTGTAGTGTTGCTAATTTCTTATTTTATTCTTTTAGTTAAGGTTGCTTTCGCTGTACATTTATCTCAAAGGAGAGTCTCTGATAGCAAATTGGAGTTTACGGACTCCAGTTAACATTTTAATTTGCCCACATGTTTTTTACGCCACTGCCTGGTCATGCCCTCTGCGGACGGTGGGCTTTAGTAAGTGAATGTAAGCGCATCTGCACAGCTGGTGCTAAAGGCAAGCCCACCTGCGACTGGAGTTTCTGGACTCCAGTTAACATTTTAATCTGCCCACCTGTTTTTTTTTACACCACCACGCAACTGCCTGGTCATGCCCTCTCCTCGCGGTGGGCTTTATTAAGTAAAGGCAAGCCCATCTGCGACTGGAGTGTGCCAGAGCCCCTCACTCTGTGGGTCAAAACTGGGCCCACAAATTGTTAATACTCAAGTCCAACCTTTGGATCTGGGTGAAAGGGTAAGACTTAACTATGTTCAATAGGTAATCTTGCCATAACTAATTTGGAGGTGGTAAGTGCTTGCACAGCGTGTGACTCTTATGTGGCCACGTGATTGCTCTGATTTGGTTATGACGACACCTACCGAATATGCAATTGTTAGGCTGTGAATAACACTGGTGGGGGTCTTGTAACAGTTTTTAGGAATCCATTTCAATGTGCTGTGGAGCCCTTTAGCTCTTAATCTTTAGGGGGTGGGTGGGAGAGATCACCTTTAATTTAACAATTCCACTTTTTCAGGAGTGCTCGTTTATCGCCCAGATTAAGTGTTCGTTGTCCTGGGTCAGTTGGTTGAACCCTTTTTAAATTAAGCCTAACTTTACGGCGTTTGTGATTTTTAAATTTCCTGTAGAAGCATCTTCCTGTCGAGAGACAAGTTTGACTAAAAACTTTGAGCCACCATGGTCCTTTTTCAAATTGTTACGTCTCTTGACACACACTGCTGGCCATACTTTGGATCGGATCTTTACCAACAACTCTCACCTGCTGGCTGAGGAAACGCTCCTGTTACATTGGACTGTTGGTTTTTTTTTGTGAACAGTCTGCCCTTTTGACCTTTGTAGAAAACTCTCTCAGAAAATCAAGTAGTGAGACTGGAAAAATCAGTTGGACATTAAACCAGACTGGGCCATGATTGAAGTCCCTGGGTGGCTCTGTACCGCCTTGAACTTAGTAGCTTCTTTTAAAACTTACAACTGCTATAGGGAGATGCCTACTTTGCCCTGGTTTTTGGACATACGTACGTCTGAGGCAAAATTGTTATCGCACTTCAGCTGGCCAAACTGCACCCACACCAGCTAAAAGAAGCACAAACCTATGGAACACCTCCAAATGGGTTTGGAAAAATTCATAAGAGAAATTCATGAAATATTCTGGGTCAAGGTTTAATCCAGGTTTCGTTTTCTAGAACAGCATTTCCTAAACAGTTGGCTACTAACGGAGGATGGAGATTACTTATTTCCTCCCACTGCAAAGTGAAAGGAGTTTTTAAAGTGAATTATGACAACGCAGGAACATATATTTTGCAATACACAACAAATTGTACCTGTAAGCGTCCAGCAGTTAGGAAAGCAAAGATAATATTTTTTTTGTTGCAATTCTAATGTGTGCTGGAAACCATGATTTTAATATGATCAAGACGCTTACCCTGGTGATGCACAAATTATATTCACAGAATCCTAGTTTTCACACGTGCTATATAGTTTTAACAGAAATATGTATCTCGGTGCAAATGTAGTGGCTATTTCAATGGAAAATGTGGTGCCTGTAAATAATGCACCACCAAACGATGGTTTTGTCGCATTCAAAAACTGCGGTTCTTGTCCCTTAAAGGAAGGTGGGTTCTGAAAGTTAGTTAAAAAAAGGGTCATGTTTGGGAACCACTGCTCTAGATGTCAGGTAATATATATTCATGACTAAATACATCTCCCAAATTTTCTCTGAATCCCATATTGGCAGTCTAACCCTACTCGCTTATATTTTAGAACAAAGTTGTTCTCAAAACAAATGTGCATCCGCTTTCTCATTCGCAATTCAAATGAATTTGAATTCTCGCAAATAAGCATTCCTGTTGGTCTTTTCTCTGCTGGTTGGCCAGCTGCACTTTAGTGAATGTCCCCCATGTCTCAATAAAAGCTTTGCAATACTGATACTTTTTGAACTGTTCACTTCAGTTAGGCCGTGTGTAGCTTTGTTGAAAGAGCTATTGTATACGATACTTGAAATCTTATTTGCTTGCTTTTTATTCAAAGGCTCTCATTTCTGTGCTTGTCCCTCCTCTCAAGCATTGCTATTTCCCATGGGGTTCTAATTTGATAAGTTTTATCCTTCCACCACTTACCATCCGGGAACTACTTTTCTTTCAGCACTATATTCTGCATCTAGCCTGCCTGCTGCTCTTCTCTCCCACTCTTTGGCAAAAAAGATATGACTCATGCCTGAAGGAAGTCTTGTGGATTTTTTGGGGTAGTCTTAGGATAGGAATACAGTAAGAAGCATGTACTTAAATCTGTGGTTTGTTGGGGAGGTATTGGTAGACAATTGCTTCCCTTCATGAGTGTCTAGCTGTAAAAACTTCAGAAAATCAAGTCTACACATTAAGGGGAGTAAAACCATCGTATTTAACGGGTGACTGATGACAATGCCTTTTATTTATGTTTTGATCATCAACACAAATAAAAGGCAGTCATTTACGATGCCAATTGCTCAAACTCTTGTGAATGTGAGACATATTTCACTTCAAAGAAGCGGCCGCTGCATGGAAAGTGTAAGCATGCATGGCACACTGAATATTGCAGGAAAGCATATTGTGCTTGCATCAGGAGAAATTCATTAAAGAAAGGGGTGCTTAAAGACTAAATAAAATCTACTGTGGAACAGAAGTAAGAGGGCCAGTACTAATAGGAGGTATTAAGGAGGGACTAACAAGCCTATTAACGAATCAGAAGCCAGTGGAACAGAAGTAAGAGGGCCAGTACTAATAGGAGGTATTAAGGAGGGACTAACAAGCCTATTAACGAATCAGAAGCCAGCTTTTACAAAGGACAATGAAAAATATGGACAGAGCTTAAAATCCATACTGATTACAGCCTTGCAGAGCAGTGCATGCGCTTACCAGGCTCGCCCTAAAAATGGGATTACAAACTAGTTGGTGTGGAAGCACGCCACTACGAAAAGCAGTGTATGAAACTACATAAACAGTGATGGGAACCCTGCTGTAGTCATGGGCACATTATTAAACTCCCTCTGGGTTACTGTTGCTTAACTTGGTAGCTGTTTAAATCTGCATATGGGGTTTTAATATCTCAAGAAGTCGCTGAACATTGTGAATCAATCAGGATGAAGATTAATAACGTCTTATTGACTTTAAAACACTGCACAGGAGATATTAAATAGTCGTGAGGGCCTTTGGACAGAAACAGCGAGAATAAGGGACACAGGCAGTTTAGCTACAAGGATATCGGGTACAGGCACAAAAAAAATACAGTTGCTCTGAAAGGGCAAAACGAATTGGAAAACTGGATAAGTTCCACTGCACTCCTGAAAGAGGCTTCCAAGACCTTCTAAATCGCCCCCCCACCCGGCCAATATAAATACATCTTAAACTGCTGAAACACAAAGGGCAGGAACCTTACTGCGTATGAAGTATTTATCCTCAATTGGATACCTTATCTAGTCGCTAACTTAAAAATCTCATGACACTAGACAGCTATGGGGGGTATAATACATGCATCATGCTACTGCTGTTACACAAAACAGGATCATGTTTTGTAATATTTCTGTGGCTAGCATGTGCGAAGGAAGGTGGGCGTGCAACTGGCTCTGACAGGGCCAGCTGAAATGTATATTCTCTTCAATGCATTCGGATTACTAGCATTTTAACATGAGCTGTGATGTGAATCAAATGTGTTTTGGTGTGTATTTATTCGGTCTCCAGAACAGCAGTCCACACACCTCACTTAAAAACAAGTATTGACAAGGTCAATCGTCTGGTATTGGTTGTAAGCCTCTTCACGTTGTCAATGGTTTTGTCACGCAGTCCAAGTGAAAGACTGATCTTTCACTTGGGAGTGCACGACAACACATGCATTGACATTCACCTACAGTGAAGGTAGCCAATAGCTGTGAAGAGGGCATAACGCGTATATATATATATATATATATACACACACACAGCCAAAGTTAACAGTAGACGAAGCACTTGTCCCACCAGTAACAGCGTTATGGAGCCGAGTCCCTTGTCACTATACCGGGCCTCCATTTTTCCAGCCACTTAGTTCCCCGGCACAGTGCGCCACGCATATTTCAGTCACGTATTTAGTCTTCTACCATGGAAGTTACTAATGCTTGGTGCTGTTCTATCCAGGTCTCAATTTTGAATGCATCACGAATTTTCCTTCAACCCCTAGTGGTCCAGGTTATAAAACGAAAATACATAGCCAACAGATTTTAGTCCCCCACAATTACTTCGGACCATAGAACGACCTACCTCCGCGTTTTGTTTTATATCTGTGAGGTTTAAGAAATGTAAAATTCGATATTTGTGAGAAGGGTAAATGTGTTTTATTACGGGCGAGCAAATACGTGTTTATTTTACGATTTGCTATGTGTGACTGAGGCTGTGGATCTTCTCAAAATAGTATACGTACATTTTGCCAGCTAGGAAATCGTTGTTTTTTAAAGTTTCGTAAGATTGAGCCTTTTGATGGGTTTAGTAGCAGCACATCCCTGCTGTAGTAAATGCACAAGCAGGCAAAGCAGCTCAGCGAGGACTGCTATAAAAACCACTCCTCCATTCTGCAGCACATTATTCTCACTCTGCATGACTAAGCAAGGAAGACGTGTGGCCCCGGAGCTTTTTACTACCTCCCGAACAATGCATTTTACAGATCACTGCTACTGGCTACCTTCACCACAGGTGGCTGTATTTTGGTCTTTCACTTGGAGCGTAAAAAAAGGACCGACAACGCAAAGAGGCTTGCAGTCAAAGCCAGGCGGGTTGTCTTTGCCAATGCTTGTTTTTAATGTGAGGTGAGCGAGCTGATGTCTTGACGTTTTAAGTCCACATTACGGCCACAGCCAGTGTTAAACTACCAGTACTTAGCATCGCATTTTCAAGAGGCCTAGTTCTCCTGCACGCAGCGCAATGAGGAGACAGTTAAACCAACAGCTTCCTCCCCACTATGGTATTGTTCTAAATATTTGGGATAAATCTCTAGCCATTTATATTTAAATCAAAAATTCAAATAACAGTGAAAGAAGGCGAAACAGGAATGAGTCAAATACAGTACATTAATATTTCCTCTTTTATTATATAAATATCAGTGTATCCTTTACTGTAAGAATATAAAATGTTTTAAGAGGATTTTGTGTACAAATTCACAAACAAGTACAATTCGCCTGTAGGGATGTGATGTGGGGAACCTTTCAATGGTTTGGGCCTTTACGGTTTACAAACACAAGGGGGGTTGGATGTTCTTGAAAGTCCAGGTCACTCGTCCCTTTACCGAAAGAAAAAAAAATCGCTATGTCTGATCCACAGAACAAAGTGGGAGGCCGAGAAACTGCAATACTCTCTCTCCATCACGTTACAGCCCAGGGCTTAATGTTCTGTTCGCTCCCCCCGTCATTTCTGTTGAAGACGTGGGGCGGTACTTGCATATATAAAATGTAAAACACTGGTTCGCCAGCACTTGCATTATTGGAATACGTACAGCCCAGTTCTGTGTGCGCACAGTTGTGCTATACAGGGTCCAAAGTACACTTGGGGTCCCCTAACTATAAAGAGGGAGGCACACGAGCAGAAACTCGACCCACGGGGGAAATCCTTCCAGTCTAGGCACAATTTATCAATCTCAAAACATCCCTCTTTAAAAAATTAAAACGGACTTTCCTTGAAAAAGTAAATTAAAAACGAGGTAGCCAGACGCAATATATTTAGCATAAATGTCTTTGAAACGTCCACTCTAACAGTGACTCGATTTTAAAGAAACGGAAACACGGTGAACTGTTCCACCTTGTTATTAAGCAGTTACAAGACGGTAGTAGGTGTGTACTGTAAGGGGCAGTACTAAAAAAGAGTAACATGGCAGTAAAAACGAAAAAAAAAAAAAGAGAAGTTCTGCCATAATATTTTGCTCTTTGTAATTAAACACTTAACTCCACCTTTTAACCAGTTCCACAGATTTAGACAGTACTGGTGTGCTGTTCACTGTCGACTGCTGAAAAGAGCCAATACAGAAGTACAAAACTCTTGTGGCAAGATGCGCACTTTAACCAAACAACGTGAACGGGAAGCAAAAGAAACAAACCTAAATGCCAAGTTACACAACCACGCATGAAAACGGAAATTGAAAGCCAACGCTTATTTGCATTGGCTTACAAGCCCACATGTCCATTCGTCAGTCAAAAGAAACAACCTAGCTTAAAAGCGATCACAAAAAAACGCTATTCTGACCAACAATCCTGTCACTTCTGCAGGATATTGCCAAATACACAGTTTGATTTTAATGCCACTGTATCCAAAAATATATGACTGGTGTGCATTGGGTTCGATCTTAAGATTCAGGGTTAGTTTGGCGGGTGAATTGGCCACATTTACAGTTGCTTATGAACAAAAAGCGAATTGTCTTATTGCATGGGCGACTGTCAAGTTAATAAGCACAGAGTAGTACAGGGTGGTACGTGTCTATTTCAGTGCGAACTGTCAAATAAAGTCAGTTATAAAACCTCGAACTAATGTTCATTGTCACCAGTGGGGAGAAAGTGAAAGGTGCTCGGGCGCACGTATCGGGTATTACAACGTCTGTGGTCCCATATACGCAGTCCACGGTGAAGTTAAGGCGGGGGAGGCGCAGGCCGATTGGGAATGTGGTTCATTTCGAGGGCTGGGGCTTCGGCCGCGCCACCGCTGGCAGGCGAGCAAGGGCATAAGTCCATGAAGTGTCCCGTGCGACCTCACCTCACCTTCTCGCTCTCAGTCATCTGCCAGAGGCCCAGGTTGAGCACCTTGAGGCAGGGCAGCTGCGTGATGCGCTCCAGGCCCCGCTTTGTGATGCGGGTGCAGCCGTACAAGTCTATCCCCGTGAGCTGCGAGAGGTGGTCAGCGATCAGCTCCAGCCCCTTGTCCGTAATGCGCACGCACTGGCCGATGTTGAGGGTGCGCAGGCCGTGCATCTGGCGAACCATGCGATTGATGCCGTCGTCGCTGATATGGCAGGAGCAGAGGGACAGCGACTTGAGCCCATCCAGCCCCTGTGCTATGTAGGCCAAACTCTGATCCCCCACCTTGTCGCAGAAGGAGACGTCGAGGCCAGACAGGCGCAGGCTGCCCATCGCCAGGTGCATGAGCCCCGTGTCGCTGATGTGATCGCAGGAGCGCAGGTTGAGGGAGCGCAGGGCCGACATGTGCGAGAGGTGCAGCAGCCCTGCGTCCGAAATGCCCCCGCAGAAGCTGAGGTTCAGCACCCGCAGCCGGCTCAGCCCTCGGGAAACGTGCTTGAGCGCCAAGTCGGTGAGCTTCTGGCAGTCCTGCAGGGTAAGCTGCTCCAGGCCCAGGCAGCCCTCGGCCGCGCTGCGGGTCATGCCGGCCAGGTGGCCGATGCCCACGTCCGAGACGTGCCGGCATGAGCGCAGGTTGAGGCTCTTGAGGCCGCGCAGCCCCCAGGCCACCAGCAGTAGGCCCGTGTTGGTGATGTTGCTGCAGCCGCCCAGCTCGAGCACCTCCAGCCCCTTGAGGTACTGCGCTATGCGGCCTAGGCTGCTGTCCGTCACCTGCTTGCAGAGGCTGAGGTTCAGGGCCCGCAGGGAAGGCACCTCCTGCACGAAGGCGTGACCCAGGCCGTTGTCGGTCAGGTTGTAGCAGCCGCTCAGGTTCAGGCTCTGGATGTCGGGCAGGCCCTGGATCACGTAGCTCAGGCTCCGGCGGAGGCTCAGGATCTGCACGCGTCGAATGCCCCGTGCCTGGAGAGACGGGAAGAGGGACGGGTTGGCGCGGCGCAGGTGCAGCTTGGCCTCCACGCCGCGCCACACCGACTTGTGGTAAGCGGCGTCGCGCCAGGCCGCGCACACCTGCGCCGCCCGCCCCTTGTCGCGCACATCCAGGTAACCGAAGATCATGGCCAGCAGCTCGGGAAAGAGGCACGAGATGTGGGTCTCCATGGCGGCCTCCGGCGGCAGAATCTCTTCTTCGGGCCTAGGCCGCGGGCGCCGCTTGCAGCAGCCTGCACGCTCGGTCTCGCATGCCGTCGGCGCGGCCACGGCGCCGGCTGTGGGGGCGGCCGTGCGAGAGAAGCGTCTCTCCCGAGGACTTCCGGTGAGCGGCCTTAGCCCCGCGGAGGCCCGAGTTCACGGGTCCCGGGCATGGTGTGCAGATGGTGCGCTGGTAATGTCTTTCGGTAGGGACGGAGGCTGCCTCGGGCCGGCGGCGGATACTCTTTAAAGGCCCCTTTCTTCGTTTCCACTCCACTCCGCAGCCGTTGCTCTCGTCGCGGCCGTTACTGCTGCGTCTCGCGGCGCATTCACGCCCCGCCCCCTCTATTTTCGCGACGCGCTCGTGCACTCACGGCGCGGCCTCGCGCACCAGCTGGAGAAACTGGGGGGGCCTCGTGAGCTCTGCCTTTGTTGTGTTTCAAAACTGGCTTCCGAGCTGCCCTATCTTCTGCCTGTTGAGAGAGGCGAGGAAAAGAGGCTGTAGGCGGGAACTAATTCCGTCGAGATGGAAAGCGGACTGCACAGAAAGACCTCGTTGCGTCTTACATCAGCACGCCGATCGCCATAGACTAGGTGTGTCTCCAATGAGGGCGACGATAGGTCCATGATCTGTTGTGAAAACATGCACTAAGGTTTGCCGAAATAAGCTGAACCCGGTAAAAATAAGCGCCAAACCAGTCGGACTTCAGAAGAATCAGGCGCTATATACAAAAATAAAATACATAAATCAACCGTTTGCTATTATGAGCCACGATTTTTTTATTGTGTTCTACAATACCCGATTTATATCGTTATCTTTCCGTGCCCTGGCCTTGTTATTTGTGTTTAAGTTTTGTTTTCTCTTCCCGCTTGTCATAGTCATCAGTTTGTTTTACCTTCACACCGTTTTGTTTTTTGACTCATTTGTGTGTTATTTTTTTTCTGTTGCCCCATTGTTCTTAGTTTATTTGTGTGCTTTGATCTTATTCCACCCACTTGTTTAGTTTTACCTGTTGTGGTCCATGATTTTTGCTTCCATTGAAAATAGTTTTGTTTAGAATTTTTTTCATATTCTTTTTTCTCGTGATGCTCTAGTGCACTTTTTGACTGCTCACAGGACAGCACATCTTCAATCACTACTCTATCACATCCCCTGCAGTTCTTAATAACGCTGTCATATTTCTATTTATAGAGGCACTTGTTTATCATCTGTGAACATATTTTAAGTACATCGGTTTTTTTTCACATCATCCTGCTATTTTCTTGAATTTGGAACACAAACACCCAAACATGGCTCCGAAATTTATATTGCGTATGCCTTGGTAGCTGGGCCTGCCTGAATATTTCTAGTTATTATTGCTTTTATTGATTAGAATTTGTAATAGCACACAATCACATTCCTGCCAAGCGTCACGCAACACGTGTGACGCCCACGCATTTCAGTGCGGTGATCCGCATCACCGCACTGAAACGAAATGTCACGCATCATGCTGCCAGGCGAGCCAACTGTCACTGTGACTGTCACTGTGCCCGTCAGTCACTGTGGCTCTCTCTGCTGCTCGAGGTGCTGCCTGTGTCCCAAACAGTTAACAGCACAGACTCCCTGCGCAGCTCTTAGCCGGCGCTACAATGTATCGAGTACTGCGTCACGTCCGGCCGCCAGGAACACAGGAAGTTAGTCGGCGGGGGAAAATCTGGAGTGAGCGTGCAGGCTGCCTCAGTTGCTCACACTCACATCCTCTCATCCATCATGGCTGTTGGCACCAGGCCGGCCGGGCCGGCCGCAGGGGGGTCCTGACCGCCGGCCGCATCATGTGCAGCACGAGCCCACAGCCGGCGAATGTCTCTGGGCTGGCGCGGCCTCTACCAGCACAGGCTCAGACACCCTGCAGCAGGCCTGCACTGAATGAGTCGGGAGGCAGCGCTGTGCGTGGTTGGATTTCCGGCAATTGGCTCCCCTGCGCACTATCAGTGTTGGGAGTATAGCCAATGAATGAGTGGCGGGTAAATTATACTCACGTTTATTTATTTTTATTTCGTTGCAGATTGAGAGTGTGTGTGAGGCTTTCCTTCTTAGGTCCATGTCCGTGACACGTAATTATTGGAAATGCACGCACTCTGTGTGCTAATGTAAAGAAGCCTTTACAGGTTGTTGGCGCGCGTGACTAGCACCCCCTGTTTTGCTATCTAGTCAGGAAGGCATCACTGCTGGTTAAGGTGGGCCCGCGGTCGGAAAACAACACCCATCCCTGACGCCTAATGTGCAGAGGATCACAATGGGCAGACTTTCTATGTCAAATTGGCGTACTCCGCAAGAGTGGGGCCGATAGCGCCTGTCAGGTGATTCACTGTTCAGCGTGAACAGACTGTCTGACAACGCAGCAGGGTCCGGACTCGTCGCAGGCTGCAGCAGCATGATTTGGGTTCTTTTTCTGCCAAGACCTGGGCCCCCAGGAACAGCTGCTACCAGTAGGGTGTTTGAACTGTCCTCCCTGATCTCCACAGAGGTACACTTCAGTGCAGCCGGACGCTCTTTGCAGCACAGAGTTGTAGGGCCTGGCTTTCTGTGAAGGTTACTGCAGGCTTTCCTCAAAGTGCAGGGTCGACCGTTTCCCATAGTGTTTATGTTGTTTCAACTTCTAAGGTAGGAACAGTTAAAAAAAAGAAAATAATAGAGTACTGTTTGTTACAACTGTTGTGGTGCAGGGGCCAGTGCCTTGCGTTATAGGCCAGGTTTCCCTCTAATGAATGTGTTTTCAGTTGGCTTTTACTTTATGTCATGCAGTGCAGAGGCCCGTGTGTTCTGTGTATTTATAAGCAGTTAAAGCCAGTGCTAGGACCGCTTACTTTTGATTTGCTGGTTCCGCCTGCTCGTGAGTATGACATGGGAATCGGTCCTTTTAACTACGACGAAGTGGGGCTGCCTCTCTCCTCAGGTGCTGTGTTCAATAAAAAACACTTTATGCTGATTCTTGTGTGTCCAGGAGTTTTCGGGCAACAATTCAAATCATGCCAACATAACTCTGTGAATAATGTTCCTGCTGGAGGAAGATCGGTGTTTTGTATAGTGGCAGTTTTCCCCTTCCTGAAGCAGCACAGAGGGTTAATGTGCCTGCTGCAAAGAATGTGTACATGCAGATCACTAAAGTGCATTTTATGTAGGTAGCTCAGTGGGTTACTGATTTTTTCACAGAGATCCTTTTCTTAATCACACTTTATAGGTTACAATACTAAATTACCATCCTAATATAGCACAATTACTTATGAACTGCACCGAAGGGTCTGTATTCAAACTGCGTGTTATGGGTTAGAGCTGAGTGCTAATTTTTCCCCTCAGGATTTCATTATCCTAATGTTGGTAAAAGGTTTAGTTCGGGTAGAAATATATTGTTTTAAGTAAAACCAACCACTGTGGTACCTTTTAAATCATGAGTTTGTGCTTTTCCAGACTAAACACTCTTAAAATATGCTGCTTACTAGTATGGATGAAATGTGATTCTACAACTTGTCATCCTCACTGTTTTATGTAACATATCATTAAGACTGATTTACACACATATGATTGTCTGTCTATAATGTGTGCATGATGTAAAGTGCTCTGATACCCCAGTAAGAGGAGTGCTATAAAATAAATGAAAACCATGAAAGAGAGCGATTAGTGCCTTTCCATTTCAGGTGCTTTGTAACAGTTTCTCACTGCTCATATGGGTGTAACTTCTGATATTTATCTGTCTCCATGGACTTCATTGCTTGATTTTACTCGCGAGAAAGTGTCATTCTTAAGTGTCACACATTGGTCATTGAATGTCACTCATAAGTACACTGAAACTATGAAAATGTCACACATAAGCAATCTCAAACCTTGGCAGCTATGCAATCAAGAGTGTTGGCATGCATGCATAGCCGCAGCTTTCTGACCTAATCCTAAAGCCCCGTAAAACTGCCTTAGATAGTAGATTTAGGTGCACACTGACTGACCCCAATGCTGGTGCGTGGGTGGCTGAAAGAGGCACAAGGTTTTTAGGTCTCGCTGAGTCAGCGCATGCGCTGCTCTGCGAGAAATTTAGTGAGTGGCTTTTTGGAAGTGCTACCAGAGGCTTTAGTTGGCCTCAAGCTTGCGTTCACGCGCGCAGCCGCCATGTGGGTTTCTGTCAAGGCTCATTAAGCCTTGCGTGCCTCTCTCTTGGAATCTCTTTGAAAATTCCATGCGCCTTCTCCTTGTGTTATCTGTGCCTCTCCTTCTGTTATCCCTGGCGTGAGCGGCACCCTGTTTCTTCTTGTCTTTCTATTCTCCGTCCTCTTTGGTTCTCTGTATCTCTCCTAACCTGTGATCTTCCCTCTCTCTCACCTTTATCCCACCCCCTGCACTTTCTTCCTGCACACCGTCTTTCATAACATTTTAGTGTCTCTCCGCTGCTTTGTGAACCTTCCCCTCTTCACCACGTTCCTCCCCTTTACCTCCTTTTTGCACTTCTTATCTCACTTTTCTTTCATGGCTCCGTTGTGATCCCTTCTTCCCTCATTTTTCGTCCACCTCTCCTCTGCTCCCCTTCCTCTTACTACACACCTTTCCTATTGATCCCTGTCTTCCCTTCAATCCTGTCTCACCCCGCGCTTCTCTACATCTGTCGTTCTTTCCCCTCCAGCCTCAGAATTCCTTGAGCTCCTTTTTTTCCACCTGTTCTCCTTTTCGCAGCTTCTCCTTCCACCTTCTCCCCATGTCACCCACTCTCTTAGCCCCCCTCTCTTTCACCTCCTCGCCCCCCTGAGCTCCCCTTCTCTCCTGCTCATCGGCCTCCCCTTGTCCCCCTCTACATATTCCTGTTCCCCATGGCCCCCACCTGTTTCCCCGCTGCTGACCCGCTCTCATCTCGCCCTGTACCCCCTTCTTGCGGCCTCTCGGCACACCCAACCTCTTCCTTCCTGTCACATATGCTCCCTCTAGCCTCTCTTTTTCAACGTTCCTCGATATCTCTCCAAGGCCTTTCGCTCACCTACTTCCTTCTTCCCCCATACCTCATTTACCCACCTTCTCACTGTCTTACTCCCTGTCTGCAGCGGTTTCATCTTCAGTCACTTTCTCTCACGTCTCCCCTTTTCACAAGCCCTATCCCTGTCTCTCTCTCTCTCCTGAATGCCTTCTTTTTCTAAGATATTTACATCTCTCTTACTCACCTGGCTCCTCTCTTAACTTTGTGTTGCTACCTCCCCTCCCCACTCCTTTACACCCTTCTCACCTGTATCCCTCCCTGTGCCGCCTGCCCACTGTCACACCTGTCTCCTGTTTCTCTTCCTCTCTCTGCTACATTCACCCCTTCCCACCTTGAAACTCTTCTGCTCGCCCTTTTTCACCAGAGCCCCCTTTTGAATCTCTCTGCGCCCTCCCTCCTTTCGCGCCCACTCTCACCCCCTTCTCACCTTCTGTCCCTTCTATCCCACCACACTCTCCCCCACCTCACCTCTATCCCTAGTTGTGCACCCCCACCTCCCCTCCTCTCGCTACCAGCAGAAGTTGCTGCCCTCATAGGGGCCCCTCTGACTTTAACCCTGTGCGGCCGCCGCGCGGGCCCCCTCCAGCTCGGGATCGGCTACTTCCCCAGTGAGACCTGCAGAGAATGAATTTGGGGTCAGTGGTTGCCAAGGACACGTCTCCTTGGTAAACACGCTGGCTGTGATGAGAAGCTTCCAGCCATGTGTGGCCCGCGCGACTCTGAGAACGGGTGCATGCTATATGCAGAGCATGTCCTCGCTAATTCCAAACCTGCTGCCTGGCCCCTACCGACCACACACGCAACCTGGGAGTCATCCTCGACTCAAACTCACCATGACCAAACAAGTCAACGCAGTCTCCTCCACCTGCTTCAACACCCTCCGCATGCTTCGCAAGATCTACAGATGGATCCCGACAAACACGAGGAAAACAGTCTCCTAGGCCCTAGTCAGCAGCAGACTTGACTACGGAAATGCCCTCTATGCCGGAGCCGCGTCCAAGCTCATTAACAGACTACAAAGAATCCAGAACGCCTCCGCATGCCTAATCCGCGACGTCCCGCGCCGCGACCACATCACCCCCCACCTGAGGAAACTGCACTCGCTCCCTGTCGACAGAAGAATCTCCTTCAAGCTCTTGGTCCACGCACACAAGGCACTCCACTAAACCGGCCCAGCCTATCTCAACAGTCGACTCTCCTTCTACGTACCCAACAGGAAACTCCGCTCCGCTGACCACGCTCTGGCCACAGTCCCGCGCATCAGTAGAACCACATCCGGAGGCAGGTCCTTCTCCCAATGCGCCGCCAAGGCCTAGAACACCCTCCTCCTCAACCTACGACAAATCGAAGACCTGCTGACCTTCAGGGGACGACTCAAGACCTGGCTCTTCGTCCAGTAGCAACAGCAGCACCCCCTCTCCCACCGCACCCCTCTCAGCGCCTTAAAACCCTCACAGGTATGTAGTGCGCTTTACAAATGATTGATTGATTGACTGCTGCTATTTAGAGGCCTCAGCACCATCATAATATATTCTGAGGCCCCAGACACCGCCATGCGCGGGAGGAGGCAGCCGCTGATTTCGATACCGCGTGTAAAGAGCACTGATGCAGTCACGCCTTGATACAGACACTAAAGGACTGCCAAAGGGACTCTTTTCCTCAGACCCTGCGCTTTGACTGCACCGATGCTTGTGCTATAAAATCTTTGCATAGGTTTTTTGAAGCTAGCTTTTTGTGTTTTTTCATGTCAGCTGACGCATTTGAAATCATTAGTTGGTGGCGAAGACTGGAGCTACTGTGTTTTCTCTTTCCCATAACACTTTATTTTAAAACTTCGAAACAGGCACTTGTGACCTGGGACCATGCATAGTTGTTTGTATAGGGGTCCGTAAAAACTGCTGACAGGCCTGGTGCTGCTAGACGCTCCTCGTTCTCTGCCTTGCACCCATCTCCATGTCTGCCTTTCACCCATCTCCACCTTGCACCCTTCTCCCCCTCTGCTTTGCACCCTTCTCCCCCTCTGCCTTGCACCGTTCTCTAAATCTGCCTTGCACCCTTCTCCCCCTCCGCCTTGCACCCATCTCTACATCTGCCTTGCACCCATCTCCACATCTGCCTTGCACCTTTTCCCCCTCTGACTTGCACCCTTCTCCCCTTCCACCTTGCACCCATCTCCACCTTGCACCCTTCTCCCCCTGCGCTTTGCACCCTTCTCCCCATCTGCCTTGCACCCTTCTCCCCCTCCGCCTTGCACCCTTCTCCCCCTCCGCCTTGCACCCTTCTCTACATCTGCCTTGTACCCATCCCCACATCTGCCTTGCACCCTTCTCCCCTTCCACCGTGCACCCTTCTCCGCATTGCACCCTTCTCCCCCTTGCACCCTTCTCCCCCTCTGCCTTGCACCCATCTCCCCCTCTACCTTGCACCCTTCCCCCCTCCGCCTTTCACCCTTCTCCCCTCCGCCTTGCACCCTTCTCCGCTTCAAACCTGCACACTTCTCCACCTTGCACCCTTCTCCCCTTCCGCCTTCCACCCTTCTCCACCTTGAACCCATTTCCCCCTCTGCCTTGCACCCTTCCCCCCCTCCCCCTTGCACCCGTCCCTCCCTCCAACCTGCACACTTCTCTACCTTGCACCCTTCTCCCCTCCACCTTTTATCCTTGTCCCCTCTGCCTTGCACCCTTCTCGCCCTCCCCCTTGCACCCTTCTCCCCCTCCGCCTTGTACCCTTCTCCACTTCCGCCTTGCACCCTTCTCTGCCTTGCACCCTTCTTCCCTCTGCCTTGCACCCTTCTCCCCTCTGCCTTGCACCCTTCTTCCCTCCGCCTTGCACCCTTCTCCCCTCTGCTTTGCATCCAAGCATTGGCCTAGCCAATAGGTCTCGCTTTTGGGACCTTATACGTATTTAGTTAAGCAGCACAATATCATTGGTGCAACAACACCAATTGTTGCATGGCTAAACACTTATAAGGTCCCAAAGGCGAGACCTATTGACTATGCCAATGCTTGTTATTTTTAGCATGTGCAAATCACTGTAAAGGAAGTTTAGGGTCCAGAGTTATGATTTTAAACATCTGCAGTCCTGTGCGTAACAATAAGTTGAGCTTGGCCAGGTCGACACACAAAGTGGTTGAGGTTGGCTAGGGCAAAACTGAATACTTAAGGGGAGAAGGGGCAGGGCCAGATTTAGAGGTGAGTAGGAAGCGAACACAGGATAATTGGATGGGACAGCCCTGTAGCATAACTGTCACGGTTTTGGATCTCTATGTGTGACATTTTCATAATTTCAGTGTAATTATGAGTGACATTTCAATGACAATGTGTAACACTTTCTCGCAAGCAAAATCAAGCAATGAGGACGAGGGAAGCATATAAATATCAGAAATGACACCCAATTGAACAACAAGAAACTCCAAAATCTTAAAATTGCTCCAAAGCACCAGAAATGGAGGTAGTAATCTAGTGCCCTTGTAACCTAAGAGGCGACCACCCAACAACATCATCCATGAACAGTGAGTTACATCATAAATGCCGGTCTCCTTAGTGAGCACCCATTCTGAAAGGCAGCTGCCTGATCGCGCCACTCTGCCATTAATGCGTCTAACACACACTCAGGGTGGCCGCTACTTACTTGTTCAACACTTTGCAGCAGGCACAGTGACTGTGTCTGCAACTCAAAATGCCCTCCTAATATTACCAAATGTTTGTCCCCGATGTAGCTCAATTGGTCAGTGTGTATTTTTTACGTAAGGAACAATGTAAGGAACAAGTCTATCAGCCAGGAATTTCACATATATTTTGATGTCAAGGTATAAAAATGTTATTTGTCTGTATGATCATCTTTTCATAGGAGATCTCTGTCTGGGTTATGCAGGACTGTAATATCTGGATCATACATGGTTTGAGTCGCTATTCCCATATTGGCATGTTTTAAAAAACCTGTGACTGGTAATGTATAAAATGATTCGACATGGTGTCAAAGTCGATGTCTCTCTATATGGCAACACGCAGCGCACATAAACGTACGTGAGCAGAATGAGTTAAAATTTAAAATAATAGTAACATTACTTTGGCTAAGGCAAAGACTGCATTCTTAAAAATGGAATGTAACGTAGTAGATATTGTTATGCATGTTCTGCAGTTCATGAAAAGAAAAAACAATGACCGTAATGTGCATTTTTTCCTATGAAGCACGGCTCCATAAAATATACAGGATCTACGTTTTTCATACAATAAAAGTAGTACATCTTGTCAAAATTCGATTCCGAATAACTTAACCAGGTACTCGAGTAAAAAATCAGCCCCAGTTCCCCATATCAGCTCTCCGTTTCTTGCAGCCTGCACACATTTTACTAACAAAGTGTACACTTGTTACTTACCCATGTCAGGCTTGGTTTCCTTTTCAGCTACCATTTAAGACAGGAGCCAGGCTCCTCAGGCCCCGAGCAACTGACCCCCGCAGGCGACAATCATTTCTGTTTGGCGCCCACCTCCTCAGTCCACTGCAGGATAGTCCGCTCTCGGTTGGCGGCCTGGTCAGTGTGACAAGTCTGTGTAGTGCTGGCAGCCCCGGGCCTCTGCACAGCTGGGTGACGCTCAGGCACAGAGTGCGCTAGAGAGAGAGAGAGACTCGGACCCCAGGCTCGGCAATTTCAATAGGATTTGCAGCGGGCGGTGGCCATATGACGGGGCCACAGTGCGGGCTGCCGGGTTGATGCAAGCAGCAGCAGCTCTGCTTAAAGAGAGCCATGATTATGATTGTGGCCTGGCCTGGCAGCAGGACATGACGTCACCCCTCAGCGCCATGGCCCGGGCGGCCAGATTTATTACAACCTGACTGGCAGAATGGCGCCGGGGATTAACAGTGGGTGGTTTGTATATAACAATCCTAGGCAATAATAACAATAAAACAGAGGGATGGTTGCATAAAAAGGTGAACATACAATTATAAACTGTAAAAAATCTGTTTGGTATTTTAATACATATTCATATTACAATTATATTTCATAAAAACAAAATACATACTAATTATTACACAATAAAAATAGAACCATCATAATACAGATCAAAAGGTAAACAAAAATACAATTTAAAAACATTTAATTAATCTTCAAAGAGTGGCAGTTAATGAGTCGACGCGCGTTTCGGCATTAGAAAAACGCCTTCTTCAGGAGCCACAAATAATTCTGAAATACATAATAAAAAATAGAAAAACAAATAAAACAAATAAAGCTTCATTCTCACAGTTTGTATACAATTAGTTGCAACCAAAATACAATTCATCAATTTCAATTTACATATCTGTATCGGGATTAAGATACATTGTAGCAGAGCAGTGAGCTGCCTGCCAGCAGCCCTTAGCTTAACTGTGGGCGCACCAAGCCTGCACGAGCTGTGTGTGCAAGCCAGGGGCGACGTGCTGATAGCTGCCACACACTTCACTTTAGGCAGCACTAAGTTCAGCAGACACATAATGTGGAATGCATCATATGCGTGACAACGCATTTCAGTTCGGTGATGCGGACCACCACACTGAAATGTGTTAGTGTCACACCTGATGCGTGATACTTGGCAGGACTGCTGTAGGGGAACAGGTCATGGAATGAGAAAGTGGGATAGAAAATGTTAATGTTAATTGTATTTGTAAAGCGCTGACTGATACCCGAAGGTGTCCTGGCGCTGTGAGAAGACCTACTGTGAGCTTGGACCGAGAAATATCCAGTTAAATTGCGAACAACCACGTTTTCAGTGCCTTTCTAAAGGGCAGGAGGTTGGAATTATTTCTTATGTTCGGTGTTAGTGAGTTCCACGATTTTGCCGCATTGATCGCGAAACTCCTTCAGCCCCAGTTCGCTTTTTTTACTCGAGGGATGCTGATGAGCTTTTGGTCAGCTGACCGCAGTACTCTGTTGGGTTTATACAAGGTAAAGCGTTGTTGAAGAAAGTTTGGTCCTATGCCATGAAGAGCTTTAAATACAAGGCAGAGTGCCTTGAATTTGGTGCGTTTGCTGACCGTAAGCCAGTGAAGTTGTTTCATTTTATTTGAAATGGATTTAAATTTTGGTGTGGCTGTTATAAGTCTGGCGGCTGCATTTTGTAACATCTGCAGCTTGTTCATCAATCCTTTATGAACAGTAAGGTAAAGACTTGCAGTAGTCCAATCTTGACATTATAAGGGCTGATACTACTGTTTGTTGTGCTTCCTTAGGTAGTAGGGGCATGATTTTTTTGCACGATTTAAGGATGTACAAGGTGGTGGAGGCTACCTGGTTTATTTGGTCCCTAAAATTCAGTTTATCATCGATCAAGATTCCAAGGTTCTTGACCTTTTTTATAGGGACAGGCAAAGATCCCATCTCATCTGGCCAACAATTAGGGGTCCAAAAAGTGGTGTCATTTCCAAAGAGAACAACCTCCGTTTTACCGGAGTTTAACTTTAAGCAGTTCTGGGACATCCAGTCTCCTACTGCTTTCATACAATCCTTTAATTTGGTTACAGTTTCGTGTAAATTTTCAGGTAGAAGAGACACGACGATTTGTGTGTCATCGGTGTATGATGTTAGGGAAAACCCAAAACTTTGAATTAGGGGGGGCTAAGGAAGACACATAGACATTGAACAATGTCGGGCTTAGTGATGATCCTTGTGGCACACCACACGGCAGGGAAAAAGGTTTGGCTTTAAATCCATTTAGAGTCACAGTTTGGGTTCTATCTGTGAGAAATGAATTGAGAAGCTTCCATGCGTTGTTCTTGATCCCCAACTTGTCCAATCGGTCCATCAACAAATCATGATGGACCGTATCGAAAGCCGCTGATAAGTCCAACATGATCAATACGGCTTTCCCCCAAGATCTAGGATGGTTCTAATCTCTTCTGTGGACTTCAGGAGTGCCGTTTCTGTACTGTGGGCCTCTCTAAAACCATATTGGGTTGGATCAAGGGCCTGTGAGTCCTGTAGGAACCTGTAAAGCTAGAAGTTCATGTTACTTTCTATGAATTTTGCAGGGAAGGGTAACCTGGAAATAGGTCTGAAACTGTTTGGATCCCCTGTATCCAAATTCGTCTTCTTTAAGAGAGGTAGGATGGATGCATGTTTCCATTCCTTGGGGAAATATCCCTTGTGATAAATGCTGTTAAATATGTTGGTCAATTGTATAGCAATGGGCCCAGCTGCCATTTTTACAATAGAGCTTGGACACGGATCGGTTGGGGAGCCTGATTTAGCTTTATTCAAAAGTCTCAGGGTATCTGCTACCTCTAATTTGGAAAAGACGTTGAGAGTTGGCATAGCGGGATTTTTAGCCTGCCAATCGTCATTTGGACTAGTACTATGGTCAGATGATGAAAATGTTTGGAAAATGCTGTTGACTTTGTCAAAAAAGCTTTGAGCAATTTTATTGCATAGCTCCTGACTGGCCACTATTGGAGGAGGCTGGGGATGAGCTAGGGATTTAACAATGTTAAAAAGTTCTTTGGGGGAGTTTTTTGCTGAAGCAATTTTATTGCTAAAAAATTCTTGCTTTGAACTCTTAAGGAGTTGCTTATAAAGTGACAGCCCTGCTTTGTATTCTTTTTTATCATTTTCTTTATAGCCCCCCTCCAAATTCTCTCCAGGCGTTTACAGGCCAGCTTTTGGTCCTTCAACTCCTTCGAGTACCATGGGGCGGAGGGGTGTTGTCTAGTCTGGCCGAGTTTCTCCAACATTCCACAACTTTACATGGCTTTGAATATACACTTTCTCCTTTTGCCACTTTTCCCCACTTCTTAGTTTTTACCCAATCTCTAACTTCAAGTTCTTCCATGCTTGTCACATTCTTTTTATCAAAATTCCTTTTATATACTTGTTGTGCTCTTATAATATTCTCTTTGACTTTCTCCGGTGACCACTCAATATGTTTCGTACTGTCCATCCATCCTATATTATCTTTCGTGAATGGTTCCCTACCTCTCATCATCACAAATGGACCCAAACCAGTGAGAGACGGTGTAAGACGATAACCCCATAAATCGTTCCACTGCTCCATTACCCGAAGGATGATTTACAGACGTCAATGCATGTATTATGCCATTCCTTTTTTTAAAAATACTCAACTTTTACTGCTGTAAAATGTGTTCCATTATCACTAATCATTCTTTTGGGCAAACCTTCTCTCAAAAATACACCATTCAGAAAAATTATCACTGTTTCCGCATCAGCTTTTTCAACAACTTCTAAATCAACCCACTTACTAAAGTAGTCTATTAAAACTATAATACACTTACTTTCTCCATTTTTGTTCTGGACTGGACCAACAAAATCAATAGCAACCAAATCCCAAACCATTTCTGGACACTGCACAGGTGACAATTGTGACTTCATTGTTATTAAACTTTTATCTGAATCAGCATATTCCTTGCATTCTTTCACAACTCTTTCCACCTCTATATCTACACCTGGCCACCAATATGAACTTTTAACCCTTTTTATTGTCCTTACAATGCCAAAATGTCCTTCATGACAAATCCACTATCCTTTTCCTCAAACTCCTTGGTGGTATCATTTTTCCTCCTCTGTACACAAATCCTGACTCTACACTCAACTCGCTTCTTACTTCCCAAAAACTTCTTTCCTCTGCTGCATCTGGTTTCCTCTCTCCCCAACCTTCCAAAACTTTCTCTTTGATTTTTTTCCATCAACTCATCGCTTCCATAATTTAAAAGCCATTCTCTTTTATCAATTGACGACAACATTTTCCTCTACCACAGCAATTTGATAGTCATCCCACTCACTCCTAGGTACTTCTTTAATTGGTAAAGGCATTCTACTCAAACAATCAGCAATTTAATTTTGTACACCTGGTACATATTTGATTCTATAGTTGTAATCCTGCAATCTCATTGAAAGCCTTGCTATTCTTGCCGATGCTCTTATCATACCATTTGTAGTCAATAAATTCACTAATGGCTTATGGTCTGTTCTTACATCAAACTCATTTCCCCATAAATATGTTCTAAAATGTTCCATTCCCCACACACAACCTAGGGTCTCTCTTTCTATTACTGAATAAAGTTCTTCAGCTGGTGTTAAACTCTTTGATGCAAATCCAATAACTACCTCCTTATCACCACCTTCATTTTGTGTCAAAACTGCACCCAAACCTTTTCCGCTTGCATCCACTGTTAACACACTCCTTAAATCCGGATCAAATTCCTTAATTGGTGTAGCACTACATACCTACCTTTTCAAGATCTCAAAACTTTCTTTACACTTTTTATTCCATTCAAATGTCCTCCTTTGTTTCAGTAATTGTCTCAAATCGTAGGACTTTTCTGAAACATTTCTCACAAATTTGGAGTAATACTCCGTCAAACCTAAAAATGAACGCAATTCATCCTTGTTCTTTGGCTCTGGTGCATCACTCAACACCTCCAATAATTATTTTTTCGGAGATATACCATCAATACCAATATTATAACCTAAATAAGCCACTTTTTGTTTAGCAAACTTACATTTTTCATATTCTGCTGTCAATC
This sequence comes from Lissotriton helveticus, assembly GCF_964261635.1. NCBI lineage: Eukaryota > Metazoa > Chordata > Amphibia > Caudata > Salamandridae > Lissotriton > Lissotriton helveticus. The sequence goes on along the minus strand of NC_136057.1, from coordinate 369,146,031 downwards.
CTTTATTCCTCAAAACATTGAATACATCCTTTGACCTTTGATCATGAATCTTCCTATTCTCCCCCATTATCAATATGTCATCTTGAAAATACAACACACCATGAATATCTCTCAAAATCTCACTCATAATCCTTTGGAAAACTGCTGCCGTAGAGGCTAGCCCAAATGGCATTCTAACATACTGGAAACAGCCAAAAGATGTTATGACAGTTGTTATTTTTCTGCTTTCGTTATGTAATTGAACCTGATGGTATGCTGACGATAAGTCAACTGTTGAAAACCATCTCATACCTTTTGTCTTAACCAATAACTCATTAATCTTTGGTAAAGGATATTTATCCACTAGAATCTGTTTCTGTTTCAATATCTTTATTCGGCAAATTAATCACCATAAAAGAATACATATGCAATATACATTTCCAATTCTCCAGAAAAATTATTAAAATACGACTAAAATACAAATAAAAGAAGTACACCACAGTCACAGGTTTGCTACCAGCGGATACAGCATCAGACCGTAGGTCCTCCCGGATGCAATTTCAGTAAACGAGTGCGCGTCATCCACGCACTACCCAAGAACCCCGCAAATCATGATGGAAGATGAAGAGTCCGTAGAAAGTACACGTAGTGCCTGGCTATGGCACCTCAACCCCAGTTCCCTGCAAACAGGTTTCAACCACAGTTTCCGCGCCCCTTTGTAAGCTGGGCAGGCAAAAAATAGATGGGCCACAGACTCCTTTGGTGCTACACAACCAGGGCATGAACGCAGGGGGGAACCAGAGTTTGACCACCTCACCGTGAAATCATGCACCGGAAGCGTCCCATATCGCAGTTTTAAATATAGCGCTCGATCTAAAGGTTTGGTTATCAGGTCAAGGAAGGGCTCCAATTTTCTCACACATTTAAATAACAAAAATTGGTCCGTGAGTGAGCCCCCATCCGTAACCCTCAGCGCATTACTCTGTACCCAGTCCCAATATAGTTTTTTGATCACTTCCTTGGGTGGCGGCGATTGTGACTCCCATGCATCTCTTAGCCCCAGGTTAAGTGCCAGGTCTTTCAATTTATTCAACCATCCTATTTTTTTACCCGTATCCAGTAGAAGAAGATCGTCCAACCCTTCAGCATATTTTGCAAGCTCCTCAGTTCTTCTTAAACGAGTCCAAAAGAGCAGCGGACGTAACCTTACCAAGTCCTTTAGTGCTCTTCTGCCCAGATCTAGTCTCAGGGGGATCAGTGGGGTGGAAGTGGGAAGAGCCACCACCTTCCTTAGAAAATTGTTTTCCGCTGTCGATAACTCTGAAACATTTTCAAACCCCCAGAGTTCGGAGCCATATAGTGCCGCAGGGAGAATCTGACCCTCATAGATAGCCATAGCCGGGGTGACAGGTTTGCTACATGATTCACGGAGCTCCCTCAAAGTCACCCCAGATACTCTTTGGTGACTGAGTAGCATTTTTGCCAAATGGTCCTTCCAGGACATGCGACTGTTTATCCGAACACCAAGGTAGTCAAAGGACTCGACCAACTCCAGAGGGACACCATTAAGCAAGAAGTTATTTTTGAATCTTTTAGAGGGAGAGAGTTCCATCAATTTAGTTTTCGAGGTATTGATGGTTAAGCCTCGGATGGTACAGAAGGAGCTAAACCGGTTCAAGAGTTTTTGCAAACCCACTGGGGATTTGGAGATTAATAAGGTGTCGTCGGCGAAGAGTAAGGTGGGGATTCTTTCCCCCGCCAGGGATGGGGCATCCGCCTCCTCCCCCTTCAGATGGTCCACCACTCCATTCACGAATAGGGAGAAAAGGGTCGGAGCCATAACACAGCCCTGGCGTACTCCTCTCCTCACAGGGACCCTATCTGTTAACTGTCCATGGGATCCCCATCTGACCCTCGCGTAATTCCCCTCGTGGAGCTTTACGATTAGGTTCAGGAGTCCGCTGGGAAATCTCATCTCACCTAGGATTTCCCACAATTTTGCACGAGGGACCAGGTCGAAAGCCGTTTTGAGATCTATGAAGGCCATATATAAACTGCCTTTCTTGATGGTAACTGCCTTCCAATAGATAACAAAAAAGCGAAAGACCTGGTCCATCGTGCCTACCTTTCTTCTAAAACCCGCTTGTAGGTGGGAAAGGATACTGGCCTCCTCCATCCAATCTCCTACTCTTGAAATGATGACCCTGCCAACCACTTTCTGAATTATATCTATCAGACTGATAGGTCTGTAGTTCGCAGGGTCATCTCTTGCCCCCTTCTTGAACACGGTTACTACCTCTGCCCCCTTCCAAGAATCTGGCACCTGGTGACCCCTGGTAATCAAATTCATTATTATAGCTATTAATTTGGCCCAAGCTTGTGGCTCCGCTAACAACAGGTCTCCAGGAATCCCATCCTGCCCGGCTGCTTTCTTGGGGGTCAGATGTCTGATCGCCATCACTACCTCTGTGGTCGTAAATGGGAGGTCGTCCACCCCTAGGGAATCCCCATCACCCAAACTATCTGCCCTAGGGCTGGTTGTTTCCTCAATGCCTCCATATAGGGATGAGAAATGGTCAAACCATTGCTGACTAGTTATGTGTACAGCCAGTGGTTGCGATTTCCTCTGCCTAGTTCTATTGATCAGATCCCAAAAAAGGTTCGGGTTCCTACTACTCACAGCATTGGATAGGTCCTGCCAATGCTGTTCCTCCCACTCACGTTTGGCCAGTGATAATACTTTTAGGTAATCCTTCCTGGCCGCTCTAACCAGCAAAGGATCCCCAGAAATCAGGGCTTTTGTCAAATTTTTTCTTTTGCCCTTGCACTGATCTGTATACCAAGGTTTGTTAAAAGTGGGGGGTGTAACAGTAGCCCTATTGCTTTTCCCTTTCGAGGTAAAAAATTGACCAACATGATCTATTGTGGATTTATAAACTACGTCAAGGGAGGGGTATGGAAGCCTGCTAATCTGGTTTTCACCGACCCAGACCTCCAAATCAGAAGACAAGCCCTCTACCAAAGATTTAATGGCCCCTAAATCATCCTCCTTAAGTTTAGCCTTATCCCATTTCAGTCTGCGATTGTTGTTATATGGGATAACCTCTTTAGATGTTTTTAAGGTGACATTCGCCCTCCTATCTTTAAGGGTACCCCAATTAAACTTGCAACACAGGGAATTGTGGTCGCTATCCTGACTTGGGAGGACCTCCATGTCAATAAGGTCTGCCCAAAAACTAACATCCATTAGGATGTAGTCAATTCGGGACGGCCCAGTAAGTCTATTGAAGGTCAGTGCCCCTGCCTGATCGGATATAGTCCTGCCGTTGAGGGCTCTTAACTTGTGGTCCCTAGTCAGTGCATTGATTTGGATTACCCTAGCTGACCATTTCCTAATGGGGGGCAGGGATAAGGTGGGGATGGACCATTTTGCATCCTCCTCTTCAATACCCAAGGGGTCATCTCCGAGGAGGGGTTCAAACGTGCAGTTAAAATCACCCCCCACGATGATTTTTGCTGATGACGGGCAATTAGCTAAAGCGGAGTCCAGAGCTGTTAAAATCAAGGAAGCAGAGTCCCCAGGGGCCCCTCTAGCGTAAACATTGAACAGGTCGAGCCTACTACCCTCTAACTTTCCTCTAAAGGAGAGGTGGAGTATATCATTACACTCCAGGGTATGGCGTGTGGCCACCCAATCCAGTTCTATTTTAATCCAGACCATAAGGCCCCCCGCTGGTCTACCCTTTCCCTTGCTTACTGCTGGCAAAAAGTGGGTGGTGTACCCCGATTTGTATAACGGTGATAGGCTCCAAGTTTCCTGAAACAGGCAAACATCAAACCTCTCAATGAACGTGTGCCACTCTGGAATTTCTAACTTCCTTTTTAGCCCCGCGATGTTCCAAGAAAGGAGGTTTATTACCCGCCGTCCTTTGGGCACTATGGTGTATCCCTCCCCGTTCACACCCTCATTATCCACCGTGGTCATGCAGCTCCCCCCCTCCTGTGCCAAGGGAATAGGGGTTGCAGGACAACCAACCATGCTAGTCAGAGGCCTAGCTGACATAGAAGCCTCAGTAATGTTGTTGGTAATAACAATTGGAGCTGAAAGAGGACTAACTTCCCCTGTATCTATATTACCACAGAGTCGTCGTGGGGCCTCCTCCCCAGGGAGTTCACTTATCTCTCCCCCGGGCACTGAACTTCAATCGCAGTCTTCCAGCCCAGAGAGCTGAGAAAACCGATTGTAAGTATCCAGCGGGGTGAAAGGTCTCAGATGATTCATCCGGGAGTCGTGGTTCATCGTGTGTCTATAAGGGACCGTAGACCAGGGAAAGTGCTGGTCAGGCACCAAGGCAAAATGTTGCCCATGCTGGGGGTAATTATTATTGTACGGCAAGGTAAGAGAAGGCCTATAGGATTGAAATTTATTTGGATATTTAAAGGGGGTAATCTCTGACCTGGGATAAAAGTATGTTAAGGCCCGAGGGATGATACAAGTTTCCCCATTTCCTGTTGGCCAGTTTAAAATATAATCAACAGCCCGAGGATCTCTAAAATTGACCACCACTACACCCCCCTCTATATTTTTAGTTCTACTCCCCAACCAATTGATCCGTCTAACATGGACTATATCCCCATCTATATTGGGCGCTATCGGCCTGTACGTTCTCAACCAATGAATAATTTTATTCTTGAGGTCAACATATCCCTCCTTCTTATTTTCTGCTAATTGAGGGACCCCAGTCAAGACCACCACAAAAGGCACTGCTTCCGGGGGGATCTCCACTTGTGGGACCTTTTTTTGTGGTATTCTATTATTTCTACCTTCCCCTTGGACGTTCTGATTGTTACTTGTCCTGGCCTTTAAGATTGGTTTATTTGGGGCAGCACCCAATTCAATTTCTGGTGTCTTTAATTGTTTTGGAGGCGGAGGATTTTGAGAGGGAAGGTCAACTCTACCCTGGGACTGTAGAGTTTGCTTGGCCGGCTGAGCTGGGGCGGGTGGATTTTTTTGAACTGAGGTGGGAGGAGGCCTTATTGGGGGTTTAAGATGCGCCACCCCACACCCCTGGGTTTTAGTCAGAGTGGCCATGCTAGTTATGGCAGCTTCCAATATGGTCAGTCTGATTTCCACCTTTTTAATGGACTCATTAATAGGCAAAAGGAGAGATCTCAACAAAAACTCCAAGTTCCCTATCAATGTGGGGGGAGGAGAAGTAACAGCCGCTGTAGCTCTAGTGTTGCTATCAGGTACCACCACCTGTATAGCTACTTCAGATGGACTGTGAACCAATGGTGGTGCTACTGCTGGTGTAAAATCCTGTCCCACTGCTGGGGTAGTCTCGGTTGAAATGGGGGTTTTTGCCCCTTTACCGAACTCAGTGTGCGGGATTTTGGCTTTACCTGGTACCACCCTATGTTTCCTCCTTTTTTTACTAGGTGGTGGGCGGTGGATCTGGGCCGCAAGTAAAAGCTTGGGTTTCTGTTTCCTGGGTTTAGATGTGACAATGACGCGACTTGGACTAGGAGTAGGAGAAACGATTATAATGTTATCCAAAGGCAAACAGGGTGTGGAAACAAAATCACGGAACAATAGGGGAACGCCTTCTTGACTAGCGTTGTCCTCACTCAAGTCTACAGATCCTCCCTCCCGGGTCAAATCAAGCAGGGAACTATCAGTGAGGGGTCTATGTTTCATGCTCTCAACTGAGCGACGCCGCTCTGCCCTACGCTCTGCTAGGATAGAATCCTTTTCACCCTCACTCTTCTTCGGAAAATAGTTCTCCAATAACCCATTGCGTAATCTACCTTTTTTCCCCGGGGTTTCTTCTTCTGTCGCCATATCCAGCGTGTGGCAAGACACGGACCACTGAACTACAGGTGTTAAGGGGCTAGCCCAGCCCGGCCTCCTTCGGCCCCGGACGGCCACAGACGGTCCCGCCCTTGTCCCGGGCTTCTCCCGGCGCGCTCCCGCGAAGCGGAAATAGTGGGCAGCTTTGAACTCTATTCCTGGTGGCTATTGGTTAGTGGCCAGGGGGGTGTGGCCAGCGGGGAGAGCAGCCCAGGTGTGTTAAATGGGCGCGCAGGGGCTCCTGGACAATGGAGTCCCTGCCTGCGTGCTCGCAGCCCCGCCGGCATTCTCACCTGCCCGCCCCTCCTCTTCCACGCTCCCACACAGTCAGCCTCCTCAGGGACACGAGGCGCTGCGGGACCCGCGGAGCGGGTCCGGCGAGGTTGGTCTTAGTGTCCGCTGGGTAGCCTTTAGGGCGGTGATTCCTCTATGATCCGGTGTCAGCACAGCAAACGAAGAAAAAGGGTTCCCAAGGTATGTGGGAAGTGACGGCTTTTGTGGCAGTCAAGCGGGAGGCGTGGCCAGCGGGGAGAGCAGCCCAGGTGTGTTAAATGGGCGCGCAGGGGCTCCTGGACAATGGAGTCCCTGCCTGCATGCTCGCAGCCCCGCCGGCACTCTCACCTGCCCGCGCCTCCTCTTCCACGCTCCCACACAGTCAGCCTCCTCAGGGACACGAGGCGCTGCGGGACCCGCGGAGCGGGTCCGGCGAGGTTGGTCTCAGTGTCCGCTGGGTAGCCTTTAGGGCGGTGATTCCTCTATGATCCGGTGTCAGCACAGCAAACGAAGAAAAAGGGTTCCCAAGGTATGTGGGAAGTGACGGCTTTTGTGGCAGTCAAGCGGGAGGCGTGGCCAGCGGGGAGAGCAGCCCAGGTGTGTTAAATGGGCGCGCAGGGGCTCCTGGACAATGGAGTCCCTGCCTGCGTGCTCGCAGCCCCGCCGGCACTCTCACCTGCCCGCGCCTCCTCTTCCACGCTCCCACACAGTCAGCCTCCTCAGGGACACGAGGCGCTGTGGGACCCGCGGAGCGGGTCCGGCGAGGTTGGTCTTAGTGTCCGCTGGGTAGCCTTTAGGGCGGTGAATCCTCTATGATCCGGTGTCAGCACAGCAAACGAAGAAAAAGGGTTCCCAAGGTATGTGGGAAGTGACGGCTTTTGTGGCAGTCAAGCGGGAGGCGTGGCCAGCGGGGAGAGCAGCCCAGGTGTGTTAAATGGGCGCGCAGGGGCTCCTGGACAATGGAGTCCCTGCCTGCGTGCTCGCAGCCCCGCCGGCACTCTCACCTGCCCGCGCCTCCTCTTCCACGCTCCCACACAGTCAGCCTCCTCAGGGACACGAGGCGCTGCGGGACCCGCAGAGCGGGTCCGGCGAGGTTGGTCTCAGTGTCCGCTGGGTAGCCTTTAGGGCGGTGATTCCTCTATGATCCGGTGTCAGCACAGCAAACGAAGAAAAAGGGTTCCCAAGGTATGTGGGAAGTGACGGCTTTTGTGGCAGTCAAGCGGGAGGCGTGGCCAGCGGGGAGAGCAGCCCAGGTGTGTTAAATGGGCGCGCAGGGGCTCCTGGACAATGGAGTCCCTGCCTGCGTGCTCGCAGCCCCGCCGGCACTCTCACCTGCCCGCGCCTCCTCTTCCACGCTCCCACACAGTCAGCCTCCTCAGGGACACGAGGCGCTGCGGGACCCGCGGAGCGGGTCCGGCGAGGTTGGTCTTAGTGTCCGCTGGGTAGCCTTTAGGGCGGTGATTCCTCTATGATCCGGTGTCAGCACAGCAAACGAAGAAAAAGGGTTCCCAAGGTATGTGGGAAGTGACGGCTTTTGTGGCAGTCAAGCGGGAGGCGTGGCCAGCGGGGAGAGCAGCCCAGGTGTGTTAAATGGGCGCGCAGGGGCTCCTGGACAATGGAGTCCCTGCCTGCGTGCTCGCAGCCCCGCCGGCACTCTCACCTGCCCGCGCCTCCTCTTCCACGCTCCCACACAGTCAGCCTCCTCAGGGACACGAGGCGCTGCGGGACCCGCGGAGCGGGTCCGGCGAGGTTGGTCTCAGTGTCCGCTGGGTAGCCTTTAGGGCGGTGATTCCTCTATGATCCGGGGGCAGCACAGCAAACGAAGAAAAAGGGTTCCCAAGGTATGTGGGAAGTGACGGCTTTTGTTGCAGTCAAGCGGGAGGCGTAGCCAGCGGGGAGAGCAGCCCAGGTGTGTTAAATGGGCGCGCAGGGGCTCCTGGACAATGGAGTCCCTGCCTGCGTGCTCGCAGCCCCGCCGGCACTCTCACCTGCCCGCGCCTCCTCTTCCACGCTCCCACACAGTCAGCCTCCTCAGGGACACGAGGCGCTGCGGGACCCGCGGAGCGGGTCTGGCGAGGTTGGTCTCAGTGTCCGCTGGGTAGCCTTTAGGGCGGTGATTCCTCTATGATCCGGTGTCAGCACAGCAAACGAAGAAAAAGGGTTCCCAAGGTATGTGGGAAGTGACGGCTTTTGTGGCAGTGAAGCGGGAGGCGTGGCCAGCGGGGAGAGCAGCCCAGGTGTGTTAAATGGGCGCGCAGGGGCTCCTGGACAATGGAGTCCCTGCCTGCGTGCTCGCAGCCCCGCCGGCACTCTCACCTGCCCGCGCCTCCTCTTCCACGCTCCCACACAGTCAGCCTCCTCAGGGACACGAGGCGCTGCGGGACCCGCAGAGCGGGTCCGGCGAGGTTGGTCTCAGTGTCCGCTGGGTAGCCTTTAGGGCGGTGATTCCTCTATGATCCGGTGTCAGCACAGCAAACGAAGAAAAAGGGTTCCCAAGGTATGTGGGAAGTGACGGCTTTTGTGGCAGTCAAGCGGGAGGCGTGGCCAGCGGGGAGAGCAGCCCAGGTGTGTTAAATGGGCGCGCAGGGGCTCCTGGACAATGGAGTCCCTGCCTGCGTGCTCGCAGCCCCGCCGGCACTCTCACCTGCCCGCGCCTCCTCTTCCACGCTCCCACACAGTCAGCCTCCTCAGGGACACGAGGCGCTGCGCGCGGGTCCGGCGAGGTTGGTCTTAGTGTCCGCTGGGTAGCCTTTAGGGCGGTGATTCCTCTATGATCCGGTGTCAGCAGAGCAAACGAAGAAAAAGGGTTCCCAAGGTATGTGGGAAGTGACGGCTTTTGTGGCAGTCAAGCGGGAGGCGTGGCCAGCGGGGAGAGCAGCCCAGGTGTGTTAAATGGGCGCGCAGGGGCTCCTGGACAATGGAGTCCCTGCCTGCGTGCTCGCAGCCCCGCCGGCACTCTCACCTGCCCGCGCCTCCTCTTCCACGCTCCCACACAGTCAGCCTCCTCAGGGACACGAGGCGCTGCGGGACCCGCGGAGCGGGTCCGGCGAGGTTGGTCTCAGTGTCCGCTGGGTAGCCTTTAGGGCGGTGATTCCTCTATGATCCGGTGTCAGCACAGCAAACGAAGAAAAAGGGTTCCCAAGGTATGTGGGAAGTGACGGCTTTTGTGGCAGTCAAGCGGGAGGCGTGGCCAGCGGGGAGAGCAGCCCAGGTGTGTTAAATGGGCGCGCAGGGGCTCCTGGACAATGGAGTCCCTGCCTGCGTGCTCGCAGCCCCGCCGGCACTCTCACCTGCCCGCGCCTCCTCTTCCACGCTGCCACACAGTCAGCCTCCTCAGGGACACGAGGCGCTGCGGGACCCGCGGAGCGGGTCCGGCGAGGTTGGTCTTAGTGTCCGCTGGGTAGCCTTTAGGGCGGTGATTCCTCTATGATCCGGTGTCAGCACAGCAAACGAAGAAAAAGGTTCCACTGGAATCTCTTTGTTCACACCCCTCAAATCCACACACAATCTGATCTTACTATTCGATTTCCTCGCTACTACAATCGGAGACATCCACACAGATGACTCAATCCTTTCAATTATTCCTGATGTTTCCAACCTCATTAGTTCTTTCTCCAATTCCTTTCTTACAGCAAACGGAACATTTCTCACTTTATAATTCACAGGAACAGCATTCTCTTTCAATTTTATTTCATGGTTGAATCCTTTAAGTTTACCAATTTTCCCAGAAAAAACATCACTATATTCCTCTTTAATTTCTTTTGCTAAATCATCATTCTCACCTAGCACCATAACTTGTTCTTTTGCATTTGGATTTAGTATTATATCTAAACTTGCCTGATATTTCCATCCCAAAACACTTGGCCCATATTCAGCAACATACATTCTTCCCTCTGCCACTCTCCCTTTGAACACAAATGTCACATCTCTACACCCCACCATAGGAATACTTTCCCCAGTGAAACTTCTTGGATTGATATCACTTTTCATTAAATCAACACCAATTTCTTTCTCAAACTTTTCCTTCCACATATCCAAATTAACGATAGTATATGGCGATCCTGAATCAGCCACTAACATCACTTTCACTCCTGCCACATCAATTTCACATTTTGGTTTACTTTTTCCTTTACTTTTAACATCTAAGATAAAGTCCCTTATCATAAAAATGTCATCATCATCTTTTGAGTCTTCTTCTGTATCTCGTTTTTTCCTATCATCCTCTTCCTTTGTCACATATTTTATCCTTGTAGTTTTATCTCTCCTGTAGCAAACTCTTCCACAGTGTCCAATTAAACCACATACTGTACATTTCTGATCTCTAGCCCTACAAGCTTTACTATTGGCTAAATGTGTATAGCTTCCACATCTATAACACGCTAAATTATTTTGACTTCCTCTTCTGTATTAATTTTTTGTTGGTTAAAAATATTTCTTCTCCGTCTTTATATCATTAGCCTTGTCTTTTTTTTCTGCACCAACACTGCTTGCTCTTATAGTCTTCCTTACAACACACACTTCTTCTTTTTCTTTTCCTTTCTCATCATCCAGAGCTGCTTTTGCGCATCTGACAGATACTTCAGCTTTCCTTACTACAGCCAGTACTTTATTCAATGTTCCATCTGCCATAGTCCACAACCTTTCTTGCAATCTTTTATTGTCAGTATGATGATTTGATCTCTTATCAATTCTTCTATTTGTCCAAATCTACATTTCTCCGCCATTCTTCTTAAAACACTCAAATAATCATCAATCTTCTCATTCTGCTCTTGTTTCCTCCTGAAAAACTTGTACCTGTCAATAGCTACACATACTGTTGGTGCATTACATCTTTCTAAGTCATCTAAAGCATTCTCATAGACATTTGTTTCTTCTTCTTCTCTTTCCTTCTTCTGCATTTGCTCATATTGCCTAATCCCTTCTGGTCCTAAAGAGTGTAGCAATATTCCTTTTTTTTATTTCTGGCTCTTCATTTTTTATAGTGAACATATAATTTTTGAAAAGCACTTTCCATTCTTGCCATCTAATTTTTGGTTCTCCAGGTTCCGTCAGGAATGTTATAGGTGGCGTCAATGTAAATATTTGTGCTGCACACATTTTTTATATATATTTTCCTTTAATTATGCTTAACAATATACTTTCTCTTCGTTACCAGTGTTTGTTGTAATTCACACACACTAGCACTCCTGTTCCTCAATTTTTTCCTGTTCTTATTTAATTATCTTGTCAATTTCGTTCTTAAAACACAGTCAAAACTTATTCCCTTATGTTACTGCATAGTTCTCCTTCACTATAATGTCCGTATCCTATTGGTGCTTGTAGCATTCACAAACTCCACAATTCTTAATTCACCAGTTGTACAGTAAATACGAGTCTTCCTACTCGTTAAAATTGCCTTTCTCAAAGCTACTTTCCTTTTCTCTTTAATTCTTTTACTCGATCCAATAACAATCGTGTACTGCCTTAAAACAAATGCGAGTCTTCCCAACTCGCTAAAATGGCCGCCAAACGTGATGATATCACACGCTCGCCAATCAGCGTGTGTTGCTATCCGACGTCACTATCCTGTTCTTGCATGCGTGATACTTCCTCTTCTCGCGCAATGACGTTGCTGCTGCACGCGATGCTCCAGTCAAATTCTCACGTGCACAACGTCCGAACACCACTTCACGCGCTAGTCCTCTCGTGCAAGATACAGTTCTTCAATTATCTTTTAAATATTCACTCGTAGGTCATTTCCTTATGTTTCATTTCTTTTATATTCAAATTATCGTCGTCTTGCTCACCTCAGTCCTCTTTCATCGGCCAATTTTACTTCTTCGCATACTTTACGTTACCCTATCTTTTCCTCCTCCGTGGGTTCGCGCAGAGTTGCGCATCCTCTGTCGCCAATTTGTAAGATAGACTCTTACTTCAATTAGATTCAAAACTTCTTTATTGGCAACTCTGCTCCATACAACGATGTCCACATCTCCTAGTCTACTCATCAACTGTCCCTCCCCAGAATCTCCCCACTCATACATTCTTATTCTATCAATGATGCCTCTTGCATTCCACACAGAATGTTCCAACACAACAGTTAAACATTAAATATTTGTTCACGTCCCATTGTGTAGACATGTATTTTGGGGTCTGTGTTATAGCTCAAAACGACCATGTCACCCAAGTTATCATATGAATCTGACATGTAGAATAATTTATATACTGATAACTGAGCAAACAAGGATGAACTTGCTCTTTGGAACATTTTTGCAAGTGCTTATACTGTTAGCAGATCACTTCATGTAAGCAAGGCACCCGTATCACAGTTCAGTGCTTTTTCCACAAATCCTAATTATCAGTACAATGCTGAAATCCCTCACTCGATTGAGATTTATGTTACACGCATACTAGGGAGTGCACTTTCGCCCGTCTGGCAAATAAGAGCTTGGTACTTCAGTTGGCATAGCACACAGTATCTCTGAGTGAAGGCCGCGTAGTATTGCACCAGCTTCTCCTTGGAATGCAGGGTCTGTTGCAAACAAGTTTTAACAAGCATTTACAATGCAACGGTTTCGCCTTTGGAAATGTTAAAGCTATTTGCAATGTAAATGACAATGGCAATTATTTATCTGTTTTCAAAACCAACACATAAATACAAATGTTGTCATTTACAATGCCAATAACTCAAACTTTTCCAAAGGCGAAACCGTTGCATTGTAAATGCTTGTTATTAATTGTTGGTACTAGCACCCAATTCAGTGTAACTCGCGGAATTAAAGAAATTGTATTTACCTCAGGGAAACTAGGATAATAATAATATTAAATTCAAGCTATTTTCTGCAGTTTAATTTGTGAAAGATGGGATTGCGCTCAAAGTTATTGTGTTTTATCTTTTTAATTTAGTATTGAAATATATAATCTGTCCTCTCTATTTAAGGGGGCATTGTGGACAAGGGTTTATTAAAATCTCTCTGACTCGAGCAAATGATTTTTTAGCAAAAATGGGTGTTGTATATTCAGCACTGGCTCCACAACTTAATATAGGCCTGGTGCAAAAATCCTTCTGTAATAATGACTGTGGCGCAAATAGCGGTTGCCCAATTCCGATCTATACAAGCAGTAGAAATTGGTGCAAACTGCTTTTGCTCCGAGTGTTCGGTTACTGTAACACCCCGCTCGGAGGTGGCGGTCTCCGGCGTCCCTTGGATCGGTCTCTGGCTGCAGCCCGAGGTACCTCTGCCACAGCGTGCACATGAGGATACAGTCTAGGCTAGTGGAGAGGGTGCTTCGCGCGCCTGTAACAGGTCGAGGGTCGTGCGCGTCCACGACTGGGATTCTAGCAGGTCAGTGCATGAGTGGTGTTTTATTTGTAATGATATTTCATTCTCCGCGCAGCTAGCGCTCGAGTGTCAGCATCGACCGCCCTGTGTTCGGTTGCTCTCTTCGCCCCACCCCGCCGGATGCCCGCTCTCGGAGCTGGCTTCTCGGTTAAATACGAGCAAAGTGGTGTTCATAATAAAAGGGGATGGGGCGAAAGGCATGCCCACATTTTCTAACCGATAAGCGACCCTTTGTGAAAAGTCACGCTACTCTGTTTTTGGCAGCGAAAAAAAATGTGAGAGGGAGCAGATTGGTGCAAATTGCCTAAGTGAAGCACGCTCGCTTACACAAGTGGGTGTGCACGGAGGGCTCGTGTGTTGTGGCTCTGACACAAGAACGTGGCTCTCAAAAAGAGAGCTGTGCTAGAGTTTCGCGCGAGTGGCCATGTGTGCATGTATTCGTGGGTGTTGTCAGTGTCTGAGTGTGTCTGTGTATTTGGGTGAATATATTTGCCAACGTTTAGGATTGCCTGTATCTGTGTGTGTGTGTGTGTCTGTGCAGGTGGGGTCAGTGTCTGTGACGTGTGTGCGTGCCTGTGCCAACGTGTTTGGATGTACGTGTGTTTACGTGTCTGTTTGTAGGTAAATGCCACTGTCTGTGACTTGTGCGCGCGCCTGTGCCAACGTGTTTGGATGTGTGTGTGTGTGTGTGTGTAGGTGGATGTCACTGCCGGTGAAATATGTATGCCTGTGTGTTTATAGGACTGCGTGGGTGATATCAGTGGAGTGGGTGCTTGTGTGTAGTGACTGGGTGTACGCGCCTGTGGGTTGCAGGGGTGCCCACCGTGCCCACAGCCGAGGATTCCACAGTGCAGAAGTTTGGTTTCTCCGGTTGAAGATGCCCATCTGGGTGTATTCCGAGTACCTCACACTCTGTATCTCACCTCACACATTGCATGGGGCACCTATCGCGCCCCAGCCCCCCTCCAGTGACCCACATCCACGCAGACCTGGGTAGCTGGGTTCGGGGTGCCCCAGTACCTCTCACTGAAGGGCGCAGTGCGCCTATCCCGGGGTGAATACCCGGATACTGACCGCAGGGTGATAACGCTGCCTGCCTCGCAGGGTGAAGCGCGGATTTATGAGCAGGCGGAGTCCACCCTTCGGGAGAGACGTCTCTCGCGAGCACGGCTTGGGAGCTCACCCTTTCTTCCTGGGTTCTGAGCTGCTGCAGCTTCACCGACTGGTCTTGTAGGGAAGGAAATCTAAAAACCCTCTCTGAGCCCCTCTTACCCTGCTACTCTGCTGGGACCTTTCAGACCCCTCCCACACACACCCAGAAGCAACCACATTCAGCCCCGCAGTCTATGGAGCTGCTCCACTCTGCCCTGGAGGGGAGGGGAGGGAGGGGCAGGCTCGGGCTGGCCCATAGGGCAACCAGGCAACGCCGGGTGAGCTGACCTGACAGATCCGAGTGTGGGCCTGTATTCTGGCAGTTTGTAGACCTGTTAATGCTCTGCTGGGTCAGCTCACTGTTCATTGATCTAATATGAAAACAAGCATTCCCTGCAGCAAGCTCACGCTCATACCTTGCAAAACACGTTTACAAGTGTCTTTAAATGCTCAAAACTGACCAATGTGTAAACATGGGCCGCTTTTCATATATCTAAATCGCTAATGGAGCCACTTGTATTTTGATGCCTGGGCCTACTTTCTCTCCCATTCCGACACTGGCAGGGAAGGGATGTCTGTAGTGCAGTAGTTACTCCAGTCTGTGCTGCCGATGGTCTGGGTGGGAGGCATGTCTGTATCTACCCCACTCTGCCCTGCAGAGAGCCTGGGATGAGAGGTGGTGCCTGCGTCTGCCCCACTCTGCCCTGCAGAGAGCCTGGGATGAGAGGTGGTGCCTTCGTCTGCCCCACTCTGCCCTGCAGAGAGCCTAGGATGAGAGGTGGTGCCTGCGTCTACCCCACTCTGCCCTGCAGAGAGCCTGAGATGAGAGGTGGTGCCTTCGTCTGTCCCACTCTGCCCTGCAGAGAGCCTGGGATGAGAGGTGGTGCCTTCGTCTGCCCCACGCTGCCCTGCAGAGAGCCTGGGATGAGAGGTGGTGCCTTCGTCTGTCCCACTCTGCCCTGCGGAGGGCCTGGGATGAGAGGTGGTGCCTGCGTCTGCCCCACTCTACCCTGCAAAGGATCTGGGGTGGAAGAGAGTGTCTTTATCTGCCAGTTTGCCCTGCAGAGGGCCTGGAGTGGGAAGCAGTGCCTATATGTATATACTAATACATACATCATTCGGCCCTGCTTGAGGGCCGTGGGAGCAGGA